>NC_071573.1:74130249-75340249 GCF_024509145.1 Vidua macroura
TCACAGATTTCACCCAGGTGTGGTAATTCTGCTTCTCCTGTTTTGCAGTATTCTGGATTTCACACGGAGAGATCCGAGTCTGACCACGAGAGCCAGTGGGGTGGGAGCCCCCTGACCGATACGGCTTCTCCACAGCTCCTGGAGCCTGCAGACAGAGCGAGCTCCCAGCACCACGACGTCTCCTGTGCCTACAGACAGTACTCAGACCGCAGCGCGCTCTGCTACGGTTTTGCACTCGACCACTCCAGGCTGGCTGATGACAGGCATTTCCACACTCAGGCCTGTGAAGGAGGCAGATGCGAAGCTGGCCGCTATTTCCTTGGCACGCCGCAGCCGGGAAGGGAGAGCTGGTGGGGCTCTCGTTCAGCGTTGCCTCTGACTAAGTCGTCCCCTGAGAGCAGAGAAGCGTATGAGAACAGTATGCCCCACATAACATCAGTGCACAGGATTCATGGTAAGACATAACAAGGATTTGCAGAAGCGACACCATCTCAGCTAAAGCAATACGACAGTAACATACAGCTGTTGATGTGAAAGATGGAAAATGAGATGTTTTTGGTGTATGTTCTTGTCTCAGGGATCGCATCTGCGGAGATGAGCAATACTTAAAATTCAAGTTGAGTTGAGTTTTATAGTCTGGCTTATATGAGGCAAAATATAATTTTGCTGTATTTTCATTGTGAAATTAAAGTGGAAACATGTGACTGGGGAGATTTTAAGCATGATCTTTAAAATATAAACAAAATAATCCACTTGATAGAAAAGTGGTTGTCATTAGACTTAGGATCAAGACACTTCAGATGGAATATATTTAGCAAAAATTAATAGCTAAATCCAAGTTAGAGATTAAAAAATCTTGAAAGCTGTTGGAGAAATTGTTCCCCGATTGACTTTTTTCCCTACTGGTTATTACTAGATTCTGTATGATTTGATGTTTATTTAAAGTTGGCTATTGAAATTGACAGTTGTTTTTGGTTTCAGACATTTATCCTTAGCGGTAATTTTTAGCCAATTTGAATCTCTCCATCCTTTCAGCACCAAGCCTGAAATTTTGTCTAGTTTCTGACAGGTTGCAAACTCAGTGCATTAGCACATTTTCAGAGGCTGAAGCTAATAAAAAAACCACACTGAAAGCCTTATACTGGGTTTGGAAATGTCCAAAGGTCCTTGGTTTTAAAATTATGGGCTTAAGTCTTGGAAGACAGTAACTGGCCCTAAAGTCAAAATTCAAGGTTTTAAGGATGGATGCAACAACAACAACAAAAAAGTTTTTCTACAAAAGAGTCTATCAAAACAAACGTTGCCTCTAAAGAACTCATAAAAGCAGATTACATTAGTACTATTCCATTGATCTGCAGAACAAGGCTTTGTAAACAAAAAGAGCTGTTCTGTTTTGCTCCAATCTGAGGAAAATTATGTTGAGATTAGAAAAAAATTATTAAATAGCAAGTTCCAGGAAATACAACCAGAGAAAAACCAGAAAATGGAAGGAGCAGAAAATTTTGCAGATTAGGACTGTTCTCCACTTTTTCTGTGAGAACATGCCTTCTTCCTTGTGTCTCTTCTGTACTTCTGCCCTATTTGTGTTTTTCTAGCTTTTTCTTCTCAAAGGAAGAGACTCCAGCAAAGTATGATAATTTGCTGGCAAATTTTATGCATGATAATTCTTGCTGACCATAGAAATATCATACTGAGGAAATGGAACATACAAATGAAAAAGTGTTAGATATTAATTCCATACCTCTATCAAGAATAATTAACCCAAATGGATAATATAATTTGGTTTTAGTGTGTTGTTTGACTTTGCTGTAATTTCAGGTGTTGCAGTTTGTCGGTTTTGCTTTCTTTATATCAAGTGTAACATTTTTCAGTACGTCTTCAGTCTGCACATAGCTTTGGGGGAAAAATCTGACTAGCCCAGGCATTTTGGGTCCACCTTTTAAGAGGATGTGAAGGGTAAATTCATGTCTGTGTGCAGTACTTCCCCAGCAGTGGCAGGATATTTTGATTGCAAAAGCCCATCACTGATTTTTCTAGTGAACTCTGCAATGCAGTGGTATTGGTCTGCAACCCAAGCAGATCTGTATGCCCTGACCCAACACAAAACAGGGGAAACTTCATGTGCTAGTCTGAAAATGGGTTTGCTTTGAGGAGTACTGTCAGCCAACCCAAAGTGCTTCATTCCCAAAGAGGACTTTGTGTGTGCCAAGGCAGAGGCACTGATAAGTAACATCTGCAAGTCTCACACAGGTCCTCCTGCAGGGAATGTATCTCAGCAAATCAAGCCCTTTATCATAATGTTGACCATTCAAGTTTTGGGGCCACTCACTTTCTTCCTGGTGAGGACTGACAGGTATGGTTCTGTCCTTTCAGCTACTTGCAAGCTGAACACCTTCTCTGATATGTATATGGGCCTTATTTTTTAAAGAGAGGTAAGAATGTCATCATATTTTGCCATTTCAAAAGCAAATAGTTATGCATGGGGATATGACATCACATTTTTACAGCGTCCCTGTCTAACAGCTATGGGTTCTTGAGCTTTTGAAGAGTTCCCTCACCACTTGTGGTTATTTATTGTTGTATATCCTGCATAAAGTCTCTACATAACCACAAGCTATTTCTCAATGCTTTCTCTGTTTTAGCTCCTGGAAAGGCTGGAATGTTGTACATTTGTAATTCCCTGAGATTTTTATTTTTTACCATGGCCCTAATTCACTCAGAAATTGTTGATGCAAAGAAGTCATAAGGGGTCAGGGGCCTGAACACTGGCATTGAGGGCACTTTGACATGCCCTAGGATACCCTGCCTGGCCTCTAGCTGCTCTGAAAGACAGAGTTGCTTTCGAGTTGTTTTAGAGTTGCTTCCATACCTGCAGGGCTTATGCAGATACTTGGCTACCCAAGAGTGTATCAGGTGGCACCAGATTCCTGTGTTGAGGTGCTTAGATTTCTTTGTATATTTTCAGCTGTGTTACTTGTTTCAAGTGGAGACACTGGAAACTAGAGTTTGTCACTGCAAAGCATTTTGCTGATGTTTATGACCCACCTCTGACTTGATTTTCCGTGTGTGAAATTAGGTTCAGATTACATGTTCTTCAAAATCACTTAAACCTCAGTGCTTGTCTCCTTTCTCTCTTTCCTAGGAAGAGGACACTGGGATGAGGACAGTGTTGTTAGCTCACCTGATCCTGGCTCTGCCAGCGAGTCAGGCGACCGATACCGTACTGAGCAGTATCAGAACAGTCCGCATGAGCCCAGCAAAATTGAAACTCTAATAAGAGCCACTCAGCAAATGATTAAAGAAGAAGAAAACAGGCTACAGCTGCGGAAAACCACTCCTGACCCACTGGTCTCCATTAATGGCACAGGGAAGAAGCACGCTCTCTGTTTTGCAAGCTACCCTCAGCAGCAGTTGGCAGCGGACGTCTGCCGCGTTCCAACAGTTGCCAACACTCCTCCTTGTGAACACATCCAGCAGCGAGATGGAAAGATTATGAGCCCCCATGAAAATGACTATGACAACAGCCCCACAACACTGTCTAGGATAAGCAGCCCCAGTTCTGATCGAATATCAAAATCTAGTTTGGTACTTGCTAAAGACTACCTGCATTCAGATATGTCCCCTCATCAAACCCAAGGAGACCACCCAGCAGCCTCTCCAAATTATTACAGCTCCCACAGGCAGTACTTTGATAAGCATGCTTACACACTAACTGGATATGCCCTGGAGCATCTATATGACGCTGAGACAATTAGAAACTATTCACTAGGCTGTAATGGATCCCACTTTGATGTGACTTCTCACTTAAGGATGCAGCAAGATCCAGCACAAGGACACAAGGGAACATCTGTTATAATAACCAATGGAAGCTGACATTTTTTTTCTAAAAACTTTCGTGCTTTGAAAAATAACCTTTGAGATCTAATTGGAAGATATTATATGTTTTCATGCCCTTGTCCTTACCAGCATTTCCCATACCACAGTGCACTAGAAAGAAGAACCTAAGGTTTGGGGGGATAAGTTAGGTAAAACGCATTACTTAAAAAAAAAAAAAAATGCACTGGCATGCAGGGTTAGAGTAAATGGAGCTAAACTCAAAGTTGGTGCCATGCATGCTGAGAAGGATAGAAGAGGTTCAGGGAGGCAGGGAGTACTTGTGGCAGAGCAGTTTATCCACATTGTGTAAGAGGTGTTGTTTGGAAACACTTCCAAGGGCAGATCTTCTGAACTGCATAGGTACCAGGCAACAGAACTGCTATGCACTCTTTTTACACAGGAAGTTGGGATGTGTTCCTTCAAAATACACAACAAAATGTGTATTTTTGGTGATTTGTTTACTCCCCAAAGGGCAAGTATGTTATGTTGCTGTATGGTATAAAGCATCCGTGGCTGACCAATATAACATCAAAAAAGGGAGAAAGAAGAGAGAACTCCTCAAATTTTTATGTCCTTGTGTACTCACAAACATAGCTATTTACATATGCTTGATTTGAAAAGAGTCCTTATGATTAGTATGGTCAAATATTTACTTCTACTGTATTAAAAAGAGAGGGGCGTTCTCACTGTAGTTTTGAGAAACACAAAGGGCTTGCTTGTCTTGCTGTAGAGATGGGAGATGCTTCTCATGTTTTTGAAAGGTTGCCCATGGTGGGTAGTGGAGTGAAATGGAAGAAAATTGCCTGGAGAAACAGGGAGAATAGACTGGAACTAGGAATGGTCTAAGAAAAACACTTAACCCTGTAGCTATGTATGCTATTTAGTAATAATTATAAAATAAGGAAAAGTGGCTGAATAATTAAGAATTAATTTAAAACACAGAAGGAACTCAATAGAATAATAGAAATATTACTGTAAAATACAAATGCAGTTGCATAAATGTAAAAATACATGAGTCAAGAACAGGTAAAAACTCTTTGGCAGTTTATCTAACTTCTGATAAAGTTTTGGAGTAAATTAAGAGAGTATAGAATATCATAACTACTCTGTCTGAAACACAGTGAAGTAACAGGCATGACCTTGATAAAGAAATATGAATTCTCTTCTTGATTGCAGCAGATGATTTAATGAATATCAGAAAATATTCTGGATATCAAAATCAGCCATATGTACATTAAAAAGTAGCAGAAAATCAGTGTTCCAAGGAATTAAATTGTATTAAGAATGCTGGTATTATCAGGCCCTGTCCTGGAGTTATACAAGACATCAAAAGAGGCAGAGGAACTTAAAAAACTTTTTTAATAACCACATGAACAAAGACACTGATTGATTGGAAAAGAATAAATGCAAACATATGCTAAAAATGTAAAATAGGACGTTTGTAGTCACAATTGCTAGACCTGTCCTTTTTTGTATGGCATTTATATGCTCCCAAATTTGACTGCAACAGGAGGGACCACTGCTCCCTCTTATGCCAATGTGGAGAAAAGGAGATGTGAGGTGGTTACTAAAATGAGATTAGCTCTAAGACTACCTTAATTTGTAACATTCAGAAGCTCAACATATGGGACTGAGTCATCAATGGGACTAAATATAAACCAGCATGCTATGGGTGGGTTAAAAATACTGTTTCCAAATAAAACTAATCAGAAGCAAAAGCTAAATAATAACATTATAAACCACGTAAGTAGAGATGTACTTGAAAGCAGAGGAAATTACCTCTCTGAACTTGGAATACTGTGTATAGTCCTGATCACTCCAAAGCAGATTGTGAATCTTGAATTGAGTAGTACCTTACTCCATAAGCAACCTTTGTTGACTGCAGTGTGATCGCTCCTGGTGAAATGCACGTTGAACACAAGGGAGAACAACAGAGTCTGGTCTTTATTATCTAAACCTCGTAACAAAAAAGGTGGAGCAGAGCTCAACAAAAGATAAAGAGACTGAAAGATCTAATAAAAACTTTAAATAAACTGGGTCTGTCATCTTTGTAAGGGAAAGGAGTAAGGGGTAATGTCACTGATGTGCACCAAACTCTGCACAGAGGAGAGATAAATAATGGTCTAAAACTATTTGAACTAGCGGCAGAAATGAGAGGCAGGGCACTGAATGATAGCCAAGGCAGAATGAGAACAAAATGATTTGGCAAGAAGTTTATTTGACTCGTTGCCAAATGGATAATGAAGGTCAAAAAGAGAAGCAGATAGAGATTTTTTTTGTTGTTGTTTGTTTGTTTTAAGATAAAAACAAGGCAAATAATTGAGGGGAAGAAAAACCCTGACAACTGTTAACTGAGAGGAAGAAATGGACCAAACTGGACTTATTTCAGCCCAACAATTGTATATATTCCTAAAGCATAGGAATAAGAAAGTATTTTTGATAAATTTAGTTCTGGATACATATTTATTTCACTTGTTCCTATGAATAATATGAATAAACTTGTACTTGGAGTCTCATTTTACAGTATTAAAATACAATTTGCAAAGTGAATTAGATTAGAGGTACATGGTATCATACTACCCCTACAAGTACATCTAAAACCACACCTAAGTGTCAATATTACTTTGTATTACAAGAGTCTCCTAGACTCTTTGAATGAATAGGGTTTTCTCAGCACTCAAATTTCTTGGGATCACGAAGCACCCTTGCTCTCAAGCTTTTAGTTAAAAGGCAACAGAGTTCTGGAGACCAGCTGCAGTTCCCTGGCTATGGTCTAATGGCCACAAGTAGCCAGGAAACCACACTTTGGCGACTGTTGCATTTGCATTCTGACAGGCACCTTTGAAAAATAGAAGACTTATAAGAGCAACAGGCACAGCATAAGATGCTACATGATTTCACCTAGGAAAAAAGGCCTGTGTGCTATGCAGTAAAATCCCCCATCCTTCTTTACAGTGATCCCAAGACTGTAGTTATTTATTCCTATTTTCAATAGTTCTAGTCCACTACAAAGGCAAAAAATGCACTGTAATGAATGGAATAAATCAGTAGAGATATCTCTACATGCAGCCATGCTGTGCTACAAGCAAAGGCTGAAGCGCTCTCTCCTCATGGGATTCCAGCAACTGGCAGTCCTTAGCACTTCAGTACAGTATGCTGGAGATTAATGTCTTTTGTCAGCTTGTTTGCTATCCTGCTTCTTTAGATAGCCAGGAATTTCTTCTAAATTGACAGAAAGCATTGAGTTTTGCAAACATAGATCTGCATGCTTCATGCTACATGAAACAATTCTGCAAATCTTAATTATAGCATATAATATCACTGCAGCTCATATTACATGTGCTTTTCAATATGGTATAAAGCTTATTTTTTCCATTACATATTTATGTAATTCAAATTTTCATTTAGTATCCTTCAAGGATATAATCTCTTTTTTTATGTTTCTCCCTTTTCCAAATCAGATGGGAAGAAATTTCTTGCAAAATTGAAAAATGCAAGGCATTTGAACCAAGTAAGTTTCAAATGTATTACATTAGCTAAAGGTTATAATTTTAAATAAGGTATGTATGTTGTGTTTTGGAATAGAAACAATATAAATTGCTGTATTGCATCATTTCTGTAATATTATACTGGTTTACTATTAACACAAAATTAGTATTTTGCAACTACTGCAAATACAGAGTGACCACAGCTCTTTCAAACCATTTCTTATTGATGTCAGTGGATGGTGCATTATGGTTTTTGTGCATTACAATCTTAGTACATCTCTTTCGTTTAAAGAAATAAAAATCCTCTAGTCTTTATATGAAATCTCACCCCATGAGCATAGAGTTTGTGATTCTGGACAAATTTGCAATGCAACTCTTAAATTGAAAGAATAACCTTACTCAGCAATTTGTCCCATTTATTCAAATGGGAATATTTGTGGAGTAAGGTACTACTTAGCATGTGCAAGGGAAGGAAAGCTGACTTCTAATAATAGGTTTGAGGGTTGTTTTATAATTCTTTTTTCCTGAAATCTTAAGATGTGAGCATGGATCGATGGAAGATAATAACTCTTATGGCTGTGTTTCTATAAAATAGTTATTTATGTTCTGAAAAAATAAGTACATCTCTCCCAGTTGAAGAGTCCCAAAAGTATTTCTTAAGCTTTAAAAATGGCTTGTTGTTGATCTGTCTGCAATACTGTAACTGTGGGTTACACAGTGAAATTCTGCTCTTTTAAAGTCCTTTAATCACTGTTATCTGAATCTCATTTTTGTCTCTACACATGCAGCATTTATTCATTAATGTCCCCAAGTATGTTAACCACCATATGTTCATTTATGTGAGCATGCTGAGTGAATTGGAAAAAATAAAAGGTGGCATATTATTTCTGGAAAAGGCACAGCCACCCCAGAAAATCAGCCTGGCTGTTCCAAAGGTCAGATAACATTTCAGTCACGGAACAAAACTGTGGCATCCGCGTTGGTTTCAGACCTTCTGCATACAAACCTGTACGGAATGGGGATTATAGCACACAGTTCCAGGATTAGACCCAACTATGTCTATTTTAAGGTGGCTATAGTTAATGTCTGGCAGCAAATGAATTCAGGCCCTGCTCTTTCCTTGAGTTGCAAGTTTACTTAAAGCACCTAAGAGCCTAAAGGCAATACAGGCTTTATTATTAGGAACAATGGTGGATGAACATGCTTTCTTGTAGGTATACTGGCTTAACTCCAGATAGCTTCACAGTGTGGAGCATAAACTACTTTATCTGCAGTTAGTATTGATGGTTAAACATTTCAGCTGTGTGCACTGAGAGGCAAAAAAAAAAAAAAAAAACCCCAAACCAAAAACACTCCAAACCAACCCCCAAAAAAACAACAACATAAAAGCAAATAAAAAACCCCCCAGATTTCTGTAACCCTTAGTTTGGTGTTTTGAAAGTCTTCTAGAGGTTTATCTGAGGATTTAGCTGTTATTTTGAAGACCAGAAAAATAAAATAGTCCTCTGCTCAGAACAGTGAGAGCACTAGAGTGATTCCATTTCACATTTCCTTAGGCCATGTATTAATGAAAAAAAAATGCTGCGACATTTAACTTATGTGTACAAGAGTTCAGTAGATAAATCTGGCTCTAAGTTGTTAGGAATATATCCCTTTTTGAAAAGAGTTAATTTATTACTCCACCTATAAAGCTGTATTTGAAAGGAAAAATCAAATATAGGATGAAAAAAGCTTTTTTTCTTGTTGTATTCTCTATTTAACTCCCCTCTCACACAAATTACTCAATCTTTCCTATTGTTCTAGGATTCCAAATGTAATTTTAAAAATTTTTATTTATTGCAATTTGGACTGCATTTGTTGTTTTCCTTTTCAGCTATTGATACAGTGGGAAGTTTCAAAGTGCAAGAAACAATCTTTTGCGCACAATACAAAATTTTGGCACCTTTACATTCTAAGGAAATAAAGTCTATTAGAAAAAGTATTTTTAGGGCACTGCAACTTTTTTCCCAAGGTAAATATTTCAATGCATAAAATATACTAATCTAATAAAAAGAAAGCACTTGAGACATGATGAAGAATTTCATGTTTGCTTTAAACCAATGGTTACATTTAAGGACAAAAAGACACAGATTGCCAGTGTTTCAAATACCATGCTTTGCAATGTAAAGGGTCTAGTGATATTGTAGCATAACATCTGTAGTTTTCCTTTGGAATGTAATGTAGAAAATATAATATAGTTATGTCAACAATATCTTGCAAAGTGTTCCCATTTATAATTATTTATATTGTAAATAGCTTTCTGAAGTAAATTTGAAGTTAATGTGCATAAGATGTATTTATTATGTGAAGATTTTTTTTGTTTGTTTAAAATATAGCTACCGATATGCAATTTTTGTCTGTTTTTCTAGATTTTTAAACTAAGGATTGTCCTATATAGTATACATTTTCAGGAATCTATTTTAATTAATGAGAGTATTTCTTAGCATTGGGAGGAGAGAGGGTAAAGTAATTTATTTTGGTTCCTGTGAATCCTAAATGCTCCCTGAATCTTGAGTGGAGTTTATCAACTGTGAAGAGACACTGATAAGATACTGCTACCTCATTCAAGATGCCTCAATCTGCTCAAATACTGTTCTTTAAGGAAGAACTTAATTAAGATTAATGATCTACTTTGTGAATCATCTGCCTTATTTCTTGAAGCCATCCTGAGGCACCCCTGTGACTCAGATGAATCATCTTGCTGACTCGGAGTATGATGCCCATTAAGTACTTAAAACAGTGTACTCAGGGAGCAGTGCTCTGACACAGGAATAGGGGAGAAGTTCTGTTTAACTGCACCCAGGCCTGAGAGCTGGCTATGACCTGAGGGTTTGTGCTTGGATATCTCAATCAACACAGAGTGATAGGAGCCAATGTGCAGCATCTGAGCTGCTGTAACCCTTGCCTGGTCTGGGGTTTAGGTCCTTCTGGGCTTGAGTTCTAAGTCACAGCTCTTACTTTCTAGTCCAGTTTCTGAGCCATCAAACCCTGTCCTCTCAGACACTGTCACTGAGTCTCTTCCCTGCAGGGAACAAATGCAAGACAGATGGTCTCAGAGAGTGACACTGGTGCTATGGTCAGGTGACAGAGCAGCTTTCTCTGGAGAGAAAGGGGTTGTCCACATATTTCCCACTCACAAGACAGGGCAAATACATAAGCATCAGGGGTGTGATGCACAGAAGAGTCAGTTTGGAGTCTCAGGTAAATTAAAAGCATAAAATGGAGCTTTGTCACCAGCCCTTTCCTCCTGCATGGGTGTAGGTGCTTGGTTCTTAGAGACACTCCTGGGGCCTGGGGAATACCCTGCAGCTTTGAGTTAGAAGTTTGAACTGCATTCATGATGTTGGCATTTCCTATGGGCTAATTTAGGCACTTCCCCTCTCCTTGGTCTGAATTTTGGTCCTGGTTCTCATGCAGGTAGGAAATGGCATTTATCTTTTCACCAAATGGTGCTCTTTAGCAGTGCAAAACATGCAGAGTATCCTTTTCTTTTCTTTTCTTTTCTTTTCTTTTCTTTTCTTTTCTTTTCTTTTCTTTTCTTTTCTTTTCTTTTCTTTTCTTTTCTTTTCTTTTCTTTTCTTTTCTTTTCTTTTCTTTTCTTTTCTTTTCTTTTCTTTTCTTCTTTTCTTTTCTTTTCTTTTCTTCTTTTCTTTTCTTTTCTTTTTTTCTTTTCTTTTCTTTTCTTTTCTTTTCTTTTCTTTTCTTTTCTTTTCTTTTCTTTTCTTTTCTTTTCTTTTCTTTTCTTTTCTTTTCTTTTCTTTTCTTTTCTTTTCTTTTCTTTTCTTTTCCATTCTTTTCTTTTCTTTTCTTTTCTTTTCTTTTCTTTTCTTTTCTTTTCTTTTATTTTCTTTTCTTTTCTTTTCTTTTCCATTCTTTTCTTTTCTTTTCTTTTCTTTTCTTTTCTTTTCTTTTCTTTTCTTTTCTTTTCTTTTCTTTTCTTTTCTTTTCTTTTCTTTTCTTTTCTTTTCTTTTCTTTTCTTTTCTTTTCTTTTTTCTTTTCTTTTCTTTTCTTTTCTTTTCTTTTCTTTTCTTTTCTTTTCTTTTCTTTTCTTTTCTTTTCTTTTCTTTTCTTTTCTTTTCTTTTCTTTTTTCTTCTTTCTTTCTTCCTTTCTTTCTTTCTTCCTTTCTTTCTTTCTTTCTTTCTTTCTTTCTTTCTTTCTTTCTTTCTTTCTTTCTTTCTTTCTTTCTTTCTTTCTTTCTTTCTTTCTTTCTTTCTTTCTTTCTTTCTTTCTTTCTTTCTTTCTTTCTTTCTTTCTTTCTTTCTTTCTCTTTCTTTGTTTCTTTCTTTTTCTATTTCTCTTTCTCTCTCTTTTTTCTTCCTTTTCTTCATTTATTTTCTTTCTTTTCTTTTTTCTCTTTCTTTTCTCTCCCTCTGTTTCTTGCTCTCTGTCTCTCTTCATAGGTGAGCGGTTTCAGAAATGCCCTTTTTTGGCCTACCTCTCTCTCTTTGAAGCCCACACTAAGGTCCACAGGCAGTCATGAGACCACATTGTCTTCCATAGGACAAGAATAGTATGTCCATGTTAAGCACTGCAACAAATCTGAGTGTCTGCCTATTTCAAGTCCTGCCATTTCCTCCTGCCATTTCCATGCCTGCTCCTTTGTCTCTTTTCTGGTGCCTGAAGATAGCTATTGCCCACTGGTGTCTATTCACTCTTGATTTCCATGCTCATTGGCAAATCGTTCTGCACTGAGGAAATCTGCTGTCATGGCCATTGTAATAAAAGTGTGCAATACCATCAGGAACTTCCTCTATCCACATATGGTGGCCATCAGAGGCTTCAGCATCAGCAATTTCATTTGATACAGCTCCTCTGACTGTCAGAAGGTCACAAATAGCCTGCTGCGTGCCTGTGTGGGTAAAAAAGGGCTATCCACCACACCACAAAGCCTATATGGCTTATGCATGCATGCAGCATTCTGGACTGTGGTCCCCAGGCCAGGTGCAAGGCTGTGTATACATGGAAAGAGCTCGGCCTCACCATTACCAAGATTTCTCTTCCTCGCAGACACTCTCTCTCTGCCACACTCTGCCATTGCTTTTCTCCCACAGTCTGTCATCTTGATTTTGTCTTTCACAGGAATTTTCTGTTCTATTTCCCTTTTTTCCCTTCTGCCCCAAGCCCTGGTCTGTGATCTAGCTTGCTCAGCTTTAGCTTCTTCTCTTGATCCTGAAAATTGTGTGTTGCTTTTGATGAGGAAAATGGCTATCTGGCAATATCTCCCTTTTCCATTTCCCTCCTTTATGCAGCTAGTGTCAACATCATTCTGAGAACCCTGTAATCTTTTTCTCTCAGGCATTTCTTCTGCTACGAGAAAGCTACTGTTTGAGGGAATGGAGGTGATGAACTTTTCAGAAAATCTACAGATAAAAGGTGATAGGTGCCTTCAGCGCACCAAATATGCAAGCTACATTAGCTGCATTGCAAAACGTCATCACTTCTGGCCTGCAAACAGAAGGTAAAGATGAAAACTGAGAGCAGGGGACATACACCTGTATTTGAAAAAAACAAAAAATGCTACAACCAGATGCATCTGAGAGGGAAACTTAGAAATTGGGTCATTTTCTAAACATGCATTAAATTACATGCAAATAATTAAATGTTCATTATTGCTGTTAATCTCATAACTATTTTTCATTTATGCATTATTATCATGAGCTGTCATCAATTTTGCCTTTTTTGTCATGTTATCTATATTTTTCCTTTTTGATCAATGCTATTTTTAAATCTATAAATAAGAGTACTCTAAAATAACAGTATTAATATAAAATGCAGAGCAGAAACCAACACCTGGAAAATAGAACCCAAAAAGTATCAGCATATTTCAAGCTTTCAACTGACTTTAAGCTCCATGATTATGTAGCTGGTGTAACAGTGGTAAGTTTCACATGGGAGCCAATTTTCACATGCAACCATATGACTAGGAATTGTTAGTTTGATATATTTCAAAGTTATATCAATGCTCTGTTGCAAGTAGATAAACTTGTACACTATCAAATGTATTACATTTTTGGATCTTTTTTTACTTTTTCTGACAAGGAGACATGAGAATATGGTGATAAGAGTTTTAGGTACTTTTTCAAGCTGCATGCTTTCAATTTCTCCTCAAGATATATTTCCAGAGACAATCTCATTCACTTTCAAAGGGCAAGCTGTAATCTTTCTATAGCTCCTTCTATGACTCTTGAAGCTTGAGACAGTTCTGAGCTGTCTGGATACTTGGGATCTGCTAGAGCAGCCTTGATTTCTGCTACCTGCCATGATTGCCTGCCTACCAGTTCATCACTTAGTAAACAAGGTGGCCCTCTAGCTTGTAGAGAGTTATCAAATGCAAGAGAGCTGAAATAGCAATGAGCATCATACCACCATTTAAAAACACTTTTTTTACATTAGCATTGTCTATTTTATGAGGTAAAGCACATTAGGCTGCCACCTTTCTTCTGTGCTATTATCTTCACAAAGAGTAAGAAAAGCAAGGAAGAAGGTATCAGAAGATGTGAAGCTATACTTTTTCTCCTATACTGTATAGCAAAACTCCGTGAAGATGCAAGAGATTATTGTCATCACACAGAGTAAATGCTTGCCCAGTGGAGTCCTACCTGCATGCACCAGGTAAGGCAACTTTACCTTCCCTGGTAAGGGCAAGTAAAAGGGCATTTGTACTGTGCCAGAGGGATGGCTGGTGACATCATGCTGGTGTGTACAAGCTAGCCAAAATTCCATGTATCCATGTATCAGTGTTTTCTAAATTGGTGATGTGTCCTGTCAAAAGACATTAAGATTGCTGTCTGCTAAGCATTTTGCTCCTTTTCTTTTACTATAACATCCATTTGGAGTCCAGGATGGGGAGAGCCGAGACTGCAAACAGCTTATACAGTTTTGACAGGAGTTAGATGCATTTTTCATTTGAAGCTTCTTGATTCTGACACAGGACATTTCATCAAGTTATGAATTATTTTAACAAAAACAGGACTATGTTTTGTCTGTCTGGTTTCTCTGTGGGACAGTTGCGGCATTTTTTTTTTAAAGAATAACAGTGAAAGGCATCCTTTGTGTTTTCAATTTGGAGAGCACTAGTGAGGTGAAAAATACAGCCTAAATGTTAAGTCTATTTTCATCAAGGGCACAACTGTGCATTTTGATGTTATGTTTCTGACTTTTCTCTAATCACAAAGGCAGATCCTTTCTTCTGTGCTGCTTTTTATTTAACCTCCAAAACAACTGCAAAGTATTAGAATGACTCCAGTACCCTCTTCTGCATGAGTGTTTCTTGAGCTCAAGAGAAATGCTCATGGTTTCATTAGGCTGGTTATCTGACAGGCTTCTCATAGAAAACAGCTGATACTTATTTTTATTTTTTTTTTACTGAACAGCTTTGGCTTCCTGTGATCAATCTTCTTGGCTACAGTAGTAAATATGCTAAACTGCAGGTGCTGACAAGCTTTGAGACAGTCTCAGGCTTGAATGTTGACCCATGGCTGTGCTTTGTGTGTCATGAAAGAGCCTACCTTGTGTACAACTATTTGGTCTATTCATTGACTTGGGTTTTTAACTTAATATGTGCTTATTTACTTAGGGAATTAGATCCAGTGTGAGAGAGACGCAAAACAGCCAGTGGTTTAGGATTTTAGTAAATAGTCTCAGCTTTGTTCAGTTTTGCTCTAGGTCAGATTGCTGCACGGAGTAATTCCATATGGCAACCTGATTTGAGCTTATTCTAAGCAAACCTTAAAACGGATTTTGGCAAAATCCAGCCAGCCATCAGGAACCCATTCTCAGTTTCTGCTGAGGATTTCCCAATAGCTTTCTTAATTTAACAAAAGCATCAACAAAAAAACAACAGCAAATGAGAAAAACTTTGAAACGTTTTTACTGTCTGAAATACTCGTTCCCCTCTTCTTGAGAATTAACCATCAAAAAGCCCTTTAGGCTGCTCTAATTTATGCCAAGAACTATAGAAGTTAGGAGGTGCAAACACGGCTTAAGTGACTTTGCCTCCCCCCGTGTGCTTTGCTCCGCGCCATCACTGATGTGGTGCAGCGGGTGCAGCCTCCCACGGGGGAGAAGCATGATGGGGCTGACTCTCTGCCCTTCTGCTCTGACTTCTGTGTCCTGGTGCAGAGCAGCAGCTGCCTGTCCCTCTCCAGCCTGTGCCACTGTAGTGTGTGGGCTACCAAAGCCTCTGCTGCTCTGTTAGGGATAAGAGGAAAGCATGGGGGTTTGAGTGGTGAGAGAGCCTCCAGTGGGCTGCCTCCAGTATTCAAGAGCCAGCGGTAAAATCCTGGCATTAATGAAGTTGTTGACAGAAATACTTTGGTCCCACTGAAGCATGGCCAAAAATGTAAAAACATTTTGAAAACAACACTTGAGGCAGTTCAGTGTACCTCCCTCAATAGAGTGACTGAAAGCATAAGTAAACAGAAAGATTTACTTGTGTTGGGAACAAACATAATTAAAAAAAAATGTAGGTAGGGAAACAAGTACACACAAAAAAATCCTCTCCTGTAATTTATCTGAATGATGTCAAATGTGAACAAAAACTATGAGATAAAACTTGGGCTAGAGAACAGAAATTCAGGCAGGGCTATTTCGAAGTGGGGCTCTTAGGAAAAGCTGCTGATTGAAATCAATAAAGCAAGACCCAGAATCTGAAAAGACCTTTTCTGAGATCTGAGAGGGTCACTGAGCAGAACTGTCAGTTGATAGTATTGAGGCTCGAATTGCCTTTACCAAGGTGCTTCAGTGTTTGCTTTAGTGACTTCTTGCAACCAGTGGCTGAGCATACATTTAACATCCCACCTGAGATCACCCTGCTGGGGGAGGGAATTGTTTAAAGACTTCTATCGCTTAAGCAACTCCCTCACCAGCCACATCAGCACATCACATTTTCTGTATACTAATCAATAATGTCTGATTAATGTACTGAATCAGATTAATTGAAGAAGTTATTATTTATGGAGACAATTTAAAGAAGCCTGAAGTTCTTTGTTTTCTGCTTCTCTTTTTTAAAAACATTAATTCATTTGAATTTTCAACAAATTGTGATTTATCACAGGAAACATTTTTAAACAGAAGTTATTTAATATTATCATTTTCAAACAATATCAAGAGCTCATATTTCAGTTTTAGTTTACTTATTTATTATGTAGGACTTGATTAGGTAAGAGCTTCACAGGGATGGGCAAAATACAGATACTCCATAACATTGCAAATTACTGTGAGCATATCCTGGTAGTTTATCAGAAGGTGATGGAAGTAAACAGAGAAACGGCATTTCCATTTTTTTCATGGCATTGTTTTTCCTGCACCAGAATGGCATTGTTACAGAAATACCATCAAAAAGTCAAGAGTGAGAACTGAACTTTTAGTTTATGCCTTAAAGGAATTAGCTGTATTTTAATTACAGGGTGCGTGCACAATGGCTGTTCTAAAGTGCTGTTTTTAATGCTCACTTAAAAACATGCTACTTTATGAACATGTGAATAATTCTTTCAAATTCAATTACACTGTATTCGTATTTCAAGGAGTTGCAGAGGAGAGAGAGCATTCAGGTGGAGTTTGCCCAGCCCAATATTTCCATTTTAATTACTATCTATTTTTAGCACTTGGCTTCTCAGCAAGTCACTTCAGTTCACTGAGGTGAGGCTGTACTGACTTGTTCCAGTGAAAAATCTCCAAACCTCTCTTTCTAGCTGTCATAATTTCCTAAGAGAATGAAGCTTGAAGCTCATGCAACTACATGTGAATCTAAATTCTCAAAAATTTTGTAAAAATAGAATGCTGCAGAGAAGCAAGAGACCACCTGTGCCACAGCTCAAATAAAGTGAGACACAAGCTTTTCTTTTACACAACATCCAAACATGGAATCTTAGACACAAGACACCAGACCTTAGAGAGTGAAATTCAGTGGGTTATCTTCTGACAGAACTGCTTATTTTATTGTATTTAATGTTATCTCATTACTATCCATTCAATTCTAGTTAGTAGATCACTTTATGTGCCTTGAAAAGGCTAGATGGTCTACTGCATTAGGAGATAAACTAAGATTAAAAAATGTCTTCTTACAAGTGGATTTGAATCTGTAAAGTGACTTAATTTTTTACAAATAATAACCTGATTTAGGACAGCTTTCTTAAATATTAATAAAAGTAGAGAAAAAAATATGTGTATTTTCAAGCAGTATCCTTACTTTTACTGTAATATTTCAGTTCAATGTATTTTTGTTACCATAACTTGGAAATTATTTGGGGAGATAGTGAAGATTGCTATGACAATGTATTACATCATCATAAACAGTTCATTGTCATAAACTGTAAACAGCTGGCTTTAAAATCCAAATATAACTGATAAATGGAAATGCATTGTGATATCAGACATTGCTACAATGAACACATAAATTCCATGAGGTGAAGAAGAACAAGGAGAAAGCATGCAAATTTAGTGGCACAATGCATTTGCAATATGGATTGCACTTATCTTTTTATTTGCCACAAACATGTAATTTATGTGTAACAGAATGGAAATGCATGACACCATAAATTACACAGCAGTGAGTATGCTAGAGAAAAGAAGATTTTGGCAGCATGTAATTTGAATTAAATAGTGTTAAATAGACAAGTGTAGAGGTCCAACTGTGTCTTGGTGTAAGTGTATTATACATATAGGTTTTTCAAAAACACCCTTCCAATTCACTTTTACTGTCAGTCAGAGGCAATGATATTAAAATAACAAGCACCTGTACACCTCCATGCCCTGAAAAGCGGTTACCTATTGCTAAGCTGCTGCAGCTATGAATAATCTAGTCAATGTCTTGGTCAGTTGGTCAGTTTTACTCCCAAAACCCGTGACAATCTGAGCAAACATCTTGATTTTCCCATAGATTTTAATTTATTTTGTTCCTGACCTTGTAGAAAAATCCAAATAAAAGAGATTTCAGAAGGCAGACAATAGAAAAATGACTGAGGCAATAGCTGTTCAGGTTCTTACAAGGATAACAAAGAGGCACACAGATCTATAGAATAAATTTCTGTCTGGAAACTGATGGATGTGTGTAGAAGGAGCACAGACACAAGACCACAAAATGAAATTGGCGGGAACACAGTTACTTAAGCTTCCTCTAATTTAAAAAGAAAGATTGAGAGGACTTACTAGCAACTAGTATGCTTTTGTTTATCTGTGTTGGTTGATCTGCTATCTTTTGCATGAGAAAAATAACTATAACTATAACAAATCTACCCACATCTACATGCCTCATTCCAAAAATATTTCAGCAAATCCAGCAGTGGTTTTCTGTGAGTAACCAGTGACACACCAGATCTTCAGTGAAGAGAAAAGAATAGATATAGGGTTTTTAAAAATGTCTTTTTCTTATGTCTAGGATGAAAAACAAGGAGAAGTGCCTGTGACTCTGATCACTTAGGAAACAGAAGAGAAACAGTAATTTATCTTCCCATTAGAGTCTATGTTTCAGATTCTGATACCATTTACATCTTCATTAAGATCAGGTTATTCTCAAATAATCCAGAAAGACAGATGTTTTGGGGTTGTTTATGTTTCTATATCCTTTTTCATGCAATAATAAGAGAAGACATGCTATCAATTTTTTTTCCCCCAATGACCTTATGGCTAGCAGACAGTGAAATGAGACAAACAAGCTGATTTCCAGACATTGTTAACCTTGACAGGGCACCAAGTATGTGGTTAAAGACCAGTTTTGAAGTTGTTCTGCCTGATTCCCATCCCAACCACTGCAGCACAAGATAGGAGGTTGCCTTCACTGCAGTCAGAAGCTGTCCACCTTCCTACAGTTTTACAGCAAACTAATAGAGGCAAATAAAGAAGGCATTCTTGAATTACAATGGTGTAAAAGAGAAAGAGAAGGCAAAATGAGCCTGTCTTACAACAATGTACACTGTGCTCATTGATTCTTAGATGCTGTCATAAATCAAACAGCAGGTGGTTTTAATTGATGAAATTATCCTTACTAATTTTTAGATCTGTCACAGACAGATCTAAGGCAATTTATTGTGGTCTAGTGGAGTGGATTTTTTTTTTTCTTGGAAATGTTCAAAAAAAGAAGTCTTCAATTTCAAGTAGAAGCATCTTCTTGGCCTTGCCCGAGCATGCAGGGCTTTGAAAAAAGCAATACAAGAATTTATAAAATATTCCAGGAAGATCAGGTCACATCTTCCCCAAAAGTTCCTTAACATCTTTTTTAACAATACAAACAACTTGTGCAGGTTTTGACAAGTGTGCCAGTAACAGTACAAAAAAATAAAATCAATGGCCATCTCAGGCACAGAGCTATTGCTCATGAACAGATTGATGTGTTCACACACAATTGCTCTGAGAGGCCCTAGACATGTTGGGGTCAAATTGGCAAAACAGGTAGCAACTGTGTTCTTGCAGCAGCCTCTGAAAGAGAGAGACAGATGTCTATTCTATCTTGCAAACACATTCTTTTACAATGTGTTACTTCATCTCTTTTATTGCACAAGAGGAAAGTGGGAGACAGAGAATCAAGGATAACACTAATGATAGGCCATATGGAAGACATAAACAACGTTGTTCTAGAATAAGATGGTCTTTAAAAGGGGCGGGGGTCTTATTGTACTGGGGCCAGACATTACCTAACCCCTCAGGTGAAAGAAGGAGAATAGGTGAGAACAAGGAGCAGACGCTGGGAGTATGTGATTCAGATCAGAGCAAGGTTTTCTGGAAGATATAAAGAGCAGCCTAAACCCCTTTAAAGGTCTCAGTTCCACTGTATTGAAATAATGTGCTCCTGCTCACTGGGAGCTGAACCTTCCTCAAAAAGACTACTGAAGAAAATATTATTTTGAAACTGAATTAAAATTTGACCTGTTCATGAACTACTTAGGAAATCCTGCAATTTATGTGAGGACATGGGGTCCCTAAGGAAGCAACTGAGAGAACATCCTCAAGTACAAAATGCCCTTTCTTTGACAGAGGGAAACCAGTTATAACAACAAAAGCTCAGGGCTTTCTTAAAAAAAAAAACAACCTGCCACTTTTACTGTTTTTAAAGCTCATTTTGGATAGCACTGTACTTGGCAAGCCACTCTGCTGGAAGTAGTCATTGCCCTTGGTGTTAGAATCTGAGCCAGCCTAGCCCATGGGCCAGCAAATGGGCCAGCTGTCTGTGGCAAGGAACTTAGAGGAGTTAGATATTTCTCCTCATCCTGTGTGTAACTGGCCAAAGTTTTAGCTGCACAGGGAAGAGTGATAGTATCTGTCTCCCACAGCATATGTGAAGATTTCAGGTTTTGGCCTTGCTGTATTTGACCTCATTTAGGACAAGAATGCTTTTATCTAAATCAAAGCCAATATCTAGTATTAGTCTGAACTTGTGAAGACCCCCAGTGAACAAAAATATCACAGGAATTAGGCAATATGTTGAGAATGCATTTTGAAGTTTTAAGCATGTGCTTAAGTGCTTTTCTGGCTCTACTTTAATGAAAGATGGAAATGTAATGTGGAAATATGACCGAGAAATTCTGTTTCATTAAACTTGGAATGAATCCCAGCAATGAAAAAAAAACTTAAAATGAAGTACTGATCTGAGATTTAAAAGTAGTTTCTCTTTGTATTAATTCTCTCCATTTTACTCCTCGAGCTCATGGAGAGAACATCACAGTAAGCCTGCTTGCCTCATTTCTAATGTAATATAAAATATAATACGATAATATGTGACAGGTGACACAGTAAGCCTGCTTGCCTCATTTCTAATGTAATATAAAATAAATACGATAATTATTGCCCAGTGGATTATCACACTAGGGCAGGCTGGAGCAACAGCACAAACAACAGCTAAGGAATGAAAGCATAACAGGAGAATTCTGATGGCCTGACTTCCTTGAAAAGAGTACAGACACAGAAATGGGTAACATTACATACAGAAGGAAAAAAAAAAAAACATTTTTACTTTCATTTAGTCTTTGATGTAATTCCATAACTTTTTTTAGCAACAGCAAGAAAATAGAAGCAGGTTGAAGGAGGGACCTTCATCTGATGAAAAACATGGTAACTGTGCTAACTTCTGCATGCTAGTCTGGGGGGCAGGGCACAAATACCAAACTCCCCAAAGGATTTTCTAGTTGGGGGTCTGTGTCTCCTTGCAGCTTTAAACAGGTAACCAGGAGAAAGCAGTCACTCAGCCATCTCACCCAAGGCCAAAGAGAAGAGGGGTCAGAGCAGGGTGCCCTTTCTAGTATCTCAAAGAGGCAGGAAAAATCTGAAGGAAAAGGCAGTCAAATTCTTGGGGAAATATTAAGGGATTTTAGGAGGAACAATACTCTGTTGTTTATTGCAGGATCTCCTGGCTGGATTACAGAAGAGGAGTCTGGGTTTTGTCTCTCTGCACAAGGGGAAGTGACAACTTGGGAGGAGGTAATTGTTACTTGGTGACCCCTCCTCCTGGGAGTACCTCAGTGCTCATCACACATCTTTGCTTTGGGGATGGTGTTTTTTAGCAGTGTTTGTGAGAACTGGCATGGTTGGCTGAGCAGGGTGTGATGAAGGCTGCTGCACTGGGTCTGAGCTCAGTGGATCACTGTGCATGTTGACAGGTGACTTAGACAGTCTTCCTCTTCTGTATTTCCTAGAGCTATAGATTTTGACTATAAGCCAAAAGATAAATGGATCCAAACTGATGGAGGTCAGTCAGTTGATGATACATGTGATGGTCTGGATGCAATCTGGATGGTGAGGATGGGGGTGAAGTTTATCTTTGTGCTCTGTTCCTCATGTGAAGCCATTGGCTGTTACTGTTGTAAGATGTGACAACATAGTCCAGTCTTTACCATTAACCATGAAAAAAGCATCTCATAATATCAACTTGCCACACTTCTTCATTTCTTAATTTAATACAAGACAGACAGCAGCATTTTTTTAATGAAAATATTGCACAGTTAAGGGTACTGTAACACAGTAACATAAATCAAATTTTTCTCTGAATACGATCAGTTCTTTTTTAACATGCATACCCTGGACACCCATGAAAATCCACTACATTATAATGGGGAAGTACATGAAAGAAAAAGGGACTATGAAGATGATATATACTGAAATTTTTCCTATTCTAACTTTTAGTGGATTTTTTCATAGTTCAACAGGAGTCCTGAGCTATGCTGAGCAATTGCCAAACAGCATGGTAAACTAACAAGCGCGTTTTCTGTACGTTGTCTCCAGTTTAGTGGAACTTTGGAGGGCAACAACCCACTAGTAGATCACAACTCATTTTGGCAGGCCATTTTGTGTGCATTATTGACCTTTACTTGCTGTCCATAAATCCTTGACAATGCTGACACAGAAACGCACCAAGTGACCTTTCAAAAAATGTTGGAAATAATCCGTTGCAGCTGCAAGCCGAGGACACTGACCATACTCAAGTATAAATCTCTCCATCAGCACCATAGACTTCTGGCAAGAGCATCATACATACTCCCCAAACTGATTCTCCACACCAACAGGCCTGATGTCCCTTATGAAAAAGCAAATTCTCACTAGTTAAAAACAACAGGAGAAAAGCACTGGTTTAAAACTGGCTATGTGAGAAAAATTTAGGACAGCTTTGGTTTGACCTTCCCCCGGAGCTGGCTAGCAATCAGAGCATCCTCCTTTGACAGCTCTCTGTGTAAAGTGTTCTTAGCACCAGTAAAGTTCTGTTGACCTTAGCTTCCAGCCCAGAACAAACTGTACATTTCCTGTTTCTTAACAGGCATCCTTTTATGTTTAAAGCACAAGGCATTCCTTAAAAAAGTATTTGAGCATTGTATACTCTCCATTTGCAGGGTGCAATATTTGTTTTATCCTTTCTTCTCAAGAAAAAAACCTCATACCACCTCAGGAGCTGTGCAGGAATGCTCATGAGCCTGGGCTCTTGAACCAGCTGCCTGGGTTAGCTCAGCTGTGTTAAGGACCAGTCACACAGGGCTTGCTGTTTGTGGAAATGGTCTTAACTTGAGGTCAGCAATGGATAAACTGCTTTGAATGAGCTCTTGATGAGCATTTTCTGTAGGCTGAGAGCAGAGTAAGTTTGCAGGTGGTTTTACCTTGAGATACTTTGTTCAAATCCCTAAATTAATTTACTTTGACTTCTATCTAGTTAGGAACTACCCCATAGATTTTCTATCAAATTGTGATAAAATATATTAGTATATATGTTAGATAAATATCACATGCTTCCAAATAGCTGTGCAGACTTCTGTTTTGTTTTTTTTTTTTTGGCAAGGAGGTGCACTAAGTCCTCTTTCAGGGATACCTGTGTGCTTCTGTGTAAAATGTGATTTGAGTAACCGAGACACAATCTAGAGCTGAAGAGGCAGCACAGAGGTTTGTGACAAAGTGGCAGAGATCAACTGTTTGCCATAGTTGAAAGAGGCACTGTCTTTTCATATCATTAACAGGGGGGCAATTATGAAACTTAACGGTACAGAATGAAAGATCAAAAATCTCTCATGCTGTCAAACTACCAAGCTCTCTAACTGCCAAGGTAAGGGTAAGATGATGATGGGAGAGTCTGCATGTTGCAAAGTGACTTCTGAAATGTGTAGTGCCAACCTCTGTCTTGTATAAGGGAAAGTTCCATTTAGGTGAACAGAAAATATAAAAGCCCCATATCTATTTGCTTTAGAATAACAATGAAAAGAAAATCTGTATCATATATGCATAAAGTTCACTGGATTGCTACAATGGATACTAATAATATTAATAATATATCAAATTTCCAGAGCAATGTAATTCAATCTGTTTCAATTTCTTTCCAGAAAAATTATTCATAAGAATAGCAGGGAGAAGAAAGCTACATAAATAAATGTAAGTGTGCAATGAACATTTTTTTTTCTTCTGTTTCTTCCTTATTGAATGTCTTGGGTATTATTATCAAAATGGTATTTTTTTTCAGCCCTCTTTTCATGATCTCTCACCCAGGGACTTGATTAATACAAATTTGCCTTTACTGATATGCCTCTTTCTATTTTTTTTTAATGTTTAATTCTGTGAAAAGAAGAAGTAGTAGTAGTAGCATGTTATGCATATTTCCTTTCCAGCTGCCTAGTATATATTTATTGTAGTTATTGTTTCTACATTTGTTTTGAATTTCCCTGCCTCCTTGAAGTAAGGTACAATAGTTTTGAGAAGCAGAGCATGGGTATTAAACTCATCTGTGTAAAAGGGAATTCCAAAAGCTTAGGTGAGATTCTAACACATTTTCTCTTTCCTCTTGTAAGGCCAGGGACCATGTAATGATGGTCTATATGAGACCATAAACCTCACCATGACTCTATAGACTATTTTCACTCTGTACTCCCTGAGTTCAGTGTAATTACTAAGCAACTGAGAATCTGATAAAGTTCTTCTAAAAAATCAGGGTGAGCAAAGCTCTAAGAAGTCTAAAATTGGGCCTTTTAGTGGATATGCAATTAGCAGAAACACTTCATAACTGCATTTAAACCTTTAGCAAAAAGACAAAATAACTTAATCTACACTACTTGAATATTTTGAAGCTCTTGGCTTAAATGAAAACAAGGATTTAAAAGTATTGTTCCCTTGACAGTACAGTTTTTGTGCAGAAAGTTTCAATACTGTTTCATCAACTCAATATCTGCTTCTTTTCATAATGTCCTTTACATATATATTGCTTACACTTGCTGTTAAAAATGATTTTTTCATACTGTGATTGTATGTCTTCAGGACTTATATGCTCTTGTGGTATAGGAGATTTTTAAATTGAATTTCAAAATAGAAGGAACTGGAGCCTCTAAGTTAGAATTTCACATGTTCCTTAGAGTTTGCTTTGCTTTGCTTCATCAGCTCATTATGAGGACACTGAAGACAGTGCTAGTGAGCAGCAGAATGTTTCCACAAAACAAATACAGAAGTTCTATTCATCCTCTCTATCACTTATTCTTCTAGTGGGTTTGTAAAATGCATGGAAACAGGTGACTAAATGTGAAAAGAATTCCACTAGTAGATCTGCTTAGTGGAAGATTCCCAAATGCTTCTTTCACTCTTCATGATTTTGCTGACCAAATGTTAGGTAACCACAGGACCTTCAGTGTCAGCTTCTGCTTCAATTTCAGCTTCATATCTCTCTGTTGTATTTAGGAAGAAAGATCCAGGCCAGAGACCTGTTTTTATAGTATAAGCTTTTCTTGGAAAGCCATTTAAACAAATTCCATCACTTTTCACTTTCCTCTTGTTCCCATCTCAAATGTCAGTAGTTGAGGTAATGGGGAAGGAGTTTTCATGTTTTTTTACTGTTCCTTCTCATCCTCAACCAGTCATAATGCTGATATCCCTAAGAGTAATCATATGGAGTTGTCACTTCTCCAGATAAGAAGCTCATTACACTAATGGGCTTTGGCCAAGCTTTTAGTTGGCCAAAGTATTAGTTAGTTTAAAGCATTTTATTCTGAAATAGAATGCTTTAGCTTCCCTGATAAAAATTCAGGGAAAAAAAAAAAACAAAGAAAAAAACGTATTAATCTAGCATTTGACAAGCACCTATACTTAAAGCAGCTTAAGAGCTGCTCTTGTCCTTTAGTAGGTATCCCTCTGCTGGATAGCCACCAAGAGAACTGAATCAGAGCTCTGATTTGGCTGGGAAATTGCCTCTGTAAGAAAGCTGTATTTCTACTGAATCACCTTCTGGGTCTTGCTCACTGTGAAGCTGCTAGAGAGGAGAGAGGCTGGTGGTGCAAGGAGCAAGCACCTTGGACAGAGATTGCCACCATTAGCAGTGCTATCAGAGTGATAATGCTGTCAAAGGAATCTGTGTGTCCATACAAAACATTTTTGAATGACAGTCTCTGGATGAAACCCCTCCTTACGCCACAAAATCATGGCCAACCTTGTACCAACACTGCGAAGCCTGAAGGTGCTTCTCGATTTTGTGAGGCAAAAGAGTTATTTGTGGGGATAATAAGTTTGGGAATTAACTGACTCAGCTGGCAGGGAATTCAATTAATTTCTTGTCCAAATAATTCATTTGAAGGAATTATAAAGATGGTTTGTGGAAATCAAATACTTTCCAGCCATCAAGAACTGATGAAAAGTGTTCTTTTCTGTGGTAAACATCCTAAAAGTATGTCAGTATAAACAAAGAGTTTCTCAAATCATGACATCACTAATGGATTTTTTTAGTAATTTGAGGAAGAATAGATTGCCCTTTCTTTCACCCCTCAGTTCTTCTGATCTAAGCACTGTGTTTTGTAGTAGAGTGAGCAATGAGCTTCAGATTAGACACATACAGGCAGCACTTTGTTAAGCATAAAATAATTTTTTTTTTGTGCACTATGGTTCTTTTAAGGATAAATTCTGGAACAATTTTATTGAAATATGGTTCTAAAATACCGGTACCCAAAAAAAATGGCCTTTTTTTCACAGATAGTAAAATACACACATCTACTAGGAGTATAATGGGGTGGAGTGCAAGAATTTGTAATTTCCTAGTATTAGCTTAAATTAGTGGTAGACAATACAGATGTTATTATACCTAATGCATCATCTTTGGCCTCAGTATAATCAGAAATAGGGAAAAAGGAGAGTCAGTATTTAATCAAAAATGCATTCTGACCTTGAGGAGTTCAAGAGAATATAAGCTTAGCACAGGTTGCAACTTTTAAACCTAACATAAATAAAATTGTTTCTCATGTCAGAACAGCAATACCATCTATTGAGAATGGGTCATCAGTGTCTACTCTCTCAGATTTTTGGTAAACAATTCCTATGAGCCCACAGGTTTGTTTGTTTGTTTGTTTCTTCAGGTTCTGTGATGGAGACAACAGTCTCGAAACTCTGTCAGCTTCAGCTGATTGTCCAGTTGAAGTCAGAACCTCTAGGTACCTTGACCAATAGCCTGAGTTTTGAAGCATCTAGTAGATAATGTTTCTATGTTTATGAGTTCTCAAGGTTGGATTCTAGGGTTTCTTCTCTTTTCAGTGGAGCAGAAGAAAGTGAAATAATGGAGAAAAAGAAATTCCTTTCCACAGTGAAATGTTTAAAATTACTGTCCTTTGGAATAAAACAAATAAAAGTTAACTTTGGGCATTTAGAGTAAGAAAACAGGGAATGAGATTCAGATTTCCTTCTGAGAATTTTTTTCACCTGTAAAACTTCTAACAGTTCTAGGACCAAGGGTAGGGGTGTTGTAAATAGAGTAAAAAGTTTGCTTCCAGAAATAAGCAGGAAGGGTATACCTAGAATACTAAAGGTCTAAGATTTATAAATTAAGATCTGTGGTAAAATTCTGACTGGCCTTTGAGTTACAAACTAATTTCAGGGAATGAGACTCAAAAGACATGGTCACTGAATTAATGCTTCACATTGACAGAACCAAAAGAATACAGACTATTCTGACTACAGAATAACTCTAGACTCATTTAGATGAGAATGATTTCATATGCTTTAGGACAAAAGTCAGATTGAGTCCACTCAGAGACATTAAGTGACATATCTCCTGCTTGTACTAGTGCAAATTCATGTTAGTGATTAGGTAATAGAAGAGACTCTTTTGTGAGGCAGCTTTTATTTGACATTGAGCTCATATTCATACTAAGTTCCCATCTGAAAGTGCAATGATACCTCTATTTCTTTGCAGAAATGTAATTTACAGCAGCATTTCTTAACATCTAAGGCTTAAGCAGGATTTATCCTTAACAAGCTGTCCACTTGGTGTTTTCTAACATCTTAAATTTTATAATAACTTCTGAATTATAATTATTTTCTTATTTTTTCCATAAATTAATTATACATATTTTTATGATGTATTTTCTGTAAAGTGCTTTGAAAACCTTATTTCTTTAAGACTTGGTTTCTTGAGGTCTATTAGTACTCAGCACATATATGTGGCTCAAGAGGGTACTCAAAAATAGGCAAGAGACACAGGTTCAGACTTAATATTCTCATTCCCCTGCCTCTCTGAGAGCCCCAAGGAACAAAGGAAATATTGAAATCAGCAGGCTGTAGGGCTTTGAAAGAATTGTCTTAATCACTAGGCTGGAGAGCCAATAATTCTATCTTGGGAACTATTTACCCTATGTAGAGTGAGAAATGGGGTAGGTCCACATGAATGTTCCCTACAAACAACTTGTTAGGATACTTCTACTAAGGGGTAAACATAAAGTGGATTTTCACCTCATGAGTGGTGTGGCAAAAGGCCAATATCTCATGGAGTATGCCAAGTAATAGAGAAGATATTAAAAATCTAAGGTGGTCCTTTCTTTATTGCTCCTACTGGAACTGCTCTACTGCATTTGAACTGTGTTTTTTTTTTAAATGTCCCCTGAAACAATATTATGTTTTACACAACACTTTTAGTCATAGTCCATAAACATTATTTCTAAGATCTTATGTTTCTGTATTGGCATTTTTTCCTCTGACCTGCCTCCCATCTGTGGGACTGAAGTGGGTTTCCAATGAAAAAAAGTATGGCATACTGCCCTGGTGTTCCATGGAATTGGCTGGCTATCCGGGGCTCAGTTCTTATCAGATCTTCATACTTTTCTAGTGAAACAATAAGCCTTCAAAATAGAAATAAAGTAGGATCATCTAAAGTCCAAACAGAAAAAAATAGCTGTTGACTTCATTGTATAAGTGAGCAGTGAGTGATCTCAGTTGCACCAAAAAAACTGATCTACGTGGGTCCTCTTTTCCAGTGAATATAGATTGACTTAATACTACTCCCATTCATTTAAGGGAGAGGGAAACACCAATAAGAAAATTAAATAAATGTTTTTTTCTAAAATCCTGTGAGGAGTTTATTAGACCCACTAAACAGTAAACGTAGAAACCCAATGCAATTTTGTTCTCAGTTTTGTAATGATTCATTGAGATATCTACTAATGTTTCATGTGTATTATCAAGAAATAATTCTTCCTTGGTTTTGATTCAAGGTATAAAGATATGTCCTGGTAGAGAAGGGAATCTCTTCTGTATTACAGTCCTTTCCACATTAAAGTTAGTTAAGAGGTAACGGAATGGCAGCAGGGAGAAAATGGGACTGGATGGGACAGATTTTTCTGCTATGCAGTTTTACCTGTAGCTTTTTAGCAAGAAACACTAAAAAATGCCAGCTTAATTTTTGTAGATTAATGCTTAATCCTGGATAGTCTGTCTTCCAGTGGAAACCTGAAGTCAGGTACCTAGCAGCAGGACCTAGTGAACTAGGAAGGACTCTTCTCATTCCATCATGAAAAAGCCAAATCCTTGATTTAAAAATAAATTGTTTCTTGTAATTAACCTTTTATTTTTCTGTCTGGAATTCGCTACCCAATGCACAGAGCTTCTTCCTGGACCTGGCCAGAGAACCTAAATTTCTTGTGCACAGAACAAGGAAAAAGATGTAGAGGGACATGGAGTGTTCTGCAATTACAAGTGTTACATACTGTATTATAAAACTCTTTCCTATTTGTTCCCTTATGAAAGAATTCCGAGGAGCAATTCCTTAGGCAATCATTTAAAACTATTTAGCATGTTTGACTACAAACAATTTTTGAAAAAAACTTTTTTCTTGACAGTTCCAACTGAAGGTCTTGGAATTTGTGTTAATAAAGTATCTGTAACTCATTACTGAAAATGAAAGTAATGCATACCTCCACTAAATCAGGTGATGAGCACAACAGAAAAGCAGAGAAGCAAGTAAATATGTCTGTATTCTGAGAAGGATCTGGGTGATGAACACCAAGTAATTATGGGAGAAACCCAAAGAATTTGTTTTAAAAAGTGATTAATTATGTACCAAATAAATATTGGCTATATTGTGCATCACATGTGGTTGAATGAAATAATGATGCAGTTCATAAAGACTATCTTATAATGTGTATGTGAAAAGATTTGGGAGTAAAATTGCACAAAAACATATCTTCTGAATTCTGACTGTTTAACTTAGAAATCTTCTGCACTGACTAAACTAAGCAAATTCCAACAATGGTATCACTGGACTAAGGGGCCAGGAGGGCAGAATACAGGCAAGACTTTTTTTTACTTTGGGACAATAGGGCAAAAACTCATTTGATCACTATCCAAAGGGAGAAACCCACCCTCATCCTGCCTGAAAATTAATCAGCTTCAAAATAAGAAGAAAATGTGAGAAAAGGTATTGGATTTAAGGGTTAAGTAAGAGAGTATGGATAGAAAGATTATTAAGCAAAGGAAATGACATTCTAGATTTCATGAGGAATAGAGTGAGCAGTTAAAATGATAAGATAGCAGAACCTGAGCCAAGTTAGACAGCAGAAAGGAATTCAAAACAAAGAACAAAAGGTACTTTAGCCCTCTAAATAAGGGTGAGGGAAGGAGGGAGACTAAACTGCACCTGGAAAGGATAGGAATGACTGGAAGGATGTTCCACCACTAAAGTAATACTTTACTTCAATGAAATAAAAAGATTGAAATTGCTCTGTTTATGGGGGAATAAACTCTGAGTTTCATGTTCTTTCCAGAGTTCTAAGAGGACTAGAATATGAAATTGTCAGATTAGTATCAAGATATTTAAAAATAAATTTAGCCAGTGCTATTGTAGTACCAGAGGTGAGATGCATTTCTACAAAGGATAAAAATATATGCTTTTTTTAAAAAAAAGTTTAAGAAACATATGCACTAGTCTTTTTTTTTTTTTACAAGTTGCGTGTATTAGGTGTAATATATCTCAACTTGAATAAGTTGATATCATGCTCTATGAGAAATTACTGGTAGTTGTAGACAGAACGCATTAGAGTGGAGATTATATTGAGTGAGTACTAAGACATTTTGGAATGTAAGGAAGTTTCAAGTGCTAGTCCTGAAGACATGAGCTAAAAATATTGAAGTATAAATATATTGAACAACCAGCCTGGGTTATAATTGCAGAGAAATGGCACTGAAAAGAGAAAATTACAAAATTGTGTCTGTGGGCGTTAATAAAAATTCAAAGATCATCAGTAGAGGAGAAGGAAGATTTCGTATTAGTTAATCAGAAAATGACTGTGATCCACAGGTGGGATACAACCATGGGAAAGACAAATTCTATTGATTTATTATGCAAATTTATTTTCAACAGAAGTGAGGAGTTAATTTTATAGTTATCCAGGGTACTCTTCCAAAATATTGTGCATGTATCTGATTATCCATATTGTAGAAATCTACAACTCAACTAAAAATTCAAAGTGAGGATAATAGGAAGATCAAAAGATCCAGAATTACTGTGTGACAACAAACTAGAGGAACTGGCTTTGTGTCGCATAGCAAAGCAAGAGCTGGGGGAAATGTTAATCCTGTCTCAAAATGCATGATGGAAACAAGCCCTAAGGAGAGAAAGGAATTATTTACGGTAAAGAACAACCTTGATCCAACTCAGCAGCGTTCTAGAACCACGACAATTGAGAAAACAATTAAAAGATGTGGTAACTTGTGAGTAGTTATGATTGCCTGCAGTAGCAGCTGAGTAGGCTGGGTGATTGAGGTGTTTTCCAGCCCTATACACCACATGTAGTTTGTATATACAACTTGTAGTCCTGAAGTACTCAAGATACTAATTCAGTTTTTTTGGATAACAGATACAAGGGCTGAGACAACACTAAGATAGAAATAGTGATAGACATAAGTTACAATTGATCTAATTCTTATGATCAGCATTTTCCTTTAATTGAAACAACAAAACAATATCAGAACAGATTCCTCAAAATCCTTCAATTGACCCTACATCATAAATCTGTCAAAAAGTTCTTAAAAAGACAATTATTCTATTATATATTTATGCATTGACTCAGAAATCATGAGTCATGTCCCCATGGTTTCTCAGGATCACACAGGTGAAACAGTTTATTTTTTCATGGTGATGATTTATTTCCCTTCCAGGCTTCAAAATGTTTCTCATTTGGCTAAAAACTTCTGGTTTGCTTTTTCGTGGATGAGTCCCTATAGTTTTAGTGGCCTTCAATGCATATTTTTCAGCCCTATTAATTACAAATTTAATTGGTAGACATCCTAAATATATATTTGTAATTATCTTTCAATTCAACAGAATTATATGGGAATTCCTTAGGGTACCTTATGTACAGTTCTTAAAATGAGATATTTTTTTAGAGTCTATGTTATATAACTTTAATTGCTGTGGAATGAAAATTTTATAATAATATTTTACACAATTCAACATGAACCTTTTTTGTCTAGCAGTCCTCCTAAATAAAGAAATATATAAATCTGCACATAAGACCTTTAAAATACTTGTGAAAACTCAATATAAGTATTGCAGAGCAAAGCTCATCTGTAGGAGAGTGGTTATCAGGTCATGAACACAGAGGGAATAAATTATGTACTGTAAGACTTTGCATATGAGCAGGCAACTACTAAAAGCTTGAAGGAAGAGGGTCATAGTGACATATAAAGGACTGAGACAGCGATAGAGTTAAGTCAAGGAGACTAAACCTGAGGAGGTTAATCTTTCAGACACTTCAAGAAGTAACACCTTTTACAGATCACATACTGTGCTTTTGAGCCTTTTATCAGAGGTGAAGAACATTAACTTGAATGAGTTATTAATTGATTATCACAGTAGAAACTAGTTGGTCTTGATGAAAGGCAGCACTTGTGTAAAGAGAGAGACAAGTTCATCTCCTTAAGTCCTTTCCTGAAATATTTTTAAGATTTAATTTCAATGTTTTTAATTTCTTTTTCAAGCTTTACAAAATCTGTTGATATTTCGAAAAAAAATTCTCTTATTCCTAGTGAGCTTTCATTCATAAGTAGAACAAACTATATATACAAACTGCCAGCAATATCAGCAGCACATTTGGAAACACCAGTCTGTATAGAGATTTACATTTGTGGGGAGTACAAGGTAGATAGACACCTAGATAGAATACAAAGTTTCTGGTTAATTATATTTCTTACAAATGAAACTGCATTTATTATCTGGAATGACAATCTTGTTACTGAACATACAAATTAAATTAGACAGCCCAACTGCCATGAACCAAGTCTCCCTGAGATGATGTGAATGTCCCAACCCTGGAAATGTTCAATGTGGGCTGTAAATGCAAAAAACTTCTATAGTAGCTTCATGTTTGAAGAACTACTACTCTCTCTAGATTGTATCAAAGCAGAAAATACTATGGGCCAACACAAAGAAAAGCTTTGTTGAGAATGATAACATTTTTCCCTGCCTGGAAGATTAATGTGAGGTTTATGCCAGGCAGACAGAGGCAGAGATGTTCTGGCTTTTCAGAACAGATGGAGACAGAGAGGTTCTGGGTTTTCGGGACGGCTGAAGCCCCTGTCCTGCTGCAGAAACTGTCTTGTGTTTCTGTTAATGTGGATCACACAGAAAAAGACAAAATGATTTTCAGGGACTTAACCTTGCAAGTAGGATATTTCGTTTCCCCAGAACCTGTAATGTGGCATATGATACAGCTTTGTTTTTTTGTCTCTTACTATTGAAAAGCACTGGTGTAGATTTTACCTCAGGCCTCACAAAATCTCCATTCCTCCCCCCACAAGTCTACCTGCATGTCACAGCATCCTGTGATTTACAGCAGTTATACTGTTATCTCCTTTTGTCTGCTCACCTGCTGTTGTTTACGTATGTTGTCCTTGTGTTTTGTCAACCAGCTATACTTTGCTTATCACCTCTGCTTCTGTAAGAAAGCAGAGATGCCATCAATGTGTGGAAAGACATCAATGCTTGCAGGTTTTTCATGAGAACTAACTGTGACATAGGCAGAATTTTTTCCTCTTCCATGCTCCTAATCTCCATTTCTGCTCGAGAGAGTGCGTTGTGTTGGAAGGAGTACAGAGCATGGTTCAAACTACATTCCCATAAAAAGGAAAAATGAAGGTTGGTGTATTTTCCTCTCCCCTGAATACTCAGTCTTTATTTCGTTTCCTGGTACAGGTGGCTACCATTTGTAGAGCTATCAATTTCTTTGCCCGTTTTAAAGCAGCTATTATTTATGCCAGTCCCTGCTTATCATCCTCTTTATTCATTTAGACAAGAACAGCTACAAAACATTTTAAACAGCTTGAGATAAAGGTTAAGCTTAAAAATCACATGTTATCATGCACAGCTTCAAAATAATGGGTTAAATCTGCTCCAACACAATGTTCCAAAATCATGCCTTTAATGTGCATTTAATTTGTGCCACTCTTTCAGATGTAAGAAATGTGAAAACATGAACCAAGCTAAAAAGCTATGGCCCATAAAGAAAATCATCTGCAGTAGCATAAAAGGTACACGCTGGGCTTTTTTTCACTAGTCTTCATATGTTCAATCATACAGAACTGAAAAACACACCCTTCTTCAAATGACTTTTATGGCTCTCTCTTTTAATAATAGTATGTATAAGTGACATATGTCTTGCAAAAAAATGTGATTGTTCGAAGTTCTGCATTTATGCTTTAAGTAATTTTAGACGTTTTCACATTAGAATTATTGGTAGACTCACAGCCCTAGTTACAAACAATAAATTATCACTACATGTCTTGCTATTGAAACAGATTACTTAGTCATTCACCATTTGCTATGGGATGCTCTCCAGATGTGTTGCATCTGAATATCTCTGAATTTTCACTTGAGCACTATGAAGTTAATCTGTTGTTTAGCACACCAAAAGAATCGTTAAATACCTGCTTAACATTATACCAGTTTGCAGTATTCTGGTGTAAGGATTCTTTTATTCTCTTTCTGTCCTCTCTCCATTCCACTGATCTTCAACAATACTCCACTGTTGCAATGCTGTTCTTTTTCCTTCTTCAAAGTATAATTTTATGCTAATCCTTGAGCTGTTGAAGAGGGCATTAGCTTTCAGCTCATTTTCTGCTTTGTTGTTCTAGGAAAACTTTGTTACTGACAACCCGGCACAACCTGAATTATCCACAAATTGCCTATTACTTCCATGATTTCAACATTATTTTATAGTTTGATAGAGATTACATGATAAGGATGCATGGTCCTGTCTACTGTATATCTCACAATCTAATTGCTGAGAGGACTGCACTTTCATCTCTATATTGGAATATGGCCCAGATTCTGGATTTCAAAGCAACTAAAAGGAAGACAATCATTAAGACAATGTTCCTTCAAATCCCAGTTCAAATAATCTCAAAGTCCATGCAAAACACAAATGTTGACCTTGCAGAACACCCCAACCTCCAGAACAGTTCACAAAGCTCTGAAAACACATGCAAACAAATTTATGAAACTTCTTTTATTTTTATTGTGGGCAAAATATCCCTTGGTTGCCATTAGTTTTGTTTAAATCCCGTGGAAATATTCAGAGCTTCCCGATGTATTCAACAATTCTGAAAGTGGCTCATCACCTCAGTTTAGCTCAGTCTGCAAGATTGCTTGTTTACTTAGTCTCCACTTATTTTTTTCAGGTTCACTATCAGGCTAGACAGCTCTGTCAACTCAAAAAGACATGCTTTTTTCAATCTATTGATCTCTGTTGCTCTTCCAAATCCTTTAGTATTGGCTCTTAGGATTACTATAATGCTATAATCATTCTGTTAAGGATTCAGATTTGTGGTGGACTAAAAGATGGTAACATCAAAAGGATTGAAATGCCCTTGAAGCAATCAATTTTTGTTCATCAAATACAAATGCTGAGAGGCTGCTTTCAGCTAATAATTTATAACTGAATTAATGACACATGGCTTCCGTCAGTAATGGTCTCCTCTCTGGAATCTCTTTTTTTTCCCTTTCTGTGATCTGATTTCATATTCTGGGAGAGGAAATCAGAGTGCAACAGAATTTAATCAGAAATGGGGACTGTCTGAAGGTAAAAGCTTAGCATTCTTGCTTCAGATTGAATGCTGCTGAAATCTTTATCCTTCAGTTTTGGCAAATGTGTATTTTTAAGCCAATGCGACTCGTGGAATTGTATTTCAACTTTTTTATCCTACCTACAAAGAATCACAGAATTGTGGGAAGCATATTGCAAAAATTTTAAGTCCCTTGGGCATGTAGGTTTTCAAATACTTTGGTGAATGAGAAATTTTTCATATTAAGAGATGAGTGTCAAAAAAGGGCTATAGGCAATTCACCTTTTCTCCCACCAGCCTCCTTCTTCTTCTGCTTCTATTTTGGATTCTGACAACAGGTTCAGAGTACAACTGCCATTTTTGCAGTCTAAAACAAAATTAGTTGATTCTCATTTCCTATCACAGTCTTATTCTTCCTTTTCTACTTTTCTGGTGATTTGAGATAAGTGAAAATTTATACAAAAATTTGGTAACTTTTTCTTTGCTTTCATGTCCCCCTTGAAATATGTGTGAAAAGGGAAATAGCCCCAGACTTGTTATCTGCCAAAACATTCTAAACAAGCCTAGCATTAAAAAAGCCATATAGAGTTAGAAAATAAGGAGGGAAAAAAAACAAAAGGGAAAGAAAAAAGCAAATAGTGTTTCTAGAGGAAAAGTCATACACCTGAATAAGTACCAAATTATTGAACATGTGCATAAACTAATCTCAGCTCCATGCAGTCTCCTCTCCTCTAAAGGACAACCTAACAACCCCAGCTGTGGGATAAGATTGCTTGGTAATGTCATTCTGTTATGGCGTGGTCCCTTTTTATGTCTGTCAGATATGTCACTCAGTGTTTGAAGTTGCTTTGCAGGGAAACAATTGCTGTAGTATCAAGGAAAAAATAACCGTGATGTCAGCTTTAGGAATGAAATATCCCATCTAGCTATAGCCTCTTCCCATCTCCTTTGTGAAGCAGAAATAATTAGAATCAGTGATGTAACTTCATTAGTGTTGTTTACACTTTTCTTACATGTGTAGTGTGGCGAGATATACAAGTAATCTTGGGTAATAAATTATTAGCAAATACTGCAGGTAGGATGCCATGTCTCTTTTAGATCTTCTAGATAACATTATAGATATGTTTGCTTTCATACAAACCGTCTGTTTATGTTCAGGGAATCCTTTTCTCCATTTCCTTTCTTCTTTTCCAGTTATCCCATGCCATCTCCCTCTCTCCCCCAAACTCCCTGCAGCTTATAATTGGTTTAGAAATAGATCAAGTTACTTATATTAAATAGCTGAAAGTACTTACTCAGGATAATTCTTTTATGAAATTTTGTATCCAATTAATACTAAATCTTCAGTCATAACAAGCCTTCAACACAGGTCTTGTATAGGAGCTTATCTGTGGTGCTTCTGTATTCAAAGTGTATGTGGCATGGCTATCATCACACATCATTCTTAACATATCAGTTTTCAGAATTTAGAACCTTTAATAAAGAGCTAACAGAATATGCATTATCTTAATTTGTTGATTCTCAATTAAAAAACAAGAACTAAAATTCTGCAAGGGGCATAGCATGTCATATGAACCAAAGGTGAATCTCACACAAAGCCCTGCAAAATCAGATCAATAGATTAAAAGCAAATGCAACATGAACCTTAAAAAAAAACTAAATCAAAAATAGTCACTGAAAATTGAAAGTAGGTACAATAACTGGGCCCTGCAAAGTACTCACACTTGATAACACTTGAAAAAATAATGTAGTTTTAAAAAAATGTTTCAAATAAAATGAGACTTATTCCCAATAAAAGCTACAAAATAACTGAAGAAGCATAATAAAAAATATCAATAAAAAAAGCTTTTAAACTAATTGAAAACATTGTAACATTAAGCTTTATGACAATCCTGTTATTTTCCTTACATGCAATCTCTGGCAGGCAAAATTTTGTTTTAAATCCTCTTGCCATTTCATGCAGTCCAAATGTCTTCACTACTGAGAATGCAGCAAATACAACATTTCTCTTCATAGAGATAGCTTGTGGTCCCAAAGCTCATTTATGACAAATACTTGAACTTTCTTTAGTTTTGTCTTCCAAGTCAGAAGTTTCCATCATCTTTTTCTCCTTTTGTGTTCTCTTCTGTTAGTTTTTCAGTGTTTAAGCTGAGATGAAAATATGCTAGAAATTACATCTCATATCCAGTCCTTTGGAAGGGGCCTCAAAGAGTCGACTCTTCAGAGGCCTCAAAGATGTTAAGCAATGTTTGGCTCTAGAAAAAAAGAGAGAAATGTTTGTTTCTTCAGTGGGAGCTTCCGTAGGCCTTGGTTCCTTTCATTTTGCAAGGTATCAAGTTATCTTTCTCTTTAATTGCATCTCAGCTCACAACATCTCAGTGACAGTGGTGAAAATGACTACTGCAACCTTAGGGATCTCCAGGCACACAAAATTCTAGCAGTTACTGCAACAGCAAGATGAAGAGAGCAAAGAGCCCATGGCTATCCTGCTTGAGCCAGATTCCTAGAGAAGCTGTTGTTCCAAAGTGCAGGAGATCACCCCTCTCAGAAACAGTAAGTCTGGATTCCCGGGGCTGTCCTTTTTTCACTTTTTTTTTGAGGATCAGCCCTATCTTGAGCCCTCAGAGCAGCAGAAGGAAATGTCACATAGACTCCCAGAAGCTGGCTCCAATTACTAGCCTTTAATCAAGAGGCATGAAGATGCTGAAGTACCATCATCCTACAGACACATGGGTGTGAGACTTGAAATCTGCAACCAACTTCAACGGAATGGTTCACATGCCTGAAGGTTCAGTTAGTGAGTAACTTCCTGGTGGAACTCTGGTCATAAAACTTCTGAGTGCTTCAAAGGCTTTGGGGACAAAGGCCCACTGAGCTCTAGGAGGTACATTCTGTGTGAAGGAAGAAGAAAAGTGTTCAAATCAGCTTCATCAGTAAGACAATAAAAGTACTTTGATTCGCTGTTCATCCTTGTAGTTCCTAACACTGTTCATCTGGTCACAGTCTCAGTGACTTCTGAGTCTGTGGTAATGGGAATCCTCAAAAGTAGATAGAAAACAATCACTCTAGTAGAATAGCAAGCAATGTCTTCCCTGTCTTGATCAGGATTGTAGGCAGATGTTCATGACTCATCAGTTAATTCAAAAAACTGAAAACAATGTTAAGAGAGACCTTTACAATCCTTCACTAACCTTAATTGATAATAAAGGATCCCAGAGGTTATCGTTGATACCTAGAAGTTATAACTGGATAGAAAAGTACAAGTGGAAACACCTTTTTACCTTCTCAGCTGGCCTTTGAAATAACAGAAAAAAAGAAAATGCTGCACACAAGACATGTGACCATATCCAGTAGACATTTGAAGTCTCATCTGCTGTGGCAGGTCCACAACAGACATTCTTTGGCCTGTAATAGGGATCCTTGCTCTGAAGAAGAACAAGAAATGCTGAGAACATGTATACAGCTTTATGCTAATGCTGAGGGCCAGTCAGCAGCACTAAAGATACAACACTTTTCTCTTGGAACAGAGACAGCTCTAAGAAATCCCACAACCTCAACAATGGTGAGAAGGAAGTAGTCAAAAAGACACAACACTTTTCTCTTGGAACAGAGACAGCTCTAAGAAATTCCACAATCTCAACAATGGTGAGAAGGAAGTAGTCAAAAATTTTCCTCTGCTGTGGGATATGTCCCTGACTACAAGAATCTGTGAAAGAGTCTACATTCAAAATTTGGATTTTATACTATTTGTTTGTGAAGAAACTGGGAAAGGCCCTAGAGATCTACCAGGTTGTTTACATGTTCATACTTAGGCTCTGCAAAGTATCCTGTTGTTTCACAAAAATGAATTCCAGGTTCATATGATCAGTGCTTTACAGGTTCTCATTTGTTAAGCAAAAAAACCATCAGTAATTACAATGTTTTTCCCCATCTTTGTTGTATGCAGTCTAAAAAAACAAAAAGTCATTATTTTCATAAGGATGACCCATCTCTACAAGTTTCTCATCATGTGTAACAAATAACTCAGAATTTTTCTTCCAATAATGACAGCAAGGACTGTGATATCAAGCTGGAATATTTTTTGGGGGGGAAAAATATATCTAGAAAAAAAAATATAAATATACTCAGACATACTATAAAAATCCAACTCAGAAATTTTGGATTAAAATGTGAAGTAAATTATACTTATTGTTTAAAATACTTTTTTTACTGTTATTCTTTCTTGTCATATACCCAACAACTTAAGAAAGATGATTTAGTCTCATATTTGTTTCACACCGGTAGCAAGAGGCTAGTATAAATTTAATATAGTGAGAACACAAAATATGGGGCAACTCACTTCAAGAAAATATTACACTTTTCCCCTTGAATTCTCTTTCTGAATTTATATATTGCATAGAGGTTGGCTGCAAGTGGAGGTGTCAATATTAACACAGAGTCTGGTAAGGTTCCTGAACAGCCAAGGCAGCCCTTTTCAGCAATGGAAGCATCATTTATCTCAGCACTGGTTGGGAAATGAGGGGCAGGGGGTGGGGGGGTGATGTTATTCTCTGTCATATGGGATGGAGTCCTTCAGGCTGACATGAGCAGTTCCTTGTGTGCCTCTCACTTTGTCACCAGTTAACAGAAGCTGATACACTCAGCTGCAACAGACCCACCCCTTTGTAAAGCAAGCTGTGCAGCTGAAAGCCAAGACAGTGCAGGGCTTAAATCCTCCTGGTAGCACTTTAACCATCACTCATGTGGGTCTGATTTTCCATCTTGCTTGCATTTGCTCTGAGTTATTTTTATAAGGATCTCAACATACTGAGTTCATTCTTTGTATTTTTCTATTGATTTTTCCACAACTGATGTGAAAAAAAAGTATCTTTTAGGCTCTTTGTTTAACTGCATTTCCTCATGTTTTTCCCCTTAATCTTTGTAAACTTAGGTCTTCTTGAGGTTATGGCAGTATGTTTGTTATCTCTTTGTGTCACATGGTATTTATCTAGCTGTGACTCTGATACTGCTGGTGTTTCTGAAAAGACACTGGGTTCCTCTGTTATCTTTCTGCAGGTGTTGGATTTTCCTCTCTCAGTGAAGTTTGGTATCCTCAGTAATAGCTTACAGTCTTTAAAACCATCAATCCATGATTTTCCCTGAAAGTTTGCCTCCTGATAAACTGAATCATTGTTATAGAATGAAAATTTACCCAAAAAGTGAGAGGGGAAAAACAGCTTACTTAATTTTTGCCACTTGATTGGCTAACTCAATTGAACATTTAGAATCCTGAAATGCAAAAGGAGATAATCAATATAACAACTTGGGACTTCACCCTTTCAGTTGCTGAGTGTTTGTCAGTGAGTGCAATTCATCTGCTTAAGATTCTGTCTTCAAATTACTGTAGAAAATTTCATCATTTTAAAAGCGTGGTTTGACTTCTCAACATGAAGGGTTTATACAGGGGAAGGCATTTAAAAATTTAAAAGCCTTCTCTTTTCATTGCAAGTAGGCCATCTTACAGCATAAAACCTTATGTGATTTTTTTTCCTGAAGTGTACATGAAAACTTGTAAGTTGACAGCCTCAGGAAAAAGTAAAGCTTAGTTACTTACAAGAGCTGACCTTTACCTAGAGGCTGAACAAAATGTAATCTTTGAGAATCCTAGAGGTGATTGTTTAGCTGTGGGTGTTTTCTGCTGGATTTAAAGCTGACAGAAATCTATTATTTACCCAGAACTATGGTTTTCTTTTTTATTTTTTGATGCCTGAAAATGCAGTAGCAGCAAAGTTTAGCCACATTGCAAATTTTGGAAATAAGATGGAAGAAAGAAAACATTCAAATTGTGCTATTTGCTATTTTGAAGTAGCCTGACCTTCTTGAATAGTTTTCAAGCATCAAAGGATTGTGTATTCTGTCTGCAAGGTAGTTTTCTGAAGAAATTATTATTTTGATTCATCTCTTCATCATCTATTTTTAGCCTTTTGGGAGACTTTTGAAAGCAAAAGTCTTTTTTTTCTTTTTCTTCCTTGGTTTGGATCATATGGTTCAGAAGCTTAGAGTTTTTTCTTGCTGCCAGACAGATTCTTATGAAATTACCCTTCCAGAAAATTCACCCGTGCTGGAACTTACTTCTTAGGCATTCCTCCAGTGCCCCCAGCACTTGTGGATGTCTGTAGATTCTGCTGATCAAAGACTGTTCTTCTCCATCCACTTATCAAATGTTTTATTTTTACATAATGTGCCTGTTGACACCACAGCTGCTTTTCTGAACTAGGGAGGGGAGAACCGCTGTTGAATAAGGAAGATTACCTTAAAACCAAACTGTACATCTGTTTGCACTAGCTGCAGAGCTCTAGTTGTGAGGGATAGTAGTGTTAAAAGCAAAGGTAATTTTCTATCAGCTTCTTGGATTTCTGAAGGAGGCAAAATAGGCCCCTGTTCCTCTCAAAAGTTTTCTTGAAGGTGTGCTGTAGACCATACCAATTTTTGAACAAACCTTAAGTCCACCAGGGCCCAGTCCCACCAAAATTTCCATTTCTTTAAAATGAAAGGATCCGACTTGTAACACAAAATACAAGTTGGGAATTGCTTGTGTTGCTCTGTCTGACTTCCATTAGTTATGAGGCACATAGGCATAATATAAAGTCTCAGACATTCTCTCTCAACTCAAATAGTTTTTTGGGCTCATCTAAGAACTGGAGATGCGCTGTTGCCCTGCCATGGAATATGAACAACTTTACTGGACTTAGAGAAATTTAGAAGTATTTACCTCACTTTATAAAAATTGGATTAACAACGCTTCCTGGTACAACCAGGATTTTGCTTGCTAATTTAGAAAGTGTTTTTCCTTCTGCCTAATGTCAAATATGAAATTCTAGTTAGAGTAATGTTTTTTAGCTTTAAGGATATACAACCTGAAGAATACAATTGGTTGCTTATTGTTTTAATGCACATAACAGCCCCCTTAATAGATTTTAATGGCTGATGCCTACGTGTTATGTGCCTTGCTCTCACAGTTACATACTTTGGACTCAGGAAAATGCCAATTACCAAAGTGTCCAAAGTCTGTCCAAGTCCCACAGGGGAACTCTGCTCCCAGGAAGATTTTCCCAGCCACCGAACTCCTCTTTGCTTACCTCCTACAACTAGGACACAATCAGCACAGAAACCAAACATATTTTTGAGAAAATAGGTTGCAAAATAGATAAGTCTTGCTTAGAAAATGTCCAGATTTTCCATTGAAACAATCAGTAAATGAAAAACTTACAATTGTCCATCAAGGTTTTTGTACTTATTTTAAGACCCCATGAGAAATGTTTCTATTCTTTGAAAGCAGTATAGATTTATATGTCCCTGACTCTTCAGTGTGAAAACCAGAATGTGCTTCTACATCTTGTAACCAAAATCCTCAAGAAATTATTCATAAAAAATTAAGATTGTCTGAGGAGCTGTTGCAACTGATAGTGCAAAAGATTTTTTTCAAATGATAGTTAAATGCCAGGGGAATTATTGTTCCAAAAGCCTTGTCATAATTCTATAAACTGCTGGGCTGAAATTATCACTTATAAAAGTACTGGCATAAAAGGTAAATGTCAGTACTCTGCAGAAACACATAGCAAAAGGAGGCAAAATAGGCCAAAGTAGGAAGAAGTATTTGGAGAATGTGGTTCAGGTAGAAAATAAACAACCCTGTCTCTCATGCCATTTTATCTCTATGCTGTCATGCTCATGAATATGCCTTGTGCATTTCCAAAAATCTTCTTTTTTCCTGGGACTAGTGGTGGGACTCTAGTGCCACTTGTGTCTCACCGTGCTGACTTCTTCAGCAAGAAATCCTTCAGGTTCATCTCTGCTTGCAGAAGATTGCCACCAACTCCCATGGGATGCCTTGTAGGAGAGTTCACTGGTCCACATTCTCTAAGCAATCTTTCTGGAGTGAGGAATGGCAGCTGATGTCTGTCACACCGCAGGCTGAGTCAAAAGAGAGAGGTTTCCCCACACTTTGCCACCCGTGTGGTTGGTTTCTCTGCTGTCCAACCTCCCCATGCTATTGCTTCTGACTTTATTTCTGAGCTTGAAAAAGGTGTGAAAAATGGTGAGAGTAGTGCTTCAATTCAGGTATTTCTGCCTTAGCTGGGGATCCCATTACCCTGCATGGCAGTGCAGCTGCAGTTCCACCAGCATGATGCCCAGCTGTATAGTATATCTAAATCAGAGTAATTTCCTTTGCTTTCTTTCATGCTCTGTGTCTCCATCTTCACACTTGGTTTGGGGCTCTGCTGCTTAGGGGCACCTTGTGGCGAGGTTAGTGAGTTCCCTGCTCCAGAGCTACAACCCAGAGTCACACAAGGGGAAAAATCACAAAGAGATGAAGGAAATTACTTTATCCAGCACAGACTGGCAAATGCTCCTATGGCAGCACTCGGCACCTCTCTGCTTCTCTGCTTTGCTGTCATTACAAAGCCCATTTGAAGTAGGAGGCATTTAATACGAAATTTTGATCTGGGGAAAGTGGCTTAATCCCTTGCCTGTCTCAATTTCTTACCTGAGAAACACCAATATAACAAAAAAAGAAAGTCTGCTGTCAATATAGCTATTCTTTCAAACCTGAGCGGCTTCACATTTTGTTATTCTAGGCTGTTTATTTGGCCTTGACTGCTGGTAAAATTCAAATTAAAAACTTGCAGCACATATTTCAAAGTCCACAAACAGTCAGCACTTTGGTTTTCCCTCCACTTTGGTTTTCAGATTGTTTCCTAAACTTTCCAGTGTTCATGTGTTATTTTGCTATTCAATCAATCACTTTTTCTCCCTGAAGCATGTAACCTACTCAAATAACAGTGATTATACATTCATAATTGCAAAGTCAAAATAAAAGCCTAGAGCATATGGAAATGATCAGAATATGGTGTAATAGCAGCAATGCCATTTACTGTATATAATCAATTTAGCGCACCAATAAATATATACATATATAAACCTCTGACAAGCATACTACTCTTTTCTATAAAACTTTTCGTTTAAATTCTGGTGCCATTGTTTCAGAATAAATTTTCTTGTCACAAGGATATGGCTTTTTATTTGATTCCATCGTATTGCATCATTAAAATATTGGTATCTTTTATGTTTCGCAAACATTTGTGGACACACCATTAACCAACATAAAACACAATGCAGTAACAAATGCCTGTTTTATGACTGCTGTCAGACTATATATACTCTCTAATGGTCTAGCATTATCAGCAATCTAAGACTAAATTATCACAAGTTAAGTCTATGAAATACAAGACACATATATAATCTTCAGGAGTCAATGTATTGAAACATTAGAATTAAAGGTTCAGACAATCAATTCAGCCAAAAAATGCAATTTTGTAGAGGTATTTTTCATGCAAGAAACAAAGAAGGAAAAGGAAGGAAGCAGTAAGTTATTATCAAAAAAATTGCCCACGCCCAAAGAAGATATAGTTTCTCTGGACATTTATGTACTGTGAGAAGGAGGAATGAAAAAAAGATGAGCTAGACAAAGGAGAAAGGAATTTGATAAAGGTGCAATATTTATGTCTTTATCAGTTTAATTATTAATGCATTCTGATAAATGAAATTGTTCCATTACCTGTTTGTTAGATTGATTTGTGTTGTTCTACAATACTTTTTACTTGGCCTGAGAATTTTACTGTGTGTCTATAGAGCAGAAGAATTTAAGGCAAGAATGATAAATTGCTAGCAACATATGGTTTGTTCCAAGTTGTGTGAAAGAAGCCTGTGCTGCTGGAAAATGCAACCAATGAAAGTGTATCAGGGACACTAGATTTAGATAGTGATAAGGTCCATCGTGTTTTGGTGTGCACAGCAGGGTCAGCTATGGTCGGTGGTGAACACATACAACGAATGAATTTGCCTTTTGTATGATGACAGTTCAAAAGTTTTGGGTTTTTTTTTAATCTCCTGTGTAAACCCTAGAAAAGAACATTTTCTTTTGGTTGTCTTCTCTTCTAAAGGTGATGACAGGATCAATTTCATTGGCTTAGCATGACAGTATTAACCACGACGGCCTGTCAAGATATATAATAGCAATATATATTGGAGAAGCATCTTGGCAGAATGAGCTTCATAGTATGAATCTCCCTTTTATTGTTGTCTTTGACAGCAACAGTTTAAAGGGTAAAGAAAGTTCTAAAATCTTGGCACCACAGACAGACAATGTCAAGTAAAGAGAAGCAAAGAGGAAGAAAAGCAAACAAGTTTCAAATAATGTGTCCAGACTCTCAAATGCATTTCTAATCAAACAGCAAAGCAATCGTGATTTAGTGAGATTCTAAAGTATGCCATTTACTCTCCATCAAAAGGTTTGTGGGGTTTTTTTTAACTTTCCTTTCTAAACTAAAAAGGTAGGAGGCACACAAAAGTCTGCTACCTAAATTGGTTTCAAAATACAAATGTTCTGTGTTTAGTTTACTTTTTGGATTAGATGTGTCAGTTCCAACAACCCCAACTAACCTATGCTCTAGCCTATCCTCTGTGCATCTTGTTCTTCTTACAGAGATTATACCTCATCTATTAGGATCTTTTTTATTTTTGTTCCCACTGCTTCCACAGACTTTCTCCAAACACTTAGCTACTTTTGAAGATCTGCATTCTTTGTCGTTTGTTTATTGTCCTCTAATGAAAGTGTTGGAGTTGTTTGTAGAATACTAACTAAACTCTCTCTAGCCCTTTCCCTTTGGAAATGAAATAGAAACATTTCCATTGACTTAAAGAAAAAAAAGTGGCGTGGAGCTGATATATCTTATTCACAATGAAATTTGCTGGACATCATCTTCTCTTGCCCGCTTTCATTTTCAAGACTGAAAAACAATAAACATAATTAATTTTTTTTCCTATAAATTTCTATTTTTCTAATTAATCAAATAAATAAAAATTGTGAAGTATTATTATGGTTTACTATTCTATACAATTATTTTTTGAACTCTTGGGCCTTTGCAATGATTTATAAAACTGTGTTATGCTTCTTTCTCTTCCCTTTCTTTCTGTGGAATACAATATTATATGGAAATAATAAGATTTATTGTAAAATGGGAATGGGAGTTTTTTAATGAGTAACATTACAGTACTGCTGGTCTCAGGAGATGTACTGGTTTTATCTGTCCTTAAAAATTTGTAGTAACCTTGAACACTAAGGGCAGGATGATCCCTCATGGCCTAATTCTTTTCCAGTTGTACTGAAAATGAAAGCATAGCTATCACCCGTTCTTGTAGGCAAGCTACAGACATGGCATTCAATATCCTCCTAGACTAGACACTTCCAAATTGCATTTATGTAAACTCTCTTGAATTCATTGGCTGATACTTATTTGAGTAAGGGCTGCTTACCCAAGAAAGGATTTTCAGGCTCAAGCCCTGCTTCAATATTCTCCACTTTCACCAGGCAATTACCTCACCCTCCTGAACAGATTACAAATTATGCAAAACTATAAACAAGGTTGAAAGAGCAAGAGGAAAATAGAGGCAATGGATGAAGTATGCATCATACTATTAGAATTCTTAAAAGCAGCACCACTTACAATTTGGATACAGCATAAGCATTAACGTAAAGATGAATAAAAGATCCTTTGCTAGTTTGAATATTGCATGTGAGACTTTAAAATTGGAAATAGAAGATGAGTGGGAAGAAGCAGAGGCACTCTATGCTACATGCTAACCTGAATGACAGTTTTTGTGACTTAAAAAACAAATGAAAATACAATATACAAATACAACAGCTTATTGACAAGGGGGAAATATTTTCTATTTAAATTTCCACATATTCATAAACTTCTCTTTCTGCTGTGTTTTAAGGGGCTGGGATTCATATAGGGATATATGCAGATCATGGGAAAGCGATGATACTAACAAATGGCAATTGAAAATTTTAGGATATGGCATTACAGAAGCATTTAAATTTTTTTTCTTATCTCCCAATGAATAAAAATAGGAATATTTTTGTTTGAAACATTGCTGAAGTAAAGTGGGGTGTTTCATTAATGAATGAACTTCTTAAATACACATTAAATACAATAAGTACAAACACATTAAGAACACAGAAGAATCTCTGGTGGCTGGCCAGAAAGAGAAAAATCAGTTTGTGAAAAGCTGGTGATAAGGAACTTGCCAAGGAATATGCCACGGCAATACTCACATCCATCAGGCAGACATAAGTTTTTTTTTTCCCTTTCTTACTCTTGAAATAAAATTATGTTCTTTCCTGAAACTGCAACTGGACTCAACTAAAGGTAGATTTAAGGGGAAATAATTGTCCTTTTTTTTTCAATTTGTTTATCTGCTGCATTTAACCTAAACAGTTTTTGATAACTTTTCTTCTAATAGCAGAAACTTTCTTCAGTAATTCCAGGTATTGAAAAACTGATCTTCTTGTCCTATTGGTCTCATACATTCTGAGTTAAAGATGCTATTAATAAACGTTTAGAACAAAATATTTTTATTTTGTCCTGGACACTTTCTGCAATACAATTGCATGCAAAGGATTTCATATGTCAATTACCTGCATAAAATCTTCTGGAAAAAATTTACATCTTGGCACTTACATCTTTTTAAAACTAGAGTTTTTGAAATAAAATCTGAGTTCTTAATGCTGTTTTTCAGGTGTAGGGAAGTCAGTTCAAAGACAATACCTTGTTAATTAATACCACGTGGGGCAATTTATCTTTTCAGCGCTAGCAATTTTCCCTGGTTATCTTTTTCAGTTTCTGGGTGAGGTAGTCTCCAATGCAAAATAGTTTAATAATAGTTTGGTGAAAGACTACTTTATTTGTACACATTTAATTGTACTTTTTTATGTAAAAATTGATTATTACTTAAGTAATTTGATACATAGAGTTAACCAAATCACTCTATATGGTCTGTATGCTTGATTCTCAGATTATGTTCCTCATTTTTTACAAGAACCAGCCCAAAAGACTATTGAACAGATTTCTTCTTGTTGCCTGAAATTATTTAAACAGGATTTTCCTTGAGATGTGTGCTGATGGACAAGTGAAAACTAAAACAAAATCAGAGTGACTACTTTGAAAAAATATTCTGTAAGAAGTTTTTTGTGTTCATCACCCAGATCTAAGATTTTTAAGTACTGTGTCTTGAAAATTATTCCTGATTTCACCCCCAGCCCTCTGCTCTGAAACAAAATATTGAAATTGAGAAGTTATTCAGACTTACTGTTTCTGGAAGGCTTTGTAAGCAATAAAATGACTATAGTTCTGCTGCCTACAGAAGAAGGATGTGGGTAACTGTGTCTCTGTTCTGCAGATGTGTTTCATTTGGGCTTCTCCAACATTGGCTGCAAGACTTTTTGACAGACATGGAATATTAGAACAATTAGATCATTAGCTGCAACAAGGAGCTTGCTTGCTTCCCCCATCTCCCCAGTTTGATATTATCTTGTTATTTACTTTATCTTTTACAGATTGCATTACTCAAAAGTCGAAACAGTTTTGGTTGGGTTTTTTTCAGGGTTTTTAAAGTTCTTTTTTAAGTAAGAATGCCTTATTCATTCATGGCTTGCTAGTAAGAGATCTCTACTCCATGCGGGATCAGCATACACTGCCACAAAACATATCTCAACTCCAGCTGCCCAAACTAAACAGTATATGAAGCTCTCAGAAAGACAATTGCAAATTGTAGTTACCACCAGTAACTACACTTGCATCATCTATGACCAAAAAAATTCTGATTTTGGCTTAGCTATCATGTTAAATCTTATTAAAATTCATTTCAAAAAATGATGAAGAGATTTTTTTCAGATTTAGAGTGAACGTGCTATGAATTAGCATTTGCAGTTAGAAAATGTGTCTTTATCTGGCTAAATGAGGGGAGGTACTGCATTTCACAAATGGGTTGAGAAGAGGGGAGTCCAAATGCTGCACTGGCAAGTTGCCTTTTTGTGATATGTCTGTGGGGTCATTACATATGGCTTTAAAACTTATTTTTAGAGGCTCATTATTATTTACTTTAAAAAGCAGAGAAATAATTAAAAGCAGTGCTCTTAACAGACCTTGGTGTCTTTTTTAAAGACAGTATTTTAAAAAGTGTTCACGCACAATTATTTTGAGCTTTAATATTATGTATTATCTACTTTCACTCAAATTATATTTTGATGGTTTCCTTTTCTTTATCCTGTTTTGAAATATGCATTGGTGGGACTGGATTTTAGAATACTAGATTTCTGGATTTTTACATTGCTGTATTTAATGTACCGTTTCTTCGGCTTCTGTGCATATAAGATATTTTTGAAGTTGTTTGTAAGGATTGTATCTTAGAAAATGAAGACAAGAAGAACTGGATGAAGAGACACCAATGAGGATTTTTTTCTTAATTTTTAGGTCTTTAATTTCTTCTGAAAGTATGATGATGCTTGAGGACTTTGAATTTTCTCTAAAAGGGTATTTTATGCATGAGTTTCTCATTCAAAACTATTGGTTTGTAGTGTGAGATTTAATCCATGACTATCAAATTTTTCTGTATCCCAAATATTGACTGTCAACATATCTAGACATTTTGCTTTCACAGATTTTTTGTGAAAATTCTGTAGAAGAATGGTTCAAATACCACTGCCCATCATTGCATAGTAGAAAAAGCTAACTAACCATGGATATCACTGGGATATGGCAATCTGACATTCTAATAGTACAGTTGGAGAACAGGCTCATATTTTTTTCTGTTTTCAGATGTACATTTATATTCCTATAACCAACACCATTCAGCTAAAAAAGGGCAAATCAGTATTATATCAAAATTCCTTTTCTTGAAGGAGAGAAACTATTGTCCAACCTCCCCACCTAATCTTCAAAAACTCTAAAATTCTGTTAAATGTTAATGATGTCCCATAAATTTTGAAGTGGAGTATTTAGTTTTATATTCATCTATGCTAACTTTGTGTAAAAGGTGATTAGGTGCTACTTCAGTTCAACAATAATGTATAGGCAACTTTTTAACGTTGATTAAATTTCAAGGCCTACAGAGGGAGAGAGATTCTAACCTGATGAATTATTATATCATACAATTTTTAGAAGCAAATCTCTATAAATTATGAGCAATTTTCTTATTTAATGAAGCATTAAATATTATAAAAGGAGCCCTGTATTTCTGTTAGAGAAAGATAATGCCTTGAGCTTCTTGATTTGTACAAGAAGGAGGAGTAGCACGTTACATACAATAATCTCTGCCCTTTATTATGTAATAAATTTAAATCAACTTGTTGAAATAATTTCAAACATAACCAATTCATTTGATTATTTCTGCTATTTCTAATATTTCTAAAGTAGCTTGAATTTTTGCATTTACATTTCTCAGCTTTATTTTATTTCAGAGTACAAAACAGCCATATGTGAATAAATTAGCTCCTAAAAACTGAAGTACTAGATTGATCCAAAAAATCTTTCAAATACTATGTCAGTCCGGAATTTAATTTTGATAACTGAATGACATCAAAAAATAAAAAGCATTCAATGACATATTTTAGTAGCTAGTATGAAGATTCACTCTCAGAATATTACTTACACAGAATTATTCTACTGTACTGCTTATATATTTGTTCTTGTCTGGATGAAAATGCCCAGGGACTGAAAGCCTCAGTAAAGCTCCATGGGTCCAAGTGACTACAACACTTGAGAGGCTTGTGAGACTGAAGCCACCAGTTGAGAACTTCAGTCTCCAAACTTTTTGCATGACTACATTTTCTACTTTGCTTTTTAACACAACTGATTAAGATTTTCTCTCTCTTTTCATTTTAATATCTAATGGGCTTTAGCTTTTTTTTTTTCCCTTCATTTGCACATTTACAGATATTGAGAACATGGAAATAATGTTATCTATCAAGAGAAACAGAAATCTCACATTTCAAAATTCTGAGCAGAACCGTCCCAATAGAATTGCTTTATTCTGGACACTTGGATTCATTCTTTGAGAGACAACACCCATGGGCCACACAAGGGCCATTTGTTCACAATGAATTTCACAGATTTTATAAGACATGCTGAAGAAACACCAAAAGGTGAAAAATGACAAAGTGTAGTCATATAGCTGTATTTCCCCTTATCAATGATTTCATGAAAAGTCCAGATACCTGCTGCTTGGGAGACTGTGAGAGTTACAAATTCAGCTTTACTGAGCTATTACCCCTAAAAAATCCTGCCTCTCCATTTTTTATACCTGAGGCCATGGTTTACAACTAGTTATGTGGGAGGTTTTAAATTATTAGAAAATTTCACATAATGCATTGTTGTGCAAAGGGTTGGAAGAAATGTTCTTGGAGGAATAATTTGGTGGAAAAAACAAATCTGTCAGTGGAGTCAGCTGGTTGGTCTGTAGTTTCATCTAAGAAATGCCCTATGTGTAAAATTTCTCAGTAAGATAAACTAGATGTCTTCAGAGATTATGGAAAGATCAGGGTTTGCAGAGAAGTGCCAGAAACAGGATGGCTGGAAAGAACAAAGACACTCTGGGAAGTACGACCTTGAGAAAATCTGAGATGTAACTTTTTGGTCAAGTGTTACCTGAAAAAGCAGCATGTATCTGAGGACAAATCAACTTGTCTGATTTTCTTATCTCATATCTGAGTTCTTTTAGGATTTCAGGTATGCTCTATAAGTAAACAAGATTTGATCTAAGAACACCTAGACAGAATCAGAGTCTCCTCTCATCACAGCAAGCTGCAAAGCTGTTATATTTGGCTAGCTGTTCACATCAAAGGAAGAAAAGAGTATGGCTTTAAGTGGAAGAGCATCTTAATTTAGATTGTTTTTTTGGTCTGTTAGAGGACATAGATTAGAGGACATAGAATGAAATGCTTGGTCCGAAGTTACTTTACTGTTAACATTTTTAATCACTGGAACAGGGCAATTTCTGCTGCATTCAAGCAATTAATTTTCCTCCATGTAATTTTTATTAGTGAGGAATATTATTTGTGAATGTTCAGGAAATTGAAGTGTCCCATATTGTCCTTAGCTTTTATTATTTCATACAAAGATGAGACAAATGCATCATTCAGTGATCACTGAGCATTTAAACATTCCTGTAATACCTTCAGCTGCTTCAGCCAGCTTGCTAGGGTTGGACTTTCTTTTTCCAGACAGTTTGATGGCCTTATTTTACTCTTAATGTGAATCAACAGACAAATGGCAGTGAACTAACAGTCTTGGAAAAAGTACATGTTCATCAAAGTCACTCTGGTAAACAAATTGTGGCAGCTCTATTAATCATGTCAGTTTTATGCTTCCTTCTTGCTACCTTCCCCCCACTCAGTTTAGTTGTCACATGCTGTGTTTGCCTTATGTCAGCACAAGGATATTGGAATGAAGACAGACAAACCAATACAGAAGTAATATATTATTTAAGTAGTTCACCTGAACCCCACACCCTGTATGGCTCATGGTCAGTAACCATGTCAGTGAATGAGGACTGAGCCATTTTTTCCACTAACTTAATTTAAAAAGAAATTTTAAAACTACAATTATTTTTATTTCTGAGCTGGTTTAGAAGCTCTGTGCTAGGCTGTAGCTTCAGTATACATGTGACTGCTGCCTGTGTGAAGTAGTAGTATTTTATTTTACACCTGCAAATTTGCATCACTAGGAAACCACATAATTTCACACGTGTAAATAGAGTTCCCATAAAATCTGACCATTTGTGCACACGGAAACATTTGTGGGAAACTGCACGCTGATTTTACAGTCTACACTCCTTTTTTGAAATTAGCTATGTGACAGTAAGATTGTTTCCAGATCTGTAAGGTTTTCATTTTTTTTAAGAATACTGTGACCAAAATCAGAAAATAAATCTGTGGCTTTTTCTGTATGCATTCACATTTTTCCATTTTACTATGAAAACAAAACAAATAAGGCTTAAGTAGAAATTCTGGAAGAAACCTCAAATGTATAACCATCTGTTTTCTTGCTAGCTATTTTTTCCTAGCAGCTAGGGTGGCTTCTTTAGCTTTTACCAGTTGTCAGGCTCAGGTCTTCCGCCCTGAGGAATTGCACACCTTGCAGACAGATGTGGGTATGTAAGAATCAGAATGACCCTCCCTCACTTCCCTACACATACTCATATCCCCACACACGAGTGTTTATAAGAGGAAGCCTTTTATGGCTTTTTAACTTTGTCCCACTAGGTCCTATTGGTGTAGCACAGCAATTTCTTCAGAGAGAGATGGTGAATTGAAAAAAAATCTCCCTAGCAAAGTTTAGCTGGAACTATAACTGGATTTATGCTAATGATTATTACAATATGTATATAAAAATTTTGGTATTGGGAAAAAATCTCACAGTCCAAAACAGCTACTTGAATTTGTATTTCACCCTATTTTAAGGAAACTATAACTGTGAGACATCAAACATAGAAAAAGCTAAGGACCCAACTCTCATTCCTGCTTAAAAATTTTTATTCTATCATTAGCCCAGAGAAGTTGCGGCTGCCCCATCCCCGGAAGCATTCAATGCCAGGCTCTGAGCCACCTGGTCTAGTGAAAGGTGTCCCTGCCCGTGGCAGGCAGCTTGGAATGAGATGATCTTTACAGGCCCTTCCAACCCAAACCTTTCTATGATTGTATGACCAATAAGTGAGAATCAGCTCGATGTGCCTCAAGCTCTGAAGGAACAAAATTGTCAGCAGTTTAGGTTAAAAATTATGTTCATTCTTCTAAGGCAGGCTCTTTTTAACAGTCCAGTTGCAGTATTCATATCCGAACTTTGCACCATTCTGTAGTTGGGGCTTGTCTCTATCAGCTGTGATATGGCTGAGTTAGTAGAAGTTAATAGAAAAATAAGAGTTTGATAGTTAAGAGAAGTTAATAAATCAATTCGAGTTTGAGAGTTAATGCAGCTGACTTGAATTAGTGAATTGACTCAAAGCTGTACAAAAGTAACCGACTAATATTACAAAAACCCCGTCTGGAATAACAGTTGGTTGCTGCCATTTGCAATAGTGCAAATCTAGCCTGCAAAATTAGTTACATATTTTTATACTTTGTCAATTGATTACAGAGCATTCACCATATTACTTTATTTACACCTTCTTGCTATAAAAGCAACAGATTAGTGAATTTTTTTTTGCTGGGATCAGTTTTATAATATTTCATCTGGCATTCTTAAGAAAGGAAATATGATGTATCTACAACATATAAATCCTCTAGAGGCTAAAACCACTATTTATCCTGTGTCTTCAATAAAGTAATAAAAATAAAGGTACTTGGTTTATGAACTGCTAGGATAGTAGACTAAACTAAAGGTTAGGGAAATTTTAGGTAAATCCCAAACACAATGGAAGTACTAGGAAAATGTCCTTCAAAACCTGAAAAGGTTGTTTAAAATAATCTTTTAAATAAAGTAGTGAGTAATTACAATTAGTAAATAAATCCTTCAGTAACAGCACAAACCAGCACTGCAAAAAATAACAAAAAGCAACATTCCAAGTCCAGAAATTCAGATCAAATAATTTTTTTTTCTAAAAATACCCCTTTACCTCTCCGTATCTGGCAAAATAAGCGTGGCAATTATGGATGAGACAGCACTATGTCTGATGAGCAGAATCACCACTTCTAGCTAATAGAACAGTATTTCAGCCAAATACAGTGTTATAACTTTTGGGTTGAGAAGATTGACTTCATGGAGTATGCTCGTAGAGCCTGCAAATTTCTTGCTCAAGCTCTAAAGATTTTTAAGCAGTATGAGGAAATATTTAGTGCTCAAAATTAGAACTGAATCCAGAGAGTTACTGGCTTTTATACTTTATATATATATATATATATATATATATATATATATATATAAGTGCATATATACACTTTATATCAGTGTTCAGCAACTTGTTTTAAGGCCCTGTTTTTTCTTGCAAATTCCTCTCATTATTGGTCTTTCCTATTGAAGTCAGGAGTAGACATAACTCATAACTACCACCAAGAGAATTCTCACATGTCCTTTTATCTTTTAATTGTGTCAGAGGGCAAAGAACATCAGAGGATTCTTTTTATAATAATAAAAGAAAGGTAGAGACTTTTTAATAGGCTGAAATATAAATAAGGTACTAGAACATTTGGGTGCTTCATGGAGGAGCAACTACCAGAACCAGATTATACTATCCAAATGACTTTAAAAAGTACTGCAAGAGGATGTAAGTTTTAGGTGCTTACTTATAACTGTGTAAAGCTGCAAAGGCCCTATTCAGCCACTGCCTAATGTGGAAGGTAAAAATAAGAGACTGTAATTTCTAAATTCATAGGCCCTTGTGTTTTGTTTCTCTGTGGACCTGGGAATATCTTAATCTCAGTAGCACTGGGAAATTTGGAGCTTAATTCCTAGACAAATCCCTCTGTGATTCACAAGCTTCATTCCTGAGGCGCTTCGTCAGTTGTCCCCATAAGGGATTAATATGCTGTGTACGCTGACCCTCAACACTCAAAAATATTGCAATGGTGATGCCTCTTGCTCTTTTCTTCTAAATGACATCATATTGTCTTATTAATGAGCCCCACATGGTTCCCTCAAGGGTAGGTTCCCTAGATTTCTGTTGTGGCCTTGATCCATGTTTATAGTGAGTGGGGTGCTGGGAACCCTGCAGAGGTGGGAACTCAGATCTGGCCTTGCAGGAGCCTCCTACATGTGGTTTCATCTAACTCAGGAAATTCTCCTCTCCTCCCAGTTTCCTACTAGAGGAATGAGGAGTCAGGGCTCACCACTGAGCACACTCAAGGACCCACATGTTTTCAGGTCTTCCAAAAATCTCCACTGTTCAGGTCATTCCCCCACCTGAAGAGTTCATCTACATAGTTTATACCTTTCAGTTTTTCATATGTATCTGGATGGCATGAGCTAATCACAATTAAATGACAATTATATGCCTTGACCACTTACTGAATTGCTGTTTGATTGCCCTCTGCACACTCCCTTATATCCAGAAGAGCTGTTTTCATCAGGTCTCAGCATCTTCTATCACCAAAGTGTGCAGTCAGGCTGTAAAATGTACAAGCTTTGTTTACCTCAATAATCTTTCTCTATTTCAGCTTTCCCATTTTCCCAGACCATGCTCTGCAGTTGGAATGCAGGCGTGAGGCAGAAGGAAAAACTGCCTTGGTATCAGAGATGTCCAGGACTCATGTAGTTTAGTCTGGAAATGCACATCTTGAATTAGTTCAGGGCAGTGAGCGTTGTTGTAGGAAGTCATTGATGTTTTTGGGGGATAGAAGCCCAAGAAGCTTATAATTTTGCTTTTCTCCAGTGATTTACTCATTTTGGTGGCCCCTACTATGCTGAAGTACTTGTTGCTTTTGTATGTTCTTCTCTCCCACTTGTGGATTTGCACATAGCAGAGCTCACTAGGATAAGGCTGTTGAGGTAGCACTGGGAAAAAGGCTTCTCAGCAAACCTTGAAAGGTGCAAAGTCCACCCTACTGGGAACACTGTACAATGCATTGTTATATCCAGGGCAAAACTAAGGTGCTATGAATGTTTAAGGTGTAATAATTTGGACCCAAACCATTGCACAATGTATAATGTCTTTCTGAAATCAGATGCTACAAAATACTGCTACTTGCAGAATACCCATATAATATTTAAAATGTTTTATTTATTTGGGCAATAAGAAAAAGAACTAAATAAAAGAAACTAAAATAAAATCTGAAGATTCTCTATCAGACCAAAATATTGCTTCCTCAGAACCTATGAGGTATTTTCTCCCATTAACCCCCTTCTGCACACTTCTGGGCATCTGGCTGGCCACAGCTGGATCAGGATGCAGGACCTCCCGTGCAACTCAGTCCATATTGCTATATTTCTAAATGAGGATTATACTCCTCATGGCTATTGTCAAACCTTGATATATTTTGAGGAGTCTCTGTATGTGTCTGATTAGTGGCTAACTTCTTATGGGGAATAACAAATATGCAGCACAGAAAAAAAATATTTGCTAGCATAAATGGCCCAGACAGCAGTGTCTGGTCTCTCTCTCTCACTAATGAGGAACCAAGACCAAAAGCAGAAAAAGGACCATCCTTTATGTGAGAATGCTGTGACTGAGCAGAGATCTGCATTTTCTACTGCCCAGTCCTGAGTAGGTTTAGCCTGCTCTGCAGGTAGCTTTGTCTTGACATTTTAATGCAATGTAATTGATTAGTAACTAATCTGGATTACTTCAGCCTTTCTTTTTCTTATTCCTAGTGATTTTTAATTTTTTTTTCCACCAATAATTCTGGATAAGCAAAATAATAAGTTTTTTTTATCCTGTCTGACTGATCATAATTCCCCTTTGGCACTAAACACTTTTTTTGACAAGACATTCTTTTTGCTCCATATCTCAATTAACTTTTTAGGCATTTCTTTGGTAATAAAGGCAGGAAATCAACCACTGAAAAATGTCCTTTTTTGTAACTGAAATTTCCATAAGAAGTACTTTTTCGTTATAGAGAACTTAGAAAGATATAAAAATCAAACAATGCTCACTTTTTTAATGAATATTGCAGTGAAATTCCTGAAAATAGATTTGCACAGTAGCTCACAAATTGAATGCAATTAATGAGTTTGTTTTGCCTTATAATGGAGATGCTGGGATTTTGGGAACTAGAAACTAAAACAGAAGAAAATAAACTTTTTCTATGTGTGAAATAAAAAAAAAAAAGTGAAAAATATTTTTTTCATTGTTCCACATTTATGCTGACTTGTTGGCAGGCATAATGTTGTGGCGAACTCAATCACATGACAATTTTAAGAGTAGGAATTTTCCTTAGTGGGAAAAGAGAAGTGTAAAAAAAAAAAAATGGTAAAAAATGTTGGCAATTAAAGTTTTCAGAGTATGCTCTGTAAGCGTCTTTGCTTTCTACCATATCTGTAATTTTGATCAGACACCAGGACAGTGTGTACTTGAATAGCAGAAAAGTGCCAGCAAGGCTCAGGGAAAAAGCTCTGCAAATTGCTGGCTCACCTCTGAGCTCTGGTGTGGATTATAGGATCAAAAGCCATTACAGTACAGGTTTTGTTTGCTTTTGTATGAGTGAAAACTAAGTTTACTGTGCAGAAGGTTTGGTGGCTGGATTTTCACACAGAGAATTGAACAGGCTTGTGCATATTTCTGAGTGACATTTCCAGGGAGGCAGAATTTGTTTGGGAATATCCCCATAGCTGTGGGTTTATAAATTTAGCTCTTCACCAATACACTAATGAACATGGGTAATTTAATCATAACCGCCTTTTCCTGAGCAAAAACCAGGCAAAAATGCAAACATTTCCATTTCCAGTGGCTGCACAAGACTTCAGAGTCTGATACATTTGACTGGAAAAATTTCTGGCTATTCTCAAAATCACTCAGTACTGTGCTGACTATGCTCATCCTTGAAATCAAGGTAGAAAAAATCAGACCAATATGTAATACTTCAAAAGTTTATCCTTAGAGTTCGCTAGGTATTAAATACTGGTGAGTGCTCTGGTCTTCACTAAGAATTATCTCCCTCATTCCAAATTATGCCACATGCATGACTTAATGGCATCTTCAATGTAGTAGTTAGGGATGAGGGGAGTGAAGACATTTATAGCTATTTAAATGACAAATGCAGGTGAAATAACAGAAATAAGTCCTGGGGGGAAAAAAAAAAAGTCAGCATCAGGAAAATAATGTAAAATAAAGTAATCAGAAGGGCCACAAAGCAGTTTTGGGTCAACTGGGAATTTTTTTAGTCCCTACAGCAGCAGTGAAAGCTTCCTGAATTTGACTATTGATGAGATATCAACCTGTAGAATCTCTGTAAACTAATTAGAAAAAAAAGATAAATCAAATGTAATCAATCTAATTATTTTATTCCTATAAAAATTCCTTGGTCTTTCAGCATGAAATTTTCAGCATGAGATTTTCATGCAAAGAGGAAAGATTTTATTATTTGTAAAAAGAAACCCGTACGCATCTTTTTGCAAGCTAGCATGTTCAAAACATTATGCCTCTAATCAAAATAGTTTTATTACTGCTTTTTACTCCCCCAAAATGTTGTGTTGTCTTAACATTCCTGACCAGGTGACAGGAGCATTTGTTCAGAGGATGACTTGGAGCAAAGCACTGTAACTCTGCAAGAGTTGAATGAGTTCTATAAGCCATCAGCTCTATTGGCACAGCCCAGTGCCACAGGGTGAGTTGTGTGCATCTCATAGGGAAAGCAGTGACTCTTAGAAACAGGTCAAGACAGCCTTTTCTGCTATGAAGCACATTTCTGGTGAAGATAGAAAATTAGCTGATAGGGTCAAATTTTGAGGGAGATTAAAAAGTGGGTTTTTTCCCATTCACATTAAGTTTTTCACCCTGTTATTTACATAATTTTGATGTTTACCATTCTCTTGATAGTTGAGGTGCCTAAAAAGTGGAAAACCCAGTGCCACTTCACATGGGGGATTTAGAACACAAAGACTAGTAACTTCTTAAGCAGATGCACAATTAATAAAGATTAATACCCCTGGGGTACGATTCAGGTCTTAGAGACTTAGAACAACTTTTTGCCCTTTCTTAATTGACTCCAGAAGAAAGTTGAGTGTGCATGCCTACTCTGAACGTATCAATTAAAATGAATTAAAGCTGAGCAGGATGAACATAGGTTCACATACACAGACTGTGAAGCCTTTGAAATCAGTGTGCTCTGTAACTGCAGGTGCTTCTTAGCTGAGCCACAAAAAATTTTTCTTTGTTTGCCGCGCTCTGCTTGCTGCATGTGGGGTTTGATATTGTTTCCTGGGTGCTGACTAGTGCTACAATGTAACATAGCCTAAAAATGAAAATTAATCAAACAGCCTTATCCTTTTGGATATCTGAAAGTCAAAACTCTTCATGATTCATTGGAAAAAGCTTCATGTTTCTGTTTGGGAGCATCTCTGAGTAAATTATTTTGGTTTTGAGCTACTACTGCAGACTGTATTATTTGCACATAAAACAGCTCCGGGCCTCTTCCTTTAGTTCTACACCACAACTGGTTTAAATCAGTGGATTTACTTGAACAAGGACTTACTGCTGAGCCCAGAGATATAATTAGTAGAACTTGAGTTCCTAGGCCACCTAGACCTCTTTTAGAAAAGACCTCCCTTTGTCTTTAGTTATGAGAGAGAGGTAACCATCTTCCATCCATATGATTTTTTTCTTAAGAGTCATGCCCATATAATGCACACATCAACCTTGGCCTAAGACTGGCAATACAGATAATTTTGTCTTCATTTTGCTAGAGGAAAGAGCTACTGAAGAGCTGGAATAAATAGAGTCCCAGAGAAACAAGAGAAAAATAATCAAACATGCTGCATGTACACACTTTGAAAATAAAAACCTGTTACATAACAGGTTACATAAATTGTCAAACCAGCCCAGTATTTCCTCACATCAGAGTCCTCCAATACAGAAGGGAAGGATTCCCTGGCTTTGTGTTGTGCTATGAAGATGGATCTCCACCTGGCTGGTAGTTCTGCAGAAAAGAACTAGAAATGAGCAAACTGAGCATGTATGCTCAATGTTTAACTTCTGTCAAAAATATTTTTTAAAAAGCGAACACTGTATCAGGATGTATAAACATGAGTATTATATGTAAAACAGCTGCTCTGCTGAATGCTGGCCTCAGCTGGAGCATTACTGCATCCAATTAAAGGCACCATATTTCCAGAAATTTGTGGACCAAAAGAAGGGGAGAGCAAAGCAGAACAAAAGCACTGATCAGAAATCTAGAATATGTGGCCTTGAAGAAAGGGTTGGGGTGGTGGGGTACAAGGAATAGAAAACCAAGGGATGGGTGTAAATCTTCAAATATTTAAATGGATGCTGCTAACATGAGATTCACAGCATGTGCTCCAGGCATTGTTTAGGATTTTGATCCATTGAACTTTAGGACAAGAAATAGCAAGTTAAAATGCAGCCAGGAAGATTTAGGTTAAACAAGAGAAAAGATTTTCTATTAGTAAGGATAATTACACAGTGGAAGAGATTTCTGAGGGTAGTTACGTAGTCTCAGTTGCTGGAAGTTTTAGGAAAAATTAGACAAACATCTGCCAGTGATGGTTTAGGTGCAGTTGAATCTACCTTTAGCTAACTCTGTGATCATGACTGTTTATCCTGAGTGATTTGTAAAATACTGCTTTAAAGGTGATAAGGTCAAATGTGGTGGATATATTGATTTCCCACTGTCACTGGCTAAGCTGGGTGCTGGTTGGAGAAACTATGAGCTAAATTTACCAGCAGTCAAAGGAGACAGTAAAAGAGGGCAGAGTCTGAGATGAGTACTAGGGGTAATTTCCTTTTCCTCTCTTGACCTCCAGTTTGAACTTAGCTGATGGACTTGCCATCTGTACCTGCTTCTAAAAGGAGCATACTTTCACCCATGTGCTGTAGGAAATAGCATTTCCAAGTTCAGAACTGATCATTTCAAGTGGGAAAACAAGTAGGGTAAGAGAGCATTGCTAAGTAATAATGTAGCAGGGAAATAGCTGTTATATTCAAATTCCAGTAACATAGACCAGAGACAGAAAGTGGTAGTTCACTATTAAGCAATTTAAGTTATAACAACAGGTCATTTCAAGCTTGATGGAAGGGAGAACGTGCTAAATTTGGGATCTGTAGTGAAAGAGAAGAAGCTGGCATCTCACCCTCCAAATCATGGGAGATTGGATCATATGGTCAAACTGTATTTTTAAACTGCCCTCATTGCCCAAAAATAAGAATCTTCCAGTAATGCATTAAGTGGGGTGATTTATATCTGCCAGAGGTTTGTTCTTTTGATCATTCCTTTTCCTGAGGGGCATTGTATTGTTCTGGTTTAGGAGTTTTTAAAATGGTATGACTGATTAGAAAAATGTTCCCCAACACATGAGTTTGATATTCATGTTTCATTCCCAGGAAATCTTTAGGATTTATCAGTCCAGCCATGTGAAGCTAGTGAATTTTCACTTGGCTAGGTTTGTTATTTCATTTTGAATGTTTCTGTGACTATATAGAGTCTACCATAACTCCTAAAAATCACAATTTTGGAGTCAGAAAGGTGGAAATTCCTATTTTTAAATACTTCAAAAATAGCAGTATGTACTAAGTAATGTAGTATCTAAATTTGGGAAAAATATAAGAAAAGTAGGAAAATAGGTTTCCATTTGTTAGGAACATTTAAAAAATATATAATGTGCATTATTCTCCACTGTAATGTTAAAGAAACAATGCAGATGTTCTGTAAGTCATGGATTGTCTCTTTATGTGGCAGATGAACAATTTCTATAGAACTATGCAACCTGGCATCAGCTGAAATATTTAAATATGTGATCAAAGCAGTTTAGATATCTGTGGGCTTCATGTCCTTTCTAGATGAAGGACTATAAAAACTGGTCCAAATATGGGCATTCAAAACCATGGATTTTTACTGCCTTCACATGGCATTAATCTCTTTCCTAATAAAAACAAAAGACTTGGTTGTTTTAATTACTTTTTACAGTAACAGTTCCACTAGGTCTTTCATATCAGGTCTAAAAAATAAGTACCAAGCATTGGGGAAAGTAAAATTTCTATCAATGGCCACTAGACTAATAATTTCTGACATATTTTATCTCCATCTCAAAAGATTTACAAATACTGCTTTTCATCCATCATTCAAGCTTTGCATTTGTCAAAAGCAAATTGACTGAATTAGCTGCCTTTGCCTTATTTCCCTTTACTTCACACACACACACACACACTGCTCATTGTCAAAAGACCTTTTATTCTTCTGCAGTTTCTCAGAATTCATATGCTTGGATTCTGATGCTCCTGCTGGTTTAGAGAAGAAATGCAACACTAATAAATTATAATAAATTGTCAGTCTCAATGGGTCTATGACCTTCAGTCAGTAGGGGGTTATGTGCAACACTTCATTTCCCCTTCTTTTAGCTCTGGCTGCTTCCCTTGCTGTTAGGCAGTGTCCTTGATTTATGGGTGGGCCACCAGCAGGACATCTCACCTGCAAAAATAGTTCACACTGTGTTGTTTATTGTACTAAGTAGGCTTCATGCTGGCTGAGGGTTTTTACAAGGGAAAGGAGCTGCTGTCAGTCTTTCTATCATTTGAGCAAAGCTGGCTCCAAAGTTCTCTCAAATTTCTACATGAAGTCTAGGAACAAGAAACAGTGAGCTATTGCCCCTTCTTCAGTACATCAGTCTCTTCTGGCTTTTTTGACTGCAAGTTCAACAGAAGATGAGAACAAAACTAATGAAAAACAGAGATAAAATGTAAAAAAAAAAAAATTCCCATCTTAATTTAGAGCAAATATTTAATGCTGCCCACATAATTGTATATATCTGATTTCTTCTCATGGTAAATTATTACCTGCTGTGTGACACATTGCCATTTTTTCTGATTAAAACAATTTTTTTTTATTTGCTGAAGGAAAAAAAAAACAACCATAATTGTCCCTGTGAAAATACAGGACAGAAACATTAGTTACATAAACATGAACTAAGTGTCAAGAAAAGCAACCTGTAAGTCTGTAGGGTTACATGTATGTTTTCTTTTTTCTTCATATTTATGAAATTTTCTAAGAAAATATTCCATGTTTCACCAAGGCAACATGAAAGTAAGGAAAGGAAATAGAAACACTGGAATCACCTATTAATTTTGGAAACATCTATTTATTTTGCATATATTTACATTGTCACGCTCTGTAATAAGACTCCAAATAAAGACTGTTTCACTCCAAAACTAGTAAACAGTTCCAGAAATTGCCCACATTTTTTGAAGGATGGTAGCTATTAATGGCAAGTAGAATCATAGAATTATTTCTTGTTGGAAAAGGCTTCTTAGATCCTCAAGCCCAGCAACCATGATCATTATGTACAGTCCAGAAATCTCACTTTTCCACTGTGCTCCTCTGTAGCTGCTTTGTGCTTCTGTGGTGAGATGCCATTGGGTGGAAATTGGCTGGCCTGCTCAGTTTTGCTGTATCACCGAGGCTGGACTGTTACATTTTCCATTATGGAAACCTTTATCAGCTGCTAACCTGAACAAAATGGAATTCTTGGTTGAACCAGGCTTGTTGATAAATCTTGCTCCATTTCTGGTACTGTGTTTTGTTCCACATAATTGAATCAAAAATAAAGGTAGATGCTTTTTTTTTTTGTTTTATTTGTACAGATATTTTAGGGTATTGAGAATGCAATTGTGGTTCAAATGAACAAGTGGCACCTAAAAAGACAAAAATCTTCCCAGCACATCAAAAAATTTGGTTGGGCTTGAAGCATCCTAAGACATTGTACATTAAATATGCTGCTTATCTCATTAAATGAGAGTGAACTGGCATATCAGCAAATATGCAATTACTCACCCTTTCTGAAGCTAAAAACACAGGTTAGAACCACAAATCCTAAAGATGAATAAGCCATATCATGACATATGTATTCTGTAGGTGCTCTGAAGGAAACGAGTAACGATCCCCTGCTTTGCTAGGTCATACTGGTTTTGCATACTTCCTCACTGTGCTTCCTTTGCTAAAATAGATGTCTTTCACCTCAAGAATATTTTTGTGGTTCTTTGGAAAAAAAGCTAGTCACACTGAAGCAGAAAATTATCTATCATCTATCTATCTATCTATCTATCTATCTATCTATCTATCTATCTATTTTCTATAATTTATAAATTTTCTGCCTACTTACCTACCATGTTGCTTAGCTGAGAAAAGCTCCTTTAAAACTGTTAGACTCACTACATTATACAAAAATAATATATTAATGAAAAATTTGATTTTTTAAAATACAATTTAAAATCTAGCTTTGTTCAGAAAAAAAAAAAAAGAAATAAAGTAAAAATATCACCTTTATCACCTTCTATTTGTTTCCCCAATTCTTTTTTTTTTTTTTGCATGAATGCATTTTTGATATGCTGAATTAGAATGTTGTTTTTGTAACACAAAAAAAAAAAAAAAAAAAAAAAAAAGAAAATTCCATAAAGTGATGAGTGTCCTCAGTGTTAAATGAGTTTCTCCATGCTAAATATGTGAGATTTTTATCATTTATTCTGGAAAGAATGCAGACATAAATATGATTGCAGGTTAATTCAGTAATTTCAAACATTTTTTATCTGGAAAGATCTTGATAAAATGGTGTCTCTGAATTCACTTTTTTCAGTGTGAATAATAAAGCTGACTTATGTTAGTCAGCCTTCTTTTATATTTCTCTCATCTCTTTTAAATAGTCAATAGATCTCCAAGATGATCAGGTCACTTTTAGAAATATTTACTATCCTAAGTAGAAATAATTCACTTGACAAATTATTGAGGTACAGTTTTTTCTGTTCCCAAGCAAGCTTAAATAATAGTAAATTATGAATAAAATTCTGCTCATTTGGGTCCCTACACTGATGCAAAGACAAATAACAATTGTCTGTGATACAATTTTTGGAATGTAAACTAAATGTAAAATAAAATTAATCTTTAAGGCTCTGCTTTCTGGTTAGCCTGGGTGAATAAACATGTCATGTGTTGCATAATTCTCAGTTGCAAGAGCTCTGACTCAAAATGAGAGCTCATTGTTTGTCAACAAGCAACAACACATGGCTGACCTGATCTTGAATTCCAAGGGATTTTCCACTTCACAAAATCTCCTGCAGCTTGGCCTGCTCTGCTCAGCCTGGGAGAGACACTCTGGAGGCACACAGGGAGCTCTCACGTTGCCTGCCCTGCGTGCATTCTGTCTGGCTCTGCTGTGGCACGGATACAGACACGCTGCTCTCATTTCAGTAAGTAGTTGATTTGCATACACACAGTCCAAATATCCAAACAATTCGTTAGTTCTTAGAAAGAGTGGACTATGCCTGCCAAGATTATGACAATGTGTATTAAAATACTGACTCCTTCCAGACTAGTTAAACTCTTCAGCAGCTCTGTGTGATACCTGTGTATTGGACTATGTGTATGGTTTAAAACACGACACAGTTCCAAAGTCTGATGTGTCTGCCCATGCCTGCTCATGAGTGAAAGGAATAAACAAAAAAGGGTCTGTCTGGCTATTCATGGAGGTGGCAAAGTCACTTTCTCTTGAATGATATGGAGGATGGTATGTAATTCCTTGACCATGTAATTCCTGCCCTGTCTTGCAGAGATGTAAGTCTTTTCTTCTACCACTTCTTCTGTCAGGTCCAAATGAGCCGTGCCAAGCTGAGCATGTAAAGAGATTTTCCTTGTCCCTTCTCTTGAAGAGACCATGACTGTCTTAGAAACTTTGTAAAAGTTTCCATAGTATGCAGTCCAGCCTTTCTGTATCCTTCAAAGTCACTTTCCCAGTCTTGGGGTTTAATGCATCTGCTTCCAGTCTTCCTAACACTGAAGATCAATGTATCCACTTCTGCTCTTGATCACCCCCATGGCTGATCTCATGACTCTGCTCACACAGGTTTTTCTCCTTAAATAAAACTGCAAAGTTGCTAATCTGCTTTCATTCAAATAACTTTCTGATCATCTCTGCTGGATGCTACAAGTAATCAGCCAGGGATGACAGACAGGCAGAATTGCAGTTGTGGATTTTTCATTCCTTTTTGAAAACAAACCCTGCTACATTCTCTTTGTCTCTTTTCTTGAACATGTAGATTTTCCTGGCATCAAGTAAGATGGGCTCACAATGCCTATTTTCAATTTGATTTATATGATATAACTACAACAACAAAAAATTGCCTTAACCAACTGTGTAAGTAATCTTAAAGTTTGCTTTGCTTGCTGACTTCTTAAATTTCAATTCTTATATTTGCTTTTTGCTGTTAAAAAGCAAGCTGTTTTCATCCCAGTGATAGCTTTCTATCCTTGTCCAATGCCTATTCACAGGGTCAATGAAAACTAGGCATTGGCATAACTAAACTGGCCAGCCAAGATCCCTGGGCTTGGCTTATTCTGAACCCCAGCAAGAGCAAACATCTGCTTCAAGAACCATGTTTATGATAAGAAGAGAAGGAACAATCTGCTTAGTAATTAACACTTCACTTTCATCACCTCTGAAACTCAGTGGTTTTAATTTTTTTGGAAATTTGCCTGAAATTAGCTTCCTTAATGTTTATGATTTGTGCTGAATAGTCAGTTTTGTAAGAATGCTGAATGGATTTTTTAAAATTAATTGTTAAAGATACTTGTCACTTTTGAGCTATGTATTCCAAAGTCTTTGAGAAAGGAAGTTAATATCATTACCCCTATTGAAAAACATTTTCTTTTGGCTGTCTTTCCTCCAGACCCCCTGAAGAATATTTGGCTCATAATGTTTAATATTTTACATAATATTTTACTTATTTTCCTCTTGGCACTGAAACAACCATCAAGTAGGAAATCTGGAATATGTTCCACATTTTTCCCTTCTGCCTGTGATCAGTAAGCTGCAAAAGATGAAAGGGATTGTGATTTGAATGCTTCCTTTCTGTATTTTTTTGAACCTTGAAAATAGTTCTGTATTCTTTTTCATTCAATTATTTTGTGCTATTAGCATAAATAAAACTGATTGAAAAAAATTACATTTTTCTTCCAAAAAAAAAGTGATTTAAAAAATTGATATAGAATCAGAGGAAAAAAGCAATATATGATTTTTCTAGGGGCATGATATGCATGATATTTTTTGGCAGGGTATAAATGTGAGTTGCATATCCTACAAGCCATAATATTTCACCTTAGGAGAAAAATGTGCAGAGCCAGAATCTGTTTCTTGTTGGATTTTTCTTGATTTCTTCCCTCTTCTATTCAGTTTTATATATTATTGTGGCCCATTAAGTAAATCAATGTGAAGTAGACACACTGACTGCATATATTAGTGTCTATGTTGAAGTATGATCAACCTGTCCTCTTGTAACAATCAACAAAAAATGGCACAGACTTGGAGAATTATGATTTAAGTCTCATGTTGTATAGTTGTAGCTATAAGGCAAGTACCAATCTGTGATCAGACAGATGTGTGAATAAATCATATAAACGACCATATTTACAGATACATTATTAAGTATATATATATATACAAAACATAAGTAATTAATTAGATGAAAGTGGTTTGGAAATCAGATTTTTACTTCAAGTAAAAATGCTTTCTTCAGAAACATAAAATATGCTGGAAGTCAAATATATTACATACAAAAACATGGAAATATGACAAAAGCCTGGAGATGAAACATTAAATGCACAACATATTTAGAACAAACTAAATAAATTTTATTGTATCTTTTATCTTTCACTGTTTGTGATATTGACTTTTTTTTTTTTAATTTTCTTCGTTGCATATGAAATAAAACAGGAAACAGCAGTTCTAATAGTTTTTCCATTGTCTTAAAGCTGAAATGGAAAGAGGTCCATCAAAAACCATCCTCCTTCCCCCCTGCCCCCTTACTTTAGAATAAACATATCAATTCCCTAAAATTGCTGAGAGATAAACACCATGTGTATCTGCAGCCTGCCTGGCAATGTGCCATCTCCAGCACAGTGCTGTGCAAAGGTCTGCCTTGGTATTTGTCACTCACTTCTTGGTGATTTATAACTGAGCTGAAGTCCTTCCTCTCCTTCTCCCCCATTCCCACTACTGCAGGAATTTGTGATGAATAGGATGGAAAATCCACAGCATGCATATTAGTTAACAGGAGGCTGTGACTACAGTTTAAATCTGAAAAGAAATTGAGAGGCCTCTGAGGAATTAAAGGGGTTTTAATTCATTTAAACTGACCAGCCCTGCTTTAACTAGTCTACAATTGTGAGCCTTTATCATCTAGGATATCTATTACACTCTACTAAGCATGAGAAAATATACATATTTTTCTTCTTTACAGCAAAAATGATTAGCCTCCTTATTCACCTACATGTCAGGCCCTTCTGAGTTACAAAACCTACATCCACATAATTCAGCTGAGATTTAAAAGCAGAAAATATCTATTTAGAGACCATGAAAAGTTTTTATGAAGGTACTATGAAATATTCTGACTCTGTCTGACCGAAAAGCCAAAATTAAACATTATGTGCAGCAAATCCTGTGACACTTGGACTGAATTTAGTCTTGTCCTTGGTGTTTTCCCTTCAGCCAAAGATGCTTCCAGGGGAAGGCTGTCTGCACGTGTCTGGAATGAGGAGCAGGTGAATTCAGTGATTTCAACTACTCGGTTGCTCACATGTTCAGGTCCAAGAAGGTGGTGGTGTACATTGTGGCTCCCTCCCAGGAAAGAGGGGTCATGCTCTGTTTCTAGATCTCCCTCTCAGCAAGAGGAAAACCACTGGGAAAAGGGCCAGAACATTCTCCTGATACTCTGAGACCACATCATGATACTGAAAGAGACAAAATATTGCTTGGTGAACCTAAAACTAGACATATGTCATTTATTGTATTTTATAAAATTTAATCTAGAACCAAGAAAATAAACTCCACAAGCAAACATAATTTAGAGCTTGAAAGTCTTCCTAGGCATTTTATGTGTTGTGACACAGAAAGTAAAGCTTGGCAAAGACAACAGACACGAAACACAAAAGAGAAAACTAAAGACTAGCACCAACTAGTGTTTCAGACTCATTTTTTACAGCCCTGTGTGTGAATAACAGGTTGTTCGCAGTTCTTTAGCAGCCTATTCTCAAATGCCTCACCTTACAATTGAGGAAATGATTATGGGAAGACTTACGATGAAGTATACAAAACTCAGAAAGTCCTGCACATATTTGACTAAGTGAATTTTAAACCTTTCTATGGTTAAAAGAAATAAATATTTGAGGGTATTTCCAGGCTTTGGCAAGCCAAATTAGGGTCTCAGCTCTGGAAGATGAAGTAATTTGGCCTGCTGTCATAACTGTAGTGTCACAGAGGATGGTTTCACTGCTTTTAGGAGCAAGGTCTGACTACAAATATCAAACCAAATCAATGCAGGCTGTTAGGGTTGAGGAGGTCTGCATCAGTGATGGATTACCCCTGGCTGCTGGTATTCACAAGTGTATTTTTTTCTTCAGGTTTGGCTGTTTTAGTTCTGTATTTTCCAATGCTATGGGGTATTTTATATCCCTTTGCAGCTTGCAGCAAGTCAAATAAATATCTTGAATTGGAGGTTGACCAAGTTCCTTGATTATCCTACAGTGAGGAAAGGAGCTTTCAAGCTATCTAATTTAGCTAGCTAATGTATGTCTAAAGTACTTCTCACATTTAGTATTTCTCTTGAATTGGCAGTTGACCAAGTTCCATAAACATGTCTTTGTACCAAAAAAAAAAAAAAAAAAAAAAAAAAAGGAAAATATGACTTATCTTCATTATGTCCAAGAAACTAAAATATTATTATTTTGCTAAGTATAAAAAAAAGCTGAAGATCTATGAGCTACGCTAGTCCAGAGCAGCTGCTGCTGGACATGCAATATTAATGCATTTAAGTCACTTCAGAGTACCACTCTATCTCCACATTTCATTGTTGTGCTGAATGTCACAAAGTTATCCGTGCAAACTTTGCCAACATCGTAACACAAGTCTACAGGAATGTGTGAAATCCCTTCTCACTGTGAACACAGGGACATTCTGTGGCAGTGCTGTGACTTCAGTTTCTTCACTGCTTGTATTAAGTCTTCAGTGTATGCAAAGCAACATAATAATCCAAGGGCTGGTGTCTCCAACCCACTGACATCTCCAACCCACTTACATCTCATGCTGAAAAGCAGCTCCATGGAAAGGGACTTGGGGTTCTGGTCAATGGCAAGTTGAACATGAGCCAGCAGTGCCCTGGAGCCAGGAGGGCCAATCCTGTCCTGGGGTGCATCAGGCACAGCATCGCCAGCTGGGCAAGGGAGGGCATTGTCCTGCTCTGCTCTGCACTGGGGCTGCCTCACCTCAAGCACAGTTTTGGCCATCACAATATAAGAGAGATATTAAATTATTAGAAAGTGTCAAAGGAAGGCTACAAAGATGGTGAAGGGCCTTGAGGGGAAGCTATTTGAGACATTGGGTGTCTCAAATGAACACACTTGGTGCGTTCAGTCTGGAGAGGAGACTGAAGGGAGACCCCACTGCAGTTACAACTTCCCCAGTCTCTTCACTCTTCTGCCCAGTGACAGGACCCAAGGAAATGGCCTGAAGCTGAGTCAGGGAAGGTTTAGTTTGGATATTACAAAAAGGTTCTTCCCCTGGAGGGTGGTTGGGCACTGGAACAAGCTCCCCAGGGAAGTGGTCACAGCACCACACCTGACAGAGTTCAAAAGTTTGGACAATGCTCTCAGGCACCTGGTGTGATTCTTGGGGTGTCCTGTGCAGGGCCAGGGGTTGGACTTCGATGATGTTTATATGTCCCTTCCAACTCAGGATATTCTATGATTCTACAATTCTATATTTTAGCACCAATATCTATAGGAAAGATACATAATAATGCTATCCTATGTAAGTCTTTTATCATAGGTTTGCCCTGTGGCTTTCCCTATGAAAAAAGCATAGTACACAAAACAACCTAAACTAACAAGAATATTGTAAAAATGAGAAAGTAGGAAATCCTTTAACTGCTTGATAGGAATGCAATGTCAAGAAACAGTTATACAGTGTCATCTGTTAAAAAAATATATTATCAGAGTTACAGCTGGATGAAAGGTATAAAAACATTTAAGAATAGCAGTCAGTCTTTAAATGATTTATCTTTGTTTGTTTTGTCTTGCTGAACGCTATTGTAAATGATCCTGTCAGATCTGCAGAGAGGAATGTTTCTAAACCAGTTAACTGCTTACCCCAATCAATAGACTAAGTACTTTCTGCTGTATTTCTGAAAATGGACATCATAAGAAAACCCTAAATTACATATGGACATTCTGTTGCAAGGTAATTGTCAAATTATGTGAATCCAACTGCAACTATTTGGGCATTAGAAATGCAATAACAACTGTTTCGTAGCAAAAGTTTGAAAGGGTCAGAACATTACAGGACTTCTGTGACTAATAATCACTCTTAGCTGGAGAGAAATTCCATTAAATCAGTGGTAAAATCATTGTAATAGAAAACATACATTTTCATTTGAATCAGTGTGAACATGATTAGGAGGCTCAAGTCAGTATTAGTTTATACTTACTTGCATGTCAAATCAGAGCATTACATAATTACTTTCTTATGCTCTTTTGTGCATGTTTGCCTACACAGACAGTAAATTTTCTTTGCCTTCCTTTATAATAAATTCAACCTTGTTGTATTAAGTTCCCTGGGTAACAAAAATAGATTAGATTTATATCTATTCCCTCTGCAAAGTAACAAAAAAATTCTAAAAATGCCATCTTCCTGAATAAAGATAGAAATTTTCTATTTTCCGATAGAAAGGAAAATTTCTATCAGAATTTTTATGTGAAGTTGTTTATTTTTATTCCTATTTGTAATGAAAATTTTGGCTTTTATAGCAATGTTTCTTTCTGAAGAAAGAAAAAGTAAATTACAGGATCATAGAATAACAGGACTGAGGTTGGAAAGTACCTATAGAGATCTCTAGTCTGAGTTCCTTGCTCAAAGTGAGCTGAATTGCAGCAGGTTGCTCTGAGCTGTGTCTGGTTGGGTTTTGAATAGCTCTAAGTATGGAGACCCTACAACCCATCTGTGCAATTTGTGTCACCTCCACTGCAGAAAAACTTATTTGTGCTTACATGTAACTTCAGCATATGCTCACGGCCTCTTCTGCTGGCACTGGGCTGCACTGGGAAGAGTCTGGCTCTGTCCTCCCCTCATCTCTCACATCTCATCAGATACTTGTACACATTGATCAGACCCCCCTGAGCCTTCCATTCTCCAGGCTGAACACCCCCATCTCTCTCAGCCTTTTTTCATAGACATCCATTTCTTCATCTTTGTTGGCCTCCAGTAAGTTCATGACCCACTCGTACCAAGGAGGCCAGAACTAGATCCCTGGATCCTCTGCAGAGCTGTTTCCTGTTTGATTAGCTACCAGTCTTTACTAGAGCACTGGGAGAACCAATGTTTCCTTTGACTATTTAACAATTGCTATTCTAAGATTGCTAATCTTACAATTGCTATTTTGAAAAAAGATTTCAAAGATTCTCTTTGCCCAAATGCATTGGCCAGAATTTACCATAGGCACAAATACACTGCTATGAGCAGCCAAAAATATATTAAAATGAAACTGAAACTAAAATAACTGCTCTATGTAATCACATCTATAAAAGCTACTATTGGTGTTATATATTTTCTTCACATTTAATCTACAAAGTGACTTCATGCTAGATTGTCCAAAAGGTTTGTGATGACAAAAAACCCTCAAAAACGCTGTTGTAGCTCTACATTTATTTTCTTTTTTTAGGCCAGAAAAATACTAATTTGCTAATAAGTTCCAATTAATAGTCAGAACTTGCATGTGACAACTATTATTGGTTCTATGCCTAAGTTTCAGAAATCAAGAGTTAGATTAATCTCACCCATCTTTACAGGAAACTGGACATGCACCCAGGCTCTCTGTATAATCAGTGAAGGGAGAGGCTGTGACTGCTTATTCCCCTCTTTAATAAAATAGATAAAAATAAAAATTGAGGCATCAATAAGTCTTTCAGTCTGTATTAGAAAATGACTCATTTTCTGGCATAAAGGACATAATATTTCTTCAGATGTAAGTTTATACATATGGTACTGATCACACTTGGATAGACAGATGCCTCTTCAAACATGGAAGGAAAGTTCACACTGTTTAGTGTGGAATGGTGAATACATTCTCTTCACAGCCTTCAAAAACTGCAGATTCATAATGACCAAAAGTGACAGCTGTTTGAGGGTCAGATGTAACTCTTGCAACAGGCTCCACTCATGCCCGTAGTATTTAAAGTACCAGTAACTAAAGATTGTGGTAGCACCAAAAGCTCCTATTATTTTGGGCATGCTCAGAACAGACCTTGGAAACAAAAAAACACCCTCATGTTTTTGTCACACAACCATATTTACATCAAGTTGGCCAAATGGGAATGTTTTCTGTTCAGCAAAATATCTTTCTTGTCAAAAACCTGGGTGACAGACAACAAGGTGCATTGACAAGATGGCTGAGAAAGGAGCAAGTAGATTCACTCCATATTTTTTTATACAGCTACCTAAATTCTGCCTTTGCTTTATCTGTGAAGTGTATTGGGTTTGTGTGGCAAGGATTTCATAGCACAACAGGAGTGGTTTCTGTGAGAAGATGCCAGAAGCTTCCTCCGTGTCCAATATAGCCAGTGCCAGCTGGCTCCTACGTGGACCCATCACTCGCCATGGCAGACCCACCAGTGATGGTGGTGGTAACTCTGGGATAACACAAAAGGTGTTATTGGGCAGGAGTGATTTCAGCCAGAGAAGAGAGGAGTGAAAGGGGGGAGAAGAAAAGAAAAAGAAAGCAAAGAGATAGGGGAGGAGGTGCTCCAGGTGTTGAAGCAGAGATTCCCCTGCAGCCCCTGGTGCAGACCATGGTGTGGCAGCTGTGTCCCTACAGCCCATGGAGGTTCAGGGAGAGCAGAATTCCATCTGCAGCCCGTGGAGGACCCTGTGTCAGAGCAGCTGGATGCCCAAAGGAGACTGTGACCCTGTGGGAAGCCTGTGCTGGAGCAGGCTCCTGGCAGGACCTGTGTACCCATGGAGAGAGGAGCCCACACTGGAGCAGGTTTGCAGGCAGGACTTGTAGCCCTGTGGGGGGAACCAGTGGAGCAGCCTGTTCCTGGAGGGCTGCACTCTGTGGAGTGGTCCTGCACTCCAATATTTCATGAAGAACCTATGGGAAGGATTTATGTTGAAGAAATTAATGGAGAACTGTTTCCAGTAGGAAGAGCATTGGATCAGGGGAAGAGTGTGAGGAGTGCTCCCCCTGAGAAGGAAGGAACAGTAGAGACAGTGTGTGATGAGCTGTCCACAACCCTCACTCCCCATCCACCCGAGCCACTGGCAGGAGAAGGTAGAGACTCATTAATAAAGTCGAGCCTGGAAAGAGATAGGGGAAGGTGTTTCTTGAGATTTGGATTTACTTCTCATTATCCTACTCTAATTTGACTCGTAATAAGTTCAATCAATTTACCCAAGTCTGTTTTGCCCATGATGGTAGTTGGGGAGTAGTTGAAAGCATGATTTGAGAGTTTAGATAGAGCAAAATCACTGGACCCATGAATCTATTCTGCTTTTTGGCAGAAAAAGATGAAGTAGTTTTCCAAATTGTTCAAAGTAGGAACACAAAGACAACATATTTGAGAAACAGAAAGAATTACATGTCATAAAGCAAGTAAATCCTAAGCAAGAAATTGTGGAAGAAAGTAGAAGTTCACAGAAGAGAGCTGTATAGAAACAAAGTACATACAGTGCCACAGACAGGTGAGAAATTACTATAATATGATTGAGGGAAAAGCTGATGAAACCAACTTGATTGTTAGTCTTCTTTTGACTTCAGTGAGAGTTATGCACAAAGGAGGCACAAACAAACATCTTAAGAACCTTCATAACAAAACAACACGGGTGGAAGAGCAGTTCCCCAAAACTGGGGCCAACATTTTTTACACTGTGTGTCACCCCAGGGATGTGATATAAGGTCCTGAGCCAGGAGACACTGGCACAAAGAAAGGGTCTTTCTCAGGTAAAAAGCTCTAGCTCATATCTGGGCAGTCATCTGCTTGTGGAATCCTGACATATCTGGCAGCAGATGTTCACAGAAATCTCCTGCAAAAAAAGTGTTTGTCCAAATCTTACTGAGATTTTCTGTGAAAAGATTTTCTGAATGTAACTTCTTGCCTAAAAACATCCAATCCCTACTTAACTCATTCCAGTGCTGCTGATTTCACCAGCAGCAGCCATATATATTTTTCTCTGTAGTATCACATGTTTCTTACAATACAGGGATCATTTTTAACCCCTTTATTTAAGAACCCATCACCCTGTCCTCATTCAAAAGCCTGCTAAAGCACTGCTTCTCTTTAAATGCACAGAAGTGAATTTAAGAGTGAGAAAAGAAAATCCTCAACATTTCCAGCCTTAGCATTTTCCACTGGCTCCAATCCCCTGTGTATCCGAGTCAGAGATTAGAGGCAGGGAACACCTTTATTTGGGTATTGTCTTATGTAAGGATACTGTTAGTATTGAATACATTACAGGCAATAATGCTAAGAGATTACTTTTACACCTGTCCATCCTTTATGTTGTATAACGTTGACAGCCTCATTTCTCTTCAGCAATGGTCTCCTGGAGTTTCTATATGTTTGGGATTTTTTTTCACTGTTACAAAATGGTTATCCACTTTTTGCATCCAGCTGAGCCTTACTATGGTTTCTTTAATTTAAATTAAATGTGCATGCTGCTTTTTTCAACACAATTAAAGACTAGCTCCTGATAGAAAAATAGCATTAGAATGAATTAATTGTTGGTACTAGTTCGATACCAGATACAAAGAATCTGTTTTTAATTAAGTGTCCCTCTGGTGAAAATGCTGTGTTACAAAAATGACAACTCAGCATGCATATGAATACTGCATTATAACTTCGATGTCATGTTTGCATAGTTTACTCTTTTATGAAATGTATTGCTGTGCTCTGCTCTACTGGAATTGAATTAAATTATGAAACTCAAGCTGGCAGAGAAATAATGGTCTGAGGATATATACAACATTAGACTCTTCCCACTCCTCCTAATAACAAAGAAATCAAACTGTCATCTGGTTTGATTTTTTGGAGGAAGTGGGACAGTTTAGAGAAGTCAGGAGGGGTGCTTTCATACACTTTAATACTCACATTGCACAATGATGTAAAATTCTGAAATAACTTTTGCCTGGCTGGAGGAACATTCAGAGAAAGTGCTTCAAACATAAAAACCAAGATCTCTCTTATGAATATATATTTTTTTAAATTATACTGCAACACTGTCAGTGCAGCTGTGACAGTATAATTCAGGACAGAAAGAGTGGAAATACATTTCTTCTTCAAAGAAGTAAGAGCTCTTAAGATCAGTAAAGCTCCAAGAGACTTTTTACAGCTGCAAGTCTTTAAGTTGGGGTGTCCCAGATATTTCAAGTGAGAAGGGCTTTCTGCTTACCTGCTGCCTCCCCTCATGTCTCCTAGCTTGCATGTTCTGCTTTTCTTTTCATCTGCTTCTGCACATGAAATGGTTCTTGGATGTTTCAATCCAGTTTCTTTGATTCTTGCTCTGATTTACGCAAGGAAAGAAGACTTAGTTGAAAAATGATTGTTTCTTGTGTGACTATGTGATGTTTAATGGTCATTTCTGAGGTATTTACTAGTGAGTGAAGTGTTCCACTTACTCAACTAGGCTTTTGGAACCTCAATGTTTTGAAGTTACTGCAAAATAATAAAATAAGAGTGCTTAATATGCATGAAGGGTTTTTTTTCTATTTTGTCTCAGAAAAAGTAGTTACAATTTTCCTGGAAGGAGTTAGGATATATTTTAAGTGATATAAAGGATAACCAAGGGTGCATGCCAATTTTAATCACCTAGAAAAGCTGTATGACTTGCCAGAAATTTTGTTGCTGCTAAAAAAGCATTTCACTAAATCACTGATCATTTTGTAGACTAAATTGAATTCAACTTACCAGTCATCTGTGTAGGAAATTTATTAAAACAAGTGAAAGATAAAACTGTCACAGAGATTTTTTCCTTTTTTTTTTTTTTTTTTTCCTTTTTCCAGTTAAATGCAGCATGTTTGATGAAATTGATTACTTTCTTTCTTGGGGGAAAAAAAAACTCTGAAAGCATCTCAGGGAGAAGAAATGTCCGTGGCATTTCTTTGGAAGGCTGTTCTGTGTTTTATTCATCAGAATTAATGCCTACCTTGGTAAACAACCTAGGATTTGCTGCTCAGCCAGCCCAGGAAAAGTTGTCTGTCTTCTGTTTCAGGTGAAAGCCCATGTCTCTAGTCCACACTCCATCCCATCAACACCTGGGAGAGTATTAGTAAAAAGAGAGAGTATCTAAAATGTAACCAGCTGACTTACAGGGCAAAAACCTATGGTCCCTACATATTTGCAACATTCACAGTCTAATCTGCCACGCTGAAACCATGCATGGAGAAAGTTAAAGTCAGAAAAGGGAGACAGGAAACCAACACTAATGAGATTCTTAGTCCCTGTTTTTGTCTTTAAGTTGTGGAGGTTGCTATGAGGTCTTACATGACCCTATCAGAAGCTGATGTATAAAGTGCACATTATGAATAACCTTGGTCAACTTACTTATTCTCTGCTGACCATAAAGAAAATTGAGATAACAGCCTTAGAAAAAATACCTAACATTTCTATGGTGAGACAAATTACTCAGTATCATGAGCAAAACTTGAAAGGAAGAGAGATATTGACATGATTAAAAAAAGTAGAGGAGGGGGAAAGAATGAAGGAAGGTGATCGGAAATCAAACCAACAAAAACAAATGAACACAGACCAGGATGAAGAAGTACAAGAAGTTCAACAAAAGTACAAGAGTACAACAAAGGATGAAGACCATATGAAAAAATGTAATAATTAGCTATATGAAAAACAAGAGGAAAAAAACCTAGCTGATATCTCTGCATATTAAGTGCAAATGTCTACAGTTTCAGGTTCTGAAAAGACCCAGCTGCATTCCCTGATACCTGATGTTTCCATTCTATATCTCAGGAAAAGGTCTATGGAGAAGTGCCTTTAATGTGAGTCATTAAGTGCATTACTACTTAAGACCGTGGTGAAGAGCAGTGGAAATATTCAGTGACACCAGAAACAAGGAAGAACTCATTTGCACTACAGAATAATTGTTTGGATGCTTCCAAACTACAGCAGCAACTTACATGCTACCATTATATCTTATGATAATTTGTGCAATAACATTGAAAAATCTGCTTGAAGCATTTGAAATTTGAAACAGCATTTATACGTGACTAGAAGTGGCAAGAAACAGGATTATGTGCAATTAAAAATATCATAGAAGTTTTAATACTAATGTGTGACACATAGGTGAGTGATACGCAATATGCACAGATCAGGATTCCACTTAGATAAATAAGTAAAATAGTTTTGTTAACAGCTTAAATGGTTACAGCAAGTAAAGCACCTGATAGGAGCAATAAACCGAATCGTTGCTTCCTTAGGTATTTTTCCTATTGTAAGAAAGGTTCTACTTCTATATAAATGTAAGCAACAACAGTTTTCACTCAAGAAACAATACTAAAGAAATGTTTTAAAATGCCTCACATTTAATCCAAATGGACAATAATTTGCAAATAGCCTCATCAAAGTTGAAGATAACTTAATTTGGACTACTCATGAAATATGCCATTACTGTTCTTTCATGTTTTTTCATCAAGTTGGTTTGGCTTCCTATTTTTGGGTCTTTTATCATTGCAAATATCTATAAAGAGGATTGATAATAGAATCATAAAATAAACAAAATAGGCTCAGAATATTGTACTTTGAAGTTATCCATAGCCTGCTCATGTTCTGCATATTTTCTTTCTGGAGATTCTACTGCCTTTAGGATATTAGTTTCTCCTGGATGTCATTCTTCATTTTATATTTTTTATATGATTAGCAAGTTGGCTCCTGAAAAAAAGAATTGCTAAACCATAAATGAGCAAAGATGTCCTTATGTTTTAAATTCTGCTTGGTCACAATAGCTGTTGCTAATGTTAAATGTTATTCAGAGAAGCATGTCAACATATCCTTACATATGGAAAAGGGTAATCAATGAAAAAAGAAATTGATCGTGCAGAATCAGGGACGTATTAATGACTTACAGCTACTGGAGCAAAACTGAAAAGGTAAAAGCTTTCAGGGTCGCCATAGCAGTCTTGATGTTGTCTCATGCAGATATAGCAGCAGATTTTCTGGCTTGGTTGTAAATTAGGCATATTTACAGATTGGGTGAAGATTCATCTTCCCTCATTTAGATGTTAAAAGTTGTTTAAATTCAGGTTAGACTCTCTAGGGGCCATATCTAGTCAAAGAGAGAAACCAGCAATTAGTTTAAAGTGGTTATATTGAGAAAGGCTACATTAATTGTTTTCTGAAGTTACATGCTTTCTTCCATTGCTCTTAAAGGAGACCACAGTGACTTGGACTACTAAAATGAAGAACCTTACATTACAGAAGATGAATCCCAATCTGGGTATATTGCTAAAAATCTATTGGTATTTGAGTCTGTTGGCTTTATTTCAAAAAAAGAGCCTTGCAAATAATAGTATTATTTTTATATTGCAGGTTTAGAATTTTTGCATGTAACTTCAGTAGCAGAATATTTTTATTCAAGATATCCCTTATATTCTGGTAATTAACAAAAGGTAGCAGAGATAAGAAATGCAAAAAAAGCTTTCAAAACTAGATTGAAGCTTGTCATTATTTATCATTCTCTGAATGATAAAATTAAGCACAGTCTGTTTAGTCAAAGATTGCTTAACAGTGCCAACAGAAAGAAAGGTACAAAATGCCAATGCCTTCTAGTTAAACAAGTCTTCTAGGAAGTCTTGAATCCACCTAATGATTGGCAATGGTTTTTTAGTCTCAAAAATATGTTTGCATATTCCAGACACAATTGCCAGTACAGTGGTGTTATCTGTTCTTGTTATGGTGTTCTCTTGTAACGTTTGACTCCTCTTTAAAAGATTCACCTTGAGAATACCAGTGACACTATTTTTGACCTTTACTTGCAGTTGCAGGAAACTTCCTTTTGATAGCCAGATAAAAAGTCACAGGTAATAACCTGTGAATTAGCAATGCCAATGCATTTTATATTCTGTTTTAATTTTCTTTCTGTTTCTTAAGAAAAATGTTGCTTGCAGAAAAATCCTTGACTTCCCTAAATAGAAACACAAATAGGTATAGTATGTGGCATTTCCACAGGTGTGAACAATTTGATTTCTCTATACAAAAACATTTAGCATACAAATGAGCATGAAAATGTAAAAGCATCAACACTTATTCCTTTTATATCTGTGAAATTATTTAAGAAATTATTTTATTAATGTGAATATTAATATATTAAATTAAATATTAATGTGAAATTAATTAATTTAATTATTTAATTAATTATTTAATTATTTAAAGACAATAAGCATGGAAGAACTTGAACAGATCTAAAGAAGCAAGGTATGTTTTTAATAAATCCATGGTCTCATCTTTCACAGCGGTGAGTAGGAGAAGGGGAAGATACTTTGACTTAAACAAAGCTTAACAAAAAAGATTCCATATATTCTTTTAATGAAACTTTAGTTCTTACTTTCAAAATGTAGCAAGGAGTTCCATACAGCTTTCCACGCTACTCACTTTCTCTCTTTTCCCCCAGAATACCTGGGATATAGAAAGGAAACACAACCTTTCTTTATTATTAGATCATCCTTCAAGAAGTAGGACAACTACCTGCTCAAGGAGGCTGTAGTCTTCTCCCAGAGTTGTGCAATCTCCATTCTGGTATTTGAAACCAGAGTTCTGCTGGATGCTGACAGCATGCTACGTACTATTCACCAGCATAGCTGGAAAAAACTTTCACAAGCTGCTGATAGCTTGCAAATTTGCAGAATAATTGTGTCTGGGCATAATCATCCAGTCCTTCCACAGCCAATATATGCTATATACTGATCATTGTTGGCAGTAAATTTTGGTAAGATATAGTGAACAAGACAAAAAAAAAAAAAAAAAAAAAAAAAAAAAAAAAAAAAAAAAAAAAAAAAAAAAAAAAAGAGATGTTGGAAGTGGAAAAGTAAAAGAAAGACAATAGAACCAGATTTCAGTGGCTCAGCAATCTGTTTATGTAAGGCCATACTCTGGGATATGTGGTAAAGATGATAGGTGAATATGCAGAAACTGTGAGAGGAAAAAAGAAACCCACATTTCATAAGTTTAATGACAGGGTGAAGCATTAGTTTAGTTGCAACAACATTAGTATGAGTATACACATAGCCCGTTAATTTCAGACACGTATTTAATGATTACTTATTTCCTTATGCTACAGTAGAATATCAGTTTAGGCTCTTGCTTTTGTTGGCGTGAACTTGGCTAAACAGCAAGGCAAAAATACTAGCAAATATGAAATGTGATGGTTACACTGAATAAGCACTCTGTTACTTAAAAAGGTTTGCACTTTTTATAGTTTTTTATTATTTTGATATACTAAAACTTTTCTTAGCTATATATCCATGTTCTGCACCTTTCACCACCCTTCTATCAGAAATTGCTGACACAGAAGGAACATTTCACAAGATCTGGCAACAGGTAAATAAACACTGCATAAATAATACAATAAAATGACATTTTGTTTCCAACATTAAACTAGTGAGATGCTTGCATTTTTCTTATAATTTCTGGTAACAGTAGCAGTAAGTGATTTCACTGTAGTCTCCTGGGGCACTAGTCATAGGTAATGTTGGTGTTGAGCTAGACAATGTACAGAGAACAGAAATACAATTCCCACCTCAGAACTCACACTCTAGTTGTAAGAAAAGAGTGAGCAGATGGATGGAATCATGAGAACATGAGGTAGAAGTGATACAATCTGCAGTCTAAACAATGTCAAGTTTCCTGTACGCATTATGGTAAAAGAGAGTTCCTAAGGATAATTTAAAATATGATTGCATGTGTAGCTATTTACTTCAGAAACACTTAAAATTATTTGATTTCAGCTGCCTGCTACTTATGCTGCAACAGATGTAGAATGACACAAAGCAAATCTGTCTTATTTGAAAAGACTTTAGAAATACATAGGAATTAATTACGTGTAATAGCAAAATAAACCCTTCAGAAAAAAAAAATGTAATAAGCACCTGAACAGATAATCATATAGTGTAGTAAAAATAAATAAACCAAATTTAAAAAATGCTTACAATGAAACATGTAACTTGTCACTCTGACTCATATGAGAAGCCAGAAGTTTAGATTATGCACCTAAAAATTAACAGCCTATATATTGAAGGGGCACAAACTATTTTATTATACTAGAGCTCATCTGCATGTGATTTGCCACACTAGTTGAACTGTTCCTGTATAGTCCACTCAACATTTTAATTCTCTTTCTGGGATTCTTTCAGAAAGTGGCAGAGAGAAGAGTAAAATGCCTTGGAAAAAAACAAACAAAGTTATCCTCATAGCAAAGGCATTGGGTAGGTAATTACTATCAGCTATTGCTGATTTTGGCTTTAAGGTTGACTTAGACTTTGGGTTTACATCTGCCTCATAAAAAAGCAATCTTTGAACATTTTCGCAGATACATCAATTTCTTCCCAGAAAAACAACTGACTTTGTTACACTAAGAGGATGTTGGTTGTAATAATGGAGGAATAAACAAAACTGTTCACTTGGAAGCATCAGTGGAAAGCAATTACTCTTTTCAAAAGCAGTATGTCTTATTAAAAACACGAAAGGTTTTCTACCAAGAGAATAAAGTATACTGGGGTTTTATTCATTAATTTGCCAAAACGAAGCCTACTGTATTTCCTTTGCATCACTTGTATCATGGGATTAACATTATAGACGTTATTCCACCATCAAGACTATTCAGTCACACCAGCGTGAGCTGGTGCAGTCTCTTTGACTCCTGAAATATCATTCTGCTGAAGTAACCTTGTTTCATTCATGCCAGTGTAAGAGCGATTGCCTGTACAGTGCCACACGCCCAGCCCAGCTGACGCGGGCGCTGCCGCGGACCGCGGAGCGCTCTGCACCATTGGGTGGCCGCTTCCCTCCCTGCGGCTCCGCCGCACCTCCGAGGTGCCGGGACGCGCATCCCTGCTCCCGCTCTCCGCGCAGCACCCCGCTCCGCTGACTCCTCCTATTCCTTGCGAGGAGAGCTGCCTATCTGATTTTGGAGCTCTGGCAAAAAGCCTGAGCTCATTGATTACAGATCGCTGTTAATAAAGAGCATTTGTAATGCAGCAGTGGTGATACAATCTCCACACGCCAGTTCATGATGGCCCTTCAGTCCCCACAATTAAGTCGTCCAGCAGGCATGCCCCCTGGTACAGCTGCTCTGTCAATCTCATTTTGTACTACAAATGATCTTAGACCCAGTGTTTGACATGGGGTTTTAACACCAAAGAAGGCAATTCTGCAACTTCAAATGAGCCTAATTGGTTGTGCGCTCAGGCGTTCACTCAAGCTGCTTCAGTCCATCAGAGAGAGATTTCAACTAATTGAACAGCTCAGAAGGAAAAGAACCAGGGAAATCACAATGCACTGGGCTGCTTGAGAGGTTTTTTCTTGATAAAAAACCTTCAAAATAAGATTTTTTTTTTTTTTTTTTTTTTTTTTTTTTTTTTTTTTTTTTTTTTTTTGTTAAAGCAGCCTCCTGTCAATCTAGAAAGAGGTTTCGTTGGTACAGAAGCTCTTAATGAGGTATGACCTAAAAATCAGTGGCTATTAATAGCACAGTCTACAGATAAAGGTAATTTTTAAAAAAGAAATTATTTCTAAAAATGTTTATTTCAGACTGTGATATTATTTTCTTTAGACTGGAAAGCTTTTCTCACAGTGTGTAACAATTACATGGTGATGGGCAGATACAATACATTTCTTACCTGAGCAATGCCATTCAAGAAACTCTTGCTGCTAAAGTGTGTAAAGTTATTCATGTGTACAAGTGTGGGGACTGGGCTGGGTGAGATTCTGATCACGTAAATATTTGCCTCTTTTTTTAGCACAGATGAATTTAAATGTACATGTTTGTTCTAAGAAATTATGAATCACATTTCTCTTCTGAATTGCACCCTTTTTACCTCTTGTTTTCACTCTACTTATTTAAATAACTTTCTTTCAAAGGTCAATTCAGAGACTTTTGCCCTACTGTTTCCATTCTGCATGTCTAATAATTTCATATCTATTCCACAAGTGACTCAAAAATATAATTTATGTAATATTTGTATTCAACATCAAAGGTTGTAGTTTACATCTGAATTGACAGCAACTGATATCTAATTTTTTACAAAAAAAAAAAAAAGAAAGAACAGATAAATAACATATATTTATTTCCTTTCTGTTAAAAATTGGAAGAAAGTGAAGAGTTCTGCTTCAGTGAATGTAAGCACAGAATTTCACTATTGAAATGACAGTGTGTTCTGGTGAGGAGCTGATTAACCTGCTCTAATAAAGATCTTCAGAAGCTGTTTAATTGTAAGTATATAAGTCCTCTGATTTCAAATACCAAGTTGCCTTTATTGCTATTTGGATTATGGTAGTATGGTGGAGCTGAGTCCACCCTTAAGTCCCTGTTAAATGGTATGTATAGTTTGGTCAGTGCTTACCCCCACAAGTATACAAATCTGAAAATAAAAGAAACAGGTGTGTGCATGTACATGTATATATACATACACACACATAGATATAAAATATAAATGAATTATTCTAGCTTGTGGAAAATTCCAGGGGGTCTAAAACTTACACCTGTATTTGATTGTTTTTCAGCAATATTTACTCAATTGGATTCTAAAATAATTATGTATCTCAGAAAATAAGACCCCGTTTGACTACAGGGAATGTCAAACTCCAAGAAGTCAATAAGAGTGTTTTTTGTTCCAACACCAAGTAGTTATAACAGCACTTATATATTGCTGTTGCTTTTTAAGCCCAGTAACAGTGAAAGAAAACCCAAAGTTGTTTACTACTTTGCTGCAGTCTCATCAACACATATATCCTAACATTTTACAGACATCTATCCAACAGTGACGCTCTTATTTGACTTCAGTGAGAGCAGAATCAAATACTCCGGTTTCATGATCAAAACCTAAATTCTTTCAGTCAAAATGAACAGTGAAGAATAATATCTACATGTTCAGAATGTACTTTCCTCAATCACCTGCGGTGCATTATTGCTCGGTTGTTGAATCATCACTCAGAATTCTAAAATTCAAACAAATGTAAGAGGATATAAACATAGCATGGTTACTTAAGTAAAATATCCTTTAATTTCAGGACTAGTCACTAAATTAAATTAAAACACCATGATGCTTGTCTCTTGTGGATATGTTTCATTCTGAACTAGACCCCAAAAATATTTATGTGTAAAATCTAAAGGACCATACTATACATATGATATCAAATGAACTTGTAATACTATAGTAAAGACAGTAATTGTTAAGTGTCGTCTAAATCCCCTAACAGTGGGATGGAGCTGTAGCTACAGGGATCCTTATTGCTGAGCTCAGCAGACAAGCTGCCCCTGTGATTCCAGATGTTTCTCTCTCTCTTTTTTTTTTTTTTTTTTTGGCGGGGGGTGGAGGGGTGGGGCAGGGGACCTCCCAGGATCAGAATACCAGCATGTCTGAGGTAGAGAATCCACCCTGTGACACTGGAAACTCAATAGTCCTAACCTTATAACTCTGCAAGAAATTCAGTTGGATCTTCAGGGGCAGATGAGCTAAACAGATCCACGTTGTCAACTTCCCTAGACAATTGCATCTGCCAAAAATCACGTTTAATATGTATGCACATACACATTTACACGCACATACATACACACACAATATATTTTTAAACCAAGAGGGGGAAAAAATGCCCCACAAAAGAAGCTGAAAATTTCAGGCAGAAAAAAAAGCTGCATTCATTTGTGCTGTGAACTGACTGAGTCAGCCCTTAAACCGAGCTTTAATTAATTTGTGCACACAGTGTAACCAACAAAGAATGGCAACAGCCATAAGAATGGACTGTGTTGAGGGGGATTAGTCTCCAGCAGAAAGGGTGGCTGAGAGAGAGCCTGATGATAGCTAATTGTTGCCAGGAGGACAAAAATAATGGGCAGTCTGCAAAAGAAAGAGAAAAGAAAGGGCTGGTGGAAGTAGTCATCAGGTGTTTGCAGTGATGGAGTTCATTGCCCCAGCTGTTTATTCTGGTGTTGAGCCTTAATGCCCATTTGGAACAGGCACAGCAAGCCTTGTTAAAATAATAAGATTTGAGTGTGTAATGTATTGATGGAGTCAGAAGTCCATGCAAATATCTGTTTCACAGGAGTCTTTTGGACTAACTTGCATTCAGGGTTCAGTCACTGAGGCTTGGAAAAAGATGGACAGCCTGATATTTTCACACAATGGCTCTGGCAGACACTTGTCTGTGCTTAATACAGCTTGCCTTTGTGGAAACTGTTTAAGTGGGTGATGTCTGAAGAGATTTTGCCCTTTAAGATGTGTTCATTCTGTTAGGATACGTTTTTTTCATCTAGGCAACATGGTCCAGTGTTACTTACCCACTAGTGACATGGACATAACTCCACACTATTGTTAGCCCGCCTTGCTAGAGGTGGAGACAATCTAAACATACTTCTGTGGTTCCATTCCTTATAATCCCAACAATTAATGTTTAATATTTGATAAATATGCAACATATTAGGCTGCCCTTGTGAATATCTTACTAGCTCTTGGAATCACTGTAAATTTGCCAGCAAGAAGTACCACTGAAAATCAAGCCCCTGATATTCTGAGTTAGGCACTGAAAACTAATAGTGTGCAAAATCGTGACTCTCTGCTCTCGTGTTTTCATTGTTTTGCTCTACATATCAATTATGTCAGGACTGGTTTAAACTTGTTAACAGGGAACTGTTGACCAGTGCTTTCTGGAGAAATTAACTGCAATTCTGAAACAAACCAAAATACTTTCTGTGACTAGAAAGTCATCCCATTTCGGAAAAGATATGGGAATGCCGTGCATCAAGTATATGTAGACAAGACATAGAAACGTGCTTATGCATATAAGGATATATGAATGTTTTATCCACAATAAATGTCACCAGTGACTGATAACAGGCAAGGGAAACTATCAGATATTTAAGAATTAATGATTATAAAATAACAGGGAAAAAAAAGGAAATCCTACTGTTCATATAGTTCAGAAAGAGACAAGGGTAGAACAGCTATCAAATACAATGCAAAAACTACTATCGATTCACAAGAATGTTAACCAAAAACTAGTATAAAAAGGCAATTTGAATCAGCACAAAATTGAAAAAGCTCACATCTACCATAAATCAAAGTTAACTCATTAATTTCTCAGTCACAATTTTTGATTTGTAAGAAACATATACTGTCCTAATATGAAAAGAGATAGGGTACTTTCAGTATTCAAGCTGACTAGTCTTCTGATCAAAGCCAAGGAAAAGCTCATATCATGCATAGTCAAATAACAAACTAAAGTAATTTACATAACCAATGCCAGCTAATGCAGTTAAATGTATTATCATATACAATGTAAGGGCTCAGTACCACATCATGTTATGGTTAAAAATAATTTAATTAAAAATATCATGGAGTTCATATGAAAGAAATTAAACTAGTCTGCATCCAAATGGGGCAAAAATTCTATTTAGGTCCTGACAGGTCGTATTCATGATTGACATATGCCCACTAGCTATCATGATCTAGTAGAAAATCTAAAATACAAGAATATGGCTTAGGAAATTATGATAAAAAGATTGAGTAGCAATAAATCTATGAGGAAAAGATTGCCTAAAATGATCCTCTTTTGCACGGAATGTAGAATAAACTAAGATCTCAGAATCTGCTTGTAGAACTTATATTATGAACTTATACATCCTGCAATAAAAAAATCCCACACAAATCCTAAATATCTATTTATTTAATTATATTTACTTTAATTTAATATCTAATTTTAATACAAGTTGTTTTTTTAACTCCCAAAAACCCAAAAAACAATTCCCTTTCTCTCAAGCTTCAATTTTCGTCATTGCCTCTAACGCCTCTCTTCCAGAATGTAATTACAAGAAAATCCTTATTATGATAGAAGTGCATATTCAGAAGGAATATGAGTCCATCATTTTTTCTAATTAATTAATTTTGCTAATATAGGACCCCAAATTAGGCCTTGCATGCCAGAAGAGAGACACTGATCTAGACTTAGGTGATATGAAAAAGAACCCACAACCACGGTAAGAAATCAGCACAAGAATGAATGAGAAATATCACCTGAGGGTTAGAAGAGAGTACAATAGGCAGCTTTACTGAAAGTTGTATAATACACTGTACAAAAAGCAAACTTAAAAAACACTGAAATTTTAGAAGTCACCAGAATTCTTGGTGCGGCCTTTTGTTAACCTTTCCTTGGATAAATAAAACATATTAAGATTCTGGAGGAAAGCTTTCTGAGCTTGGATTGATATTCAATCTAACACAATCTTTTTTCAATATCTCCAATTCCCCCAAACACTGAAAAGCTGAAAATACATTCAAATGTCTTGAAATGTTGCTTTGAAATAGTGCCATACAACTTCACTTGGAATTCAGACATGGCCAGGACTAATTCCTGGCCCCAACAGCAAGCTGCACAGGACAGTTACATCCATAAAGCCAACCTCATCTATACTACCCTGCCCACAAATCCTTGTGAAGCCTATTGGGTGCAGATCACAGCCTGAGACCCTTCCTGAATGTGCCAGTGGACTGCTTGCACCTATGGGGCCCGGGCAAAGCTGTGCCAATGTACACAGTCAAGATTAAACATGGAATATTCTGACCCTAAGTCTACTAGGGCAGAGATAGACAATATAGTCACATAAAATTAGCTCCCCTTTTTCCCCCTTTCTACTATTGAATGCTCTATATTTTGAATCCACCTGTCCTCAGGACACCACCAGGACCTAACACCACCAGGAAAAGGGTTAAGAACAGTGTTCTGCTCTGAGGTTTGACATTAACCTGGTGGGTGGCTTTGGTCAACCAAGTTAAGCTGTTTCCTGGGGCCAGAATCTCCCCACCTGACCTAGATGTGAAGTGTGCCAATTCTCTCCAGGATGATCCTTTTCCTCTAATGGCTGCACTGCAGCCCGGGATGAGGCTCCTCATTGAAGAGCATGAACTGAGCAAGACGGATCCAGACATCTGTTCCTTGGGTTGTTTATCTGTAAAAAAGTTTTTACACCAAGCAAAGGTTCTTAAATAACATAATTTTCTTTTCCAGGAATATGTCATATCCACTCTATTTCTAAGGAATTTCCGTCTTGGCAAGTGATCTTCATCACCAGCCATGTTAGTATCCTCTGCCCCACTCACAGGTACACTTCTAAGCTCTCTGTGCCTGAGAAACCCCTAATCTAAAGTTTAAGCACAACCAATAACAGCCTCAGATGTTTTCTTCTGCAAAGGAAGAAATTATTTTATATTTGTCCTTCATCTGCCTCAGCTCAGCTTGAGTCCCCTGGTGTATATTGAGCTAGTGGGCTTGGGCAGTGAACTTCTTCCCTCCTGCCAGATTGAGGCAGCATCCAACAGTTTGCCCAGCTCTGACTGCAAGATGGTCTTTTTTATGCGGATGTAATGGATGAGGACTCAGGGGCAAACAGTTGACCATTTCATAACACAGAACCTGTGATATGCAAAGGTTTCATGAAATAAGGACTTATGTTTGATTTCAACTCTGCACTCTCTGTCTGTTCTAATATTCTTTCAAATTGTGTGACAGGTTTGAGAGACACGGCAAGAGGAAAGTGCGTTAAGAGGTGTACAATAGTTCTCTTTTTTTCCAGGAGCAGCACTAACAAGAAAAGACCGTGTTCCTGGCACAGTCCCATAGCAGACATTAGTTTCAGCCCTCTGGGATAATAAGGGAATGAGGCACTTGAAGTCTCATTGCCTTTTCTGAGAATTGTTTTTAATAGTCCAGCTAAAATGACAAAACTGACTAAATCATGGAACAGTGCAAACCAGAAGTGTCCTATTTAAATTGTTATTTATTTGGCTTTTGCATTACCTATTAAAAAAAAAGTTTTAAATGCTCTCTTTCAGTTTAATCATCCTTGCATGTTTTTCAATAGTGCCTGTACAAACATGGTATTCTTTTTCCTAATGTGACCTAATGGCAAGAGCCTATCAACATTTCTCAAGAGACTTTGGAGTTAAAAGTGTCAAAGCTTTCAATGGACATGCAAGCAATCATTTCTGTATGTTAGCTTTATTTTTTCTCCATAGACCTGGAAAGCAATGTGATGGGAAAACATTTATTTGTGATGGCTAGGAGAATAAGCTGCAGTTGAATAGAGGGTAAATGTTCTGTGGTTTTACTATGTTCCTCAAGTCTCTTTTCTTTGTCTGAAGGCACTAATATTAGTGTTGGTTTTGGTTATTTGTCACAGTTCGAATCTTGATTTATCAGATTTTTTCATTCTCTTGGCTTCTGCCTACTTAATGCATCTCTTTTAGTAGTTAGTGCTGTGGACTCCTGCGGCGGTGCGTTGTTTCTCCCGGCTCTGGGCAGCTCCGGCGCCTTTCAGCACTGCCTCCCTCCGGAGCTCGGGCTCGCCGCTTGCTTCCGCGTGCCGCTGCCGCGGCGTGCTGGCCGGGGCTTGCCGCGCTCTGTCACCCACGCAAGGGCCCGAGGCAAAGAGGGAAGGAATGACCAAATCACCCACGTGGGAGGCAGGAAGGTTTTATTGGCCTTGGAGAGGTGCAGCGGGGGGGCCGCGACCCGTGCTTCCAGCGCTCGCATGGGGGAAATGGGTTCAGGGGAAGCAACAGTTTTTCTCGATGGCTCTTTCCCTTCCCGGCCCGCATCCCGCGCGGACTCTGTTTTTACAACTTCTGATATTAACAGATGGAGTTTGGGGAAGTAGTCTTTCACGGAGGGATCCCTGTCGATTCCCTCTGCTAACCTGGCTCCTACTCGCTCCCAGAACTCCGTTTTGTGAGCATCCTCTGTGGTTAAGCGTGAGAAGGAAAAGCACATCCACCGTACAAACTGTTTATCTGAATTTTTGGGGTAGGGGCCCTTCACCAATAAAATTCCCTTAATTTGGGAATAGAATTCCCTCTGTTGGGTAGTTAGCACAGTCGCCATGCTATTTCTACCCACACCACCTCACCCCTGGTGCAGAAAATCAAGAAAACGCAAAAGACCCCAGCGGCCGCTGCTCATGCTGCGCGCTGCGTGTCCGTATCCTCGGGAATGCAGCAAAACCCACCCATGTGAAGGGGAGTGTTAGCCAGGTACCCCCCGCCGCTAAATACTACCAAACTGGAATCTTCCCAAATAAAAGCTGCTACCAGGGTTTTTGCTCCCAGGAAGCGTCCGTTCTTTGGCTTTCCGTGGCCGTGAAAGGTTGTGCTTCCAGTCCCACGTGGGAAAGCACGGTGTGTTTTCCTGTGGGTGGCAGAGACTTCACTGACTTACTTCAGGGACACTCTGCTCCCGTTTTCAGTCCGGCACGAAGCACTGTTCTGGCACAGACCGCGACTCGGCTCGGCGTTCACTGGTTGGCAGCATGGCTTCGCGGCAGCAGCTCTCTCCGCATGGCTCCCAGTGCTTCGTGGTGACTCTTTGCCTGCGCTGCGACTCTGCACTGGCCGTAGCCCCTACGTTGGTCGCCACTAGTGGCAATGCGTTATTTTTCTCAGCCCCACTCAGCTCCCAAGTGCCCGACTTGGGCGCCTCAGCTTCTCGCCGGGGCTGGTGCTTGCTGCAATTTCCAGGCGTTTCTGCTGCCGCGCTCTGGGGTGGGCTGGCCACGCTTTGTCGTCAGCACGTGGGAGGAAACGAAGAGGCAGGGAAAATGTCCAAATCCATCCGTGTGGCGGCTGGATGCTTTATTGACTGCAAGAGCTGTGATGGAGAAGCCGCAGCCCGCTCCCAACCTCGCGTGAATGAAAGTGGCTATGGAGAAATAAAAAACCCATATGTTCACAGAACAGAGCCCAGGGATTTTGTACACACTCAGGATGATATATGATCACCTGTCATTTGCATCCTTCTTTTTAGAATTATTAGATTTCTAAGTGTTTTCAATCCCACTTGTTTTAAAATCTTGGTTTGTTTATTTACTTGGTTATCCAAAATGGAAGAGTCTTGGACTTCTTCCATTAAGTGCAAATATTCAAATCAATGTAAACTGTGACATGAACTGAATGAAGTCAATCTGTTATGCAGGTGATCATCAGTGCTCACATACTTCAGGCAGGTAACTATTTGAAAGTATTTTCTGACACACAAAAAAAGCTGATTTAAGTATTAAAATGTCATTTCTCCTCTAAGCAAAGAAAATATGTCATACAAGAGATTTTATTGTTACTTATTAGTATTATGGAAGTTTAACATATTGTGAAGCTAAATACTATTTTTACATATTGAAATATCTTCATGTTATTTTATTTTTAACTGATATATAAAGGGTTTTTATTTGATTCTGATTTTTATTATTAAATGTTATGACACCTGATGGGACTTACGTAAAAGTGATATCTGAGTATATTATATTGTTACTAGGAATCTTGTCAATCAGTGATATGATTGAAAGCTAAAAACCAACAAATTATATTAAGCTGTTGGACAAATCCTTGGGGTTTTGATCCTTCCACTATTTTAGTTTTGGTTTTATCATATTTCTTTTGCTTGCATGGCTTGCTACTATGTAGTTTCTATAGCAACCTCCATTGACCATTGAAATAATGAAAGCCACAGCAACTCTCCTGCAGTGAAATCCCTCATGCTGACAACACAGCTCCTATTTTCTTTGTCCAGTGTTGCCTGTTACTTACATGACAGACTCATTTGTCAAAATACTTGAGCTGTTTGCTAATTACTTTTAAATTTTATAATTGCAGGCAAGACATCTAAATTTCAGTGTACCTGCAGATTCTTATTGGAACAAAGAATTAAAACAGAAATACTTTTTTTGTACCAGAAATATAATTTCATAACTGTAGAAGGATTTGGAAAATTGTATTTGTGATATTGAGAAGAAAGAACTACATGAATGTTGGAAAAAAAACCCCAGCAAACAACAAACAAAATCAAACAAATTTCAGTTTCTTTAACTTAATTCTAAGGTTTTTTAACCTCTGGATGTGTTTTTTGGCTCCTGAATTTGATTCCAAATTAGCAGCAAACAGGATCCATGCCTGGATGCTAGACCCAAGGGAAGGATGTAGGAAGTGGTTCTGGTCATTCCGTAGGTGGCACTTAAGCTTTTTTTAATCTCTATTTTTTTATCTTTTTTTTTTAAAATCTCATTGAATCAATGGTTTATCATGAAGTTAGTGAGCCATTTTCTGTTGGAGGCGACACGTTCCAGCTGAAATAAAGAACTAACCACTGATGCCAATTATAAAGCCTCTACCACTTCATGCACATCTGAAATAATAATTCATGTTGGTTTGGTATGGAATGTATTTTTTCCAAATAAAGTTCTTGAAAGGGTTATACCATAGGAAATAGGGTAGAACTTTTCATGTTCATCATGTTCATCTTTTAGTCAGATGTATCTGTTGCTCTGTTTAAGTTGAGCTTTCAGACTTCATGCTACCTCTAGAACAGAGATGGAGACCATATACTCTAGGCTCTGGTTATGTGGGTAAAAAAGCCAGTGGAGGCATTTGCTCTGTTCTGCTCCCTCACAACCCAACCCCCTGCAGGCAGAAAAACAATGAAATCTTTGGAAAGCAGCTGTGGTCTTTTGCCTCTGGACTACTTTCCAGAGTCCAGAGCTAACTTTTTCCTTAGCTCTCCAATCTAGGTGGCAGCTGGCAGCATGAGTGCATTGGTAAGAGACCATGAGGAGTGATGATTGTTTCTGATACAGTGTAATGATGCCCTGCTTAGCTTTTTCTCTTAGAGTCAAATGCTTTCTTGCTGTGAACTTTTATTTTCTATATGTATTTTTGAGCTAGACTTAGGTAAGTAGCACTTACCTAATTTTATAACATTTGTTGTTGATAAAATGCTGGAAAAATTGTGGAGTAGCAATCAAAATCAAATCATGAGTCCTGATAAGTTGCAAAGGCCCTTGACAGTTTTCAGGGACTTTGCCCTTTTATAAAGATTGGTTCAAAACCAATCCAGACACTACAAAAATTCTTGATTGTGTGCTTTTATATTTGCCTCAACATTGCAAAATGTGACTTTTGAGTATTTTATTTGATTGCTGCCATGATTTAACCTTTTTAAAAGTAGCAAAGTAAAGGAAAATAAAGGGACAGGAGTAAAATCCAAGATGGTCAAAATACATGAATAATTTAAATATGCATAAAATGCTTTGAAAGACCACTGAGTTTCTAATGTTATTTTTCAGAATAGGAATGCAAAAAGGAGTGTGGATGAGCAGTACTGTCAGCCTGATCAGCACAAAGCAGTGCTGTTGAGAAGGAAAAATAGAGTGAATGCAATTGAAAGGTTACTCCATGGGAAGGGGTTAAGTTCTGCAGAAGGGTAATTGATAATATTCTGAATAATAATGTGGGTGATTTTGAAGTTTTTTTTGTGTTCATATGAATTTCCTTTGTTTATGGAAAGGATAAAATAAAGCAGCAAAAGTGTGGTGATATGTGAAAAGATAATATTTTATTTGGTCATAGCTGGTTAACTAATTAACTTTGGTTCATCTTCCAGCTGGGTTCATGAAACACATTAACCGACTTGGCTTTTTTTCAATATGGAAAATTTTAACTGCAACTGGCCAGCTTTGAACTTCATTGCTCTTCAGGTCAGCAATGGACATAACTGGGGAAACAGGGCAACTGGACATACAGGGAAACCGGACATACAAGGAAAACACAGAAAATTCTCTGTGGAGGGCAGCTCCTGCCTTGCATGGGATATCCCAGGGTTTAGAGGAGCTCAGCAGGAACTGAGGTCATTCATGAGTCTGGAAATAGCTGACATTAATCTTTATTCATAGGATTAGCAATCACTGGCAGACAGTGCCTTGGACATATTGTAGCCAATGGTATCCTACAAGATTTCGTAGCTCTCATGAGGTTTGGGACCTTGTTCTTGTTCTATCCTCTAGCACTAAGCACTGGGTACAGTCAGCTTTGAATTGACCTCTTGTGATACATGTGGGCTTAGATGAGGCTAAATACCCAAAAGTGCCTGGGGGATAGTGATTGCTTACTGGATTTTAAAACAAAAATTCTGACCAGCTAAATTTGAAAATGGAAAATGCAAGTACTTTAAGCATGTGGTGTTTTAGGAAGTGGTTCTTTGCTGGCTTTTGTCATCTCACTGTTATTTAGAAATAGACTTGAATCCTTAAAGTTTCATGTAGGTCCTCAACTTCTTGTGTTTAATCTAATAGCAGATAAAACAGAAAAGTATGCTTGAATACATAGAGATCATATAACACCTACAGAGAAGAGGAAAACACCAAAATCTGTTGTTATACACTTGGTTGAAAGTAAACTGCTTCTTTGAAGATGTTCTCTACTTACTTGTGTGTGTCCAAACCTAGTATTTTATATATTATCTGCAAGGTGGGACATATTAGACTTTTCCTGCTGAATATCAACAACTTCTCTTTTATCTTTAACAAATATAAAGATATTTCTGTTCCTACAGATGCGAAAAAAGTTGTATGTATTATCTTGCCTATTGGATAAAATAGCTGGGATCTAAAGTTCTTTATCTGCATTCATGGAAAATTGTTGTCACCTCCTGAAACAATTTCAGATAAGAATTTCACAAGGGCAAATCAGGTTCTTCTATGAGCTGCTTAGTATTGCTTTAATGTAATTGATTTTTGTGCTAGAGTGTGGTTAGATCTTAGGAATTTAAAACCCATCAGGAATTTAACATACAAATGTTCAACACACAGCTTTGTACCATCTGAAACAAGCCAACAGCAGTAAGTAGGATTGCAAAGGATTGTGATTCACCAAAGATTATGAAACCACCAGCTTTCTTTTCCTACTGCATCAAATACTCTCCTTAAGGCAAGTCACTCGGTCTCCAGTTTCATGGTGGAAACTGACAAAAACTCTTAGGGGGCACAGGTTCTTCTCAAGGTTGATGCCATAGCAGCCAGAACCAGCTAGTCTCTTCAAATTAATAATGTATTTAATCAGATGATTGTTCACTTGAGTATTTTGAAATAGGCGTGAGCTACTGTGCAGAATCTGTTTCAAGCCAATTGCATGGCTTGGATACATTGTCCTTAGCTAATGTGTATCAACTTAATTGCTGCATGGAAAGTTTCCACTGCTGCACAGTTCTTGCCATGGTGGTATGCTGTTTTCTGTAATCATTTCTCAAGAGCAGGTTGATGCTCATTTTTATATTTAAATTCATTCATAACCAGATGACTTTACTAGGGCATGAAAATCAAGAATTTCACTTGATTTTTTTTCTGACGAGTTTGCCAAATCTGATTATTGCATAGTATAATTTTATTGGGAAAAATACCTAGATTTACAAATTGTCTACATTCATACACCTCTGAGCCCTCCTACAAAAATTCAGTTAATGTTTTGGATAGTGAGTTTTGATGGATATTGTCTGGTGAATCTTTTACTACAGGAAAACATCAATACCACAGTATACTCTTTAGTGTAGCATTTTTACATCACTTTTATGTTCAGTTTCAAAATAAGTAATAATCACTAGGAAGCTTTCATAATAAAAATGAAGGGGTACTTTTTTTTATAGGTTAATGTAATCTATTGAATATAATATTTCCCACTGAAACTTTAAAGTTGCATTTTCACTGAAACAAGACTGCATTGAACCTACAGCAGTTCTGGTGCACCAGAGAGTGTCCATAAAGATGTGGAATATTACACTGATAAAGCTGACTGCTTCAAATTTGTTCAAACTCTATTCTTATGTGATTCTTATATGTTGTTCTCAACACAAAAAGATATTCTTGTTTCTTTGTAGATATATTTATCTTACAGGGAAAAGAGCTGCCAGAAGACACTAAGCACAGAGGCAGCCCAGGAGGTTCATACAGGCTGGGCACAAATTCCTCATGGATGAACCAAAAAGATACAAACAACAAGCTATGCACAAAAAACAAAAAGTACTTGCTGTTTAAACAAGGAGGGAGGTACCTGTAGTTTTGTTTTCTTCTTCCAAACAGGGGAAATGTTTTTATAGCACTTCAGACCAAGGGTGGCAGGAAAAATGTTGACAGGCTATTTTCTTAGTAAAGCCCATAGCCTGAAACTGAAGCTCTGTGCTCCACTCCTGGTTTTACCTCACACTGCAGTCAAGTCACATCATTTCTCAAGCATCTCTGCTTTCCTTCCCTTTCCATATAATGTGGGTAGCAATGCTATCCTGCAGTAAACCACAGATATGCAAGAGTGCATTAAGATTCCTGTATGACAGTTCTCATGCAAGTGCTAAATATTCTGTTATGTAATATAGATGTTCTTGTTTGTGGATGTCTTTTGATGTTAAGCAAAGATTGAACTAGTTTAAATACAGCACAGACTTAAGGATGGATGATACAGAGACAAATGGTGAGGCAGCCCATCTGCTGCCCTCAGTGAAAACACTTTTTGTTTCTGGGAGTTTATGTATTTTTATACAGATTGTTTCCTCACAGTATAAGGTTTTCTGCCATTCTGTAAGATAAATTGGATCCAAAAATAAGTGACCTACATTTCCATCTATAAAATGGATTATTTCTAAATTATGAACAAGACAACCAGTTTAATGACATTGGGAAAAGACAAAGAGACTCTTGAGAGATCTCAGTAGTCCATTCACTAGTAACTTTCTGGCCCATACCCAGCTATGAACTGGCTTCTCTCTTGTCAGATTTTTTATGACAATCAATTAAATCAATATGACTGTTGATACATATGGCAACAATAACACTCTGAGTTGCTGCCCATTACCACTCAAGCAGGAAACCAAGAACATGCAGTATTTGTTATTGCTTATTTCAGGGATCCACTAAAGAATATCTCCTTAAATAAAAGACTCACTGTGACTGTGTTAAAGGTGAATGTTATCTGTGGAGCTGCTAACTAATCAGTGTGCAGAAGAAGTTCTGTTTTTCTGCCATCTGGAACCACATTAAGAAAATGTCGTTGGAATCTTAATGCACATGTTCTTGCCAAGACATATTTGAAAATATTAGATATTAATCTTTCTACAGAGAACTCTGTGAGACAAGTCCACTCGAATGTGCCATTCTGGAGTTTCTGCTCCATGGATGACTAGACATTCAGGTGCTGCAGATTGTGGTGAGAATTCACTAAACAGAACTTTCAGTGAGCATTTTAGAGCAGTGATTTGTAGCCTTTATCATCCATGAATTTACTTTGGAAAATATGCATTTTGCTTTCTGTATTTCCATTTCTGTAAGTCCTGACAGATTTTTATTCAGGTGATGTGTTGGTAGAGGTCGGCAGGGAATTATAATGCAAGGCAGTTCCAGTTGAAGGTTTTTGATTCTGGAATTTCTATTCAGTGTATAAAATGGACATGGTCCAAAGTCTCTAGGGTGTCTGATTAGTCATTTGTCATTAGTCAGGGCTAATGACCAAAGAGACTGACTAGGGATTCCCCCTGATTTTTTTTTTTTTTTTTTTTTTTTTTTTTTTTTTTTTTGAGAGGAATTATTGTTTTCTTGCTATGTTGTGGGGAGAAAGGTCTATCGTTCACTATAACTGTGATTTATTTGATATATTGAATATGCTTCCAAGGCAGAACAATTGTGGGCCCATAAAAAGAAGAAAACCCATGGAATTGCCCTGTATATGACCACGAAGCTATGACATGGGAAATGCAGTACCTAACCCATTGAAGTGACTTAGAGACATTATACCCAGAATTATACACCTGCACAGGCTTTCTAGATATCTTGCTGGTAGTCTTGAAATTTTGCTAGATATCTTATCTTATACATATGCATTGTTGCATCCCAGGTTAGTTCAGTTAGGGGTTTTAATAATGTTAGTTAGTAGGTTCTATGTACCCCCATTTTCCCTTCACAATGGTCTGCTCCAGGTTGTCTGCCATTGGAGCATTCCCATGTCAGTCTTGTAGCCACCCCCTGTTCGTTCCTGAAACTTTCATGCCAGTCACCCCATCCCTGCAATCCCATTCGTCCCGGAACCCTGTACCCACCCCTGTTGTGTTCCCGTTGGCTGAAGTTGTCCACGTCACTCCCCTGTTGCCTGTCCCCATTGGGCGAGGGGGGCTTCCACCCCTACCTGCCCGCCCCCTATTTAACCCCATGCCTCCTTTGTCTCGCCGCCATCTTGACCACACCCGCGCTAGGAGATGGGCGCCGCTCCAGCCATCGCAGCATCCATGCAGGAATAAACTTCTCCAGCCACGCAGGACAAGGTGTGCCTTCCTTCGTCCCTTTATCTCCTCTCAGCGTCAGCCACAGAACACGGCAGTCCATGCCAAGGCTCAACCCCAGAGCTCCACACACACGTGGCAGCCCCGGTCCCGTGGCCAAAAGGCAGCGCTACTAGCCGGGCGCCCTAGAAGCCCAAGACCGGGGTGAGAAGAGCGCAACGCCGCAATGCTTTGACTTGAGCAATTGGGTGACCAGATTCTCCTCAATTTCATCCACCTGGAAAGCAGAAAATCATGACTACATTAGCTCTGAGAAGTGCCAAACTCTGCACTATTAATGCTGAGCCTACCAGAGAGAGAACAAACCCCACTGGTTACAAAAGACTAATAGCAAATGGAACACAGCTAAAAAGGAAAAGAAGAGGGTTAAAGTGTGACTTTGTTTTTATACAATGACCTGGTGATTTTAGTAACTGCCTAGGAAGGCAGAAAATGAGTGACAGTTCCTTTCATAGCCTGAGAATATAAAGAATTTTCTACATCCTCCACTTGACAAGTAGGCGGCATTCAATCCAGACAGTAGTTCAAGGGATATCTTCTTCTCATCTGACTGACACTGGCCGCCATGGAATGCATAAATCATAGAGGCAGAAGAACAAACAAAGAGAGACAAGACTTATAGCTGTTGGTGATGTGATATCTAGGATATCCAGAACAGCCAGAAGACATCTTAGTCCTGACTTGTGGTCTGAGTACCGTTTCTGTGGGGAGTAATTAAATGAAATATAAATTCCAGTTAAGCTCAACTCAGTTCCATATAGCAAATAAAGGTCTAAATTTTGAAAGCAGAGTATTTCTGCATAGATCCAGAAGCAAAGGTGAAGTAAGGCACATCAGAGGTCCTTTCAGATGTCTCATCTGTCACAACTATTAAGCTGGTGGTGAAATTGCTTTGTGTAATAACTTCAGGCTTTCTTGAGCTATTTTCCTTAGAATAGACACCACAGTAACAGCTAACTCAGCCTAGCAAGTCTGAAGCCTGTCTTTTTCAATGTCCTAAAATATAAATTCAATGTGTAGTATGAAAATTTTGGGTTATTTAGTGACATTTGGTTAGACTGTTTTCTGAAGGTATCCCATTCATTCTTTGCAATCTAACCCCATTAATTAGAGTTCTGGTATCTGCTTTAGTGTGTTTGAATGAGAGTTTTAAAACAGTGTTCTATTCTGTAAATTTTCTGCTATTTACAATTACAAGAAAAATTCAAAAGATATTTTAGAAGACACAAATGCTTTTAAAATATACTGGCTAAGAAGCACAGTAGCGACTAATTCTATGTGTTTTACTGATTTTTTTCATAATATTAGTGAAAGGATAGGGATTTTCACAACTATTGAAATGGCTATTTTCAGCTGTTAGCATGCGGAATACTTTTAGGCAGTTCTTTCTTACACAAAATGTTTTCAAATATGCAATTCAAAAGCAGCATGTGTAAAACATATTTGCATCTTTAATTTTTGCCACTGTCAGATCACATGAAGGGAAGGCTTTGTGCTTGACATCATTGTTTCTCCGAAACTCCTTGATATTCTACAGACATCAGCCTTCCCTGGAGTACAATTCTGATTGTCTAATGCCTTTGTTTCACAAGGGAACCGAGCTGAGTATGGCTTTGTAATATATTTTTGTGCTTGAAACACTATGAAGAAATAGATAATGATCCCACGCAGTGTTCTATAACAAATGTTGGTGGTTACTCAAACCAAAACCAAGAATTTCTTTCTTATCCACTGCTTTAGAAAAATAGTCATCTAAGTGATTTGTGGGAAAAGGGCATTTTCATAACATCCTCCTACATATGCACACCTTTCTGTATTGACCAAGCTTAACATTGTTGTCATTTTTCATAGGTGAACGAGAAAAATAAATATTTTCACTTATGCTTATGCTTCTAACATAATATTTATATTATGTAATTAAATTTGTCATTCCAATTTCATTGCCAATGTCATTCCACCATGAAAATGCCAACATACTGATTTTCTGTATTTTTTCCACTACTTTCAACACTTTGCCTTGCAATGTGTAGCCAATAAGCCTTTGTGTTCCTAGAGAAAAGCTACTTTGCTGCCACTATAGAACTTCAGAATAGCCTGCATCGATGCTGAAGAAATAACTGAGAGCAATGCCAATTCAAATAATGTTAAAATATATAGCTGCATATATATTATGCTGAAGTCTTATTTCAGCTGTCTTAGAATGCCTCTCATTTTCACCAAAAAGCTTTCACTACTTTGGAGAAGCTGGTGCCTCCCAGACAGATATTAAAGACGTTAAAGAATGGATGAATACATATGAAAAGCACCATCTTTAGATGTTGGATTTTTATTTTTATCAATTCAGCCTCTTTCTTGAAAATTGTTATAGTAGAAGGCATGTCTAATACTTGTATTTCGTGTCTAACTTAAAATGCATAATTATATAGTGTATATAGCCTAGTTAGGTGCACCTGAAAGTACAAACCTTGCTAGAGAAAAAAACAGTAGTTTACTACAGATCAAAAGAAGACAAAATCAGAAAAACTGATATGTCTTTCCCTGGTTACAGGAAAAAGACTATTATTTGTTATAAATGCCTTTATAATTTCCATAAAGAGATGCAGTATGAAAAGTATGTATCTAAAAAATTCTTTCCCCAGGAGGTACAGAAGTGCTCAAGAGAGCATAAAATGCAGTCTAAACAAAGCTGGAATTACAAATATGAAGTTACAAAACATCGTTTGAAAAAGAAAAAATGACCAATGAAACTTCTCTTTCCCAGTGCCTTAGTAATGATTTCATATGACTAGTTCCAATTCCACTTTAGAACATGACTGTCCACTTAGAACTTATTTGTAAAGAGAAAGAGTGCTACTGCTGTCATAAATACACTTATAATTAATTCACAGTATTTTGGCCAGATGCCTGCAAGAGCTTCAGCTCAAAGTGAAAAATATTAATGGTCACTTTCCACTTTTTAATCAGAGAGCTTTTAATCATTGTTTCAAAGTAAAGTGGGAAAATGTGCTTTATAAAAAGTGTAAGAATTTGGTTAGCTGTTGATCAAGATATTCTAGTGGTCAACAACAAAAGTTCTGGGAAAAAAAAAAAAAAAAGAAGAAGTCTTTCTTTATAGACTTTGATAAAGACATGGAATTAGGACTTAGAAACTCTCTCTCTCTCTCCAGACTATGAAATTCCTCCCATTTTCGTCTACCCTGTCCAGGACAGGGTTCCTTTTTACAGAGGGGGCATGGCTAAAGCTCCAGTGTCATTCTATACCAGCTCACTTCATTCCTGGCAGCAAGGAAAAGGGCATCTCTCTCTTCCAAGGAAGAGGAGGGGATCCTCCAGGTCGAGAAAATGTGGCCAGGGAGAGGGTGCTGTTTACTGTTGCGGGCTTTCCCATATAAATATTTTCTTTGTCTTTCACCTTTTGTTATTAACTGTTGCTCTTAGTTGTTGATTTCTTATCTCATTGCTGTTTCCACTAAATTGTTCTTATCTCAACCTGCAATCTTTACCTTTTGTGCCTCCAGTTGGGAGCAGGAGGAAGTGAGCAGTGACATGGTTTTAATGGGAGTACTGCCTTGCAGAATACTGCTCCTAAACCATGACAGCACCTACCATGTAGACAATGTTCTGCATTTTAAGCAATAAATAATATAAATTCAAGGGAAATGGAATATTTTTTTGCAGGCCAAAAGGCCTGATTACACAAGCAGAGTTATCTAAAGCATAAATATGTAGCTCTAAAAATCTAAATATTTACGGACTTGAGAGTACAAAAATGAAATGACATGATATCATACAGTATTTGGGCACTGCCTTCTTTCTTTGAGATATGTTTATCATATTTAAAGAAAAAAAAGTAAAAGTTTGCATTTCCAAAAAAAAACCTGAAATAACATTTAATCAACAAACCGAGTAGTACATCAGAGACCATTTTTTCAATTAAATTTTAAATAGAATAGAATAGAATAGAATAGAATAGAATAGAATAGAATAGAACAGACTGTTTCAGTTGGAAGGGACCTACAGTAATCATCCAGTCCAACTGTCTGAGCAGTTTAGGACTGAACAAGTTAAAGTATGTTTTTAAAGGTCATTGTCTAAATGCTTCTTAAATACTGACAGGCTTGGAACATTAATCACCTATCTAGGGAGCCTGTTCCAGTGTTTGACCACACTCCTGGTAAAGAAATGCTTCCTAACGTCCACTCTAAAACTTCCCTGGCAAAACTTTAAACTGTTCCTAGACATTCTATCACTGAATTCCAGGGAGAAGAGCTCAGCACCTCCCTCTCCACTTCCTCTCCTCAGGAAGCTGTAGAGTGCAAAGGGGTGGTGCCTAGCCTCCTTTTCTCCAAACCAGACAAGCCTGAAGTCCTCAGCTGCTTTTCACATCTTCTGTCTCTGTCACCAGCTTTGAAGCCCTCCTCTGGATTTATTTGAGTATGTTAATGTGTGCTCACTTTTTGTGTCATATCTGTCTAACTTTGACAGCTACCTTTAGCTGCTTGCAAAATCACAGTATTTATATAAACACAATCTCTAATGCAGAGAGCTGATCCTGAAGAGATTTAGCTGAAAGAAGCAATTAGATTACTGTTCATTCACAAATGTGGTATTTTCAGGAAATTTGTCATAAAGACTTAAATCCTGAATTTTGCAGGCTACTTACTTGACTCAATTAATCCAAATAGTTCTTACACACTTGTGCAGAGTTCAAAAAGCATTTACTTTGCTCTAAATCAATTGGCTTGCATAGTTTAAGGTTGCGTAAGAAAGGTGCAAATAATTTGGCTGGCAGTGCCTGGACAGTCAAGGACATCGCTCCAAGGGAGGAGTCCCTTGCCTCCAAACCAAGAGGTGTAAAGTCACTCCTAACTGTGCTCAGCTACTCTTTTCTTGAGCAGAGAGGATATCATACTGAGCACATGGCCTACTCTGTCCCCTAGGCTTTCTGTAGTGCTCCCATGGTTATTCTGGAGACGTGTGTTTCTTTCAACAAAAATGCCTTCAAAAAGACCAGACCTCTGGGGGTTTTTGCAGCATAAAGTTGCAGGTACGTGTCTGAGTAGGTAAACCCTGTCCAGGCTGAAGGTGGATGCTGCCAATACTCATTTGTTTTCTCAGTCTTTTTAGGAATGATGTCAGAGTCAAATCATCCAAGGAACCATGTGCAGCTTGATCCTGGGGGAATTACCTGGGTCACTCCAAAAGAAAGCCAGAGAATAAGTTCAGACAGTGACACAAGAAGAGGGTGAAAAATAGAAGCAAACCACAGAGGTAAAGTATTTGTCAGTGGAAACTGACCACGTAAGTCTTACTAACAGCAAGAGCAAGGTCTCATCACGTACAGGAAAATCCTCTTAGCTAAGGTCCAGCCTCATCAGTAGAGGTTTGTACAGCTGCTTATTAAGAGGATTGCACAGGAAAAAATAATGGGAACTTGCAAAATAGAGTCACAAGATACACTCCTTTTCATTTGACATCAAAAAAGGTCTGCTGAACAAATATTTTTGGAATGCATAATTATGAGTAATTTCAAGGAAAAATTCTGAAAAAATATCATCTCCAATGTTTCTAGCTGACCTGTTTTTTCCCCTAGGCAAGTAATCAGATTTTGGTAATGGTTTTAAATTGCATGCTTACATGTTACAAATGCTTTTAAATATTTTAAATCTGTACCTGGTTTATATTCAGATTGTGCCTCTCTGTAATTTAAATCTGGTACAGTAATGAGGAAAATATTAAGCCAAATAATGAAAACAAGATCATGAAATAAAAGTGATTAAAGTGAAAATGCAACCTAGCTATATAAAATAGTGCTAATAGTAATAGCTGAAGAAAGGATATGTAAGATCTAAGGATCTTGCATTCTTTTTTTATGATCTAATAGAATCTACTATTACAGTACTATTGTTTTGCTATAAGGCCTCTGAGTAAATGGAAAATGTTCTTTCCAAAGAACTTTCCTCAGAGACTTAATAAGCTGTTTTAGCTGAAAAGACATCTGATAAAAGTTACAGAAATCTTGTGATAAGTCAAAGTTACCTCTTCCAAAAAATCTCTCTCCTCCCTTCTCTCTCACTCTTTTCTTTCCTGAGTAACTGTAAATCCATTACAGTCACATTTGTGTACTGCATGGTAAGGAATTGGGAACTGTTATAAGTTAAAGAACTAGTATTTGGCACTTATGCATGTAACTGAAATACTGTTTCTTCGTGCATAATTTGGGTGTGCTTTTCATCAGCAAGAATCTGTGTTTGTAGTGTGAAATTCCATTAGTTGATACTGGAATCTCCTAATGCAATAGCAGCAGCATGAAAAGGCTCACGTCTAATTCATTGCAGCACCCCTAAGCCTCCCCCCACTTTCACGTATGAAGGCATGATGCTCCTGTTAAAGAATGCTGGGTAGGCCTTCCACCAAAGTACAACTCTCTGGGATGAAATATGGGAAAAGTACATTTTTTTGTAGACTTCAGGTACCCCTAACCTCTTGATCTTTTGTATGTCTCTATTTTTTTGGCTTGACAGACCGCATGCCAACGTGCAGCCCAGAATTCCTCACCCACGTGATTTATTGTTTACAGCTGTTCGAGTATTTCAGACATGGCAGCTGCTTTTCAGATGTCTTCAAATTAGAATGAAAGCCTCAGATAGAGGTCTTAATGCAAACCTGAATGCTCACAGAAAGAAAGGGGAAAAGCTGATGAAAAAATCATCTGAATTCTGCTCTAAAAGCTCTCAATTGATCCTAGCCTTGAGGGCAAAGGAAAATGTTTGGTTTATTTTGTAAGCTCATTAGGTGTGGGAGAGCCTATTTGGCATTTGCTATTGACCAGGCCTGAGCGAAAAGTGATCACTGGCAGGATGGTCAATAAGAGATCAATAAAAAGCGTGTGATTGGATTAGCTACTTGATCAATGCTTTGTGCTAATATATTAACAAGCAAATTACCAGGCAGCCCATAAGAGCAGAGTGCTGACTATAATTGCATTACAAACTATCGTGATCTAATGACCCTTGAAGTGCAAAAGGTTATTTATACAGTAAAAGGCTTAAAAGTAGTTTGAGTGATGCTGCATTATTTCAGAAAGAAAACCTTTCCCTCCATTAGCTAGCACCCAATCATGCTTAAAAGGGGCCCAGGTATTTTGCATTCTTCCAAAATTTTCGGACCAGTTTTATCTTCTGAGAAGGAAGCAGGAGAATAAGTGACAATATTTCATGGGCAATTTAGAGTGGCAACATTTTCATGAGAGCTAGGAAATAACAGAGAGTGGGGAAGGATGTGGCTCCTTGCGGGGCATGGGAGTGCTACCAAGTTGTGCCCTGCTGCTGAAGGAATTGCTTCAAGGCATCTAAGCTGCAGATAGCACTGTGCAAATACTTACATTTGAAAATTGTGCATTACATTTAGAAATAATACAGAAGGTATTGCAAAAACAGAACTCTTGCACCTTTTGAAGAGTCTATGTTGATTTCATTTATCTTCCATGAGACTGGAAAAATGCATCTGTTTCTTGAAGTTCCATTACCTAGGTTTTTAGCACACCAGCTGTAGCTTTTAGATTTCTGTGAAGAGTAGATAAGCATATTTAAAAGCAAGATCACTGTAGGTCTTGAAACAAGGAGGCCAGCTTATTTTCTGAATTTGGTACTCACGGTTAAATGGAAAATTAGGAAAAACAATTATAACCCCAGAAATGTTTCGACTGAGTTTTAAGTTTGTTCTCTTCTTTCCATTTTATAGTGCAAGATGCCAAGGGGTTTAATATCTGTTCTTTATAAGGCATTATCCCTGATATGCAGCAGGTGTAAGCCAGGTAAGCACAAGCATTGAACAAGTATGCAAAGAAATAGGCAGGGATGGAGTTCTAGACTCCATCTTTGTCTGGACAGGCATTGTAGCTGCATATTGAGATTACCAAGGCTTTGCTGTTGCCCTCCCTCTCTCCTCTGCCTTTTGTGTTTTCTGAGGTTATTGTGGGGTGTCGGGGGCTCTGACAGGGTTCAGGGGCTGAGGGGCACCCCAGCCGTGGCCGCCCACGCGGGGCGAGCCCTGGCGCAGGCTCCCCGCGGGGTGCAGGGTCCCTGCCCGGGCTGACAGCAGCCAGCCACAGCTGACAAAACAAGCTGCCAGGCTGCTGCCCCCGGGGCCCTGCTTGTGGGGAGAGGAAGCACTGTCAATCAATGCACACACACTGTACAGTGGGAAACTTGATCACCGATGGAGCAGCACAGGGGTTTGATGGGTGCTTGTCAGTTGTTTCTGGCTTCTGGGCTCATAGAAGGTCCAGGCCAGTTACCTGCAGCATCAGCCTGGGCTGGTTCTCTGTGTGTGCATGCAAATAAAAGGAGAGTGTCGTCTATTTTGCTTCACTCTATGTCATTATTATTATCATTATCATTATCATTAATTATTATTATTTAACAGACAGAGCTCCCCACAGATGCCAGGTGATGAAACAGGTCTCTCTGACCTGTTCAAAACAACAGTTTTGAACCACATGCAATCCATTTCAATTCTTTCTGTTCTCTCCCACTTTAGAATTCCAAAGTTAACATCTGAAAGTGAATGTTTTCACAGCAACCAACAACTTTACAAACAACTTCAAAGTAATCTCTTTCTCCTTCAAAGACATATGTTAGGACTTAAAAAAATATCTTGAGTCATTATTTTAAAGCTTGTGTGGAGGAATTAAAAATTAGATATGTTTTATTTTCAGCTACACCTCTAACTTATTTACCTCAAAAGTATATAGGTCCAAGAGAATTCAGTAAAATTGTCTATGACAAAGCAGCTCAGTTAATGGGTCTTTGAGTCATCATTTATATTATGTCTCCATGAAGAAATTATTCAAAGGGATATTTTGTCACCCACATCCCTAACCAAGTACATCCAAAACCTCACTTTACAATTTTGGACCTCAGTTTGAAACTGAGGGTAGCAAAGAAGTTAAAGTATGGCCATAATTTCCAAACACTGTTGAGAGAGTGAACAAGCTGCCATTTTAGTATTAATTCTTTATTACTCCTTAGATTGAAAAAGATAGACACATTCCTGCAGTATTAGGAAAGTGCTTACATTTAGCTGGTAGTTTAGCTAATCCCTCTCTATTCTCTCTCCCACATTTAGGGTTTTAAACTCCTTTGAGATATATATATATATATATATATATATATATATATATTTCTTTTTTTTTTTGCGGAGGGGGGAATATATACCCTTTGCATTACTTGTGTTTGTGTGTGTGTGCACGTGTGTTTTCTCACAGTCATTCTAATTGGTACACTTGATAAAATCATTTACTTTGCATATTCTGGGTTTTCCAGAGGTTATTACAGAATAAGAATTCTGTAAAGAATTCTTAGAAAGAAAAAAATATTCTAGCACCTTAAAAGAAATAGTAACCTTTTTTCCCTCTAGAAAATTCTGTCTCCCAGTCTTCACGAACAGGTTCTCTTCCAATAATAACAGTGGAAATGAAGATTTTAGCTCCTGAGATAAGCTTTGTCAAGAGCCAATCAAGAGCATTTTCAAGAACATATTTTAACAACAACATTGCCAACTGTAGACCCAAACAGTTATGTCACAAACTGCAATATAAAACAAAGCCATAAAGTGCAGTTAATCATATGTCTTCAGCAGAGAAAAATGCTTCTTTACTAAACAGTCAAATCCCATTTAATTCTTAAGCTTCCGTAACTCATCCACAGGTTTATCAAATGCTTAAGATGAGCCGTTAAAGAAAACCCTACATCTTAGCAAAGTTCCATAAAGCTATTAGCTCCTCTTGTGAAGCTGTAAGTCAATACTGCTAGGAAAAACTGCTAGAGATGCTTCTTCCTGGAAGAACCCTGACTTCTCTAGAGGGTCATCCGGTGAAATCTTCAGTGAAAAAGTACTGCTCCCTATTTCATGCCTTGCAGTGGCTGGTGGTTGGTGAGTCTGAGCTGGGAGAGAGAGGAGTGAATAACTGTAATGGGACAAAGAGAGGCAGAGAGCAAATAAATAACTTGACAATTTCTTAACTGTAAGCCAGGCTGAGGGTAATGTATGAGAGGCTGAGAAGATTAGCAATATACTGCTAGGCCATTTCAGCAATGCCACTAAGATAAAAGAGAAATTGCATTGAAACCTTCTGACTGGTTTATACACCTAATTACACAGTGACAGCCTTTGAAGCACAAAGCATTATGCTTCAGACAATTGGATAGATAAAAGAGTAGTTACAAGCATATAATTTTCAAACCCATAACTCTCCTCTAGCATCATGGCTTTGGTGTGTATCTAGAGTGATAATAAATGTGTGTCTCAAGATTGGCATATATTCTTCCTTCTAAGAGCAGAAACAGTCATTGTGTCCTGGGAAACTGTAGCTCTGTCCTCTTCTGACGAGAAAGAAAAGATTGATGTTCAGCTCAACACCTTAGATGAGCCTTCTTCAGAGCCTTCTTTTCTCCACCTGACACCATGTCATTCCTCACTGCAAGGGTATTACTTTCTGGGCTACAGAAGAAAGCGATCTTGAGAGTAAAATCCTACTAAGCTGCAGAACATAGCTTGCTTCTCATAGAATTTCTTTCTAGGATTGCTTCAAAACCCAGACAGTCATTGCTGAGTTGGTTATAGATGGCTCAAATTTCAACTCTTCCTTAAAAACTGCAGGGAGTGAAAAGATGAAATTTCTTTTGAAATGAAAACTGAGATTGAGATATAACCATATAAAGTCAGGAATTTAGTCTGTAGGCTAGGCATAAAGTACCTATGCTTTAATCAGCCCTATCCCTAAGCCTAGTTTTATGACCGTTTTATCCTGGTGTTTTGATGAGACCATTTCAGTATTTCATTCACATTAAGGGTTGATTTATATTTAGAAAAGTTAACTGTTAGCGCTGAGAATCGGTAATGTTGAGACTGAGCAAGAATGTGTAGTACATTTACACATGTTGGTACCTTACTTGTGTGGTTGATAGATTTGCTTCCCATAACGGGGACAGGAGACAGTCAGCTTTTCCAACACCCTTTTCTTCCCACATGAAAGCAGCACAGGCTTCTCTGCAGACAAGGCAGATTGATGATCTGGCAGTACAAGTAATTCTGCTGCTTTGAGACCCTTTGTTACTAAACAGCATAGTTCAAACAGGCAGGTTTAGAGGAACATCTTCAACACCAGTATCCAATTTGCCCTGACCAACTACATAAGGAGGACAGGCACTTCTGTTTCTTGGCTCCTTCCCCACAGAGGACCCTCAGAGGAAAGGAAATTCCTTTAAAAAGAGGAGGTTAACTTCTAACCTGGCTTCTGGCTAAAAGATTTGTGTGGGCAACTGGGATTTGACTTCTCCATGTGCTTTGTTTGTTTATTTGTTTGTTTTAGCAACAAATCCAAATGGGTTTTGGGAACAAAGCCAAATACCTTTCTTATGTGATTGACTATCTTGTGAATCCTTTGAGTTACTAAGACAATCTCTTATTGTACTGCCTTTCCTGTAGCTCTGGTTGGAGCCTTTGCTCAGGAATTTCTAGCTTGCCAGTGATCCAGCTCACAGGAATGAAGTCTCCCACATCCCAGATGAATAGTCTGGGTGCTATTGTTGTCAAGATACATTCTGTTTTCTTTCATTCTGAATAAAATCATTATTTCACCACTGCAGGATCTGGAATATTGTTCTTCTCAGTCCCAGCTTACAGCATAGGTCTTCCTGATGTTTTTTAGTGTCTCCAAGTGAATTGATGTCAAATATTTTCCTATACACTACAGCAACTTTTTGGATCAGAACCTTGAGTTGTAAAGTGATGAAGATAATGTTGTGTTGCTATATGTCCACATAATTAGTTATAGTTAAACAATGTAAAAATGCTTCTATAAAAATATTTTGCATGTGTTGTGGGTAGGAAAAGGGGAAGAATAAATAGCTGTTTGCAGAGAATGTGTTTTATTCTTTATTATCTGTAAGATTATGTGTGCAACTTCAAAAATACTTGGAAAACTGACAGTACACATACCAAAAGTTAGAGAAAAGTAATCTATGTGTGGCAGTGATAAGTTGGCATTTTTGTCTTTCTTTTCTTCCTTGCTCATCACAAAACAGTTCAGTGAATGTACCTGTGCCCAGCCAGCATGGGTTTATGAAAGGCAGGTCCTGCTCAACTGACCTGATCTCCTTCCATTGCAATGTGACCTGCTTAGTGGATGAGGCAATGCTTTGGGTATTGCCTATGTGGACTTTAGTTAAACCTTCAACATTGTTTCCAACAGCAATCTTACAGAAAAACTGGCTGTTTGGATGAGTGCACTGCTCACTGGGTAAAAAAACTGGCTGGATGGCTGATCCCAAAGGAATGGGGTTACATCCAGTTGGCAGCTGGTCACAAGTGGGCTTGTTACTGGGGCTGCTTACATTTAATATCTTTATGAATGATTGTGACAAGTAGATCGAGTGCTCCCTCAGTCAATGTACAGATGAGACCAAGTTGGGTGGGAGTCTTGATCAGCTGGAGTGAAGAAAAGCTTTGCAAAGGGATCTGGACAGGCTGGTTCAATGGGCCAATGTCAATTGTTTGAGGCTCAACTAGTCAGAATGCCAGGTCCTGCCCTTGGGTACCAGCAACCTCATGGAGCAGGAGAGGGTTGGGGCAGAATGTCTGGAAATATGCTTGGAATAAAAGTACCTGGTGTGTTGGTTAACAGCCAGCTGAACATGAGCCACTAGTGTGCCCAGGTGGCCAAGAAGGCCAAAGGCATCCTACTTGTAAAAGAAATAGCATGTCCAACAAGATCAAGGAAGTGATTGTCCCTCCATACTTTGCACTGATAAGGCTGCACCTCAAATCCTCCCTTCAGTTTTAGGCCCCTCACTTTAGTTAAGGCAGTGGAGCTTGCCCAGAGAAGGGCAACAGTGCTAGTGAAAGGCCTTTTGAAGGAATATAAGTTGTATGAGGAGCAGTTTAGGGTTGTTTATCCCAGGAAAGGAAACTCCAGGGAACCTTACCACTCCATGAATACATGAAAAGAGGTTGTAGTGCAGTGGTGCTTGGTCTCTTTTTCCAAGTAGCAAGCTATAGGACGAGAGAAAATGCCCTTGAGTTGTACCAGGGAAGGTTTAGATTAAATATCAGAAAACATTTGTTCCCTGAAGATGTGTTCAGGCATTGCAACAGACTGCCCAGGGAAGTGCAGGAGCACCATTCCTGGAAACGTTCATAAGATCTACAGGTGTGGCACTTAGAGACGTGGTTTAGTGGTGAACATGGCAGTTCTGGATTAACAGTAAGACTTGCTGATGTTAAGTCTTTTCTGATCTAAATGATTCTATGATTCTATATACATAGTTTAAGGGGTGTACATCTGCAAAAGTATAAGTACTGTAGCATGGGTATTTCTGAGAGTCAGTGGTATTTCTTAGTGTTATTAGTACTTCATTAAAAATAAATTTAATGGAATTAGTAAACATCAAAGTGTACAGAATATCTTTGCACGTATATCAACATACCAAACAGCTTTCCAATGTTGTTAACTGCAGAAAAAACATTGCAGAGATTTACTAACTCTGTACAGTTCAAAACAGCTCACTTAAACTCCTTCATCTCTTTGATCAAATACCTGGAAAATATGCCTTAATGCATTGACAGTCTGGAATAAGCATGCTTTGGTCATTCCGATGCACAGTTAATGCTCAAAATCACATACAGGTTTTTAAGACGAAACAACTTTCCTCTGTTTTTTTCCTGTTGGCATTGCATTTTGCTGAGGGAAAAGTTTGGCTGCTTTGCAAGTTTGTAGAAAGTGTTTTCCGACTTAACATTCAGAAATTATTTTGCTGGTGATATGAGTACCCTCCATTTTGGTCAGCATTACATCAAGGCTTTCTTGATGAACCTAGATGTGCAACTGCCTATGCAAGCCTTTCACTCACACCTTTACTTCTTCCTTTCTTTCTTTCTACATGGCACAGGATATCCTACAAAAACTAGTTAGGTTGTAAAGGATGTAGTTATTTAATAATGGAAAGCAAAGTCCTACAGTCCTTGCACACCCCAAACTCTCCTTACTTCATGGGAAGATTATAATGTCATAGGAAAATTACAATTCTACAATTGCTATAAAACTTTATTTTTTACTGTACCTTACAATCACTGCTTAATGTAATCTCACTGCATATCTATATAACATCAGCAATTATCATTATTGGCTCTATTTCTTATGCAGGAAAACAGATACTGAATATCTGGGCAATTTGTTCAGAGTTACCTCAGCTAAATGGAAAAGCAATGAACAACATCTACATCTGTCCTAAAACACATGATAATCCTGCCAGACCTGAAAAAGACATACTAAATTCTACTTAATTACTTCTTGGAGCATGATAAAACACTCACCATTAAACTTTGATGAAATAGACACTTTCAAAGTATTAATGATTGCCCACTACCATTACTTTGTAAGTAACTAATTATGTTATAAACATGGAATTGTCTCTCCCATCCACTCTATGGATTTCTCTATGTATCATTCCTGAATTTCTTTGCTAAGGCAATTCTGTGTGAGAGTTACTTGTAAAGAATTTGATATTCTGAATACTAAACAACTAGTTGCTATATTTCAGACATTTCGTTCATGTTAACTTCTTTGTTTTAAAAGATTGGATGCCATTATATATTGGCTTAATGCTTATGGTAAATCATCAAACTATTCTCATTATTCCCAGTAGATGAATTGATTAAGTAATTTGTTCTGAGCCTGTTAGTCATCCTGCAAACTTTCCAGTGGTCCTTGATGGAGCCTGCATTTGTATGAACAAAAGTTTTACACACTAATCATTTTTATGGGTCTTTCAGCACCCTGTCACTTCCATGAAAAATCAATAGAATGTGCACACATCCAAACTCATTTGGATGTCAAAAGAGCTTTCATACCCATGATTAGAGGCCATTTTGGAAAACATAGGGGTTTTCTTCCTTCTTAGTTCAAACTCGGCTTCTGAGAACATGTAGTCAGGACTATGAAGTACCTCCAAAATATTCCCATTATTCCATGTTGCTCTTTTTACAGTGTATTTCTGTATTTATTTGTTTGTTTATACACTGCCTTTAAATGTATGCAAATATGTGTATCAATTTGGTACTGTTTGTAGTATTTTAAAATGTTATTTGATTTCCTGAAAACTTTAACTTTTTCTTTGTATTGTACAATGTACTGCCATTGTGCTACCTCCCATATTTATGCATAAGCATGTCAGCGAACAAGCTGTAGTGATTCTAGAGGGTCTGTGTGTTTGTGAATACAACAGTGAAGTAGTTTTTAATTTCTAATCTGTATTTGTGGTACATTACCCCAGGGTACAAGATTATTCACAATATTAGGAATTTTGAGAATGGGCTTCTTGCCTACTGAATGAACTATAAGTCTGTGCTTCACTAAGGTTGTTTTCTTTTTTTCTTGAACAGGAAGTGCTACTGATATTTAGAGAATTGTAGCATATAATGGAATTTCTTTCATGTAAATTTTTCCATATTTCTCCTTAGAAACATTTATAATCCTAGGAAAAAACAGAGTGCAAAGGCTAGAAAGTGGAGAGTTTAAAACTTGAAAAGACCAAACTGCAGGTGTTGAATAATCCTCTGTACAGAAATATTATCGTAAAGTCTTTGAAGCTGTGATGATGTATCAGCCTCTGTTCAGGTCCTTGGTTTTGTCCAGCTCACCGATTCAGGGGAAATTATGAAAGAGTGTTGTAGCTCAGAGATCCTTTATTTCCCTTCCTCAGGGGCTGGTCCTATGCAGGGGACAAAATATGACGGATTTCTTGAATGGAACAATAAAAAATTTAGTGATACATTACTGTTTCCTTCTTCTTCTTCTTACAGAATGTGAGGACATGAGAGGGAAATCATGTGCACTGTTTTATGCAAATACTCTGTATTTTTCAGTTAAACACCATGACCCTACAATGGAGTTATATCACTATAAAACTGAAATTATAACCTGGGTGAAGGCTGTTTTGATAACACACATATATATAGAGGGCAGAGCTGGAAGCATTAAAATGTCACCTTTGTTTCTGAACCTGTCTGCATTCTTCTTTAAAAGCCACACTATTATTTCAGTCTAGTTTTTATAGAATCTTATGCAGACATGCATACATAGAGATAACTTTCCCTTACGGACTTTCAGTGCCCATTGCAGAAGACTAGAAATGAACAGCAAATAAGCAGTTTGAAGGCATTGTATTATGTTTAGCTTTGTAGATATTTCTGAGTCTTAAAATAATTTGTACTAAGATCAATCAATATCATTGGAATGCATTTGCAAAGCAATTTATAAAACAGTATGCATTGATACTCTTCAAACCTAGGAAGAAAGAGGGCTCCTATGACCCTCCAGATTGACTGCTATATTCCATGTCCCATTTATTTCACATAAGTGGTTCTTTAAGAAAAAAACAGCAAAACCAAAACATAATCAGTGACGACAATTAGGCATGTGGCATAAGTAGAGACAGTGTTGTTCCACTGAGATGTTGTTTTAGGACAGTGAGCAGTAAACCAGATATTCACTCTTGTACATGTAATTATTTTTAACCAATTAATGAATAATATTTAAGTAGATTAAAATAAAGAAGCAGATTATAATTTCGTTTTATGGCCAACTAGTAAGAGGGTTAATCATTTTTGCTACATTTTACAGCACAGAGTAGTAAATTCATATCTTATTGAATATTAATTTTTAAATGCTAGAAGGAAATACAGTTCTACTCATGGAGCTACCATTCAGCCTTTTTATTTGAGTCCATCAGCAACTAGCCTTTTATATTTTTACTTACTTATTTGGTTGTTTTAGAAAATTTCTTCACTGCATTAACCACATTAAAATCCTTCTTTAGAATAAGATCAACACCCAAGGCTAAATTTAAATCTCAGGAAAGGTAAAAGAATCTTTAATTTATGAAACTGAACAAGTAGACTTATCTAAACATCTCTAGGGCTTTAATGGGGGATATCTATAATTCTCTGAATTGTATTCCTTTCACAGTGATATTTTGTAATTCCATTCTATTACCCTTGCTTAACATTAATGAGATAAAAAGATCACATTATGGCGATTGATGTTCTTCAAATTAAATGCACGTTTCCATGTACAAAGCTGTCTGCTAATTTAAAAAACATAGCATGTAACATAGAATCATGACCATGGTCATCACTCAGCTGGGATCAGATAGCATTTTTTATCTATTCATTGGATTTAACAAGGCATGAGATGGAAGCAGAATACAAAGTGTGGGTAGATTATCCCATATTCCCCCTTTTGGCCACTTCTTGGCAATCTCAGCAAGGAAACTGAGGCTTCATGTTGCCATGGAAATAAACCTCAAGGTCAAAGGGGCATATGGAAGGTCAGGCAATGACAAAGGAACATCTGAGAGGCCATCTGGATGAGTGACCTGACATAATTAGTCATTAATCCCACTCTTGGGAACAATAGAGTTAGCTGAGAATGTGTTTGGACTTTGATCGTGGTCAGGGTGATCTCATGGGGAAAAGGGAAGAAAGCTCCACTTGGTAACTAAGCAGATTACCCTGGCATGCTGTTAACTAAAGAAGAGTAGTCAGAAGAGGCCAGTGGGATATGCATTTTACATATGCTATGTTTTCCCTTCAGTTACTACAGGCTGCTCTAGAGCCATGTGGCTCTAGGATTAGCTTTTGGGTAGTGATTTTTTTTTTTTTTTTTTTTTTTTTTTTTTTTTTTTTTTTACAGTTTTCAATGCAAAGAGAGCAAGTGTCCCAAAATACTTCACTTAAAATTCCCAGGCAACAGATGGGAAGAGAGCTGAAGAGCCAAAGGCATCAGCCAGCTTGGTTTACAGGTGTCAATATTTACTAAGTAGAGCTGGGCAGGATGCCCTCTGGGAAAACAGGGAGAGAATGGCTAATCAGTAAAACAATAGCAATCATCCCTGTTGTCTGTTTTATACCGAATAGTTAGAATTATAATATGACCGAGTGTGTGGCAAAAGCTCCCCATCAACATCTGTCTTTTCATTCCCACTGCTTTCCCTGTCATGTCATGTATTTTCATTATTGAGACAAGTGCCTTGATGAGAAGATATCCCTCACATGTATCTGAGATTCTACTTCTTGAAGAGTTGGTGATATTTGGTGATTGATAGTTTATCAATCACCAAATATAGTGAATCAATCATCAAATATAGTGATATTTAGTGTTGTGGGGTGTGAATTTGATAATGGACTACAGTAAATGCGTGTAACACAGCACATGCAGAAATTATTTTTTTGTTTGGATAAAAAAATATGCTCATTGCTATGCCATAAAAGGAAATAAATGAAATAGATTAAGTAGGTGGTAGAGTAAGAACAGAGGGAGATTTCAGAGATCTTTTTTTAACTAAAGTGAAATGAAGCATATTATGTTCTCTTTTTCAGCTGGGGTATATTTGTTAAAAATTCTCCTCTAAACTAAAATAATTCCATTACATTGTACAATCACTGCTTAAATATATTGTCTTTACCTGTTACAAATGCATTTTCGTAGACTAAGAGCAAAAGATAAGCCACTGATACTTCACAATAAGTACAAATAAGCATCCAGGAATGTCCACAGGGAAAGTCAGATACAACACCAGCAGCTGCAATCCCTTGCTGTCTGGTAATGAAAATAACTTTTGCAAATATTTTTTACCATCTACAGGTTCCAAATTTTAAATTATATCTTTAATAATCGACCAAACCAGGAAGAATATATGCTGCTTCACTGTAACTTGTACTTGTAATTTAGTAGTGCATAGAGGAAACCCAACAGTCTTCCTTTTGATATTGAGATTTGGACACCAAAGGCTACTACTATTTCCTAAACCATATCATTAGTCTGCTTTATCAATAAACCATAGTTGCACTCCAGGAAAATGTATTTGTCAGCTAAAATCAACAAAATCCTTGGAAACTGTAGATTTATCATTCTCTTCATTGCTTTTAAAATTGACAAGTGAAAGACTGACAAATATGTATTGGTTTGTACTTTTAAAGAGCTATATGGTGGTTATATTTTTAAGATATAAATCCTTTATACAGTGGGACAGATTATTTTGGTGTTGTGTTTTTGTTTGCCTAACAACTTGTTATGGACTATAAGAAGTTAGAAGGTATATAACCCTTCCAGAAAGGAAGGTATATAATCTCAGGAAAAGTTGTTATTCCTTGGAGAACCAGTATCACAAATGGATTGGAACTTGATGAACAGACTTTGTATGAATAAACAAAAACCGAATCTTGTCATAAGAATATGTACAAAATTTTGGCAAAAGTTCAGCCTTACTCTTGAAGGAATAATCCATCTGATGTGATCAGTAGTGTTCGCACAATGGAAAAACTCAAAACTATAGAGGATGCGGAAGAGATTAATTTGGAAAAAAACCATGAGCAACAAATGACCTCTCTACTTTTTGTGAAATCATCTTGTTTTGATTTGAGACAATCATGTTATGCCCAATTTATTAGGGGAAAAACATTTCCACATTGTTCTATTATTCTTTTTAATTATTTTTTTAAAGAATAAAAGTGGAGAAGAGGGGGATTATGTAACACGCTGGCTATTGTGCATGACTTTAGTGCACAATTATATTCAACATATTCAAACCCAAGCACTTGACTCCAGTAACAGCATTTTAGTCTTCACAGCTAATAGGTGCTAGCATAGAACCTTGAGATAATCACAGTATTCTGAGATGACCTTACAAATCTATACATTCTTCCATTTCCTGTTATTTTACTATTTTAGTACAAATACAATGTTTTCTTAGGACTCTATCCAAATTTCATGTACCGTGCTACCCATGAGTAAGTCAGAATAGAATGACTGAATGGGGATATAAACAGGCCATTGTTTTACAACATTGTTGGATTGCTCAAGGTTTGACTTGAAGTTGTTAAGATATTGTGTTTCAGAATGACTCATCCCAGTGACTGTGGTAAGAAGCTGCATTTGGTTTCATTTATCAGTATTTCTAAATAAAATACATCTTCCATGACCCCATTGCTGCCTAGTACCTAGACAATACTGAAAAGGACAAGCCCTTTCCTTCTGCAGAGTTTAACAATGCTATATCATACAGGGCTGTGGTTTTTTCATACTTTTCAGTTTATGTCTTGGTTGTGTATAGTTTTGAAGATAAGACCTTCATCTCCTTGTTTTAATTAACATTTGGGGAAATTTGGAAAGTGTTTCATTGGTGATCTTTTTTTGCCATTTCCTGAGATAGAATCATGTTGTCCTGCTGTTGCATCAATGTAAAACTTCTGCCCTTGATGCAGCAAGTAAGAATGACACTATGATCTAGTCCTGACTTTGCACAGGTTTCTTATGGCCCTCTTCAGAATTACTAAAGCTTTAACTGCAATAAATATGGTCACTGCATGTGCCAGCACCTGATTGATATTTTCCTGGTTAATTGAGGTTACCCAGAGCCTGGGTTTCTGGTGGCCTTCTGCAGTTGTGTTCAAGCAGTCATCTCACAAAGCCCTAAAGAGGACAGAAACTAACTGCTGAAAACAGCTAAGCATTCTTTGTGCCTGCTTTCTCTCTTCTGTCCTGAGGGCATCTGGCTGAGAACTCCTTGCTTGGTCCAGTGTTCCCCTTTCCCCTCAAGTCAATGAAGGTGGTGGGGAAATTAAAAAACCTAACTCTTTCTTTCAGCTTTTGGCCTCCAACCTGGCTTCTGTATGGCTCAGTATGGTTCTGGCTCACCAAAGAAAGCCCAGGCCATCCAGAAGTGCTGGCTGGTACCTTGTTTGGCATCACTGGGCTACAACAGAGCTGGGAATTGCACTGGTCAATGCTTTGTTTTAGGTACTGATTTAACTGGTGTGTGATTTCACAGAGCAAAGTTGCAGGACTGGAGTGTTCATTTCCACCCACCTCTCACAATATTCCATAATCCCTGAGCTACTTCATTTATTTTCACAATACTTGATTGAAAAATGGCTTAGAAATACTGAGAAAATTCTGGTGATAATTGAAATATCGATTGAGTACTGCTATTGATATTCTACCTTGGAAGATTCATATCGCTCTGAGGTTATTTCCAACCCCGTTATTTGTTTTCACAAAATGGAAGCCAGAGGTTATGAGATGATTTCTTATGACCTAGAAACACTCCAGATACAGACAAAGAAGTTTATTCCTTCTTCTGTATTTGTCATTGAATGTGAATGAGAAAAAAAACCTCTGAACTCAATTTTTATTGCTCATATTTAAAGACTGACACATTTGTACAAATGTTTGTAAAGATAATTTTGAAACAACAATTTTTTAGTATTAAAATTTTATTTAAATATTCAAATAATAAATAAAAATAAGAATTCAAATACTATGAATTTATCGTGATAAAGCTTTTCAGCCTGAATGTCCTGAGCTGAGATTCACAATCTTAAAAAGGAAAGGAGGGACTATCTTCAGGTTTTTTCATGAGTCCCTATTCAGGAGCTATCCCATCTGCATGTGTGGGAAAACTGCCTCTTCCTTTATCATTATTTATATTGACAACTTTGAGACTCAAAGCCAAGAAGATTTCATTCCAAAACAGTTAAAATTATTTGACACTTTAAATGTTCCTCTTGATTAAAACTGATTGTAAGCCATGTCTTAAATTCCCATTCGGATTTTTTTTTTACTTTTTCATTTGAGTGTGGAAAAAAGCCCAACAAATATCAATTCATTCACAATGAAACTCAATGTATTTCCACAGATGTAGTATTTGGCAAAATTAAATTAATACTTATAAGACTGTAACATAATTTTATGTATAAAATGTATAATTTTATGTAAGACTATAATCAAGACACCCAGAATGAATGGCACTTTTAATTAATATTTATACTGCTTATAGCAGCCTCTAAGCATAACTACCTTCATAATTTTAACCAAACTATTTAATCCCATATATGAGTCTGGTTGAAGGAGGAATTCTGTAGAACCAACCAGTAGGAGACCTTTCAATATACTAAGATGAGTAGTTTGCTCTAACAGAACATCTGTCTCAAGAAGTACTGACAGAAACATTAACAGAGAGTAAAATGCTAAAGTATAAAATGCTAAGTAAACTGAAAAGCTATTAAGCTTGGTATAATGCATTTTGAAACAAAATATAATTTGGGTTCGTATGGGAAGTGTGGCTAAATAGAATAGTGCACCTAGCTCCTAAGAAATCATAGTAGAGCAAAAAACTATAGCTATCTTTTTTCATAAGAAGAATAGGGAAAATTTGCTTACAATAGAACTTATGTCTTGAAGCTGACATTTCAGATCAAAGCCTGTTTGAATAAGTTTTACTGTATAAATCTTTTTCGTAATTAACATAGCACTTCAGAAAAAATAAATCCTTGGAGAAAATAATTATGTTTGAAGAAAGTTCAGTGTGTTAGGATTCATGTTAATTCAGTGTTAAGATTCACACAACAAGCCGTAAATTTGCTAGTGAGTAGATAAAATCATGTATTCATACTGTTGTACTGTCATTATAGAAATCAGAAACGGGACTGAAAATCCTTTTGTGGACTGGTTTAGACAATTAATTAAGCATTAATATGCACTCTTGATAGATGTCTGCAGTGTTCTATGCACGCAGCTTCTACCATAAAAGAAAGAAATACAAATTTGTTATATTACAGTTTGCTTGAAAGTATGTCTGAGCTATAATTGAAGTATTCTGTGACAGATGAATTGTCCTAAAATCTTTAGTAAAATAAATATGAACTATTTGGACTTATGTTTTGGGAATGTTTGAACAAAGTACTATACACATTCATTCTCATAGGATAAATAGTTTTCTAATATGGTGGAAAATAGAAGAGAGCATGATGTATTAAAATTGTCATAAATATGTATCTGTCAAGACCAATCAATATGGAGCCTAAAACTTCTTACTCAAATTACAAATATTTTGCAAGACTAAAACTCACAGTGCCTGATTTACAGTGTACTCAAAAAGTTAAACAGCTCTAAAGGCACTACCAAGCATGTCAGATATCATTCAGAAAAATTAAATATTCTGAAAAACCAGCTGAGTGATTTCTTTCCAGCTTTCAAAAGCCAATCAGTTGCCACTATAACAGCTTTTGCTATTAGGGGTGGGTTACACAATGCTGTAGTTAAAGTGCCTTCTTTTCTTATGAAGCAAATTAGAAAAGGTAAATCTGAAGGATGAGTACTACAACAGGGAATGTGCTCAGAAACAAAAACACCTACACCAAGAATCCCTAGAAGCAGTCTTGAAGAAAAGGCATCTGGCAGCCTGTTCTAAGTGACCACATCAGTAAATCACCAAGCTTATTCTATTAGTTCACTGTCTTTGCCACACGAAAAAAATTCTTCATGGATGGAGTGCAGAGGAGAATCTGAAGAAAAAAATACAAGTGCTCAAGCTCTGAAACTGGACTTCAGTATTCTTACTGTACAGTGCAGCAGGAGGGAACTTTTGTGCCATTTTTGAGAGTAACATATAACAGGTTGGTCTTTATTACTTGTTAGGTTTACATTATTGGTTTCTGAAAAATCTATTCTGCTCTGTTTCAGAGAAAAGTTAAAGATGCAAGTTTAAATCACTGAAAGTCATTCAATTTAGTCTTCACCTGTTTGATTTTTGCTTTCAAAGGGAACGCATGCATCCTCAGTCAGTTATGAGGTCTTAGCTGCGAGCCAGGATCAAACAGCTGAGAGATGATAAAAAACAGGTCCAAAACCCTCCTCACTTATTCCCAAACATATGAGCACTTCCAACCTGCTTGTTTGATTCTGGCACAAGGCAAGTTCAACTTCAGTTTTAGTCTTATGTTGTCATCTTGACTCTGCCTTGAAAAGGAAATGCTCCTAGAGGTATTGCTGGGAAGCAGTTTAGGAAGCTGCTCCTTGTTGCCTCTCAGCTGTACACTAATGGCTTCCAGCTGAACTAACTGCATCCATGCTTCCCCAACCTGTCCCCCTGCAAGCTGCTGCTGGTGATGGACACAAGCCCAATCCATCTTAGGCGTCAGGGCCAGGAGCCACTGTTTTTAACAGTGACAATACTGCTGTCCTGCAAATCTCCAAGTGAGTCCTCGTCTCCAGCTCTGCTCCTTTAGTGGTCTTTTGTAAAATGGGGTTAGAACTCCCCTCAGCAGTGTCTGTGCTTCAGCTGGGAGTCATTAACTGACAGCTTGTGAAATGGCAAGGAACAATTTCCTAATTGCCTGTCAGCTGTAGCAGCCTGAGGAACTCTTCCAGCATGTGTCACAGCAAAGTCAAGCAGGTTATTCTGGTTATTTCAAACAACCCCCAGCAGTGATTTAGACTACTCTGGTTTCATTCTTCGTGATGGGATTGTCCAAACAAATGATCACTCACAAAGTCCAGTGATGGAGGAAGCCATATATCCTTAAAAAACTCTCCACTTTCATTTACTTGCTCTTACCCAGTCCCTGCTATCCATAATCACACAAGCACATTCCATGCACATGAGGCACAGATTTAGAAAGCCCCCTGTGACTGCACTGGGGATGGAGACTCTACACACAAAACCATGAAGGTTTGGCAGCAGCTCAGGGTACACCCTGGACAGAAGCACAAGCATTGCAGACCTATGTATAACTTGATTGCTGTTTTATGGGGAAGGCAGTGGAAAATGTAGTTTGCATGGCAGCTTCCTGACAGAAGTATCCATGCAGCTGGAGAGACATCTCCACCTGAGTTAACCACTCCAGCATCAGTCCAAATGGCTTTAAAGCCACCTCTCACAAGAGACTGCTTCACCTACCAAGGTAAAAGGGTAGTCTGCACTGGCAGATGGTTCACTACTACACTTCAAGATGACCATCAGCACAGCCAAGAGTGCAAGGTTCTTAAGGCCAGAAGACGGGAAACAAACAAGCCCCATGTGTCCGTAGCCTATTTGTTAGAGCTAGAGGTGTCAGACTGTGTTTATGTTCCTTTTTCCTGAACTGCTTGTGTATTTTTTCTTAGGCGATTTTATATGTTGTTGCCCCAGGAGCTGAACACGTGGGAGTTAAATTGCATTTTGTTTTAGTTTTCAGCTGTACAAGTTCCACAATTAGGGATTCTTCTGGTTACAATAGTCTGAATGCAAAGGTAGAGAAAGATCATTCCAAATGATCTTGATCATGAATGTGTCTTGCTCAGGGCAGTATATGGAGGAATGGGGATTCAGAGCTATAATTTTGCAAGTTGTGAACTCACAAAAATGGAAATGCTTCTTCTATACCAAGATCCAAATGTGCCCTTATGGTTCTGAATAAAGAAAATGGGCTATAAGTCTGGAGGTAAAAGAGCAGGATTTCCAGCAATAGATCTTCATCCTAGAACTGTGCATAGTATCTACATGTTAAAGCTTAAAAGCAGCCTTTCTAACTCTTGTCAGCCTGTGAAAGCCTGATTTTTTTTTCCCTTTGTTTGCTGAAATTGCTTTTGCTGCTTTTGGGTGGAGATTAAACAAATTGGCAGACTGCAGAGAATCGGGCCCTTGCTTAAGAGTCCAAGAGGTTTCCAGTCTGGCACCCAAGAAGACAAGTGGCCAGACAAAACTATTTTTGAGAGGTAGCTGTTCAGTTTCATACATCAATTTAGCTGATAGCTTAAAAACTTGGTTCCCTAGATAGCTAGGTTTCCACCTCCCTAAGAGGTACCCTTCAGTGGCAGTCTTAAAACAGTCTGAGAGCTGAACCTCAGAATCCAGTGCATCTATGTTACACTGCCAGCTAGAAATTCAAACCCCAGACAGCTTTGTGCTTCATACTGCAAAAAGACCTCTCTGCTTTGTTAGCATATGTTGGGCTTCAGTGATGAAATCAGCAAATGAATCCAGCTGCATTAAATACTGAAAATGTGTCTCATTCAGAGAGCAAGCCATCCATGCCTACTGGAGTTCCAGAGCTGCAGTGTTCTACTATAAAAAACTTTGACTATTGGGGAAGATGCAGAGTTTTAAAATTCTTATCTCAAGGAAAAAGGCTCTTTTTTTTCTTTTTTTATATGTTTTTGAGCCACAACTAGTTCTGCTGGAAAAGGAAAGAAGTTAAGGCTGCTCACATGAGTGCTCAAATTGCCATAAACTAATGAATTGTCTTCAGCTGTGTCTATATTGTGACATAGTTTACTTGGCTTTTTCACACTCAGTTGTAGGTGGCTCTTCCAAACATTCCTGTTTCAGTATGGTTTTTGAGGAGAAACAATATCGGCCAACATGTCATACTTAACTTTCATACTGTCTTGTAAATAAATGCCTTGAAAACATTTGTGGATTGAGCTTTCTGTTGCTGGTTTCTTCCCAGGCAAAAATTTATGAATTGTGTAGTAAAACTCTAGCTATTCTAAATTTCCAAAGCTGATGATAAGCCAGTGTCTAACTCATGTCCAGTTACATTATATCTACATATAAGTCAAATATCCTTTGAAAAACTACTAAGCACATAGCTTGTATCATATGACTACTGAATAATGGCAGCTAATTTTGATTAACCAACTGAATAATTAAACACCTTAAATGAGATATGATGAAAAAAGCCTTATAAATTTTGAGTTATTTGAAATTAATTTGGTTTTGTCTGGGATAAAAAACAAGGTATGTAGGGCATTGTATCGAGTTTCTTGTCTTTTCTTTTTCAATAAAGGTTTCAAATTATGTAGATGGCTGGAAGAAAAACAGATGCAAAGTATGGCTGCTTAGAATTGCTATTCAGACTGACACACTGTTTTTCCATTGTTTGATGTGAAAATTACAGAAAACTTAGCAAGGTGCACTTCTGTAGAAGTTTGGACTCAATGACATCTTGTGGGCCCCTTGTAACCTGAATTAGTTTATGGTTCAGAAGGTAAGACAGAAGATATAAAATCAGAATAATAGGTTTTCTATACCGGCTTTCCTCAGTACTTTGTAAGAAACTGCAAAGTTACTGTAAATTTCAAGTTATCTTTGGCTGTGAGCAAGTCACAGCTACATTACTGGAACTGTATTCACTTTTAGGACAACCTGCTTCTGGAAATTAATCTGAAAGCCCTTAGCAGGGTCTAACTCCTTCCTTCTGAATGGATGGATGTCTTATCAAGTCTTTTTTTTTGTTTATAAGAGCAGCACTAGGAAGAAGGGACCACAGGTCAGCCAGTGTTTGAAAAACTATGATCTGACTATAAATTTGGATGAATAGGCTAAAGTAGGATGAAATGCACTGCTGCTGTCACCTGCATTGTGACTACTCTGGAGTAAGCACATAGGAACAGAAAATTTTGTACAAAATGGCTATGATAAGGATGAGTCCTGACATTAGCTAATCCACATGCTGCTGAGGTCCTAATCCAAGGGTTTGCACAAGCTATTTTACCCTGTATCTTATTCAACAATAATTCTGACATTACAACTGAGGCCTGTCAAGCAAAGATATACCCCCAGTCTCTTATTGAGACTGTCAGGAATAAAAAAGGAAAAAAAAAAAGCTTAATAGGATGACATTTTTCATTGTTCTCAAATTGCACCCAGATACAGTGGAATCATTCCACTACTGGAGCATGTGTTCAGTGGTTACACTCATGGGCAACAGTAGAAAAGCCTGTGACAAATAGATGTTGATTACTTTTGAAAATCTCAGGCTTGTTTTTAGCTGAATGCTTCTATAAGGAGGTTCCTTTATGCTCTGCATGCAGCTTTCAGTGTAGGAATGTAATAGTAATGCAGTATGTATAACATTTATATGTCATTATCATCACAATTATTATCATGATGTGTTATCTATCTGGCAATCTGCTTGCAATATGAATGACAATTCTTCATATTGGTCATGTTTTTCCATGAAGCATCTAATTATTGCTGGCAGAGAAAGGCAGCTTGGATTTAAGAAGGCACCAGATGTTGGTAAAACTGCTTTTAAATTCTTCTTTGTTGCTTCCTGGAGCTTGCAGCACACAGAGAAATTGCAGCAATTTGGTAGCCTAATCTCTTCAGATGTTTCTGTTATGTTTTAGCACCAACGTCTGTGTTGTGGACACCTAAGAAAGACAGTAAATTTCATCCAGGTCTTCCCTGTGGTCCACTGGTATCAAATAAAAATATTCATGGCAGCCAGTACTTATCTTATTAAGAACGACCTTGAGTGGGACCAATACCAAAGGATACCTCAGCTTGAGGTAAGGAGCTGGAAAATTTGAAAACCAAATGTCTTTCTTTTAGAAAATATTTTGCATTGAGTTTTAGCAGCATAGGGTCAGAGGTTTCACTGAGTGTCCATTTCAGTGTCATCTTTTCAAGAATATACATGTTTGAAACCAGATATGAGCTTCATTTTCCCACTTAAGAGACTGCTGCCACTTGTCCAAGGCTTGTATTCTCCATGGATTTATCCCAAGGCCCACATCATGTAGAGGCAACTAATTCCTCAAATGCTCCTGAATAGAGAGACCTTCAAACATAATTTTGTTTCCGGTTTAACATAAAGGAGTTGGAAAGGGAGATAAGGAAGAAAATCAATTGGACTGAACCTTTGCATGAGTGTACTGTCTGTGGCCACAACCAGTATCAACACACAGCATTACACAAACAATAATTGATGGATTTCAAGATGTACACATTTTCGATTATTTTTTCTTGTTTAATGACAGCTTATTTTCTTCTCTTCTCTTCTCTTCTCTTCTCTTCTCTTCTCTTCTCTTCTCTTCTCTTCTCTTCTCTTCTCTTCTCCTCCTTCTTCTCTTTTTATGTTTGTCAGCTTTCGAACTCCCCCAAAAATGAGTGACACTACTTGTCTTCTCTGGAAAAAAGCAGTCTTCAGTTAGCTAAAGGACTTTTTGTTAAGTTTTTAAGAGAATTACAAATGGCTTAATGTCGGAGTAAGTTTCTTTTAAAGATCCCATGGGTCTGATTCTGTCTTTACAGACACTAAATTACACAAGTGTGATTACTTTCGTGATATTTCACTGGAGATACTCCCAGTCCTTCAGCTGTAAAGCAACAAAGAACCTAGTATGTCAATTCTCCATATTATGCTGGTGTATAATACAAAATCAGCAAGGAGAGAGTCATTCTAAAAATAAGCAATTCTATTTTAACCTCATCAAAGAACAAATAAAGTTCTTCAAAGAAATCACATAATCGAGCCACGATTTGCATTGATAAAATATGTGGCTATCTAACTGACATAATGATTTCTATAACATTTATAGATAGTCATTTATGGCCAAGACACATTAATGAGCCAAATCCTCAGCCAAGACAGGCCAAATTACCTTCATCTTCTGTATCATTATCTATCAACCAAACATCTTACCATCTGTCAGTGGAGAAAAGTTTAGTGGAAAGAAAAGTTGGACTGTTAAAAGCATTAACATTTCATTATGTTTCTTAATATAAATGTCACATAAAATGTCTTATACCTAGATGCCATGATCTCGTTTTCTAAAATGCTGTGTCTAAAAGACAAAGCTAAAGGTTAAAATTAAATGTAATTATATTCCCCAGAAATAAAATGGATATACATTAAAAGTATAGTTAGGTTGTAAATTGATTTAAGTTTTTTAAAATTACAAAGGAATATATAAAATGCAAATTAAAGGAGAAAATCTTATTTATCTCCCCTGTTTGTATGGTAATTGGCTCCTTTTAATGAATTAATCTCATGCACAGACTCCTGCTAAATTAGACTACCTATAATGTACTGTCTTCAAGTAACTTCACATTCTCATTATGGCCTCCCTAATTTCTAAAGTAAAATTAATATAATTAGGGAGTAAATCAATACATATTGATCTTGAGTTACTTCAAAGGAACAAAAGAATAACAGATTAAAAGGAGATTATTTTTTTTAGCATTGATTTTGTTAGCATGCTGAAACAACAGTGCTGAAGAATTAAGTCTTAAAATATTTTCCTTTCCCGAATGATATCCTCTGGTAATTTTATATTCTCTCTGAAGCAAACATGGCTGTGCTTGAAAGAAATGGAAAAATAATTTTTTCACTCTCCCTATTTTGGTGACTGTTTATGGCATAGTTTCACTATGGCAAAAGACATTGAGTGTATTTTATTTTCTTGGACATCAATTTCAGGCTGCAAATTATTTCACCAACTGATGTTTCCTTTTCCAAGTGTAAATTAAAGGTGGATGTATGTTGACAAACACTACCTGAATAAATAACTGGTAGTATACTGGGATATAATCAAGCATATGCAGTGAGGATCTTGAGGGTCATAATGAGAAATAATGGAAGATTTACAGAAATCTAAGAAGCAATGCTTTCTACATACCCACTGACTTATTTCTTGTGGCAGAAAATGACACTTCCTGGCAGAAGAGAGTAAGTTCTTTTTATCGTATTCAGGCAGACTTATTGCTATCTAATGGCTTTAGACTGACATTTATTAGTAAGGTGTGAAGGAAAAATAATAATGTGCTACCTCAGAAGCTGAAGTCCATATTCTCAAAGTTGCTGCGGGGGATGGAGAAGTCTCAGGCAGTTCTAGACAAATACTTGTGCTGCTCCACATTTCTCCAGAGCCTCCACAGGGCACCAGGCTGCTGCAGAAGGTAGGCTTTGCCCAAACTCATAAGAGCACGCTGATTAAAATCAGGGGCAGCTAATTTGCTTTTCACATCCTAAAGTCTCTACAGAGCATAAACCTTTTTTCCTAACTCATATTTCGTTTCACTATTTCACAGCAGCTTTATAATATGTGAACAAATTCCCTTGCTGGATGTGATAAATCTAAATTGCTTTGCTTAAAAAGGTAATTAATTTAGAGTTTTCCTTTCAATTTTCACACCATATGAACATGAATAAAGCTTTTCATGGTGTATAAAGTTATGTATAGTGATTACCCAAATGAATGGCAGAAACAGCTGAACCTTAAATCTTTACACTGAATATTCTGATTTACTTGAAGCTAAATTGCAGATTCTGGTTGCATTTTACACATTTGTTTAAATGTAGCTTTAGTATAGCAGTATAGTATATATAAAGAGTAGCAGGACATATAAAGATACTATAAGTATTAGAGGAAGAAGAGCTTTTATGTGTTATTTGCAGATATACAAAAGGATTTTCACTATATAATTTTGCTTCCTAAAAATGGGCTTTTATGGAGATACGGTTATTTGATTATTTAACATTATTCCATATTAAATTATATGTGAATGCAATTCTAATTCAATTATTTGTGTAATAATGCAGAAGTAAAACATACTTGGCCTTTTACACAATGGGTGAGAAAGCTATTGTTTGGTATTAAATTCTGTCATTAAAAAAATGAGAATATTTTAATACAAAACCTTAGTGAAAACAATGTAGATGTAATGTAGAGGCTGCCATCATTAAAATATAATGGGTTTTTTTCTTACATTAAACACAGTCCCAATCTAAGCTGTCAAAGCAGATGATAATGGCATTCTAAATAATTTTTTTAAATTGTTAATTTCAGACAAATAATCTTTGTTACTATATATAAAACAGCTACAGTTACACAACAGTATGAAATGACAAGGAAAATTGAAAGACTTCCTCTTTTCTTCTCATGGAGTAGTATTTACTTTAGATCTGGAGCCTTATTTGAACAAAAGCAGTCTTGATGGTAGCCTATTTTGACTTGAGGCAACGTCTGGGCATCTGTGCTGGAACCAAAATATTCTCACCCAGTCTTGCTGGAAGACAATTATTTTTATTTCAGTTTCCATATGGAGCCCCCTGAAAAAGCTTCAGGGAAAAAGATGCCATTGTCAGGAGCAGACTGAACTCTGAGCCCAACAAATAAATGGCACTTATTGTACCTTGAGACAGAAATCGAATTTGAGGAATATCCCCTGAATAGCAATATTGGAGTCCAAGGATACTCAATTACTACCTGAGATCCTATTTCAATCTCAGGTTTGTGTTCTCTTAAGCTGAAGTGCAGGACATGAAGAAATGTTTTCACTGAGTTCACTGACTAGTAAGCAGAGTTAAAAGGAAATAAAGATTTTTGTATTTGAGTTAAGAAAGATTTTTTTTTAGGATCTTAATAGCAAGTGATTTTTCATTTTTCTTTCCACCCTCTCTCATGTCTTCCACCCCCTTTTTGCCTTCTTTTCTCCCTTCATTTTCCCTTTTCTATCCTCCTTTATTCCATTTTCTTTTTTTTTTCCTGCTTGTTCCCTTCTCCTTTCCCCTTTTTTCTAGTTTTCTTTGCCACATCATCAGCAATATTTTCTGACAGAGCACTCCTTTTGATGTCATGCTGAAAGCAAAAATAAGTGTTCTTCTTCCTAGAAGTGGAGAACTGTCCTTTGTGGACAGAGCATGTCCAGTGTGTCATGTAATTGCCTAAAAAAGAAAAAGGTTGAGAGATGAGAAAGTGCGGGTTCATCCAAAGACCAAAAAAAAAAAAAAAAAAAAAAAAAAAAAAAAAATAAATAAAAAGAAGAAGAAGAAGAAGTAGCAGAATTTATTCCAGAGCCATAGATTTGGTGGCTGCTGCTGGCTCCAGGAATTCATCCATGTTTGTGCTAGATTAGTGCAAGGCCTAGTCACCGATGATAAATTCACTCTCATGACCTAGAGATGATCTCCTGATTCAAAGGAGCCCAATTCACATTTAGCTAAGGTGATTATAATAGTATCCTGGAAATGGGGAAAAATGTTTCTTTTTGTTGTCTCTTTGGTTCCTGATTTTTAAGGTATAGCATATTACTTGTCTGGAGGAAGAGGCAAAATAGCCAATGGCCAAGACCCTGAGAACAAATGATAATTCTCTCTCAGATTACATACAGCTAGAAGATGGAAGACTTAATGGAAAAAAAAAGCTGAAAAAGATATTATAATCCTAATTTCCATATCAACACCTAGATATATTTCCATTCCAGAGTATTGTTTTGAAGGATATTTATCAAGAAGTTCATTTTATTTAAATATTGAGTAAAACACTGAGCTGGGATTAAGTCTGCTTTTAGACTTCTGTAGCTTTTTAGCTTGATTATAACATCTCTCACAGGATGCAATGAGAAATTTTTTTTAATAATTTTTTGAGCCTTGCTAGTCCATTGAAAAAAGCCTTATAACAGCCATTACCTCATGGAGTGGTAGAGAAAAGATACCTTTAAAATGTTAAATGAGAAAAGGGGAAAGAGAATATATCTAGACATGGTGAGAATTAAATTAAAGAATCTAAAATGAATCACAGACATGGAGAATTATGGAAGATGGATTGAGTTCAGTGGATTTGGTAAAGCTTATTACTGCCACTCATGCACAGATCATACTATTTTAAACACAGAATCTCAGAAAATGTGGGTTTAGAATTTTTCTTCTACTTTAGGTGAGAAATAAATCAAATCCCTCAAACTTCATCTTTCCTGAGAAACACCAATATTTTTTACAATTACCTCATTTAATGCAAAAATGATAAAAATGTAACAGGAAAGGGTGTCTGGAGGCAAACTAAGACCTCCTGAGCTATAACAGCAAGACAAATCAGGGACATTTCATGTTTAAATGTTGGTAGGATTCTCAGACTAAGAGCTCTCTGATATATCCCAACATAGCCTGCGTATAATATTAGCAATTATCTTACTCACATAATACTTTTGGAGTAGCACCAGCCATACACTTATTTAGTCAATATTGCCAACATAACCTTAATACCCAATAAATATGAGGGTACTTAATAAGTTCACAGGGCCAAAGTCATCAGAGAGAAGTAGGGTACACCATAAAAAATTCACATTTCACTTAAGAAGGGGTAGCTTCCTTTTGAAATTAAAGTATTCTGTAAATAAAAGTTACTTTTGCAAGTAAGAGATGGGTTAATAGCCAAGATTTCATAAGAGCAGCAAGCCCTTTATGTCTCATATGCAGAGTTCCTCATACAAACCTGTGCAGCCTGTCCAGCATTCCTCATTATTTCCCAGAAGGAACAGGGATCCCTGGTTATTTATTTGTTCAAATTATTCATCACCTCAGTTGTACATAGCTAGGTTCCCCTTGGAAGCCATAATAGGATTCAAGTACGGCCCTAAGGTATCTGGTTGAGAAACTATTATTTCTTCTGTAATGCTTGAATGCCCAAATTATGAGGGTTGGTAGTATCTCACATGTTGAGTGTAAAGACGAGTGAAATTTGAAATTGCTGTTTGAAAATCACTATAATGCAGAAATTTAAAACTCAAAAAAAAAATTTATACAAAATCAGAATTTCCCTACAGAAAAATTTGCTCTTTGCCAAAATGGTGATATTTACAGGAAAAGTATTCTTTGTTCTATCAGTTTTGGTGTATTGCTTTGACAACACAAGCTATCATTGCATTTTCAATCATTTGGTAGAGTCTCCCCAAAGTTTCATCTGGATTTTGTGACAGTGAAAATTTAAATCATCATTTGAAATTCCTTCACCAAAGCAGATTTACAATCACTGTGAGCAAAATACAAATGATCTATTGCTGTTTTTATTTTGTAGACCACTTAAGTTATTCTAATGGGACAAAAAGAGTGGATGACCATAAAACTTGCTTTGCCTCTTTCATGTGTCTTTTTTTCTGTTGGCACAGGAAGCTGAAAATTTAATTTGACAAGAGAAAAGACAAACAGTCAAACAAAGAATTTTAAAAACAAACAAACAAACAAAACCCCAAAACAAAACACCAAACACTGCAAGTAACCCATTCTACAAAAAAATCTTCAAAACTGAAATGAATTTAAGTGCAGAACATCAAGTTTAAATAACCAAAGTCAAGAAAAGTCAAGAAATCCACTAAGTTTCCAGAAATTACCAATCGTAAATAGTCCATTCCTAATCCTGTTTCCTTGTTAAATGTGGAGCCTAATAGATTATTGATTTTGCTGTAAAACCCAGACCATAAAATATACAAGATATGCGCAGAGGTAGTATCAAGGTTGCTCTCGTAGCATTAACTTTTATGTTTCCCGACTCTCTGGATTTTAACTACGACCAAAAATATCACAGTTTTGTACTAATAGTTCATGTAGCTCCTACTAAAATAAATTGCACCTTACCTTAATATTTACCAACAGACTAGAAAAGTAAGACAATGGGTTTTTTATTCCAAATTTGTTGTGACAGTCATGACAAACACATGGATAAAAACAGTCTTACAAGCAGGATGCTTATCTGTTTTACTAGTTCAGAAAGGACTGATTGATGTGAAAGACCAAGGTCTCTCTAAAGATAATTTAGCCATTTCCATACAGTTTACGCTTGTGTTAGCTGTATCCTGCAAGGGGACTCTCAGGGGGATTTTCTCTGACCTTCCCTCTAAAAGGTAACATATAAGAGATTCCTAAAGGAACCATCATCTAACAAGACTAATGATAGCTTCCATGCCTATTATCATTCAGTGAGAGTGAAAGAGACTTTAAAAATGCAGTACCACATTCCTCCCTTGATGTTTCTCATGATCTATTAAGGTATTAGATGCCAGATAAATTAATCATTAAAAACTTACAGTTAAGTCTTTACAAATAATAACCAGGTGTACTTTGATTATTTTTTATCTCACTATATAGATTTATATATTTCTGTCACTAAGCACAAGTGATAAAGGACAATTTGTTCATTAATGAGTAATGGCTGGATACAGTTCAGAGAAAGACCTATATTCTTCAGCTTCACAGTGCATTAGAAAGTTGGGAGGATTATGAAAAACCATACATTCTTCATTTCTGAAGTAGCTCATGGTTTGTCATTAAACTATGCTTTCATGCAATTTTAGGGAGTGTGAGCTATTGTGCTGACTGTTTATTAGTGCATATAACCTACGACTTGATTTATTTTTTTCCTGATCAGTAGTACTTTGCTTAAAAGTTTCTCCAGTACAGTTACTACACTGAATTTTTTGGGGGAACTAGTTTTTATTGAAACAGTCTTCCCTAGCTTAGCTTTTTCTTAGTATAAAAGAGATGATCTACATTTACTTTTAAACTGTTGTCACCATAATATGATTATTGACATATTTTTCCCTGATATCCAATGTATTTTTTAATAAAATAAAAGCTCTTTCAGAGCCATGATGACTTGTTGAATTTCACTGTTGTCATAAAGATCTATTTATTTCCTTCAAGGTTTGCATTCAGTTTGATCCATGGGGACCATGTGCCTGCATTTCTCCAGTGATCATGTTGCTTTCTAGAGATTTAAAACATTTAATTTAAAACAGGAAATTATTGACCTGTATGATTGGAGCTTGTTTCCTGATGTGAACTACTTCAGTTCTACTTCTAGATCCCTAGGTAAGCATGCATTTGCACTGAATATGGATCATTCTTGCTGCTTCTCCACTGGAATATAACAAATAGAGATGCATGCAACAGAGTAACTTTAAATACATTTTTGAATGTTGAAAATGTATTCTGAAAATGTTGTTTGTATTTTATTTGATTTCATAAGCCAGTATGTTTGTATTTTTCAATATGATGCCTTAATATCTGCCTAGTTCTATTTTACTAAAAGTCTTGATTGCTATCATGGATATTTGGAAAATTTGCACCAGAATCTAGACTATTCATTTAATCAGTGCCACAAGATCTCTCAGCTACAATAATTTCTTGGTATATAATAAAATACTTGTGATATCCTGGATATTTCTAGTGGATCTATGCCTGCCATAGATTTAACAACATTTGTGACAATCCCTGCTGAACAATAACATGGACTGGCAGTAAAGGTAGTATAGGTGGTAAAACACAGCTTATTTTGGAAGTGGTTGCTCAGCATGGAAGTTAGGCAGAGAAGTTGACTTATGTGGAAAATGTCTTTTACCACAAAATTAATTTTTCCCTAATCCACTGACATGAAACATACAGGAACGTGCTTAATATGTGAGGAGCTGTAGTGTGCATGGCATCCTGGAGGATATTCAGGAAGAAAAGATACACTTCCTTGATCTCCTTCATCCATAGTCAGACAGCATGACAGATGCTCTGCTGTGCAAGTCTATATCAGCCAAAAGACCCTGTGTGCTTGGTGCCAATGCTCTCCTCTGCTTTCCTTAAAACTGTGCAGAGCAGCACTGTCCTAATGGCTCTGGCAGAGACAGTGCTAAATAGACACCTAAATAGAAAATTGAGAGATCAAGTGACAATTAGTGAATTAATTAGTGAATTAACTAATTTAAATAACTATCGTTCCCCACCCCACCCCCCCCCACCCCCCACCAATTATTTGAACAAGAACTTTATTTTCACTTCTTCTTTGGTGAGATTATTCATTAGTTCTGGGCATAATCCATAACCTGCTGAAGAAACAGAATGAATACACCCAGAATCCAAAAATACATTTTTTTTTTGTGATGGAAATCTAAAGTGATGAGCAAACCTATGAGGATTGAGTTCTGATCTGTGTGCTTGTTAACATAACTGTACATTTTACTTTTCTGCTATGTTTGAAATATTTTGCTGTTTGTTTCAAGGGTTCACATCTTCCACTCCACAGTGTGAGTGGAAGGGCTCCAGTGCTAGTAGGAGATTCTCAGTACTACGGTAGCACAACAAAGAGTTTACAAAAGAAAAAAAAATATTTTCTGGAGGATATTCCTGGCATTACACTTAATTTTTTGCTATATTCACAGAAAACATGAGAAATTAATGAGAAACATTGGAATGCCCTTTAGCTGGTAAATCTCAAGCAGTCAATAGAGGAAGATTCTGCTCCAAGTGGCCTGAGCTGGGTAACATAGAACATATCTGAAAATTAGCTACAATCAATTGATATGATTTAAGTCAGTTCTCATGCTAGGTGTAGGCTTTCTAAGAATTCTAAGACTATACCAGGATAGTAATGTAAATACTTGAAAATATTTTTGCATTATATATTATGAACCACTTACCCACCTCCATCACTGGCACTTGAACAAAGAAAAGGAGTGAAATACCTTCACAAAAGAGCTGTCCTCAAGACTATGACTAAGACTCTTAGTTGAAGAGATAAGACTCCAACAATTGTTACACTGCTCACAGACATTCCTCTCCTTTCTTCTAATCCATTTATTTAGACAATAAGCTGAAGTGTCTTTTGTGGCAGTGAAAATGTGTGACACACAAATGAGTTGCCAATAATATCTACACATACATCAGGGGGCTTCATGTATCTCCATGACAAGCCTTCCCTGAGGTGATGGCTTGTCAAATATTGGTCAGTAAAAGGAACAAAATATAATATGTTTTTCATATTGTGGAAAAGAAATATTGAAAAGTAGGAGTTGTATAGGCTTTAAACCAAAAAAGTCCTTACCTAGAAAATCTATGAGACAAGAAAAACAAGGTGAAAGAAAAAGTTACACCTAGAATATTGAGAGTCCCTACAATAAAGTAATATAAAAAAATACAATATTAATCAAAATGGAAAACATTAGTGATATCACCTTTTGTTTTCTCTTTTGGACTCTTCCAAAGCTGGAACCCATCTTCATTCCATGTCTCTCTGGACGTTTGCCTGATTAGGAGTCTGATCTAATGATACCATCAAGTACAGATCAGACCTCAGGGAAGCTGAATTGCTTTTGAAGACACCTTTCCCTCTCACTAGTAGGGAACAGCCCTAAAAATAGAAGCCTTAATTTTAGCATTTATTCCCAAGAAGGAAATGAAATAAATGGAAAAGGACATCCATAGAGCATAAATCTGTTAATCTCCTTCAAACTGGATTCAGGTGCAATGGTCAGCTGTAGGATGCCTTGCTTCTTATTCAGAGAGATGAAAGAAAAACTTTGGCTGTTTTTCCTTCATAGGGAAGGATGGAATACAATTCTGAACATCTGAGAGATTATTATTAAAGTTCTTACACACTGTCTATTCAAGCTGGATAGAGCAGTGAGGAGGCTCAAGAGGCAGTCATGCAGTGTGGTAAGAAAGGCAAGAAGAGAGAGAAGAAATTCAGCATATTTTAATACTGAATGTTTTTCTCTAAACAGGAGGAGTTTGATGTTGAAGATAGCACTGCATAACCAACATTTTTCCTCTTATCTCTGTGCAAGTATTCTGTGCATTGATTAATTAGTTTTTGGTAACCATGCTGCCCTTTCTAACATTTCTCATTTGGTTTCCTAAGTACCCTGTTCAAGACTTATGTTCAATCCTATAAACACAGAAATTAATAATACCCTATAGTGTTAATAAGTAATAAAACCTCTAGCATAACATTTATAAAAGGCACATGAGAATTGAAAAGTGTAGTATGGAGGAGATGTAGAATTGTGAGTCTGGAAATGATAGAGATACAGAGCACTGTCATAGGAAAATAATGTTATATGAACAAAGGGCAGTGAGGAAGTGATAGAAAAGCACATCAGAGAACCATTCTCTCGCTCTGTGGCCTGGCTGTTTCTCAGCATAATAAAAAGAAGAGATTACGAGGCTGATAAAATTCATGCTAGACACATCTCTAAAGAGGGAACTGACTGAAGAATAAAAAAAGCATTTTCCTCCTAAATCTTAAATTTGTCAGAGTGTATTCACCTCCAGTAGCAAGGTACAAAGGTACCACTGGTCTCTAGCTAATTTAAAGTATAGGCAGCTCTGCAGAAGGTCAATGTATGCAAGGAAGAAAAACTTTAGAGTCATTCTGAGGAACAATTTTTTCTCCTCTGTTCATTTCACAAATGTCTGTATTTTCACAAAATACTGTGAACAGTTTAGGAAGAGATTAATTTGGGATGTCTAGAAACTGTATATTTCAAAACTTGTGGATATCATCCTTAGCATCAGCAAAGGGTTTTGATCAGATGATTGTGCCTTGAGTTCTTCACTTTGTAATAACGTTTAACCTCATGTGTCAGTTAATGTAGCATTATGCTTCAACTTCAGCTTCAGCATTAAAAAAACCCATGGAGTGACAAGTGTTTGATTTGCTATTAATAGTAAATAAGGATTTTTTTCCTATACTCTACATTTGTCTTCTCTGCGTCATAGCTTGAAGCTTGAAATTTACTTACAGTGAAAAGTATGAATGTGGAGAAACTAGTTTTCATTATGTCCCTTTTGGAGAACTCAATCACTTGTGTTAAACACAGGCATATCAAAAGTGTTCTGCAGCATCCCTCCAGCAGAAAACTGATACATCCGTCTTAGGTCTCAGACATGCCTTGACCCACACCTCCTGCCTATTGTTTCGTTTCAGGGAATGCAGAAAATGTATGGAGATAACAAGAAAATTATCACGGAGATTTAAAAAGAAGGGACAGAACACTTATAAATGTCTTCATCACATCCTTACTGGAACCAGCCCCACTAACTCTGAATAGGTACGCTCCTGTTGTTATAGTAATTAAAGCCAAAACCAGTGCTCCAATCAGAAGAGCAGCTATAGCAATGAGGACTGAAAATTTACACAAACTGCCTTGAATCTTCATACCAAGAGTAGCAAAATAAAATAAAACCGACATCTGCACTCAGATGCACATGCATACACTCTATTGGAGATATGAAGATTCTATTCAAGGTAAACTTTTTAATGATACAAGTCAGAAAACTCAGAGTATGTACATTTCTCTCTTGAATTACCCACCACTGACGTGAACTTAGCTGGTGTGGTGTTGAAGACACCTTAAGAGTTTTCAGGGATTTAAAATAATATATTTCCAAAGGAGTTAGGTGCCTGATACTTTTGAGATTTTAGTTGAAGTACTTCCAACTGTTCTATGGCATCTTACTGTTGAACTTGAAGGTGCTAGAGGGGAGAATTACCAAGAAAACAACTTAAAAGTATATATTCTAACAACAGTTTTTTGTATGGTTTCACTGAGGAACTGGAAGCATTCACATAAAAGAGGTCTTCCTTCCTTCCTTCCTTCCTTCCTTCCTTCCTTCCTTCCTTCCTTCCTTCCTTCCTTCCTTCCTTCCTTCCTTCCTTCCTTCCTTCCTTCCTTCCTTCCTTCCTTCCTTCCTTCCTTCCTTCCTTCCTTCCTTCCTTCCTTCCTTCCTTCCTTCCTTCCTTCCTTCCTTCCTTCCTTCCTTCCTTCCTTCCTTCCTTCCTTCCTTCCTTCCTTCCTTCCTTCCTTCCTTCCTTCCTTCCTTCCTTCCTTCCTTCCTTCCTTCCTTCCTTCCTTCCTTCCTTCCTTCCTTCCTTCCTTCCTTCCTTCCTTCCTTCCTTCCTTCCTTCCTTCCTTCCTTCCTTCCTTCCTTCCTTCCTTCCTTCCTTCCTTCCTTCCTTCCTTCCTTCCTTCCTTCCTTCCTTCCTTCCTTCCTTCCTTCCTTCCTTCCTTCCTTCCTTCCTTCCTTCCTTCCTTCCTTCCTTCCTTCCCTCCCTCCCTCCCTCCCTCCTTCCCTCCTTCCCTCCTTCCCTCCTTCCCTCCTTCCCTCCTTCCCTCCCTCACTTTTCCACGGAGCTACGCATAGTTTACAGGAGACAGTCAAGTCCTGTTCACATTGAAGTCAGTGGCAGAAAAATGTGTTTGGATTCTAGGGAAATAAGAAGTTGATTTGGAAATATCTGTAGGAATTTAATTATTAAAAATTATTTAGAAATCCTTTACTCAAAAATCATTCAGGGTGCTTTGCTATCTGGAAGACTTGAGGTGACTAACATGTAGTTATTAATCTAAAAATATTAGACAAAAGTTAAAAGTCTTAAATTAAATGGTTCTGTAGAGACTGATAACTCAAAAACATTTCCAACTTTAGAAGAAATATTTCTCCTTGTACTTGGTGTAAATACAGCAGTTTTGAAAACAACAACAAATACTTTCAAAACCAAGGATTGGTGCTGAAATTCCTGTGTAGCCAACATGACATTTGTTAATGTCTAAGGTGGCCATGATTTTTATGGAACAATATGCACCAACAATGCAGTAGACCTCAAAGTATAACTATTTGGGCACATGAAAACAGACACAGTCAAAAATCATAATTTCATCAGAAAAAACATTGGTTAGAGAGGATTTTGAGCCAAAGTTAATAGAATTGTCCGTAACTGTCACTCTTAACATCTTTAATTAGGTGAAAGAAGGCATTGAGTTGTGTTATTGAATACACAGGGTAAAAACAGGGACTAGTAACCCACAGCATCTCCTCCAGGCCTGTGTCATTTGATCCACAGGCTGGGAACTGATTGCACTGAAACAGATGTGCCTGTGCATGTGAGAGGGAAGCAGGAGAAATAATGTGGAAGAACTAAGAGCAGTGGAGACACAGTTACAAACACAGAGCACTGAATGAATGTAAGTACTGCCTTGAAAGGAGCCCACAATTGCAAACATGAAAACTCCTTTCTGTTGCTTGATTCTTGCTGTCTTGAGGAATAGGTCTGGGTTCCTTTGGAAGTAAACAGGAAGACTTGGGACACTGCTGATGCATTTTTTCCTCCCAATATGCAGCCCACAGAGTCCCAAGTATTGGCTAAATGCTTAGCTGAAACTACTTAAACTAATTAATATTCACATTTTTTTGATGATAATATATCCTATTCAGCTTCTTATTTACATGTAGTAGATGTCTTCCCCAATGTGCAATTAAACATTTCTCCCTTAAAATATTTATTTTTTTAATCATTCTATTGCTTTTCTTTATATGTCAATACACTACTGATAGGATGTTTTGATGCATGGTTCAGGACGAAAAAGGATGAAATATTAGCCCCTATATCTTAAGACACCATGTTTTTGTCACATTTTGAACAGTAGATAGCAGTGGTGTCGCAGCGTGTGTTAACAATTAGCAGATGATTCATTTTAGTAGCAGCTTCGCTGTAAAGGCTTCAATATTTCTCAGCACAAGGACTGTGTCCTTTGACTAATCTGCTTTTTTTACTGTCCAAACCAATGCTTGCCCATTCTTTGAATTTCATGTTTACATTCAGAATCCTTTTGACTGCAGGTTTGCGAAGTACCAAATGCTTCTCCATCTGGGAAGGTCATTTTAATCCCCAAGATGGACTTGCTGACATGAAAACAACATATTTGGAATCGCTGCCAACTCTGGGCTGGTCCTTTGCAAATGGCACTTCAGGCACAAGGCATGGGAAATAGACTTTTATTACCCACACATCTTATTTATAGAAATGAAAATAATTAGTAAAGCATACTATTCACTTGTTTTGTCTATTTATTAGTGCTATTTTCCTCTTGTTTCTCACAAAGTAACTTTACACTGTGAAGCAGAATCCTTGAGTAGCTGCCTGCCATCAGAGCCACCGATGTTAAGTTACGTATGGAGAGGCTGAGCCCAGCCTCTATGGAAGGGAGTGATATATAGGCTCATATCTGACAACAACAGAAAATAAAAACAGGGCTGTATAACCACACAGAGCAGTAGGTTGCCTTGGGCAGCAAAATATAATGGGCTGCAAAATGTTAAGAGACTGTTTACGCACTGGCAGCCTACTGTGCTGCTCCAACACAAGTCATTTCATCCAGATAAAATTGCACTGAAGTATGTAACCATATCTGCGTGCAGCTTTAGGGAGTGAGTGAGGTGTCCTATAGCAGCATGCTCTGCTTTTCTTACCACAATTTATTGTCTCTACAGCTTTACCTAGGAGGCAACACTTTCAAAATTGGGTAGAGGTATCCACATATTTTTTCCAGCTGGGGAATATGCTGGGTTTTTGCTGCAAACCGGAAGACCACATATAGACTGTTTAGGGTGGAGCAAATTACAGCTGCTCCCAACTAATATGAGAACTCATGTTTTAAAGCCACAGCTCCCACCTCAGTTTGATCCAAGCAACTCTGCTAGAATCAATACAGCATATGGAATCCCGGGATCTTGTCAGAGTGGTCTTATGCATCATTCATCCCTTGACTGTAGCCAGCACTCATGGCTAGGACAGCTGTAGAACCCAAAGAATATCCAGTGTTTGACTGGGCTGCTGATATGAATGTACAATGTTAAGTCTGAGATCAAATAATTGATTGAAGCTCACCATGTAGAAGCAACTGCTGTTAGAACGAAAACTATCTTAATCTAAAGTCTTAATAAAGTTGTGTTAATTTTATTTGAAGATACTTGTCCCCATTTTAACGTCTATGCACCTTTGTTATCTATATATTTGCATCAATATTTCCATCAATTTATCTCATAAAGTTGTAGGGGGATTTGGGCATTGCAGTCAATGCTTAATTTATGGAGCAGTAATCATCCAAAATTGCCTATAGCTTCTTAGTTCACAGTTTTCATTTTAGAGTTAAAAAAACCCATGAAAATCTGCGGCAATTTGATTAATAAGCCCAGGGTAAGATTTTAACTTTTTCCTTCTTTAGTTTTTAACCATACTTTTTCCTGTAGAAAATCTTTAATTTGAAGTTAGTTCAGCCTTCATACATGGGTATGCTTTATCTCACAGGGTGAAAAGGGAAAGGTAAAGTTATGTTTGAAAAATGCTGGTTATCAACTACATAGTCAAATTTTTAATTTCCAGCAGACAGAAGCCTGAATAAAATGAAAAGGCATTTCTACAACAATAAAAATAAGGAGAGCTTGACAAATGAGACAAAACTTTTCCATTAATATTTGTTTTTAAATTTATGTTATACAACAATGAATATGCGTTGTGTGTGTGATTATTTACTGCAAACATTGGAAAAAATTGAAATTGAATGTCACAAATGGAAAACCAATTTCAGAAATATACACATAATTCCAGACAGAAACAATCCTTTAAATCTGCATGCAGAAGTAGTTTGTGCTGGAAATTCTAGGGGGCTCATCCAAACATTGGGAAAAAATCTGTACTATTCTAAGTTTTGAACACGTGCATGCATATGTATCAACATTGGAAGAACCCAGCAGCATAAATTTCCATACACACCCTACACAAACCTACAATTTATAGTGTAAAACACATCATCTTTAATATTTATTCTGTGGCTGAGGAAAAAATTCTCAGTTATTTAGAAGCCTCAATTCTTTCAGCATCAAACTGACACAGGAAAGGTAAGATGTGAAGGAAAGAGCAAAGCAGCTGTTACAGTAGAGATGAGTGCTGAGGCAAAATAGATGTAAAAAGTTTTTGCTAGGTTCAAATAATCAGCTTGCTGTAGTGTTTAGCTCCAAATAGACGTTTAGTTTTTCACTAATTCTAAAGGTCTAGGACTATACAACCACACTCTTCATTTTGTATTAGTGATCCCATAATTTTTGTTATTTTCCATTTTTTTTTGCCATTGCTAAAACCCCCCAAGGCTCTTCCTGTATTCTGAAGTTTCAGGAAATCTTTAAAATCCTCTGGGGCCTGTGCTCTCTGGCAAGGTATCATGGAGGCATCAAATGAAGGAAGGGTAAGTAAAAATAAAGTGAAAAAACAGGATTAAAAAAAAAAAAAAGTACATCAGCTTTCCTTTTTACAACAAGATAGAATTTTTCAATCTTGAAACTGTGTTAGTCATAGAGTAGTAGGATATAATATAAAAGGTCAGATATCTCTTTGTCTATGCCAAAGTGTACAGTTTCACAAAGTAATATTTTATAATCTGTAGGTATTAAATAAATTAATAGCTTCCTTACTTGGAATACATTTTTCAAATGCTTACAAGATTTGGGGTAGGACAGCATTTAAAACAATGAGTGATCAAAATTTAAATTAGAAAATTGTGTTCAGTCTATGATTATTTGATAAATTATTACATGTTAGATTTACACTTTTTAAAAAATTTTGTGGGGGTATATTGATCCTTTGAACAAGGAACACCAGAAAAATAAATTAAATATTAGGCTTATTCAAAACTAACTGAGAAGAAGGTAATGAAAGGTCCGCTGAAATGAGTCTAGACTCAAATACTTCCACTGAGCAAAATATAGTAACATAACAGAAGAATTAGGGCCAAATGCAGAGTTATATTGGCAAAGGTAGAACAAAATAGCATTTAAAATTTTTTTAAGCTTTAATTCTTTTACAGCTCAGGTAACATAGTGTAACATCCTTGCTCCTAGTAAAAGTAAAGATGTGTTATCAACATTCACAGTCTTTGGCCCATAATTTTAATGTATTAAAAAAAATTAAATAATCTAACTGGAGAGCATTTTGAAAACTTCTTTGTGACTACCATAATAACTGAGTGCACCATCCTATTCTAAGTCACCTCAGCCTTTGGCAAAGGCTCTCCTTCCTCACAGACATCATCAAATGATTCCACCTGTCTTCATTATTGTAGTAATAGTAACAAATGCTACTGGGACAAGTCAGCATTCATTGACATCATTGATCTGACATGTTGAATTATAACAGTAAATACTAAGTTACAGTTTAAATTCCCTACATGGTCAAATGGAAATCCCATCACAGCTAAGTTTTACTGAGCAGAATGAAAACAATGGCCAACAGACACATATAAACTTCCCTGACACTTCTTAGTTCTTAAACCTGAAGAAGTTAACAATAAAATGGGATCATGGTTTCCACTCAGCTCTTCTGTCTGGGCTCGACTGTTCTCCTTATTCTTCTCCATTGTCAGACAATGTTGATAATTCTATGTGTAGTTTTTCCTCAGGGTCTTGAACAAATTATATGAGGGCTTTTTTTCCCCCTTTTCTAACCAACTTCTCCTCTGAGACTTGAAGTATAATTTCACTCATCATCTGCTGTCATGTTCCATTAGAAGTTACAGCTGAGTATTTTCTGTGTTGTTTTACAGCACAGGAAAACTATGGTTTTGCATAACCTTTTACGTTTAGCATGAAATGGAACACCTTAGAACAAATGGAACAAATTTTTCTTGACTTTGGGCCTAGTTCAGTGGAAATGCTGAATGTTGTGTGTTGGCTTTCCAGAGTGAGAGTGGACCTGAGTCAGAGATGGATTTGAGAACCACTGTTCAAAATTCACTGTACTCTCTAAAAATGTGATTGCAAAGGCTTCAGGTGACTTCTGAGTAAGTGCTCAAGCCATGTTGGAACCATTTTTTCAGTAGTTCCTAATTTTCAAAAGTTGCAAGGGAAAAGGTTAATGAGGAAAACTGGGTATCTGGGAAGGGAATGAAACTGTCCCAGGGCAGCACAGCTTTACTTTTACTTTTGTTTGATTTCAAAATGGAAGTTCCCTGAACTCTTCAGAGGTTCATATTTAGTGTCTAGATTTCCATTTCATGTGTCTTCCTGAATTCTGCTTAGTTTAGCAACTGATATAACCAAGACCATGTCCATATAAACATAAACAAAGTCACATGCAACAATGAGTGCCTTTACATTTTGCTTTTAGATGACTCTGGTCCTGTTTTCATAGAGAATTTCCCCTCAGACCTAGCTTTGAGATAAATAAACAGTGTTAAAGATGTTCATTTTATTCATTCCAGTATAATAAAAATAATAACACCTCATTATTTTCATTGGAGGTTAATAACTGGATCCAGATCACATGCATTCTGAGTCTTTCCCTTTGGGGACGTCTTACTTTTTTTACTTATGCTAGCTTTTGGTTTTAATCTCTTTTCATTTGTGTCATGTTTTCTTCCTCTCCCTATACTCTTGCCTACCATTTGCAATGGAAAAAGAACACACGTCACCTGAGCCATTCAGGTAATAAAATTTTTCACATTCTTTCCAGCAAAGCCTCTCAACTTTTTGCTCTCAATAGAATTTCAAAACTGAGTTCTTCCCAGATATCAAATTTTAAAATGTGTAAATTGAGCCCAGATTAATTTTTAAATTCAACTACTCATTTATGATGGAAAACCTTCATCAAAATTTAATTTTGTTGTTAATTAAAGATATAGAATATATTCAGTACCTAAATTTTAAGTAGCTGAAGACCAAATAAACAATTGCCAATCTTGCAGTTTTTGAAAAGGAAGCAAAAATGTTTTCATTATTACAATGACTACAGATTACTTTTAAATCTTACATGTGAATTAAATATAGCTAGCTCTTTTTTTTTTTTTTTAATAATAATCTGATATTCCTAAACCTTGGTATTTTCAACTCCCAATAGAGGCAATAAGAGATATTAAATCTTGGCTGTGCAAAAACATGTTGCATGTTTATAGTTTTGCACAAGTCAAAAGGCCACTTGTGTCTGAGGGAAAGTGGGGGCAAGCCAATGGGGAATCAAAAGTCCTGAAAACTGGAATAAATGATGCAGTCAATGTTGTAGTGGGAAGCAATTGAAAATTATACTGACCTTGATGTTTAAAAATACATCTGTGTAGCAATCTACCTTTATATGTAGTAAAGAATAAGGAATTTGAAAATAAACCTTAAAACTGGCATCATAAAAAATACATTTCAGGCAAACTAACTCAGAAGTGGAGAATAATGGTATTTCATTTGAATGAAATGAAATCTAAATAAGCAGCAGCATTCCTGAGCTTTGAAACACAATATAAAATTATTTCTACTATAAATGGAGAAGAAAGAAAAATCAACTCAAAACCAGAAATAACCAATGCTCATTCCTCTGTGTGCTACCTTACTGAACAGAACAATTTCAATTTAAAGACACCCAGTTAGAAAAAACAATCCATCATCCTTGTAGACTAAGACAGTCAAAGAGCACAGGAGGAAATCCTGGTTAACCTCCATATAATATTTGTTACAAATGAAAAAGTATACTATTAAGGCAGAAAGAGTCAATGAAAGGCCATATGTAAATTCAGAAGCTGAAGGCTGCAATTTAAACCCCTGGAGATATCTCCACAACAGATCCTGCAGGGAAGATGAAGGGATAGTCCTAAACTATATCAGCATATTGTTTGTTAATTGTCTGCCATGTGTGGCAAAATCTTTTTATTTTAATCGCGTAGCAGATGCTGGTGAATATTCAGTATAAAGTAGAGAAGAGTTCATGTTAGCATTCCTAGAGCTGTGATTATAGCCCATAGAATCACGGTTGTAAATGGCCTCTTGGGAAAATCTGTGTATAAAAGAAGGACTCCAGATTGAGAAAATAAATCATGATCAAATATTATATAATTTACACCATTTGCTAACTAAGACAGAACACTAAGTCATTAGTCCATGTAAATAGAACAAATGAACAAAAATTAGATCATGGGGCATTTGAGCATTCTGCTTAATTTTGTATTTGATGTGATCAATAATAGGCAAAAGATCCATCTTTACTTTTGCCTCTGAGTCCTTTTACCTAGCATGGCAGTATGAAGGAAAGAGGCAGTACTCCATTGCTAATAGTGATTTGTGTGCTGTGTCAGCTATGCTAGACAAGCTACAGAGCTATGCCCCTACCTCTGCTCCAGCAAGCTGAGCAGATGCCATTCTCACAGCCAGCAGAAATAACTAGTGCCACAGCAGGCAACAAAAGCAGCACTGTGGCACCTGCTGCCTTGGCCAGCTGAGGCGGTGGTCGGCTATCATTCAAGGCAGTGGCAGTGGGACCACATAAACCTAACACATGCTCTGGCTTACTCAGCTGTTGTCCTATCTAGCCACAGCCATGTGCCCAAAAGACAGCTTTCCACTCCCAGCTGTGGCTCTCAGGAAGCATCCTTTGAAAATCTTCCTCCTGCAAAGGAGAAGGAATAGCAAGGTGGTCTGGCCATGTGGAAGAGAGCACCTCCCAGGACTTCAGTGCAACACCATCAATTTTTGCTACCTGAGCATTTTGTTCTTATGTAATACCATGAAGTAATGAAATAAAGACCCTGATGGGCTTTTCAGGCCCTGACATAGCATTTAAACCTACACAGGTTATTGTCTCATACCCAGTTCCACATCTTTCATAATTATTTCTTATGGAAGCAAGGGGATAAGACTACAGAATCCTACATCATGTCCTCACTTTCTCAGGATCAGAGGAATGTTTAGCACAAACTTCTGCAGGGTAACAGCTTCTGTCCTGCATCCAAAGCTTAGTCTTAGTAACTCTAAAAACCTCTGAAGTGAATACAACTAAATTCTTCCTGTTCTTGCTGTTGTGTGGAAATAACACCAGCTGAGCCTGAAGTCCAGCCAGCTTACCTGATGTGTTAGTTGAGACATCTGGGACGTGTGTCTCTCTGTCAAAAAGCTGAGTGTTTGGGTACCCAAGCATCCTGGTTCATACCCTGTGAAGCCAATTCCTCTTTGTCCTAGGAGGGCTGAAAACTATAACTGAGACTACATTTTCAGAACAAAGTATTTTGATTATGTAAATGTTAGGCATGCCTGGATTTTTTTCTCCATGGGAAATTACCAGGGAGTTTCTATATTCAAATTTAGGGGGATGAGTGTTACTTTTTGCCTGGAATTTCTACTGAATATGATGTCTGATTTTTGATCAGGCTCTCCAAAAGCTGGTTCCAAGGCATGAACAGAAGAATTCCAAGCTGTTGAGATGGTTGTTGCATTCTGAAAGATGGTTTTGAGGAAGAAAAACTATTATTTTTCCAGTCCCTAAAGTTTAAATTAGTCTTTATGATACAGCTGACTGACTTTGTGATACATTTTCCACCACGTGACTGCTTTCTTCTAATGTTCAAGACTGCAAAACTCAGTGGAGACATTTTGACAGGTGCTAAATAGACATACTCAAAATAGGGTAAAGTTGCTCTGGTTTCTCTTCTTGGCACCTCCTGCCTCACTTAAGCCCATTTATAATCTGAATTATTTCTACAGGGACCTACCTTGCTTCATAGAGGAAGTCACTATGCTACCTGCCACTGTGGAGTAATTTGTACATGGTGATATTCATGTGACACTTGTGCTATTTTTGCAGCTAAATTCACATTGTATTTTTGCTCCCTATGTATAGCTTGATTTTTCCTTTCATACTCAGTTTCTCCCCACATATTTATCCATATTTAATTCAACGTTTCAGTTCTTTTTTATAAATACATGGTGAACATACCAGATTAAAAAGCAAAAATTTACCATTACTTGATATAAATACAGTCCTGTGGCACACATTCATTCTAAATTTAGGAAATACTGTGGTAAAAGCAATGCCACAGAAAAGTATTTGTTTACCTTTCAGAGGCGCCCTGGTTATTTAAGTAAAATTGAGTTAGATTCTTTTTTATAAGCTTTTGTCCATCACTGGAAAGTAGTATTGGCACTAGCAAAATTAACAACAAAACCCACACATTTTCCATGATGCTTTTGGAAGAAGTTTTCACCCACATTAAGAAACAAGACACATTCTTTGATGGCGTTTCAGCTTGCATGGATTGTTTTCACAGCTATGAAAAGGGAAATTGTTAGAAATATGGGTAATATGTCTAGGCTAAAATGAAAATAATTTGATGCATGATCAATTTATTACTAACATTTATTCTCGTGGAAAAATATCTTTTGGACTTTTAATTCAATATACACTTTGCGAACACTCTTTGCTTGTCAAAGCTTTCAAAGGGTGTCATTAACTGGTGAAACAAAGCTGATTGAATTATTTGCTTAGCAACATTCGGCTAGCAAATAATTTCCATACCAGCCATGCTCTCTGGAAACAATATTCCTCTAGTATTTGCTAAAATAATTTCAGTTGATAATTTTGGAATTTTTTTCAAATTTGTTTTCCATAGTGCTAAAGTCCTTTCAAGTCTTATATGACTGATCACTTCAGATACATAAAATTGTTTCTGATGTATAATTTTAACTGCATTTTTCTCTTAATATCTGTTTATTGAGGGAGTTTAAAAGTAACACATATTGCAAACTATTTTTTAATGAGTTTTTAGTTGAGCAATATGTTGGTTTAAAATATGAGCTTTATGATTTGCAGCATTCTAGCCCAGCAATGAAGAGACAGAAAAGAACCACGCACCATTGGCTCAGCTGGAAAGAAATTACAGTAGTCCAATTAATTCAGAACAGAAACATATTACCAATATTTTTTTTTTTTTCTTGAGTTTATAAGCACATCCTCATTTCCAATTAGCATGGTCAGGTGAACAAGATTCTTATTTCTATGATTTCTCTCAGATTTTAACTTGAAAACCTTGATTATATTGGGGACTGAGAGAAAGAAATAACAGAAAAGTTACTGATCTTTCAATTTTGAATGACTAAAAATATCAGCTGTTTTTCCTATTTTTACTCATTTTTATTTGCTTTAAAAGACTAATATAATAGCATAAATATATTGCCATTTTTCCAACTAAGTTTGAAATGCAAAATATTACATTTTTAAGTCAGCAATATATTCTTTGTTTCCAGCAAACTCTGTAACAGAATTTGCTAAAATTTTCCTTTATTACGTGGGTGACACAACTATAACCTGTTTCTTCTTAAAGCAATCTGTAGAAGACACTGTAATACCCAAAATAGGCATGCCTCGGTTAGGAGATACCCCTGCCTGAATTCCTTCTCTACCTGACATAGAGCCTGGTCTGAAGACGGCTTCCTGTATCACAGGAGACCGAGTCAGGTATTGGACTTGTAAATATTTCACTCTCTGTCTACTTGCAAAACTCTGTTGTTGCAAGCCAAGCATTTATTACACTGTGGAAGAACATGGGAATAAACTTAATGGGTAAGAGCAGAAGTCCATGCAGCTTTGTGACCAGCAAGGGACACACTGGAGAATGGCAGACGTGCAAAACAACCTTTCCCTGATAGTCTTTCCTAGTTCCCAACCTGGAAGATATCTGGAACCACAAGTGTATCAGACTCGTGTTATTTAACAGCCCTCAACAGAGTTTTATTCTTTGATATTGTCTATCTTTTTGATCTCACTTATACTTTTTGCCTGTGATTTTTACTTAGTAACAAGAACTTCCTTTGGTTTTTTTAATACATGCTATCTTATAATTTCATTTGGTGTCTTCCATATCCTGAGCTGTGTGAAACATCGAATAATTGCTTTCCGTTCATCTTCTCTCTGGCATTCAGGATGTTATATTCTTCCTTTGTGTCTATTGCCTGTTCAGTTGAGTCATTTCCAGACTGATCTGTTCTGCTCTATTTAATTTCTTTTTATCTCCTTGTCATCCCTTTCATCCTTCTTTGTACTGCTTTTACAGTATCCTGTTTGATATGGCGCTGCCACAACTCCAAGAAACATTAAATACTTTGTTTTGCTTAGTTGACTGTTCTGTCTTCGTAACCTTAAGTCCTAATACCCTGCTTTCTTTTTGGCCACTGAGGAATACTGAGGTGATAAAGTCGGAAAACTATAGTGACTATGAGGTCCCTTTCACAAGTGAAAGCATCTGATTTATAGTCCATTGTCTTGTCTCTGGCTGATTGCTTACCATTAGTTGACCATGAGTGCATTATTTCGCATTGAGATGACACTGAATTTAATCTGCCATTTCATCCCCTGCTCATTCAGTAGTTTCCATCAATTCCCTTAGCTCTCACTGCTGCATACTGACTGTCTGGGCATTGATGAGTTAAGAGTCCACAGAACTTGCTGTATAGATAGACCAGAAGTCTTTTCAAAAACAGTGCCTTGACAGGAGCTAATGACATCTTTGGCTGTAGCTCCCAACTGCCATGACCTCTTTGATTTTGACTTGATCCAAAGAACTGATCTCTCGTGATATTAACCACAAGAAGGTAAATGTAGTTTTGGTTTTTATATATATTCAGGGATAAATATAATCAAAATATGATTAAATAATATCAAAATTTTCTCATGGAAATTACAAGAAGGTAAATGTAGTTTTGGTTTTTATATATATTCAGGGATAAATATAATCAAAATATGATTAAATAATATCAAAATTTTCTCATGGAAACATGGCTCTTAGATTAGGGGACTGGAATGGGAGTGAGAAAGGAGGAATGGTCTGGTGGGTGAATTCCGGTTCCAGAATTCCATATCCAGTGATATTGAAGGCCAGGACAGCTCACATGGGAGAAAGTTCTTCCAATTACACCAGGCAGGGAAATGTTTAACTTGGTGTTTGCATGGCGTAGATACTAAAGTCAGTGACAAGGCAGAAAGGCAGAAAGGCAGAAAGTTAGTGACAGGAAAGCAGTCACTAACTCTGGTGGTCGCGATGCTATTTGTCAAACAGCGATATTGTTAAATTACTTAGTGTTTGCCTAATACAGTGGAATGTGGAAGTTATATCTGAAGGTTGCATACATTGTTATAATAGTCATGAGTTTTTGAATATTCTAATGACAGGAAAAAATTGATGATGATGAGAGAGGGGTGTTGGTTTATAAATACTTAAATCTAGGAGTTTAATAACCTAGAAATCTTGGTTTCCCGCTTCCTTTTTCAGAGCAAAAATTGAAAACAACAGCAAAAGTGCCTTCGCCTTATCTGGGCTGACTGTGAAAGGATTTATAACATATTGTTGTCAGTGCATTGTGACCAGCATTGAAATAAGTGTGCCTGCTTGAGCCTCGTGTGTGTGTGTCTGTAATCTTGATGCTAAGATTGAACAGCTGCTGTGTACCTGTCAGTAGTGTGTGTTTGCCAGGGTAAAGCAATCTTTCTTCTCCTGCACTTTCCTCTGCTGGAATGAAGCCAACCAAGTTCTGTAGAAAGAAATGTGGAGAAATTAAAATATGTAAATCAGCATCTTGTAAGGGGGCTTATTATGTGAGTAAGCTACTGACATCCTTTTCTGACACTGCTCTCTTTCTGCATTGCTAAAAAATGGGCACTGAGCAGTGGAAGCTTGTATTCTTGCAGTAGGAACTCCACATCCCCCTGATTAAGCTCATGGTGACAATCAGTGTCTCAGTATTCAGAAAGCAGCCAAAAGACCTTGAGAAACAGATCCTAAGTCCTGTAAAAATATTTTAGATGCTTGTAGGGAACAAGATTCTTATAATTGCAAATTAGGAAAGGAGAAGCTCAAAGAAAGAGAAAAACTCAAACAACTTCGCTGCAGATGACAAGATAACGTAAAACAGAACTTTGCAAGTTTACTGTCCACCCATTATGAAGGCACAGCCAGCACAAGTCTGAAAAGAGGAAAATAGTATGTATTCCATGCTGTAAAGTGCATGTTTCCTCTGTGTAAAATTCTTGAACCTAAAGAAAAAGGTATTATCGTTTCTATCTTTGGAAGAGACAACTTCAAGCAAAAAAATATATACACAATGGAGAAACACTAGTAAAGAAGACCTGGAAGTAGCTAACTGAAGCAGTTCAGAACTCCAACATGAGCTGAAAAATGCTTTATAATAAGAAATAAACAACTCACACAAACATACAAGGCAGGAATGTACCTTGTAATTCTCTGCAGTTAGAGCACATGAGTGGGAGGTCAGACACTGTCATTCAAATGCCTCTGAGGGAGATCTGGAGTTCTGTTTTCTTCACCCAACTGAGGGCTGTAACCACTACAGCTGCATGATATTCTGAGGTTGCTGCCTTCTTGGAGCCATAATACAAAATGCTAAACAGCATGATGATGCTTGGCATCATGATGTGAATTCTAATCTCTTCAGGTCAAACGAAAATGAAATGTTTAGAGTGCTTACAGCTGGGGCAAAGTTCAATGAATTAAGTCTCTCCCTTCCTTCTTTTTTGGTACTCATATTTTGACTTAATTTATATTCTTCATTCTCACAAAATTATTCAATAAATTTGACTTTACTTTGTGGACAATCATGAGATAAAATAGAATATTTTAGCATATGGACTTCTTCTAAAAATTGTTCTCTTTGGCTTTAGTTATCAGGATAGTAAGAAGAGTGAGCCACAAAATCAGCAGTGTAAATCAGGGTAACCACATAATATTATCTACTGGAATGTAAATATGGACAGTAACTGCAGGACTGGAGGGGGTTATGTTGTCATCCACTACAGGTGACAGTACACACTGATACCAAAGGCTAAGAATCTTACTATCACTAAGGACTGCAAGGTTAATAGATGACTGTGGGAATTTTGGAAGAGTAATGAGAAAGAAATAGAGAAACTAATGATTTGCATGAGTACAAAGATAGGAAAAAAACAGACAATCATGAGCATCAATTGTGATGGTAGTTAAGGACCACAGAACCAGAGTCCAGGGTAATAGTTTGTGAGGCAAACAGTGTGGATTGTATCTGATCACAGTGATAGTTAATCACATTGGAATATTATCAGAAGCAGCCATGCGAGCATCAGACTAAACATTTTAAAAAGGCTAACACCGTCATGAATCTAACTCAGCATGTGGCGAACAAATTGAGCACAAGTTGGAAAAGAGCATAAAATGAAGAAACTTTGTAACGACTGGTATTACTCCAAGACATCTGAAAAATAAAGAAAAAACGGTCTGACAGATGAAAGGAATTTTGATGCAATTGCCATTTTCTGAAACCTAACTGGACAATTCACATACCTGGATAGTTAAAAGTCCTTAAAATCTGTTCAGGAAGTTAAGCATGCATAAAAAAAGGTGCTGAGCTGGCCTTTTATTGTGAGAATGCTGTCACATATTTCATGTGTTCCTGTGGCTTCACATATTAACTAACGTCACTCAAGATGGGGCTTGGTGGAAGACACAGAATCAAGTCAGAGAAAAGAACCATTTATTCCTTCAGCACCTGTCTGCACTATCTAGAAATATCTGTCTGGGGGATGTCAGTTTGAGCTGGTATTTTCCTAATGTAACAAGACAGATAACTACATCTAAAGTAACTCTACTCTGGATTTCATTACATAGATATCACATATTCATTTACTAGAACTCTGTGGTTGCTTGAAGGTCCAGTAATCTTGAAATCATTATACTGAGGCAAAAAAAAAAAAAAAACCCACAAAAAAAAACCACAAAAAAAAAAAAAAAAAAAAAAAAAAAAAAAAAAAAAAAAAACAGAAAAAACCCCAAAACTTATAGAAACTAAGAATAAGATACAAGAAGGCATGGAATATCATTTCAGTATATGTATATATGCAAAAGGTACCTTTCCATTGCAAAGTGCCTGAGAGACATAGTCTCAAAGACATAAGTTCCCAATCTATCAGTTGGGAAGAACTGTTAAACAAAAGTTTGGAAAGTTGGCAGGGTATGCAGACAACTGCCTCTATCAGGCTGATGGGGAATACCTGAACCCTCATTTTTCTCCTGAATTCCCACAACTGTTTCTTTGTTATTTGTTAGGCAATTCTATCCATTCCAAAATTAACGTAATGTCTTAAGATAAACAGTGAAGAAAGGCTCATTCCTTCAGAGTCTTTAACAAATACAACAGTGGCACTAACCTATCAAGGAGATGACTTGGTCTGAGCAAGTTTCCTGTAGGTTAATGGGCTCAGACAACTCTCTGTTACAGCATGTTGCCACAACTCCTCAGTGCAGGAGAAAGGGCTCTCCTCCACATTGGCACACTAAAATGAAGGCCAGAGTTGGACATAAGTGGATTATTTATGCCTTTACTTTGTGGCATATTGACTAGAGGCCTGTTAGATAAGGAAAAAAAGTATTCCTATAAACTGATCCCCAGTTCATACTCTGCTGCTGTTACTTTTTTGGGGGTTGTTTTTTGGTTTTGTTTTTTTGTTGTTTTTATTTGGTTGGTTGGTTTGGCTTTTTGTGTGTTTTGGGTTTGTTTTGTTTTGTTTTGTTTTGTGGTTTTTTGTTATTTTTTGTTGTTGGGGTTTTTTTCTTTTGATGTTGTTACTGGTTTTTTTTAATTTTTATTTTTATTTTAAATTAAGTAGTTGTAGGATTGCAAGTTTGAGCACTGTCCACCAGAACCTGGGCTTCTTCTGCTTTCTAAGGAGCTGAATGTTGCCAGTGAGTATTTACTGGAGGTCTGACCAGCACAGAGCCCCTTCCCTGTCTGCCCATCGCTTACAAAAGCAAACTCAGAAATTAATTTGATTTAAATGGTCACATACCAGTACCATGTTTGACATGCTATTGAAAACTGGTATAGAATTCTGGTTTTAAGGATTATTGGAAAACTTACATAGAAGAATGATTAGGATTATATTTTACTGGCTGTAAACCAGAGTCCATTATTAATGCTAAAAGGAAGGTTGCAGAGTGACTTGATAGTAATGCAAAAATACTATTTTGGGAAATGGGGGGAAAAACACCTAAATGCTCAAGCTTTTATTAGTTCAGGAGAAAATAGTGTAAAAAAAGCCTTGGGTGACTCTGAAACCGCACAAGTTCAGACACAGTGGCAGTGCTTCCAAAAATTGCTCTCTTAATTATGGGGCAAAGTATGAAGTCAGAAGATCTCTCCTACCCCTGAAGCCTGGACATTTACTAGAACGTGTGCTGTAGCCAAAGCTGGGTCGAGTGCAGCACCACACAATGCACACCTGGCTATGTTCTGAGCAGAACCAAGAGCTTTAGCATAGGTATTAAGCAGTGAAGATGTTTTGTTTGTGAACATCTTTGCAGGGAAGACAACTGAAATATTTTCTGGGCGTTCATGGTAGCGCAGCTTTTGCATCCACAGAAATCAAGATTGCAAGGAGGCTTTGTGAAGCTGCATTCTCTGATTTCATGCAAATTGTCCCAGTGTTGTGTTTGGGGTGCCACAGTGATATTTGAAAACTTTCTGGATAAAAACTATGCCACATCAGAATAGTGGTTTGGTTTTATAAATTATTTTGGAAGGTCCAGATCATGGAAACACAAACAGCAGTCAGTGCAATTCAGTTTTGGTTTTTGCCATCACTTATTTGTTGTAATTGACATCTTGAGCTAATTCCACTGCTCTGAAGCAGCACATCATGCTACAAAAACACCTGGATCCACATCCAGCGTGGAACTAGGTTCTCTGTGCTCTAAGAACCCAGGTAGCTGGTAAATCTCTTGCTGTAGGATGTGGGCCTAAACACTCCACATCATCCCTGCCAGGTAATTTGTGCACTGGCATGTAGCAGCAGTTAAATGAAAAAGCCTTTAAGCAATCCTCTAGAGCTGAAGGTGAAGCACCTGTTGCACAGGAGGCAAAGCTGAGAAATGAAAAATAAAATGTCACTGCAGAACAAGTAGATGAAATCCATAATTATTTCTATTTTAAGAAGTGTTACAGGAAAATCCTGCTGAGGGAATAAGCAGGATAACACTTCATAAGAAGCTGGGCATATGTTCCTTATTTTTGTGAATAAAAGCTATCTTTATTTGATATTAAATATCATGTATTTTTTAAAAGATAGTACATTGATACACTAAATGCTATTTACATGATTCTGAAAACCCCCTATAGCTGCCATGCATAGATTATTTTGTCTCTTCTGGTGTGTTGGCATGTTTGGGGACAAGCATGTAAACCATGCCTGGGAAGACTCATCAGAGGAGAAGAGCAGAGTGGACAAAGGGAGAAACAGCCTCAGTCACTTGTGGAAAAAACCAAGACTTGTAACGTATGGGAAAAACAAGACTTTTCTAACGTACTATGCAGTAGAAATTGGGAATTTTAAGTCAAATGGCACGAAATTAATGAGTGGTGCCATTTACCATGCAAAAAGAAAATATGTCATGAATTCTAGGTGTTGAAATTTGATTTGATTCTTTACCAAAATGAAACTATAAAAGAAAATCAGCTGGTTCAATGGTAGGTCATTTGTCTGAGATATGAGAAACCTATTTTTGAGCCTGTCTTACATGGTGATTCTTTTTCTCAGAAATGAGTCTATTAGCTATTAGCTTTATAGTTTGAATTAATTAGTGTTTCCAGACAGACAAATACTTTCTCAAACATTTTTTGATCAGTCATGACTATGCTAAGAAAGGTAAGCAGTCTGTGTCGTATGAAGGGAATTTCCGTGCAAAGACACATTTCTGAGTTATGTTCATGTCATCGTCATCCTTGGCAGCTAAAATAGTTAATAAAAGATGAGGCAATTCTGCTTTGGGCCTCTCTGAGTGCTACATCTGCATCTGCTTTGGTCCTTCCCTTACCTAGATCTGGTGTTGTGCACTTACGAATATTCTTTCTCTTCCTATGGTGAGAGACCTTATAGTCCTGGCCCATATAAACCTGAAAAATTATGCATCCTTTCTTAAAAGCAAAAGTAAGACCTTTGGTATTAGGAAATACAGAAGGCATTTACTGTGATTTTCAGAGCACCCATTAGTGAGCTGGGAGAAAAAAAGAGACATTTCAAAATTACGCCTGTAATGAATTAACAAATAACAGTTTTCTCTAGCCTAAATAATTGTAGATGTACATAAAACAGAGTTTGCAGGACCTTTACACTTGTTTGCACAAAATAAATGGCCTAACAAATGGGTTTTGGAAAGTTAAATTTTGCTGATACCTGGAACTTCCCCAACAGACTATCACATTATTCTAAGAGTAACAAGTAGAAAGTCATGTGTGAAGTTGCCAAATGTGTCTCAGAAACCAAACTGTATATTAACATCTACTGATTTCTCCTTATCTACCATGTTAGTAATGTCTTCAAACATGAGATCCCTTGCCTGATTTTATGCTTCCCATCTTTAATCAAGCTGTGTCTTCCCAGCTGCTGCCCATCTTTAAGATAGTTCCTAGAGATGAACTCTATTAAAGTACAAACTCTAAGGTAGTGAACGAGGCTGGCTCTGAATTTGCATTTGTGGCTACTTTGCCTAAGACACCCCTTATGAATGCCAAGACTGGAAAATATAAGAATTTTACGACTATCATACACAGTGATGGGTTTCCAACTGAAACCTTTAGTGTTAAATGTTATCTGCTGCTTTCAAGCCCTTTTGAAATTGAATCCTCTGATAAAAAGATTAATTGAAAAGTGCATGAACTTCCATCTTCTTTTTCTTAAAGGCATATGGAAATAAGAAATATGGATGATGCTTTCCCAAAAACGGTTGGGCCAAACAAGTTTTCAGATGGATTATTCACATGTGGAAAACTAGTATCTGCTAAACATTATACCTGTTCAGTGTTTAAAAGAATTAAATTTAATAACAATTTTTGCTACTAGCATAAAAGTAACTAAATGTGTAACCTAGTAACCAGTTTCTAGTGAAAGTAGAACATCCAGAAGAATATAAATCATAATAATTTTAGCATATGCATCACTTCCACATTTATAGTTAGCCAGATGAACTTTAGAACTATTTGGTTAGAATTTTGGATTGTTTGAATATAAAAGGATATATTGTTAAAAGTAAAACAAAGATTCCAACTGTTTTCATAATTTTTGGTGCCTGCAGGTACTGTAGGAAGCTTTTCTTATTTACAAATGAAGTCATGTTAGTGATAATAAAAACCATTCATGAAAAAGTGTTCACTGGAAACACTCAAAGCAATTTGTAGGATTAGTTCTATACAAAAGAGTGCAGAATACTGCACACTTTCAGTCCCTGTATTCATTATGGCTGAAACTGAATTAGCTAGGATTATATTTAAACAATATTAACTGTAGCAGACAATTTAGAATAATGAAGAACTACTGCATAAAATGGGTTTATAAAATAACATGGAGTGTGGTACAGTTTAGTGCAATGGTTTTTCTGTTGCACTTTGCTAACCAGACCATTTTTCTGAGATATGAGAAGCAGCAGCAACTGAGAATAACAGCAAGAGTGCAGGATTAAGTAAAGAAAACCATATTTCCAAGGGTTTGAAAGACAAGTTTAGGTGCATGTTCTCAGCTAAAATTCCATAAATCCCATTTGTCTCTTGTCTATGTAAAAGAACAAGCACCAGTTGTGTTTTAGTTACACCATCATATTTTTTGGTGTTTTTTAAGAATAACTGAATACACCTACACTTTGAAGCTGACATTTTTCAGGCAAAAAGGAAAGACCTGTGGGTTGATTAATAAGGCATGTGTACACCGCTGGGTAAAAAGTATTTTAAAATAAGGTCCACCTCATCAATGCACTGTTTTCAGGTTCTTGGGTTGTTTTTTTGTGTTTTGTTTTGTTTTGGTTTGGTTTGGGGTTTTTTTTGTTTTGTTTTGTTTTGTTTTTGTGGGTTTTTTTGGTGGTTTTCTTTTTTTTTGGTTTTGTTTTGTTTTGGTTTTTGTTTTGTTTTGTTTTTTTTCTGGTAGTTTGAGCCTGGTGTGTGAACTTAAACACTGAGCCAGTGCTGCCACCTCGAGGATTTTCTTGAAGAGTGTCCCTCAGCAGAAGTGAAAATTAATTGCTCTAGTGGCACAGTTTGTGTTCTCGCTTGCATATGCATAAGACATACTAAGTAACAATAGCATATTGAAAATATTTATTTCATAGAAAATTCCCCATAAAAGATGGGGAATGCTGTGACAAACATCTATAAAGTTAAGCTTAGAAAATTTAGAGATGAGCTTTTTTTATATACAGATTTTAAAACAACTTTACTTCTCATTATCCAGCAATCAAGGTGGGAATGCTTTTCTTGGCAATTCTAGGTACCACTGGCACATAGAAGCAACAGATCTGTATGTGAAATACAGATGGACTTATGAGTTCAAAGGAAATCTGGCATGGTTACAGGACTAAACTCATTTACATGACCTGGGATTTAACTAAATTCACTCTAATTATGAAATGTCTGTGGTCTAGGATATTCAGTCTAAGATATTTTTTGTTTGTGCCCAACTGAAACAGGAACTACATCCTGCAAGAGGATCCCCCAGACTATAGCCCTGCATCAGAAAACAACATTAGTCACTGCTGCAGATCCACACTTGTGTGAGATTTATCGAGGTAGATCTAACTGCAGGGTTTAGGGTGTTTTTTCCCAGAACTTTGTCACTATAATGCTGATTTTCACCACATCTGATTTTTTGCTTTGTCTGGCAGTAAAAATTCATAGGTTGATGTTAAGTGCCTATGGAAAGAGAAAGTTTCGGATGGAATCCATAACACAAAGTACTGATGAAAGAAAGAAATACATTTCATTAAAAAAAAAAAAAAAAAGGCATCAGGAATATTGTCCATCTTGAGAGCTGAGTCTACTCTGAGACACCTAAATTTACAGTCTGGAACTTCTTGTGTTTGGCATCTGCATCTGCCATTTATAGAACAGAAGATATATCTGGTCTTTTTGGATAAAGGAGATGCTGCTGACACTACCTCTTCATATTGCTATGCAGTGTCAACCACAGTCACTCAGGAAACAGAAAGACCTTTAGTCCTTCCTCATCTTGATTTGCAGCAATGCAGTGTTTCCTATTTCCCAGCCATCTTGCACCTTGCTACTGGGACTTTTCCCTGAGTGAATGATAGAGAATGGTTCCTCTTGCACCTCTTTTTTTTTCTGGCATTATGAAATGAGAAAGATTATCTGCTAGTTTCAACAGCAAAGATGAAGAGTGGCCCTTCCCTCCCTATGCTTAATTGCATTACTGAAAGACAAAAATTTTAACTTGAATAGAGAAATGAGATGTTTTACTTCAGAGGGAATGCTCTTTTGTTAGAGCACTTATTGCAGTGATGGGTGAAATTGAATTGTTGCCATGTTTTGCAATAATTTCAGTGCTTAGGCCTGGTATGGTTTAAGAAAAATGATAAAGCCAGATTGAGGAAAAGGTGAAGAGAGAAGAAGGTGAAGGGAAGCTTTATGCCTGGAGATAGCTGTCTCAACTACCAGTAGGCAGGGAGCTGCTCTGGCCTCCAGGGCAGTAGATTGGAACACTTGCAGAAGAAAATTTCAAGAGATGTGTAAATTCCAGTGATAGAAAGTTAGCATCTACAGTCTCCCTGAAGCTGAAGAGATTTGGTGGAACTGGAGTCTTAAACTTCAGCGTTCAAATTCTCACCAAGTTCCACTTTCATGTCTAAACCCCTTAATAAGATCAACTATGTATACTGATTTCATATTTCTTGTTCTCAAGGATGGTGAAGTTCATCACCCTAGATAGACATTTCATTAATAGACACTATAATTGGCTTAAATTTATTTTTAACTTAGCTCAAAAAGGAGTTCATCATTAACCTACAGCAACAGATCTACAGGATGTTTATCAGGAATGGGACGTTGCTGATAAGGAAGTGAGCAGATAAACGTTCCTCTTTCAGATTATGACTTCTGTGAGGTATTTTGAATGATTTACTGATAGTTAAAGGTATTAAATACCTGGTTATACTGCATATAGGCTTTGGGTCTGAAAAAGAGAATAGAGCTCTAAAGAAACCTGGCACCAAACCCCTACCTTTGTCTGAGGATATCAGTGACACAGAAAAAGATTTTGTGGAGGGAAATGATAATACTTCTTAAACTCCAGTTGAACTTCATTTCTCCATGCATCCCAAGGCATAAATATGTTCCAAACAAATTTTAAAAGCTTTCAATTGCAATCAGCAGATGAAGTTACATCTGCTTTGCATCCATCCATTTTACATCACAGCAGAATTTGGCACTACTACTCTACCAAGTTCTTAAGGGAAAACATTTCATTACTGGCATGCTTTTATTTATTTGTTTTTGCTTGAGATAACACAATGATGAAACAACTGGATTTTATTCACTTACTTAAATGCATTTCTTGGGCCACTCATTAAACAATAACATTAAAATAGCAGGGAGAACCATCTGGCTTTTTGAAGTTTTTTTTCCAATATGTTACCAAACCACACGGAGTATTTTACCAGGAAATAATGTCTTCCTGGACAGTCTGGATTCTTTTCCACATGTATGGAGGGAAATTGTTTATATTTGTATCCATTTCTCACTTCAAAATAACTGGCTATAATGTGGTGAGGAATGCAGAATTATATTGCAGCATTTTGTATTGGTGTATCTATGGGGAAAACAACTAGTTGGGTTTTGTGTGCACAGATATATTCCATATATAATTTTTAAGATGACTCTGCTTTAAACTGATTCCCTGCCTGTATATAATGTGGTCACTTGACAGAGTTGAAGGATGGGAAGAACTCCTGGATTGAATGAGTAACTAAAAATCTCTCATGAAGTCACACAAAACTTGCAGAATCAAAGATCTCTCTTTCAGGTTAGAAATCTCTCAAACCTGGAAAAAATTCATTTTAGTAGCTCTACATAAAAAACTGCAGGATAGCTTCTTATTTCTTATTCTTAAATGTAAAGACAAAAATTTTTAATTCAGTGCTTTGAGCATTCAGGTAATAATACATATTTGTTTGTTTGTTTGTTTATATTTATATATTCATGTAATATTTTAAGTGGTTTAAAAGGGCTATCACCCAGAAAGTAGAGTCCTCTACTGAAAACTGACTGAATTTAAGACTGACAGTTCTCATATAATCTTCTTCTGCCAGAGGATATGAGGGGAGGAAGGGAAGGATCCAATAAAATCTGATGTATTGATCCAAAAAGGGCTTAGTAGGAACATGTCCCAAATTTATAACAAAATGAGAGATGATAATAAAATCTCCTGGTTCAAAACCCAAGATCATCATTGAACCACTTTGATTTAGTTAAAATCAGAATATGTGAATATACTCACCACCAACATCCTCACCACATTTTCAATTTTCTCACAACTCAGACACCTCAGTGATTCGATGTGAGAATGCTTTGGAAACATGGAAGGCACTACAGATTCATTGAATAAATTGGAAAATGGTATTAGAAGTTCATTTATCAACATTTTACTATCAGACTGGAAGGATATTTTAGAGGTATATTGGCCAACGTTGCGGATGATAAAATAAAAACAAGCTTATTACAGTTTTATACAGGGTGAGTTAAACAAAAAGAATTTAAACTCAAATATAGCAAACTGAGGAAATTATTTGGAAAAAAAACAGATTCAACTTGAATGCAAACTTTTTCACATATAAATGTGAAAAATATGCAGAAAAAAAAATTCAGAAATAATCAACTCCATAAACTAAAAGAGGAATGACTGGCTGTGCAACAGCTCTGCTGAAAAGCACCTTGTGGTTATAGCAGAGTTATAGCAGATAACCAGCCAAACCCAAGTCACCAAACTTGTGATACTGAGAAAAAGGTAAGTATCGTATTTATGAGTACAGAGTGTCATTTGCAAGAAGCTGCACAATTTCTGGTACTACTGCTTTTTCCTCTTTGGCTACCTCTATCTCAGTAAGAGTCCCATCTGTACCCAATATCTTGTCCACCTGAAGGGTCTTCTCTGTATGTGTAGAACAGTTGATGAAAATGTTGAGGGACAGGACAAGTCAGAGATACGAAAACTACGGCCTGTGAGAAACTGCTCCTGGTGAAGGCAGAGCAGTTTAATTTAGAAAACCAAGACTCAGATAAATTTACTGAAAGTCTTGAGATACTTAAGCTAGATACATAGAAACACAAAATCTAGGTACAAAGAGGAGAGAGATGAGCTGTTCCTTGTGCCTGTATCAACCACATGACCACTGAAGAAAGCCCTAAGGGAGTTGAGGCACTTACTCCACTGGAGTTTCAAAGAACAATTTGAACAAATGTCTGTCAGGATGTATAAATGTCTTTCCACTTGATATATGGTATCTTTCCATAATCTATTTTCATATTACATTATTTGAAAATGCAGCAACAGTCTAAATTTTCTAGACTAGGAGAGTCCAAACTGTAATAGGGTACAGTGGTTACTACTATAGTAACCAAAATCCCTCCAAGTGTTCATAGTCAGGAACTGCCACTAATGCCACAGGAACAATTGCCAGCAGGTGACCAGAGCACAGCAGACTCTTTTAGGCCATCTGCTGCCATGTTTCTCTCTTTGTCTTTTCTTTCTTGATGAAGTAGACAGCAATCTTTCCTATCTGTCCCCAAGTTACTGTCTAAAGAGACAGTGACAAATGGTGAATTCCCCCTTAGCTACTAGTGGCATTTCAATATCCAGGAATTCACACTGGGATATTTATGAATGAGCTTTCAAGTCAGAGAACATACAGCATCTTGAGGTTGCCTAAATTCCAATCATCACTTGAGACAACTGCAAAATTGCCTGGTTTTTTTTTTTTTCCTACCAGAAGAAAGCAGAGATAAGTTTGAAGATGTGTTCTGTATTTTTGCCTGCCTTGTGTTTGGGTAATGTCATTTGACCCAGGGGGAAATACTATTCTTTTAGTAAGTGCTTGTAGCATTTCATCTTCCTCCTTATTTTGCCCTGTAAAGTTGTGGGTATTTCAACAATATAGTATCTTGAGTCCTTGAGAAAAAAAAAAGTAATCTAACATCTGGGGGGAAAATAATTGGTTATATATTGAAAGAGGAGGCAAATCTTGGAAAGTTCAAAATTATTACAGAACACAATAGTGGAGTTGTATGTTCTTTTCACAGAACATTTGAACTAAGAAACTATTTTAATTAAAAAGTTATATATATATTTGTATTTCTTTTCCACACATACCTGCAGGCCTGTTTATGTATGAACATTACTGAAATATTTCTATGTGATTCAGAGGTGCATATTATTTTTACATGAATATATATGTCTATTATGCATCTCATTTCATTTCAATGCTGGCTTTCTAATTTGAGATAAACACAATTCCATTTAGTCTTCTTTTACATCTATAAATAGTGCAGATATAAAAGTGGGTTTCACTCTCATAAAATTTTTGTAAGCAAAGACTAAGGTAAACATGGATTTTTCCCCCTATATTCTGAGTTAATGATTTTTTAAAAAGAACATCTTTGTCCTAAATCAAAACCACACAGCCTGTCAATGGCTTTTGGTGATTTAGAAAACAACTGTGGATCATATGGCACTCAAAGGAAGAATGAGTTCACTGAAACTACTGCCAAACAGAATTTTGGAAGCAGAAATAGAACTGGGTAGGAAGTGGTTTTCCTGTCCCGCGAAAGTTTTCGAGATCTCGTTTCTCCCATTATGCCTCAGAATGAAGTGAAGACCTACTTAAGATGAGAGAGGGAGAAAGATAAAGCCCATCAGGCTGAACAGGTAAGCCCACAGCATCCTTATTCAAGTGGCTGGTTGGGTAGGGCACTTCCCAGGACAAGGAGCACCAAGGTTAGGCTCCTGTTCTGACCCCAGCTTGTGTCCTGAACCTCCACATGGGTGACTGAGGATGTTCAGGTCATGTCAACTGCATTTTGGATTGGCAGCACAATCAGTTACTAGAGTGTCAACTATTTTGTTGCAGATATGTTTTTTTGCCCACCAAATTTTAGTGGTAAACTGCTCTTTTCAACAGAAAACTTTTCAATTCTGGGAAATCACTGCCCTTTTTCAGTTCTTGCAAATATAATTTTACTCTCATTGTCCACACCAGAGGATGCAAAATTTTCTGTTGGTGTTCTACGTACAGCTGCACAAACATAGAGATAGGATGGCCCCAAATTCTCAAAGGCACCTATGCACCTAACTCCCACAGAGAGACAAACACCAGAGCAAAAAAAAAAAAAAAAAAAAAAAAAAAAAAGTGCAATTTGGGTATTGCCACTGCAAGCTTGCAGACATATGGGACCTGCAATAGAATCCAGATGGACTATTTCTCCCTCAGTGTCTGGAGAATAGGTGTACACTGGACTGATTTTGGGGCTTGTGCTGTCAGAGATCAGTCATATGCAGGGGATGATGGGGAACCATCCTGTCCTGAAGAATCATTTCAGAGCTTCTTGCAGCTTCAGAAGGGTTGTCTGTGCTGTGCAACAGTATTGGATGACACCAGCCAGCCAAACTCTGTCCATGCTGCCATATCTGCACTCCTACTAATATTTCAAAAGAGTGACACCAATGTATTTCTTTCTACTAAAGGCTAATTCTGAACTTCTACTTCAACCTAAGCATCCACAGTGCAGAGAGGAGCACATGCAGCTCCTCTGCTAACTCTGCAGGCTCCAAAATAGAATAAGTACAACAACGAAACCCTCTGGCAATAGAGCTTCTATAACTGCACAATGAAGCTTCCAGTTATGGCACCTCGAGATTCAAACCCAAATGTTATTCTGGAGCTGTATTAAGAGAGATTAGCAGCACTTCCTCTGTCCTCCCCGCATCGGAGCCTGCAACTTCAGCCCTTCCAGTGCCGAGATGAGGAAGGCAGCGCAACCATTAATAGCAAGCCTGACTGCAGTTGATAAACTCGATCCCTGCTGCTTCTTTTCCGGTGACATCACTGTTTCATGTCTCTGGATTTCTGCTAACAAGTCGTGCTCAAGCCATCGCTGCAGCAGAGGGCGCTGGCCTCGGGCAGTGGTTCAGAGCAATGCTGGTGCTGCAGGTAAAAGGGGTGACTTCCGGAGAAGCAAAGACAAATGTGTTTGCCCTCCTTTTTTGTTTGATATCATTTCACTCCCAAATCCCTTGATGCCAAAAGATGACTGGATATTTTAAACAGCATCGTTCTCACAAAGCAAAAAGAGAACAAGTGGTCTGCTGCACAGCTGTGTTCAAACCCACCCACTGTACACAGAGTCTAGTTCAGCCTTACTTTCTTATGAGGGTAATAAGTGTGCACATAGAATGAAATTAAGAACCCTTCCAAGTTCCGGGCCAGGTGCTGGGCAGATGTACAGTGAGGGGGTGAAGGGATTGTAGGGAAGCACTGAGATGAAATCTTCTCTCATAGACCACCGTGAAGCTGCAGAGCCCCTGCAGAGAAGTCTCGCTGAGACCTGTGCCTTACCTGGGAGCCCACCACAGAAAATGGGAGATGGGAGACTTCTGCTCAGCAGAGGACTCAGCCTTTCCACACCCGTCTCCATTCAGTACTCATCCCATTGCTCCTTTGTTCTCATGCACAGAACTACCCATTACAAGTGTATCTCTTCCTCTGAGTCAGGCTCTGACACTTCTTTGCAGAACGACTCTCAGAAGCAGCAAGGGGATAGATTTGGCTCCTGGTAGCTGTTGCCGACTTTTATTAGTACTTCATTTTCAGACAATGGTAGGAAAAGAGCTATCTGAAATCTGCATTTGATTGTTGGCAGTCAATACATACACTTTCACAAGTGAGATTTAATATGAGTCATGTAAAAAATATTGAAGAATTAAGACTACACCTACTTTTACATTTTCATTATATAGTCTAGATCATCATGTTCTGTTAACTAGCTACATTGAAATTTGCGGTGACTGATTGAATTTCTGAAGAGAACAGAAGTTAAGCTGCTGTGATGAAGTATCCATGTAGTTCATTTGGCCTCCTGAAATGCATTGATATCAACACAATTTACTATTTTAAGTGAATATATTTTTAATGCCATTTAAGATAAAAATATGGAAATATGGAAATGGTCAGAAAATATTTATTCTCAAGTCCAAATCTTTAAACTTTTAACTTCAACATTTTTTAAAATTTGTTTGATTTTTTTTTTGTTTGGTTTTTTTGGGGTTTTTTGTAGTTTAAAAGAACAACAATGACATCCAGTGGCTGTAAATTTTTACTTCCCTGTTTGACACCACATCCAGTGTAGAAAATAGATTTGTGCCTCATAAAATTGTAAAATAAGATATGAATTTAAATACATACTGAGTAGAGGTGCAAAGCCTTAACATGTAACCTTGAGACATTTTACAATAGCTATTGTTCTGGAATGTATGAATGTTCATAAGACAATTTTTTGGTAACATTGAAATAAGTACAATGAATTTGCTCTAGAACTCTGAAACCAATTAAAGTTGGAATAAAATTAGCATATGCTTTTTAAAACTACTTTACATCTATAAGACCTTGTTAGTAGTAGCCCTTTCTTCCCTGCCTCCTATGCTTGTTTTGTGTATTTAAAAGCCAGGAGTACCTGGTAGCTTTTCTATAATGATATGGACCATACCAGCCCTAAAGATAGATATGTTAAAGATGAGGAATGTCACTTATCATTATTTCTCCTATCCCTAAGAAAAATAAAATATTTATTTCCAAAAATACTGGGGGGGAAAAAGTGAATTGAGGAAGTCAACCTTCTTTTCCAAGGTTCTGTGAACCAGGCTGCAAATGAGGGGAAGCCTCCCAGCCTGAAGGTGCATTCACTAATGCAATTTAATTTTCCCTGCTGGTAAAGATTCAAAAAGACTTAATTAAAATTATATAGGAGTTTATTTAAACAAATCTTTTTTTAGCAGATCAATAACCAGAAGACTCTAGGAATAGTACCACCCTTCTTTTTTTTTTTTTTTTTTTTTTCCTTCTATGGACAGTTTTTCTTCTTGTTTCTCTTTGTACCTGCACTGTCCAGCTTGCTGAACCTATGACAATGGGCTTCCACACCTCCAGCTCGGGAGTCACTGGGGTGACCAGTGCTACTCATTACCACAGAGCTGCAGAAGCCCTGGGCAACACCAGCTACTGATGGCATTCTCCATCTCCACTCTGGCTCACACAGCACACACCACCTCAAATCCCTCTCCTGGTCTCAGACAGCTTCAGGGCTCTCAAGCTCCTGTTCTGCAGTAGGTAAATAATTTTGCTTCAGGAGCTGGAAATAATCTAGGAACTTCCCCAGGGAGCCAGACAAACCTGGACTTGCAACAGGGAATGCATGGATTTCAGTTAAACACCAACATTTAAGGCAAAGATGGATTTATGTGGAGGGAAAGGGATTCAGCAATCTCTCCTGTGGCCAGTTGGATTTAATGATATAGCTCTTGCTGTGGAGATTTCATTCCCAATCTAGCAGCTCAGCAGGGATGACTTAATAGGTGGGCTTCTATTTTTTGTTACACAGTCATTCTCCTTCAGTTTAGCTTCAAGTTGTGCATGTCAGCACATTTGAGAACAGTAAAATCAGTATGAAAAAAATGACCCATTCTTAAAAAAAAAAAAAAAAAAAAAGTTATGAAAGAATAGGGGTGCTTCTCTTCTCCCAAGATGAAGTCTGTACTTCATGCTCTGTAAGATTTTCTGTATAAAGAGTATATATTATTTTCACTTATCTGTCTATATTTGGCAGAGTTACAAACAGAATGGTTTTACACTTGAAGAACTGTACCTGAACTGACATATCATCTGCACTAGAAATTAATTAAAATAATCTCAATCTTTTCTTCTTGCTGGTGGTACCTGACAGCTTCTTTCACCCAGTATTACTTGGAGTTATTTATTAGCTTTTATTAACAAATTTCATCCCTTAACCTTCTAAACACCTTGAAAATACCCACAGTCAAAAACTGAAATCATGGCAGTTAATTTTAAGAGAGATAGAATGTGTAACTCTTTCCCCTAAATGGATTGGCATGATAGTTTCTCAGGCAAGGAAATGCATTTGCAGTCTTCTCTCTCTCAGATTGGAGAGTAACTGATGCTTCTCCTGGTGTAAAAGACATTTGAAAATCAAAGAGAAACTTAGCCCTTGATTTCTTCCTAACATGGTGTTCATGTCTCATGGTAAAGTCTCCTCCCAACTGTATTTAGGCAGTAAGTCTCCATGGGAAACAGGCACGGACCTGCCAAGAATTGTATATGGCTTGATGGGATTGAAAGTATTATTACCGAGGAAAACTACAGAGCGAAGGGAGGAAAAGGCTTGTTGATTTGCAATGTGATCTTCCCCTCTCTAGTGACCTGCCTTTGCTACAGACATTGATCAGTTATGAAAAGCAAAGGCAAAATTAGAATAAAAGGTTTCTAATTATCAAAGCATGTGTACCAAACCCTTCATTTTTGCATTTTTACAGACACGATTATGTTTATGTATGTACGGTATAAAATATATACAAATAAATGTATACTAAAGTTTAGAGGTATTAAGGGCATAACTGTAAAATTGATGCAAAGTCTCTGACACTGCATAGATCTTGCAGGGAAAGAAAATTCTTCCTTAGTTACACACATCACAATTCCATAGTTGTTCTGCATTATCCTTTATTTGAGACCAAAATGAAGCCAAAAAGAGAAATCCCTGTGGATATCAACTGTCATCATTTTATTGCCTTGAGAAAAATCAATTTACAGCTCTCATTTTTAGATCCTCTGCTATGTCCATCACTCACACTGGAGCTCACCTCCTTTCTCCTCCATCTCTTCTGCTCCCTGACTTGTGCCTGTGCACTGGAACAGGAGGGCCAGCACCTCTCCTAGCAGACAGCCAGTGTTTGTTATGGAGGGGACACTGAAGTCAAAATTTGTGGTTTTGATAAAGCACGAAACACTCCAGCAACCCATTTCACTGGGGAATTAGCTAAGTGGTTCCCCTCATCAGTGGGAGCCATGGTCTAGTTTCCAGGTGCATCAAAAGAAGAATAACTGTTCTGTGAAAACAGAAGATTAGTTGACTTCACTTGCTAAAATATCTGCTCTCTGTCCTCTTAGGAAGATACAAAAAAATCTGTGAATACTCGCAGAAACACAGCAGCAACATTTCACTTTTTATTATTGTCATTAATATTACTTTTGTGCTTGCAGTCCAGGCAAGGCTGAGAAAGAGGAATTTGCAACCACTGAATAAGAGTCACATTCCCATTCTAACAAGTTTGCAATTTAGAGGTAGCAGATGGACCCAGACAGATGGCAGGGCAGAGGCAGTATGGGACATAACTGATCTCAGAGCATCCTCCTGCCTAATGTTGCTGACCTTGTGTAAACCTAATGGCCAGTTTTGGGATGGTATTTGAAAAACAGGGAAAGCAACATCTGGAATTTACATTCCCTTGTAATAAAAGTAAGAGATAATTTAGGAGCAGAAATACATGTAAAAAAATGTGCATATATTAAAATACATATATAATGTGCATATACATCACTAGAAAAAATTTCAGAGAATCATGGAATAATTTGGGCTGGGAGGAACCATTAAAAGTTATTTAGTCCAACACCTCTGCCATGAGCAGGGACACCTTCCACCATACCAGATTTCTCAGGGCCCTGTCCAATGTGGCCTTGAATGTACTCAGGGATGCGGTATCTACTGCCTCTCTGGGCAATCCATTCTTGTGCTTCACCCTCCTCATTGTAAAAAAATTCGTACTTAAACCTAGTCTGAATCTACCTCTCTTAGTTTAAAACCATTACTCCTTGTCCTATTGCTACAGGCCCCACTAAAATGCTTACCCCCACCTTTCTTGTAGGCCCCTTTTAGCTGCTGGGAGGCTGGATAAGGTCTTCTCAGAGCCTTTTCTTCTCCAGGCTGAGCAGCCTCAGCTCTCTCAGCCTTCCCAGGAAAGGTGCTCCTGCCCTCTGACTGTCTTCACAGCTCTCTCCTGGACTCACTCCAATGGGTCCATGTCTTTGCTGAGGACCCCAGAGCTGGATGCAGCTCTCCAAGTGGGTTCTCTGGAGGTCAGAGTAGAGGAGCAGAATCACTTCCTTTGATCTGCTGGCCACCCGCTCTGTGATGAAGCCCAGGATGCAATTGGCACTGTGAGCTACAAGTGCACATTGCTGGCTCATCCCCAGCTTGTCACCCACTAGTACCCCCTAGTCCTTCTCAGCAGGGCTGCTCTCAATCTCTTCACCCTCCCATCTGTGTTGATACTGGGGGTTGCCCTGGCCCAGGTGCAGCACCTTGCACTTGCAAAATTTAGAATTCCTAACATCAATTCCTGCATAAGCATGACTTTTGGCTCCCACTACCATTTTATTATTGTCAAACCTAAGCAGTTTTCTCTGTCAAGATAATCATCAAGTTACCTGCTTTTATGGCACAGAGAATAAATGGATATATAAGCTTTCATTAGTCTATATTCTTTGGAGTGTTTTTATTTTTAAAAACAAGCTGTTTTCTTAAAATGGTACAGTTTAGTTCGCTTGTGATACCAACTGTTAAAAATATGAAAAAAGTAAATCTAAAACCTTTTAAAGGACTTTTAAAAGTCCTTTGTCCAGTCTTTGTATATTCAGGTGCGCTTTAAGCAACTTTATTTTAGCAGGTTTGTTAATAAATAAAATCATCTGTGAATTAAAATATTTATTTACAAATACAAGTTAATAACTTCAAAACAAGCTCCTTAATCATAAATCTCTGCTGTGAAATCCACATAGGTTATTTTTTGTGTTTACTCGCCCTAAAACAAAGAGAAAATTATACTCAGCTTACTGTAATTAGCTTGATTAGCCTCACCTTGTTCAAGCATATTCCTAGAACAGAGACCTTAAGGTGAATATGCTAACAGCCTTCTACTTTGTAAAACAGTGTTATATTTTAGCATATAAAAGCCTGGCTTAAAAAAAAATTGTTTTCTTTTGATTTCTCTATGTGCTGCTGTGGAATTTATCAAATCTTCCTTTTTTAATGAGGAAGCTAAATTCGGCCCATACCAATATTAAAATTATGATTTCACTTGTGGCAAAAATAAATGTGTGGTTTTATTTCAAGACAGCTCATTGGTCTTATTTCTTTTAATGTAAAACCTGACTGTGGATAGTGCACAGGTTGTTCTCATCCTACTATTTAAAGCTAGCCTTATTCCCCTTCTGAGGTTATGTGGATTAGCTGGGTAGCTGTGAAACCTGAGCATCTGTACTAGAACTTTACAACAGAACAGCTTCTTAAAATTTTCAGTAAAAAGCAATCCTAAAACACTACTCTTTTCAGCCAAGAGAGCCTAATTCTTTGAGATTGCAATCACTATGAAGGAAAATAACTTTACTCCAGCCAAGAGCAACAGAAACTAATTTCTAATAAACTAGAGAATGCATCTGGATCTGGTCTTAAACAAAAAAGTCACAGAGCAATTCTGTATTTCAGGTGTAAAAATTTTCGAATGGATCCAGTGATTTGCCCAGGTGGGTACAAAGAGGGTGAGAAAAGATGTCCCTGATGATACAGGGAAGGACAAAGCCTTGGAAAACAGGAACACCAAGAAGAGGCCAGTTACAGGTCCCACAGGCTTTGCTCTGCCTTAGCAAGAAGGGCTCTGTTGAAGCTGGGAACTGCAGTGAGTTAACATGCACAGGGAGGGGAATCTTGGGGGCCCTAGCAAAGTGGGAAGGACAAGACAGTATTTTTTGGAGCCTGGTCCAAGGCAGCTTCAGTGTATTTTAATGAAAGAGGAATATGACTTTATTCTAATTTTTTTTTTCTTTTCTTTTAAACTCTAGGGGACATTGTAATCCCCAGCTTCTCTACTTTCAGTCCTGCCCTTGCTGCAGACTGAGAACTGGTGTGATCTATTGTTAGTGTTTGAATGGATTTCTGTTTGGGGTGGGATACCAAATGTAGGCCTGCTGAGCCACAGAAAATAAATAATGGACAGGAAAACTTATTTTCCAGGCTTAAGTAAAGAGGGATGAAGAGTAGGGGTTAGTGAGGGAGGGGCTGGAAAGGTAGTTGGTTAAGATTTATTTGGCAGACATGTACAACTATCCTGTTTGAGTTGTATTTGAATTAATTAACTTCATCTGTGTAAACTGGGTCAGTATCCTGTAATTTCCTAAGGGTATGGCAGTATCAGGAAGCTAAATAGTCAGCAGAGCTGGTTGAATAGTTAAAATAACTGATTTACAAATAGTTCCAGGAATAAAACCACTGAGTTTCATTTCTTATGATTTATTGGGCAATATAGGAAAATTTATCTTACCTGAAAAATGTCCTTTCTGTAAGAGGGGAAGTCCGCAGCTCCTTGGGTTTTCCTCTCATACTTTCCACTCTCTGGAGGCAGAGCCAGGCTGGTCAAATGAGGCCATACATCAGCAAATCTCACAAGTTTCCAGGGCAACTCCATAGAAAGTAGTCCTTTTACAGCTTAATTCACAGCTAAGCTGATAAGGAAGAGAGAGAGAGAGAAAAAAAAAAAAAAAAAAAAAAAAACCACCAATATAATTCCTGCTGCAGAAAAGTTTAAACTTCCCTGACAACTGCTTTTATGTTCCATAACATCTCTCATAAAGATATGAACATCTGGGAGAAGGAGAAAGCATTCATAAACATAGCATAGCTGGCAAGTTTGCTTGACTCAGAGCTGCCCTTCTTATGCCAGGTGGGTAGATGAGGCTTCCAGCTTTCTTCCTAGAAGAAATTAAAGGCATGCAACCTTCATCCTAGGAAAGACTACAGGTTTAAAACAATACAGTACCCATTAGGTGTCAGGGAATACAGGAAAATGGTGAATGCAAAAGGCATGTCATGCTGCCCTCCCTTTAAAAAAAAAAAGAATATCAGTTCAGAGACAGCATGTGAAATGTGCTGCTTCCTCCACATAATGGCAGGATATGAGAAGGTTTGCATGTATGGTTTTGAGACCTTGATTATAGTGAACGAAATACATTTCTGTGCATGTTGGAAAAGCTGCCTAGCCTGAAGACTTCTACAGCTCATGAGGAAAATCCACAAATATTAAAAAAAAAAAAAAGAAGGGTATTGCCGGCTTTTAGAGCTTTGGCAAGGTACAGATTTAGTCACCCAGTAACTGAAGTCTTACCAGCAGGTTGTTATTTTAATTTTTAATTAATGACTAGGATTACAGACTACCATGATGTGAGACTTCTGAATGAGATATTTCATTTACTTGCTTCTTAGTGGTTTTTTCTGACATAATGGTTTCTCAAGGATTTTTAGAAGATTTTTTTCCCAGTGTTTGTGGCATTCATATGTGGCTAAATAAAACATAGAAAGAAAGAGTTCTATTAAATAGTACTGCTTCTCCTAGATAAGACTGTATCCTTTAAACACAGTGTTTACTGAAAAGATTATAAGGCTAAAAGCCTTCAAAGAAGAAAATTTAGCAAAATTTCAGAAAGAAAAAAATATATATTAATAATTGCATATTCAGTGAATTTAATTTCCAGCTAGGAACTCTTTTCATTAGCAGAGGTTTGAGAAGCCTTGTATCTGCTTTTGAGAACTGCTCTGAGGCTTTACAAAGTCTACAGTGATCTAGAAACCGAACTCATTTATCATCTGCAGTAAATAAAAAAAAAATCTTTTTATTTTTAACTGTTATGAGAGATAGTCATAAAATCTTTGAGCATATCCTGTCTGCTGATTATATTCTCAAGGCAGAAAAAAAGTGGGGTGAATCCATGTGGATAGCCTGCTTTAGTTCTTCCTCCTATATCTTCTTAATATTTTCTATCTTTTGATGAGTAAAATTTTGTTGATACACAACCAAGATGAAATTTTGAGTGCATCTTGCCTCTCAAAGGAATTACAATATGCAAGCAATATTTTCCTTCATCTTACGCCATCTTGCTTTCTTCACGGACTCCAAACACAAGGACAAAATGAAGAGCTTTGAAAATTAATTTTGAAGATGAATGACCAGAAGTTTCCCTATTTTGTTTTTTTCAGCAAATCAAAGCTATATCAGCAACAAGCTACATGATCTTGCAGATGCAGACACAGATGTAGAGGCCTCTGAACTACTTCCAAAACTGGAAGCAGCACAGTCACCACATCAACATGATGCCCTATCATAATTAACTAATGGCTATATGGCTGCCACAACCCACTCAAATATTGTGCACAGCTAGACAGATTGTATTTTTGCCAAATTTTTTGGCTGCATCTATTTGTGCACTCTCACTGCAGTGCATGATACCAATAATGCTGCACAGATATGTGAAAAAAAAAAAGTATAAATCCTTGCTAAAAATGAAACCAGTGCAAAACAAACCTTGGATAAGAATAGGTTGCTGACTGGTAACGCTCTCCTAAGATATGATTCTTCAGTCTAATTTAGAGCAGGCTCTCAGGAGCAGTAGTGATAAAAGAAGCAACATAAATGGTGGCATTTAATTAAGTATTCACAGTTAATTTTTCAGATTTAAGCCTCGTTTCCATCTATTTTTCCTACTGTTCTGTGATATTTAGTGGTTTGTGACCACTATGACAAAACACCTCAACATATGTTCAACAGTAACCTGTGTGTGTGTCTACTGATTTCAGGGAGATTTCTGTCAGGTTCAAAACTGGGCTCCTGTGTTGACCATGCTAACACATAACACTGTATTTTAAGCAACAGATGTGTTTCTGGTTTCCAGTGTTTCTAGCTCATGTATCTGGCAGCTGCAATGTTAGCTACTAATTACCCTACAAGATTGATCACCTTTGCAGGAGAATTTGCTGCAGAATTTATGACAAGCCATTTATCTCAAGGCCATTCAAATAGAATTATGGTCACAAATATTACATTTTAATAGTGGTTGTTTGAAACCAAGAAATAATTTTGTGTTCTGGGATCCCATTGTGTTTACTTAAAGAGCATTTGAGTTCTATTTGGTCTAACAGTTTACATATTTCCAAAGGGCCTTTAAACTTCTTTTCTGTACTACAGAGTAATGAAAATCAGTCCACTTCCTTTGTAGCAAAGGGGCTTTTGTTTGTCATCCTGCTCTGTGTTCCTTGGGCATTTCATGACGAGGAAAAGAAACCCTGTACAGTCAATTTGTTCAATTGACTGAAGTATGCACAAAAGTAGAGAGCTATTTAAGACATTGGGTCTTTTGTTTCTAAGCATGATGTCTGCTTCTATTGAAGAGTTGTTACTTCTAAATATTTAAATATCTTTATATGTACTATAGAAGTATTACAAATTTATGTAAATACATATTATAAATATGTACGATGAAAGTGGTTGCAAATTATTTTTCTTCCCATCTAGGAGGTAAAAGGAAATTTTGTTGCATGCATAGAGACCTAGCATTTAAATCCCTTTACTGATAACAGTTATGAACTCTGTTAACTTTATGCTAAAATTTACCAATTTTATTCTATTTCCTACCATAAGATCTTTCTGATGTCCTGCTGGAGCACTGATGAGCATTCTGCCTTTCAGTTTTCTCTGGTCTTTCTGTGATTACTGAGCACATCTACTCTCTTATTACCCATTTTTTTTAATTTCGCTCAAAGAGGACCAGAGAGTCAGCTTACCTCTAAAAGAGGCAAGCTAATAAGTGACAACACTTAGTATAGAGGAGTTTTTTAACTCTAAGTAGATGAATGAAAAATTGGTTGAATTAACATACTGCAGAAAGTAATGCCTATTCATTATCAAAGTGGAAGAGTGTACTGAATGCAATTTGCAAGGGACTCAAGACCTGTCCTGAGCCTGGTGGGCTTCATTGTGTATTCTGGTCTGGAGGTGGTGTCAAAAATGCCATCTATTTTGGAGATGATGCACAAATTGTGGCAAATACATTAGAGGTCAGGATAAGACATTTTTAAACAATCCTGACAAGCAATATGTACTCTGAGAAAAAAACACCAGTTACACAGAAGATGATTGAGATATTGTATTGTGGGCGACTGTAAGTTGAAAGTGAGTCTTGATTTTAAAAAAATTAAGAGGAGGTACTAGGACAAAAAGCAAAGATAATGCTGAGAAATATTAGGTAATCTTTCCACTCTGCTTATCTGAAGTATTACCTCCACTTTGTGTCAGTAATCCTCAAAAAGGATGTGAACCAAGAGGGCCAGTCTGCAATACAGCAGTGATAATCACTGTGGGCTTGGTCACATAAATATTGAGGAAATACTAGAATAGTCTTGGGGAAGAATACAAGGGAAAGAAAAGAATAACTTGTACCATGTCATACATAGAGAAGGCAGAAACATTTGGCTTAAATTAAAATAAGAAAACTTAGGCTATATATTGGAAACACTCTAAAGGAAGGATGATAACTGACCCCCTGGACAATTTGGAGTACGTGTCTTTGCTTTTGACTTTGGAAGTCTACAAGGACAGGCTGATCATGAGCATCAGGAGTTATTCCCTACAGGGACTTTTCCAACAGTTTCTTTGGGTTTTTTTCTGTGACATATTTGCTATAAAAAGAAGCTCTTTAATGAAGTTCCAATTAACAAGCAAGAAAGATTAAAGTTTATTGTAAATTGCCAAATTTACAGATTGGTGTAATATAAATTCATGTTTTAATAAGATTATATTCCAATTAATGCTTGGGAAATACACCATGTCAACATTACAAGGAGCAACAGAAAAAGACTGTATTTTATCATCTTTCTAGTTATATTGTTATTTAAAGGAATGATGGGAATTAAGAGTGGTCTTTGTAAAACTTGTTTTGTTTGCAGCTGTTTTGGTTCTGTTGCTTGATACCCATACTAAGCATTTCAAGAGAGTGAACACAGTTAAGTTACAACTTTCTGTATTAATGACTTCTTTTTCATTTTAAGTAGATGCCTTTTAGTTTGTGCCATCCTGAAGATACAGGGTTGTGACTCAACCAAGTATATCCTGATGACAGAATTTTATTATCTTTCTGCATGTTTTTTGGTACAAAATAGCTATATATGGATTTTAAGTTATCTTTCCTTTAACTTTAGTGAAAAAAACTTTTAAAGACTATAAAGGACCCTAAAAGTATATCCTGATATCTGGTGGAAAGCCGTGGGATTTTGAAAGAAAGAAGAGTGCTTGAATTTGACAACTGACCCTGTCCATGAAATTATATTTACCTACAACAGTTGTGGGTTCCAGCAATTCTCATGCTCACCAAATAAGCTTTGAGGCCAGTGTTTACTGAAATAGAAAAATTTGTTCACAGTAGTGGTAACCAAGGAAATATTTGAATATTTCTTCAAAGGGAGAAACTCGAAGTAATCAGGAGTGTTTCAGGCAAATAAGACATCTCTGTTTGCCCTAACCTTGCTTTTGACCACTAGTTACCAGTGTTTTACTTTAACCCTCCCTAGGTGCCATGTATGTTTTTCGTAATGTGTATTGTTAGTGAATCTACAGAGGAAACAGGAGAAATGGAGATGCTGTAAAATTGATCTTCATAGCTGGACCTTACATGGAGACTGTGGAATTTGAGAATTTGATTTGCTATAGGTCATCTGCTTGCCTGAATTCTTGATTATCTGTCTTTATGTCAGCTACCCAATCTACTTTTCCTTCTTATTTTGTTCCTCTTCTGCATTCACAAACTAAAAGTCAAGTGACTGGGAGAGAACATTGCACAGACTGAAACTTGTGACTGAGCCTTAGTTCACAAAGGAAGGATACAGAAATGACTGGAAGGGAAATTAGTCAATGAATCAGGTAAGTAAATAATTTCAGTTCAAGGAACAGATGTGTGTTTGCCTTTTCCTGTTACGGTTTAAATGGAGAGAGTTTTTTTGGTATCCAGGTTGCAATCGCAAGCTGAAAATAGTTCTGATTCATTTTAATATCACGCACATAATTTAAAAATTCATGCACCCATATGATTGTACCCATCCTCTGGCTGTAGACTTTGCCTTCACAAGATTAGATTAATCACAATCTCTGCATGATTTAAGTCCATCTGGAAAATGAAACTAGTGCAAAATCTGGCTGCCTCAAACCTGGCTGCTCTTCTAAGAAAGTATTGTGCCTTTGTGAAGTTCAGTGCACTTTTGCCATATGATCTCCATTGGCTACCAGTAGCCACTTGAGTGTTTCGACCTTTTAAGCTCTAAATAATTGTATACGCAAGAGTTTAACCTGCTCTTGTGTTATTCCTGAACCAGCTGCAAGTAGCAAACATGCTGGATTCATTTTCTTCTACCAGAGAGAGAAATCTTGGCAAAGCATGGGCTGTGATACCTTGTTTAGACTGAGAACGTCGTCATCTAGTTAGTCCTAACTTGCTCGGTATCCTGAAATCTTTATTGTTTTGGCCTTGATCTTCAAAAGATTGTAGTATTAAGCAAAATAAAAGAGCAAATATGATTAATGTTTAGAAAGAGCAGTCTATCTAAATCCTTTCTTTGATTTCTTTCTATTTGTGAAGCATTGCTTCACATTAAATGATGCATCTTCTCTTATGCAGATATCTTTTAAATTGCATCTCCCTTAATTTAAAATCAGGTTTATTCTGTATATGTTGTCTAAAATCCATAGGGTTTGCAGCACTTTTTCTCCAAACCCTTAACCACCTCCCCTCTCCCTGCCTACATCAGGCATCAATTTAATAAATGCAGTTTGAAGGAATAAGATGTAGTCTGAAGTTGAAGCAGCTCTTTGACAGCTGAGATTGGCATGAGAAGGGTTGAGATGAGGCACAAATTTCCTCCAGCTGCTTTGCACTAAGATAATCAAGATTCAGCAAGGGCACAGTGAAGCTTAGAGAAGTCAGTTGCTCTGGTGAGGCTGCCTACCTTCAGACTGATCACACCCATCTTGCTTCTGAAGAACCCATGCCAGAAAGGCCAAGGTGAACAAGTATGTTGACTGCTCTGATCTGTCCTTCAGCTGGAAATAGACAAGATCAAGATGCCACAACCAGTTTTCTGACAGCCTCTTTTTTTGTTGGTGTGTCTTTTTGGTTATTTTTACTACCCTTCTATTCCCAGAGTAAGCAAGATGAAGAATAGGCTCTAGTTCAAGGGCATAAATGGATTTTTCAAAAAGACAAAATGTAGTTCAAAAATAGGTAAGAAGGATAACACACTAAACAACTAACACTAACTAGAAAGCTGTTCGTTGCACAGTGAGGGAGAATTGTACAGGAACATGACAAGACATCAAAAGCAAGGCTGAAAAAGAGGTAATAGCTAAGCTGTAAGGAGCATTACATATTAGAGAGTGGCTGATCTTGAAATCAAAGGGTGAAATGAGTTATTTGTCATATAAGCTCTAAAAAAGGTAACAACTCTAACATCTCACTAGGCATGTTAAATATTAGAGCTGTATTTCTGTTCTCATCCAGAATATGATGTTGCCTTAGAAAGTGTTCATTTCCCTGGTTTAGGAAACAGAAATGCTTTTAAATGAAATATTTACCAGACACAGGCTCAGTTCTATGTTTGCTTTTAAAAATGTCATCATTCACATTTGCTTTGACTTTGTATTTGCATAGCAACAGGAGACCATTATCCAGCAACAGGAGACCATTATCCTGTCACAGTATTGTGGGGTCTCCAAGGTGTATGGCAGAGGGGCTACTCCTACAGACTGCTAATTTAGTTACTTCTGCTGCAGCTATCTGTGCAGAGAAATTAGCAGCCATACTAATTCACACAAAACCCATGTACACAAGGGAAAGGACATAACATCAAATAACATGCAAAAGAATGGAATTCAGCCTCTTTCACATTGAATCACAAATATGGATAAAAATAGGAGAAGCAGTCACAGTATCAGAGTAGTGAGCTGTGCAACCACAGGCTATTAGCTTGTGCCAGAGACCACATTTTGGTACAACAAATGTCAAAAGATTGACATTTTCAACACTGAATGTAAAAGCTACTGGAGCTGAAGCATTTGCCAATAGCATTGCTAAGCCATTCTAAATTCACTTATGAATTGGATGCTGATAAAGGAGAAAAACACAGAAACTGAGTGCACATACAGCAGAACACAGAACCACTTTTCCCCTCCTGCTGTGTTTACAGGCAAGCCAGCACTGGAATATGAAGTCAGGAAGTATTGCAGTGGGCACACACTGCCTCATCTCAGATTAATACACCTGACAAAAGTCTCAGCAAATTCAGTGGGTTTCTAACTTTCTACAGTGGACATACTATCATAAGATTTGATGAGTTGCCAGGCAGAGATTAACGTAGTGCTTTGTATAGAGCCTATGATGAAACATTTTCCAAAATTCTGTGAACTTTTCTATTAAATTTCTTAGTACTGCTGTTAAATAATTGGCATATTAGCATGACAGCAGAGCTTAAAGCCCTGTGAGATAACTGTGCTTGGAATTTTCAATAAACAAAGCAGTGGTTGAGAGGGAAAATGGAGACATGGAGGAGTAAAGGGTCTTATCAAGGTCCTCTAAATTTTGTAATTCTTTTCTTGTCTAGCGTATATCTTTTTGCACTTTGTAGTGCCCTTACAGTCTGGAGAAGGGTTCCCAGATGACATTGTGCCACAGCTGTTCTCTGTGCCATGCTGTCAAGCTGAGAAGTGACATACTTATTTAGGTAAGGACCATACTCACTCTGTGCGTGTTCATCCATAAAATAATATCTAATTTGAATAGAACTAGGAGAAGAACAAGAAACACTGAACATATACACCAAATAGGGGATATCTAGCTTCTTTCCAGTTCTAAAATATGTGGTGCACAAGGGGAGGAGAGGAAAAATGAAAACAGCCTGAAGGACAGAATCATTGAAGAATCACTGTCTTTAGCAGCCACATACTGTCTTTGTGACGGTATAGAAAAATTGTTATTGAAGTTATGTGACATGTTAGATGGAAAGGGTAGAAGGACTGAAAAAAAATGGGTAAGGGAAGAAAAGTAATACCATGACGAAAAATTGTTCAAAAAAAATGCTTTGATCAGCAATGTGAAGGTATCATTAAATACATATTATGCCTTTCATCTTAAATTATTTGTGGAATTCTATTACCAGATTGATACTTGCACCTCTTCGTAGCGAGCCCCTGAAACAAATAAAGGCTGGAAAACACAGTCTTCATGCTGAAGACATCTGTTGATCTTTTGTTTTGATACCATTTCATATCACTTTTTGAAGTTTCCTGCTAGCCTAATTGTCTTTACGCTGCTTTGTTTCCTCTTACTGTTTTCAGGGATTTGTTTTTTATGGTAATTTTCCTTGTAAGTTACTAATTCTTACATCCACAAAAGAGTAACCATTTCATCAGGGAGCTGAGGCTAGTATCATACATCTAAAAACTGGAAGGGTTCACAGTCTTACCCCGGTGTAATTTAGAACAGCTGCAGAGCAGTTCTAAACCAAGCTGTCCTGCCATTTCCCAGCAAGGAAATTCCGGGGTATGACTGATGGTGGTATACGTGGGAACAATCAATGCAACATAAAAATAAAATCAATTCTATTTCAAAGTACCTATCTGTCTAGCTACAATCTACTTTGCTTCAAGACAGAAATATAGGAAATATGTTCTTCTTAAAGCAAGACAGAGTGTTCAAAACATCTTGCAAATTCTGAGTCCCTCATGCTACACAAAATCTCCTGAAAAGCAGTGTTCCAGCATATCAGAAGTATGTAAACCAAAAGAAAAAAAAAAAAAACACATGGCAAAGATTACTCAAAAGCCAAAAAAGAAAATGTTACCAAGCCTTATTGCCTTGTTTTGGGGGGCAAAATGACAAATTTTCATGTCAGGACTTCTACCAGGCTTGCATGTTGGAAGCAGAAGTCATGCCAATCCCTGAAGCATTGGTGCATGATGCTGGAGGAGCAGAAAGTCAGTGAATGTCTTGGATCAACACAATTCACCTCTGAAATCCTCTGCTGCAGCCTGAAAAGCATTGAAAACCTCAGTCCAATTGCCCGGCATCAAAAATTCATGAAGCAGAACTTTTAATCTAAAAATCTGGAGTAAAGTCATAATTATCAATGAACATGGCTTGTAATTCAGTGCCACAGGGAGCTGTGATTGTTTAGAACCTACCACAGCTGTGGTAATACACAAATTTCACTTGTCGTTTTCTCATTAAAATCTTCATTATTAAAATGCTCTATGGTTGCCATAGATGTGTAATTTTTTTTCTTCCAAAGAATAGCTTCTTAGCCACATGATGCAGAGACAAATGGAGACACTGGGGACGTCATGTGAGGACACACAGAGGAAAATATGGGAGGAGGCATGTGGAAATGGGTATTGTTGGGAACACAGCAGGAGATACTTTGTTCCTCAGTACTCAAATCAGTAATTAACCATTTCGGTAATTGGCAAATAATTAAATGAGATGGAATTCCCTGAGTCCATTCTATTTTACCTGCACGTTACTCCGGTGTAAAAGAAAACTTAATGTACCTGGTTTTTGTTACGTCACAATTTTAGGGATTACTCCAGGGGTTAAAAACGCTATTTTCATGTTATATTGTAGACACCTTGAATTGAATTGAATTGAATTGAATTGAATTGAATTGAATTGAATTGAATTGACAGAAATACATGAAAAAACATGGCAAGATATGAGAAGTGATATCCCAGTGACAGTGAACTGTGAACTGGGAGACAAAGGACCTATTCTAAACTTTAGTACTATTTTGGTCTGAATTTGAGCAATTTAATTCACATCTCTGTGAAACCTGTGCTTTCTTCCTCTGCTTCTTGGATTTTCTGCTTAAGAATATAGTTCTTGGTTTAACCATCTCACTAAATCTGCATATTGTATTTCTTATGTCAGAACTGCAATCTGACTCTGGTCTGCTAATACTACTGTAATGTAAAAGGAAAAATAAAATAAAAAGAAAATTTAGGTATGCTAACAAATAAAAAGGAACCATAAGCACATGAGATTTTTAAGTCATGACAAAAGACAACAAATCTGTTGTCATAACATGAGCTTACAGGAGAAAAGAAAGGACATGATTATTGATTATGGTTTGTCTCTTTCTTCTTAAGAGATTGAGGTCTATAAATTCAAGATTACTCTACAATTTCCCATTCGATCAGGCAGAGCAATAATTACAATTCCATAGATGAAAATGTATTTGCTTTAGAATTCAAGTTGCATACATTGATTCCATGTGCTAATTTCTCACGTACATGTAAAGGTACTGAAATGTTAAGATCATTTCCAAAAAATCCTCTAGGAAAATAAAGTAAGATCCAAGAAAATGGTAGTTCCTTAGCCCTAATTATGATCTTGAAACCTTGAAAACTCTAGGGCCTATTCCTAAGTCCAGCTAAATTCTGTCTGTTTTTAGAGTTGTACTATTTCATCTTGACAGGACAAGTCTCTTCTTCCAGGAGATCATTAGCTATAAGTGCAACTCACATTCTTTATTTCTATTTGGATGGTCTTAACTTTAACTGGTTTTTTTAGGAGAAAAAGGCAGTTAAAAGTTTTCTTCCATTTGCTTTGATGATATGTAGAAAAAGTCATTCCTCTCTGGAAATGTGAATGTTGCTAGTTTCAGTTTAGTATCTGCTAATTTTGCTTCAGATGAAATGTTTTGCATCTTAATTTTTGGTTTTGATGGAAATATTTTTGTTTTAATTGAATCTATTTTAGCTTACTACTTAGGTGGTGTCTTTATATTAAAACTATGAATTTTCAGAAAACCCTTGCCTGTAGTTAAATACACAAAATGTGATCAGTTACAGAATACCTTAGAAGCATGAATCTGAACTGCTAAGGAAAAATTCTAGATAATGGAATGTCAGGCTCAAGTCAATAATTTAAAGCAAATTTATCTTTCTGAATAAAAACATTCTTTCTAAAGTTGTGACACAAAAAGATAGTTTCTTAATTTAAGCACAGAAATGATGATTAGCATCCTTCAAGCAAAAAGAAAAAAAAAGAACCAGTTTTTTGCAAGTGGTATCATTTAACCACTTTCTTAAGAATTAGGTGTGCTACTTTTTGTCTGCTCATTGTTTTCTGAGTGGATTTCCTGATGCAGAATAACATGAAAGAAATTATTTTTGAAAAATATAATAAAACAAATTTAGGAAAGGGTCTACCTATAAGACACATCCATAAGCACACAAGGATTAATGTGAAAATGTCTGTGGAGTCATTCAGTCTACTGAAACATTTTCCATATTGCCTTTTTTTGTCTTCAATATCAAAGACTTGGAATACTCTTTCAGAGTAATTATTGCTTCACTAGGAGGCTTTTCCTACTGATGCAGTAGTCAGCAATTTATAAATGCAGTCTCTGCTTTTCTGGAACACTTAGCTCACTTGTTGCTGTCACTCACTTTGAGCTGCAAAAGCAAAGTAATTCTGAAGGGACCAAATAGAAAATGTGCAGCTTACCTGGACATCCAGTGTGCAAAAGGAATAATGTTTTATTCAGACAACACATAATGCAAAGCCATCAAGCAATTTCAACTTAGATTCAAAACTTTTGAGAAGAAAGAGGTATGACTGAGAGGCTGTGTTGTAAAACCCCATTTCCAGAAGCTTAATGCTATCAAATGAAAAATACCATTTGGATGAAGTTTCCATTGCTTATTGTCAGTCCAAAGATTTGGAGTGTGTGCTTGTGAGAATAGCTGGTAAAAGTCTATTCATTTACCCTAAGACAAAGTGTTTTTCAGCTTTTTCTTGTTCTTCTGTCTTTTGTATTCCTCCCCCCAATGAAATGAAGTGCTGTCATCTGTCAAAAAAAATGCCAAATACATCATGATGAATGAAGTAGAAATATGAGGAGGAGTTCACACAGCACGAGAAGTCAGCTGAAAAATGAGAGAATTACTTATCCAAACTGAGGAAAGAGAGTGAAAGAAATTATTTTGCTGTGCTTAAGGAAGAAATGGTTACAAAACTAAACAATAAGTCTGTGAAATTTAATCCATATATATAGTATTATTTTTCCTGAGTGGTGTTGCAGTAACACATAAGTTTCTAACAATTCTTGTGAAAGATATGTGGGATGTATGTAATTTTATAAAATATGAGCTTATAGAGTTATACAAAATAATTCCCAGCTTGCTTCTTGTTGGTGTTGTTATTGGCTTATACCAACTGAAACAGTAGCTGATCAAAACCAAGAAAAAAAGAAAAAAAGAAAAAAAAAAAAAAAAAGAAAAAAAAAAAAAAAGGGGGTTTTTAATACAAGTTCATGATTTTTAGATTCTGATTTATACTTCTGGAAATATTGGATGTTGAAGGAACCACATGGTACCTGTCTTTGTCAATACTAACAAAACTGCTGCTTATTTTATAGCAAGTCCATAAAGAAAAAGCAACAAACATCCTCTTCTCAAAGGAAGGTAGGTATGAGATTGCTGACTCCAGTCTGCAATTAGGAGCTGTGACCTTAGCATGCCAGACATTATTAAATTGGCCATTATCTAGATTGTGCCACTATGCCAGTCAAAAGGAGATGGCAGAGAAGGTAATATTAGGACTCAAACCATTGCAAAGTCAGTTATTTTGCCAAAGTAGGCCCAGATTTTCCTATTATCAGAGAAAAAAGAGAGATGAGAAGAGCATCTCTGTAAGGTAAGTTGTCTAATAATAGCAACAGTATCTAAGATAGACACTTGCAGAGAAATTTCATGTGGATAACCAGCTTCAAACATATATCTAATTTTCACCTGTTGAGAATAAGACAAGGTGACAGCCAGTCTACCTGTACAAGCTTTCAGTGTAATTTATTTTAGCTATGGGGTGCTGAAGTCTGTAATCCATCACATCCATTTTATTTGCAATAGTTAAATTCTTAAGGTGTATGCCTACATCTTGCAGTCAGACATGTAATTGCATCAGCATTCCATCTGATACTGACACAGGTGAAATAAATTTCCACAGCTTTCCAGTAACTTGATTGGGACTGATGATCTATTTAAAGGGAAAATAATACTTTAGAAATGAGAACAGCACTGGTGTTTTTGAGACACTTTCATAAATGGTTATCCTAGATAAACAAAGTCTGAAGTAGGCTGAGAATTCAGCTGTTTCTGCAAACTCAAATAACACAAGATTCTTGGAGGTATGGAAAACAGACTTTTAAGCTGCTAAGAAGATATAATTAATCATTAAAATGTCATTTACACCAGAAACCTGGAAGGTGGTCAATAAGTCCTTGCTCCTCCAGTGAGGTATTAATAATTGATATTAATAATCAGTGTTAGATTTGCAAGGGACATGCCTAAGCTAGGCCAAAGCAGTTTGGGAAAAAATGGAAAAGGTTAGTGACTTTCATACAGCATCCAATGTCTGTAAGAATCCATGGTTAAATAGTTTCTGTTTCCTCTGCTGTGCAGCTGGAAAGTGCTGCATCTGCCATACTGCACCTCTGTTGCTGGCTAATGAACTTCACCAATGTAGGGAACATACCTGGGCTTGGTAATTACAGACTTGCAGAGACCGCTACAACCACCACAAAGCCAGAAACCTCAATAGTTGTCCAGAAGGCATCAAATTCTTTCTCCTTAAATTTTCTAGCTGAGAGAAACGAAAGTTGACTCCATTGATACAGAGATATAGTAACCCTCTCTGAACATTTGTCAGTGAAGTGCTGTGATAGGATTCTACAGTGTGTTAGTAAATGTTAATAAGTCATGTCAATAGTAATTAAATATTCTGTATGAAAAACACTGCAACTGTAAAATAGTTCCAATTGTTCTTATTTTTAAAATTTTAGTATTGGGCAAAGTTGGATAGATGAATAAACAGCAAGTACAAAACTTTATGTTGTTATCGACGGCTGTATTTTCCTTCAATTTTATGGAACTAATGAGAATGACAATTCTGTTGTTTCTCTCCCCTTTCCTAATGCAATGTGAGTATTTTAATGTTCAGCCTCGTTTTGTAATTTAGACTGATACCATTACATTAAGTGCATGACAGGGTCAGTACAGCACATCAAGTTAATTTATAGCCTCTGGCAATTACCAACTCCCAAAGTTTCATAGCAATGCCAGATTTCAGTATCACTTTCTTTTTCAAGCAACCATCAAAAATAAGGCATTTATAATATATTGCAGAAGGCCATTAATTTTAAGTGTGGTGTCTATTCAGTCAGTGTACTTATTGGTTGCAGCAATTCTAAACTGATATTTTACCAGGAAAAAGAAATCCTGATCTCTCCACTCTTAAGGCATTATGACCCACATGCAGGGGCAGAACAGTAAATTCTCACATGACTGAAACACTGCTCTTCTCGTAGATGTGTCCTAGAACTCAGTGGCAGAAAGAATCCAGTTTGTGGAATGACATCTCAGCTTCACCAAAATCAGTGACAGAATTCCCACTGACTTCAGCAGGGATTTCACTGATGCATTTCCTTGTCAATGCAGTAGTTCTTATTACTCTAAATGCTGTAAGGCATCATCCTTCATGCAGTCCCAAACCACACACCATTTTTAGAATTAAAGACTGCCTTTGCTGGCTTTAAAAACCTTACCCATTAGTTATTTTACTCTTTTTTTTTTTTTTTACTGGTAGCCCCCATATATACTCAGGAGGTATAAATAAAAGGCAGGAAAAGACAGAGATTGTCAGCAGCACAGGGAGCACAGCTAATCCATGGCATACCTGGCTGATCTTTGCATTCTTACCACCTAATTAAATGCACATTGTGGTCACCTTGGCCATAGGGCACTATCTTTTCCCCTTCAGCAAAACACAAGCCTAGATCCTTGTAGTGCTGCTTCAGCTCCTATCTGTTGTACATGATTTGAGTTTTGTTTTGTCACAAATCATAAGTGCTTGAAAAATGCATTGTCATCAGAATGAAGTAAACAGGTGCCTATATTTATGCACATTAATAAGGAATTATTTGGAGAGACAAAAAAACATACTGGGATGCACCTATATGCACAGATGGAAATATTTAGCTACTCATTGTCACATTGGGGTGTTCTCTAGGTTTGCATTAATAACCAGTAGTAAGATCACAGCATTTCATAGAATCTGCAAGTATGTAGTTCAAACTATTTACAGAACATACATTTAAAACTGCCAGGGACAGGAAGGGTAGGTCTCAATATTTTGTTTGCAGGAGTTTTTTTGTAATTGTGACCTTTTACAGCAAAGTATAAATTCTAGATGAACTGATGTCATAAAGTTGGCCAAGTAAGGAACTAATTTATATAAACTCACGTACAAGATATCGAGCATCTGGCTCTTGCTGTAAAATGAATAAAAAGCACCTAAACCCAGTATTTATGTTGGACACTAGAGATCCAGTTATCAGGCTTTACTGTGATTGCTGTCACTTTACTTTTTAGCTGTTTTTTATTATATATATCCCCTACTGAGTCCTGGTTTTCCCCAGGTAGCTGGAATTCCAAGATTTTTGATCATCAATCAAGCCCTGTAGAATGATAGAAAATAAAATGGAACTCTTTTTGAGGCAGCCAATATATATCTGGTTTCCTGCATTTCTCACATAAACAAAACTTCTTTAAACATCTAAACAGACTTAAGCAAGAGAAGTGGAAGATAAGAGTTGCAGCTGTGGTGCTACAGTGGAATCGCTCTGCGTGAGACCATGGCAAGAGTGGAGCTTTGCTCATAACATCTTTGGAGTGAAAGGGTACAATAAAATTGTCAGTAGTGATACAACACTGAGCTAATCTCCGTAATGGTGGAGCTGAGAATTAATTTAATAATGCTCACATTTTTAAGAGTGCACTCTGTGAATATACTTCAGAGATTTAAATAATTGCCAAGATGTCCATAATTATAAAATAACTTTTTTCCCCCATGGCTGTGAAATAGAGGAATTAGTTAATTTAAATCAATTTATCTAATAACTGTAAATGTGAGCAAAATATAATTACCTATAAATCGTTGATATAAAATTTTTGGCAATTATATGAAGTGGTCGAATTATTCTAACTTTGTCTTTTTCTATTATTTTATATATACTGCACCTGAAGGATCACCTTCAATGAGATGTGGCCCAGGATAATTTTGGTTCTTCATAGCTCTGTGTGTTTGAGTTGCCAGCTAGGGTTAAATCATGGCAATGTTCCACTGGAAAGAAGGAAGATTTGAGTTTCAGTCCCTTCTCTAGTAGAGAAATTGTGTATCTTAATTAAGATTGTGTATCTTAATTAAAATAGATAATACATAAAAGGAAAACATTATATAATTCAATTAGAATGTGGGCAATTGTCCTTACAAGAAAGATAACTTGACCATTTTGCTGACAGTTTTGAAAATCATTTCCAGGCATGTTCTACTGTGATCTAAGGAGACTTATTCTCTATTCCTAGTTACTTGTAGTCCAGAATCATGATTAATTATTTGAGGACTGTCCAGTGACCCCAATTGAAACTTCTCTTTTAGCCAAAAAACTACACATTGCAAATAGAAATCTTTTCCATTAAACACTCTTCTGAATTGAAAATTAAAACTAGTTCCATCTAAAATACGGAAAGATTCATGATCAATTTTCCTCTACTGGCAGAGGAAAAGAGAGACAGATAAATCATACTGTGAAATTTAGCCCTCCACAACATCATCATTTATTTGTGGCAAAACTATGCAGGAAGAAAGTAGGTATTACCTCAGTGCTGACTGACCTTAGTTCTGACTGGCCATAATCTGTCGGGTTTTGCACAAAGGAGGCACAGTCTGGTATGAAAGAGGACATTGCCTCAAGTGACCATTCATCTCAAATACATGTCTCAATCCATCTCATCTGCTTTAACCTACAACCATTGCAGCCATTTGTAATGGGATTCTATAGGCAGTGAATGGATCACAGGGGATCTTCAGAGGATCAGTAAGCCGAAGACAGGCCACAAGAAGTTTTTGAGGCCATGCATCTACATTTTCTCAGTCCACTTCATCTTGCCAACACTTTTGGTTGATGCAGTTTTACTGCTACTAATCACCACCATTTCTATTCATTAAAATTGGATCCCTAAGGTAGGAAGGAGAACTGAGGACACCCTTGGATAACTGGTTGTCTGAAAGCAGCCAAAAGAAGTGTCAGAGGTTATGCACTAGAATTCATTCCTCATTCCTGGCCAACACTAAGCATTTTAAATGACAGGCACACTGTTTTGTGTCTAGGCAAGTTTGGTAGGCCCATGGCTGCATGGTGATCCAGTGCACCACTATCCTTGGAAGACTAGCACAGCAAGTCCTCAAAAGCATTTGTCAGCTTCTGACTGTCACATATTCTGATCTGCTCAATACAACTGCTGCCATGTATTTTCCTAAAGGATATCCCGTTCTCACACAAAAAAAGTCTAGATTTTTCCCTCAGAAATTCAGAAACTGCTTCTTCATCCCATGTATGGGCTGCTTGTACATACACAGCTCCATGAGGATGATTGCCGTTCTCACTGGCCAACCCATCTCAGCTTACCCAGTACTTGTTCTTGGGTGAGTTTACTTCAATTTTTCAGTAACAGTGTGATGAAAGGCTTGCAGAAGAGTTCTATCTCTACATGGACTTTCTACTAAGAAAGTGGTTTTCCTCCCTTTTCAGTATATATTTTTTGTCCTATGCTCCATCATGTATAACATATGGGCAATAATAATCATCTAAATATATATGGGGAGAGGGAGGAAGTTGCCAAGACATTACTTAGGAAAGAATATGCAGATTTTAGTGGTTCACAAGCTGACATATGTTTGCAGTGTTATGCTGCTGATGTTGCAAAAAAAAAAAGGAAAGAAATTGAATCCAAAGATCACGCTGGGATGTATAAAAAGGAGGCTAGCTTGCAAAATGCCTTAGTAGTAGGGCTTATAAAGACAGTGCACCTCAAAAAAATTGAGGAGCAACCTTAAGGAAAAGTGTTAGTCCATATGCCTGCTCTCAGAACAGAAGCTCCAATTGGTGCATTGCTGCTTTTCTGGGAATAGTCTTGGGACACATCAAGCTATGAGTGACTGTAATTTCAGCAGATCTTGTTTTACTCATTTTATGAGTTTGCTTAAATCTTTATTCTTGAAATGCAGTTCTTACTTTTGCTGATTTCTGTGAATCATGAATTCTTAGCATATCCATTGTCACTGTTGTCCAAAGTGCTCCTTCTTTTGGATTCTCAAGCACTTCTTTCCAACTCTGTTCTTCAAAAGCTGTATGTCTATCAGTACTGTGTACCTCAGATGAAGTGTTTGAACCCTTCATGTTTCCTTCTCTCTCCCCAACATTTTGAACAAGTTATACGTTTTCTAGGAAACTGTCAGTCAGCAGAGTTACCCCACCACCTTTGGGTGATGCCACTTCAGTCACAGTTTTGGTTGTGCATGAAGCATTCCAGCAACTCTTGCTTATTTTTCACACTTCTTGCCTTACTGTCAAGTCACTTAAATTTGATGGATAAATTTAATAATGATAGGACAGTGGGAGAAGTCGTAAAAAAATAGGACAGAGGATCAATCTCCTCTTGCTTTTGATGTTCAAGCTGCTACTTTCTTCTCCTAGTTTAAAGCATTAGTCACTAGATTAGTAGTCAGCACAAAGTTGCTTTTCCCCTTTCCCATGAGGCAGAATATGCCCTAGGTCAACACAATATTTCTACATGTACGGGAAACTGAAATTTTATTCATGACATCATCTCACTGCATTCATTTTCTTACCTGTGAGAACATCTCCTGAGCTCTCTGTTCTCAGTTGTGTTCCTAGAGTCAAGTACAAAAATTCAGTGACTCCTGAAAATATTATTGACAACACACATCTGAAAAAAATACAGCATACATATTCAAAATTCATTTTTCACTAAATAAGCACTCACAATGTTTATTCAATAATTGAACTACTCATTACACATGCAGCATTCACCATGGTGTGTATGCACAATCTGTTCTGGCACTTTCCACCTTTGAAAATGTGACTATGCAAAAGTAATAAAGTTTTTTACTGTGGTACTGTGTAATAGTAATTCCTTTTAAAGGAATATTTTCAAGGCAATTTCAGACTTAGTCACCAAAAAAAACCCTAAAATAAATGTGTAATATTAGTTGACTTAGGCAAACAACTTCTTTATATTGGAGTAATCTTATTCTGAACTGGAGCCATATTGGTGTGATCAGAAGGACATCATAAAATTTGACTATGTATTTGAGCACTGATAATATCAGCAATAATTCACAAATTTCAGGACTGCAAATTCTGGTTTAGTTGTGCATGTTTTTAAAACTCTAATCACAGGGATCAATAATGGACACAACAGAGAAAATCTACTATCATTGTCATTCAATATTAATGAATCAATATTGGTCTATATTAATAGTAGTCCCTGTAGGCAAAGTTCACTGCAAAGGTACAGAGGATGAGAAAGCAGTTGAATAAAGTCACCTGCTGGGCTAATGGAATTGAAAGAATTTATCCATTCTGGCACTTAACTGTGCAGTTTCACAGCCTTCGTTTCTGATGACTCTTGCTCACTTTAGCAGTGCATGCCTCTAACCCATTAGATTTGACAGTCACAGATGGTTTCACAGAAGTTTTTCGGGTATATTGGCTACAAAAGCTGGTTTGGATTGGAATCAAGCTGTTTATTGCTGAGTATGATGTAACACACTGATGGTGGTGAATCAATTATGTGTTTCTGCAATAGCCTGCACGCAAAAATAGCATTTACTGCCAAGCAGTAAAATTATTAAGTAGAAAATCTGGAATCTATTTTTTTCAGGTGACTAGAGAGAACATTACCTTTTAAAATCACCTGGAGTTTCCCATAAGCCATCCAAATTTACAGCAATGTAGGCAGGATGCTCATCAGCTGATGGGTATAATGATGAATTATGTGCTAATGGCAGTAAATCTGGGGATACTGTCATACTCCGCACTCCGGTGACCAGATTGTCACAGACTGTTTGCATACCTTTCCTCTTCCTCAGGCCAAAAAATACTTTATCTTGAGCACAAAGCTGATGGAACAACAGTATGTGCTTGTCCCTGGGCTAGGCTGCTACTCTTTTTTTCTGTGGAGGATAATTGAAAACCCAGGGAAGACAAAGAAATTTCCATGTGCCTTAGAGCACACCTTTGATGCGGACATTTTTTTTCCCTACCTTTTGCACTCAGAAACTTTTGTCTGCACAATTTAATGCTTCTTCCAGAGATTCTATCAAAGCATTATTCCCCCTATTGTTAAAATCTAAGATAGCAAACTGTTCATTTAGTCAGTCATGACTACCAGAAAAGCAAGCAAACAGTAAAACAAACAAAACATCTTAATTTGATACAAAAAAAGAGTAAGCATAAAAGAAAAAGAAAATAATGTAAGAGCATTACATCATCATACTTTATTTTTCTTTTTTCAGAATTCCCTTACTTATGCCATTGGAATATCTGGTGCACAGAGTCTGTTGGTTGGACACAAAATTCAAGCCTTGATAATGTTAAGATATTGTTTTACACTTCTAGAATAATTATATGTGTAATGCAATATGTTCTAAGTCATTGTTAAAAATTGTCACCCTCTTACTTCAGGAGAACAACAGAGATTTAATTGTGTTAATTAGAAAATATTTTTTTAAAAGGTTCAGTCAAAATTGATTTCTTAAACATAGTCACCATGACAGTTTTTCTAAGAACCCTCCATGGTTAGCAAAAAGGGAGTGCATACAGAGTCCTTTAACATACCCTCCCTCATGCAAACAGGTCTGTTTAGCTTCTTTTAAACAGCATAGAGCATTTTCCCAATGAAGATAAAATGTGAAGATGAGATTTCTTATTTTTTTTAAATTTGATCAAAATTATGGAAGTGCTAAAAAGACATTTCACAATGTTTTCTGAACATATATTCTCCCAGACACATTTATTACATCTCTCTCTCTCTCTGTAACCCACCAGGTACTGGTAGCTATATTCTGTCTACTCCATTCTTACAGTACTCTGGTCACTTGATAGAAAAAATTCCCCTGGCAAAAAGTCTTATTGCAGCAGCCAGACATATTAGTGAGTACTAATCTGCATCTAACATTACTTAGATTCAAATAAAATTTGACTAAACAAGCTCAAGTTCCAAATTCTCTTCCTTCTAGTCATTAGTGGCCCAATTCCAAATATGTTGATGGAAAAACTCTCAAGAGCTTTAGTAGTCTTTGGACTGAGCTGTCAAATAACCACATTATAAATCCTATTCTTTTTTACAGTCTCTTTCCTTTTGACCCAACAGTAGAAAAATCAGGCTATTCAAAATGCTTACCACACACAGCACTTATTCTTCAGTGGGAATGAATCTCCATTTCAGATGCAAAACCCTTGGGTAAAAGGAAGTGATACAGTTCACTAGCTTTTATGTATTCATTGGAGAGATGAGGGAGGTTTTGATTATACCTTTCATTCATCAGAGAAGATGCAATCTAAGGTGGATTTCCTTAGACAAAGCATTTAGGAAAGTCAAAAATCTGTGAAATATGATCCAGGCCACTTAAAGTAGGTATCCAGCTACATTATTGGCAGTATATGAATTCTACAGTAAAGACTGAAGTGGCTGTAGTTGCATGAGACTCAGGGTATCTAGTGGTACAGACACATTCTAAAATAATAGCTATAGTTTAACTCAAAACATGGTTAATTCTTTTAGTAATAATTCTTTTAGTAATAGAAGTTGGTGATGTACCTTATGACTCCCTCAATAGCTTTGCACTTAGAAGACTTACTTCAGAAATGTAGACCTTAGTTGCAGGATCTCCACCTATGGGTAATGAGGTAAAACCAATGTCCCCTATATCCTGAATATCTGTGGCATTCTGCTAGGAGCAACCCCTGTGCTCTAGATAGTTCTGTTTCAGATCCTCAACTGTTTTGGCCAACATCTTTTGAAGCTGATCACTGCATTTGGTGTAAAAGAATTAGAGAGCCTTATTTACTCGATGTTTACAGCTTTTATTGGAAAGTCCATTCACCTAAATACTCGTAAGATAAAATCTGAAAAATTCACTAGGGCTAGGACTATGGCAAACTATACATCCCTCCTCCCTTGTGCAAGAACCCTAGAGAAAAGGCAAGGATTAGGTGTCCCCTTTCCCACATTCCTCCACCATGATTCTCCTCTACTGGTGACACAGTGACTGAACTTGAACAGCAGCACCAGCTCACCAGTCACCCCACATATCTGCACAATGATCACCTGCACAATTTCCTGGTAGTGTGGGCACGTACCTACTGAGCTTGAGATAAGCCCAGAACCCAGGACAAATGTTGATTAATGCCATTATACAAAGGGTGAAACATCCCATCAATGTGAGCGGAGGTGCTTACACAGTAAAGCATCAAGGAAAATAGGTGAAAAGTAATCTGTCTGCATCTGGCCTGTGAAAGGGAGATTCAGGTCTGTGCTGACTGGAGAGCCTGCCCACCATCAAAGCAGTCTGCACAATCTCTTCCACTAAACCTGCTCCCCTCCTTCTCCATTTTGCAGAAGACTAAACAAAAAGACAAAACATTGATCCTTTGCAGCATCCACATAAGAAATGCTTATGTGAGTTTGCTGTACTCTTGTCATTTCCGTCAAAGACATCTGCTTTTATATTCAAATATTTCTTGGGCCCTGTAAAGACACAAAACTTTAAGTTACACTACAAATCAAATTAATGTGGGGCAAAACATCACATTGTCACACATTTTCTAAATTAATAGTATAGTACATGTGGTGTTGTTCAAAAATCAGGCCTTTTTATTTGGAATTTTTTTAAATAACTTTTTTTTATCACAGTTTTCAGTAATTATTTTATTATTCTGCATGTCTAGCTTTATTTGCTCTAAAATATTAAGTGCATCTTCTGAAGCACGTACAGTGCCCTGGCTGCAATTAATTGATTGCAGTTTCTGGTACCAGAATTATGCTAAGATTTGCAACAGAGATTAGAATATGTCAATTAAAATCTTCATCAAGTTGAAATTTTTCAGATGGTAGGTTTCTAATAGAATCTCCTTACTTATTTTTGTAAATGTGTTCGGTGGTTCATAAGTCACTGGACTTACTGCAACTTTTAATCATGAGAAGGTCACAAGGTTCAGTTTAATTAGGTAGTGTTATTGGATTTATTAATTTCCTGCAGTGAATTACAGCCAGGCTGCATTACTCCCCATATAAACACATTTTTGTATCCAGTAAGAAAACTTGGTGAGTCTGAAAAATGCTTTCTAAGGCAGATATCTGTTGTTTAACAATTCATGTCACCATTTTTCTTTATCAATTTGGTCTTCCCTGACAGAGATATATTTATTGTATTATATATTAAAAATAAAATATGTATTTTATTACATATTAAAAATATATTTATTGTTTTACAAAAGTCTTGGCTATGATACTTCATTCAAACAAAACACAGCAGTGGCCACTACATGCAGTTTGAACTAAGCCAGGCAGTAAAAGCTGGAGCTGGGATGATCTAAATTTAAGGGACAAAATAAGTATGCTTCGTTATCTCTAGATAATGAAAGATGTCGGGTCATACTTCAGCTCATTTAGTGACCACCTTGTTTATTAGCACTGAAGAAATTATTATGTTTTTACAGAAAATGAGTACTAGAGCTTTCAGAATATCTTGTTCTGAGGTATTGATGAAGTCTGGACACTAGATTAAATTAGCTAATACTTAAACTGAAACATACATGTAAATGTCATGTTCAATGATTGAAATTCAGAATACTACTGAAGTGTAGACTACTAAAGATAAAACCAGTCTTGAAAACTCTCCTTCATCATTGCTTTTGAAATTTTGAGCTTCTAAAATCACTGGCTTTGTGACTCAGAATATACTTGGAAACTACACATTTTAGACATGTCAAAGAACTCATGGTTAAGCTCATGGTTGCATGGTTCAAGTTCCAAAAAGCTAGATAATCCTCTGACTAAGTTTCTGGAGACATTTTATCTTGAAATTATTTATTGAAGATGGATGTTTATTGCATTGATAGACTCAAGTTCCCCCAAAAATATGTCAATAACCTTTTTATTTTCTTTTAAATCAGAAGCAGAACTAAAGCCACACACTTTGGAAATCACACAATGCAGAAGACATTTCTGCAGGGACTGGAGTTCATTGCTGCTGTGTCTATGAGAGCATTCAAACCATTTTGCTACTGACTGCTTTGGCAAAATAGGGATAGAAGGGCAAGAAACAGAGGAAAGTTTCACCATTAACTGAATTATGGTGTGAGAAGACAAACTCCCCTGGACTTGAAAGAGAGCACAAGAGCAAGTTTAACTCTGAATTGCCTATGTTTGAAGGGATAGTTATATTAGAGACTGTCCTTTTCAATAGCAAAAAAACCCCAAAAAATCTCTGGAACACATACTAGATTTTCCTGAGGGCAGGATATATTTGGGCTTATAGAATAATTAGGTCAGTAGTGCTACTTTTCCACTGGACAAAATTACACTGGTCCTAGGACAATCCCTCCAATATGAAGCAACCCTCAGTGTAGTGTTCTGCTCACACCAGTTCCCAAAGGAACTTGTGTCAATCTCCCAAGGAAAATGGCCAGGGGTTGTTTGTAACCTAGCAGTCCTTTTTTATTATTTTCTTTCTTGACAAAAAGCGGTCGGTCATTTATTAGACATCTTGCTTCACAATCAAAAAAGTACTTTAGTTTGTCCTAATAAGAACAATAAGAATAATAATTCACTTTGGAAATTAAAAAAAGTCTTTGTGTTAAAGCAGAACAGTTACACCTCACTTAATTGCCAGCACTGGTGCACGAATTTTAGAACAAAGCACTCTAGTTTAGTTTTAATTATTTTGCAAGTGAAATGTGTATTATTGGTAAAATCATGGGTTGTTTTAGAGGAGAAATACAGTCTCTCTAAGCTTGTTGCAAATAGTGTATTTTGTACTGTGGATTCTTTCTCCTTGTTCTTGGTAGTGGCCCTTCTCTGCTCTGTGCCAGTAAGAGGACAGCACACACGGGCCATTCATTGAACAGCGACAGAAGTTTGGAAAACATGGTTCAGTGAAAGAACTATGGTTTCTTCACAAGCCAAAGGGAGTATTCTTGTTACAGGTCCTCAGATACATGGAAGTATTCTCAATAGATTTGGTCCTCCCAGGAGGCTGGTATTTCTGTGTAAAGTAAAACATACAGCTGCAAGAGGTAGAGGTTACAGACGTGATTCTTTTTGCTTTTCAGTAGGTTTTTGAATCTATGTACAAGTGTTCTATGTACCTTTAAGACTTCTCAGACGTATCCTTCTGTATTTACTGTATTTTTCTAAAGCAGTTGCATAGTTGAATGACCATATTTTTTCACCATATTTACTTCTCCTACTTTATTCTATTCCATTGTAATGTAACACAGTAGAATTTACAAAAATATATTCACTTTTTCTGAAGAACTTAATCATTAGTAATATCAACATTTTACCTAAGCATCCATTTAAATCTAATCTACAATATAATTGAAAAAAACTTGAATGACTGTAATTTTTACTCTATATTTTAACATTATATAATTTTAAAATGTTATACTTTATCTGAGATATTATAAAGAATCATGAATGCTAAAATTTCTTTAAACTTTCTAGGAGTCTGAAAAGCTGTGAGAATTATTTATTCTGAATTTTTCAGTTACAGTGTAATTTCTTCAAAACACTTCTGATTTCCAAAGATTTATATTTTAAATAGTCTAAAGAAAAAAGAATTGCTCCTGAACTGAAATAAATTACTTTCTTCTAAAAGTGCTATGAATTATCATTACCAGATTTATATATAATCTGAATTTCTTATCAAGGAACTTAATATCCATCATCAAAGTTAAATGACTGCAGAGCTATCCAAGCATGTACTGCTTGTTAGAAATTGTTTCACTGTTCTTAAAATAGTTTTTTACCCCAGATTTGAAGAAATCCACTGTACTCAAAAGAAATACCTTCCAGTTTGCTGCAGACAAAAATCTAAAAACTTATTAACTGCTAAGATTCACACATTTAGATGAAGTTTAAAATGCAATTACGATTATGATTGCATTTTATCTTTGATAGCAGTTGCCAGCAACTACAAATACGGAACTTTTCGAATAAAATACTTTTCTTGCTCTTGTTATTCAGGAGATGTTTTCAATATTTTTCCTTAGGATTGAAGAGCCCATTGTTAAGTGCTTACTAACAACTGCTAGAGCCTAATGTTTTTGATTATCTTTTTCTAAATCTAACAAGTAAGGTCATACGGGTGCTTTCATGCTACCATTCATTATAGGCAAACACAATTCTCTTCAATTAGAGACTGATTTTATACATGAGTGTTTGCTTGGTATTTCAGAGAAAAAAAATGGCCTAGAAGGAAAAAAACTCTAGGAGAAGTGATATCCCCACACATTTTCAGCGCAGAAAAAATAATGTCTCAAAGTGCCTAGCTAATTCAAACTCTACACATATCTGTGTATATATCATTTTATGTATATAATTTTAATTTTCTAACTGCAGTGTAAGGCAGTAAAGCACACTTTCAGGAGGACTCAAACCTCCTTCTGAGTGACACGTTATCAGCTCGTTTTGAGTTAGCATTTTGCCCTTGTTCTATTAGCATTCCTGGACAATTCTGCTTCTGTTCCTTTGCTCCAGCACAGCTGACTGTCAAAAACCAAAGCTGGAGAGTGGTAATAGGTCTCAATCATGCAGGTGCCTCTGCCAACAGAAGTAGAAATGTGTAGAACCCTCTTCAATGTGGAAAATTTCAAAAAAATAATTAAGACAAGAAAGATGTGGAGAAGAAGAAAGAGATTTATAAAACTAAATGCAGGACAATTAGAAGGATACATTTGCACAAAAGGAACTGAAGCTTAATGACATAACTCTGATGATACCAGGTGCGCACTCCAGGAGGACCTAGACGTAACCTGGAATTCATTGTTTCAGCCACATAAAAGCAGCTGAAAGAGATTGAATGGGCATAGCTCTCTAGCATCTCTGCTGGTTCAAACTGAAAGTTTTCCCTTTTTTAATCTGTAGCCTGTTCCTAGTTCTGCTTTGTCAGTGGTTGCTGTATCAGTCACAGGAAAAAGAACTTGCCTGCAGTATTGTCAGCACCTTGATGTGACTGTGAAGAACTGAATATTCTTCCTTCATAATGTGGCCAAAGATGCAACCAAGGGGTTTGAAGAAAAATACTTTTGTTGTTGTTGTTTTATTTAAAAAGAACAGTCACTATAAAACTTTGTGTTTGACTTTGCTCACAGGCACAGAACAGTTGTCAAAACGGTTTCCATTGGCAAGTGTTGACTGAGCTGAGGGTCTAAAACCTGCTCCAAGGTATCCTGATGTTGTAAAAGGTTAAAATTAGAGGGCAGATTGTAAATTTAGTCATAAAGAACGTGCTCAGACAGATGGTTGAATCAAGTGGGTTATGACTCTAGAGGGTTCTCTTAAACACTATAGATCTGTTTTACATGAACATTTTTATTCTCCAGGTATGTTCTTATTTGCCTAACATAGTAGCTTGCTGCAAATTTAGATAAAAATCAACATTAAAAGGAAAAATATAAATAAATAAAGAACTTTTGAGAAGGAACTTTCATGAAGATGTCAGATAGAGATGTAATGAAAAAACTTGCAATTCAAAAAAAACCCCCAAAAAGTGGAAAAGGAGAGATGTTTCTTGGGCAGAGCCCAGAGTGCTTGACTCTGAATTTGGATTATATATGACTGTTGCTGTGCAGGAAAATATGCAAATAAATGCCGACAGTATTACTTCATGTCAGCAAGGAAAAGAGCCTCATCAAGTCTCAAATCATGACTTTCCATGCACATTCTTGCAAGTTTTTTGACTAAAATATCATAAATCATATCAGAAAAGTCAACTTTAGGGAGAAAAAACAAACAAATTGGATAATGAATATCTGAATGACCTTTTATATTTCTCTAAAAATATTAAGCATGGTATAAAAGCATTCCTCTTAATGTCTCTGAAACCTTTTATGTAAGAAAAGATCACTAGAAACAGATTTTTTCTTTACATTATGTGCCATTGCTCCTAGCCAATGGTAACATGGAAAATACAGATTCAAGCAACAGACAGTTGCCATGCTGTGAAAACATTAGCTCAACAAATGTACAAATGAGCCAATACATTTTGAAGTACCAATTAATTAATAATAACAAAAAATCCCAAGTAGGGACACAGAGGAATTTATTAACATTTGATACTTTGTTTTCAAAAAATATTTCTCATTGCATGTGATAGTTGCACACACTTCAGAACTAATGATAGCTCCTTGCAACTAGATATTTGAAAGATTCAAAGAGCTTGGGGAGGAAACCTGATAGCATCTTACATTATATATCTGGAAGAGATAAAGAGCTTGGGGAGTAAACTTGAGATTTATTATGTAGTACTGGGATTATATTGCTTTTTTAACTCTTAGGTGCATTGGAGCAGTAGAAATTTCTAAAGCAAATCACATAAGAATTCAGATTCAGAAAAGTGCAATCTGTCCTTTCTCTAGAGTTGGCTTTTCATTTCTTTATTCCCTTTAAATCATATCTACCTGGAACACTGCTATCTGGGTAGGGCAAACTATCAACAAGTATTTTATTTTATTACCCTTGTTCCTAAAAAAGGATAGTACTCACTCAGGACTCAGGTACTCACTCATTGCGACCCCTGTCTCTCTAACCAAGAGCAGGAAATGCCTGGACCCTGCACACTGTCTTGGCTTGACAGAAGTAGTTGTGAAACATAGGAATTATGTCTGTGATAGTGGTGGTTATGTTTGCTTACAAAAATGCTGTCATAGCAGGCAATTTGGCTCAGGCATTGATTCTTCTTAGGTACCCAGGCAGGGCACCTAAGGGTTCTTCTCTCCTCCCCAAAGAGAATGGCTTATTTTTTAAATGGAGCAAGCTAAAGAATGGCTTCTTTTTAAAAATGACCAAGTTAAAAACAGTGGTTGAGTAGATCTCCTTTAGACTGCTTCACTCCCACGAGGATTAAAAGGACATGGAAAATTGTGTTTAGCAGCACCACCTGGTGGTAATGACTTCTTGTAGTTATTCGGTGAGGTCTTGCTATTTTGGTGAAGCATCTTGCCTGCGTGGCAGAGGGAAGAAAATTGTGTCAGAGTAGCAGATGGAAATAATGTAGTGATGTATTACTGCTCTTAGCAGTCCATTTTCCTGGGGAAATGGGAAAACAGACTGTAGGCATGTAAAGTGTTGCACTGGATGTCCCATGAAAAAAACAGAGCTTCCTTCTGCATGGAAATGTGGCTGCAGAGGGAACAGGGTGTCAAACGTCATTCCAAAGGAAAAAAACAGATATTTCAGACCCCTTCTCCAACCTGATAAAGAAATCTTGGCAAAAAGGGTCCATTCTTTTCAGAAAAGCAAAATATAGTTCTTGCAGCACCTTAGGAGAAAAACAAACAAGCTTATTACCTGTGAATTAAACATCATGTTTGCTATTGATTTCTAAAATGTCAGCGAGTGAGAATTAGAGACTAGGACAGAAAGTCTAAATTATCCACTTTTCTTTAAATAAAGTTTCTTTTAAAAGAAACTACCATGAGGAAAGAAAAATTATTACAAGAGGCACAAATTACTATGAGGCTGTTGAAGCACTATACTGATAAACAACCTTAGAGAAAGAAACATAAAGCTGAACTTCACCCATTGGGAGAATTCTCTGTGAAACTGGGATTTATTATTTTTCTTTTCTTTTCTTTTTTGTTGGCCTTCTTCTTAGTAATTTCTCACGTTAACATTCAGAAAAATGAATCATTCTCAAAAAGTCACAACCTCCTTCAAACCCTATTGTATAACATTTACTTGCAACACATGAGGAAAGCTCTGTGCCAAACTCCAGAAAATGCAGAAGCCAGAAATGCTAAATGGTTTATCATCTACTTCTCCAAGGGAATGAGGATCCCAGTACCCATGGGAGGGAGGCAACCCTCTCCAACCAGGAATCATATCTCTAGACCATCCGTTCCTCTCCCTCCACCCCACTTCTGCAACAATTTATGGCTTGATTGCCTTTCTTAGAAGGCAAAGATGATGATCACAAAATTACTCCTGTGATCATGGAGATGCTGGATAACTCCTCTGCCCAAAGGTGTTTCAGATAAATGTGCTGTAACCATGTGGGCATATGAGGTAGGAACTCTATCTCCTCCTTGGAAGCAGAATAATGAAATTATTCTCCCATAATAATTAAAATTCATTTTGCCAAAAGGAGAGCAAAAGAAAGACTGAGTACACAGAGTGTGCCAGTCTCTGTTCCAATTAAATTCCAATTCACAACACTTACACCTCATGCTGCAGTGTTCCAGGTAAGCATCCCTCAAGTCATCTGAAAACCATTCTGTATCTTTCACTTTTGGCTTGTCCCAAACCAGCCACCAGACACAACATTTTGTGTGCAGCTCGGATCAGTGAAGGGTTTGGTAACTTACACAATGCCAACAACTGTGAGTCAAAACTGTTACAGATAATTACATCTGGCAATTTTCTCTATCAAATGTTAAAAATAGAAAGAAATTAAGTAACGAATGGGCACATAATGATTAAGACAAACAAAACTTTTCACAGCCAAAAATAACTTCCAGATTTTGAGCTTTGTCATGGTAAATTATGAACAGTGTGATTACTACCTTTACAGACTGGCAGATATTAATTTTACCTTGGAGCAATTTGGTTGATAATTAAGTTTTTATTTTGAAAGAAAAAACTCTTTTAGAATTACTCTAGTTATATCATGTCTGGAGAAGATTAAGGCACTGATAGTTTTCAGTAAGACACAGAAATTTTCTGGTAGCCTGGCCTCAATTCACCTCTCAGTAGGTACTTTAATATTTTGCTGCCTTTCTTGCCGTAAAGTACTTGGTATCACAAATATCAAATAATGGAAAGGATTTCCATTCTGATACTATTGACAAAGTCAAAAGCTGGGAATCCATATCCAAACTTCATCCAAAGGGATGAGTACCACACTTCTTAACTACCCCATTAGCTTTCTCATGGGTTAGAAATCTAGTGCAGAAACTGTGAACAGTCATCTGCCATACTTAAAAATATTGCAAATATGCAATTTGCAATTAAGACCCATTTGAGCAAGAATATATATTACAGAAAAAACTACCTGAACTGCTCCAAGAATTGTTTCAGTGTTGCAGAATCTGCCTTCAATTTTTTGAATTGTTTCAATGACTACTAACCACCAAGCTCTTAGCTTGATGTCTTATTTCCACTGTGGTTTCTCTCTAATTCACTGTTAAGATTTTCACTTTAATTATATTGTCATGTCATGATTTAAGCCCAGCTGACAAGACAGCTGCTCACTGAATGCCCATCCTCTCGCACCCCACTTCGAGGAGAATAAAAATTAAAATTTGTAGATTGAGATAAGAACAGTTTAATAATTGGGGAGAAAAAGTAAAATAATAATAATAATAATAGCAATAATAATAGTAATGGGAAAGAAAGACACTCCACTCCCCAAATATGAACTAAAGTCATTGTCTTTGGCTGGCTGACGTTTGCTCGGGTTATTTGGACTTCTCTTCACAAAGGACTTTAACTTTTTTCTCTCCAGTGCTCATGGAGGAGAAAATACCATGATCATTTCCACTGGAGCAGTTACTATTCTCACTGCCCATCACCTCACTCCTGCCAGAGGTCACTTTTCTGTCAGATCTGCAAGTGTTATTGCATTAAAATAGTTTTGTCAGCTTGTTCTTCTGGAGTGACGGGCATTCATTTAAATTCTTCTATTGCCAAAGTTTCCTAACCCAGATCTTTTTCAAGAAGCATGTAAGGGAGGAATGAAACCTGCAGTAATGTTGGTACATGAGGAGACAGGAATCTCTAGCAGGAATATGAGGGACAGTAAAGGTAACTGGGCTGGTTCAGCCACAGGCAAGGGAAGGCAGCTGGCAGCACGCTGAGAAATTCCAGGACACAGGGCTGGGAAGGGGTATATCAATGAGAAATATATCACTGATGCTTTCTCTTTCCTTTGGATGCAAAATGCCTTTCACAAATGGATTCTGTTTTTCTTAGCAGCCTTTCTCATGTGTCCCCTCTACTGAAACTGTTCATGTTTCTCATATGTGTGCTGCAATTCTCTGAGAGGGTACAGGGGCAGTGTCTGGGTTTTAGAGATATTTCAGAATTTTGGGATAATATCTTTTTCCTACAGGAGCAGAAAAGGTAATGTTGACTCCAAATTCATTCAGTTGAGATGTATCTTTGAAATGAGAGAAATCAGAAATGTTTCTGATTCAGAAATAAAAAATAAATTTCCATTAAATTTGAAATATTCTTTCCAAAAATTCAGTGTGAAAGGTAGTTCTGACAGTAATCCTGTGTTAGCACTACAGTACTGTTTTTTTCTTGGCTTTAAAAGTCTTCCATCGAGGTATTTACTTATGAAAATTCATTACCCAAAAAATGAACTAACCCTACAATAACAACAAAGCATGTATTCCTGTGTTTACATGAGGGGAGGAATTTAAAATAACATTTAAGCAACAACCTTTGCATATCAGAACTAGAAACAGATGTCATAATTTGAAAAGCCTGAATCAGTGGTGTCCAGTCTTGTTTGCTTCAATACAGTTCAGCAGCTGCCAGGGTTCTTTGACAATTATTGTGATGTTACACAGAAAATTACCATTTCCCTCTGATCTTTCCTAATTTGTAAAAATTATTCCCTGAAATGTCAGGGGAGTGTCAAACTGTGAAGATGTAAGTGTTGTGGAACTTGGAGTAGACATAAACCAGGTATCATCATTTTCTATTATTTTTAATCCTTTTACATAGAGTGGGAGTTTGTTTGTCAGTTTGATTGTTTGTCTGTCTGTTTTTTCTCCAGGGTCACTACGGTACTGGGAGGTTGCATGGACATTGGCGTGTTCAGGGACAGGCACAGCAGCAGGTGGTGCGCTGGGCGTGCCCCGCTGTTCCCTCCTGTTCTACTGAAGGTCGCCGGCCAAGGTGGCTGGGAGTGGAGCAGGCTGTAGTTGAGCTCTGCTGCAGTCTCAGGGCAGCACTTCCCCACAGCCAGGGCAGATTTGGGCTGGTGAAAGCTGCCGGGAGCCTCGGGCAGGGCAGCGGGACGCGAGGAGCTCCCGGGGACAAGCGGAGGTTGGCAGGTGGATCCCACGGCAGGACGCTGACTGAGGATGCTGCGATTTTTGGAATCGCTCTGTGCGCGATCAGCCATGAGGGATTTTTGTTTTTTCCTTTGATTTTTGTTCATTTGGTTTTGCCTGTTGTTTTGTTCGTTTTGCTTTGCTTTAATGATGAAAAGAAAACAGACTGCTTTTGGATTGATGATTGCCTTTAGAGAAGAGGTATGCCTGTGACTTCAGTCGATGCTGAAGAAGCTTAGTTGCCTGGGGAAACTGTGGGAGTCTCTCTCTCTCCAAACCTGTCTTGGAGAGAAAGATGCTGTGGCATTATTTAAGGCAAAGTGCTCTGGATAGTGACTATAGAAAGAAGCAAATAAAAGGAGTAAGGAAATATTTGTGTAATATGAAAACTATGTTTCAAGTCAGTAATTCAAATTTTTTAAAAAAGTGTGATTTTCCTATGTTTTCTACTCGTTGAAAAGAGACCATTTTTTTTTCTTTCTGGTCATTCATTGCTTCACATTTACTGAAGAAGACACAAATAACTTAGTGGCAGAAACTGAGTAAAAAATTAAATATAGAAAGGATTTTCTAAAGGCTGTAGTGCAGCATAACCATCAAGAATTAACATGAGGGCTAAAAATGAGGTATGGCTATTGTGTTTGAATATTCTTTCTTTTGACACTTTGCCTTATTTTTTTGCACTTTAATATCAGTCTCATGTGAAGTCAAGTCATACCATATGAAGAAAAATATCTTCAATTTATAGTTTAACTCAGATTCAATAAATATCTGTTTTATAGTACTAGCTAAGGAGTAGCTAGAGTCTTTACAGAAAAAAAAAGTCAGTGAAAGTACTACTTTCATTGAATTTGCATTTGTCTTACATAGACATCTCCAAGCAAATCTGCTACAATGTCATTAAAATTCAGTAATCTAATGAAAATGTCATATATTGAGAAAAATTTTCAGGTTTTTCTAGGTTTCTATCCTTAAATTCCATCTCTACCCTAGCCCCACCCCAACCCCCAGACCATCTTCCCAAAGAAAGGAGTCTATCAAAAAGATAGATAGATGTTTGTCTTTACCACCATGGTTAGTTAATTCAAGGTTATTATTTTGTATAGGAAGTCTTATTAAAAAGACAAATTTAAGTAGTTGTTTGGAAAGTTACAGTTGTTCTCTTGGATGAGTACTTGTGAAAAGCATAAATCCAAATTACCTGCAGTTGTCTCTAATACAACCCAGTAGGCAGTAGAGACTACATGGGAAGTCAAGGAAAGAAAACAAGAATCTGTTGTGAGTAAAGCAGGAGCAGCCAGGAACTTTCATACCTCTCCTGGTGGTAGGCAGTGCATCACACAGAAAGAGCAATGAAGATTATGCTTTACATGGAAAGGTGATATCACTTGCCTATTACCTGGCTTGGAGTTTTGTCCATCAGGTTGCTACGTGGGGGCACAAACACTGTGCTACAGTAATTGCAGGGCAAAGGAAAATATCAAAGTGTGGAGGGTTGATGCTGGCTGAACTCCCAATGCCCACCAAAGCCACTCTATCACTTCCCTCCACAGCTGCGCAGATGGGAGAGAATATAGCAATGAAAGGCTTGTGGGTAGAGATAGGACAGGGAGGGACATTCATCAATTGCCATAATGGGAAAACAGAATCAGCTTGGGGAACATTAATTGAATTAATTGCTAATCAAATCAGTGGGATAATGAGTAGTAAAACAAATCTAACACTTCTCTCCACCCCTTCTCATTCCTGGGCTCAGTTTTGTTCCAGAGTCTCAACCTCCTCCCTGCAGCACCGCAGCAGGGACAGGGAATAGGACTCGCAGTCAGTTCATTACATTGTCTCTGCCGCTCCTTTCTCTTCAAAGGAGGGCTCATCCCACTCTTCTGTGGTGGAAATCTGTTTCTCCTGGAGGCCAATGTGGGCTGCAGGGGGACACCTTCCTCACCATGGTCTGCACTATGATCTGCACCATGGTCTGCACCATGGTCTGCACCATGGTCTGCAGGGGAATCTTTCCTCTGGTGCCTGTAGCACCTCCTCCTCCTCCTCCACCACTCTTTCTCCACTGACAGTGGTGTCTGCAGAGCTGTTCCTCACACACACTCCTGCTTCTTTCTGGCTGCAATCACTGTTCCACAAAAACCTTTCCCCCCTCTTCTTAAATCTGCTGTCCCAGAGATGCTCCCACTGTTGCTTGGACTTGGCCAGCAGTGGTTCCCTCCAACAGAGCTGGTATTGGCTCTGTTGGACATGGGGGAAGCTTCTGGCAGCTTCTCACCCCTGCAGTCACCCTGCTACCAAAGCCTTGCCACAGTAAACACAATACAAGAAGCATAGATAGCAATTCTTCAGGTTCTGTCCTGGGATAAAATCCCACTGGATTAAAATACCAGGGCAGGCCCTAAGCAAGTCAAATAATAATGTTTCTGTGTTCTCATTTAATTTGGTGTCCAGTTTATCGGTCATTCCAAAATCTAATTCTATGTCCACGTAATAGTAAGTGTCCTGTATCCACCCCTATAAAATGCATCTCAACTGTTTACATTTATGTGCTGCTTCAAGGTCATCAGCGTTGGTAGATGTAAGAGAAAGACCTAAACAGTTACATTTACCCTAAATTTCCAGAACTGATCTTGTCATCATGGTATGGATGGCCTTGTTCCTTGAAGAATTTATGTTAGTTGTGCTTTGCAGAGCTGAGGCAGGTATTCTATAGTCCAAATTTGTTCTTCAGTTCTTTGGCCAAGAAGGAGATCTCTGCTTATTTACCTTCTTTCTCCTCTTCTCTAGATTTGAACACAGCTGCCCTCACACAATTGTTAATACAACCGAGCCATATGAACAATCTCATATATTTTACTTATTTTATTAATTTCATTTAATTTCTTCCTAGAAATAAGAAAAAAGGTTCCATAGCTTGCAAGAAGGGCACAGTTGATACAAAGGTAAATTGCTATTTCTCTCACACTTGTGTCAGCAAATTAAATTGACCTGTTCCACAGCTGCTATTTATTTTGACTGCTTAAACAATAACCAAAGGGGTTATGCATGGCATGCTGCTCACAGCAAACAAACCTTGCAAATTCTCCAAGTAAAACCCAGAAACACAATCAGGACACTTTTGCTAGAAGCACTCCAGCATCACCAGAGACCTAGCACACCCATTCAAACTGATTTATGATACAAGGTAACAGTTTTGTTTTTATGGGAGATGAATAGGTTAGACAGTGCTCAGAGCATACTTATTTAAAAAAAAAAAAAAAAAAAAAACCAAATTTGTAAACAGATTTTTAAGGGGTTTTACAGTGAAATCTTTGAGTTGTTTTAATAACCTTAGACAAATAACCAGCCTTTCCACCTTTATTACCATACCAACAAAACGGGAAAGATAATTCTTAGCCTGTGTAAAATTAGAGTTTAGTGATGAACCTCATGAAGTTCAATAAGGCCAAGTGCAAGGTCGTGCACCTGGGTCTAGGCAACCCCAAGCATGAGTACAGGCTGGACAGAGTAGTGATAGAGAGCTGCCCTGGGGAGAAGGGGGTGTTTGTGGACCAAGAGCTCAAGAGGACCCAGCAATTTGTGAACTTGCAGCTCAGAAAGCCAATTGCACCTTGGGCTCCATTAAAAGGAGAATGGCTAAAGGTTGAGGGAGGTGATTCTGCTGCTTTTCTCCTCTTGTGAGACCCCCACCTGAAGTACTGTGTCCAGCTCTGGGGCTCCAGACACAAGAAAGACTTTCACCTGTTGAAAACAGACCAGAGAGCCACAAGGCTGATTAGGGCTGGAGCATCTCTCCTATGGAGACAGGCTGAGAGAGCTGGGGCTCTTCAGCCTGGAGAAGAGAAGGCTCTGGGGAGACCTTATAGCAGCACCCTTCTACTGCCTAAAGGGGGATTGCAAGGAGGCTGGAGAGGGACTTTTCACAAGGAAGAGTGATCTTAAACTGAAGGAGGTGTTTGATTAGGGGGTTTGATTGGAGGACTGATTTGGATCACCCCAGCCAAGAGAAGAAGCTGACAGTGCACTTTAGTAGAATAAACATTGCGTTACTGAAAGGCATATCTTGGATTATGACAAATTTGTTTAAACTCTAATGGAGTTACTACATCACAAATTTAATTTTGAAAATAACATCATCCTGTTCTTTCAGGTGCAATCCTGGATGTAAAAAATTTTTCAGTGAATTTTTTTTTTTAATAATTAAACAGTAGTATACACTTAGATATGAGATTTAGATAATGATATTCAAGTTCCATTATTCCACAAATAATCAATTTATCTTTCTACTTTAGAACCAAGTCCTAAAACCACTGAAGAATGAGTGAATTTCAGCCTTTCTGTCAGAATTGTACACCAGGCTTGATTAACAGATCTTGGAGGGGATGGCACCATTACCAGGTCTGATTTTATTCTCTGATTAGGATTGTCTGTTCAACAGTCTTAGTTGGAAATATCCTCACTGTGTTCAAAATAATAAAGTATGAAGTAAAATACATTTTTCAACAAGATTTATTGCTTTATTGCTGAAAAAATAAAGGATGACTGCACTAAGGAAGTGACTTTCCCAGGAAAAACAAGGATAGCAAGTTTTTAATGTTCCCTTTAGTCACTGATGTTTAATTCTCATTTAAAAAATAGTTAAATCATGACTATATATAGGAGTAATTTATGCCTGCTTACCCTTGTCTGCTATAAGAAAGCACTGCAGTGCATGAGTGATTTCAAATATATTCAAGGAAATCAAAATTCATGCCTTCTTCCTGTGTTTCCAGTAGAATGGGGAGCAATCTTCCCTCTAGCACACATAAAAGCTTGACTAATCTTTTAACTTTAGTTGCGGTAATAGCAAGGGATTATAATGTTTTACAGAATTCTTTGAAGATCAGTTGAAATACAGTTTGTCCTGCTTTGAAAATTGCATTTCTGCCCCAGACTATTTTAATAACAGAGCTTTATCTAACTTCTGCCCATTTACTGCAGCTTCCTAGAACTCATTGCTGTTCTTCCAGCATCATCTTACTTTTGGAAACAGGGCCTTAGTGCCAGCTGAGGATTCTCACATGGCAGGAATTAATACCTCGAGATATTTTTGTTGTATGCTGAGGAAGTAAAATTGCTGAAGTTGCCAATTTTGTGGGGGTCATAAAATCTGACTCAAACAGCCTTTATGCAAGAAAATACCTTCTAATATCTTAATTTAAACAGAGGGGTTTTTCCCAATGTAGGGAAAAAAGAAAAAATACTTTCAACAAACTCTAAATCTGTAAGCATGCATCTTGAAAAAGTGGCTTTTATCTCTGGTGTAAGTTTTACATAAAAAAATAGGATGCATAACGCAAATAATCATCACACACTGTGAGGACTAATGGACTCCACCCTGTGGCGGTGTGTTGTTTTCCCTGGTCCCGGGCAGCTCCGGAGAGCCTGGAATGGCGCTGCTTCTCGGCGGGACCAGGGCGCCACTTGGCCCGGGCACTGCTGCATTCCGCGCACCAGGGTGGGGCTGGCCGCGTTCTGCTGCCGGCGCGAGGGGCGAGACAAAGAGGGAAGGAATGTCCAATCTGTCTGTGTGGTCGGCTGGAGAGCTTTTATTGTCACGGGGAGCTGCGCTGGAGAACCGCGGCCGCTCCCTAGCGCTGCGTGGACAAAACGGCGCAGGGACCGGGGACGTGCGGGATTTTATAGGGGGTGGGATGAGGGGGCAGAAGCCCCCCTCGCCCAAAGAGTGCAGACAACGGGGGAGTGACATGGACCACGATAACCAACGGGGATGCAACAGGGGGGGACACAGGGCTCCGGAACGAACGGCGTTGCGGGGACGGGGTGACACAGAACTCTCAGGAGTGGACAAGGGGGTGGTTACAGGACTGGCATGGGGATGCTCCAATGGTGAGTGACCCGGAGCGGACCACCGCAGGGGGGGAACATGGGGGTACACAGGGGTACACAGAACCAGCTAATCAACACATATCAGAACCCCTAATCTGAGCCCAAACCCGGGATGCAGCACCACCCCTACCTACTGTGCTTTCATAGGAAAGATTTCCAAAGGCCAACCAAGGACTAAGTGTCTGTCAGCCCTTGAGTTTCAGTAAACTTCCCTTGAAACTAATGGAAATCTTCTCTCTTTATTCAACACATTTTCTCATGTCTACATGTTACTTTTTTAACTTTACAGAGGCAATTGTTTTGAGAAAGAAGCTCGATTACCTCTCCAATAAAGTAGAAAGCTATTTCCAGTAGCAAATGCTTTAATGATGGTTAAAATTATAAAGAAAGGACCTTGGAATTTTTGCTCCCAAATTTCATTTGCAAGTCTGCCAGCTAGGGACAGACATTTTTAAGTGTAAATTTAAACTATATTATCTGCAATATATTGAGGGGAAAATACGAGAAAGTCCTAGTGGACCTTGCATGTAATATATGCCTATGCAGTGAGATTTAATTCAAAAATTTCTAAATCAATTACTTTTGGCTGGCCCTCCTTGTGTGAATGACTTTCATCCCTCCCCAAGGAATAATAGAGGGAACTCAGATACATTACTATTTAATTTAAAAGAAAAATGGTGAAGAAAATATGTCAAGGGTTCAATGTCAGGCTGAAGTACCAAATCATCTTCATCCCAACAACCTAAAAAACTGGTACTTAGACCCACAGTTCTGGAGGCAAGTATTTTATGCAAACCCACTGAGTTGGGTAGAGTAGCTTCTGGGATAACAACTACGGCTTTGTATGAAGCAGGAAATATGACCCAGACAACCCCATTAGTCTGACTTCATAAATTTAAAAAGAAGCAGGTTATTGAAAAATTAAGGGAATAAAATGCAACTTCAATTATCTGTAGGTGCTTCTTTTCAAATCAACTTGATTTTAATAAGGTAACTAGTAGCTAGTGGTAAAAAAAACTTTTCTCAGAATAGATGGCAAGTAAGAGTTACAGCACTTATTGCATTCTTCAGCTGGGGAAGGTATATTTGCAACTAAATGTAGAGTCGCTGGCAGAAAATTTTTGAAACCACTACAGAGAGCCAGATATTATATTAGAATATTTCATATGTTATCAGGATGGAAGTTATTAAATCAGCTAAAGAACAATTTAATAAGTAGAAGAATTACAACATGACAAAAAATAGCTAAAATATGACAGGTACCAGGAAATGTTGATAAAAAACAAGCTTCCTGAAAAGATTTTCAGGAGAAAATCTGTTCATATGGAATTTTCAGGGACTGATCGTGGGACTAGGCAGATATCATATTTTTCCTCAGAGACCTGGAGCAAAGTGTAGGACTGTGTCAATAGTATTCCCAGGAACGCCCACTGGGGAGATGTGGCTGATGTGAAGCAGTAAAAGGCTGCCAAACAGAAAGAACCAGATAAAGAATAGAGGAGGGACTAGAGCAATAGAAATGTGTTGACACTGAATTGCACAAACCCATAGAATCTTTTTCTTACCAGTATTCTTTTATAAATAGGAAGCACTGCTCTCAGTTAGAAAACAACAGAGAAAAAGCTCCTGGGATTACTGAGGGCTGTTATTAGGTTAAAGCTGTGTGAGAAGCACACACAGCTGTAATACATGTAAGGCTTTGCCTTTCCAGCTGAAAGAGGGAAATGCTAATGCCCTTCTCCAGGCTCATAACAAGGCCTGAAATACAACTCTCACCAGCTGTTTCCAGGAAAGATAAGACATTCATACTAGAATAAGAACAGGGGGGAAAAGAAACAGAAAATTACTAGAATCAGAAGTACGGAGAACTATCCAAATTCAACTAAATTTGGGTTTTTTTTCAAAAGGGTCTCAGAGGTGTATACTTGTTTTCTATACTTCAGGATCAGGAACAGCAGGATGGGTAGAGGATTGTTTGAACTAAAGGCCAAAACCACTACAAGAGTAAGTGGTTTGAACACAGACAGGAGATACTAAATGTGACTAAATGTGACTAAAGCTGCTTTAGCTTTCAGAACAGTGATGTCCAGTGATAGACTTTGCTAAGAGAGGTGGAAGTAAAACCATTATTTCTGAGATGAAATTATTTTGTCATGAGGATTTCTTTACTGATCTTGTTGTCTGTGACAGCTGATAAGTCGACACTGTGACAAGGGATATCTCTTTCAATCTGAAGTTCCCAGCTTCCCTACATCTAGCGAAGAAACCACATCACATTAAACAACATACCCAGTGCCCTACAACATATCTCAGCTGTTCTATTCTTTATTCCCTGTGGGGATGGAAAGCTAAGTGTCTTTACAGTGAGACAGCATGCTGTCAATTTTCCCTGATTTCTAAGATTCTGTTTCAGATATCCAAAACAATTTCATGTTAGAAATGTCGGACTTCCCATGATGACATTTGGCACAGTAGCTGATACGTGCCTCTAAGTGATGCTATCTGGCTTGACACTAAGGCTTAGGTAAAGAGTAATATATTTTTGGACCATAACTTGGAGTGATCTCTGTTTGACTGGAGATATGTGTACAAGCAGTTGCTTCTTTACATGGTTTTCCAGAGGGAGTTTTTGTCTGTGTGCATTACCCAGGATGTGTTGGGCACACCTCACCTCCACCAGGCCTGGAGTTAAGCACAGAAGGGAGTGATGGGATGGTGCTATCTCATGGCAAATTCCTTCTTTCACTTTAACACTGTTTGAGACAGGCAAGAGGGCTCTTCAATTCCTTACAATAATACAGGGGTATTTTCATTACTACTGTGCAGTGTTTGCACAGTGTAAAGGCCTTTTCTGTCTCTCACCCCATCCCACCAGTGAGGAGGCTGAGGGTGCATGAGGAGTTGAGAGGGAGCACAGCTGGGACAGCTGACCCCAGCTGACCAAAGGGATAATCCATAACACATGGCTGGAAAGAATGTTATGCAGGAAACCACTGCTTGGGAAATGGCAGGACATCAGTTGGTAGTCAGCAAATGTTTTCATTTGCATCATTTGTCTTTCTTGAACTAATTTATCTATTATTTTCATTTTCATTAAAACATTATCTTATTTTATTTCAGTGACTATTTGTGTTTATCTTGACCCACGAGTTTTCTCACTTTTAGCCTTCCAATTTTCTTCCTCTCCTTGCTGTGGTAAGAAGTGAGTCAGTGGCTGTGTGGTGCTTAGCTGCTGGCTGGGTTAAACCATGATAAGCATAAGGTATGCAAGTTTAAAATTTGAGATTCTCATTCTGAGTCCAAAAGTAATTTCCAATTTAGCATGATTTATCCTGCTAGTATGAAAGAAATAAAGCAGAAAAAAATGTTTTAACTTTCTCCTAAAAAGACATGGACAGGGAGTTTTCAGATGCTTTGAAACCTGTGTGAGCATAATGGTCATTTGACATCTTGCGGGAAACACAGTTTGAGGCTTGTCTTTTCCTGTAGAATTTGCATCCTTCAACATTCACAAAGCTGAAGGCACTGGAGGAAAAATATCACATATGCATCATTCTCTCCATGAGCTCTAGTCATTAGTGCCAGCAGATACACTTTATAGCTTTCTGGCTTTGGTTTCAGTATCATAACCAGATGACAGTGAATCATACTTTGTAGTTTAGCTAAGATTTGAATAATAACCCTTTTGTCTGTCTCATTCCCTCTAGCATAATTTTTTCTTTGAAAACATAGCTATTCCATAACTTGTAGCATGCAGTGAAGGCAACACAAAAAGTGTGAAATTAGGAACTCTTCTCACACAGGTTCTTTTGGGAAATGATAGTCATAGAGTTGGACTTCTGAATGTGCTTCATGGGTGGCCAAGTGGAGTTCTCCCAGCTGCAGGTCCTTCTGTGTCTTCCAATAAGATTGACAAATAAACTGGTGCTTTGCAGTAGACTGGGGAAAATAAATTTGTTAGAGATACTGAGATGCAGCAGAGACAAAGAGCTTAGACTAGACACCAAATATTTAAGTGAATTTAAGTATAGTGGTTTCTATATGATGACTGTGGATGAGGACATTTTTAGTAAAGTCCTGTAACAAAAACATATGTTATAGACATTGTTGTATTTTAGAAGATACTTCACATAAATAAGTACTGTCAGAAACACTGTTTTAGAGACAGAGAAGTTTGTCAGCCAAAAGATATTTCAAACTAAACATTTTATTCTCAACAAAAATACATTTTTCATAATTTGGCTTTCTAGAGAGATTGAATGGGCTATTTAATTTATTAACATCAGCAAAATTATCCACATTCTCATTGGGAAACTATGGTGTTCAAAATGAATATAGGTCTGGTGGACATCTAGAAATATCAGCCTAGCATAAGTAGAAGATATCGGAGCTTTCCTGAAATGTAGTTGATCCAGGGCTGAATTCTGCTTAAAAATGCAGACAGGAGACTCTTGACTCTCAGTGTAAAAATAACAACTGCTGAAAGAGGAATGATCTTGCTTAGGAGGAAAAAAAAATTAGCACACAATCAAATATTTAAAGAGAATGCCATCAGTCATGGTTACTGATTTTTTGAAAACTGTAGGAGTTATTTCTGATTTTTCTGGAGGTGGGAAATATTTTAAGTCTCGATATGGCATCACACTTTGTACAAGGCCTTAAGGGATCCTAATCCAGTGTTACTGTTCTGGGGCTTCTCTTTAGAGGTGCAGCTTCTAGTAATGGCTAAATGTCACCAAAACAAGATTTGCTTTAACCTTTATTGTTTGAAATAAAAGATTGCCTTCCAGGCAGAATGCAGAAACCTTTAATATCTGCTGGCTTTTTTGAAACCATTATTAAAATGCCACAAGAGTACAACAAGGATTTTATTTTGTATCATTAACTAGGGAGCTCAAAAACAGCTTCTGTATATTATTGATCTTAAGGAAAAAAGTAATTGAATTCAAGAAAGAGAAGTCTGCTTTGGAACAAAGTTATCTCCTATTATGTGTCAGAGGGAGCATGAAGGAAAACAAAAGTCCAAACTTCCCTGCATAGCACAAGGCACTTGTCATTGAGAAGACATGGGGTTAAACAAAAGGCTCAATGGGAAGGACAGTTGATATTGAACTTGTAGCATAAAGGACAGCATGCTTCCATGGTAGAGGAATGTAGTTGCTAAAGAGAGGAAGAAAAAAATATCAGAAAAAATAAAGAAATTCATAAATAATTTAGTTAGAAAATTGAAAGTTATAAATAATTTTGAAATTAATAAAGTATGGCTATTATGAAGATATTACACTATTGCATGATAATATAAATCTAATTAGGTTGACATGCAGTTTAAAAAGAGTCAAAAAATTATCAGTTTCTTCAAAATTCATTTTTGAAAGCTCGTTTTTATATTTGAGTAATGTGATGAATTACAGTCTTTTTCCATATTCCTAAAGAATCTATATATAGCAGTATCTTTATTCTCATTCTTTGGAGAAAAAAACATAGGCAAAAGGAGTAAGGCAGGAATAAGACATGACATCCTAAATGAGGAAAGACAGAATATCATAAATATTATATGAGATATAATTTATATCCCAAGTAAAGCCATGTCTTAAAATAGACAATATTTTTTTTTTCCAAAAAGAAAGCTTGTGCTTTCTTTCTAATTTTGAGGCAAAATTTTCCATCTCAAGTACGCTTGCCTAGGTAAAGCTGTACAAACTACTTTTCTCCCAGTTTTATCACTGCTAACACCAATTATGACACTATAGCCAAGAAACAAAGGTTTTTCTGATAACAATCTTCCAAACTTTAGTGATTGATAGTTTCAGTAAAGCACTTCTGAATCTACTTAGAAGGTTTTATTAAGTGGAAATACTAAACCAGCAGTTTTGACAAAAAAACACCAGTTTATCAGACTGACTTTAAAATCACCCCACATTCACAATAAAAGTAAGAAACATAATTGACATAATTTATCTTAGTAAATTATATGATTGATGCAGCATTGGACATCTTCACATTCTCTTTCACATTTCTCAAAAAAAAAAAAGCCCTTAGAATAGAAGACAGGAGCAGTGAGAGCTGAGAAGGCACTTCCAGAAGAAGCCTGAGCTGAATAAAATGAGCACCACATGCAAATTAATATCTGTCATATAGCTGGATAATGCTTTTATTCCCATAAATCCTTTGCTTCATTATAGGAGTGAACTATGTCATGCAATTGTCCAACAGAGATTTTAGCATTTCAGCATTTCTTTTTGCAAATAAAATGTCTTTATAAGGTCTTAAGAAGTGGTAAAACCAACTGTTCTTGTATGGAGCTTTAGGGGTCAATTTATGAGGGGTACAATGTAAAAAAAAAAAAATTGGTTTTCATGACTCACTTTAATATGAAATAAAAAGCATTAAGGAAAGCTGTAAATCTATGCAAGTCGAGTATGCCTGTTAAAATTTATGAAAAAAATTTCTAAATTGACATTAGACACATTTTTTAAATACAGATTTATATTTATGCCACAGGCAGACATGACATAAATGAGATCTGGATGTAACTTTGGTAGCACAACTTCTGCCTACGGGTTAAAATAAACTTTTGTAAGAAGCAGCTCACAGCATCTGTTCTTTGGACCAGGATGAACATAGTTCACACATAGACAGCAATCCTAAGTTTACCCATGTACATGGACAAAAATGTCACTGAGCAAACCTGGCCTAAGTAAAAGCAGAACTGTGTGTGCTGAAGACAGCATCTCCTTTAGCTCATTATGTACTTTTATGTTTTTGTCTCTGGTAGAACAAGAGAAATGAGAAAAGGGGATCCATTATGACGTCCTACTTATCACTTGGAACATCCCAGTCTGCCACTTGAATGTAACTGAAGATGAACATTTCAATTAGCAATGTTAGTGATTAAAATGGCAAAGGAATGATTTGGCCAATGAGATTTTCAAAAAAGAGCAAAGACTTACACATTCAAAGTGATTAATGCTCATTCTTTCAAGGCACAGAAGATGCAGCAGGTAAAGCCTATGCCAGACTTTCTTTCTGTGAGGCACATCTCATTCCCTGTAGCATAAATCCACTGGATCATGTCACAAGAAAATTCCACCATTTGGGTCCCTTCTTACAGAGTTCACCTGCTTCTTACTAATTTTGCTACAAACTTTGAATATAAGAAAAGGTGTAATCCACCTGATAGGTGCTCAGTTGCCTGTGATTTAAGGTGTATTTTTGGTATGGCACAGCTATATAATCTTGTCTCAGAATCCTGAGAAAGTTGCTAAACTCTAAGCTGTGTGAAAGTACCTAGAGCAGAACCATGTGTGCTAAGAGTTAAGATGGATTGAAACTCAAGACAAGATTGCTGAGGTAGAGACAGGCCCTCCAGGATTCAAGAAGAGAAACACTGGCATGAGGAAATTTAAAATGCTAATGAAAATCAGGGGGTCTGAAGGTGCCTCTTCATTCCCATTGAAATCTGTCCATCAAAGACCTAGTGGTGTCATACAGGGGTGGTAAGAGTGCTAACACTTAATCTAGGAACTTGCTAGCCTAGCTGTCTGTTCCCTACTGTACTAGACAATAAATAATTTCTTTTTGTGAATATCCTATTTTCAAAACACCTCCATGCAGTGGAAAAGTTTCCTGAGCAAGTTCTTGAAGTCTAAAAGTTGTGTAGGTACCAGTCAATTTTGAGGGCTACATAAACATCTATTTAGCCTATACCCTTAGAGCTGCAAGCAGATAAAGAGAGAAGTATGGTTGAGAAGATAAATCTGGAGTAAGTCGTTCTGTGACAGCTGAGAAGAAACAGACAGGTGCTCCAAGCATTTGGAGCAGCCGAGACTGACAAGCATGAGAAATGTGTTCCTGGTTTGCCCATTGCTGTAATGTTGCTCTAAGAAATGTTTACCAAGGCAGTATGACTGGTAGGATGGAGCCACAACTCTAAAAAAGTCATGGGCTTTTAGTCATTTAGAACCAGAACCACTTGATTTGGCATGGACTAATCCATTCACTCATTCCTCGCACTCCTTTTTCAGCTGCTCACATGCAGTTACAAATCTCCCTGCCACAGGAAAAGGTAAAAGCCTTTTAAAAGTTCAGTTCCTCGAGCACCCTGTTTGCCTTTGAGTGTAATACACTGTGCTGCCTCTTGGGCAAGCCAAGCAGCAGTACATTTTAAGCCAATTCAGACAGTATACTAATAATTATAATTAATAAGAAAATTTATAGCAATTTGTGATGATTACAATAATAATAATAGTGTCAGTATACTATATTGTGACACTATACAATACATAGGATAGGATAGACCAGAGGATAGGTTAAGGTATGTCCAGCAGCAAGAAGAAAAATGTGAGGAAAAATCAAGCTCTAAAACACACTCCCCCTTGCCTTTTCCTATATTCATAACAGAAACAAAACCACATGATTATGCTTTCACTAAAAATCAGACAAGATGATTTCTAGTTAGCTACATTTACTGGAAGCACGTGCTCTCATGAAATATTTTCTCTATCCGAGTGTTACTTTGGCTTTCACCCTCACATCATGTACATTGGTGGTGGCTGGTCTCAGAGATGTTCCTCCAGGCAGCACTGGAACAGCAGGTTTGGCAGAAAGGCCAGAAGGAATGCACCAACAGGCATGGCTAACAAGCACCTCATACCTCGTGCCTTGTATTTTTTGAGCTCCACAAGTTCCATCACTGCCTCCTTCTCCCATTCTCTGTATCAGAGACCCATCTCAGACACACCCCTTGCTGTTTGTCTCAGGTAAGTATTATTCAGACTTTTCCCAACAAAAGACTTTTATTACTGATAATTACTTTGTGAGATGAGGACACGTCTGCCTTTAAGTTCCACTCTCTGTTTGAAGAGGAAATGAGCCCTTACTTGCAAACCAGCACGTTTTTCCAAATGCACCATTCATGCTTCATTTCACAAATTTATCATCAGACAACAGACAAGACGGAAAATTACATCGAAACTGAAGGAACCAACAGAAACCCTTCTGCTAGAAAAGAATGGAGACAAAAGCTGCTTGATAAGTGTTTAGGGTGAGATTAATTTCCTATTGTCTTGAGAAAGCTAAGCTGGAACCACAAGCTGGAATAAGGTTGAATTCTCTCAAGAAAAAGAATCATTTACTTTCACACTGAATTGAATTTGTGGTGGTGTTTTCATTCCACCCAGCCAAATTATTTCCTTTTCATCTTTAAGTTCATTAAATCACTTTTTTATTTCTTTGGTCAGATGAATATTAAAAGTGAGAATTAAAAACCCAGATAAATTATCCTTTATAAACACGTATGAACATATCCTACAAAATAATTGATCCAGGAGGCGGGAAAAGTCATCTTACAATACTTAGGGAAATACATATATATGAAGACCAGATTTGAAGGCACTGTGGCGACCTTCCCTTCACTTTTGTAGGAACCCTTTGAAAATTCAGCTGTGTATCCAAGAAAATAGTGTCCACACAGCAAAAGCCAGGATCACCCTACAGATAGGTAGTGATGGGCATTTCTGGAGCTGGAAGTTGTGGATTCAGTAACATCCCAGGCTAGTGGGCTCCTATGCACGTGCCATTTCTTCCTTATGATGTCCAGTGCCCATTTACACACTTAATTTCATTACAAACTGCATTATTCTGATAACCTCTGCAGCTGCTACTGAAACGAGTTACATTTGCTGTTGTTGGGTTTTGAGCTGTGCTGCTCTCTGGTCCTTGGAGCAAAGGCAACACCATCCACTAAGCCACACGTCACACGGTGCCTTAAGAGCCTCAGCCTTTTGCACTGCTAACAGCCCTCTCTCTGAAGCTGCATAGCTGACTTTCAGCTCTGTGCCTGGTCACCCAAGCTGTGGCAGCCTTTCCCAGAGCCTCTGGGGCAGGACTTTCTCCTCGTTCCCACGCTGCAGACCTTGCACTGTTATCCTCCCTGCCCAGCACCTGCAAATCCTATGGCACTGATACAGGGGTTTCTCATGGGAAGGGACTGCCACCAGCGTGAGAATCACCCCTGCTTCCCCTCCTTCTTCCTACCCTCTGGTCAAATCTTCTGGTCGACATTAGTTGACCCAAAAACACGCACGCCCCAAATTTAATAGCCAGTCAGTGTGCAGCCTCAGCACAACTTGCTTTCAGCAACACCAACAGCCTCATAGGCAGGGGCAACTGGTAAGAAGAGAGTCCTGATGAAAACTGTGTTGATACTGTAGAAAAACCATTAAAGGCTGAACCATGAACCCCTGCACTGGAGCAGAGTCACAGAGAATGATGCTTGCCTGGAACACCCTTCATTGCTCCTCTTCCATCTTATACACTTACTTTAATTCACAGTTTATTTACTGGTTTGTTGGTTTTGGTTTTTTGTAACCTCCATTGTAACTTTTTCCTGCTTTCATTCTTTAGAAGCAGCTCTGTTGACAATTTTAAAAATAGTTGCAGTATTTTCTTTGCAGAGAGATGTTGTTGCTTGCATCCCTTAAAAAATATGAAAGCTAGCTGAAAGCTTGCTTACACTGTGCTTACATGGAGACTGAGGTCAAATTTTGTGTAAAGGAGGAACAATCACAATTTAAGAACCTGAGAAGCTTGTAAATTACTCTCAATTACACAGATCCTATAAGCAGTATCAGTGTCAGAAGCTATTTCCATGAGGCAGCCAGTGAAACAAGAGAGCTCGCTGTACCAAGAACGGTACAAAGTAGTTCTACCATGACAAATGTAGAGGATTTCTATTCTTTCTGTCACCATCATGAGGACTGAGAATAACTGCGTGAAATCAGACATAGCTTTTTAAGATATCATATGCCAGAGAAGTCTTCTGCTGATTCTAGAATTGATGGCTATTACTTTGACCTCATTTAGTGAAAGAACTTGATTGTTGCAAAGTTTGAATAGTGAAAAAAACCCTGTTTCATACTCATATTCAGGCAAATAACTGAAAATAATTTATTATCACATGAAATACCGATCTTTCTTCATCTTAGGCAATGACTCCTGATCATCATTGGCCCATGGACAATGATAGCAAGCAACTGAGATTCTGCAGGCACCCTGTTCTGACAGGTTGCTGAACCTGATCTGTGAAAAGCAAGGACAGGACATCTCAATGTCTTGCAGGCAATATGCTGCCAGCACCTACAGACAAGGATCATCTGATTTGTATCAGGTATTACCATTGTATAAAATGTACAAGTAGGGTTATATTTGTACAGATACGGAAACATGGGAAAGGAATGATGGATTTTGAAAGTTCAGTAATAATTTCACCAGTATTTAAATATTTCTTAGTTTTATCCTTTCAGCTTTGGTGGGTCTTAAGTACACTTAATACTTACATACAATGAAGCCTACAGAATAGAATTTGGTAGAGAAGCTGCTAATAGTCAATCATCAAGAATATTATTTCTAAATATTTTTAAATTACTAGTAATTTGTGTTTCTCATAGCAGCTAGTAAATCTCTAATTTTCAGTTAATTACAGAAAGTTACAATTTCAAAATACTTCTGTGACTAAGACTCAATGTTTCAGTCCTTTGAAAGGAACTGCATCAGTCTAACTCCCACAAGAGAGCTGTGTTTCATGGCTACTGCCTAAACATCTTCCAGAATTTTTCATGAAAAAGGACTTGTGTATTATAATTGAAGAGAGAAGAATTACATTTTTTATACTTTTTTTAGAAGCTAGCCTTAGAATAGACTTTTTCTACCCTTACAAAATTCCCCAGGTCTCCCTCCCTACCTCCCTCCCTTTTTTGTGTGAAGTGTTCACATTCAAAACTGTTTTTTCCTTGAGTTGCATTTGCCTCATTTCTCTTCAGTGTTTCCATTCCTCATACACCTACCAGCTCCTGCTGCCAGAGGCTTCATTCTTCTACTTGTCCCTTTCATAGGGAGTGAGTTGGCAGGAGTGGGGCCAAGGCACAACCGTAAGCTTGGTAGCAATTGGTACAGATGCCACTAGCAGGGCTGGGACTTCATCAATAGACACATCAATCACATCATATACTGGGAGGAAACCCATAACTGATCACATCCATAAGCTGGCAGCAGAGGGATGAGAATTGCCCTTCTGTGGCAGCAGCTCAGACTTTCCCAGGCATTGTCCCGGGGAAGGCTGTGAGAAGATCAGAGAAAAGAATGAGAAACAATTCATCTCCACTTGCTGCACCAGTTGTTGTGCATGTGTAGAATGTGTTGTAGAGATTTGTTTACCAAAGGGTGATTTCTTAATTGGACACTGGATGGTGTTTGGATGGGTTGACCAATTAGGTCAAAGCTCTATCGGACTGGCTGTAAGGGTTACTGAGTTTCTGAATAAGTATAGTGTATTATAGTATAAGATGATATAATACAGCAATTGATCAGCCTTCTGCAATCATGGAGTCAGTGCTAATTATTACCTGCAGCAACCTCTGCAGCACTAATGGTGATGGTTTCTGTTTGCCTCATGTGGTTTTATCACCTCTAAGCCATCACAGGGCAGTGTTGCTGCTCCTTTCAACCACTTTACAGAGCTCAGTGAGTATGAGAGCCATAAAGCAGTACCAAGACCCAGGACAACAGATATTTTTAGCTTCTGTCACAGCCAGTACCTCTTGGCCAGGGCTACAGCCTGGTCCCAGTATGTCAGATTCTATGTGTGCAAAGGATGGACAGGAAATGGAATTACCTAATTGTTGGGTTTCTTTAATTTTTTCTAAGATGATTCAACACTATTCTTCCCAAAGCATGTTTTTAAGCTGTGGAGTAGTGATCACATTAATAGGTTGTCTGATCTCAACTGGAAATGAAGGGTTTTTGATCTGTTGGATTAATGTTCACTCTAATATTTTACAAAATGTGAAGGTCATGAAACAGAAGTTGAATTCGTTTTGTATCATAAGTCACTGCGAACTTCTAAGGTAGTAAAGTCTGTTCTCATCAGTTATGTAGACGTTAAACAATTAATTACAACTACAAGCAATTTGAACGCTCCTAAAGCTCAAGCATATCACAATATTCCATTTTTTTTAATTAGCATCTTGATTGTATTAAAATATCTCCAGTCATTTTCCAAAACTAACTTCATCTCAGATTATGTCTCTGCTTGCTTCTTGTATGCCTGAGTTTCTAAACTCTATCTCCTACCTGCTAATCTACTAAAATTTATTTAAAACTCTTGTCAAAATAGTCAAATAAGGTTGTGACCCAAAGCATAATTAGTTATACTTACACTTATTGAATGTTAAGAGAATTCCTGGAATAAAAGCCATTCTCACATGTACTAGACTACTTTTAAAAAATGCAGTTCCCTTCCTTTGCAATGACTTTTCCTAGAATTTTGAATTTAAAAAATATTAACCTAAGTATTTTTTTTTTGTTTTGTTTTCATTGCTGTTGCCTGGTTTTACAGACACCTTGGTCCTGTCCAGCCATTTCACCTAACCTACCTTAGAACCCAATCCAAGACAATTTAAGTTAATTTATGCTTAAGGGTGGCATCACTTATTCTGATGCTCTCTGTGTGGGTATACTCAAAAAGCAGTAAATTACAAAGGTGGTTTGGAAAGCTGTGCTTTTGATCTAATTTCACCTTGTGATGTTCTTTGGTAAGTTCTCAAAGTTCAGGGGATGTACCTTCGCTGCTGTTGAGGATACCATCTCTTTTGACATGTGTCCTTACAGGCAGACGGACAGATGGATGGCTGAGTGACTGAAATAGAATTAAAGCTGAGCCGTGTATCATTCAAATCACTGCATCTTAAATTGTATTGCCATTACAGAGGCAGCCCCAAAACAATCAAGTCCAGCAAGACAGCCCCCACGTAGCAATTGTTACAATGAGAGACTGCTATTTCTCCTTATCTTCTCTTGCTGCATCTAGGTAACTGTTGTTCACAACTGGGACATCATTGATCTTTCTGACCTGGAAGACTCTCATAGAATCATACAATGGTTTGGATTGGAAGGGACCTTAAAGATTATCTAGTTCCAAATCCCTGGAAATTGGCAGGGATGCCATTCACTAGATCAGGTTGCTCAGGGCCCCCAGCCAACCTGGCCTTAAATACGTCCAGGAATGGGACAAACACAATTTCTCTGGGCAACCTGCTCCAGTGTCTCACCACCCTCTGATTAAAAAATTCTTCCCTGCACCTAATAGAAACCCTCTGTCTTTCAATTTAAAACCATTGCCTCTTGTCCTGGCAGTATGTGCCCTTATTAAAAAGTCCTTCTCCCTCCTTTTTTTAAGCCCCTGGAAGGCAACTCCTTGTCAACTGTTGCCATTACACAATCATAGAAGTCCACCAGATTGCCAGGCACAATAAAGAAATCTTTTTGGGGGTGAGTCTCCCAATTGTCTCTACTAGTACACCAGAGTCCACATTCTTTAGTAGTCTCAGAGTATTCTTTTTTGGGTGAAAAAAGACTAGAGAAAGTGCTCTAATGGTTCAATGAATGGACTCCAACCTCTGTTGTATACTCAGTCATCAATCTACAGCCTCCAATTAGAGAAAATTTAAATTCCTGAAAATGAGTATAATATGTCATGTCCTAAACACCGAGTAGTTCCCTCTACAGATTTTCATTACTCATTTGTAGTACTCGTTTGATAATGTAGACAAAATCTAAAGGAGTTTATTTTAGCCTTTTTTTTATTCCAGCCTCTCTTCTTCCTCCCCCATTCAACTGAATTGCATCAAGATTTTTTATAGATTAATTCCAAATCCAGAGAACAAGAAAATGAGAGAAAATGTGTAACAGTAGAGAAGTTAAATATTTTAATGTCAGAAAAGCTTGATGATGTTCCTTACTGAGGACTTAAGGTATTAGTAAAACCAGTCCCTGAAGTACAATTCATTATTTTTAGGAACTTGTGAAGCACATATCCCTCCAATAGCTTGAAAGAAATCAGAGGAGCTAGGAGAAAATCAGGATGTAAAGGATTTGAGGAATTCAATCCATACTTTCTCAGATGGCATGACTAGTCATCAGAGGCTTGTTTAATTCCACATCAGAGGCTTAAACACAGAAAAGTTTGAAGACAAGTAAAAAGACACTTTGGTAGATAGAATAAAAACAACAAGCATCAGTAGCCTGAAAGTTTAACAAATTACTAAGCTCTGAGGGTGGTAAGAGAAACTCTGTGTCTATTTTTCAGGAACAAATTATAACAAATCAATCTAATTTCCTTCTTTGATGGAAGTCATTTGATAAAGAATAAATAGAAACAAAATAACTTGAATTATACAAAATGCCAGCAAACCAACTAGGAAAGACTTTGTCAATTAGACTACACTCACAATGAAAGAATGATTGAAAAAAAAACTGTGCTGACAAGGTGATTATCACTGATCTACTGTCAGACTAGAAATATACCAGGGGACTAAGCAGTCTATGTCCTGCATAAATGCTTGCAAGAATTGTCACTAATTGTACAAGTGCTGGAGAATACTGCAGGATTCATGACACAAGAAAGAGGAAAATGTCTTTCACTGGAAGAAGTCTGTGCCACACATTCCCAAATTGAGAACTAAGGCGTTGCTCTGTCTTATCCTGCTACCACGGGAAATCTGCAAGTCCTAGAGGGTCTGACAATGAAAAAGGAGATCAATGAGTTTGAAATCACTATTCATATTTCAAAGCCAACGTTTTACACAGAAAATACATCACAAAACATTTTTGGTAGTGTTATTGTAACCATAGTAGCCATGGGGAATACTCAAGATAAACTTTATGAGTGAAAGAAATATCTTAATTAAGATCTGGAAACAGCTGCAAAATGGTAATATTTCAATCTGTAAGCATTTGTTCAGATCTGAAAAGTTTTTCTACTTTTCCCAGCTGTACAAATTGTCTATTAGAAGTCTGATCTCTGTCTATAAGTCTTGTCATTTATAATAAATTATTTAATTAACAGTTTACACACAAGGTGGCTTATCAAGTATTACGAAAATATGGCTGTGCTAAGTGCATGTTTCTCAGTTCGCTGTTCCTGTCTGGAATGTGTCACATTTGTTTCTGAATTACAACCATGACTTTTCATATTTCTCTTTTCTTTTTTTTCCCTTGCCTGGCCTTTTGAATCAGAGCAGGTCACTAATGATATGATATTTAACACTTAGAACAATGATAAAATAGTCTTTTATAATAGTCATGGTGTTTTTCTCTTTTGCCTGTCATAACACCATTCTAAAATTTCTCTGTTGCTGAGATTATAGTAGTGAAATGGAACCACAGAAGCACAACTTCATGAAATTATCCCAACAGCAAGGCCAACAGGACATTGAATTTCCTCTTGTGTGGGACACACATAAAATAGTTTATACTTTAGCATTTTTCTCACCTTTTCCATATTGTTTTAATTCTCCTTATCAGAAAATATAAAATTGATGTACTTCAGGGAAATTTAGGTAAATATTAAAACTTTTTATTTACCAGTTACTAAATTTTCTGTGTCAATGAAAGTCCATAAAGGAATATGATAGATATACCTCTTTAATGCTTTGGAGTATCTTATCTGGATTTTGTTGTTTCACAGGCAACTAGAATAAGCAGTTCATTGGAAAATAAAAAACGGGGGGCGTGGGGTGGGGAGGAAGGAAGGTATTGCAATTCAGCTGGATTTGAAATAGTTCTAAAAGCTGAAAAGTAGGTGAAATTGTATGTCTCTCAGTTGAAATAGTATTGATGGAGAGATTCTGGATTTGAAGGAAGAATTCTATAGTGGGTCTAGAGAAAAACTAGGCTATGAAAAGGCAAAACAGTGTTGAAATCAAACTGGAAACATAAGTCCATTCTCTGATGATAATATGTATTTTCTGTGCTCTTTTGCCAATATGTCATCATATATAAGCTACCCAAAAACTATAATTTCAAAAAGTTTCTTTCAAGATGCCTACTTGCACTCTGGTGCATAGTATCTACATACACATAAGGCATATGCCCATACCTTCAGATAATTTTTTTTTTTATTATTCATTTTGCATGAAACACTTGTTTAAAATGAAGCATTTCTGATCAGGGTTGTTAACATTGCACTGCAATTACCATCCAGTTCAGCATTTCAAGCTTTTATAATATTTGAACTTACAGCAATAGGTTGAGGGTCCAAATATTCAGTCATTAAATCAGAGTATTATGGCTGAAAGTTTCCAAACCAGCAGGAAGCCAGCCTTGACTGTACTCCAGGGCACTGTGGACCAGAAATTTCTTCCAGAAAATTTAATGTCAATTAATGGCATTTAATATTTTATCACCTGCTACATATATTGTGATGGCTATTTAATCCCATCATCCAGTCTAAAACACTTCATGCATGAGCAAACTGGATGCCTGAGTGAAACTGGATAGCTTATGAGTTGGTAATGGTATGATATATGCCCCATTCCCTATCCAGAAAAAGCACTTAACAGACTTCTTGCATTTTAAGCATGTAGATAGTTTCACAGAAATCAGTGTAGGCATGCAACTATGTGACTTGCCATACTGGGGCCCAAACCTTCTGTCCAAATGCCAGTACCATCTGGATGTGAATTCACAGAGTACAGTCAACTTAAAGATACCTACAAAGGTAGAAAAGAGAGAGGAAACATCTATGTCCAGTTTGGAGCAGGTAAGTGTTTGTAAATAGTTGCAGGCATAATTAGCACTCCAGAGGTGATCTTGATGAAAAATACCATAGGAGGGCTATCCTTGCTTCAGAAATATTTGCTGGGGCTGGATTTCAAAGGGTTGAGTTTGTACCCATATTTGTATTTGGCCAGGATCCCCTATCATGGCCATGATGCTGTAGAGCAGTGGTGCCTCCTGTTCCTTTTGCTCTCTGTCAGCTTCCTCTTGCACTGAAAGAATTTCATTACCTGAATGGCTCTTTAAAGGAGAACAGAGCCATCCAAATCAACATGAATCTCAGTAATGTGGCGATTTCCTGCTTGTTTGCACATGCAGCGCATTTGCACATTTGTGGGGGAACTTTTACACAGCTAAATGTATTGTGTAAAGCTAGAAGTGTGTTTACTGTCCAGTAATTCAGCTAAAAATGTGCAATGTAGTGTTGATCCAATAGTAATGACAAATCATTTAACCATTAAGTTATTGAAATTAATCATCAAGACCTGTAGGTACACTAGAGAAGATCCCTTATACTGAAAGAAGCTCCAGTTTTGTCCTTATGCAGAATGACTTCTTACTGCTAAACCTTTACCATGTTGCTAACAATGATCCAAGCCTGATCCTGGCGCTAAATAAAAAATGATAGCTTTTTCTCCCTGACTGGTTTGATGTGAGATAATAAAACATATTCCTCAATTAAGTGTCTTACCATAAAAATTGAAAAGAAATACCTCTAATAAGGGAACATTGTGAGCTATTAGAACTAATAGGTTCAGTCTTAGCTTAAACTTCAACTTATCAATATGCATTTTTTGTACCATGTTCTATGTAACAGGAGGATATAAAGGCTAACATGCTTGTTTAGGTCATTTAGACTGAAAAGTAAAATATAGTAAAAGCCTCAGTAAAATAATTTCTAGTATGTTCTTTAAGAGAAAATTTTAATTTCTTCCTTTTTATAATTTCTTCCTTTTTATTCTTCCTAAATATACTGTACTTGCAGCTCTGATTCTATAAGATACTTATGCACTTGCTTCTGCCTATTCAACTTCTGCCAGTTGGTCTGGATTTAGGAATATGTTTGAATATTTTGGCAGGACTATCTTCTGGTCTCTTGCAGAGGAAAGGGAATAACAAAGCTATTTCTCTCACTATTTTGCAAATCAGTCCTTGAAGACAATGAAACTTTATCTTGGCTTTGTGATATGATGCACTTCTTTGTCTCTTGCATGCTTTGAAATGTGGAGGGGCTTTGGCCAGCTTTGCAGCCTCATGCTAAGAGAGAGCAACCAGAACTCCTTAACCTGCACCCATCAGTTCAATAAATGTGTTGGATAAAGATTAAATTTGAGCACCTCACAAGATTTTAAGCCATTTGTGTGACTTAAGGTGTAGGATCAAAATAGAAGCCATGCCTGTGAGCCTGGATTTCCCAATTCCTTCATGTACAAATGCCTCAGAAAAAGATAATTTTGAAATAGAGCCCACTGCCAAGAAATAAAAAGTGATGCACATGTAGAGTAGAGAAAGGAGCACAGGACCAGCAATATTACATGTTCCAGGCAGACAATCCTTCCCAGAGCTTCCTCCAGACACAGAGGGGTGCTGAAGTCATTTTGGGCTGGGAATATGGCAGTGGGCAGGAGTGCCAGCTCTTGGCTGGGAAGAACCTGAATTCTGGCATCTTCCCCTGGGCTCTGGGAAGAGAGAAGCAAGAAATGCCTTTCCATTTTGTTAATCCATCTCCTTTTTAGCTTCAGCTCCTAGAATTTTTCTTCTTCTCTATTTCTGTGATTCAGAAACCATAGCAAAGGACCATTCATGCAATATAGCATGAATTGACTTATGGCCAGGTATATCTGCTTACTCACAAAATATTGTGGGTAATAGGAGGGAGCACATAAGACAAAGTAGAAGATTTATTTCTTCAGTATTAGAAGAATCAGAGCATGGTGTCCTTGAAAGCATTTTCACTAAGGAAGAGGGAAAATACAGAGAGAAAATAATTAATAACAAATGTGTTAATTTAAAATCCAGGACTTTTTTTTCTATTTTTTTATTAGTGGTATTTTTGACTGCTGCCATCCATTAAGCCAGAAGCAAAAGAGAACAAAAGTAGCTTGAATACTCACATAATCTGCTCTATTTAAATTAATTGGGATAAAATCATACCAAAAAAAAATTAAATCCCATTAAATCCCTGCTTTTAGCTGGAGAGAGAACTAACAATTGCTTCCTTGGGACATAAGCCATTTTCTCTAAAGTTTATAGTCTAAGAATTCAGTAAGTATTAGTGACAAAGAAAATTTGAGGAGAGCAAGGTCTGGCTTTTGTGAGCACTGTGCTCTGTACCTTCTAATTTGTGTGGAGGTAAGATAGCAACTTAACTACATAAACAGAGACACAGTAGAGCTGTGCAAGCAGAAAGGAAAATCAATTTACTTTTTTTCAGTGATATCTTGTACAAGCAATCTGCAAGGTTTTCAACTTCAAGGCCTAACACTAATAAATTGTCAGCAATATCAGTGAAACAATCTTGCAATTTTTCCATTCATTTTTAGGGAGAGAAAAAAATTAATTGCCGAGTTGTAATCAGATATTTTTTAAATGTACACACTGCTTGGCATTTGCTTGCATTTCCTTGTGACCACCATATTCACCAGAGTTTGTCTTTACTTTGACTTGTACCACAAGTAGAAATAACTGAACTAATGTGGGTGCCAAGCTGTAGTAGCACTGACTCTTCAGACATATTTACTATATCTTTTGGCCCTCTGGATCATTTTAACAAGGTCTCTCATGGAACATATTGGGGAAAATTCATATGATTTCTCTATTCCAGCAGGAGCTCCTCCTTTTCACTGTATTTTTATATCATAGAATAGCTTTGTGTATTTGCCCAACTGCCTTCAGCACAAAGCATAAAAATAAATGTCCTAGCAATCCTTTTTATAAATTCCAGTGTTTTATTAGTGAATTCTGAAATACAAGTTTTTTTAAACAAATGACTGTGGAAGCACATTTAATTCACCTTTAGTAAGACAACTAGCCACTTTTCAGAGTCTCATCTACATAAAGAGAAAAGCAGCACAATATATTTTTAGAAATCCTTTACAGATTCAGATGTCATGAGTTTAGCCCACAGTTAATTCATCATAAGGGAGATTGCTATTACAAGTTTCTGAGCATTCGTCTTTTGCAGTAGGGGATCCTTCATGTGGACAAAACTTGCAGTGCACACACACATACCCTCCCTCCAAGTTATCACCCTTTTTCTCCCAAAAAACTAACACAAATGAAAACATTTCAAAATACTGAGCATTTTCAATGAGTCAGTTCAAAACTACTATAAAGTAAAAATCTCCTGTAGCTTGGAGAACTGCTCTGTTTTACCAGAACAGGTTCCAGAATTTAAGTAATTATTTTGTGTTGAAAAATACCATCTGTTTCTTGGAAAAGAAACAAATTGTAATGAAATTCACTGTGAATGCAAGCTGCAACCAACAATATGAGTAGTCTGGTGATAAGCACCCAGAAAGTCAGTGAAAAACCCCTGTACAATTCAGTCTTCAAGATCTGTCAGAATGGGCTCAAGTGATTGAGAAAAGGAATCTGCCTTTTCTATTTCATGTTTGAATACTCTTTAAACACCTAATTTCCTCCAAGGAGACCTGAATTTTTGTTTCAATACCTAAGATTCCCCTGGCTGTATGGGAAAACCATCCTTAGCTTGTGACCACCATTACAAAGAAGACTTAAACCAGAGTGCCATCTCCAATAAAAAGGGTGAGTAAACCAACAGTTCAATTATGTAGCTTATTCTCAACTGCAGCTGAACAATATTTTGTGAGTAAGCTGATATACCTGGCCATAAGTCAATTCATGCTATATTGCATGAATGATCCTATTTACATTTAAAGGTCTATTCAAACTACTACTCAAAGTCAGTAACACTGGGAAATAATTATTTGCTCCTAGGAAAGTTGCACTCTATTTTGAATCAAACTACCATTTGTTATTTCACACCTCACCAACATGTAATTTAACATCCTATATTAGATTTGTGGTGAAATGGGCAAGAAGATTTTGTCATCCTTTTGCTAAACTTTGAAAGATAAGGAGGGGAAAATCAATGTCTGGCACAATCATGTGATTTACTGTAGACATCTGTATAAAATGAGATTAATCATACCCATTTACTGTGTTTCCATTGAGTATAGTCTAAGGGGTCCATTCAGATTAGACACATCCATCATAAATGCAGCATTTCAATAGATGAATCACACCTAATAAGTCAATTCATAAGTACAGCATATATAGATTACCCATATGTACTAAATATTATGTAATTTACTGCATTGTTAGCATTTAAGAGCTTTCTTGATGTCATTAAAATCAAAATAGAATAGAATACAGTTGATGATTTATACCAGTTAAGCAGTTGTGATCACAATGGTTATGGTGATCCAACTGAAACAAATTGTGAATCCTGAAAAAATATAGCTAATGAAAAAAAAATTACTTCTTATCTGTTTGAATTATTTGATCCTTGAAGGCTGGGGTTGGAATATAGCCTGAGAAAGCAGATCTCATAGCATTTCACGTCATTTTGTGAAATGTATTTCTCCATGCACATAAAAAAGACCAAAAAGTTTTGAAGAATTGACACAACACAAGACTTCTGTACTGAATAGCATAAAATAATTCTTTTTAATGTAATTTTAGTGCAAATTAAGGAAGAACATTTAAAATATTTTGTATGTCACTACAAGTTTGTATGAAGTTAGGTGTGTGTAAGGGTGACAGAAGATAGGGCATATATCAGTCTTTTTCACCTGGACACCCAGAAATACACAGTTACATTTTAATTGGTTATCTCATTTTTAAAAACTCAATTTTTAAGAGCTATTATTTTACACTAGTATTTATTGTTATTTATTATGATCTCTAAGACACTCTGCTGTGATTCAGGACCTAACCCCAAAATAAGAGTTAGTTGTGCATAGACTAAGGATACATGCTTAATGAGAAAATACTAAATCACACGCTAAGCAGAAATTTCAACACCACAGCTCACCTGAGAATCAGTCCACACTTTCTGGAGGTCTGATGTTGGGCACACTGAGCCTGTAAAAGACACCTCTTGTTTTTGCCTCCTCCCCATTGCAGTATCACAGCAGTGCATGTGCTTATTGCTACACCTGTGGTTTCAACTTGCTTCAGAGTCTCATCTACATAAAGAGAGACGCTGCAGGGTTCTCTCCTTCAGCATGTAGTGATGGTCAGGCACTACACCCAGACTTCTGTGAAAGGAGCTGAGCTGTTTGTACCATGGGGCAAATGAGGTGCAGCATTACAGATTATGAGATAAGGAAACTTACCCAAAGAAAGACACTTCAAAAACATAATTTGTGCTAATATATGCAACCAGTTGAAAAGTGTAAGATGGCGAAGTGAAAAGAAATCCTTCTGTTAATTCAGATCTTATTCTGTGACAGATAGAGCAAATGTCAGAATAAGAGCTGATATGCACTGTGAATGACCATGAGACTAAGTGTTCCAAAAATAACATGGGAAAATAAATATTGGAAAAGTCTTGTAAAATTATTTCTATGATTGTTTGAAATGAACATTAAGATTTGAGCTGATTCTTGGGACAAACCTGTAAGATTTTTATAAGTAAAAAAGTATTTTTTTGACAGTGGGATATGCAGTATATACAATAATCTCATTTATACTACCCTGTGCATCTTAAGATTCAAGAGACACCTGTCTTGCAATCGCACTTGGATTGTACATCACTACATTTCATCCCACTTAATGACCAGTCACTAAACACCTGGTCAGGTTTGGGACTTCCTTCTGCTGTCAACATGCCCTGGGAAAGGCCACCAGTTGGAAGTGTATGTCATTAAGCACTTGTTCTTTTTAACTTGTTCTTTTTGTCCCGTTCTGCCGTGTCCCTTTCTGCCGTATGCATTTTTTGTGTTGTCCATTTGTTGTCATGCTTTGTGAGTCTTCTGAAACTTATGGCCAATTACAGGATTGCCATAACTCAGTTAGATGTATTTAATCTTGACATTTGATGATAAATGGCCAGGGCATCCTCTCTCTGTACAACTGCAAATCTGGAACAAAGATAATTTGTCCAATTGGAGCCCAGGAAAATTGGTCCCACATCCTGACTATTCAGCCCGGACAAATGATTTATTTCAGAAAAATTCCATGGGAAGCTATAAACAAATGAGGTAAAAACATTTAAAATGTGCCCATGTTTGAAATGGCAGATTAACTCCATCTTTTTAAGAGTAGAGACTTATGACACCCTCAACCAGGGATTGTAAATGACTGCCCAGGACAACACTACACAGCTTGACTAGCTGGCCTACTGATACCACTAAGCTGACAAAACCCCAAATGGACATGATTTGCAGCAGTAAAAAAAGTCTTTCTGCCTTCCTGAGTTATGCTGTTTGGAGTGAATTTTAGCTGTGTTGGAAAATGGGTCAATCTTTCTTTATAAGCCACAGGCTTATTAAGGAGCTTTGCTATCAAGTCTACACTGCAGCAGACACACTGGTGGTGTGCAGACTGACCCCACAGCTCATGTAGGAAAGACAGAACTTCATTTGTTCAAGTAATTCACCTGTAGGCCAGAACAACCAAAAATATCAAGATCATTAAGGTGAGAAAGAGAGCATGGATTTATAAAAAGGAGTTTTCAAGATAACTGAAAGTCTTCTTTTCAGAAGGCTTGGGTTGTTCAAGCAAGCAAAATGGGCTCTGAGAGCAGGGGATGCAGAAGTGCAGGCAGGAATGGAGGCTGGCCAAACATTGGCTCTCAGAGTTTAGAGCTGGCCTTCCAACAGATGAGGAGAAGGGAAAGGAGCCACCTGCCACACGTGGACAGCCAAGGCCATGGGACATGTGAGGCAGTTTTCCAGAGGTTGTTTCCTCAGCCAATATCTTGGTAGCCAATGCTGTCTTAATAGCCCACACCACCTTCATCAATGACATGAGTAAGGGTTGCAGGATTTAGATATCCAAGTTCAGACTGACTTATGAGAAAAGGTATTCTACTTCCAAAGGTTTATTGCAACTGCCACTATTTTAACTAAATTTGGTGTGCTGAACTGTGATGGCTCAATTTAAATTTATCATTGTTTAGCAAACAATGTTTGTTTAGCAAACCTGAATTTGTTTAGCAAACCTGAATTTGACATTGTTTAGCAAACCTGAATTTGACATCTGCACTGCAGTGTCATCTTCACAACTTTACAGTCTGTATATATAGGTGGCATGCAAAATTCTACTATGAATCTGAGAAATATGATTTTATTTTAATTTTTTTATTTTAAATTAATTTATTTTTTATTTTCTCAGTGCCTTGAGCCATGTCAAAGGTAAATCTAAATTCCCAGTCCCTGGAGTCACACTCAATGAGACATCAGTGCTATACCAGGGACAGCATACCACTTCACAAAATATTATGCTGTCAGAGTGAAAAGATATTTCCTTCAGAACAATTTTATGAACATACAAAGCTACTATATATGACTTTTGCAATGAGTTTATACTATTGTTAATAATCTATATTGCATGAGTTTAGCATTTTTTCAGTACAGAAACTGTACTGAAACTGTATTCCCATAAGGGGAACACAGGGAAGATGTTGGATTCCTAAAATTTAAAACAAGAATGGACTTCTAGACTGGGTTTGGTTTTTTTAATTACTTCCAGTTACAACTGTAGCTTCTGTTTGACAAAATGTAAGCTGTACTCAGCTAAAATATTTTTCCAAAAGGTAAAAAGCATTCATACACAGTTATCAAGAGACAGAAAATATATTGCCTCTCTAGACTATCCAATCAATAGTCACCTTCAATACAAAAATATGAGTACCAAATCAATAATTGGGATGTATCTGATTCCAGATTTTGGCAACTGGTCTTTATTCTTAGATCCTAGCATCTGTTTCTGGGACTGTTGGCATATTTTGTATTAAATAGGTTCAGAAATACATCAGCTTTAAGCTGCTCTAAAGCCACCAGATTTGGTGTTTGTCCTTTTCTCTTTACCTTTGACTTTGCACATCTCTGAAGCTTCATTTTTAGCTCCTCACACCCAATCCCACCAATGTGTGATAGCTGATTCCCTTTGAGGGAATTTTGACTAATCTCAAGTAAATAAATTTCAATTCCTGCCTTCCATGTTCAGTGTGGGTAGGGAGGCAGAGGAGTAGATACCTTTGGCAAAGAAACAGCTTCTCTAAGAAAATCTTCTAGCATAGAAATGGCATTAGTTGGTGCTTCCACTTTTTTTAAGAATGCTTATAATGAAATCTCACCTTCTCTGGTTATTGCTGTACGATGGGAAGTTTCCATGGTGATCAAATAAAGTTTAATTAAGATGCAGAAATCTTGACACTGCGTTGCTTGGCTCAGTTTTATGACATTCATAATGCCCCTTAGCTTCAACGAAATAATGCTGCAAGTAATTAGTGACAAGTGGTAGATCTCAACACTACTTCATCATTATCAGTTCTCCTGGAACAACTCATTTTTTGAAAAATTATTCTGCGGAACACACTGTCATTTCTAAAGGAAAAATGAAAGAAAATAAAGTTTGAAGCATTGTAAATGTATTAAATGGAAGCAGTTTCATGTCAAGACCTCAGCTAGTGTGAGTTTTGCGCTGAAGAGCTGACCGAATAGCATTTGCCAATTTTTTTTAAGCCTTGTAATGGTTACTTTAACAAAAAAAAGAAAAACCAGGGAAAAAAAAATTAAACTAACCCCCCCCCCCCAAAAAAAAAAACCTAAAAAAAAAAAAAAACAAACCCAAAAAAAACCCCAAATCTTTACTTATTATGTGGCATACACTTAACTTGTTTGCTTCCAGCTTACATTGGCAAAGTTACAGAGGAGTATTTTCAGAGCCTGAGTCCTGCCCCCAAGGCCAACAGAGTTAACTCCTGACCCTGAGCAGAACCATCCCCAAGAATCACACCATGTGCCTGAGAGCAATTCCAAATGCTTCTTGAGCTCTGTCAGGCTTGGTGCTGTGACCACTGTCCTGGGGAGCCTTTCCAGTGACCAACCACCCTCTGGTGGAGAACCTTTTCCTAATGTGCAACCTAAACCTCCCCGACACAGCCTCAGGCTATTCCCACAGATTCTATCACTGGCATCTGAGAAGAAGTGAGAGCCTGCCCCTCCACTTCCCCAGGGTCACGGAATAAGATACTCCAGGGTGGTATCTACTACTCCTCTGCCAGAGGTTTTTTTTTTTTTTCCCTCAGCCCCCTCAGAATCAGCAAAAACAGACCAGTATACATTTGTCTGTTGCTACACTTCCCAGAGTTCATTAACCTCACCTTGTTGTCAGGCTGAGACCCATGGAGTATTGACACATGCACATGCTTGTTTCTACTCACCAGACCAAAGGGAAGTAAACTAAGGTTCATAATTCCTTAAATTTTCCTGCCATAAATTGTCATGGTTTTTCTGAATGTTTTCTTATTTACCCAGTTAAAACAGTGCATCATACAGGGATACAGCAGTATCCTTTTAATATTTAAATACATTTAAACTATGGTCTAGATTAAATCAATGCCAAACCAAAGTTAGTGTTGAGGGTAAAAATTTCCCTTGAAGTAATTTCAGGATCTGCTAGAACTTCTCCTCCATTGTTCTCAAAAATTGGTGACATACTTTTGGATAGATCTGTGTTGCAATAAAGCATAAATCTAGTAACAGTGGATCCTGCCTTCTCTTAAACAGACATCTCTATATGAACAATTCTTTTGAACACTTGCATTGAAGACAACCTCAGCTTCAAAGAACAAACCACTGACCTGGGTCGGTGCAGAAATTTTGAAGGATTTACTATACAAGCCTGCATAGCAGCCTTAACTAAGTACATTTGAAAACTCTTTTTTTTCTGGAAGACAAAACAATTAAACCTCATATGAGTAAAATCTCTAAGACTGAAAATTACAGGTGTGGAACATCCCTTGTATTCTTTGTTATACAGCTGAGAAAAAGCTTGCCAATTTTATGGTAGTGATTCCTTCCTACAGGTCTGCTGCTGACTAAAATCAAAGACAAAAGGAATTTCTCTTGCAGCAGGAAACGAGTATAAGGTTTTACAGCCATCTGTGTCCCCTACACACCTATGCTTTTAGTCTTGCCTTGGTTTAGTCTTATACCTGAAAATTATTTCTACTTTTATTCCTATAATACAGAAGTGGTTAAAACATTTCTTTTATGGCAGCTTTCATTGTAAAATTATTTTATTCCAATTGTCTGAGGGAAATCTTTGCAACTTTTTAGGCAAATCAAACCAAACCTCTGTTACTATCACTTTCTGCAGAATGAAGTGAGGACGATTTTTCAACAAAATCATCTGAATATTCAGTTTTTGAAAGAATAGACAGAAATATCTAGGTGATTCAATATACAGGAAAAAAAAAAAGGCCAGAGGAAAAATGTAAAAGGTTGACTGAAAAGGCAGCAGTGTTTCACTTGAAAGTAAAGAAAAGCTTGGACCACCTATTTTCATATCATCCCCAGTGGTATCCAAAATGCAAACATCTGTTGCAAACATCCCTCTTTAATTATGTCTTTGGTTATTTTTAACTAGACAAACTTATCTCAGACATTCAGATCCATGCTACAAACTTTTCACCTTAGATCTTTGCTCATATCCATACTTCAAGCACACTGCAATGTCTTCCCCACTTTTAATGCACCCACAGTTATAATGATGCTTTGGGGTAGGGAAATCTTCCCGTGTCATTCAGCAGCTGGCTTCTAGTCAAGATTTTAAAAGAAAAGGCCGATGTTAAGACAAATAAGGTAAAGGAACGTGGTGTAAGGAACAGGATGCAAAAATGAGTATGCTCTTTTCTTACAATACTCCAAAATTAGTTATAATATAAGGTAATCCCTCTGTTTTTTATACTGTTGGTGTTAGTAGCTGAGATGTTCTTTATATACCCGTAATTGCTTGGTTCCAAAAACATTGGAGGCCAGTACATGCAGTTCCTTACCTACTGTCTTTACAATATCTGAAGAGGAGTAAAGTAAATTCAATGTAATTTGTGTCATCCCCTTAAGATGATGAGTTGCCTATGTATCTCTTTTAGAATACTTGCCATTTTTATTACATCATGATGATTGTGATCCACTTATCATTGTCCCTGTAAATTCATGGAAGGCATAAAATTCCCAAAATTAATAGTTTAAGCTTTTTGACATGAGATGTTCTCTTCATGTAGCATTTTCTCAACTATTTTCAGTTCCCCTGGAAACTTCTTTCAAGCCTGCGTAAAACTCTTGGATCAATGCTGCCTTCCGTATCTGCATATCTGAATTGTGTCAGAATCCTGTGACTCCCCTCTGGAGCAGTGGACAGAGGGCTAGATCAAATTAAAGACTCTTAAGATTAAAATTGATATCAAATATGAGAAAGTGTATTACAATGACAATGGCAAACCTAGAGAGACTTCTGTTTTCTAAAAATTAAAGATGAATTGGCAGCAAGTGAAATCTCTGCACCTAAGCACTCTCTACAGCAGGGAGTTTTTCTTCCTATAATCAGTGTCCCTTATCTGTTCTAATAAACTGCTTCACTTTGTTCTAACTTTTATGACCCTTTCCACTCTCATCCCCACCCTTTCACTCTTGGAAACCCTGCCAGCCTGAGTGCTATGGCTTCCCTTATCAATTTTCCATATTTCCTAACTTAAAGCTTTTGATTATTTCCACATTTCTTTTCTTCTTATTATCTGGGAGAGGTATATATATATATATATATATATATATATATATATATATATATGGCTATAAATCACCGTACAATGACTCAGAGCAAATGTGCTCTTAAAAGACTGGAAGTGCATGTTATCTGGGAAGGGAGTATCTCATGACTCAAAAACTGCAAGGAGCCACCCTAATGTGAATGGATGAGAAATTTTCGACCCCTCATTTAAGATTACCTTGTAATCTAGTAAGGTTTACAAGAATTGTGTGTATTTAACTTTGAATGCTCACTGATACGCATAAATGAAGCAAGCTAGTTGCTTTGTTTCACAGGCAATCTGCATAGCTTTAAATACATATGTAAAAATAAGAATGTTATATTAGTAGTTTTCTGTTGAAAATCAGAGAATGTTCCCTACTGTGCTCTGTAACTTGAGGATATGAAAAGTTTAAACAAATTTGTATGTCACAAGTATGTATCCAGACCAGTAGTTTTTGATCAGGAAACTCAAATAAATTAAATTCACTTCAAAAAGGCCATTTGATTTTCATCATATTCACAGAATCCAATGACTTACAAAAGTTTTAAAGACTTGGAAAAATAGGTAAGTTTTGTAAAAAAACCGACTAGGTACAAGAATCCAAAGTCCAGCTTCAATAATGATGAATAGTAGCCTGTAAGAATTTCAGAAGACACAGCTGGTAATTATTTCAGACTTTATGGAAGCAATTTTTCATGTACAGACAAGCCTTTGGCAAGGCTTGCTTCTCAATAAAGTGTGTTGGACTGCAGATGCAACAGAAAAACCCAAAGTTGGATGAACATTTTGCATAGCATGAACAAGATGCAGCAAAAATTGCTATGGAATGTCAATAATGCTGGCCCAATGAGTTATCAATTATGGAGCTTTATGAAAGATAAGAATTTAATAGTAGCAAGTAGTTATTCCTGAGTTGTGAACCAGGTATAACGTATGTAGTCCTGCTATTTAGCAAAGCATTTAAAGACTTATTTAAAAAAAATTAAATGCTCACCTTGAATTTTAACAAGCTCTCTGTCAGACTCCTCACCAGTTCTTCACTTAAAAACCACTTAATTCCACTAATCTCAGCTAAACAACTCTCACTATACCCTTAACACTATTGTTTAAGTAGATTCTCAGTCTCATCATGTGCCTATTGATTGCTGAAACCTTATAAAATGTCTTACTCCATTTACTATGTTTCAACATAAATCTGTCCTTTTAACTAAATTATCACTGTTTATAGCTTAATTCCATAAAGGAAGTATCTAAAACTTCTGTAAAATTCAGACATTGAAGAAGAGAACAAATTATTTTTGTCTTCCATGCAATTCCAAGTGAGGGATAACTGGAAAGCTTGACCCATTCTGTTGTGTATCTCCCTCCAAATGCCTAAAATACTGATCCTCTTTTGAAGCAAGTCCTGAACTTGTAGAGTTTGCTGCCTGACATGATAACCCAAACAGACCAGAAGCAGTTTTACTAGATGTCCTTAGAGTTCAGCTGAAGGTGGCAATTTTGCCCAACAGTTCCATGTGAATCATCTTGACCACAGCTTCATATAATAACTTTTTTATCATTATGTGAGCAATAGTGAAGGTATCTATTTTCTTCTGCAGGCGGCTACATGGGGAATCAAAACAATCATAACTACCATTTGACTGGTAGTAATTTTGTAAGCATGCATACATGCTCTGCCATTACAAAGGACAATTACTTCTTGTTTTGTCAGAAAAAGATACTGTGTTTAACCTGTATCCAGTAGATTCTTCCACAAATAGAGAAAAGACTGAACAGCACATGAGACCAAAATGTTGTAGTTCTTAGACAAAACTGAATCCAGGAGTCAATTTAATCTCTATGCTGCTGAGAACTTCAGGGGGTTTAAAATGTTTGTCATAGAAGAAACAAAAGTGTGTGGTTTTGCTGTGAAAGAGAGATTGGATAAAAACAGAGAAAAGCTAAATTGCTGTCTGTTGAAAAGTTTAAAATATTCAACAATTTATGTCCTATTTCTCTTATTGCCAAGGTGCTCAAAGTAATTTTGTCGTTTATCCCAGAGCAATTCCTTAGCTGATCCTACTAGCATTGAGGTTGATGCTCAACGAGAGGAAAAGTCCAAATATATAGCCACCAGAGTAATCCTTCAGGATTGTGCTTTATGTACCTCAATTACAGAATGACAGAATATGCTGAGAAGGAAGCGACCCACAAGGATCATTGAGTCAAATTCCTGGTCCTGCACAGAACCATCCCAAAATTCACACCATGCCTGAGAGCATTGTCCAAATGCTTCTTGAAATCTGTCAGGCTTGGTGCTGTGACCACTTCCCTGGGGATCCTGTTCCAGTGCCCAGCCATCCTCTGGGTGAAGAAGCTTTTTTTAATATTCAATCTAAACCTCCCCTTGACACAGCTTCAGGCCATTCCCACATACAGCTAGATTCAAGTCCAGAGCTAGCAATTGGGTGCTCTAGTCTAAATTCTTATATATCTCAGATTATAAAAATTTAACCAGATGCCCTGGAATAGAGACCCACAGTTTAGATTGCCTGGTTCTCTTTGTCCACATGAGCTATGCAAACACTCAGACATGTAATTCACTAAATAAACCTGCCTCCACTGTCAGTGCTAGTTTGCCAAAATATGTCAAACACTGTTTTGTTGGTATTTCTATGAGATGAAAAGATTTGTGGTGAACTGCTCAAACTTTCTAACCTGTGCAGAGAATATCTCGTAGGACTTCTGCTGCAGTGTGTTATGTGGGAACTCATCCTATTTTAATGTTCTGTATTGCACTTTCTCCCCTCTCCTTTTCTTTTCCTCTTATGCAAGACAAACACATGCAGTGGCTTCCACAGAAAGAGATCTAAATGTCTTACAGGTATTACTGAGAACATTCGAAGTGGACATCGAGGACAAATTATTAAACAAATGTGGCAGATATCAAATGCTTCCCTACTCTTGTAGGTACACAACCCTTTTTGGAGACTTTAGGAGGCCTATTGCAGAATGATGTAATCATACCACCTTGAAGAGAAGGAATGGCTTCTAGTGATGTCAGAACTATCATAGAAGGATTGGAGATTTACAGAACTGTATAAAGATTCTATCTGAATTCCATGGTCCCACAGTACAGAACTAAGACCCGAGGAAAAAAATAGATATTTTTCTCTTGCTCTCTGGCAAGACCTACCTGGTGAACTATTTCTGTTTCTAACAATTGCATCAGGTTGAGCTGCAGGCTTTGGGTGCCATTCTCAAAGTTGTTTCCTCACAGGTTTTGAGAACAAAAAAATACCTCAAACAGTAACTATCTTTCAGAAAATGAGACTGTTAGTGGTAGGCCTGCATTTTCCTGAGGCCACCATATTCATTGTGCAATCTGAGGAAAAAATGCATTGTGACTGCTCAGTGGACCCAGTGGTTTCCAAAAACAATAGATCAGTGCAGAAGAATGACACAATTCTGTACATATACAGCACATGTTGCATTTCCCGCTCATAATGGATTCATTATACTCACACCAAAAAGCAGTATTAATACTTGTGCATCACAGGCAGTCTGTGTGCATATGGTCAATCTGGTGCCTGGAAATGTACTCTGCCTTTGTAAAATGTCTTCTGCATATGTACATCAGTAATATGATGGAAGAGATATAATGGGTAGCAAGGAAGCTAAAAAATAGAATTGAGTAAATGACACTACAGGAACAAATAACCTAACTTGTCACTGAGTCCCCAAAATTATATCCAAGGAGTGAATTTTTCTGGCTGAGTAAAGTGTGCTTATAGTCTTCACATGGTTTGCTTTTTGTAGGCTGCCTTTAGTTACCACTTAAAGTGGCCAAGAACAAGCAACTTGGTACAGTGAGTAAAGTGCAGGGCAGATTTATGACATTATAATTTCTACTCTTAAACAAACTAAAATCCTCTTTACTTAGAATTATATTGGTAGGGATGGGAAGATGTGATCATCTTTATTTTGGGGAACTCCCCTTTTTTGCCATGGTTTTTGAAGCCAAACATAAATAACATGGGACAGTCCAGAAAATTCCCATACTTGCAATGACAATAGAAAGCCAGCCTGGAAAAAATGAAGGCAAGAAAGACCTCTCTCCGCATCATTATAGTCAAAAAATACTGTCCTCTTCCTCCTAACACGTCTCCAAAGCAAGGGACTTCATGCATTTCTGAGGCATTGTCATCTGAAGTGAGCCTGGATAATTGGGTTTCTTTAGCCAGTATGCTCAACTAAAGACTACTTCCCTCTTCACTACAGGGTCCCAGGGACAAAAGGAAAAGGAATGGCATACAAGTTAACATTCACAGAGGCTCAAATATCTTGCTGATTTGACATGCATATGGATTGCACATTACCCCAGATATATTTTTCTTTTACAGATATGAATTCTTCAAACTCCTATATTATATGTACGCTGATTTTTTTTGTCAGTTTTAGATTCATGATATCAGCTGACTGTAAGACTATGACCCATTTTTTACTTATATGTGGCTTAATTGATTAATGTGTCAGGTAAGTTCAGGGGGAAGCATTACAAGTATTTAATGAAATTTTGCTATGAGCTCACCATGGCTGGAAGCACAGTTGTTGCAGTCATATTTTGACACACAATAGTTGCTGCAACTCTCTGTAAAAAGTTCCCATTAGAAAACCAAATGCTTTTCTTTATGGAATATGAATGCTCAGTACCTTGCTGGTAACCAGCTTACAGACCTCTGTCAAGCACCAGCATCCTGTGTTATAGTCAAGCTATGTGAACCCTTTAGCACACTCCCAGAACTATCTGCCAGGAAAGCTGCCTGTGGAGGGCTTATCACAGCACGTTCTATTTCTGCTGGAATTGCCAGCCTAGTGACTGGGTCATCAAAAGCCTTTACATGCTTCCTGTCCCCCACTTCCACACAGTAGAAACATCTGCAGGCAGAGAGATAAGGATTTAAATACTGTGTGATAAAGGGTAATATCTGCTTCCAAGAAGTCATGGCTTTGGGACAGAAGAAGCTGGAAGTGAGAGATATTATACCCAAGCACAGGATATCAGATAGTCCTTATTATAATAAATACTGGAAGGAATAGATAAAACAGAGCGCTCTGCTCAAAAGCATGAGCCCAAAAATTACATGTCCATAGATAAAAATTATTCAAAAATTGTTATTTCAAAATTGACAGTTTTAGTGCTGGACTCAGAAGTGCAAGTTAACATTGAACTTGCTGACCTTAGATGTCTTTTCCAACCTAAGCATCTTTATAATTCTAAGAAGGTCTCCACATTGCTTCTCTTGGTAGATTGTTCAAATAGTGCTCAACTTTGCTATGATGTTGTTCACAGTTCTTGAGGACAATGCTAGAAACACCTTAATCATCTTTTTTGAGTTTATCAAAAAACTCATCTCTCTAAATACAGAAAAATAGTGATTGTCACTTCTGCCTTTTGAGTCTTAGCATTCCTTCATTATTTTAGGGGTTTTTTAATCCTTCAAACCTTTTTCTTCCTTCTTTTTGGTCCTATAAGCCATTGGTTGGTTTTTTGGTTTTTTTTCTTTCTGAAATCCTGATTCCTGTAGCCAAAGCCAGAACTGTATACTGTGTAAAACATTGGTATAGCTGTTCTATTTTTGCAGTATGTATTTAGCCACCGCTGTTAATCAGTGGAAGAGCACTGGACTATGTGAGTCCTTATCTGAATCAAAACAACCATTTTTATTGTCTCTTGAATTCTTAACAATTTCTGTGGCATTTTACTTTGGGTTTCAAGTGGGATATTTAAGCACTACTAAGTTAAAACAGCAGGCTGGTTTGGACACACACAGAGGTTTGCTTTTATTTCACCTCTTTCCCCTTTAATTTCTAGGTGAACCAACATTTATGCTGTAAGTATGTCATCATTGCTAGAGATGCCTTTTACAGTTATAACAGATATGAAAGGTAAAGGAAGGAGCAATGGTACTTCTCTATTCCAAAAGGTTTTTTCCATAATTGTTTCAATTTCCCAGTCTGGAACTCAAACACTTGTCAAGGAACCTAAACTTGAAATCAATTCTTCCTGCAACCTATGGAGGCAGAAGACATCTGCTAAGATGGTGCCCTAACAGCCAGGCTGTGCTCTTTGCATTAAAGGCTCTCCATCCTTCTTGTTGAAGTTGTGACACTTCACAGAAAAAAATCATGATTCACTGGGCCAGTGGTCTGGCCCCTGTATGAATGTATTTCTTTTTCCAGAAATTTTTAATGAAGGAATGGGCTGCAATCACTTTGTGCAGGGGTATCTTGTCCTAGTGGCTGGCGAGTGTGCAGTTTGTTCTGCAAACAAGACCAACAAAGGAGCAAAGTGAAGGGGACTCTGGATTTAATTCATGACTTGATTAATAATTTCTGAATTATGATTAGCTGTGAATGTGAACAAGACATTTGGATATTTGAACCGGGGCAGTCAGAGGTCTAAGGATAATCAGCAGCTGAAAAGGCAATGTGGATTTTTTTGGGGTTTTTTTGTTTGTTTTTTTTTGTTTTGTTTTGTTTTGGGTTTTTTTTTGTTTTTTTGTTTTGTTTTTTTGGTTTTTTTTGTTTTGTTTGCCCAGTTTTGGATTCTGGTTCACCAAATTCTCACTTCAAGAACTAAGGGACAGGGTTCGAACTGCTTTGTTTGTCCTAAAAATTAGTTGAATTTAGGTGTCTAAATCCAGGAGAACATCTCAACAAGTTACATGTCTCATATACCAGTGAAAGTTAATAGGACAAGGCTCAAGATTAGAGAATACTTGAATGTATGCAGTAATCATAGCTGATAGCACTCCAGGGAACAGCAAGAAGAAAGCAAGTGTGACTCACAGCAGTGGGCCACTAGGCAGGTTGAAAGATGTGAGAGGAAAGGCATTTTGGAATCACAGTCTTGTCACTTCAAATTTTGTTCTTTCCCTTCACTAAATTACTATGAATGTTTCTTTCATTATTTTTCTGATTCATTTTTTCTTGTATGTTTTTATTTAAGATTTTATCTGCATCATATTCCATCTTTCATGCTCCTTTTCTCTCCTTTCTAATCTGCATTAATTTGTCTAGCAGTATAGCAACTGCCTTTTACAGTGCTGGCATATGTTTTGGTTTTTTTCTTTCTTAGAAAGTTGTATAATGGGCTTCTAAATTTCCATTTTTAGAGCCTGTAATATTTCTAACTGCACTAACTACAACTCACCAGCAAAATGTCTTAGCAGCTCTGGAACACTGACAAGAGATCCACTTCCAAAGACTGGGTTATGATTTAGTTCCACAAAATTTGTAAACTTTTAAAGCTCTGAATGTGTTCAACATTTCATTCCTTTAGGAGAAAAATTAACAGATTTAGACCATCCCTTGGACAAAAATCAGTAATATATTGCTGTAAATGGCAAAAAACATCACAAGCTTTTATGAGCACATTTGGTTTTGCCAACATCATTAAAATAGTATCATCCAATTAGACTGTGAGCATACAGGGTCCAGTACAAAAATGAAAACAAAGCCCATTAGGTGCCTTACAGCACCAAAAGTCTAGCACTGAGTATAATTTACATCATCAGTGTTTGCCCGTGACCCAACATTGGTGCTGGCCCACTGGTGTGTATTGTGTGAGTGAAGTGCTCCATCTGCTGCGTGCCCAGGCAGGCAAGCCAGGCACTCAGGCACTTGGAGATAAGTGTTCACACAGCACTCTTTATTAGCCACATTTGCAAGCACAAAACCTGCGAGTGATCAGAGTCACCTGGTGTTCAGCCAACGCAAAGAAACAAACAACAAAAAACAACTAAAAACAAAAACAAAACAAAACAAAAATATTATAGAATTGCTTGTCTTGTGTCTTACAGTTAGCAAAGAGTGTACTTAGGAGCATCACCTACCTGTGTGACAGAGATATTTTAGCATCACGTATTTAAACATTATGTCAATGTGCAGTGATTCGAATATGCTTAATTACTTTCCCTCTAGATGCCATTGCATCATCGAGTATACCAGGTGTGCAAGAATCCAAAATTCAATTAGCACTAGAGCTCCACAGAAGTTCAGGAGGCTGCGTCCCGAACATTTTTTCCTTTTTTTTTTTTTAATAGCTCTTTGCATTTAGATCTGACATATATTTCAAGGTAGATCACTTGTCTTGGTTTATTCTGAGATTCTTATTTCTACATTAGCAATTTCTGAACTAGCAACTTCTTCCTTTGTCACAGCAGGTTCTGCTACATTTTCCCCTCTGGACTAGCTTTGATGAACATGCAAACACACTCATTTGGTCCAGATAGAAGATGGAGATTCTTTCATCTTTGCAGTATAAACTGTTTTTCTCATTTGAAAAAAATTTCAAACTACTATCCTTCCAAATAAATATATAACCACAGTACTAAACACTTAAGCAAATTGTTGTTTCCATTGAAGTTAAAACTGTGTTAAAATAACAGTATTTCATACTGGAAATAAAAGATGCATTTTGTGTTTTGTGGTCATGTTGAGGCTTGGGAAATATGACCTACTTAATAAGGCTAGAACAGGCAAATACCAGCTGGTTATTCCAGATTTCTAAGGTTTTTTGTTTGTTAAATAGGAGGTGGTGCCTAAAATGTGCTGAGCAAGTAGCTGACACTGATGAAAGCTCACTTTTCTAGCTTATGAGAGAGAATGTGACTTTGAAAAAAATTTTGGTTGTTTTTTGGGGTTTTTTTGGGGGGTTTTTTGGGGTGGTTTTTTGGGGTTTTTTTTTTGTTTTTGTTTTTGTTTGGTTGTGGTTTTTTTGTTTTGTTTTGTTTTGTTTTGTTTTGTTTTGTTTTTTTGGTGAGTCTAGGTAAAATGGAGTTTATGTTTGGAAAGTCCTTCCTGTGGTTATGCTTATGTTTGTTGCCTAGTTTTAAACCAAAGGGAGAGAGCCTTAGATAGGATGTTAGGAAGAAATTTACTCAGAGGGTAATGAAGCTGGAACTGAAATAGGTTTCCCAAAAAGGCTGTGGATGCCCCATCCTTGGAAATGTTCAAGGCCAGGTTGGATGGAGCTGTGAGTAGCTTGCTAGTGGGAGTGGCATCCCTGTCCCTTATGAGTGGGGTGAAAGGGCAGGGGGTGGAAGGAGGGTGAAGGGCAAGGGGAGGTAGCAGGGAGGAGTGGTTGGAATAAATTATCTCTAAGGTCTTTCCCAAACCAAGCAATTCTATGATTCTGTGATTTCCCTTTGGGTTTTTTTTATTTTCCCTTTGATTTTCCTTTCCACACAAAACAAATCTCTAATAAGTTTTCTGTCTTTTGAGAACTTAGAGGGATCAGAAATGCACAGGATGTCAGATAATATCCAAAGCAGAAGTTACTTAAAAGTTAGTTACTAACAAGTTACAAGTTGCTTACAAGTCAGAGTTCGATATGGCTCTCCAGTCACTTGAAAGAATGGATCGAGTAGAACTGACCTAGTGCCCAAAGAGTTCTTGCTGGTCCTGTCACAGGATTGACATGAGAGGTTCAAGGCTACCTGTGTAACATAAACACTGCAGTCTGGATGCTGAGGATAGAGGAGCTAGCCAAGTTTTGGATGTGTCTTTGACAAGGAACATGGTTGCAGAGATCAGTGATGCTCCCCTTAGGTGTCTGTGGTATCAAGTGTTGTATTCACATTTGATACACAACAAATCAGATATAGAAAGGAGGAAAAACAGAACAGCCTGGCTGGAAATCTAGGACTCTCACTTTTCTTCCACACCACAGATTGCACTTTATCCCCTCTCCCCCTCATCCAGACGTTACCAGCTTCCAACAGGCTTGAACTCCTCTCTCTTGTGTCTGTACATCCCAAGAGTCTGCAAGCTGTCACTTCCAAATGGTTTAGCAGGATAACCAGCAGGCTTCTTCATCACCACCAGAGAGTTCGTGTGGGTAGCCAGCTGGTCTGTCTTCCTAGTCTGCTCCAGCCTTCCTAGGCTTCAGTAAAGAGTGGGAATTTCAGAAATGTTGCTTTACAACACAGGAAATATTTGTCCATTATTTGTCCATCCTAAAAGTGATTTTCCCTCTACATACTATGCTTTTAGATTCAATAGCAAGATCAAAATGGCTGTATTGATTCTTGATACTGGCAAATAAATTGTTATGGGGCTACATAAGACCCAGAAGATATGAATTCATCACAGTGAAACAATTTGTCTAAAATTACTCAAAGCTTTTCTTGGTGAGCAGTAGCTCAAACCTGAAGGAAATATGGACTCTATCTTAGCAGGAACACAGATTGTAATAATTTGACTAAAGGAATCCTGGAACACTGTGATCTACTCAATAAATCTGTAACAGCCCAGGACTATCAGACATGATGTGTTTGCTGTTTCTTGAATTCCTAAATTATTTAGAGAACAAGAGCTGATGTGTAGATCTCAGATCACAGGTGTTCTCAGTATATTTGTATAAACTACATGGTTTTCTTGAGAGTCCTTCTCCTAAGTTAGTGTGACCCAGCAGGCATTCTTCTTGTCTCCCCATAAAGTTTTGGCTTGAATCAGATTCCTACTTGGAGGAAAATATTTTTTAAAAAGCAAACACTACAAATAAAATAGTGGTAGCTAAGAGAAACTAAATAAATAGCATGCAAGCTATCAGGCACCAAAATGTCTGTATTCTGTTGTGCCTGTCCTGCAGGGACCACAGTTGTGAGCTGATTGTTGTGAAGACATAAATTTTTCATGAAACAAAGATTTGTAGGAAAACTAATGGTCCACTAATTCAGCTGGGGGGCATGGGGAACAAAATAAGGCCGAGAAGCATTTGGATATGCAAGCTGTCCTTCAGATTTGGACATCTTTTCTCTTTTTCAGTAGACTTTTGTCATATCCAGTAAGAATCCCCAGGGAGAGCCTGGGGTAAAAATCTGAGAACCACAATCCCAACACTGAACATTCCCTGAAGTTAGCTGTGTTTGATCACAACACTATTAAAGTCAAACAGTCACACAACACATTAATGGAACTAATTCTCACCTTGTGAGATGGTGATACAGCTCTATCCTTCACTTTACATTAGAGATTTCTGTCCTTTCTGGATCTTTAAGCTTCAGATAAAATTTTCAGGTGGCCAAGACTCACCCAACATCACATGCTTCAGAGAGAGGGATATCTGGACACACTGCACTGAAAACCATGGATCCACTCTGGAGGGAAGATGTCCCACCATACCTTTGACAAGATGTATTTTTAATATATTAATATTAAAATATATTTATATTAATATAGTTACTATATTAATATATTTAATATACATTCATATATTTAATATACATTAATATATTTTTATTATGAAGAAATTCAGAAGTCTTCTATAATCAGAGTGACTGGGAATGTGTATGCTGTAACTGAGACAGCACACAACTGGATGGAAGTTAGTATTATTGGTGCTATTTGTCTACTTTGGTTGCTTGGAAGGGGTGAAATGGAGAGAGAGTACAAGTGTGATATGAAAAAAACTGCTTAACAGTCACAAGAAATCTTCTGAAGAACAGTGAGTGTGATTCAATTTAACACCTAAGTTTATATTTCTACATTTAGATATCCATGTGTGATTCAAGTGCCTAAATTCACATCACAATCTGCAGATAAATGATCAAGAGCATTTAACAGTTAGCAGGGAAAAAGTCAGTTGACCAGCTACTAGGAATCTTATCCTGAGGTAAGATCCCACACAAAGAGTTCAGGAAAATATGGGGGTTTGCTGATAGTGATAAAAAGCTGGTCCCTGCTTACATAATACCTTCAGGAACCAGGACCTCACAGCAGTACAAAAGCAATAATAATCATCATTCCTGAGAAAATACAAAGTGTGCTCTTTGTCTCTCCCTTACTGACAAAAGTGCTGTGACAGGAGCAGAAAAAGATACACAATCTTTGCTACTGGCATCTGAAAAATTGGCAATATTCCCAGAAACCAGGGATACTCTGGCCAGAGACAGCATTGCATGGCTATGTGTGTCATGGAGCAGAGGGTACCAAGGATGCTCTTGAGGCAAGAGGCTCTGCACAGCCTGGAAGGCCAGCCCCTATGTGAAGTAACATAAGGTGTTGAACCTGCTACACATCCTGTAGAAATCAATGATAATCCTTTTATTTTCAGGGGTTTGATATGCCATTGCTGTCATTTCCCTGTTCCTACACACTTCATCCTGCCATCTACCTGCCTCAGCTGCATCACCCACTGATGCCTCCCAGGGAAAACAAGGTTGCATGCATTTGCTCAAGCCTTGTGTGAGGAGCTTAGATATTTAATCTGCAGCTTGCAGTCATTGCTCCCAGCTTCAGTAGCCATCTGGAGAGAAGTTCTGAAGCTCACTGACATGCTGGAGAAGTGGACCTGATTGAGAAATGATGTTCAACAGCTGCCAAAGGGGAGGGGGATTGGAGCTGAAAGTTTTCACCGTTGGCTCCGGCATTGCCCCAAAGTGCTACTAGCAAGTAAATATATGTCAGAACCCTCTGATCGTGCCCAGTTTGCATTTCATAAATTAAAATGTATCAGCTGTTTCTTAACATTTTATTTTCAGTCTTCTTTTGGTCATGATTTGGCCTAAGGATTACATCTGTGATGAATTCCTTGTAACAGGACCTTGCCATTTGGACTACAGTTGTCATCAAAATTTTCTAGTGTACTCACAGAGGCTGAGAGAAATACATTTTTTAAAATATTCTATCACTCAAAAATTAGTTCAAAAAATCACTACTGCTTATTGAGTTGAAAAATAGTCTGTATTGAAATTCAGTTTCTCCCTTGCTCCAATTAGAAATGTTTATGTGTCTATATATATATAAATATAAGTACAGCTACACAATAGCAGGTATCTGTATAGACAGTAAATAAACCCACATAATGTAGTTTTCCAAAATGCAATTTCTCCTCAATTTTAATATTATATAGCAACTTGAAGACAACTCCAAGTGTTTGTTTTGAAGCATTATTTTCTCAAATCTGATTCTTATTTACATTTAGAGATCAGGGCTTTTATCAAGCTCAGTGCCACAAAAGGTGGCGATTCAGATGCATGCTTCTGGAGAGAGATTTTCATTTCATTTTCATTAATATATATTAAATATATGAATGTATATTAAATATATTAATATAGTAACTATATTAATATAAATATATTTTAATATTAATATATTAAAAATACATCTTGTCAAAGGTATGGTGGGACATCTTCCCTCCAGAGTGGATCCATGGTTTTCAGTGCAGTGTGTCCAGATATCCCTCTCTCTGAAGCATGTGATGTTGGGTGAGTCTTGGCCACCTGAAAATTTTATCTGAAGCTTAAAGATCCAGAAAGGACAGAAATCTCTAATGTAAAGTGAAGGATAGAGCTGTATCACCATCTCACAAGGTGAGAATTAGTTCCATTAATGTGTTGTGTGACTGTTTGACTTTGTTGTGATCAAACACAGTGAAAGGTCCCACCTGCCCTCTGAACACCCCTATGCCTTTCACAGCCCTACACCAGGCCATGTGCATACCAGTCTGCCCAGGCTGCTGAGAATGGTGGCCCTCCCAGGCCAGTACCTTGGGAAGAGCTCCACTTCCAGGAGCTGCAGCTGAGATCATCTTCAGATGAGTTGCAGGAGGGACAGGGAAGCTGTATGAAATGGAGGTGGCCCATAACTGTTGTGCTTCTAATGGATTTCAGGAGGGCTGTCCCTGTGGAAAATGGATAACCAAGGTTGACAGGAGATCAAAGGAGAGCATTAAAGCCAAACGAGGATGGTCGTGACATTATTGTCTAACAGCCTACAGGCTAAAGCCACCCACTGTGCTGTCTCTGTTGGCTGAGATCACACTGACAAAAACTTGGGAGCTGTGGTCAGTGTGGAATTCAGGAGTGAGACCATTGCTTCGCCTTTGTATAGCTGGCCAAGTACACTGCTGTCCAGTGTATGTTTCTTATGACTCCCTCCCACCCCAACACATGTTTTTTCCTGAGTATTTGAGCCACAAGAGATCTAAAACGCCCATGAGCTTTCTCAGTCTCCTTCTTCCCATCCCCTGCGTCAGTCCCTGCTGGGGAAAGGCAGGGTGTGAGAGGCTGTGTGGGAGGTTGGCTGCCAACCAGGGCCGATTCACCACACACCAGAGTGGAGGTTCCAGAAGTTTGATTGACTGCTCCCTAGACAACAATAGGATTTCAGGTGTCACCACTCCTGCTCCAAGCATAAACAAGCAAGTCATCCAGCAAATATTAGCTTTTGCTTTTCTAAGTGCTTCCTCAGTGCAGGGTCACTTCTATTCATCTGTGGAGACCTATAATGAAGTGTCAAGGCAAACACAGTGTGGTGTGGAAGCTGCTTACCACAATACCTATGCAGAATAAGGACTATGAGTTCAGAATGGCAGCAAATGAACAGGAGGTGGGAATTGTGCCTATTTGGTTTTATTCACGTGTTTTTCTTCTTTTCTTAGATGTCCCTGTACCAGTGAGAGCATAGAATGGGACAGCATCATCCCATTGCTCCAGGGGTAGGTTTACACTGCCAGGTAGCTCTGTGGTATCTGTGCTAGTTCTTCACAAACTAGTTCAGGTGTGACTACAAGGCTAGCAGGACAGATTAGCCCCATGGAGCTCTTTGGTGTGCCTACACTTACTTGCAAATTACAATGTCTTTTCCCCTGTCTTTATTGCATAATTTTTTTAAGGCTTCATGCTATCAGTACTTTTTACAGGAAAATCAGGTCCCACAAAAGCACAAATCAGAAGGAAAACACAAGAAGATCTATGCCCCAGGGCACTTTCTAGTAAGTAACATCAGAACTACTTTTCTGAGGAAGCATATTTCTGTTTCAAAAATTCGTGGCAGAAGAGACCTGTTTGTCCCTTCCAGTTTCCATTCTGCTAACCATTCCACAGCACATTTCACTCTTTGCACTTTGCTATCTTTGCTGCTCTCATGCTGGTATGCACAGTAGTCCATAGGTAATAATCTCCCATTATCCAAGGAATCATATCATTGTCAGGGATGGGGAGCCGAGAGTCTTTTTCAATGACAAGGGGTTCCTTCTAGTCAGGGTAGCATGGCCCCAGTTCCACTCCAGAGGGAAGTGGTGGGTGTGGCATGGCAGAGGGAGGTGAAGGGTATTGCCTATTGTCAGAGGTTTCCAGGGTGAGCAGTAATGTTCCCTTATTTGTGCACTGTGTTATTAGTATTGTTGTTGTTACTATTCCTTTTCTTATCTCATTGCTGTTTCCAGTAAATTGTTCGTATCTTAACCCATGATCTTCACCCGTTGTGTCTCCAATTCTGCTCTCCGGTCACCCTCAGGGGAGAGGGAGAGGAAAGCAGGGGAAGCAAGACAGCAGTTTGTGATTTGGAGAGTCTTGGTGGGGGCACTGAATTGGGAAGCACTATTCTCAAACCACAATACCTTTCTAAATGTGAAAGAAATAGACATAGAAAAAAATGACAGCCACCTCAGGAATACTCATCTGAGACATGGAAAGCCCAGAGTTTTCCTCTTTTACCATCTTCAGCTCCTCATCTAAGTTGTGTCAGCCCTTTCCCTTGGTTTACACTGAGGTTCAAACATGCTCAGTCCTTTCCTGTCTTCACTAATACATTTTACTGCCTGCAAACAACAGATTTTTCTTGGTTTCTCACTGGCCCAGTGAATATTTAACATTTTGACACAAGCTATTTTTTTACAGCTCCTGGAAGAGGAATGAGGTAGGTAGCTACACCTTCAGGGCTTCCATTTAGGTGTATCATGCTCAAGTCTGAGTTATGTGGGAGTCAGAGACCAGGCGTCCTGGTGCTGTTCTATTCGAGATCTATCCTAGCAGGGAAACTGCTTCACAGTGCATATCACCACAACTTCAGGAGTCCTGTACAAATCTGAGTTTTTAAAAGAACAAAATTCTGACCAAGTGCCTCTCCTGTGCACTTCCACCTTTCTGGCTTTTAATAACTCTTGGCAGCTGGGAATTGATTTGGAAAACCCAACAGCAGATAAAATTGCTTAGTTGTAGGAATGCTCATCTTCGGCTTCAATTTTTTGATCAAGCTCTCATTTATCCTCATAGTCTCTGAAGTTACTGATTCTTTGAACCTGGCTGCTATTCCACATAAGCAATGTTTTATGTATAATCAACTTCTTTATTACATAACAACCAGTAACATCTGAAAGCTTTAAACATATTCTAACATTTTAATGATAGCAAGGAAAGATTTATGGGCAGAGTGAATATCTTTTATTGGCCCAATGATGTAGTTGGAAAAATGCAGGCTTGCTTTTGGGCACCCAAATCTTTTTCCGAATATGAAACAGAAGCTGCAAAATTGTGGCTTGATGTTTGTCATTTCTTTTGGTTCTGAAGCAGATCGTGAATGTCTGAAGTCTTGCCTGGTTTCCCAGCAGTGCAAGTAGACAAAGCATTAAGTCCCTGCAATGTTAATTTGGTTATACCCTTAGATCATCATGGTTACATTACATAACTATTTTAGAATATTATCAAATTTATTATAAACTGAAATAGCCATATGCTTGATGACCTTGCCTTTGAATTGTCATATTACGTGGCCTTGTTTTCAAGTAATACCTTACCTCAAAAGTATTTCTAACCAGCCTTAGCAGATACACAATATTTGATGTTATTGTCTAAGTTGTATTTCTTTTTTAAATCCATAAAAAATGTTTACTTGCTTTTAGGTTTCCTCCGTGAAATTTTCTCCTTAAAGAGAAGGAAAAAGCACCATCTGTGGCATAATTTGTAGCTGCTTATTTGAGGCAGACTGTTCAGAAGGAAGTAAATCTTTCCACATTTTAGAAAGCTTGTGAGGGAAGGAATTTATCCACATTTAGCAGACACTGGGGTAAGTACATTCTTCTGGAAGCTGCAGGTTTGGGGGGCAATAAATCCTTCCATTTCTATTAGACAGGAGGCAATAAATCCTTTGATCTCTATCACACCCAATGATTTTACTCCACTCAGAATGTACATTTCATTGAGGTACTGTCTTCATTTTCCCATTTTCCTGGGATTAATTTATCCTCCTTTTCTAGGTTACTACCCCTTTTTTTAATTAATTGGTTGTACTTCTCAACTGTTCACTATAAGGGCATGGCATTCAGTTACATTATCTGTGGAGAGAGAAAATACTTTTTTTTCTACTTTCATTATCTGGGTAAAAGACTCTGAAGTTGTACCAATGTATTCTCTTTCTTAAGAGTACCAAAGTATTTTCTTTTTTAAATAGACAGGCATCCTTGAGCTTTTTGAAATGAGGTTTTCCTTTAAGAGCTTTTTTATACTTTTGGCCAGTTTCAAATCCAACATTTTCTCTTACATCTAATTAAAAGAGTCAGTAGGCTTAGTGTTGGCACAAGAAACACTAGAAATCTAATACTTCAGGTTGAAAATCTGGAGGATCAAGTTTTCCATATTAATTCAGCACTATTTTTGTCTGCAGCTTGGATTACGATGCCAGTAAATAAATGTAATTGACACATTTTAGCAGCACGGCATATCTCAAATGCTCAGAAGTTAACCTTATTTTTTCTCATTTTTTCCCCTGCCTTTGGTATTTTTATTAAAAATGAAAGCATTTTCCAAAATCCATTTAAAACAGAATCATCCTGCTCCGAAATATCCTTTAAAACTCCATCCAATGAGAGGCCAGATGGAGAAGAGGATTTTGGAATGAAATTTTCATCTTCTAGCCTACAAGTGGAGAAGGTATCGGGAGGTTTTCAGCCTTCCCGAGTTTATTTCTGTCTAACAGTGACACCCGGCGGTCAGTCAGGCTGAGGCATTAAACTTTCCAGCCCCAGCCGCAGTGCCTGCCTCTGCCCTTGGGATGGAGCAGAAAGGAGGAGGGCTGCTGGCAGCCGGGTGCCTAATTAGCAATGACGGGGACTGAGTGGCAAGTGAAACAAGTACACTGTCGGATATTTAAAGCGTAAATACACTGAGAGATCCATCTTGCATCTTTTTGCTTCTGGCATTTAATAGTATCATATTAGACTGGAGATGCTTATCTCTTCCCCTAAGGATAGAAAATAGTTTAAATTTTGCTTATAAATATGTCAAGTATTCCCTTCTGTCACTGCATTCTTGTACAGCTGGTAAGCTGGGGACAGTTTCCAAAAACTGCTCTACAGGGTGAAGCAGTGTTGTCAGACTTTATAAACCATCTGGAACAGCAAGCTGCTTTTCGTGCCCTGAAATCCCCAAACCCTGCATATGTAAAATTGACACCTTCCTATAAAAGTATAAGACTTAACCTATGAAATTATAATAGGAAGTTCCAGACTTTTAATTCAATTTCTGATCTTATTACCAAGGTGGAAGGAATGTTTCACACAACTGAGCACCAAAAATCTTGCAGCAGCCGCAGCAATTCCTCAGCAGTGCCAGTCTCCAGCCCCTCAGGGCTTTTCTCTGCCCGATGTTGCATCCCAGACTTTGGGTTTAGGTCGGGGTTCTAGTGTGTGTTAGCGAATTCTGTGTACCCCCATGTATCCCCCAGGCCTCCCTGCCCTGTCGCCGCAGCCCATCAGTGCCCTGGCACATGGCACTAGCAAACAACAGTTCTACAAATTAAACTTAGGGTCCAGTTTACCATCTTGTCTAGAAAAAATATGAGAGTGAGGCAGAGACATGAAATGATGTTTGCCAGAAAACTTTCTCTAAACAGCTTGGAGTAGGCAGGATGTATCCAATACATCCATGACTCCTTTATGAAGGGTGCTCCAGGTTAGGAGATGGGTTGTTGATGACAAAAGTGCCTTTCAAGTACAGCCAGAAAGGGTGTGAGGTGGGAGCAGGACTGGTGGGGTTTTGCATGAGCTCTGCTCACACAGACAATGGATTGTTTACTGAAAAACAGAGCCCGTTCCCTGGTTCATTCATTCTTCTCCCAAGCTCTGTTTTTATTCCATGTGCTAAAAAAAAGTTGGGAAGATCCTATTTTCTGGTTTCATCAATTAGGAGAGCTAGCATCATTCTGTTAAGTCAGCTTTGCCCTATTAATTCTGCCCTTTCCTTCTTTTATATCCCTAAATCAATGGCAAGACCAAGTGTGATTCTAAAACTTCTTTGCTATCATAAAAGATCTACTATTTTCTTATTGATTCTTTTCTGATTATCTAAAAGAAAGCTGTGAAACAGAATTAAAGATGAGAGGCTAGCTGAAATGTGTGCGTGTGTGTGTGTGTGTGTGTGTGTCTAACAGGATATTTCTGATTTTCCTCATAGTCAAGATTTTGAAACATAAAGTTATATTCAAGAGAAACTCAAATATGCTATGATGTTAAGTTACTGTAACAAATATATGCTTATAATGTCTGAATGGATTTTACTGATTTAGAGAACATTCATGCAAGGTAAAATCAATATTAAAAGTGTTTACATTAAACATTAGGAAAGGAGGAGACCCATTTGACATTACTACTGTTTGTAAATATTTTCTTTTTGACCTGCATACATTAAAATCTTGTTATTGCAATAACAAAAGCCAGATACTCAAAACTGACTGTCAGTCCACACTTCAGCTTAGTTCCTAAGGAAATAATTTGCTGCATGACATCACCAGGGCAAATGAGGCAGCTTCTAAAATGACTTTCAAATAAAATGCAGGAGCTGATTGGACCAGTCCTCTGAGGTCCAGATTTCCATCCAAAATAAAACATCGAGTCAATAAGAGGCTGGTTATATCTGCAACCAGAAGAAAAGAAATGCTGATGTATATTAGTTTGACTATGCTAAACCACTGTGGTATTGATTTTATGATAGTAACACTTCTGCATGGAAATGCATTGCTTTCAGGGAAAACTAGAATACATATCTGTTGTATTCATTCTTAGTTTACTCTTTCTTCTATTCTTTGCTACTTTTCAGTATCCTTTTCTTCCATGTTTCTTCCATTTTTTTCTGCTGCCAGATCTGTTTGTCCTGTTAGTCTCTATAGTCTAAATCTGTCTTCCCTCAGTTTCTGTCCCTCCTCCTTCTATCCTCCCTTCAGTCCTTTCTGCTTGTATACCTTGTTATACCTCTCTTCCCTCTTCCCTCCTCTCTTATCTTAAGTAATGCTTAATCCTTATTTCTTAAATAATATCAGCTATTCAGTTATATTAGTTATTAGTCCCATTATAGCCTCAGAGTTTCTAAACTTTATTAGCTTTTTAAATGCCCTCAGTATAACTTTTTTTGTCTTTACTTCTTTCCCAACAGCTGAAGAAGGAAAAGTTCTTGCATGTAGACTGAGCATCTATTCAGTCATGTCTGAAAAAAGAGCATCAAAAAAAAGAAGGAAATATCTACAGTTACTAGTTTTTTTTTGAGTTCTTGTATATGAGTATGCTTGCAAATATGGCTGTTCCAACCAGGTTCATTTTTATTTTTCTTCATTAATTTTCTGCCCTTTGTCTCATTTCTATTGTCATTCGGTATTAACTAGTTGGCTGAAATGTTTTGTGTAATTGGACTAAGTAACCATGTTGATAATAAGACAGAGCCCTAAAGGTTCCAAATTCTGTAGCCTCAAAATACTTGCAAATTTTCCTTGTCACCAAATGCTGCCCCTGGCAGACAAAATTCATTTTGTGCTCCATTAGGCTCTGCTGTCTTCAGTTTTCTCTATCATGCCTGCCCCTATGTTTCCTTAGCTGCCTTCTATAGGAGCTTCTGTGGCACTTAGCATCAAAAATGCAGTTCTTCAGAAAAACCTGTCAATGCAAGAATTTAAATCTGAAAAAATTACACAGTAGTACCAGCTTGGGGCAATGTACCCTGTACATAAAGAGACCTTTTTATCTTTGGATGTTGGTTCTTGTGACCAATTACCAAAGCCATCTTTCCAACTTATTTTTATCATGACATGATAATATAGTGGTTGTCATAAAGACCTGTAACATTTCCAGCATCAATTCTGCTGATGCACAATTTTGCTTTAACATGCAACTCAAAAATTCCTAAAAGATGCCAACAAAATAACACATCTTTTGCTGTAATTCCAAGGCAACATGCCTCCCTTGGATCTTTTTTTAACAAAAAAAAAAAAAATTATAAAGAGTGGCTAGGAATTTCATGTGCATGTTTCACTGTGTTAAAATATCAAAGAATGTAAATTGCATCATTGTGCAAACCAAGTGTTCTATTGAGCTGACTGTATGTTTCTTTCTGTTCACGATGGTGCAGCCATCTTCCTTCTGTGATGATTTTAAGCAAGGAGTTAGAGCAAGAATGGCTCTAGGGGTAATATGAGAATGGCAGTGTTTAATAACTTGTCCCAATTTCAGGACGGAAGACAAGGAAAGGTCAGATAAACCTTTTGGATTCGACAAAGGGATATAAATACAGATATAGATATAGTTGATACAGATAGAGATATAAAAGACACTATATAGTGTAAAAAGGTAGAAAGGCAGCAAAGAAAATGGATAATGAATGTTTATTCACTGTTTATAATACTGAAAAATTGCTGAATACTTATTCATCGATTCTTTTTGGAATTGGGAACTACTAAATTGAATTAACAAGTAACATTTTTTTCAATAAGAACTTTTAATCTCCAGTTTGGCCATAGAGCTCATTACCAAATAAAGACTACTTTTATGCTAAAAGTTCAAATGGATGTTAAGAGCAAAGAGACAAAGGCATAGAAGTAGAGCCTACCTGGGGTGCAGCATTTCATTCAAAAACCTGGCATCTTGGAGTGAGCATATAGGGAAGTGTCTCTTTCTGTTTACCCTATTCTTGCAGGTTCTTTCCTAAAGTTCTGCTCTTGGCTAGAGACAGGATGCTAGGTCTCAGTACTTGCTAGATGCAATGTGCCCTTCCCACTTCCAGCCATCATTCTGACTTTAGTACAGCTCTTCTTGCATCAGTATTTTAGCAGTATAGAACTTGGTTTTGTCACTAAGCATTTGAAATTTGTTGCTTTTTAAAAAAACACAGTATTTTAAACACATTTCAAAAATATAAGAGAGAACACTATGCATGACTGTTGAACAAGGTCAATTCAAATTGGCAAAGAGTTTCCCAAATCCAGACAGGTAGTGCCTGAGCAGGATGCCTTTCTTATACATTACACAACTTAAACCAGAGAGCAACGAGCAACAGCAGATTGAGACTTAGAAACCATGATGTGCCTAGGCCAGCCAGAACTACAGACCTGCCCTGTCAGTTGGCCAGTGAATTCAGATCAATGGTGTAAGTGAAAGAGTCTGTTCCTCCCCCACAGGTCAATGTGTCTGTCTCCAAATGAATTCCATGGATGTGCTGATGGATGCAGTAAAATTGGCAGGTGGCTTGAATTCCTGGGTCATGTGAAAGACTCTGCTCAGTCTGAGGAGGCATCTGGTCCTACTAAAGAACTGAAGAGGGTCTTCAGACTTTCTAGGGGGAGGTACGGGATTTCCAGAAATTCAGCTCTTGAGAGCTGCATAAGAGTTTCCTTACCTTGGCAGAAATGACCCAGGATGCTACAGGGCCCATTGCTCCCTAAATAGAGCACAGAGTTCTCTCACAGCTGAGAAAGCTGTATCTGTTTTCACAGCCACAGGGCATGAAAATCAGAAAACACATAGTACACCAAAGAGCAAATATTTCAGTGAATAGGCATAATGGCTCCATTTGTTCCTGCTCTGCTGTTCTGCACACCCTGCAGGAGAAATATCTGCAGAAAAGAATGAAAAATACATATATTGTAGCTTGTTTCCACATGGGGAATTATCTCCATCCCCTTCAATTGAAGACTGTGTGCAAGCAGTGTCTTGGACTACCATGTATCTTGATGAACACACACTGATCCACTCTGAGGAAACAGAGATTATTTGGTGAATATCTGTGAGTGTCTCCACAGTCAGCTAACAATGCCTCATGTTTTCTGTTTGAAGGCACTGCTGAGAACAGCTAAGGATGGTCTGTGATCTTCTGGCACAGACTTGTTGCTGTGATAAAGACTGAAAATATCATAAAGCATAGATCTCAGGTATCATAATATATCCATATAATGTGTCATTCAAAAAGAGAGAAATGTAGCTAGAAAAAAAGTTGGTCAATTTCTGCTCTTGTAGTTTGCTGCTACTTGATGATGATCTTTGAAGCAAAAATTCTTTAATAAAAATACTTTCAAAATCTAGCGGGGTTTTCTATCATAGGCCAAGCCCACTGTGACTTTGTCACATCAATTTCTGCATCTGAAGAATCATCTTGAAGAAATTTCTAGAACATTTTCTCTATTCCATTCACTCTGGTTTCTCAATTTAGGTGACTGCTATAATACTTCTCTCACAGAGGTAAAGGGAAATTGTTAGCAGGGAGAAATATTATGATGAGATTTCATTTCAACACAGACTCAAAGAAGGTTTCAACAGCTGGTGGTTCCAATTCAACTTCCAGTCATCTCATTCCTCAGAGGGAAGTTTTAAGGTATACATAAATCCTTTTATACATCATCTCTCACAAATTTTCTTCCTTCCATATCAAAAAGAACTACTTTAGCCCAATGTTTTAATTTTCTACTTTATAAAGTACAATTCTTGTCAACTTTCATATAAATGAGTAATTAAAAAAAGAAATAAATAATAGAGGTTATGTCTCAAAGGAAAAATAAAGCATTCAATCAGAGGCAAAATTACTATACAAAAAATAATTACATTTTTGAAGAACAATACATATGGCATTACTTCATAAAAATTAAAATTTTGGAAAATCCACTTCTTTCTTAGTAGTTTGTTTCACTCTCACTATTTGCTATTCACTCTCACTGCTTGTATTCTGCTATGTTACCAAATTAAATTTTCCAATTTTCAGCTTCCAATCATTAGTTCTTATGACCCCTTTTCTCATCTGGATTGAATAGATCTTTACTAAAATCTTCATTAGTCCTTCTTTCTGAGGAAAAACTTGGTCTTCTTATTAATGAAGCAAATAGATTTACCTTCTTGGCTGTAAGAAATAATCTTCAAGTCTTGAATTATTTTTTCTCCTCTTTCTTATGTTCTACATAATTTCTCTTGTGTAATGTCTAGTAGTGAGGTAAATTGAATCCCCAATTCTTATTGCCACCATCTTGCTTGTACAGCTGAAGATGCTTTTTCTCTGCTGAGTTGCACAGAGAAACTTCTGTTTAGCTGATCACCAGGATCTTCAAAATAATTTTTGTTATCAGAGGGGACTTTAAGGGTTGCTTCTGTGCAGAGACATCTGTTTGAACATCACAAAAAAATATCCCAAAATCTCTTATTTATTGGCCCTTCTCCTTCAACTTTATTCCAGATTCGGCAACTCCAGAAGAAGTTATAAGAAATGGAAAAGTTTATGTTCTTTTTCCTAAAGCTGTCACCAAGCTTAATGAAATCTATAGGATAAAATCACAGCTTGATTTCTGACTTTATAAATGTATCTGACACTGGAAAGCTTTGTGTTTGCATTTTAGTAGATGGTATATCATTAAGCTTGTGTTATTGGTATAAAATGTAGGTTGACAAATTTATAGAGGAGGAAAAAAGGAAAAAAATTCTAGATTTAATTCTAGATTATAATATATAAAATTCTAGATTGTAATATTTATTCTGGAATTAAAATAATGGATGGGAAATCAATTAATAATAGCACCAAGACACTTTCAATTCTTATAATAATAAAAATAATTACAAAGTATATGTATTCATAATTATTCCATCCATTTTGTTGAAAGTCATTCCTACTATTTTATGTTTTATTGTCCCCAGGATCTGTCACAATTTGGTGTATACAGTTATATAGAACTATTACTAGCCCTTGTTTACTTTAAGATGGAAGAAAGGGAGAAGAGCCTCTGTTAAAATGCTTGCACTCTGTTCTAAGGAAGGTTGAGCTCAAAGAGACAAAATCTTATTTTCAGGGATAGGCGATCCAACTATACCGACCATTATAGCTCCATCTTTCTTCTCAAGCTGAGTATTGCTTAAATTTAATGCAAAAAATCTCCGGGGAATATTATTTGTTTTCTGTTATAACATGGAAAGAGCATGAAGAGTGCAGAGTGAGAAAGAAAATCCATGTTCGCCCTTAGGAACACATATAGAATTAAAATACTCTTTAACATGCACTCTGCAATGCATTATGTCTAGCAAAGTTTTAAAAATACTGTCTCTGGAATGAAATGGTGCCTTTTTCCAGTAGAAGGTTTATTTGTGCATCAATTTAGTTCATGGATTAGCATTTCAGTTCCCAACAGAAACGCGTTTTTAAGTGACTCTCACAGGCATCCCCACTTATCACTGTATGGTGGACATGCCAAAGCTGTCTCAGAGCACTTTTCAGAATCAAAGAATGGCTTGGCTTGGAAGGGACCTTTAAAAAACAGCTAGTCCAGCCCAACTGGATTAGGAGAACATCCTACTTGAGTGGGTTTAGTTTGGAATGAAAACAAATAAGAGAATTTCCCCCCGGCAGTAACTTAGTGTTACTCAGCTGCTAACAGGCAGCAAGCCCATGGGAACAGACTAGAGACAATCTGTGGCCAACACCCTGAAAATATGTGTAGTGCCGATCTAGAAACTTCAATACTGACTGAGTCACCATAAAAATGTGTTGGGCCACACTGAGACACAATGCAGACCTAGATATGTAAGATGCACTGCAGTAAGAAAAACAACAAATAACATGGTTAGTAAATAAATCTGTACTTATCCACAAGGTCCACCTCAAGTGAGCGCTTACAAGTCCAGCTGTGAGAGCAAACACTTCATGAAAATATTCCAGTTATCCTTTCTGTTCCTTTTGAGAAGATCAGCACTTTCTGATGAATGCATATTTCTAAAATTCAGATTATCCTTTATGTACTCGGGGTTATAGTAGAGCATGAGCTACAATTAATTTTGCTACAAACTGTATGCATTTCTAAGATGACTGTCAGAATATGTCAGCCTTTTGCTCACTTTTTAGAATGCAAGGAGGTTGTCACTGGGAGAGAGGATTCTCTGGATTCTGTCACAGGCACAGAGGATTCTCAGTTTTATACAGAACCTGGCAAACAGCAATACTGCATTGTCATCAATATGTCCTTATTAAGCAAGGTACTAGGAAACCAAAAGGCAGAGGAGAGAGAGGCTGGTGAATGCAGAGCATGAGAATAGCAGACAGAATATCTGTCTACTGCAGCTTTTACAAGAGACCTTCACCCATGAAAATAAAAAAATAAACTGAAGAGGTGATGAAGCCCAAGAGAGGTTTGGGGTTATGCCACATGACTATGTAGGAATTTTTTTCTCATACATTTCAAGATAGAAGAATATCATGCAAGTGCTAGTAGTGACCTCAAGGTGCCAGGTCAAAAACAAAACAAACAAATAAAAGAGGAAAATTAAAATAAATGGACTGGAAGATAAGAAAAGCTTTATTTTATCTATAGGTATTCCTTAAAAGTATTCCAATTCCTAGTTAACAACAACATCTTTACAATCCCAGCTCTTCGTGGCTCAGCAGAGGCTGAGTCTCTGCCGTGCTACAGCCCAGCTGCAGATGGAGCTCTCGGCTTGCGTTTGAACTGCCTTTTCCAGGCTTAGCTTCATCTTTTGTACTTTTTTTGGTACCTTTCCGTTTGCCAGTTAAATACATACATTGCTGTATTGGTCCGTTGAAATTTAGAAACAAGTTGAAATTTGAATGGTGTTTTTCACACTAAAAATCTGTATTTCCTTTAGGGCTTTCATGCCATATATATCTTTTACAAAGCCACTGCTGCTCTTGTTCAACAACCACAAAAATAGCATTTTCTATAGCTGAATCAGATTTTAAATGAGATCACACCTGTAAAAATTTTATTATATGCCCTTCTAATAAAATTCACTTCTTTATTAAAAGCTAATTAGTCATTAATTAGTAAAAAGTAACAATATTATTTGTATTATATCAGCTGTAATATGTAATTGGTTTCATGGTTTCATCCAAGGCATTACCTGGGTTAATTTGCATTTAAAAATACTGGTTTAGATGCTTTTTTAGTGCAGAGGATTTGAAATGCCATTCTTATTTGGACAAAATAGTTTCCAGATTGCTTTAAAGTTAAAGAAATCAGACACGTGTTCAGTTCAAGATGGCTGATAGAACAGGTGGCAGCATCCTTTTATTGCCATCTTAGCCAGCAGGAATCCTGAATTTCAGGTGCTCCAAAGTCTTATCACTTGATTGTTTGCATCAACTGATTTGATTCCTAGTTATGCCACGTTCCCCAGCTCCAGGGATATCGTCTGGCACAGGGGGTTTGGAATGAGGAAGGTGGGACATGGTGTTTGCAGGTAGGAGGAGTGCAGAAAAGAAACCCAAGAGTTAGGGGATAAGATAAGGAGTAAGTAGAAAGTAGCCTGACTGTGATGCCCTTACTAAGGGTGCTTTCCAGAAATGACTGAGAGGAATGCCATGAGGTTTCTACTTACGATGGTATTTAGTTTTCCTCTTTAATTTTATTCAGAGATACATAAGCCATATTCAGGACAAGGATTAGAACCCAAAATTTCCATATTTACAAGGGGAAGTAAGGGGTTTGCTCCAAATGTGCAGGGAGTTTTTGCAAGGTACTATCTCATATCAGTGGACTGGTTTCTGCAATAAAAAGAATGCATTAATTCCTCTTTCTCTGAGAGTCATGTGGCTTTACCAAATTTTTAGAAGGACTTTAGCAGACCTCATGTTAAAGTACCCTTGTAAAGCATATTTGTTCTATTATCTAAATACATCCTATTATGTAAGACAGATTGTGATCTCTGAGGAAAACAAAACTGCCTCCTGTTCATTAAATTAATAATTCCAAAGGCACAATGGTGAAAGTCATAGACATACTGTGTAGCATTCCTGAGAGAATGTGCTGGGAGAGCAAGCTTAGTGCTTCTGGAAGATCCTTTTTCCTTCAGCAGCAAATAGACTGTGGTAAATCTGTCTTAATCTGTCAGGATCAGAATTGCTGGAAGAAGTATCAACTGTGTCTGGGATCAGGTAGCAGACAGAAGTCATATAACCAGCTTGGTCATATACATTTCACAGAATTTATAGGAGAGGTCCCTTAGCTCAACCATTTTCATTTAAATTTGTAAAGAAATTTCAGACTCTCTCTTTTGACCTCCTGGGCAATTGTCTGGTTTAAAGAATTTCCAAGGAGCAGGACCTGGCAGAGAAGGAAAACCCAGCTGCCAGGAGCAGGCTGCCAAAGGTTGCCAAGCTCTGTAGTGGGTAAAGGGTACAAAGAGAGCGTGACTGGTAGGGAAATTGAGCTTTTCAGCCTAGAGAGACAGTTATATGAATGCTGAAGCCAAACATAAAATCAAAACAGATAATTCAGCTAAGAAAAGCCTACTTAAGTACTATTACACTAGACTCCCTGAAAGGATGGTCAATTTTGAAAGTGCCTGCTGTGTGGGGTTTTGAGCCAGCACAAGGAAATTCAAGCAGCAAATGGGCATGAAACAGGATTATGTGTTTTCTCTTCACCGCCACCATGCTTGCGCTCTCCCGCTCAGTCTGTTTCTCTCTGTAGAATATCTGTTTCTGCACAACAGTTTGCCTCCATGAAAAGAAGCATACACAGCAACCAATTATATCACATTAAAATTACTCAACATAAAGTATTCCATTTTTTCTGGTTTCAGAGACATTGAGAAGCTTTGAGTTACGGCTGCATTTGTGATTCAAGATTCACATCCGACACCTTTGAGCAAAAACATACAATAGTAAACCCTACAATCCTAAATTGTTCTGGGTATATGAAATATATTAAAACAGTGAACAGGTATAACAACATTAGAACTGTTTTCAGAGGAAAAGTCAGTGTAGACAAGAATGACTCAGTGTAAGAATCACTGAAAATTATTTGAATGCACTTATTCTGCAATTTTTTTTCCTAGTCCAAGAACCTGTGGTTAAAAACTACCAGCAATTTTCACACAATATTCTGTACAGTTTCATGAACGTTGCTTCATTTACACAGAAGATGCTTTAAAAGTAAGCCTAAAACATATCTGCAAATATTTAGATTACGTGTCACAAAGATTGACTTTACAACTCTTACCTGGTGATCCGACCGATCTGTTTATCTACCTGCAGCAGGATGATGCATCTATTTTCAAAACCTCTGTATATAGACACAGGTAGACACATATAGATAGATAGATATGTCAAGGAAGAACTTGGGTCCTTCAGTAAGGGGCAGCAAAAGGACACTGTTCAAGAAAGACAGAGCAGCAGCATGTCTAATTCCAGGAACCTTGCTCCTATGCATTGCCCCCTTATGAGCATCTGGGCTGCTATGTCTTATGCCAGGGGCCAAGCAGGATCTCAGCTAATCCTAAGACAGACAGCAGTTTGTACAGTTGCCTCTGACCTCCCACAGCCATAGCTGAAGTCTTTTGACATCATCAAAATCCTTACATGAGGGTGAATAATACAGTTAAACAGTATAATTGCTTTTGAGACAGCCTTCTCAATTAATTCTGTGCTGTCCTGAGTTTGTGACTTTAATGTGCAGCACATCTGCAGGTCTTCAGAAACATCAAGGCATCAATAAACACAAAACAAAAAAGACCCTTTAAATTAATATCCATAAATAATACTATATCTCATGAGTAGATTGCTTGAAAACTGAGAGTGGCATTCACATGGAAGTATATTTTTTTTTAATATTTCCATGCTTCTTCACACAGGGTGTTTTTTGCTTGTCGTGGAAATGCATGCTGTAGTACACTTTAGTCCCCACTCATAGCTGGTATGGCTTTCATCTTCTTGCTTGATGCACAGTTGCTTTTTTCTCTGCCTTGCTTGTGGCAGAAAAATGCTGCCTGAACTTTTATTGCCTTACCTGCTTGAGGGTGGTTGCTCCTATTTGCAACAAGATTTATCAGCACTTTGGGAAATTGTCAAATAAACTTGTAGGTAACTCTTCTTGTAAGAAGAAATAGGAACTCAATTGCATAATCAGTCAGCATCACTGTTCTTTTTGACAAAATTTAAGAGGGGGAAAGAGCAAACCCATGAAAGTACAAATACACTGGCAACATTTAGGTCTGTGTTCATTCAACTTGTTTCAATTACAGGAAAAGTTCTGCTGAGCCTGCCTATAATAAGGGCTCACCCAAGCAGTGAGACAATGAGAAACTGATTTCTGTGCTTGGAAGAATGATTTCTGAATACAAGCCCAAGGTTTCCCCACGTTCTGCCATCACCAGGGACTGTTTCCCCAGCACTCAGCCATGGAGCAGGGTTCTGTCATGCTACACCTCTGTCCCCTCCATACATCTCAGACAGTAGTTGTTATGAGCAGGTCCAGAGCTAAATTGTTTTGCTCCAAGAGGTGCCATTAACCTTTAAGCCATTTAACACACACCATCTGTAATTATAAGAACCTTGGCCTGGCCTAGAAAACACTCATGAAGGAAGGAAGCATATCACCTTTTTCAGAGGGAGAAGACACAGTCCTAGAAAGGGATTAACTAGAGTCACAAAACCATAGATCATGAAGAAATCTCACAAAACATTCTAATGCATGGCCTCTTTCAAGTCCAGGGGGTTACTGCAAGCTGTGAATATACCTGAAATATTAAGTGTGATTTTTACCTCAGCACAAATGCCTCCTCCAAGTGACTGGTTACCTTTCCTGAAATAGTCCAAGTAGAGCAATTACTTGGACAGGACTGTAACTTTTTCCTCCTCTCTTTAGGAAAGAAGTTGATATTATACAGACCAGATTCTAAGTTTACCCCTTTATCCTATACTTGTCTCTTTTTTTAACTCCTTGGCCCTGAAGAATACCATTAATTTCAAACTCTGATGTTTAATTGGTTGGTTTTGTTTTTTTTTTTTTTTTCTGCTTTGTATCAAAGGAAATTAGCTTGCATGGAATCCGTGTCAGTAAAAAACAGTGCAAAATGAGAATCTTACTCCTGCTCTTGGGAGAGCTCTACTTGATGTCAATGGCATTTGTCTGTGAGATGAAGATCCCTGTTCAGAGCCCCTCCCATTATCTTGTAGCACAGTGGGGGAGAATTTCTAACCCTCCACAGCTTCCTATCATCACTGCAGTTGTAAGAGCTTCTGCAGCCTGTTGGTGCCCACTCATAATTCTTGTGAATGACATCTGGATATGAAAACATCATCATCATTTTTACATATATGAATCACATTAACCCTAACAGGTTGCTGAAAACCACCTAAAATTATCAGTGATTATTTCTAATCAAAACCAGCAATAAAAAGTTCACCATCAGAAATTATTTACAAGCTACTATGAGAAAACTTGTCCCCCTCTTTCTATTCTTCATTAAAATCACTGCTTCTGTCAGACCTTGAAATTCCTTCGGTCTGAAGCTGGAGCCTAACAAGAAAATAATTATCTCCTACCAATTTTCTACTTGTCCTTTATCACTGCAAATGTCACATTTGTGTGGAAGGACAGCAGAACACAATGCATCGAGGGAATGCTGCGACAAAGGTCTGCTGCAGCTCATTTCCCAAGGCTGAAAGTGAGCACCTTGAAACAAGGCTCCAAAGGCACCTGGACAATGAAAAATGTTCAGACACTATCTCAGCATAAGAATGACCTCACGTTTTGGAATACTGCATGAAAAAACATGAAGCCATGCTTGTCAGTGTCTCACTGGCTTGATGCTCATAGTTTTTAGTCTTTTCAGGGGCTACAACAAGCATAAACCAGGAAATAAACATAGCCTTCAGAGAATAAGAATTTTAGCCTGTCATCAACCTCCATTATATCCACATATCCATACATTTTCAGGCACTTGCCCCTGCCTGGAAGCTGGAGAAAGGTGGAGAGAGGTGAATAGGGATGATCCACTGCAAGAGCAAACTCAGCATGGCAGCCCTGTGTGGGGTAGATGGGAAGTTGGAGTGGATGTCACCTCCCACCCCCTGGATTTCTCCACCTCTTTATACAGTGTTATGCTACTGGAGATATCAGACACATGTGGCAAGCTACAGAAAGTCTTTCTGCTGTCAGAAAGCTTGGGGAGGGTTCTCTTCCCGATGCTTTAAGTAACATAAGCTTTCAAGAATTCTAGGCTTCTAGAAACATCAATAAAAGATGAGGCATTAAATGTGGTTAATTTCACACAGCCTCAGAGAGAAGTGTGTTTGTTCTCTAACACTGTACAAGACTCCTGTTATTGTTAGATGGGCAAATGGCTGCCACCCACATCCACACAGATTTTGAAGACCTTCCTCATGCAGTATTAGTTATCCACATCACAGCCAGCTTCTGGCTCCTGGCAGGGGGGTCAAGTCCTCTGGCAAGCTCCATCACTGCACCCGCTCTGGTTGTGCAGAGAACTGTGCTGCACTGCACCACACACACCTAGCCACTTCCCTCTTAATGTCTGGGCTTACAATCCCGCTCAAAATGAACTTCAAGCTTGTGGAAAAAAAATGCTTGAGAAATTTTCCTCAGCACAGAAGTCTCAGTTTTCCACAGAAGATGCAACAACAACGCAGTGAAGCTCCTTGAAGGGATGAAAAGGAGCAGTTCAGCCCCCAGCAATAGCTTCCACTGCAGTTGGCTCTGAATGCCAGCAAGCTGGGGTGCAAGTGTGCATTTCTGCTCATGCCCAGTGTCTTAGACATGCATTTATGTGGAACAGAATGGCAAAGACAGCCATCTTTTGATTCAGGCTAAATCTGAGCATTTTCTATGGTGCCTTGCCCCTACTTTCTGATTGTCTCCCAATAATTTCCAATTCCAGAGAAGCTAAGGTTTTGCCTGTTTTCACTGTCCAATAAGTAATGCACTAGAAATGTGGAAACTTCAGGGTCACAAGCCACACTGGATCTGTGAAGAGCTGACATTGCTGAGAGCTCTGTGTGTGTGGAACAAGGACAGTGCACAATGGCTCTCTCAGTGATGACTTATAAATGTTTCTATCAGCTTTCCATGGATAGGCTTAATGGTATTATCTGTGTCCTTAACAGAATATTCAACAAATTTAAAATTTGTCTGATAACCCACTCTACTGAATAGCATGTCCTGACAGCTAGGAACTCCCACTGCACCCCCTCAACTGAAACAAATCAATTTTGCCAATGTCATTTTTCACCAACTGAAGCCTTTTCACCTCATTTTTATCTCAGTGACAGCCCATCTCCAGTAACCACCATTTACACTGACAACAATTTCCTTCCACCACATGCTCCACTTGTCATCAGCAGCCACTTTGTTAATATAAAAGTAGTTTCTTGAATTTTGCTCAGTCTCACTCAAGTGTAATAGTATATGATGTATCTTCCTTCAAAATCCTCATCATCTTCTTTTGTACTGCTTTACTTAGCCAGTTAAGGGTCTAGAGTTAAGAGCCACATTTCCTCTTCCAGATGTATTTATTTGTTATCATAGAATCATAGAATGATTTGGGCTGGAAAGACCCTTCAAGATCACATAGTTCCAAGCTCCCTGCCATGGGCAGATTTCACTAAACCAGGTTGCTCAGAGCCCCTTCCAGTCCAGCCTTGAACATCTCCAAGGATAGAGCATCCATTCTCTGGACAACCTGTTCCCATGCCTCACCATCATCACAGCAAAAATCTTCTTTCTAGTATCTAATCTAAACTTGCTTCCTTTAAGTTGGAAGCCAACCCCCCCTTGTCCTGTCACTACATGCTCTTGTGAAAAGTCTCTCTCCAGCTTTCTTGTGGGCTCCCTTCAGGTACTGGAAGGCCACAATTAGGCCACCCTGAAGTCTTCTCTTTTCTAGGATAAACAGATCCAATTCTCTTAGCCTTTCCTCATGTTAGAGATTCTCCATCTCTCTAATCACCTTGGTAACCCTACTTTGGACAAGTTCGTGTCCATCCTGTACTGAGTTCCCCAGAGCTGGATGCAGCACTCCAGGTGGGGTCTCACCAGAGAAGTATAAAGGGACAGAATTCCCTCCCTCACCCTGCTGGCCACACTGCTTTTGGTACAGCCCAGGATACAATTGGCTCTCTGGGCTGGAAGCATACACTGCCAGCTCATGTCCAGCCTCTCAGCCACTGATATGGATGTGTGCATTTGAGGATAATGCAGAAGCAGTGGTTCTCATTTCTGTATTTCTTCTTATCTTATCATTTCCATTTAAATTCCCACAAACCTAGGATGCAGTCTCATTTAACATCTTTCGGGCTCATTATCCATTTCTAAACCAGGCAAACCAACTCTGGAGTGGAGATTCAATGTAGGTATTGTGAAAGGAGAAAGGGAAAGTATCGGAAATCAGGCAACCCCCGACTCAGGAAGAAGTGATGATGTTCTGGCTCCAGATCAGAAGGCTGAAGGATAGCTTTATTAAAACTATACTATATTACATTAATATACTATTTTAAGAGACACTATCCTGTTCTACATAATTACTTCTTACTTACCTAACTTCTAACTAACAAACAAACTTGAGACACTCTGCTGAGAGTCCAAGACACAGCTGGATCCAATTGGTCATTGAACCCAAACAACCTTCACCACAATCCAACCAAGCAATCACTTCAGGTAAACAATCTCCACACCAAATTCCACATGGGGGAAAGAAAGGAACAGAGACAAAAATTGTTTTCTCTTCTTCTCTCTGTGCTTCCCCTGAGAGACAGAATTATGTCTCTTTGTCCAGAGAATGTGATGTCACAGGAAGGAGCATGGAAAGTTACATATCTTCTGGTGGAGAGTGGTGGATCAGCCTCTGGACACTGGGGACATTTACTGGGATGAAGGTCTAATGGACTGCTGTTATCACAGAATATGGACACTCACTCCATATTCTGCTGATTAATTTGGTCATCCTGATCTTCACCTATTTCATCTGTTGTATATCAAAGAGATATTTATTTGCATTTCAGAGTCCAAGGCCAAGTATAGCAGTCAAAGGGAAGTCAAAGCAGGACAATTTGAAGATTTTGGAGAAAGATTAGATAGTTATGCTGATACTGTATAAGCATGGGAAGGGCAAACCTGGGACTCCTGGGTTGTCTGCTAGTTCATGGAGACTAAGAGGAGCAGAGATCCTCAAAGCAATGAATCATGAGGAAGAGGATCCTAAAAACAGCAAAAATGCTTGGTGGTTCTGCTTACAGTCAATACCAACTGCAATGACACCCTATACACACAATTAAACACTCTGAACACTAAACAGAGAGTTTCTGTTATAACACATTTTGGCTGGCAGTCCTTCTGCTGAATGCACTAAGAAACTTGCCTATTGCCCAAAGACCTGGTTCCCAGCAAAAGTACAAAAGCCTGCTTGGAAGGTTTTGAAGGTTTTTGAAGAAACAGGGAAATTGAAATTGGAATCCATCTGTGATCAGCTTTTTCCCTCCCAAAGTCTGAGACCTCTGGTCTCTTCCAGGATCATTGCACATCAGGAGGTATCTTCCCCTGGTCCTGGTGGATGTAAAAAGGAAAGTAGGCATTAGGTAGATTCAAGACAAACAGAGGACTAGAAGGAAAAGATATCTACTACCATAACTGTTCCAGCCTCAGATTATTTCCCCACTTTTGTATATTGATTATTTGTTGCAGATTTGTAAATTTTTTTTCTCACAGTCTCTCTCTTATATTCCCAACTTTCTTTCTCCTCTTCCTTTTTTCTCCATCTGCCATTTTTGTACACTGTTCCTCCCAACCCTTTCTTGTCCTCTTCTTCAGGCCAGAAGTATGTGCAGTGCAACAGTTGTTTTCTCTGGCTTTTTCAATCATACAGGTATACACATACAGACAAATTCATGAATTTGAGAAGACAAATACAAAGCACTTTTTTCCTTCTTCATTAGGAGCAGATGATGGTGAAATTTGTGGTGAGTATCATGACTCACTTAAATCTGAGCCCTGAGAACTCTGTCCTCTGTGCAGACAGGTTTTGTCCCAGTGTAAATGAGCCACTAAGAGAGCACAGGTGTTCTTCCACTGGATCCTCATCCCAAACCTCTCTGTATTTCAAGCCATTGAAAGCCAATTAAAATGTAAGACCAGCCCTGGAAGTAGGTTTGATATTCCACAAAAACGTGGTGTAACCTCATAGAGGTGTGATATCCCTGTAGTAGCCATCCAGAAAGTTGCTTCAGGGCTGTGTTCCAGCCAGAGCATCAGGCCTAGGAAAGCAGACTTGTATTGCACTGTTATTTTTTAACTGGCCCTTTTGCTGCCTAACCAGAGAGATCGACTCTGGCAGCTAATTTGACATAAGGTAAAGCTTTGCTGAGGTTACTAGAGTGCTTGGCATCAGCAAGGAAGTCTGCTTGAAACAAAAGAGTAAGCTTCAGGTGAGTGGCAACTTAATGCCTCACTTGGTAGGAGGAATCCCACCGCGACCCATCAGACAAGTTCCTGGAAGGACTCATGCCTGTTACTCCTCTTGGCCCTGTCACCTTTCAGAAGGCAAATTAGGATGTAAATGAACACATGGATGTTGTATGGGGAAGGAACTTCACTTATCCCAGACACCATGTAAATATGTCTTGCAACTTTTCTGATCAGTGCTTGTTTCCTCTGGTACATAATGCTGCTTAACTCATAAGAAGGGGTACTCACAGATGAAATAAGAACAAATTGTCTTAGGTCATGACACAGTCGACAATGTCACTGGACATAACACTGAAGCTTAAAAAAGGCCTAACAACATGCCAGAGCAATGGAATAAATAAATCAGACATGACTTTTAAATCATACAAAATGAATAACATTTTTTTTTCTGTTGTAATACTAAAGCCCCTGTTCTGAAACAAATTTACATGACAGGCCAGAAAGGACTGCTGATACTGTATATATGCTAGTACACACATAGAAGACTACCTTGAAAAGACTTGAAAAGCTCACAAAACCAGCACTCCCAAAATCATGCAACCCAGAATTAAAGTTTTCCATATACCCTTACTTCTATCCATTGATGAAGGATACAGTCATTAGTTAAATTTTGAAAGTTATTTTTTCCACACAACCCAGTCTTGGTTGGTGACTGAAAGAAAAGCTTTTTATTGGACTCTTTAGCCTGATTCTTCAGGTAGAGGTCCCAGACACAGTTTGAATATGGTGTTCACAGCCTGTTCAAAGCATTTTTAGTTTCCAGCTGTGAATTTCTCTAGTGCTTGCTCTTTACTGTATGAGGGCTTAATTTCCACAAGAATTTAGCATTGGATGATCTCTTCTTGGTACCTAATCAGCAGGACTCACAATCTCTGTTTTGGACTCCAGTACTCTTCAAATTACTTTTTGTTAGAGCTAGGCATCAGCAAATGGGAGCCACAAAATCACCATAAGGGTATCCAGTGAAAAATGTCAAGAACATGTATCAGGTCCTAAAGGATCTTTAAGAAAGCAAGAGAGCTCTTAGAAGACAGAAGATCCTCAAACTTAGGGGAGCCTGTCTGTACCCAGTTTGGTAAGGTAGAAAGATGGGTGGGACTCCCATTTGGAGTCCTTCAAAGGCATGTCCCACACTCCAGTGTCTAAGCAGGGAACTATGCTGTTCATTATTGAAGAGCATTTTGATAAAATGCCTGAAAGGTGTGCAGGCTCTTCACCCCCAGGATCATTCCTGAGGATTTACTGGGGAAAGAGGCAAAGTGGAGCAATTCAAAGCTGTGAGAGCACTTTTTCCACATTTCATGCAACTTTGTGAGACATTAGTTCAGTTCACTTTACAGAAGAATCTTCAACCCCAGCCTCTATAGATTTCTGTCTGAGTATTTTTTAACTGCTACTTACTTTAAAAAATCCTTCTCTGAGAAGTCTATTGGATTGACCCTCTAAAATGAGACCAGCATCATACAGGCATATTTTATGATTCTCTGCAGGCCTTGAAGACAAAGGGGACCAAAAATAGTCTTACAATGAGGACATCATTATATGACTGTATAGGTCTAGTGACAAAATTTAGATACATAAGTCACAAAATGATGGAAAGAACTGCATGGGTATTTAGGCATTTCCAGGACAATGTATCAGCATGGCTGGGAGCATGGCGATATGAGCACTGAATTTAGGCACCTGAAATGGCAGGTGGCCATTATGTCTTACCTACACCCCTTCTTAAGTCCTTCTGTGCTATATTTGATTTCCAGAAGGACAATTTCTCAGGCAGAGGCCATGGTGACACACAGACCATGTGAAAATGTTTGCATGTGTGCATGGTATTACTTAAGTTTTTAACTTTGTGTTTATGAAAGACTGCCTTTTAATTAGTAAAATTAATGTCAGGAAGTGGACTCAGAAGATATTAAAATCATCTTTATATTGTTTAGTTTATGTGGTCTAACTGAGGCAGCAGGGCATTCAGAAGTGCTAGAGGGGAAACTTCAGGCTGATAGTACCACATGCTTTGGGGTATTCTGAAGGGGAAAAACTGTGGGAATATTTTTTATAAGACCCTATGGTTTTTCTTTTCATGAAAAAGTGCATAGAACAAGGCATAGTGGAGAAATTGAAATTTTGTTTCTAATACAAGCGACACAAATCCCATTACTCTTTATACAGACAGTATAATGCTTCATATTGTTTCTTTTGTACTACCTCTTCTCTACTATGTCTACAGAACTTCCATTAATCTGCCATTTTCTGCTCAGTTTTACCTTTTTGGATGTGACATAAAGCTTGTGTGATTTTGCCAAACGACTTGTTGGTCAGAATATTATCAACCCATCCAGTGTTACACTTTTAATATTGTATTTCTGGAATAAACTTACATAAAATCACAAAATAGGGTTAGCTGTTGAAAGAAGTTATATATATCTAATGAGATTTAAGGAATTTATAACAAATAAAAAATATATGTTTCCATATGCATTTTATTTTTGTTATATTTGCAAAACTGATGTCTTTTTGCAGCTACAATGTTCCTTTGTATTTTAAGGTATTCTTGCTTAGGATGAATTAGTATAACAATTATCTATTATATTAATATAATCGAAATATCTATTTGGCAGAAGAAAATCTGCAGCAAGTATCAGGAAAATTTTTACATAACTTTTAAAATACTTACTGCAGCTGGACATAGGAAGCTAACTAGATATCAGTGGTGCAGCAACCAGCATTTTGACAGTCTTGTGTCATTCTGGCTAACTATATAATACACTATATATACTAACAATATAAGCATCCCTTAGTGATGCTCTTTCAGAAATGGATTAAATAGTCAATCAAGTTCAATGGTTTTCCATGGTATGGAATTGTATACGGCATATCTGCCAAAAGTCATTGCTACATATACAAAAGCATGTTATTACTTCCCTGTTAGGTCTTGAGGACAGACTAGTGTTCAGCTGGTTTTATCTAGTCCATCTTTCTGTTTATATTATATTAAAATCTAGAATTCCTATCGCAGTTTGTTTTTATCATCTGAAATTGTGGAATGTAAGCAATCGGAATCCTTTTGAGTCTCATTATTTTTAAAGTTTTCATGTTGATTTTTGTTAGGCAAGAACGGTTTGAGTAAATTCAGGACTACATCTTCGCCTGGTTGAAGCTAGTCTTCAATTGCCTAAAACTGCCTTGATCTCACAACACTGCAGCTTAATCATAAATTCAAGGAGGCACAAGTCCTTAGTTTCCTTTACCACTGGTAGAGATATCATTTATTGAAAATACAGCTCTCTCTAAAAGTCTATTGCACAAGCTTTGCGGAATTTTAGTCATCACTTTAGTAGGTGACACTTTCAGTTTGACCATTCTATATCTTGCCATTCAGGATGTATAAAATCACAATGGGAAAAAAAAAAAAAATTGTGAACCCGTGCTTGCTTGTAAATTGTTTACAGTGCTTTTTGTTTGCTAAGAACTTAGAGATATTTCCAGAATACATAATGCAACAGCAACCAGGTTACTGAGGAAGACAGCTGCAAGCAAGTCTTTTGTGCATATCAGTACACCAGGGGATGCTGAGTTTTTTCTTTAGCAAGCCTGAGTAGGAAATTCTCCTCTGATTCTGATGGGATTTTATTATACTAAAGAGAATATTCTTTGACAATCTCTCTCACTCTCTCTTTGAATTATCAACATTGAAAAACTCCTCTTTTTTTTTTTTTTTTCCACTGAGAGATTATCAGTGAAATATTGGCTAAGGTCAATTGAAGCAGATTTATTTTCACATTTATTATCAACCATTGTATGGTTTAACATTTTTAATACATTTTTCTTCTTAAAAGGAGAAATTATTACAGTAAAACATACTTTGAAAATGCTGAACACAAACATTTATAATTTCAGAAAAACTACATAAATGGTCCCAACAGAATTTTTTAATGTTGAAATCAAAGGATTAAGTTTCTAAGGAAAACTTCCAACCATTCTCCTTCTGCTTTGTGTCCCATTTTTCCCATGCCAAAGCTACTAACACCTCTGTAATTAAGGTGCCTGTTAGCAGAGCGGCTGACTCAATTTCTTATCCTTGTTTCATCAGTCCTGCTGGCTTTCCTCTGGATAGTTTGGTCCAGCACCTCCAAGTCCATGCTAGGAAACTGAACAGCGCCTGGTCCTGAGCACTGCCCAGCAGTCATGCATGCTGCTTAAGTCATTAGCATCTTCCCCAGCACGGTTTTGGTCCATGCCAACCAGCACTCTCCCTGCTGGTGCTATAGCATGGGCAGACAGATAGCTTAAACACACAGTTAGGTTGCTAATGATCAAATGCAGGCTTGGGAACAATTCTGATAGCAATTCCGAGTAGGGATGCCCTATTTGCTTGGGAAAAAAATCTTATCTTTATGGATTAAAAACCTGTTATGCTCAGGTAAGTTTTACTCAAAGCAGTCAAAGATGCTTCTTAGTCAATGCTCTTTCCTAAAAGGCTTCAGCTACTGAAATAGATAACTTGAGTATGTAGAGACACTTGAATCATAAATAGGTTTTTTGTGTAGGCATTTTGTCAGAGGTTGCTTTCAAAGTGTTAAACAATCTCTGTTCTGTTACTATCATGTATGTTTTTCTACGAGAGTTGAAAGTCCACATTTCAGTAGGACCATCATAAATTAAAAAAAAAAATCAAAATTCATCTTTTCCTTGCCCATAGATGTGCTAGCACTTCTTTCCCTCTCACCTTTCCCCATTTGCAACTCATGAGGTGCAGCCACCCATCTGCTCTTATGCCATATTTGTAGCTGAGAAATGCTTCTGTGTACTGCAGAAGCTGAGCAACGTGTATGCAGCTGTGCAGGAAATGCTACTGGAAATGCCCTCTTTCCAGTGAAGGCTGGCAGCTAAGAGAGGTGTAGGGGTGCTTAGTGCAACAGTTTGCAGGGGGTTTGGACCTGGACTTATTAAATGCATGCTCACAATTATATACTTGATCTTCAGGTCAAGGAGTTCCATCATAAGTCCGTTCAATCAAAAATGTGCTGCAGCTACTCGGGCACTGGAAACCCTGAAACCACCAGCTCAGTGCTCCAGGAATATGCCATCCCATAAAACACCTGTAAAGCAATCACCTTGGTGTCTTTTTCTTACATCAAATGTGGTTGTCCCCAAAATTGCAGAGAAATAGTTTTGTCACTCTTTCTGGACAATGCTTGTTCCACAGAGGTACAGTAAATAATTCCTTGTCTCTGAACTGGTTTACATTTACACTTCAAAACTGAGGAATAAATATGACAGCTATTTGATCTTTGCATGAAAATGGACTTCAAAGCTGAATGTGTATTTCTGTTCATTTTACAGCTACAGATTTCCAGCAGAACGTGATTATGCCTCTGATTACTGATGCCTATTGTAGTAGCAGTTTCATCTGGTGCTTTTTCAGAATTTAATCATTGTCTTTTGTTGACCAGTACAACAGTACAGAGAGCTTTGCACTACATGTGTAAGTGGCTAGTCTAATTGAAAAACAGACTAAATCTACCAGATTTTTGTAATGCAGTAAATTGTGAACAGGAGAATAAAAATGTCCTCAATGTCTGCATGTGTATTGTTACTTTGAAGCTACTCCCAGCTACCACCACCACAGGATCAGAGGAGAAACTAACACCCACTACTTTAAATAATTATTGGATTCGTTTTTCTCATTATTTCTCATTCATTCTATTTTGAGCACCACCCCACTTGATGTTATAATTAGTTCTCTGAAAAACCTTTTGCAGAATAAATGGTTCTGGCTTTGGTGTATCAGAGATATGACAGCTATTTGTGTCAGGCAGAATAAACTATTTAGTCGGCAAAACTTGCTGTTAAACCCAAGTTTAATTTCAATATTCATACAAAAGCTATGCATATAAAGAGTGTATTCTATATTTTCCTCCTTATAAGCAGAGGCCTTAAGTGGGTGCATAAGATTTCTAGTTATGTTAGCGTGTGGCTCATTACACCGACTTTTTCAAAGCCACATGCAAATGCAACTTAGATTTTTTTAATGTCAAATGTGGGTAATCAGCATAAAACCTATGGGGGCAAGTTCACCATGTGAAGTAGAAGGAAAACACTGATGTTTGCTCTAAATATGTCTACTCAAAAGCAGTTTAAGGAATTTCCCTCTGTTCCTCTATAAGCATTTTTAACACATGTTTTTTAGCAGAAGGGCTTTAAGTTCAATACAGTAAAGACCTTTCTGTTCATGGTTTGTCTCATCTCTTCTGGCTTCTCCTCCAAGTCTTCTTCAGTCTTTTAACTTCTGCACTCCCAGTGCTGCTGACTTTGCACACTACTCATCCTCTGCAGCACAGAGTGAAAATGCAGGTTTAAGTCAGAGTGTGAAAGGTTTCTTACAAGCCTCTGCACAGCAAGAGCAGCACCCAGACAGTGCTCACCCAGTGGGAGACAATGCCTATGCAGCAATTATTACATTTATTGGAGTTCCACGACTCCAAAAAGCCTCCAAAAATGGGTGTCCCTTTTCTCTTTACAACTTCAGTAGCAGGGAGGATTATATGCATCAGACAGAAAGAAGGCTTAGAGTACTGGCTCTTAAACACTGATCCTGGACAGACCCAGCCTTGAACACAGCTCACACAAAGAGACAAATCCACACAGTGCCCAGTGAATTCAGTGGGTTCAGTGGCAGTGACCTGCTATTTAATAAGGCTTAAAGAAATGTTGAGCTCTTGCATTTGTCTGTTGGTATAATAATTTAAAGTTCATGGCTTTAGTGATAAGATGACATGGCAGCAAGGCATGACTTCCAGATTTCCTCCTCTCTTGATGCCCACTCACCTGTGCTGCACAAAATGAGTCTGTAACCACCTATTTCCTTTCCAGGAATGGCTTGTGTCTGGAAAATGCTGCAAAATAAGGCAGTAAGTCAGAATCCTAAAGAACACTGGCCAGTTTTCTCATTGCTAAAAAAAAAAAATTGGAGTACCACTTTTATTTCAGTTATTCCATTTGTCCTGCCAAATGTTTGTTCCAGTGGAAAGAATTCAGGTGCTCCTCATTATCCTTCTGTGCTGTTCTAGCAAATAAAAACATGAAATTAAATTAAGTACTTTTCATTGGACAGTGTTTTAATGATTCAAATAGTATAAAGTCAGTATTAGTATTCATGTCACATTCAATTATCTCCCTACCATGTCCTCCCATTTGCTTTTCCATGTGTTGGTTCATCACACAATGCTAATTAGGTCACTTCAAATGGACCATAATTGACAATGACACTTTTGCAGGTTTATATTTTCACACAGAAAATCTGAGAATAAATTAATGACCAGCAATTTTGACAATTACGGTCAATTAAATTTGTCAACATCACAATTGACAAAATTAATCTATATTTAATATTGAAACCTTGATATTAAGAATTCAGTCTTGGCAAGTAACCAGATTTAGGTGACAAATGTGTAATACTGCATCAAAATTATTCATTCTCAAAAAATATGGGCTAAAATATTGATATATTTTAGATCTAATATCCTACCAATAGAAAACTAACTATAAAAAGGATCCTGAAGCTAACATTCATCAGAGGGAAAAAAATTATCTTCTAGTTAATGACCACACCATTTTCTAGGTTTTAACGAAGGCATAAAAAAATTCCAGTATTGAGGATTCAGTGTTTAAACTGCATGCCTACTTCACCTAAAACTTTATCTTAAAAAAGGAAAAGAAAAAACAAAAACACCTCAATGACATGTCTTTTATCACTCCTAGACAGGCTACAAATTTTTATAGGCAAACTGGAGGATACCTTGGGAATTTACTGACAATGCTCAACATAAATCTAATACCACTGGGTCCATGCACCAGAACCACAGATTTTGTTGATTCTTCTGTGCAAACAAGGTCCACTGATAATAATCCTCCCCTCAGACTGCATATACCTTGTAGTAAGAGTTAGAAACCATCAAAATTAATGCAGAATGAATTCACTGCAAAAATTAATTAAATCATAATTAAAATATCAGAATAAATAGGATCATAGAAAAATAAATTAAAACACAGAGCAGTCACTTGGAATTGTGATATATGTATGAAAGAACTAAAAATATTATAAAGGATTTCTTCCCAAGAAGCCTGGAGAGCAGGTTGTACCGAACCAAATCTGGATGACACTGGCAACAGTTTTCCAATTTTGGACCTGGAAAAAAACAGAAAAAGTCTATTAACTGAACCTCACTTCCAAAAACCAATAAAACTTCAATTTTAAATCCTGTTAATTGTTACTACCTTTTGCTTGAACACATTTTGTCCCGAGGATACACATAGGTCAAAATAGTTGCATTAACGCAATTCAGACAGGCTTTTTGAAATTAACCCTCCCACACATTTGCAACACCCAGGGAGACTTCTGTCTTCTGTGGTCATTTGGAAGTCATTAGTCAAGCTAAACAGGCATGAAAAACATTGATAGGACAGGATAGTAAATCAGACACGAAAAAAATCCTTATTATGCAGGATATATTAACTTCTTGCTTAACATGGAGCTAGTGCTGTATCAGCTGTATAGCAAGATGGTTTGACAGACATTGATATAGTTGGAACAGAATTACTATAGCCAAATGCAAATTGAGGATAATAGCTGGCAAATCTGAGAGAAGACTTCATCAGCTTTCCACGCATGTGCTTGTACGTGGACATCGTATTGCCATATTCATTTTGACCTAAAGTAGTTGAATTCATTAAAAGAATTAACAATTCATTACAACACTGTTTCCTGATTGAACTGTGTGGCCTAAGCCACTATTTTCACAACTCCCGGGGAGGTCAAATCAAATTCAATTGGAAATTAGAGTAAAAATATGTATGTGGCCTGTATAATTCTCCTTGCATTTTTCAGAGTGTAAGATGGTGTGATATTGTGATGTCTGAGCAAAAGCTAACATTTCCAATGCTTTCTGGGAATTACTTTCACCTTTCTTTATCTAAACCATTGGACTGGGTAGAGAATGCTGTCAGGCCTCAGGGATAACAATTTAAGTCTTTAAGTTTTTATTATTTTTATGTTTGGATTACTAGAGTGCTTGAGAAGTTTGAAAAGTTACAGTGTTCTAGCTGATGTAGTCTTACACCAGAGTGGAAGCAAGATGGTATAACAGCAAATTCAAAGTCACTTTGAAAATAAACAGCTGGAAAGAAAGATGGGAGAAAAAGCAAAAGAAGAAAACTCAAATTCCATTATAAGCAAGAGAAATATGCATGAAAATGCCAGATTTTCAGAAGAGTTCCACCTGCAGAATCCCACATTTGCTTTGCAACACAAAGCAATGAATAATCTTGGCTCTTGAAGACTTCTGAAATCTGTTTCCTTCAGTCAGGTATTTTCTCTTGTCCATTCTGATTATGTCAGAGCAAGCAGACCAGGGAATGCTTCTGCCTGTGAGCTGCGTCAGCCTTTCCAACAAAGCAATGGTGATAACAACATATCTGTTTGTTCACTAAAGAAACTGCTTGGTGATCTCAATCATTATAAAGCAAGAAGATAAACTATAACAAAGGGTTATTTGATCACTGACAATAAATGCGTCCTCCACGATGGACTATATGTCAAAAGTGAGACAAAAATTCTCATACCTATATGGAGTGTAAATCTCACACTTTTTTCAAAGAGCCACTTGCTTTTTAATTAAGCAAAGAACCCAGAAATGGACCTATGGAGTACAGACTCCCTCAGGATGAAGGAGGCTTGTCTGAGTTGCCAAAAACACCTCACTGAATGATTCTCATACACAATCCTCCCCTGCAGTCCCACACTATAAAAACCTGCCGATACAAAACCTTACAAAATCTTATGACTCAAAACCTAGCTGCTAGTCTGCTGTTTGGAAAATAATCAAGAGAATGTGCCTGCTTTAAATTACCCAAACTTTACTTGTGAGCTGTCATTCGTTCAAATTTACTGTCAAAGGTCAGCCGAATATTTTTTTTCTGTGTCAAATTTTTGCCACAGAAACAATAGAAAAATTTAATTTTTGAATATCTACCTTTCAGCCATATATATAATGCCATCTTTAATAAGATTGGCTTATTTAATAAAGATGAGAGGGTATCAGAGTGACTTAAGGGAAGAAGCATGAGATTCCCTTGGAGCATATTAACTCTTAGATGGAATAAATATGGATACAGTAAAATGATGTAAGCATGACCAGATCTGTCTTCTGTGACAACTTTAGGGGGTCTTCTGTGTGTTAAGATGGAAACTCTGAAACAGGATTTTAGTGAAGGAAAATTGTTCTTTGTGCCACTGCTGCTGCATTTGGAGATGGAATTGGAGGAAGTTTGCTCTGTTCCAGGTATGCTCAGCCTCTAACACTGACAGGCATTTGTTGGTTTTGAGCCAATTTTAGAGGTAGAGGTCTTTTTAGTTTCCAGAAGAGTATTGCAGCTCCTCCAACCAGGGGAAATTAATACAAGTAACACTTAACCGAAAAAAAAAAAAAAAAAAAAAAAAAAAAAAAAAAAAAAAAAAAAAGCTGTGCAGTTTATTTTACTATTAAAACCTTTAAATGGAAGCTGCAACCAAAATTTAAAGAAGATGTTACTATTCACATCTAAATTTGCAAGGAATCATTTGAATGCTATTTAAGAACATGTTAGGTTTTTTTAATCAGAGAATCCAGATGAAGAAACTCACTGATTCTAGCATTGAAAGTGCAATGCATCCCCTCAGGTATGAGAAGGAAGCTCTGAAGTTGTCATAATTACACAAAATACCCTTCAGTACCTCTGAAAAGTTGCACAAAGGATGAGGCTGAATAGGCTTCCATATAGATAATGTTTCTTCTGATAGAAATGAGCACCTTATAGTGTCAATAAGATATAAATACAGACTCTTGAGTCATACAAACATACAGAAGAAGATTGCAGATAAGTGAGACCTCCAGGGAAGGGTCTACATCCAATGTTTTTGTAGCATGGTTGATGCACTGCAACCATCTTTTCTCAAAAGAGTTATTTTCTTTTGCTATTAAGAGCCATGGAGGGCATGAGGCAATTCTGTATCATTCCTGCTTGGCTGGGATGAACAGGAATTTCCATAGCAAACCCACACACTTCGAACTGCCCCCACCAGCTGAACTTTTCTTTCTGTGGCTTTCTAATGCTCCTGACAGATTACAAGTAAGCAATGATAAGCAGATTCATAGGGCTCCATGAGAGAAGAACACACAGCACCAGCCCACACAGCCCAAGGGTGACTCCAGCTGCCGTCTTTGTATTTTCTACCCCAGGCACTTGTTCTGTATGAGCAAGAAGAAAAGCTTCCTCTGTGATAGCTAATGAGTCACTTGCATGGTTAAGTTATGGGTTTGGAAGAATAATATCAATCAGACTTGCCTGCAAAGAGCCGCTTTCCCCAAGCATCCTACTCATTCCTTTGGCTCAGCACATTTAATAACTTCCAGCCCAGTTTGGGAAGGAGAAAACTTGCACGTATTTTTGTTGGTTTCTCTGCTTGTTTTCCATTAGGTTTTCATGATGTGTTAAAGAGGTATTGTGGTCTAACCCCACCTGGAAACTCTGCCTCAGACAGTTGATTGCTCACTCCCTGCAGTGGGATGGGGGAGAGCATCAGAAGGGTAAAGGTGAGAAAACTCATGGGTTGAGAGAAAGACAGTTTAACAGGTAAAGAAAAAGCCACACACACAAGCAAAAAAAAACACCAGGAATTCATTCAGCCATCCCCAGGAAATCAGGGGCTCCATCACATTTAATCACAGAATCATAGAATGGTTTGGGTTGGAAGGGATCTTCAAGATCACCTAGCTTCCTTCTAGACTTGGAAAGACAAACGCCACCAATATGAAAGTCCCTGTAATCCTCCTTCTTCCCCCAGCTGTTTGTGTTGAGCATGACACCATGCTGGATGGAATGTCCCTTTGGTCAGCTGGGGTCAGCTGTGTTCCCTCCCCAGCCTAATCACTGTCAGGACAGCCAGAGAAACAGAAAAGCCCCCAACTCTGTGCAAACACGGCCCTGTTGGAAGTGCTATAAGGAAAATTGATTTTATCCCAGCCAAAACCAGTACAAGGGGAAATCAGAAATAATTCACTAAACTGTTTTGGTAGCACAGAACTAGGTTTGAACTGAAGGCAGAAGCTGGTTTTTACCATTTACTCAGAATGGCAGGGCACGACATGGAAAGACTGCTTTTCCAGACATGCCATTAACCCCAGTAAGCTCCTTATCTTTTAAAAGGATTTAATTATTTAATCATTCAAACTAGGTTTTTGCTAGTCCCAGCTGTCCCCACCATATATTACCAAAAAATCACTGCAAGCATGTGTAAGTACTTGCAAAGACACAATCATAAAGGATAAAATAAAAAGCTGTTTATGTTGACTAAAGGAATGTGAATTTGCATGACTGCTTTTAATTTTTCTCAAGTTTTTTTTTCCTTATTTCCTAAACCATGAAAAATGTTGGGCTGTTTGTGTTCCAGGTCAACACTAGCATCTACCTCCAGCAGGCTGTACAACATGACAGTCTGGACTTTCAAGGTAGATGAGTGAAATGAGAAGCACAGATTATAATGACTTTGAATTCTACCTCTGTTTCTGATGCACTCAAACACTCCTGAAGATCTCCCATGAATTTTATTTCCTACTTTTCCTCTCCAAAGTATTGAATGAGATGGAGTCCTAGCAAAGGCCTCAGCCTTACCTGTATATGGGAGTTGGAATTTGTCAAGTTTTCTAATCTAGGTATGACATGGAGATTTAACCTCCTTTTTAGCATCACCTGGCACTGCAGCTGGATCAATAGGAAAGTGGCTCATGGCAGCATTAGGAAACTCTCCCTGAGGTCAGCAGGTAGAGGCAGCATCCACATGACAGTGTGCCCTTCTCTCCTTCGTTCCTTTCCTAGTGGCAAGCAAAACATGTAAAAGAGAGTGAAGGCGAGACTGGTGTAAATGTGGGTTTTTTTGATTTTGCTGGGAGCACAGTGGGTGCTGGGCTGGGGCTGCAGGCACAGTGAGAAAGGCAGGGCAGTGGGAAGAGGTGTGGTTCCTCCCCTTTGTGCTTTGATTCAATGGCAGTGACTTGTGGCTCCACTTCATTCAGAAATGTTCTTCAAAACACTAAAACAAGAACCAAGCAATCTGACATACAGTGTCAGCTGAGAACTCTTCTAGGCAAGTATTTCGTTCATTTAGGGTTTTGAATCTTTTCTTTATAGTGTATTGCATTCCCTTTAACTTGCATCTATCGATGTTACTGAAATAACAAAGGTTTGCTGAATAGCCCAAAGGAGGAAAAGCCCTTCCTACAGCTGTGTTTTTTAATCTAAATTTAGAAGGAGTAGGACATAGACTCCATTTGGACCCTGAATATTCTTTAATTATGGCTCTGTGTTATGGCTGTTTGGATTTCACAGTAGAAAAGAGGGAAGTCATAAACTAGTGGGAAGATAATTGTTCCTCCTCCCTCAGAAAATGTAAATATACAAACAGTAAATTTTATTTTATTTTTAAATGGAGATGTCTTGCTCACTATATTAATAGATCTAAGAGTTATCATTTGCATGATGACACAACGAATGTGTTATGGACACAACGAATGTGTTATTTAATGGTAGCTCACACTGTCTAAAGACCAACAATTGCAACTGATTGCTCTAAAATATAATGTGTGGCAGTTCATTTAAGAAAAAAACATAGACTCGGTAAAAATATAAAGCATGGAGAAAATAAAAAGCAACAGAAATTGAATATGCATATAGCTATTTTTCCAAACTCCTTTCAAAACTATTCATATAATTTAAAAGCATTCAGAAATGAGGTCAGCTTCTGGCAGATCATGTGGTCCTGACTTTACTGAACCACTGTTCTGTGATCAGCTCCGTATGTGTCATCCTTCTGCTGTGCAATTTTGTTTCCAAAGTCTAAAGATATTATTAAAGTGACATGTCTGCAGCCTGGTATAATAGACTGAGCACTTTGCACTTTAAAAAAAAGTCACAAATTTGTTAATCATTAAGGATGTACTGAACAGAGTTTCTCTGTAATTATTGTATGGTCATCAGAAACACCTTATTTATTCTTTGAGAGAATAAAGTTTCCAAGAAGACAAGAAAAAAATTGCTGCAGACACAGAACTTCAGTTTTTCCTAAAGCTTACCAAGAGCCCTCAAGTTTTGTACACTTTTCCCTTTTCTTAATATCCTCCTCAGTCAAACACCTTGCTTCCTAATCTCTTAAGAGAAGGCAAGGTCTGAAACAGTGTCTTTCATATTGCTGTCTTAAAGCAAAAGCAAGAACTTAAGCTAAATATTAAGGAAACAATATTGGTCTATAATAGAAATCAATTAAATAGTTGATGCAAAGTCAGCATTACCTGGATGTTTAAGAACGCTTCAGAGAAGAGGGAAGCATTGAAAATAACTTGGCTTTGTAGCCTGAATTTCCCTGAAATAAGTTTACTAGTCCAGGGAGGCTTTTTTATCTCTTTGGTATGTAACGTTTTTCTGAGCATAAGGAGTAATCAGACAGTACTCAAGAACTTTAAAAATAATAAGAGAAAGAGGAAATATTTCTGAAAATAAATAACTTCCAAAATATTTTTCATTATCAGAACTAATAAAAAATTATTGTCCAGATAGGAGCAAGAAAATGAACTGGTTTTAGAAATTCAGAGCTCAGGTTATTCAAACCATACTATATTTTTATAAATACTGAGTTCAGTTAAAGTATTCATCTTTACAAATTACTGAAAAGTAAATTCTTCTTCTTATAGGAGCAATGTAAAGAGCAAGATATCATTGACACTGTCTTTCATACCATCTAAATAACCTAGTCAAATACAAATATCAAGGGTTTCAATCAAAATGTTGGCATGCAGACCTAACTAGTTGAGGAAAACTGATGAACGTAGATTTTCAAGCAATCAGGCAGAAGATGATTTCATCCTTGTTTAGAGTTTGAAGAGGAAAAGCTCTTTTAGACTATCACGAAACACATTTTGAAAACCAAAGGTTTCCTGGCAACTGTAAACTGCAATTTAGAAATTATCTAAATTCCACACTAGCAATTTATTTGTTTTCCTTCCATAGGGGTGTACTACACAGGTCAAATCTACAACTTGTTTTTCATCTACAATATCTCCTTTTAATAGGCATTTATACCACTTACACTGTAGATAAGTTCCCAAATTTTTTTTCAGTCCATACACAACGTAAATCCCTTTGCTCTGTCATGCATACTTTAATAAACACTAAAAATCGTCCTTTTGCTACTACATGTGACTCTGAATGTTTCAGATAGCCACAGAAAATGGAAAAGAATTTAATTTAGTAAATTCCAGAAATGCAAATCTTGAAGGCTCAACACAGAACTTTTATCACAAGTGGCAAATTTCATCCCTTCCAACTGTGTAGGCATACATTTCCTTTACACTTTTCCATGTTAAAAAAACAGCTTTTAAATGTTTTAAGAAACTGTCTTAATCTGCCATCTTAGGGTCAGCTTCTGCAGGTGTATTAAGGGTTCTTAAACACTGTGATGAACAGCTGCAAAAGTTATTACCAAATCTGCACATCATATTCTGGTGGCCTTGCCATGTGTGAATGGTTTCATCCTGTGAACAAGGATTCACAAGTATTTTATTTTAACCAGTGTTTATCATTACCAGCTCATCAAGTCATAACTCACCACAGTGGAGTTCTTACCAAGGAATTATCCCATATTATTGTTTTAAACAATAATACAATGAAACGTCCTGTGTGCTCTGCTTCCATAAACTTGAACAATTACATTAGGAAATGTTTTATGTTTTTTGCAGATTTGAGCTGGCTAGTACCTCTTAGAAAATTATTATAACAAATACTTCTGTCCAAAAAAAAAAATGCTTAATGCTAAGTAGAAATGAAAAAATGAATTAATAAGAAAGGAATAGAAAACAGAGAGATTATTCAATCAATTTATAAATCAATGATTCACATCATTAATGGATTCTGCGCTGTTGTCCCAGGTAGAAAAAGACTGCAGAAGGACTGGTAAAGGTACAGAGAAAGTCAAACAAATAGATGGATCAAAAGAGGACAAGCAACCAAATATAACTTCTCTATGAGGAAAAACTGGACTAAGGCTCCACAGACTCAAAAAAGAGAAAATTAAAAGAGAAATGACTGAAGGGTAAAAAATTATGAGCAATCTAAGTTAATTGGGAACAGTGGGGGTTTGCCTTTTTCAATTCAAAAACATCACATAAAACACAGCTAGCAAATTCAAAACAAAAAGATCTTTACAAGATGAACTCTTAAGCTATGGAAATCCCTGCTGCAAGATGCAATTTAGCAATTTTGAAAAATAAACCCATCAATCAAATCCATTTAGAGTAATTTATGATTTGTTCTTAAATGCTATTTCCGAGTTTCTGGCATTCTCTGATCTACAAACCACTGATGAATGAAGAATTCCATGGGACAATAATACTGTACCCTATTTCCTCACCCTCTTAACCAGATGTATTACAACTGAAAAGAACTGTGGTAAATGGATCTTTGCTCTGACCCAGTGGAGAGTTTTTATGCTCTGAGAGGCTGACAGGCTAAGATATACACTGAAGACTGACAGCTCAAACAGTAAGTTGCTTTGGGGGCACAATCCTTTGCACAGGAGCTTTCAAGATGCCAAGAGTTCAGTAATTTTCACAGCACCTGCTTGGCCATCCTGGATCCATCCAACACTATTGAGTGTTCAGAGCTCAATTCACTGGCCACATGCACCAAAGTCTTCAACATCTACATCAGATATGGAAGGCAGTGGACACTCTCATGCAGAGGTTTCCCCCCAGTCTTAGCCAGGGAGAAGGCAGGCAGACACTTCTGGCCTCTCTGAAATGTGTGGCTTGTCTTCACATTCAGCTGCTGATGCAGCCCATCAAAACGCTCTGGCCTTGCAATGGCAGATATTGCTGTGTCTAAATTGGAGAAGAAGACATAATGTTTCCTAGCTTGCAGACAGGAAAAAAAAATTAAAAAGAGGGTTTTCAATTTTCAATTATGAAGGAAAATTTTGGGAGAAGAAGCATTACCCTGTACTTATACTCTTCCCACAGTACCCTCTGTTGTTACTCTCATAAACAGGACACTAACTTTAGAAACACAGCTGCTTCCATGTTATTTTACAGAATTTGCCCTTTTTTTTCTGGCTATATTTAGCAAAATATCAAACAGTCTTCAAAAAAAACCTGATAATCAGCATATTTTTAAAGGAAGGGGGAAAAATGCTTATACTGTGGCATAGCTACATAGTTTATTCTTCAGAATGTCTTTTTTTATTAACCATAAAGAGAAGCCTATCTCCATTGCTCTTGAGCCCAGCTGACCCAGGTGTTTTCTGTTCAAGAATTGCTTTCTTACAGACACAATGTCCTCCTGCCAGTGACAGCAGTTGCACTGGTGATGAAGGAATTGTGCAGGTTGCCTGCTGCAGTTGGTAACTACATCATGGTTCCTGCTTTTTCCTGGGGTAGTGGACACAGGGCACTACAGATCCCTACAGAAATCTGTGGTTAGGGATGTTCAGAGAGAAGAGACAGGAGCCTACAGCTGGCCTGTGACCACCTGCTCTCACCAGGTCATTAGCAGGGTAGAAATTGCCTGTCAGCCCCAGCTACCAAGAGCTCTGGAAGCTGAGACATGGGCAAGGAGTTGTGCAGCTAACCTTGAACAGGAGGAACCAGGGACATTGTTCAGAGGACCAGAAATGGCATTTCTACCACACCCAAATTCACTGTCATAATCAGCCAGTTCAGTAGCCTGAGACATTACAGCTGAGACATTTCCTCCAGTTTATTGCCATTTGATAGAGATTTCTTTACTTTTAAATTACATTCGTCAGAAACTATCACCAAACACCTCTTTCATTCTTCATTTCTGAAAGCTTCAGCTGCTTACAAAGGCCTTTACAGTCCAAGCTGTTTAGAAATTCCTATATGACGTGAAACTAGCTGACCTGCCAAGACAGCTTTCTAAAATATCTGTTGTTTTTCAGGTGTACAACATATGTTCTTGAAAAAAAATCAGACAACTCAATGGTTAACTGATTAAAGCCACAGAATTTCATGTAACAGGGAAAACTCCAACAAAAAATATTATTCTGGAGCTCATTTTCTTGCTCCCAGCCTTGTATTCCTGTCAGAAAAGATTTTTAAATTGAAATAGTGCCAAAACATTGGTTTAGGGTTTGCTTTGTTCTTGTTTTTGTTTTGTTTTTTAAGCAGAGATCCTTATCTCCTTCTTAGTCCAAATTATAGTCAAATACTTTTGGGTTCCTTAGACACTTATTTTCCTACTGAGCCTCACTTTCCTAAATTAAGGTTTGTAAAACGATATGGGCATTACATTTTGCTGCTGCACTTTTTTAATTAGGACATCATCAACTACGAGCTGCATACTGTCTTGAGATAAATTTCACAGTTGTTCTTGTTTGTCAGGGACTCCTTTAATCACTTCACTCTTGTTTTGTCCATTCATCCAACAGCTCAAATTTATTCATACTCAAGGTCTATCACTCAAAATCTATATTTTGTTTTGAAGGTGATATGAGGAAGCTTTCCAAGGAATTACAGTGAAATAGAACCATGGCAGGGGTGGAGATTTTAGTATCCACAAATAGATCCTGACTTTATAAAGACCCCTGTACTGAGAAAGTAGAAAAGAATATTATTTACACGTGAAGTATTTTTCTGTGAATCCTGCCAAATGTGGAAACTGTAATGCTTTTTGATTTTGCATGAGTACCAGGTGTTCAGGTAAGCAGCTGAAGGATGGCAGATAAATTGAAATGTATATGTGGCTGGCAGATTGAGCCATGCAGAATTACAGGAACTGAAATGAAGAAATAAACTGATAAATGTTTTGGGGGTTGAAACTTGAAGTAATTAACCTACACATTTAGTATCATAATCCATATTTTGCTCTTGCTAGCAGGAATCCTAGGAAAACAGCAGGACTCTGTGTTGAAGGTAAGTAACTACTTACATGTAAAAAGCCCAACAGTAACAACTGAAAGATGAATTTACCTATTTGATATTTCACTAAGCATTTCTTAGCCCGTTTCCACCTGCCATTCAGTCTACAAAACACTTTAAATAACCTTTGCAAATGGCTTTGTACGTGCTGCTTGTACAAGCTTTATTTCTGATTTTAATTGAAAATTATTAGAATTATTCAGTAATGTCAATAACAGACCTGCAAACATATGCTTACTTTTAACAAACTCAGGTGAGTTACCTGAATTTTATTTTAAAGAGTCTCTCATTTTTACATCATACACTTGACTTTTATTTTACTATAATGGTCTCTCTTCAGCCAACATTATTCTGAGTGGATAATAAAAAGTCAAGTACTATTGGCAGTAAGACATTTTTGTTGTTTCTTAGTTAAAAATCACATTTGCAGTAATTATTTGAAAACACCTACGTATTTCATGACTAATTCTAATTATCAACCTTCTGAGTATCTAAGGTGTAATTCATACTTTTACAGTTGGTAATGCATGTTTTAGGGACAATGAGACAATATACAAAAAATAGTATATGATATTATAGTTATGATGTGTCTGTACTATCTTTATACATCCAGTTAAAATTATTTATCACTGCAATGGGGATATATTGCAAAGATAATGCTTTTATTTCATTTCCTGTCTAGGTAAGTGAACAATAACTTTGCCATTTCACTCTGATGTAAGTTCATTGGGATAAGATGTAAGTTTATAATGAGTTGTTCTTTGAAAACACTGAAAGATTAAATAACTTTCTCTTCTATAGAAATATAAAATATATTTCCACAATGTAAAATATACCTAATTTATTAATATTTGTGAAAGAATACTCTGAAAATAATGGAAAAATCACAGATCTCCTGTATTCATACATGCTAGAAGATATTTTATAACTTACCCTCAGAAACTTTGTAATGACAGGCTGGGCCAACCAAATAGATTAACCAAATGAAACACACACTACCCATCCTATACTAAAGCTATTGTAGAGTTTAAATTAATTGTCTTTATTTAAAGTTTTATCATTCAAGAAAGTGTTGGAAATATTTATTATAAGGGTAGTGTAATAAGGCTTCTTTTGAAATGCACTGATAGGAAAACAAAGCTTTTATGCCTGAATTATACTTATTCAATAGCAGCATTTCCCTGACTTTGAAAAAATAAATATTAGTAGATAAAAAAGAATGATTATTCATCAAACTAAACACTAAAGCAATGTATGCACACTTGTGCATATTAAATATATTTTCAATTGCTGTTTTCAGTAACTGGAACAGTTTTAACAGTCTTCACCTTAGATTTTTAAATACCTTAAAAATGAAATACCTATGGTTTTTCAGTCAAATATTTTTTAAATATTTCCACATAACACTAAAATATATGGTAACTAATTCTCCTCATTTATGCTAAATATCTGATTCAACTTTTCAACAAAATTTCACTTTTTAATATCATCAACTAATCAATATTTGTAATTAAAATACAACAGCATACTCTCAGGAGTAACAAAATACTGCTGAAAAGAAACTTCAGAGAATATTTTTAAACACAAAAATATTTAAAATATTGATAATTTGTATAGCTACACCATGGAATTATAAACACATTTACCACTTGTTAACCAGTCTTAGGAAATAAGTACTTTGACAATTTATTCAGACATGGAAAACAAGTAATGATCCAATATCACTACGTTTCCCTAGTTCGAAAAATGGCACAATTAGAATAGAAGAGTAACACAATGGTGTACAGGAAAAATATATGCTCCTTTTCCAGTAGAAGGCCAAATATAGGTAACCTGAGAGATAAATAGACATACTAACAATATTTTAGAAATGAAAATATTATATTTAAAATTAACTATCTCTAGTTCCATAACTCAAACATAATATTTGAAAATTTAAGTAATTTTAAATAGCTTAAATTTTAAAACATTGCTTGTTTTTAACCAGTCTATTATTTTCTATTCATTCATCGCTCCAATATATTCCATAATAATGTCTATAAGCAAATATGTCTTCTTAGTAAAGAACAAAACACAGCACCCAAACCAGTATTTTGCACAGGATCAAACAGCAGTATTAATTTAGGTTTTAGTGGGTCCTTGTCTCTGGCTTACCTCAGAAATAAGTTCTCCAGCATACGTGAGTCTTGGAAGTCTTCGCAGCACATTTCTACTCTGCTGAGACCATACAAACATGCATATGCTTTATATTAATGTATATCATTCACACAGAAATATGCTATGTTAAAGAGCCTCAACATCACAATGTAAGAAAATTGTGGATGGTTGTGAGAATATCATGCTCTTGAGTAGCTTCGTAAAGCATAAGTTATTAAGTAAGCACTGTCTTGAGACTAAATTTAGCTAAATAAAGATGAAAGCTTGTCAAAAAGTTGAAATGATACCCTAACAAATTGACAAAATTAATATATTATTATAAGTCATGAATAGTTTAACCACAAAATTAGATGGGCAGATATGCTGTTGTTCTCTCTTTAATCAAATTACAAAATCTCTCCATTGTAGGCACAGACATGCAATTATATTTCCATAAATAATTATTTAAATTACAATCTAAACATTCAACTACTGTGAATATTTAAAATATATTCATTGATGTTGTTCTGTAGTGTACAAGAAAAAAATATAAATGCTGCCACAGGTAATTATTAGTGGCTTGGCTGTCAGTTAGTCAAATCAACTAAAAGACCAATTACTCTGACGATACACAGGTTGAAAGGCTGGTTAGAGTAGAGTTCATTGCTGGCATTAGGCTGTGTTTGGCAAGTTCTGATTCTACAGCAGTGGGGCTACAATTCCCTGTGAATTATTATAATGAGGATATTTTGCATTTGAATTCACATACAGAAACTTGTTCTCAACTTCAAGCTCTTAATCTTGCTTAAAGCTGTAAAACACATAGACCACACTTCCCATAATGCAAGCACTGAATTACATTTCTTGCTAGAAAAACTGAGGTTTAAATGAAGACACAGATAATGACACAAAATGTTTCCTACAAACCTTTTTTTCTTTCAAGCATGTCTGTAGAGACCCGAGCAGGAAATGTAGGAAATTCTGCTTCTGAAAGAAGGCAAATTGCTCTTGAAAATTCTACATACAGAGTACAGTCGTGTCCTCCTCATGGAATATGTTTCCCTTCAGAAACATCAAATCCAAGGTGTTTTTTTAGATGACTATGAGCACTCTGGAAAGATTTATCAGTCAAATGAGCAGCCTGCATATCTGACATCTATGGTCTGTTGCTGTTGAATCACTTTCAGAGAGCAGTGACTATAGCAATAATTACTTTCCAAGACCTGTAGTACTTTACTTCTTTGCTTTCAATTTTTAAAAAAAAATTGACACACAAATCATAAATTTAGTGAAGTAAATTAGAGAAGGATGGCAAAGTTCTTAAAAATATCTCCTCAATCACTCTGAAGAATATTTTTAATTTGTTCATGTATGCTAAGAACAAAACCAGAGCACCCTAAGAAATCTCAAGTTTTACTCTCCACTGCTCAAAATTTTTCATCATTTTATTCAAAAAAATATTATTGTCTTCTTCAGTCACTACAGAATTTTAGTAGCACATATTGCTGAAAAGATATATTAAACCAGCCACTAAAGCATTGGCAGAAAAGACATCTAGATGTTTCAAACCAAATTCAACTATTAAGCACCATAATGCTGTGTTCATACTCAGGGTACTACATCAATAATTGTATCTCTCCTTACACAAAACAGACATCAATTGGTTGCTATTTATGAATTTTATTCCTGCTGGAAAAAAAAATAGGACATATTAATGTTATAGTTTTATTACATATTGCTAACTGGTAAAAAGAAAAATGTGCAGACTTCTTTTTAATACAATGAGATTTTTCAGCCACTAAGCAAAAAATAATGACTGAGTGAATTCCATTTAAAACAATTTAAAGACTGAAAATATCACAGAAATTATATGGAAATGAATCAAAGTCACTCATGCATTTGTAAGTAAATAAGGCAGAGACACTTTTTCGCCTCTTTAGATGCCATGTATGTAAATAAAATATGAAAACTTTTTAAATAGCCATCTTGTGCTACATAATAATTGGCAAAATTACCAATTCTTTTATTGTTGACTGCAAGCACTTGCAGTTTCCCTTGTCCATTACTGAGCTCCTGAATTGTAAATGAAGAGCATCATTATTTAGCTGCATTATTAGCTAATTTTAGTAAATCCAATTAGTTTGAAGTACCTGATACATTAATGTATTTGTCTTACCGTGTGTCCTGCTATTGGATTTCTTGGGACTAAAAATTATTTCATCAAAATTTGAGCAGACTTACATAAAATTCTATTTGTCCCCATTTGTAATGAAATATCATTGCTGATGATGGAGCACTGTGTGATGTGATTTGACTTAGAATACAAGCTTAAATTAGCTAGTACTTGCAGTTAGAAATAGCAGAGATTTTATTTGGTTTTATTTGTTCATTAGTATTTACTTTAATCAGATAGTAAAAATGGAAAATGCTGACGTGTATTTCCACCTTGGCAGAAGATGAATATTGGTTCAAACTTCACTGTACTAATAGATATAAGATCACTATTAAATGTTGCCTTTTATTAATCAAGTCATCTTTAGAAACTGTCAGTGATGCAATTTAAAGGGGAAGCAACTTAAACCATGACAGCTTAATGAACACATAATATTTATTTTGTTTTGTATCACTCTTAAATGTAAAATATTAACATTTTACAGCACTCTCTAAATAAAAAAACATAAGGTATATATCTTTATAGAAATCCTTACTAGAAGTATATATCTCTTTATAGCAATCACCTTATTAAAAGAGGTGAAATTGTATAAAATATAATTGCAGAAGCATTATTTAAAAATAAATAAATAAGGTCTGTTAAGTAACATGAAAGGGAAAATATACATTTTTTAAATTCTACAGCCACTTGATCTGGGATTAGCAGATCTTAGGCAATACTGTGTTTCCTTAGACTGCAAACCCTCAGGAGGTTTAAACAAATATTTTTTTACCATTTCAGGATACAGTCTCTCCCGGGAAAAAATTACCGAGCCTTTTTCTCCTAACATTTTATACCAAAAAAATAATTGGCAAATAAGAAGAATTTAAATTCTAAGAAATGAATAGTAATGAACTGATAACTAAAATATTGCTTAAAGGTTCAAACACAGAGAGATTGCAATAATAGTACTATTCTGTTAAGCTATGTATACTTCATCGAAGCCAGCGGAAAGGAAAACATACCATATCACCACCATACCGCAGGCATTTTCATACAGCCTAGTGCAAATTCAAAGCTTTCTCTGACTGTGCCCAATAAAACAGCCACAACTATTTTTAAATACATCAGGAGTCCATGACCCCATAAGTAGTAACTTCCCTTTCTTGATGGAGTGCGCATCTCACTTTTGTAAGTGTCAACGGTTTCTGGCTGGCTGGCCAGAGACTGCGGCGTACTCTGCTTTTCTCCCAAAAAGGCCATGTCATTCTTATACAACTTAATCAGTGGCTACATACAAGAAAGCAACACTGCAGCCTTTCTGATCATTTTAATGAGGACCCCTGGCTATTCAGTCATTGAAATATAATTGACTTGCTCTTCTCTTATTTTCATAATAGACACTCCAACCTAGACCACATTTATTTTGCTATAAGAAATGTCAAGAAAGATTGGAAGTTTTCTGAGTGTCCCCATTAAAACTGAAAACATGCCACCCTGTCTTTTGCATTAGCTGCAATCATTTTGTATAGAACTCATTATGCAGATAGAAGATGCAAATGTTTCATCTATCTCACATCTAACCAAGCTGCAAGTGCCAAGAAAATAAGCAGGAGAAGAATAATTTTCTTTCTATGTCTGTGCCTGCGCCTGTGGTGTTTGCATTGTTTCACAATGCCAGCACACATGTGTGCATGTGTGTGCATGCGCTCACAGACAGCACACACACAGCTCAAAGTCCTAATATCTTATTTCAGGTAAAACCTAAAGGTTGCTTGGCACACATCATCACAGCCAAGGAAGAGCATTTTTCTCAACAGAAGCAGCTCCATGTAACAATAACTATTACTTTAAAATCAACTGAGTAGCAGAAAGCGTTTGAATGAGAAGATATCATCATGCGCAGGAATGCATTCAGTGTTGGTTTTTAAATAGAATAATGAACATGTGCATGTCATACGTGTTATTTTGAAGAAATCCTAGTCATTTCCTATGACCACCCAGTTCAGTAAACAAAACATCAGGTAAGGAACTGCATCTACCATAAGATAACTAAGTTGTGTTCATATCTGTCAGGACTGTGACACACACTTCCCAGCTGAACACATTATACAGGCTATCTACCATGAAAACTCATTCACTGTTGACTTAACTGTGCAATTTGCAGTGCAAGACAGAAGATATCTCTTCCTGTCAATTATTAACACATACAGCGTCTTACTGATCCTACCAGTAAATACTATCCCTACTACATCATCACTTTTTTAGTAATTTAAAGATTTGACTATGCAAGTGTCATTTCTTCGCATGCTACTAAACACTCAAAATAAAAACCTCACATCTCACAATTTTCCAATCAGGTTTTCATCCTGAAAAATATTCCCAAAAAACTTCCATGACATAGACAATGAACAATGAAAAGATCAGAAATATAATTGCTACAAGATCTGATATATTTAATCCGCATTTGAATAGGGAAAGTGGATTGATTTTTACAAGACTTAGAAAATTCTGTTCTGATGTATTATATATTATTACAGAGGGGACAGAAAAATCATACTTTACCTTCAAGCAACTGCATACTGAAATAATAGAAAGGGGTGGCAAAACAGATATTTTAAGTCAATATTTAATGTCATACATTATCATTTTTGCTCACAAGAGTCCTGACAATTCCCTTACCCATTTTTAGCATAAAAACATGAAAGTATCATTCTTTCTGGCATATTTACACAGTTTATTTTTGATGTCCTTACATACAGGGCTTGAGAAGGAGTGTTTCTGGGCCTCATTTTAGCGGGGCACTGTGCACCAACCAACCCCAGCCCTAGAGCAATGGGGCCGGGTCCTTCCCATCTGCCCCATGCTTGTCTTCTCCTACAACTCAAAGATGTTGCTGCACGGCACCTTCAGGAAAAAAAGGACTTCTGAGCATCATGGAAGCTATCTGTTTGCATGTACATCCTGTCACCAAGCCATGGCCCCGCGCGCCCGCACAGATTTCCCTGGGCCTGGCAGAAATAATCAGCGTACAAGAGGGAAAGGAAGAACCCCAAGGCTTCCTCTGGATCAACATCAGTGCACACGTTCGTGCTACTTTGGCAACACATGGGTGTACCTCACAGAGTACTTTATACACAGCAGCAGCACTTGGATTCTAACAGATACAGGTTTCAGTAGCGCAAGCATGTACAAATACAGCTTTTCACACACGGATAATGTTATGTAATTTAAATGTCTAGAACTGCAACTAATTAAGTGAGTTTTATTTACTCTTTTGCTGCAGCTGCTTTACTGATTTTATATACAAAATTCCTAAATAATGAGATTTCCACCAGCTTGGGGTTTTTTATGGAAATCATGAAAATTTTTTCAGTCTTCTCATGAGAATTTCATCTTTAATTTGGAATTTTAAATAAATATAAAAATATAGTAATATAAATAATATAAATATAAAAATAAGTAACTCCCTGCTTCTAGCCCAGCTGTGTGTTCAATAAAAACTGTACCAAATGTCATTCTCAGAAAGAAACCAAGAAAAAGTAAAAACTTTGCAACTGGTTTCACAAACAATCTCTCACACTTCATCATGCCTTTAAAGTGAAAATATTTCATAAGAAAAACTAAAAGGACTTCTTTTTGAGAGCTCCTGATGTCTGCCTGATGTCTGCCAGGTTCCAGCAGGTGAGATGGAACTCAGCTGGCAGCAAACACTTGAACTCTTCCCATTCACCCTTCTTGTCCCATGACACTCTTCCCACTTTCAGGCTGTGGTCAGGCATCAAATGTGTCTGACTTCTCTGACTCCCAAACTACTGCATGACCCTTTGGGCATCCATGTAAAGGAGTTCAGCTCTTGTCCCTTTCTTATTACAATCCACTTTAGGATACCATTAATCGTCTTTTTCCATAGGTTCTCATCCTGCTTCTTGTCTGCTGTTGAGAGGTCAACAATACCCTCCCAGAAGGTCTCAGAAGCACTCCTGTTTTCCCCAGACAGTCCATCCAGGAATAAGCAATAAGATCTCATTCCATGCCATACAGGTCAGGAAGCTCCAACCCTCACAAGTGCTGTCCATGAACTGTCTCAATAAAGACACACTTGGTCTGGCAAAGTAGATTCACAGGGAAAAAGAGAAAAAGAAGGACTATCACATAGGCAAACAACCAGTTTTGGAACTCAGTGGGTCTGATTCTGTTTCTGATTCATCTTTTCTCCTGTGAGTTGGAAAAGGAAAAGGCAAAGAGGCTCAGTCTCATCTTGTTCTCTGTGCAAGAGAAGACCCTTTCAGTCAGGAGATTATCACAACCTCCCTAAAATGATGGTATCAGGACCAAGTCTGCCTCACAGGGGTGAGGGTTTGTACTGTAGTCCAGAGGGATGCAATTTAGAAAGGTGCTTGTGCCAGCCCATGTAGATAAGTGCTTCCTGTGACAAAGAGAAAATCCTGTTCAGCCACAGCACAACAACATCCCTCTACTGCCATTCCTCAGCAAAGCTTCCAGTCCTCTCTCATTAGCCTTGAAGACCCTCCATACCCTGTCATACATGTCTTCCTCGTTCACCTCTCCCTCAGCCATCTCTTTGCTATTTTTCAGACTGTTCCCTATTTCAGGAAACCAGTACTGCTGTTCCACCTTGACATTTCTGAGGAACCACTTCAACAATCTCCATACACAACCTACAAGTGAACTGTTCATGCACAAGAAGAGGATGACTTCAAGAGCAGAAATTATGTGAAATGAAAAATAGAAGATAGAGGAAAGGTTGTAGGAGGAGAATCTTATTGTATTTAACCTCAAGGAAAGTGATGTTTTCTTCTTCAATTTGCGTTTCACTCTAATTAAGAATTCATTTTAAATGGTAATAAAAAAGTACTTTTACAAAAAAGACATAGAATTATTTGCAGGGTGGGTGGTTTTTGTGATAACTGAAAGTGGCAGAATTCAGACCCTCTGTTTTGTACTCTCTTATCAAAAGCCAGAAGCATTTCTTTCTACTTGTTTTAGAAAAAAAAATCTATCAAAGCCACAATGCAATGGGAAAATAATAGAATCATAGAATCATGGAAGGAAAGTCCAAGATCACGTAGTTCCAATCTCCCTGCTACAAGCAGGGACACATTGCACTAAACCAGATTGCTCAGGGCTCCATCCAGCCTGGCCTTGAACACCTCCATGTGTGGAGCATCCATAACTTCTCTGGGCAGCCTGTTCCAGTGCCTCACCACTCTTACAGCAAAGAACTTCCTCCTAATACCTAAATCTACTGCCTTTCAGTTTGAAGTCATTCTTCCTTGTCTTGTCACGGCATGTCCTTGTAAAAATCATGGGGAAATAGCAGGGTCTAAAATTTTATACTGTACAAAAAGCAGCAGTCTTTTCCCTGCAAACATTTCCATGCACCAAGTGGTCATTTCACTATTTTGTTTACCCTGATCAGAGGAGACCAGCTGTCACCCACAACAGCAGCGTGTTTTGATTAGAGTTTGATTTATTGGAAAAAAAGAAAAAGTTCTGACTAATTGCATGTAAATCCAGGATACTTTGGAAACCCCAAAGGAAGAGTGGGCCACTGGGTAAAAGAAGGAGATTTATGGTCACTTTCCCACTAAACCACTCTGGACCAACGAAGTAAGAACACAGCCATCAATAAAAACTCTCTAGCTCTCTCAAGCAGGCTGATGGAGGGAGAAACTGTATTGCTGCTGGACCATAAATAAGAAATCTAACAACTCAGACAACTCTAGTGTGTGTCAAAGAGATAATAGATTCTCTCAGCAATTAGGTATGAAATTCCTTCTTAGAGTCTGAGTCCTACTATCTACTCGATACCATTTTTAACAATAAGCCAGCAAAAGCATTAGGAAGTTATAGATCTTTAAAAATGGTCATGGAGCCTGGAAACAGGAATAGCCACATGGTCATCATATTGTGACATGTTTTCCACACTTGCTACCTTCCACAAGTTACCAACAGCAGTGGTAAAGACCTGTTAAACTTGCCTTCCCAGGCTTCTGCATTTACCAGGGATTAACCAGAGTCAATGCAATGCTGTCCTTCTCTTCTCATCATTTATAATGTGCTTAGCATTTGGAAATATTTGCAGGTCTTATATGTAAATGTACATACACAGATATGTGTGGGCGTGCATCAAATGCCATTGTAGCTAAAATACAGTCTATTCAGTGTCCTAGATAAAGAAAAGATTTATTATTTTTCCCTTACATGGGGAAAGCATGTACTTCAACAAAATGAGCCACAACCAAAATAACACCCCAAAATTCTACTTTTGAGGAATTTCCAGTCAATCAAAATAATTTAAATTATTAAAAAAAAAAAAAAAAAAAAAAAAAAAAAAAAAAAAAAAAACTTCTGTCTCTGGATTTGCAGACAATATTTTGTCTGTCTTTGCTTATACTGTGTAATACATCAGAGCTACACTCTGTCCTGACTGATGTTTTTTGCTTTTTTTCTTCATTTGAGCAGGGGAAGCCTAGGGCAGTGAATGTCACTGGGAGTCAAGGTACCTCACAGACAGGCATGCTTGCCTTCAGCAAATCTACAGATTTGGTCCTCAGGAACTCTTGGTATCTCCAAGGAGAAGTGGCAAGTAAAAAAGCATTCTGAGTATCTACATTTCAGCTGTAAACACCTAAATTCTTCTGCAATCTTTAGTCTCCCTGAGTAGGATGGCTGTTTAACTGTAATGCAAACATCTCAGCTGCTCACCCTGAAGTCTGTGAGTACTTTAAGAAAGTGTCCATAGCACTTTAAGAAAGAGTCTTACATTATACAAAAGTCTGATATTTTACAAATATCTTAAAACAAAATAAATCACGCCTAGAAAAGCTTAACTTTCTCCACTGACCCTTAACAGCAGAGGATGCTTAACTGGGATTTGGAGACCTACACTGCAAACATCTACATCTGCTCAGATGAACCCCACTGCCAGTTGTCTTTTTTTCAGTGAGAAATTACTGTGTATCCCATCCTAATAGGGAAACAGTGATCATAAATGCATCAATGATTCTGAGATATGGGAATCCCTGACCTTGGTGGTGTATCATATATAAATCTCTTTTAACATAAGGAAAAAAAACACTGGTCTATCCTTAAGTATGGCTATGTTCAAATACAAATGAAACTTTCTTCCAGACAGTTAAAGCTATATGATTTGTGAAGCAAATACAAGTTCATAGTAAAGGGCTCCCCATCAGGGTTTTATTTTGGCTGCCTATTTGAATATATTACCTCCGGGATTTAATCATGACCCTGGCAGTCACACCAAGTAATGTCTTGCTTTACCAGTTATTGCACAGAAAGCATTTTTGGAAGGTGGCCCTTTGCCTCCAAAGTTCTGGAAAACGTAAAAATGCAAAAAGAGGCAAGCAAGTAGAAGCAAGTTTCCTTAGCTAAAGGTATTGTTCCAAGCCATCAAGAGAGTGTGTCTCTCCTACACTGAGGTCCAAGACACGTACCAATACAGTTTTTTTCGAGTGTAATCAAGTTGACATCTATCTACACTGATTACACTTCAGAAGGGGAGAGGGAAATTCGGGAGGTGGAAGAAAGGTTCTCTTCTCTCTGGTGGCTTCAGAAGTATCCTCCACAGGGTAGTTTGGGCCTCTGGGCATTGCCCTGAGAGATGGGTGGTGTGTAAGGAATCATGCTGAAGGTCTTATGCCTCAGAGATGCTCTTCCCTATTCCTGCTTGTTCCTCAGGGGAGTAATTTGTTGCTGGTCTATACCAGCAGCAAATTATAGCAACCCCTGTGCCAGTTCAACTTGCATCTGGGAACTGGAAGAGGCAGGGGAGTGAGGGACAGAGGGCTTTGGCCTTTGCCTGACCATCTGCCTGGTGAGGCACTGGTACTATTTAGTCAGTTTTCTGCCCATTCTACAGTGCATGATGAAGGGGAAGCTACAGTGACTCTGAAGCTTCATAGTCCTGACTGTGCTGTCTGTCAAACACAACTCAGTCTGCTCTTTTCTTTTGACTCTTGCAATTCACAACAATACAAGAATTTCTAAAAACGCAGTGGTTGGACCCTCCTTCACTGAAAGCCTTTTTGCATCAGGGAGACTGTGTATGGCTCAATTCTAAGCACTTCAAAAGACAGTCAAAAAAGAAATGCTGACTATTTTTTATTGTATTTGTGTAGCATCCCAAATGCAAAATAACATTGCTCTTCATGCCTTTATTACATTGCTCTGCAAATGACAAGATCCTACTCTTGCAGGATGAACCAAATGAATCTGGCAAGTAACTAGCTGACCTTTATACAGATTGCATTTTTATTCTCCCTTTTTGGTGGCAGTTTATCTTGATCCTCATTTTCAGCTACTTGCATAACAGTTCAGCTGGTTTCTATCACTGTTTGGTTATCACATGTGTTTAAAATCATTGTTACAAACACAAGTCTTTCCTCATTACCAACAGCATTAAATAAAGATCAGCTTATTAAGAGTGGGAGTGCTAAAAGATTGGTCTTCTTTTACTGATCTTGTGTTCTCAGCAAAAGATAGTCAGGAAATCAGGCACTTTTCATTAATATATTCCAAATAGACCCTATGACCTTGGATGCATCTCCTCTGAAGAGAGCTAGTCCTTCCCCTGCCTGCCTAGTTCTGACAGTGGTCTTAGAAGACAACTCACTTTTTAAAATGCAATTCCACACACCACAGCTACACTGTCAGTGTATTCTGGTGTAATCCACACAGAAACCACTCCTCATATCTTCCTGTTTCTGTTTCTCTTGCTAAAGCCATTTTCTTGGTCTTTGTCTTGTCCCAGTATGCAAATATAGGATTACCAGGAGACATTTGGATGTTTCTGTCTGGGAATCCTGCCGTTAGCTAGCACACTCTATGTGCAGTTAGTGCTTGGTCTCTTGGCTGACTTCACTGACCTCCATCTGTTAGACTGGCTGTGTGCCTGCTCACAAGTCAGTCAGACTGTTTCACTAGGACACAGGTTCCAGCAAGGATGCACTTGGATGGGCAGCATGCACAGTATTGCAATATGTCCTGCCTTTTCTTTTTTTTAAAAAAGCTATTTTTTTGCATGGTATGGCACTACAGCTTTATGGCAACTGTCATCTCATGCTGCACTTCTGTTTTCAGGGAAGTCACTGAAGAAGGAGAGGAAGGCTCATTATCAAAACACTAACTGAGAGTCTTTTACATGTCCCTCTGTTTGTATCCATAAGTGCAATCCTTCTCCTTGCTCTTCATTAGAAAGGGAAGCTGGTGTGCAGCACTTCTGTTTCCTCCTTGGTGGCTCCAGTGTTTCCACACTTACATGTGGTATGTTAGAAGGAGACAGTAAATCCAAAGTTCTTGCCTGAACATGTGCATTTGAGCTTCACTTTCTTCAGTGCATAAGGAGAAACTTGGATAATAAATTGCAAATTTGCACCATCAAGATATATACAGGACTACTAGCCAGTAAAAAATTGTCACCAAATCTGATAACCCTGATAAATCTGCTATCAGCTCACACAGACGGTGGATAGATTAATTTCTAACACACTAGGCCAAATCTTTTTAAACCAGAAAGTCACAAAACAAGGTGCAAACACTTACCTGTATATTAAAGAATGAAAACTGAACATATTTGTCAACAAGAGGTATTAGCAGTTTTTCACTGACTTTTGGTGTGTTCTGAGCTCTTTGTGGGGTTACAAAGAGATATGCAGACCAAACAAGGTTTAGAAAAAGCCCCACTTTGCAACCAGTCCCTAACACACTGTCTACACTCTAGCTCTTTATCATATTTCTGCAGCAGCTCATTCCAAGTCCTTTATCTCTGCCACCAAAGTTCCCAAACATGTCATTTATAACATGACTAACACCTTTGAACCTTGGGTTCAAGCTTATCCAAACTGAAAAAAGCCTCCAGCAAGCTCACTGGATCATTGCTTACATCACTTGCCCTCTGCCTTCCCATAACTCCCTCCACCATGTATAAATGAAATTAAACCCACTGAGCACCTGGAGATAGAGCAAAGTATTCACAGGGAAAAATACTGACAGAAAAGTACCAATAGCACAGGTAGAGCTATAGCAGGGGAACACACTCAGATTAGGCTACCCATCCTGATTTAGCTGATCATTTACAAACTTGGGTGATGATGGCTTATGAAAATAACAAACCTCATATCAAAAAGATTGAGTGTATAAAGAATCTTAGAAAAAGGCTCTTATCTGCTCACAAAATTCTCCTTGGAATTGAAACAGAGAGATTTTCTCATGGAATTAATTAATATTTATATATGTGAGAAGGAGGGAATATTGTATCAAAGATAAGGTTATAATCATTAGAACCCCAACAAAAAATTGTTGGTATTTAAGAGAAGAATGACCATTCTCTTTGTTTTGATGACAGTTCTTGCTCTATATGACACTAATCTTTAGTTAGATTTTCTGTAGAATTAGAAGGAAAAAGCAGCAATCATAATTACCTTATTTTCTACTCTTAAATTATATACTTATCCAACCAAAGAGTTCACACTTTAAAGTATCAATATGACACTGATCCAAGGCAATTTACTGTGCTTACACCAAAACATATTACTCCCCATTATTCTCTCATTGCACATGTGCCTAAATACAGATGCATAATTTTTAGAAATGTTGCATTGAAATTTTAAGTCAACTGGTTTTACTTTGTCACCTCCCACATACGCAAAGATACAAAACAGTGTTGTTAACACCCAGATGAGCAACAAACTGAAGACTTCAATGATCAAGTAAAGCTCAGCTCTGCACTTGCCCTAAATTACTTAAATACAGAGAGCTTGTGTAAAATCTGTTTTTCCTTTTGTGAGACTTTTGATCTCTAACCATTAAATAGTAATTCCTCTGGAAATTCATTGCTCCTAATTTCAGTATTATGTGGCAAACACTTTGATATTTATTCAGATGAAATTTCCTGTGGGTAAATTTGGTGTTATTAGTTGTAAAAATATTTAAATCAGCACAGAGCTCATTTTTATGTGAAGTATTTATTCCAGTGGCTTTAGTAGATGGGAATAATTTTTTTAAAGACAGAACACTTTGCAAAGCACATTCACTACAGGTCAGATTGCAATTGATTAAAATACAATTGTTAATATATAGGGCTTCTCCTCTGCCTTGTAAGGGGAAAAAAAAAGGAAGACAGAAAGAGGAAAAAAATCAAGGTTTCAGGCAGCAAAGTGGTAGCAGAAACTTGGTGATCTTCCCCTCCTTTCTATGTACCTATCTCAACCCATTTGCAAACTGTAGCGTTGGCTCCACGTTGCCTCGGGGATGGGAGACCAGAAGTGCTGCAAACCAGGGCTGATGTGCCTGACAGAGCTGCACAGCAAAGTCTGAGTGATGGCCTGAGCCATGCCCGGCAGTAGCCAAAATTATGAGTGGGTTTTCTTTCCTGGAGCGCTGCATTCGACTACGATCACAAATGTGGCATATGCAGTAGCCAGTCAGCTGCCAGTTGATTCTATATATATTTTTACATTAAGTTTTTGAAAGCCATGTAAGAAAAAAGGTTCTGCATGCAAAGAAATACGCTGCAGCTTGGTGGCTTACAGAAAGCTTTTGGGGGACACAGCCAGGGTGGTACATTGGGAGATCTCGCTTGGCATGCACCCGAGTGCTTTCACTTAGAAGAAACATTGAAACCTGAGATATCTCTGTGTAACTGCTATAGCTTGTCCCAGGGCAGATGGAATTCATTTAATGTATTATTGTGTCCCAAATCAACAGCTGCAAAAGATGGCATTCAGCTAATGAGGAAAATGAATCACAACTATTTATATCTGCATTTTGCTCTAAAGGAGTTCAAACGTAAGCATAGAAACATCTCCTTAAAAAATGAAGAGGCCAAGGAAGACAAAATAACCTAATGATTTAAATAATTGAAAAACCCTAATACCTTTTTAAAAATAGTTTCTAAGTTGCTAGATAAGTGGAATAGAATTTAGTTAGAGGGCAAATCTTAGATTATACTGAAAATTAGTCATAAAGGAGTCATACCCTTCCATGACAGTTTTGAAACTTGGGGCTTTTGACTCTACATTCCCCATCATTTTGTAAAAACATGCAGCAGTCATTCCCAGATCCCATTTTATTGTCTGTTACTATGTTCACATTCACAGATGAGTAAGCACTATGAAAGTGTGTCTAACTTGTGGTTCAACAGATAGTTTTCACGAGTGCCCATTGAACATCAGCTCTAAAAGATGAGAGTCTGCACTTTCTCCGGACTTAAACTTGGATGTTTAGATTTACAGCACCAAATAATTTATTTTGCTACTAAGGATAGTAGAATGCTTGAGAGCTGATGACCTCTGTAGTTTAGCCACCTATAAGAACTAAGTGCTTTCCACTTCAAAAAAAATTATCTCCTTCTTGACATACACACAAGCACACACAGACCGAAAATCAGCAGCTCCATTAAGAAAGGGTTGGCAAGTGGCTTCCCAAGATCTCCCATGTATTTTCACCAAGAGCTCTAGGAACAAAGCATTTGGAAGACTAAGGAGAAACAGCTAAAAAAAAAAAAAAATCTTTTTCTTTTGTTTTGATCAGAGTTCTGTTTAGATACAAATTATCTGGGAAGTAGTATCTGAAAGCCTACATTAAAACAAAAAGAGAACTGGGAAAAATTTTGCACCCTCTCTGGCAAAGGAAATCAAATCAAATCTACAAGCCTTTCTGCTACAATTCATCCTGATAGAATTTGTAACAGCCAGGAAATTAACTCTAAACAATGAAGCTCGTAATGAAAACATTGTGAATGACAACATTAAGATAATACAGAGAGAGCCTCACTGACTACCAACAGTTAAGGTCCATTCCCCATTCGCAGGATGCTCAAGTAAGAAAAAAACAGGCCAGGTTTCTAGCTGCTAATCAGTGTTGATACAAGAGCAGTGTGCAGCAGCAGAAGAAAAAGATGAGATTAAAGTGAATATTGCACTAATGAGCATGTTCTTCCTGATGAAAGATTTTAATGTAGACTGTAAATCTCTCTTTCAATGCTTATCACAAATGTTTCCATTTGGTAAATTGAATAGCAGAATTATATGGGTAGGTGCCAATGAGCTTGTACTTAGGTCTGCAGCTAAAAAGGATTGAGGTGTTTTGACACTAAATTCTGCAAGGTGCAGCTTCAAGGCACCTGAATTTCTCCCATTCCTATGCAAGTATTCTATAGTATTCTACATGATTACAAGGTCTCATTAGCTATGTCTGTATTAGGAAGTATTTCAACCCAACAGGAACCAGTCTGCAGTCTGGAAGAGTTGATGCTAGGAACCCAGACACTGCAGAATGTGCATTTTGTGGTCTTACAGCACAGCATCCCAGCCTGGTCTGAGGAGAACACCATGTGTCCTCCTGGAACAAGTTCCTGATTTCATTTCTTGCAAAAGAAACCAGATTGAGCACTGTGAGAGCATTCTGCAATGCAAAGCAACTGCTGTCAATGGGGATGAGGAGGGGATTCAGCTCAAGAACACCCTCCTGATAAAAATGAAAATATTACTGCACATAGTCTTTGCTACCTCAGTTCATGCCATTCAAACAAATTGCTCCACAAGCAGTGAACTGCTAGGACAAGCTGAAAATATCAGCTTATGCCTAATTTATCTCACACTGGAGATGAAGTGTTATATTCACAAATAGGTTGATGTTCCTCGTTCAATTCATAGCCAGGGGCCTCCACAGAGCATTGCTATGAAAACTTGTAGAGAAGCACCTCAACCTTTTTATCCAGTCAGTGAGCTAAGCAGGATTGGGCAAAACAGAGACAGGACTGATTAGAAATGTAAGTCCTTATATCAGCAGATAAAAGAAGAAACCATTGGACATAGGTCCTCTCCAGTCTGCCTGAGCACTCTACAAACTGAGCACCTCTGCCTAAAGGAAGAACCACAACTTCTATTTTGCTGTATTTCAAAGCCAGCTGCTGCTGGATTAATGTGGAACTCATGTGGGTGTTGTTGCCTGTGCCCTGGGGAACCTCTGTGAGCTCTAGCACTTGGTCTGTGCACTGGGCTATGGGTTTGCAGATCACAGGAGGGATTAGGAATAAAGTGAGATTCAAAATATAAGCCTCTACATACTGATGTTCAGTACAGGAGAAAAAAAAAAAACAAACAAAAAAAATTTATATGTTCCAAAAGAGTTTAAGGACTCTTAGAATTAGACATGCATATTCAGGAGCACAAGACTCCAGTATCACTGAAGAGCTTTTAGAAGCTCTTTGACATAGATATTCATTGGCTTTTTTGTTTTGTTTTTTTTTTTTAATTAAAGCACTCAGGTATACCATAACTTATTTTTCTGCTCAGCATGTAATTTTAATATCTGTACCCTTCTTATTTCTGCTTTATTCATGGTTTGCAAAGACTTTACAAAGGCTACTTGACATTTTACATGCATAAATCTTATCCATAACCTTTGAGCAAACCTGAGATGTTTTTGACAAGAAGCAAAGAAAGGGGGAGGGGGGGAAGACACTTTTCAGATCTTTTGGACTCTCTTAGTATCAGACAGCATCTGTCCAAAGTAGTTTTATCCAAATGAGAATACATTGATGTAAAATTGGGTGAAATTCCACATTCCAAACTGCAGGGAGCATATAGTAACACAATAGCAACTATGTTATTATGGGTTATTTTAAATTTAAACTCAATTTGAACAAAGAATATTAAGCTCCTTTTCTACTCTATTTTTTAAATTGTATAACCAATATTATATAAAAGAACAACTTGAAACATCCTGTAATCACGCTGCAAAATTATTTTGTTTACAGATCATTCAGTAATAAAGACTGAACTTCGGCCATGGTAAAAATAGCAATTAATTGACTCTTATTTTGAGTCACATGGTAGCTTATGGAGGAAATTATATGTTTGTGTGACTGAAAATAATGAATAATACACAAAGGAATTCATGCAATTATATGTCTAGTGTCCTGTACAAAGAACCAGTGAAGGCACAAGATCCTTGTGTTAGAAAAGCTACCTAAAATGCCATCTGCAGTTGCCAAAGGCTGGGGAAAAATATTATTGCAGCCAGAAACTCCAAAAACAAATCTATTGATCTGAACTAGCCCTGAAGCAGGAGTACAAAAGTGAAACAAACCAGACATTGCTTGTTGGAAGCACATGTATTTTTAAGTGAAATGTGGATACAAATGTTGAAATTTGGGGAATGAAATCAAGATGGGAACACAGTGTGGGGTTCCAGTCCCATCCAGACATGCAAGGAATCCAACTGCAATATGTTGTATTGCTCTTCTTTCCCCATCTCAGAGCTGTCCAGGCTCTGGCTACTTATTCCAACCTATCTGTCTTGAGCCAGATAGCTGATCTGGCTGCAAACTTATTTTCTCCACATATATGCAGAGGTTAGTCTGCAGCTGTTCAGTGATTTTTTTACACAATCTAAATCACCCTGTCCCCAAACACTAATTTCAGTATTATTTTCTAATAGCTTCTGTCTAGATCTAACGATGGAGTCCCACATCTACTAATTTGACTATAAACTGGCAATTTGAAGCCACCACAAGATAGCCAAACACTGGATAATCAGTGACAAGGGAAACCTTTAATTCAGAGAAGTTGGTGCTAGAAGCCTCAGGCTGTCTCTCCTACCACCACACTGTTCATTTTGGCATTTAATGGAAAAAGGTCTAGGCTTCTCTCTCTAAATGAAGGGAATCGAGAGTCACATCACAAAGGCTCAAAAAAAAAGAAGGCTACACAATTTTAAGCTATGTTTTGAAGATCTTGTTTGCTATAACAAAGGGTTGGACACAGAAGTGTTCCCACTCTGCTCCCAAGATTCTTCACGTAAAGTCGAAGACGTAAGTCCACCAGGGCTATCAGGTAGAACGGTTCAGATTCTGAGTGAGGTAGTCCTTAACCTAGTATCTTCTGGAAGTTTGGAGGATGTACAAGAGATGGGCTCAGTCTACTACAAAAACTTTAGTGTTTCAGGTACACTTTTTCTTAAATATCTACTGCTGGCCTAGAAGGTGGTATGGGATTTACTCAGCCTTTGACAGGTTAAGGTGACAGGCCAGATGGTGACATTTAAATTTTCATATTCTTGTCTATACCAAATGCTGCTTAATGACCAGAATTATGAAAATATAAAACCAAGTTGGTGATACAGGCTGAAAAGGGCTCTCCCTTGACTCCATTTCTCCTGTCATACATAGTGAATACTAGGGATTGTTTCTTAAAACAGGAGCTTGGCAAGAAGCTACAGTAAATTTTAGAGCTAAAAGAACACCCTGGGATGAGAACAGGGTATTTTATGAGAACCAAGTAAATTAAATTAAACAATAATGAACTACTGAATCATATAAAAAGCATGCTACACAAGGTACAAGGTAGGATAGGATATGTAAATAAAGAACTTGTTTATCAGAATAAAAGGATTCCTCTGGGGAATCAAGAAAATATCATACAGGAAAAGAAAAACTAGGGAGGGTTTTTTCCAAAAGCTCTTAGTAAAATTCAGTAACAGAGGGACTATTAAGGGAGTGACTATAATTTTAAGCTTGGACATTATAATTAAAAATGACTGGGATAATGAAAGAACAGCAGTAGTGAGTGTTCTGTATAACAGGTGAAAAATAGGAACAATTAAGGCAGGATTGCCTAATATAGAAGGGCCCATGGCAGCTGGCAAAGAAAAAAAAAAAAAAAAAACCAAAAACCAGGGGTCATAAAAGATGCAGACCACATGAGAGCAGTTGGGCTGTAAACTCATGAGCAAAGAGGCAAAGTTGCAGGTTTAAACCTGCAGCAAGCCATGCAGCAGCAGCTGTGTGCACACATGCAAGCTGTGCATTGGGAAGCCTGAGAATACAGCAGGCTGTACCTTGAAAAACAGGCAGGAGAAAATTGTCCTCAGGTCACCCAGGGAACACTTCTTATAGCTTGGGGAAGATCTAAGCTGCTTTTAGACAATGAGATGTGTACTTCCATCTTTTTAAAAAGGTTTCTTTTCCCACCAGGCCAAGTTGATGCAGGTGTGATTGGACAGCTGCTAAAAGGCCTTGCAGCATTAGCTCAATGCAGCTGGTTCAGGACACTCACTGTAAGCTTGGAAGGGTTGTGGTGCCATGGAAAGATTTGTGTGCCCTTCCCAACCACTGTGGTCAAGAAAAATGTGCAGCTGAGGAACAGCAGAGCATCAGTCTCAATCCTCACAGAAGCCAGACCATTCAGCTGCATTTGGAAGAATATGAAGTGATATGAGTGTTGTGACAGACCACCAGTACGTCCTGAACTCACATTCATTGATTTTAATCAGTTTGTTCCTTTCAGAAAATGCATGCAAAACCTGCAGCATTCGTGCAAACTGGGTGGTGTCCCTGTCCTCCAGGAGCAATAATTCCTGCATGATTTCCAGCATTTGCTACAACTGTTCTTGTGTCACTGCCCACAGCTGCAGCCAACCAAGGCCCCATAAACCAATGAACCTCCACAAACTGGAGATCACCAAGTACAGGGGCCTGCGGTGGGACCAGAACTGGATCACACACCTCCTGTAAAAAAGGAAGAGCAAGGTAGGATGCAGAAAGGTTGTCATAGAAGCATGTCCTACCTGCTGGACCACACTTAAGAGACAAGAAAACATCACCTTCACAACACATGCCTGAGTCTGGATCAGCACTTAGATAAAACAAGCCTTTCCCAACCCATATATCAAATTGAATAAAGGGTGAGGGAAGAATTCAGCTTCCCAGAAGTCAGATGAACCCTTCTGACTGCTGGAATTAAGAGCAGACCACCCTACCTCACTGGCTTTCATCCAATAGGTAACCAGTTACAGAAGCAAACAGCTCTGCTGGGAAAGACAGAGAGTTACCCTGTTCAGAGGGTGCCACAGCAGAACTGTCAGCATGTTTCTCTTCAACAGCTGGGCACGGTTACTGAACCTGCTTTTCCATGACCAAAAAAAGTCTGTGGCCAGGTCTAACTCAAGGCCCAATTGTCCCCCAGATGATCCCATGGGAAAGTAGTAAGAAGCACATTTGGGGATGCTCTCAGCATGGTTTAAGTATCAATTTTCCAGACTTAGAGATTTGGAAGATGTTTTTTCCTGATATCAACCATGGATCCATTTTCCTACTTAAAAAATCCACCCTGCAAAAAAATCCACTTGCTTTTTATTTCATTTAAATCAGAAGCCAGGAAAATTCAAGGCAAATATTGTTCCTTTAAATCAAGTTTCTGAACAGCTTTCCTAAACTGCTCCCCCATCATCATCATGTCCCTGCTAATGGTTATGTTACCAGCACCTCTTTTTTTTTTTTTTTTTTTTTTTTTTATACCCTTGGATCCCAACTCTATTTTCCCTTTCCCACTCTTCCACCCAGCCAGGAGATTTGTGTAACAACCCTCCCCAGATCTCCAAAAACACTCTTTGTAACTTGTGCTCAGATTGTTTGCACCAGGGGGAGGGAATCCTGTGACTAAGGCTCCCCTCCTGCTGTGCTTCTTCACCAGCACACCAAGGTGCTCCAGGTGCCTCCTTCCCAAACCCACTCCTCTCCAGCTCCCCCATCGCCACCTTCCCAGTTGTCACCTTGTCTGCCCCACAGACTAAACTGTTCAACTGTACTTCTAAACCGAGGCTGGTAAATGTTCTAGTCCCAGGCAAAACAAAACAAAATCTTCCTCCTCCTACGTGTTGGAGGGGTTTAAATAGCTCATTTGGCAGATCCAGCTGAGAGCTGGGATGGGAAAACAATGGGAGGAGCAGCAACCTCCCGTGGAGGAGGGTGAGAACACACAGCTGGGGGAGGCAGAAAAAAAGGTGGAAAGCTCTCCAGCCCTGCCGAGGAAATGCGAGGGAGAATTGCAGGTGTATCTTACAGGCTGAGTGAAATAAGTTAAATTCTATTAGTGGCTAGGTCAATTTAAATTAAGAGTGGAGTGCTAAAGAAAACAATGCAACAGCAAGTGAATAGAGGGTAAGTGTTTTCATGGAGTAATGGTTCATATGGTACATTGTTTTCTGGCAGGAAAAGAGGAGGGAATTTTTATTTTGTATGTGCTTTGGGTTTGAGTAGCTAGATATCTCATACGGGTAAAGAGGAGGTAAAATGTATTCTTTTTTTTTTTGTTCTTTTTTTACAACTTCTTCTAGTAGTCTCCCCATTTGTTTTAAAGTCCTATAAAGCTAGGAAAAGACAAAAAGGAAAACACATATGCCCATATAAGAGTGGATGTTGACATTAGTAACTGAATCTGAATATTTCTCATACAGGAAAAAAATACATTTTGATAATCAAATCCTTATCAAATAAGAATAAATTTTGATGTAATTTTGTATCAGAATATTTGTTTTTCTTTTTTAATTTTGTTGCAAATTCTGAGCACTGTGTTCTGCACTACAGTAAAACACTGTATTAACAGAAAAGAAATCATTGCAAAAAAACCCTCCAGATTTTTAGCAAATGCCACACATGAAAATGTGGTATATTTGATTAAAACTTACAGTGAGTTGCAGGACTGCAATCAGAGTTTCCTTGCATGAAAAGCTTTGTCATATAAGGGCAGAAGTGTGATTCTCATGTGATTAGTACCCATAGTCACCCACAGGCAAAATTAGCATAAGGCAGAGAAGAATGCTCATAAAAGTAGTGAAAATGCTATTGTAGAGTCTCTAAAGTAGCAACAGAACTTTTAGCCCAAAAAGTTTTACAGGTGGCCAGTTAGTCTGTACCATATATGAGGAAGAAGACTGCAAAACAAAGCAATAAAAGCCACCCTTGTTCTCTACCTGCAGACTGGCCTACAAACCTAAATCAGCCACCTGCATGCAACCTGAGGTTGATTCCAACAAAATGTTTACTCTGCTACGTGGCTAGAGGAACTCTGCTGCTGAAGATGCTCAAAGTTTTTCACTGCATGCTACAGTGCCTCTCCCAAAGAAGAGCTTGCTGCCACTTGCCCCCTGCCACACAAAAAAAAAAAAAAAAAAAAAAAGCAGCCCTTGCTCCCCACAGCACAATTGCTCCAATAAACAAGCGTTAATCATGCACATTATGCACAACATAATACGTGTGAGCTTGCCAGCAGGCAAACAGCTCCATCTCTCAATAAGAACCCCTTCCAAATTAGGAGGACCAAATTACACAAGCAGACAGCTGTTTGCTGACCTACCTAAAACAATTTGGTGGTCTCAGCCCAGTTCCTCACAAGCAGGTGTCTGCTTCAAAGCAAACATCAGCACCATTTGCATTATTGATGAGCTGGCTAGCAAACTCAGCAGGCAAACTGGGGCTGGCCTTGCTGGGGCTTTTTCTCCCCTTGGCCCCAGGGTTGATCCCCCTGGCAGGGAGGACAAACAGGCAATGCCTGGAATGACAGTCAGCCCCCAGCCAGAGGCCAAAAGGAGAGTATGAATTTCCAGCCATTTCAGTCTAGCCAACAAGGAAAGCAACAGAAAGAGCAAGAACAGTGTGGATTAACACGATAAAAATCATCAAAAACTGGTGGGTTTTTGAAAGAAAATCTAAGGCATCATGGCTTTGTTTAGTGGGATCCTTGCTTTTCCATATCTAGAAATCCCATCCTGAATTCAATGATAATGGGCTTGATTCTCCACAGCCCACTTATTTTCAGTATCTTCCAGCAAAACATGACTGAGAAATAAAGATCATGGGCTTAAAAATTTGCTTTTCACTCATTGCTTGGGGATTTAATTATAGTGTAGAATAATAATGCACTTTTGTAGGGAATTTAGTCCACTGCTTTATACCTCATACAGAAAGAACTTATATATTTATCAGAAGGCAATTACTTAGATCAGTAGAAGGATAGAACTAATATATACTAGATGTCAGTGCATACTTTTAAGCCACCACTGTGAAAACTCAGACATTTTTCCATACCATTTTTCCAGACTTTAAGATGTCAGGCTTCAAAATCATCCAATTCTCCAATCAGTCTACTTGTATCAAGTACCTTGGTGATGAATTTCAGAAGTTCCCCTTTTCCTTCCAGTTTAGGACCAAGCACAGAAAAGAAAGAAAACTGATATGTCTGGAGTAGATTCTCCACTCTTGGTCTTTTTGCTGCCTGAAAAGAGCCTCAGGACCACTGACACCCCAAAATCATAGAATGGCTTGGGTACCTTGTCCTGAGATTCAGTGTCTAAGGATGCCTCTGCAGGTATTAACATAAAATTCAGGTTACTTGTTTGAATGCTGTCATGTGGGGTTAACTGGTGTCACTACCACCTTCACTTCCTCCAGAAGCTCTGAATTTGAATGTCAGCAGCTTTTGTGATGGATGCATCTGTAAATAATTAGCACTGCTTTGTTGAACACTAACTGTGCAGCTGTGCTGGATGAAGTCTCAAAATAGATGTTACAAACTGAAAAAGACCAAATTTTCTTCTTAATCCAGCCTGATCCCAGAATGCCAGAGCTGTGAAATCAAAGTATGGCATGGCCTCAAGGGCCAAATTCACCTCTGGGTGAATCTTTTATGAGTCATGTGTTTATAAATCAGCCTCACAGGGTGAAAAGCTGCTGTTTGTCAGGAACAATGATGATAACTGGTAGTCTCCTTCTCCATCCTTGGATTGGCCATCTGGCTTAGCAAGAAAAAAAATCAAGGGTGGAATGGATAAAAGTCACACAGAGTTCACTCAAACAGCAACAGTATTGTTTTGAGTTTCTCTTCTAAAAAAGACCATACCTGTGGATTCCACTGCAATGCTCCTTACTTTTTCAACACTGGGATTTTATGATGTTGTACACAAATAGGCCATCTTTTCTCCACCAATTTATATCTCCTTACGTGAGATAGAACCCCCACCACCTTGAGGGGTGGGAGAGGACGCTTGCTACTCTCATAACACAATCTCTGGACCTGCTTCTGAGATCTTCCAACTTCCAATCCCTCCAGCTGCCTGATCAATATCAGTTCTCAATTGCATTCTTGTGCCTTTCTTCTTTCATCTGTCTTAGTATTGATCCTCAGTTACTCTCCAGTTTCCCAAAATATCAACCACATACATCTACAACACCAGCACTCCCCCTGTAGTCCTTCTAAGAACAGCCACTGCACACAAAGCTGCAAGCATATAGCCACTATTTTTCTCCCTTCTCTAATCTCAACTCCCTCTAACACACAATCATGTTTTCAAACGAGATGGATCATTTTGGCTTCTGAACTAGGAAAACAAAGAGCAAGATCAGCCTCCTACTTCAGCTTCCTCAGATTAGCTTCTGACTTCCTTCCTGACAAGTGTCCAAACATAAAGCGTTCAAGGAATTTCAAAGCAGTTTTTAATGTTCTAAATACCTTTCCAAGTTTCTTTTGGCTGAAAAGACTACAAATTCATGAAGATGTTAGCCATCCCATGGCTTCATTTGTCAGTGAATAGTTACTCATGAAAGGAAATCCCTTTATCATGTACTGTTCATTACTCTGGACTCCTATACTTCCTCCAGCACTTACCAGCAATTTCACCTTCTCAGCACTGGATTTCCCTCAAACTTGCAAACATCCCTCTATTTCTCCCTCAGTCCATGAGATTCCCCTCCAGGTTTTAATGATTTTTTTTTCTTCATTGTTTTCCACTTTTCTTCAGGAAATTATCACCATATGCTTGCTCTGTTGCAATTCTTTTTTCCCAAGAGGCATCTTCTTTTGGCCATTGTTACAACCAGTCTAGCTGGCTAGGAAGGACTGACTTAGTATGGCCTTTCTCATGTAATCTTCAGTTTAATCTAAACTGAAAGTACAGCCTCAATCTTTGCATCTGTCTTCTTCCAGCTAATAAAATATCTTAGCCAAGTGCTATGGCATTCTGTCTGAAATCTTTGTCCTAAATGTTACACAACTGGAACTGGATTCTTGGATTTGATTTCTTGACCACAGCATGACAATGCACAGATAAATGGCACTTGGGTTTTATATCTCATTCAGGTTCTAATGATTTCATAGCAGGGCCCTTGCAGCTTTCTCCTGAATATACTAGATACTTTCAATTTGCGGAAAACTGTAAGGGAGAATACTCCTGAGATTATCATTTTGACTGTCATTCCCATGTGTTAACTTGCTGCTGCTCTTTCTTCTACTACATGAAACTTCTTTCTTAGACTTCATTCTTTGACTTTCATTGATTTCAGGGACCAAGACAATTTTACTTCTCTCAGCCTTGCTGCTTCATACCTGTTTCCTTAATGATGCCAGTGAAGACAGTCTGAGGGCAATGGCTGGTTTCCCACCCTTTGCCCCATTCTGCCCACTGGTGGCACAATGGCCTGATCAATGATATTGCTCCATTCTAACCCCTGTTCAAAATTTATTTCTTTCATGGCACTCACTTTTAACAGTTCCATTTGTTCATATTAGAAGTATTGAAAGAAGAGGAGTGCTGGGGGGGAGGTGGAGAAGTTAATGCTGTTTAACCAAGAAGTGGGGAAGGGGAGGCACCTCATATGAACACACTGATGATTTCTGAGCTGAAGCCTCATGTATTCCCTCCTCTCAATTCATACATTTTTTAGACTGTGTTCCCATAAGAAGAGAGAACATGCTATACTATACCCACAGGTAAATGCACAGCCAACAACCTGGCTGTATTTATTACAAAAAGATGTGCCCACATGGGCACATAAAGAAAGAATGCTATGTCATGAAGACTACCATTATGACTCTGTGCTGGATACCCTGAAGTGGCCAACCTTCATATGGCCACAGCAGCTGATGGCTGTCACCCCTGCTGCAGTGCATGCTGTGGAGTTTGGAGCAGGCACACCCTGGAGCCTTTCCACCTCTGGAGTTTGAGCCATGCCCACTTACAGCCTTGTGGCTGTCCCTGGAAAAAAATCAGAATAAATGTTCTCCCGAGGATACCTAATGACATAGCTCAGGCAGAGCGACATCAGCAGCAAGATGCTAAGTAATATAAGGCAGAGCAGTTTGCTGGGGTTTAATTCAAAAAACTTTCTTTTAGTAGTAAAGTCAGGAGCTGGAGGGGGTAGAGAGCTGCATGAGTGACAAATAAGAAAGTAATGTTATACAAAACAAAAAAATCTTTGTAGTGAGAACTTGGAAGCAACAAGCCTCTTCAGCATCTCAAAAGGTGTAGAATGCACTATATCATTTACCAGTTTAGAAAGCAAGGACCACTGGAAAAGCTGGTTTGCCAGGCAATATGTTGTATCTTCTGTAGAACCCAGCTAAGCTAATTAAGACCATCATCAAAGATTTTTTTCCCAAATTGGAATTAATATTCCTATTTTCTTTCATTTCACAGACCTGAAATGACCAGCAGCTCTTCATTATTTTTATTCCTATTCTTATCTTTGTTGTCATCTTCAGATGTCTCCTCATCTGCACAATACAAAACTACAAATTAGCTTTATTTTTGAGACAGAAGTGTTCCTAAGCTGACAGTGCAAAAATCTGTACCACAACATTATACATTTTAGAAAAAGATCACTTATCCTATTAAATGACATAACATTTTGTACATCTGAAGGAAATAATAAATATTAATCCATGCTACTTTCTTTCTGTGTAAGAAAAAAAGTAAAGAATTTCTTACCAACGTGATCTAAACATGTCCTCTTTCAGTTTAAAACCATAGGTCCTTGTCCTGACACTATCTGACTGTATAAAAAGTTGCTCTCCCTCCTATTTATAAGCCCCCTTTAAGTACTGAAAGAGCGCAGTGGAGTCTTCTCAAAGCCATTTCTTCTCTAGGCTGAACAACCCCAGCTCTCCCAGCCTGTCTCTGTAGGAGAGGTGCCCCAGCCCTCTGATCATCTTCACAGTCCTCTGGACTTTCTGTAAGAGTTCACATCTTTCTTGTGTTGAGGAGCCCAAATCTGGATGCAGCACTCCAGGTGGGGGGTCTCACGAGGGCAGAGTAGAGGGGCAGAATCACCTCCCTTAACCTGCTGGCCACCCCTCTATTGACACAGCCCAGGATGTGGTTGGGCATCTCACAGCTCTTCTGGGCTGCGATAGCACTCTATTAGATAAACTCTGCACTGCTGGGTTGGGTAGAAGGGAAAAAAGCATCCAAAATTAAAATCTAAAACCTAACTAAATATCCATCACTAGATTTCCTTCTTTGGTGATATTTTCAAAATGCATTTACAAATTTATTTTATACACTTATTACTTCTATAATTTCTTTTTCTCAAGATTTAGGAAGAATAACGAATCCTAAATTTTCACATCATTAGCATGAACTCCCAGCCATTTCCACTTGCAGTCATGGGTGCCTCCCTTCTCAGTTGTTCTGAGTATCTTGCAAAGTAATCTCACCAGAATCACCACTTGAACATTCTGAAACAGATTCGTAAGAGATAAATCTGAACATCTTCAATTTCACATGTATGAGGGTCTAAAAGGAATATTTTAAACCTGAAAAAATTGCAACATACAGTCAAAATCTTTCCAGCTGCGGCATATTTTGTTGATGTGATTCCCAGCTTGCAGGAGAGAACCAAAGGTGTTAGCAGAAAAGTAAACAAGTCTGGAGCATGTATTTCAGTCAGAAAAACATCCAAAGCATAGGCATGCAATTTCCACCCATTTAGATTTTGGAAAAATCCCATTAAATCCCAGTGACCACAGTATATCAGATGGGCTTTATACATTCCTTCAAATTTGACTTCTTAGTATTTATCCTTGTGAATTTTGTTTAAAGACATCCTTGTGGGCCTGTGTAGTTAGACCAGCTTCACACATTTTTGTTCTGTAGTCAAATAAATGTCAGTCAGCTTTACCAGCTGCAACCATATAATTACTGGATTGTTGGCTGGACCTGTAACAATAAGTTAGGGCTCAGAACTGCATTTACAGAGTGACTTGGGCTGGCAGATTTCTGCTGTAGCCATGCCCACAGCAATCACAGCCCAGTTGCTTCTTTCCTTGAGACTTTTAACTAAGCACACATACCAAGGAGCTGTTTTTCATAGAGCTGTCATTCCAGAAGTTGCTTCACCAGCATTCTTGGTTCCAAGTCATGACATCTACACAAAGCAGGAATATAGTGCCATGTGGAAACATCATAAATGTATGCATAAATGGTTGTTTGATAGGACTGACTGCTGCATTTTAAAAAACTCTGTTTAGATTAATAATGTTCAATAATGCAATTATTTGGGCATGCTTTTGTGCTCTTTCCACACAGTACTGTATTATCTCAGTTCAAGACTAATCTTACCAGAATAAAGGCCAAGACAAAGCAGGTACTGAGTAACTTAAGTCTTCTCAATGTCTTTTTGTCACCAGGTCCCCTGGTTCATTCAGCAATGATCCCAATTTCCCCCAGTCTCCTTTTTACTGCAATGTACCTGCAGAAGCCCTTTTTGCTCCTGTCCCTTGCCAGATCCAGCTCCACAGGGACTTGGCTTTCCAGACCTCATCTTTGCATGTTTAGACCATGTTTGTATATCCCTTCCAAATCACCTGTCCTTTCTTTCAACTCTTCCTTACATTTAGCTTGTAAGCTCCAGCAGCTCCTTGTTCATTCATGCAAGCTTCCATCATTGCAAAAGATAAGATCCAGCAGAGCACCTCCCTTCACTGGCTTCTTGATCATCAGTGTTTGGAAGTGCTGCATTATTGTGTCCTGCTGTGTCATCCCTCCTGCAGATCTCAGGGTGATTTTCTTTCTCAGAAATACAACATTACTCAACCAAGTGCTATAGTCTTAATTACAGATTACTGGATGTGCATCTTTGAATGTTGTACATGAGGAGCCAGGCTACACTATCATTAATAGATATTTGGGATCACCAGGAATGCTGATGCTAACCATGAACACAACTAAGCATGGAGAATGAAGTCATTTCCTTGCAATTGAAATTTCTCAACCATATGTTAGAATTTCTCAACCATTTTAACATTCAACATGAATTTATACTCCTGTGTACTATAGAGTTGCTGGTACATCTCATGGTACTGCTGTGAGATCCTGGAGGAAAGGATGGCTGGGTTTGGTTGTGTTTTGAACAGATGGCAGAACATATAATAGAGCCATTGACTGCCACTGGATAATATAAATGGACTTCCCCAAAAGATTCCAACGCTGGTTTTGTCCCATTCTAAATTAAAAGAAGACTATTCTACTATGTGCCAAGATAGATCAGGTCCAGACAGTACTGGTTCACATCTGCATACTGAATAGCAGGAAAAAACAAGCTGTATAATCAGCAATCTCCTATAAAAAGGGTCCTTAACTTATTTCTTTAACTGATGTATTAATTTCTTCTTTCCCTATTCATTACTTGAGGCTCTCTGAAGAACACACTGTAGAAATACATATTAGAAATGTTGATATTTTCTACATGTAAATAATTCCATTATGACGGGCAAGTAGCAACTCTTTACTGGCACCAGCATTTAATGATGCTTGTACAAAATCCTGGACTTAGTGTTGAGTCCTTCAGTTGCCAGACAAGGTCTCAGATCCATATGTGAAATCTGTGGAACACATGTTACCTTACTAGAGGTGCAACTAATTCCTATTCATTCATAGGCATCATATGTCTGGGAATGAAAACAGAAAATATCTAATGTCATTATATAACAGATACGACATAATCTGTCACATAGTAAACAACAACAACAAAAAGCAACCAAGAAAAATCCCTCTGAATGCCTTAAACATGGTCCAGTATGTGAGGACCAGTAACTCACTGGGAGCTGCAGCTGTGGACGCAGGAGGGGGGTCTGCTCTGCGCAGATCTCAAAGCCTTTCTCACGTGGCACTCTAAATTACACATATGTGTGCATAAATCCATCAAAACTGAAGCTCAGATAAACAAAAAAAAAAAGTATTTTCCAATTGACATATCCTGGTCAAGATTTTGGTTTTCACATGCCCTATTCTTTCCAAACTGAATTATATGAAAATATTTCTGGCTGTAATTAGTAAGGAATTATTTCTAGACACACAGAAGCTAATTCAACTTATTCCTCATATTTAAAACAACTTTTAACATTTATAAAATTTCTCCCAGATAACGTTTGAAAGTAGAAGAAAAACATCATTGAATGTGCTTGATGAGAGTTGATATTAGGAAGCATTTTTTAAATGGTTGCATAAATATGTATGGTTTTTGTTGGCTTTCCTAGGACTTGATTCTGAAAAACAGCACCTTTAATCCTTCATGAACAAAACTCAAAAATATCTTACTGATATCAACCATGAGGACGAATCCTCTATAACAACCTGTGGCTCGTCTGCGGACCTTAATTAGTCGGAGAGATCATGATATAGAGCCTCTTCAAAGAGGATAAGAGTGGTAGTTCTCTATGGAGGAACAGAGCAACCTTTTGTAGCTGGTAATTTAAGGAGCAGCAACAGGCTAATCCGCCGCCAGCGCGGGGCAGAGCATGTGGTGTGGTTCTCAGCAGAACAGCAGGCCCCTAATGAGGTCTAGGAGTGGATAGCAGCTGGTAAACTCAGTGCTCAAGTAGGAGGCTCAGAGAGCCTTTATTTGATAACAAAAGGCTGCAAATTGCTCAAAGGCCTGAGCAGGCAATGAGAACATGTTCATATGGTCAGCCAATATACAAATTTCCAAAACAAATATTACAATATATGTGTTTTCATTGCAGCAGGACATGGTGGAGTTTCTGAGGGCTGGGCATTTCAGAAATAAGTCATACATCGACTTCTTGCTAAATTAAGCCCCCCCAGAAATTAAACCAGCTTGGCTCCCTGTATTGCAGCAACTGGACTACATATATACATCTATGTGTTTGCATTTTCAGCTTAAAATAATCTCAGGTGAGCTAGGATAAATCAAAAAATATTTTACTAAAAATACTATTTTACTGTGTATATTTCACTGCCACTTGAGTCTAAGAATTCTTGAAGTGTAACAGATGGAGAAAGATGAACTATTTATCAATTTTAGGATTTTGACAAAGGCTATCATAAACCACAAGTCCAGAGATCAACTGTTTAAACAAGGTCAGAGGCTGAAATTTACTCATAATTTTTATGCATCTGGCCTTATCCATTGTTTTCTATATAGTATTACTATAATTCTACAGGCAGACAATTTTGTGGAAGTACATGTTATAAGCATGTTTCAGTAGTAGTACATGGCTGACAGGAGACAAGTTGTTATTGCTCCCACTAAAATCCCATGGAACTCAGCTCCCACCAGAAGATTATTAATACTTTCTGTTATCACAGCATATATTAAAGTAATTTGTTCATTATTTCCTGAAAACTGTGTAAACAGGAGCTGGAATCAAATTTTGATTAAAAAAATAAAATTGTGTTGTGTTTTTCTTATCATTATAATAGAAGAATAACACAATTATAGCCAAGTAACTTAAAATAATTTTCAATGAAGCTGCAGTTAATACAGACAAAGGCACTTGAGGAAATTTGGTTGGGGTTTTGTGTTAGAATCACAACAGTGCAAAAAAAATTCTTCAATATTTCTTAAAATTAATAACTATCAATAACATTATTCTGCAACAAAAAATACAGCAAGTTTTTACCTAAAATTTCAACTTTGTTTTTTTTTTTGGGCTGTGAGATTGAAAATATTATTAAACATGTACTCAGATATTCTCTTGCACTATTCCTAGTAATTAAAATCTAAAAAGCACCATATTTCATCAGGTTTGGAGAAGGAGATTCAACAACTGGCAAGTCATCCATCAAGTATAATATAGGAACCTCAGGAAATCAATTTCTCCATTAAATTCTCCATAGTGATTTTACCATCTTTTCCCAGCCATATGAGTTACACTAACCTTTTTTTTATTTACCTGCGGATAACTGTAAATAGAATATTTTTCTAATATTCTTCTTCCCTCAAATGATGAGACTGTGGAGTGCAGCACTATTCATAAATGAGGTATTGAATTCTCAAAAGTAGGTGTCCCCTAGCTCTGCTGCAGAAATGAGGTCGGTTTAAAAGCTGCCACCCAAAAGCAGCGAACAACCTTGGTCCCTGCACTCAACCTGAGCTGGCAGTTTCAGCCCTGGACTCTCGTGTCACTGGAGAGTGGCAGCACCATGGCAAGAGCAGAGCTCTCTGCACTCACCAGTGTTGCTGTGTTGCCCCGTGCCCTTGGCTTGCAGCAGGCTCAGGGGCCAGGGAGGAGCACCCCCAGGAGCTCCCCCAAGAGATAAGGCAGGCTGCTCTCTGTCCTGCTCCTTTTCACTTTTCACTCAGGAGGTGCCTGCTCTCCACTGGTTTTGGCAGGTGCCATTTAGGATGAACACATTAAAGGAATAAGTGTGCACCAAATAGAAATATTTTATATCTATGTAACAAATGTGGTTGTTGGGTTGGTTTCTCTTAAGCAGAATCTGATGGGCAGAAATGCAACATAATAGAGTATTTTACAATCATACTGGTGTAAGAAAAGGAACCCCAAGGCAGAACATAATTTAATTAACTCTATTGCAGGAAATTATGATTATCAGAACTCATTGAAGTTAGACCAGTGTGTAATCATCTACAGCTTTCAGAAAATACATGCTGCTTTAACTTTGATGAACTTGACTCAATAGCACACCGTCTGAATAGGTTCTCATTTGTGAGTATTCATTATGTATTCAAAGAGCTTTGGTACAAAATAAATTCTCAGGACTGTAGAACCAGACCCCATTAGACTTGTAATAATGTTGTCACAAAAGCAAGATGTTTGTCATGTTTTCCTCCTTATAGCTACTTTTTAAAGCAGAGACTGGAAAGATTTTATACTGTCTTTAACAACAGCAAGTGCCAAGCAATGGATAAATTTGAAAAACAAAAATCCAAGAATCTATAGATATAAAAATATTCTCATTTGGGCCATGTATTTTTTACTTCATGAATTTCAAAGCCTAAGACTAGGCCTCTAAAAAGGCAAAGAAAACATTAACTTGACAGGTTATATTAACATCCACTCACAAATATTGGTAGCCCAATTTGAAACGAAAAGCTGACCCATGAAGCCCCTTCAGTAGACAGGATATATGTAAATATCCATGCATGATCCAGCAGCATGAAATAAATAAATACATATTTTGCTGCAGATTACATAGGAGTGAAATTTAAGACTTTTAAAAGTGCATTATGTAGATTAAATTTTATGGATAAAAAGTTTTGGTTTGTTAAAACCTTTATGAACAACTATTGCTTTGGTTGTCTGAGATATAAAATGCCAAGAAATGTATTGTAATATAGTTTTTTTTTGTTTTTAACAAGATAAATGCAAAAACCAGAAGTTAGTTTTAGTTTAATTGTTGAGACAACGTAAGCAAAATGTGGCTCAAAAATGCTGCATGGGAAAGATGAGAAGCAAAATCAACAGCTTTTAAAATTAATACATGTTTCTGAATATTCTGTCAGTATTAATATAAAGTTTTGCAATTTAAATCAAAATTACAGGATGTAAGAAAACACGTATCACACCTCTTATTAAAATACAGTCTTTAAAATGGTATGATAGAATATTTTATGGTTATAAATATGCACTTTTTATGAAAAATTGTCATGCAGTTGTTCTACAGGCAAGTGTAACTCCACAAATGAACTGTGAGTTTTATTTTCATGATGTTGCACATGAAAGTAATTTCAACCACCTCACACTCAAACCTACCAGAAGGCTACAAAAAAATCTTGAAATACTCTAAGGGAAAAAAAAAAAAAAAGAGAAAGAAGTCCAAGATCATTTTGGTCTTTTAATAACACATTTATCAGCTTCATTGTTTTTTGTCAATAGTCTGTAGTTCTGACAGACAGCTTATAGCAGTGGATGGGGATAGGAAAATAATGCAAAGAGAATGGCTCCCTGGAGGAAAGTTTGTGATGGAGCCAATTGCCAAAAAGAGAGTCCAAGTCTGAATAAAAGTGTAGAAACCTGGCCTCATTGACATTAATGCCATGCTCCCAATTATTTTAATATGGCAAGATTTCAACCCTGGGGAGAGGGAGCAATCACCATCAATGCAAGGAAAGAGGATTTACTACTTGTTTTATCCCTCATCTTTTTTAAAAAGAGAAAATATTAGCTGTTCCTTGTGGGGTCTCCTCAGCACTGCTGCTTTTTGCTAGACTTGAAAAGTAGGAAAAATATTGTGCACTTTCTGGGGTCATTTTTCTTTTCCAAAACCTTTCACCAAAGAGGCTAGTGAGACCGCAAGGCCTGCAGCAGACCACTGATGATCTCATGTGTTTCTTTTGCCTTTTCAATCGATAAACCAGTTTCAGATCATCTGATGTCAACAGAAAGCAGCTTTTTTTGTTTGGTTGGTTGGCTTTGCTGGAGGCTAGACCCGAGGACCTGGCTGTGTAACAGCCTCTTGCGCTCAGAAGGAGCCTCTCAGGCCTGCTGTGGCACCGGCATCTGCTTTGTGCGCAGGGATGTGCAGAGAAGCTTAAGTAAGTGTGGGAAAACAGCAACTGCAGATCAGGATTTGCCATAAGGCAAGACCCAACACATAGCTCTTTCTGGTTCGTCACAAACAGATGGAAAAAAACACATAATAGACTCCAGTTAAAAGTCTTCTGTTCTATTATCTTTCTTATGAATATACCACTGAGAAATTAGCAAAGTTGTTCAAGAACACAAGAACACTCACAGAGAAAGTAGCTACGTAATTGAAGAGCCTTTTTTGTGCTAACAGTTTTCACACAGATATGGGAGACTTAATAATTACAGGAATATGTGTCCAGCGTAGTTCACAACAAACATGGTAATTTTTACAGCCCACAAATTTAAGCAATGAGGTGATCTTTAGAGCACAAAGATAAATTAGGCTCGTCACACTCACAACCCAAGACATCATATGCTGAACAGGGGGAGGTCCTTCTCCTTCCTTTTTTTCCCCATGTGACCTTAAAGGGTGCTGGGAAGAGAACTAAACAGCAGGAAGAGACTCTGTCTATTGCTGTGGCTGCTCAGTGCAGCTCAGGTAAAGCCCCTCCAGATACAGGGACTGGTATATAAGTTTCTTCATACTAGCTGGGATTTTTCCTTGTGCCAGTTTCAGCACAGTTTCATTTGCAGAGTTTGATACAGAAACCCTTGGAATTAAAATCTCCCAAAGGCATTGTATGCTGACAGCCTTTTCTGGTGGGGGGGAAGTTTGGGTGAGTGGGAGCAGTTTTCCCTACTCTAAGTCAGGCAGGGTGGATAGGTTTGCTGGTTTGTTCCCTGTGTGATACCCTAGCATTTCAAGAAGCTTAGAAATGTCAGCTGAGAAACAGGTTCCCAGAAACTAGAACGTAACCAGTGTCCCCCAAAACCACTAATTACATAGAGCAGGCAAGTCCCCTCTATCTCCTATAGTATAGAGCTAGAATTTGCAGGGAGATTCAAAATGAATTAAAATAAGAGGGGCTTTAAATTGCAGAATGCAATTAGACACCTTAGCATGGTTTTATGTCCTCTAACCTGAAACCTCTACACTCTAAACATCCACACCCCAATCAATCATCCAAACAGAATAATCCACCCATCAATTACAAAGGTAGCCTATTACAACTACATCAGGAATAGGTACCTATATATGACAAACGTACCTGTATCACCTGGCAGGTGACCTCCACATACTGCCACAAGGTAGGATGAGCTCTGGCAAAACTCTTCACCCATTCCCTGTGAGTGTTAATCAGCCTGTTGGTTGTGCACAGAAGTATCTCCCCCTTCCTTGCTTGCAGAAAGACCTGGCATAGCCTGCCTCTCTGCTGGTGACAAGCAGGAGTCCTCCATGGCACTGTCTATCAAGACCCTTTTCTTCAGCTGTTTAAAACTGAGTATGCCAAGCCACTATGAGCTTCCTCAGACTGCCTTGTATGACACTTTGTACACATGTTAAAAGCACATACTTAGCCTATGTTGGAAATTAGTATATTAATTCACTTTCTCCTAGACATACCCTGCCTTCAGGATAGCATCCTACACACTGCTTCATACTTGATTCCCCCAGGTGTGCTCCACAAGGCCCCAGGTGTGGATGGAAGACACATTTACTCCTAAGAAAATCCTGTGTTGCTTTCTGTATCCCTAATACACATCTAAACCAGCAACCGAGTTCAAGGATTTGCCCTCATTTTGTCTTTCCTTGTTTATTTGGAGAAATCAAACATGCATCAGTGCTTCCATACAGACAGATGAAGAGCCTCAATGTCCCTTCTCTTGTATGCACCTGCAGCCAGATTAACTATTTTGTTCCCAGTGGAGTTACTATCACTGCATATGAGGGGAAAAGAGAATTTGGCCCATTTTCACATTCTCAGAGTCTTAGTAAAAATAATTCTCATTCACAGACAATCCAGCTTCCAGCGGCAGTCAGAGAGGAGCAGAGATGCTTGTCTGCCTGGCTTGGTGTCTAGCAAGAGAATACAGACAAAACAAAAGTTAAAAAAGTTAAAGATTGATGCCACGTGTTCACTTATTCCTTACATGCTTATTGTACTGCACAGGAAGTAATTAAAGTAAACCTGCCCTGAGAGTGCTGCAGTTGTGGTGTAACTCCGTGCCAAGTGGTGGAAGTAACAGCACTGGCTGAGCCATCTATTGCTGAGCTACAGAAAGGGCAGTCTTTGGCACACTTTTGCCCGAGGAAAGGTTCAGCAAGCAGATGGAGAGATGGGCTGAGGCTCTGACGCACTGTTAGCCAGCACTGTGGCAGCAGCCTCGTTCAGCGTGCTGTCCAGCTGCTGGCAAGAGCTTCAGAAAGTCACTCTGTAACTCAGCCAAGGCTGAACAAGTCACCACCACAGGAGTTAATCTCCTACGGCTCAAGAAGGTTCAAGAAGGAGGGTAGTAAGATAATGCTGAGTATTTGATGGCAGGCAAAGCACCCCCAAAAATATGCCAGGTGAAAGAAGTGAAAATAACAAATTCAAGAGTCTGACTTTACAGGCAAATGAGAAAAAAACTCAAAAAAAAAATTAGTTAAAAACAGCCTTCATCCCAACATCCAAAGACAGGCCATCCATGAGGCTAACAGAAGGACAGAGTTGTGCTTTCAGCCATCCAGTGCCCTGGAGCACAGGCACAGCTGGCAGCATGGGCACAGCTGGCAGCATGGGCACAGCTGGCCTTCCAGCCCAGGCACACGCAGCACAGCTGGCTGGCAACAATGCCACCCTGCCAAATGGGAGTCTCACACTCTGCACGCCCTGAGCTCTGCCCATTGTCCTCCCACCAAGATAACCATTTGTGTGAGCATCAAAGCTGGCAAGTCCCCCACAGGGCAGTGTCCCATGGTTGGCATCTTCCAAAGATACCAAGAAAACAAACAATATCTTTTGTGGAAGTAGGTTTATTTTGCCATCATGAATTCTTCAGAGGAAACAAAAATCTAAGTCATTAATCTCTTATGAATACCAGCACCATTTTATTACTTTGATGTATGGCAATAATTCCAGATTCTCACTGCTCTTGGCATTACATCTAAATGTACAGCCTTAGCACATTTCATTACTGCTTGAAGAACATAGTCTTATGTACTTTTTTTTTTTTTTTTTTGTAACTGTACATGTCTACACAGTTTATCTGGTCTTGATCTTTGGATATTAATTCTGTATTAGTGTAAAACAAATTAGCTTTTAGTTATCAACACTACAAATTATTGTTGTGGGTTTTCAAATAATTGAAAGAAAAATTGTAAGGCCATCCACAAGAAAAAGCTGCAGTCTTGTGACCCACTTCTCTATGGTCATGCAAGAGACTCATGGTATGTTCCCATTTCTGATATTTCCTCTTAATATTCTTTAAGATTAATTACATGCAGTTACAAAGAGGGGACATCAAGAAAAACTGTTTGAAATAATACAAATTAAAAATTCAGATCAAGAAAAAAAATTGCCAGCTGATCCTACAGCTGCTGAATTTCCTTAAACCCTTGTCTCCCAGGAGACTGATAGAACCTAATGAAAATAAATTATATATTGCTCTGATTAAGCTACAGTTATTAACTGAAATATCATATATTAGAAAATAATCTAGCTTTTATTAAGCAGCTATACTTTTTTCAGCAGGTGATAAATTAATTTGACTCTAAGATATAATCTTCTTTCTAAGGTATTCCATATCCAGTATGCTAATTTCTGAATACAGATAAATGTTTGTATTTGCCTGCATGCTCTTTTTGACTTAATAGAAGGTCACCAAGGGATCTAAAGAATCACCCTTCCTATTTGTCCTTTTACTTCTGCCTGTGTGACAGACAAATGGAGAAAGACCCTGAATTGGCTGGCAAGCTTTCTAACATGCAAGGTGGAACAGAGACACATTGGTACAGAGGTATGCATGGGGAAATTCTGCTTTATAGAGGCTCAAGATACTCTTATTTGACTTTCATTTTCATTTTTCTTCTAAATATGCTATTGAAATTCATTTGTAAACACGAGACAAGCTTTTCAGTAAGTGTAGAAAGGAAAGTATAACTGAAACAATGAATAATGTTCAACTCACCATCCTTCCCATAAATTCAAGCACCAGCTTCTTTGAGCAATTCACAAATTAGCAGAAAACCACCAGTGATAGCAAACTACACAAACACAGAGCTGTGCACAGGCCTGTGTATAGCTACATTTCACAGTAAAATGTGCTCCAAATCTCTTCTTATGCAGCAAGATTGTAAATTTCCAGTATCCACTAAATTTCCAAGCACCAAGAGCTCTGTGCTATCAGCAGCACCACTCACAAGTTTTATTTGTATGACTGGAAAGAGGGTAATGTTTAATATGAGCATCACACCCTTCTGCTTTTGGTAACATACTGTGACCACTGAAACCACACTAGGAATTAGTTAAATCTCTTTTTAAAACAAGTGAACCAGAAGTAACATCTGTGAACTTAAAGTATTTGTGTTCTTATCCAAGCATCTGACATTTAATCTTTTTCATTTTGCTTTGTTAGAAAATATCACCTACTCTGGAATGTCCTTTGCATAAGAAGCCTCTTATAGAGGTTATAACTTAAAGAGATTATCATTCGTAACCTCTTTATAACAACAGTCTACAATTCTACAATAATCACTAAAAATCATTATTCTTCTTCTTCTTCTTGGTTTCATTGTGCTTTTCAGCCCCTCTTCAGTTAATAAACCTACATTTTGAGGAAACATTTTCCCACATTTTGTCACAATTATTCTGCTAGCATAATATTCCAGCAGGGAGGTAAAATGCAACCTTTTACATTGGTTTTTGGTGTTGTCACATTTAGATGTACCATCCTGGACCTACATCTTGACAACTGTTCCTATAAAGAAGACAATTTTTTTGGAATCATGGTCTTAAACTTGCATGTCCCTGGCACAGCCATGAAACACATTCATCTTTGCCTATCAATAGCAGTTCCCCTTACTGTAAGAAGAGCAAGCCAAAGATATGTTTTGACATATGCACCTGCACAGTATTCAGGGTAGCATTAGTCAGTACTCAAGTTTTCTCTAAGTTAGTCCCTAACTTCAGCCAATATTGCAATAGTCAGTGTTTTTGAGTTTATTATATAATTTTTGCTACTTTTAGAGGAACTAATATTTAATATAAGTCTGTTGCACTAGAAATTAATGCTCTTTCTTGTAAAGCAACCAACTTTTTGCAGAATCACAGAATCATAGAATAAGCTGAGTTGGCAGAGACAAACAAGGATTACTGAGTCTACCTCAGAGCCCTTTCCAAAAGTCAAACCATGTGTCCAAGAGCATTGTCCAAACACTTCTTGAACTCTGTCAGGCTGGTGCTGTGACCACTTCCGTGGGGAGCCTGTTCCAGTGCCCAACCACCTTCTGGGGGAAGAACCTTTTCCTGATGTCCAGCCTAAACCTCCCCTGACATTTTCAGGCCATTCCCTCGTGTCCTGTCACTGGTCACCATAGAGAAGTGATCAGTGCCTGCTCCTCCTCTTCCTCTCACAAGGAATTTGTAACTGCAATGAGGTCTCCCCTCAGTCTGCTCTTCCCCAGGCTGAACAGACCAAGTGACCTCAGCTGCTCCTCGTACAGCTTCCCCTCAAGGCTTCCCTTCCCATCCTCATGGCCCTGCCTTGGATGCTCTCTGACATCTTTATATCTTTCTTATATTGCAGAGGCCAAAGCTGCACATAATATTCAAGGTAAGGCTGCACCAATGCAGATCAATACAGGTCATAACAATTGAAACTGATGTAATATAAAGATGATCAGGTGCCTATTCTAAGATATTACATGGTACAGTCCCTCAACATGTCATAGCAATAAATAAATAATAAATAAACTATTCATTGAGTTCTAGCAGATGCAGATCTGAATGTCAACATGGACTTCTACCTCTTGGATTTCCTTTTCAGTTACATGATAGAGAAATTGGTTTAACACAGATATATAATTATTTTATTCTTACAGCAGTTCATCTGAGAGGTGGGTAAAATTCTTCGTTAGTTCTTTTCACTATTAATTAATTTATTTTATTTTTATTTTCCTGAAGTGCCTACAATAGCTGGGGGAGGAAGGGGGGATGGCCACAGCAGAGATAGAGAAAAAATATATACATTTGCATAAAGAATTACTCATTATTTCATTTGGTGCAAATTCATAGCACCAAATGAACCTGATAAATATGTAACTTCTGCCTTCACCAAAAGTTTTTATATACAAATACAGCTTCATTGTAGAGTCCAATATGTTTCAATTCGAGAAAACAGTGGGTCACTCAACAATTTTTTTTTAAATCAAAACTCCAGTGTCATAAACAGTTTTTTAATGTTTCCTACAATGTTATGTTGACCTTCTTATCAATACAAAATAGCTGAACATGAGTCTCTGCAAACCTGGCCTTCCAATGAAGGAATTTCTATGAATCAGTGAAAGGCAAAATGCTTCTTTTCTCTTTCAATGTCTTGTTTTGTCTCTCCAGCACTCCAGGATTCCTCTTGTTGGTTTTAGTATAATCATGTTATTTTTCAGTATTTGTACCTCTTAAGCAAAACTAATTTTTGAGTGCTCTTCTATCTTCCTTTGGGGTATGATTCTGAGAGCATAACATCATTTTTAGTCCAGAATCTGTTACACCTCACAAATCACCTTGCAGACCATACATTATTATGGGTGGCATCTTCATGTGCTACAGCAAGGAGTGTAATAAAATACCCTGAATAAAACCAACCATTTTTTATATATCTTATAATGAGCCTTTATTACAACCTTTGTCTTAAAAAAAATACTCAGTTTCTCGAAAGCCTATTTTGGATTTATTTTAACCTTGCTACACATCAAAGTACAAGGATGAAGCTTTGTTCTTGCTGTCAAGACAACCACTGCCTCTTCAGCAGAAGGGGAAAAAAATCAAAGACTTGTAGAATGCCAGCTGAGTTTGAACCTGAAGGCCACAGTCTCTGAGCACACCTGGTACTCCCCACAAGAGCAGGATACTCAAGAAAATTGAGGCTTCAAATGAGCTTCCACATAGCAACCTATAATTTCTTTTCAGGGAGTGGGGAAAAAACGTTAAAGGAAAATTTGACATGACGGTCCCTTTGCTGAAGCACAAGGAGGGGTTCAAGATGATCTTCAGAATGCTGCAAGACAAAAGCCTCATTATACATAATAACTGCTTACCAGTGCCCCAGACTGATAACAAGCTTCCTTTGCCAATTTTGTTTTATCATTATATGAAGAGGTGATTAAGTTATTTTACAAATCTTTTCCTGTGCAACATGGAGTTATTTACCTCAGGTAGAACCGAGCAAGGTTAGGTTAAAAAGGGGGCTAGCCAGCATGGCAACTTTAAAATGGCAACACTTGTTCAAAATTTGCCTACAACGTGCAGAAAATATTCAAGGTAACTAGTGGTCTGGTGTGTATTTGAAAATTATCAAATATACGTTGTGACATCACAGGGCATGCCAGCCTTCAGGCACCGCCTTGTGTGTCTTGCCTACTTCTCTTTTACAGATTGAGGAACTTTGCCCTGTTTGGTGGCTCCCCATCCTCCCTGTGTCTCCAGAGTAACCTGGTGTGGCAACAGCTGCTGAGATCTGCTCAGACCAGACGAGGCTGCTTGGGCAAATCACAGCAGCCTCTCAGCATGACACTTCTTTCCCCCTCTCCGGGGGATGGAACAAGAGTAGCCACGCCACAGGCCACACTAAAAATACAGTGCAGATGGCTGCAACAGAGCAGCTGGCCATGTACCCTGGTCCTGTTTGGTTTACTGGTGCAGACATAGCCAATCTTTTCCACTTTATCATTTCAAAAGACATTTCTCCAGTACTTAGGATGTTGTTATTCCCTTGTTGCCCATTTGCAATCTTTCTCTGGAGGGGCAGAAGGTCTAAGCCAATTACCTGAGTTTCTTTTGCTGCTGGAAACATTTGCAAATCTCAAATCCTACAACAGGAAAATCATGACTGAGAGCAAAAGATATACGTCGAGTGACACTAGCTGAATTTTCTGTGCTGAAATGTTCTTACTTGAAGCGAATATGACTGAGATTTATTCATAGTTCAGACACAGCTGAAGTGAATATAAGGCCACAGGAGAAGGTCACTTGATAAACAGCCCCACTCCTGGTGAATTCAGCAGGAGGTGCCACATAAGGGACAGTTACTACACAGTTCATTTCTTACTGTGCTGTAAGAAATGAACTACCTGAATGCCAGCAGCTGAAATGGCATCAAGGCGGGTAAAAGCAAAGGTCAGGCTGATGTAGCAGAGCTCTGACAGTGTCCAGCAATAAGCTGTGTAACTCCCTATATTCCAAATTAGAAAATAACAGGTGTGGAAGAAGAATCCTCATCTGACAACTGAGTAGGGCATTGCTCTTTCCACCTGCAAGTGAACATATGACCCTGACTGTGGCCAGAGCTGTCTCATCTAAGCTCAGCAGATGAAATGTACATTTCTCCTTCTCCCTACAGAATGCATGCCCAAGCATCCCCAGTGACCTTTCCAAAACTCACCTTAGCCAGCAGGCAACCACCATCTCACCACGCTGCATAAAGGGAATCGTAAGTTTTCCGACTCATTTGCATGATCTTTTGGCCAGCTGAAAAATAACTGCTATCCAAAGCAGGTGCTGGCAATAATTGATTCTTTCTAAACCCCATGGGTTGAGTGTGAAAATGGTACTACATATGCTAATTTCTCACAATAATATGTGCATGAACTATTCTCTTATTTTGCCACATGAGTGCTTTGTTTTGAAAATCCCACGCTGTGTGGTTTCACACAGACTCTGATGTGCTCTTCTCCATACAGTGATTCAGGGCTAATCTTTTACAAGTGGCAAATAACTATTTACTCCTCATGAGCCTGTCATAGAGAGGCCATCAATTTCCTGTCCTCTTGATAACATCCCCATCCTTATCCAGGGGTAACAACTCCAACTACCTGTCTACTTGCCTAACTGATTAAAAGAATTATGGTAACCCCAAACAAATTGTTCTCTAGCAGACTGCTTACTGTGTTTCTACAATTACATCAACAACTATCATTCCAGCTTTTTCATTCTTTCCAACAGTATAAATTGCAATACTAACTTACCCTATAATTCTTGTTTTTATTGTATCTACTATGTCCAAAATCCGTCGAAGTATAAACTTTTTTTCCCAGACTTGTGTTTTGAAAGAATTACATATGTCTTTCTTGTAAATCAGGACTAAAATGTAAAAGATGCACTGGCTGTCTCATGAAAGTGTTTGCTTGGTAACTAGTTGTTTTTCAGCTCTCTGTATTAATTAATTCCTGTTTGTTCTGATTGAATTCTGTAGAAGTATTTGGCTTATTGTGTGGGAGCATTATATGAGCAATACACTCCTGGATTCTTGTGATTCCGATGTGAAATACATTTACCATGGTAGTTACAGAAATTATGTGCACACTTACTTCTTCTTTTGGACCATGGGGTTCTGCCATGGACAGATTCATTCAGTATTTATTGATTTCCAAGAAGTTTATTCTTAATTGCAAGTTAGGTCAGGTTAGGAGATGAGTAAAAAATGACAGAGGAGGTGTTGGGGACATATATTTCAGGATTTAGTCTTCTCATAGTACAGACCTGTAACTGTATAAAAGACCTTCTATAGAAATCCTGTCTATGATGGTACATGATTACTAGGAATATATGACTTAGGGGAAGGCTGCTTTTTGTCTTGTAAGCAGTTATAAACCAAACTCATTCATCCAGAGGTAGTGCAAATAACAAAATTTTCACCATGTTTTGGAAAACCTTTGATCCTGTGGAAGTAGGTTTATGATATCTTTTATGTATCTGTATGTTCTCTTTTTTTTTTTTTTTTTTTAATGATTAATGATGTCTATAAAGGCTATGTAAATATAAGAGAACTCCAGACAATGAGTAATGAAATGATGACTAACTGATGGTAGAAAACTGAAGTTTTAGGTGATGCAATCTAGGTTTTCTTCTGAGTTATGCATGATCCATCCAGAATGCTACACCTCAGGCTGCTACTAACAAGCATTTTCAAGGGACACGTTGAGCTATATCCTGAAGCATCAAGACCCTTTGGGACATGCTCACGTCTCAGTCATTCAGGTGCTGTCAGTGCAGTCAGAAAAGTTCAGAAAAGCAAGAAGTTGCTTTTGCAATCACCTGTTGGAACTGGCCCTAAACACTCAACAGCTTGCAAAAATTACTGTACAGCAGAGTTTATTGTGCTTGTTACCAACTTCTTACTTTAAATACTATTTAGGTTCTTTTTTCACATTCAAATTTTTAACAAGATGATTCAGAGTCCCACTCTCCCCACAATAACGTGATCAAACTTTTCCAAGTAAGAATGCAGCCGTTCAATACAGCTTTTAGAATACAGGTCACAATTCTTTTTCTGATCTGTGAAAGACACATTAATAAGCTCTTGGCATTCAGAGAAACAATCTTTTTCTTTCATTTTCTTTTAATGTTTGGTGTTCATTGGAACTTTTTTCCTCCACCTTTCAAATTCTGCAGGAAAAAAGCCTTGGAAGAAAATTAAAACTTCTTTTTTAAACACACTGCAATTTGTTGATATTTTCAAGCTTTTCAGTATTACTGCATTCACAAGTTGAATGTGTGTGCTGTTTAATATCAAACAATTGTTTTAGTGCCATTTCAAGTGTCTGGCTGTGTTAATGCCTGCTAATTAAATGTTTCAGAAAAAAAAATACAGCCTAAATTTTGCAAAACTTCATCTACATCTGCTTCTTCTATGAAAAGATGTCCTTGGAACAACTCCAGTATGTTAAATAGAAAGTAAATTATTACAAATAAGACAGTAATTTACCTGCAGGCTTTAGCATGCGCTACTGTGTATTAAATTCACCATTCACTTGCTGTTGACGGTCAAGAAGACAAGGGTCTCTGTGGCATGAAAAAGAAAGTACTATTTTAGGACTATTTAGATGGGTTATGTTCCTATGTTTTTGGTGTTTGGTGATAACCAAATATTTCTGTCCCATCTTCAGAGATTTCAAGGCGGGATAAAGAAGCTGTCACATTCCCCACTCTCCTCCAGCACAGAAGGTCGTTACAAGCTGTGGTTGCAAATTCCTGCAGATTCCTTCAGGACAGGGCTCTCACAAGCAGCAGCATGGCTATGAAGCCTTTGAGGGAGAGGATGCAACAACAGCCTGTCACAGTAGGCAGAAAACACATACATTTACATCTTATCACTTCAACCAGGTGTGTTAATCACACAACTTCTCAATACTTTGCAAGTAATTGAGAAGCAAAAGAAATAAAAATATAACAAGATGCAGTTGATGTAGAGAAGTACCATGGAGAGCCTCTCCTGCCTGGACCACCCATAACCATAGTGTGAAGCACACACTACCACACTTGTTTTGGACTCCTCAAGGCTGTGATCCACTCCATCACCTCCCAGACTCCCTATTGCACACTTTCAAGTTATAAAATCTTACTAATGGAGAGAGACAAAATAGGTTTACACTGAAATTTGGAAGCAAACATATGAAAATGTGAAGAGGGCTTTTTTTTCCAATATAAGCTGAGCGGAATTTTTGCACTGCATTGTTGTCTCATTAATTATCTTTACACATCTATCAAGATAATAAATGTAATGCATTTGGATGGAGAAAATTCAGCTACTTGCTAGAGACATATACATTAGCACCAGAAACCAATTACGTATTGTAAATCCCCTGATCATTACAAAGTCCACTTTGTTAAGCAATAACTGAATAAAACAAGTGGATTGCTGAAAACAAGAGAGATTTTTAAATCACCATTAAGTAGGACTGTTAAATATTTAGTGATTTTTATTATAACATTTGATATGACAAATCCATTTGCCCATATATTCTGATGAATACATTTTTAGTTCTAACCTCAACAACAATAATTTCATTAGCAGCAGAATCAGACCAGGTTGCTCAGAGCCTCATCCAACCTGGCAATTTAGACCCATAGTTATGAGAAACACCATTCCATCAGCTCATTTTAGCTGCTGGAAAGACTCAGCTCTAAGGTGAGACCTACATGGCTAAGCACTTATGCCCTGGCTCTTGCTGCTGTCAGCCAAGGTTTAGGGAAGACACTCAGGAAGACCAGAATGCAATTCAGTTCCCTTGGGACAGACACCTCTGTGTGGGCAGCTGAAAGAAAGGATCCAGTGCAAGAGGGGGAATGGGCAATGGGGGACATGCAGAAGGCACCATAAAGAAGTGTAGGGAATAAAAGTGAAAGTAAAATTATTGCAGAGAAATAGGGAGTATGGGGATGTTTAAAGAATAGAAAAGCATCCAAATCCATGGAAAACCAGACTCCCAACCATTGTGGTGACTAAAACTAAATATTTTATTCCACCTTTCTGTGTTTTAGATCTGGAGCTAGATTTAGTCCTTAAGGAAAATGCCTTGAAACAAAATTCCAAAATCTATAAAACCCATACCTGTAGGAAGACAGTTTAGGACCCAAAATTAGATACTGGGTATTGCAATACTTAGAATTTATTGCTGCTTGTTCAACTGAAATTTCAATTTCTTGTACCCACTCATATCACTTGTCTGGCAGCCACAACACAAGAAGTCTACACTGACAAAACAGACCTATCACTGACCAAATTACTGACTGTTCAAAAAGCACACCATACAAAACAAAGTTTATGTGATTTAAAAAGGAATTTTCAGACCCCAAGCCTGGGGAAATTTTCATGAAAACACCAGAAGAGCCAAGTCAAGCTTCAGTATTCTTCACTCACCCATATTCCAAATTAAAATCAAGAGTTTTTAAATTTTGGAAAAAATAGCACTGCAGCAAGACACTTTTTTCTTCTTGTCCACCTTCTTGGGAATAGCTCTGCCAAAAAAAATCAAACTTGTGATAGATACTGAAGAAGGAAAAACATCTGGCCATTTCACTAGTTTTTGAAGGAGAATATGGGACATTGCTGGTAGCAAAGTTTCTTGCAGAAAAATGTGTACTAAATTCAGCAGACTGAATCATCTCAGTTGCTGTTAAGTTCATTACTAGCCAACAGATGCAGGTGTCCTTTTTGTACCCATCATTTGCTGTACCTGTAATAACATGCCATCACAAAAGTGCTGGCAAAGAGACTTCTGTTTCTGAGCACTCTCACATGATGTGGGTCAAGTATATAAAACAGCTGTAAGCTACAAAGACTGCTACACAGGAGCCCTCCCACCTGTCGTTCAGGTTCAATCACCTGAGGCTCTTTCACCTTCAGATTATGTATCCAGGCTGCTGTCGAGCACCAGGTCTCATGTCTTCACAAGAATTATGTCCAGCATTTTCCTTTTGTCCCAGTGACTAGAATTTTTGTGCCGCCCATGACTGTATCCTCTACAGACCCCACCCCTTTTCCATCTTTAGCAATATCCTTCCAGTCCAAATAAGATGAAAGCCAAAAGTATCATCATCCCCTGTCAGCTATCTGGCAAATTTCTGTCAGAAAGGTGGCTGTGGTGCTACACAAAAAGTAACCTTTCTCCTTTTGTTCAAAAAACAAAGGTATCTTTCATTCTGATTATGAATTCTACTGCAGCTTACAGATAATACATAACAACTGATACAGCAAGACTAGCCCTGCATCTTTTTCTTATAGAATTTTATATGTACTTACACAAAAGATGGCAGAGAATCAAATCTCTAGTGGAGCCCAAAGTAACTGGAAAAACAACGCGTGTCGCTTTATGTTGTCTGCATGTTTTCTATTGTATTACTCTTAAATCATAGCAGTTACAGGTAATTAGTAATTTCTAGTTTCTATTAACATTAAAAAACAACATCAAGAACAGCTCCCTTTTAACAATGGCACATTTCAACTAGTTTGCCCAGGATTCTTGTTTCTATGGCCTGGGCTTGACAGACTAAGAATACACCCAGCTGGTTTTCAAACCAACACTTTCAATAGTCTGGGGAAGGGCTGTGTGACTTGTCATAAAAACAGCTGCCTCTGTCTCCCCAACCAGCCAGGAATAAGCTGAAGAGAACAAAACCTTGAATGAAATCACCTCGACTTTTCATGCAAGGACAAAAGGTGGTCATTATGCATACCAGGAAGGTTCTTTTGTAGCTGGTAATTACATATAAATTGGAGAGTTATAATAAAAAAAATCATTTCTCTCTTCATTTATTTAAAATGTGATTTCTACAGCCATTATATAATTACTGGTATTTTTCAGTAATGTTATTAAGAACAAATGAGCTAGTGTTTCTGAAAGAATCACAAAGATGCAAATACTGAAAGTTCCTTATTAGAACTGGTAGTCCAGCATGAAGCAAGTGGCAGGAAAAAGATCTCTTATTGAAAACTGCAAGCTGAACTTTTTCAGTGTTGAAAAATGATTAATTTCTATCTTTCTACTATGAAGAAATAAATTATCCCTATCATCTCTGACATATTATTTTAAGCTCTCAACTTTTCCTAGTTTCTCATTTGTTCAGAAAGTGTCTGTGAACTACTGACCTCCAGCAAGAAGCCTCAAATAAGACATAGAAAGATCACAAAAATTGTGAAAAGAACAAGAACAGCTCCCTGCTGTCACTACTCATGAAATAAGTATTATTCGTGACACTTAGTCAAGCACTCATTCCTGTGTACAATCTCAAATGTTTGAGTATAAGCAACAGTAGCAACATACTAGTGAAAGAATATAAAGAATAAACATCTCTTAGGAGATACACAAATCTCCATGAACTACAGCCTAGACAGATCTTAGAGAGCTAACCTAGGTTATATACTTCACCACAGTGCACAATTCTAGATATCTTGGAGGCTGAAAATCAGTACAAAGTATTATTAATGTAGAGGAGTAATGCAGGAGTGATACAGAGAACAAAGAAGAGAGAAAGACTTGCATTTCAAGGGAGAAGAATTGGAATCAGGTGCATAAATATCATCATGCCACCACCAAGTCCACCAGAATAAGGCAAATTACTTTCTGTTACTGGTAGTGCTTCCATAAATGCACAAAACAGCCAGAAAGCACAAGAAATGCAGAAGTGAATATCCAGTTCCCCCAGATGTTTTGTGATGGCAGAATGTAAAACAACACACATCTACTCAAGAGCCCTGAGGCTCTGATGTCCAGGGGATTCCTGCTGTCCTGAGCTACCCTGGGCCACAATGGCAGCAGAAGGCTCCAAACAAAAAAAAAGTAACATAACTCAAACTGTGGAAGACCAGACAGAAACCCTTTCCATTTCCAATGGCAGTCCATCAAACTTGTGTCTCCATTCTCTGGCCCATGCTGTCACACCAGATGCTTCTCATTTCTGAGGGCTCCCTCCCAAGGGCAGAAGCTCTTTCTCTCCCAGCAGGAAGGTACAGGTTAGATCTGAGCTAACAATGGGAAACAAAGGCATCAGTACTGGGATAAAGGGTGGGCAAGATACCTAATTTTTAAGGCAAGGTCATTTTCACTTTTTTAAAAAGAATGCAGGTGATGGGGAGGCTTTTGTTATTATAGCAAATAAACATTTTTTAACACATTCACCCGACTTTTTGAAAATCTGCCACGTACTCCACTGGTGATGGGAAGAGTCTCTATCCTTAGCTGACTCAGATTATTAAAGTGGCTTCTTCCTGGCTAATTGTTAAGCATCCTGGTTTAGCATAATTTTTTTGCCTTGCCTTTTCACTTGTGATTACACATGGTGTTAAATACTTTCTGTGAAACTGTCACTTATTTGTAATGGCATCAAAAAGCTTGGAGTAAAACTGTGTTCATCTTAGTAATTTATCAGAATCGTTTTTATCTTATATTTTAAAACTCAGAAAAGCAGCAGTTTAAATTTGTCTGTGACTACGTTCCCAGTATTTGCTGTAGGGCACAGAAGCCCTACAGATTTACATGTGTTAATCAGAAAAAAAAAATCACAACTTTTAGATCAAATTCTGTGATACATATGCTAGATATTACAAATATGTGAGTACCTGAAAAAGTATTTGCAGACCTCAGAGGTTCTTCAATAAGACCTTTTCACTGGGTTCGCACCAAACACAACACTAATTTACAAATAAATGTCTTTTTCTTTGTTTGATCACAAAATGCACCTTATTTATATGGTTTTGCACTGAAATATCTACCAGCCTTCTTTAGCTGGAATAAGCAATACCTGGTATTTACAGTGTGACAAAAGACATTTACCTGGAAGTAGAGCTAAGAGAGAGAGAGAGAGACTGAAGTTTTATGAAAGTGAAGCCTGTATATAATAACAAAATCATAATAAAAAGAACCATGAAAGGTGGGAAATCATAAACAAAATAATGTGTATCTGAATATGAAGAATGGGGTTAAGATGGGCCATTAAAAATTGCTTTTGAGCCCAACTGCCAGGTTGCAGTTTTAAGATGAGTGTTCGGAGGGAATCTTTGCATGATAGCTCCATTTCCTGTTTCAGTTTGTGCCCATCGTCTGGCTTTTCGTTCTTTAGCCTCTCCTCTTAGGAATATGGATGCATTGATCAGATCCTCCTGATCTTTTCTTCTTCAGGCTGAACAACCACAGCTCTTTTAGCCTTTACTATGCAAGATGTTCCACTTTCTTAATCACCTTCATTCCAGCAAGCCTGTCTCTCTTGCACTGGGCCTTCACCAAGGCTGAGTAAAGAGGAAGGATCACCTCCATGCTGCTAATGCTCTGTCTGATCCAGCCCAGAAGGCTGTTGGCCATTTCACTGCGAGGGCACACTGCTTGAACACGTTTGTTGTCCATCAGGAGCCCCAAATTATTTCCTGTTAAATTGGTTTCCAGACAGTTTGTCCCCAGCATGTAGTGATGCATGAAGTTGTTCCTTTACAGTGGCAGGACATGGCATTTCATTTTTTTTAACTTAATGGGACTCCTTTGAGACTGTTTCTTGAGCCTGCCAAGGTCCTTTTGAACTGCATCACAACCCTCTGGGATCACTTGGTCTGTTCAGCCTGAAGCCTGAGGGGAGACCTGATTGCAGTTACAAATTCCTTTTGAGAGGAAGAGGATGGGCAGACACTGATCTCTTCTTTCTGATAACCAGTGAAAGGACCCCAGGCAATGGCCTGAAGCTGTGTCAGGGGAGGTTTAGGTTGGATATCAGGAAAAGGTTCTTTCCCCAGAAGGTGGCTGGGCACTGGAACAGGCTCCCCAGGGAAGTGGTCACAGCATCACACCTGACAGAGTTCAAGAAGTGTTTGAACAATGCTTTCGGGTCACACATGGTGTGACTTTAAGGGATGGTTCTGTGAAGGGCTGTGTTGGACTCAGTGATCCTTGAGCGTCCCTTCTGACTCAGCTTATTCTATGATTCTGTGGTTCAAGGCATTAATTGAAATGTTATTGATTAACATTATTGGTCTCCTCAGGCACACCTCTAGTGACTGGCCTCCAGCTAGACTTCAAGTTGCTGATCATAACCTTTCAAGACCAGCTGTTTAAATAGTTTTCCATTTATCTAGTTCATTCTTCATCAGTTCATCAATAAATATGTTGTAAGAGATGGTATAAGATGCCAAGATAAACAGCTATGCAAGAAATTCTGTCCTCATTTTTCTATGACCAGACATAGCTCCACTGCATGTACCAAGTCTCCAAAGCCTTGAGCAACCTGGCCTGAATGACCCTGCACTGATGCTGTTGTGTGCAGGATGCTGGACTGGATGGCCTCCTGAATTATGACTTTTTTTATGGCAGAAACAACTTAATTGCTCCCCACCAAGAAGAGGACCCAGAGCTAGGCTCTTCCTGCTGTGGAAAGGAGCTGGCATGGGAGACACAGGGAACCATCATGAAGGAACAAGCTTTCTTCTCCTGTTGGACAAAAGGAGGACAGGAGAGAGGAGGGCAGTGAATGTTGCTGCTGGGAGGACTGAGATACTGCACCAGCCCAGCTTCCCCCAGCTCAGCAGCCACTACACCAAGGGTGGAAGCCCCTCACAACAGCCTCACCAGCCAGATGCTCTGGGTGAGCCCCCTGACTGATAGCACTCTTTCCCAACTGCTAAAGAACATTTCCTGGTGGCCAGAATGAAAGGAAAGCCAGAGGGTAAATCTAGAAGGAAACAGGCAGAAAGAGGCAAATAAGAAAAGAACTGCCAATGGTGCAGACTTAGCAGCTTGCAAGAGTTGGAGTTTTTTATACTTGCCAATTCTTTGCTCAAAGATGCTAGACTTTCAATAACCTCCAGTACAGTGGGGAGAGAATGCAGTTATTAGATTGTGCTAAAGAAACCCAAAGAATATGAGAACTTAAAAAAAAAAATCTTCAAAAAGACAATATTTTTTCCTAAAAAGTCTCAAACTTGTGGTTTCTTTTCATCATTCAACAAGGCTGAGATTGCTGAGTCAGACATGCAGTATTGTAGTACCTATGGCAACATTCACTCAGAATCCACTTATAATAAGAAATACAAAATTGAAAAAGTAGCTCTTAGAGGATCCTCATCTAGATTTCTAAAGGTTGCAGATCCAGAGCAGACGTTTTAAAGGGATTATAAATAATGGCACAGGGAATTGAAAAGCAAAAGCAGAGAAAATGTTACCCTGAGGAGCCCATAAATTGCAAAAACAGGTAGCTGGTGAACAAATTAAAGCAGTATCTGATACAAAGATGAAAGTCTGTGCAAACATGACCGAGTCAAGTTGAACACAAACAAACAAAACTGAGAAGTTAATAAATGAAGAAGTCAAGAAATCCCTCCTTACTGTGGTAAAGTAAGATAAAAATATAACATTTTGAGGGTTTTGGGAAATCAAGCACTTAGTCACTTCGTTGCAGACTGAAAATATATCAGATATTAAGTCCTGTTGGTTACTGTAGGGCTTTAATATCAACCAGAAATTAAACTCCAAGTAAGCCACTCCCTTCCCTCGCCCCTTCTGGTAAGAGAGGTACAAAAGCAGAGACTATGGGTTGAGATAGCAATTTAGTGAAAGCAAAAAGCAATTAAATAAGAAACACATAGTAACAGCAGCAATATAAGTAATAAAAGCATAGAAAAAAGGTGTTACACCTGTAGAAAGGTGGTCACAATCTCAACTTAATTCCACATGGACAATACTTTCCTTTCAGCACCACATCCTGTAGCTGCATCTCAGAAAAATGGGAGAGGATGGATGAAGGCAGAAAAGGATGGAGTCTGCAAGGCTGATGCTGACAGCTTTCCCACTGGAGAGAGTGAGGTAAAAAAATACACACCTCCAGCAGTGTTCTTACCTTTCTTTCCCAAAACCATGCCCCGTGCAGATGATGTGCATGGTACAGGATAACAACTTAGCCACATCCATATGGCACTAAGCTCTGCCCCCTCTCTGCAACCAGAAGAATCACTTTAATATTGCTGGGAGGTTGTTCATTTGAGTTGTCCCTGGAAATGCCTCCAGGACTACATCATCCTCCTCTACCCACAGTGCACAGCACTTTTGGAGGCTCTCAGTCACATCTGTACTGTCTCAAACACATCTCACCTGTCCTGTGAGGTCTTACTGCACACTGGGCAAGTCTCTTTATCCTGGGGTCTCAATAGTCATTGCCACACCATGTGCATGCTTCACAGCCTATATAACAGACTTTATTACAGATTACTTTTTGTTATAAACCAGGGGCTAGCAAAGAGGACCACTGGAAATAGGACAGATCAGTGGATCAGCAGCCTTTTCAGAGCTCTCCCCACACGTTGAATTACTGAAAATATATACAGAGCAACAAAGATTGCGCTATAGGACCGGCTCATCCCAAGAGAGGAGGCTCCTGTAGGGATGAGGCACACTGTCATACCTCATGGTGTTCATTTGTCATCTCTCCAGCATGTGTCCTCAAGCCTGGGCTCCCTCTCCTCAGAGGAAGCCCGTGAGCCTGGCTCCAGTAGTGCTCGCTGTTACCCAGGGACATGGCCAAGGCTGGTGGGGAATCAGGGGCCTTCTCTGATTAGTGAATGTTTGGTTGAATCCTGAAGCTAAGGTCCTTCCCCAGGGCACTGATTCGAGGGACAAGACACATGTCAACACATAGGACATATTTTATTTTTGCCAGAAACCTCTACTGCAGTCTGATATCATTCTTACTCAGAGAGATCACGGGCAGAGAGCAGGCCCTCTTAATACCTCCTTAATACCCCATGATTATCTAATTCATTTCATGAAGAGTGATCTGCCTCTCAGTTTCAAACACCCTGAAGTCGGTCACTTACAGACAGAGTCGGGCTTATTCCACTGAGCTGAGGACAAGAGATGCAGGCAAACACAGCAACATCTGGAGATTTGTCTCAAAGGAAATAAATCCCACAAAAGTTAGATCTCTTCTTCTCAGTCATTAAAGCCTGAGGACTAATTGGCTAGGCAGACAGGAAAAAAAAGCTGTTAGAACAATCTCAGTCAAGATACCCCATTACACAAAATAAAAAACAGTTTTCGTCCAACTTTTCCTAGGAACTTTGCAATGTTTTTTCTAGAAGAATCCACAAAGGAAAAGGAACATCTCTTATGGGGACAAGCAGAAATGGGCACAAAGCAAAGCTTGGAGCTGCAGAAGGACAAAACTGAAAATTAATCATTCAAGCATATTGTGCTCCATTATTGTGCACACTTAAGACATTTTCCTGAATGGGCTAATTTTGAAGGTATCTGAGAAAACCAGAATTATAACAAAAAAAAGTTCTTATGGCAGTCATGTTTGCAATGTTCTTCTGGGTATATAACAAATTTGTAGAAACAAGGTTAAGAGTGTTTAGAAAATCTGAAGATCCTACCCTAGACCAGAGCAAAATACTTGATGGTGATGTCATTGTACATTCTGGAATGTTTTGCAATAAAAAATGTAGAATGAGGTCACCTGACATGAAAAAATATGGCTTTAAAAATGGTTTGGGAATAGATGGAAGGGGGAAAGTGCAAGTTGACTTTAGGTAAGTCTGTCTATGTATTAGCAAAGCAAAAGACCCAAATTAATATATCCTGCCTGACAGGACTTAAAACTCGACCCAGTAACTCAAATGAGGACTACAAAGCAGTTTGACTTCTTCAAAAGAGCTAACTCCACTGAATAGCTAACTCAACTTAAACTTTTACTAAAGAGCTAAAACTCGAGTTAAATTCTACTACCTAACTCAAGTTGAGAGTGCAAAAGCACTAATTCTGCAAAGTGCAAAAGCACTAATTCTGAATCTGTTTCAGATTTCAGAAATCTTTCACATATGACATCCAGGGTCTAAGCATATGGTGCTGTAACTCTTCAACATCTGCACCAAGCAGCTTTAGCTCAACATCATTACTGGCTGGTTTTCTCATAAGTTTGTTTTGTTCTCCTTTAGTCAGGTTCTGTGATACCTTCCCTGTTCTCAAAGGCCAATCAAACCCCCAACAAGAACTTGGTCAGGGCGTAAGATGATGTCCATTATTAACAATATAATATGGTCCAGCATGAGTATGTTGCACAGTTAAGCACTCTTTATGTTACCAACTAGAGTTGTTACTTACATATAGTCCATTCTCAATATTGGGCAAGTTTCATACAGAATGCAGAGTACACACACATTATTCTTGTATGATTTCTTTTACACTTTAATCTTCTTCAATAGGGAAAACAAGGTGTTTGCGGTCCCATAAAGCAAGATGCAAAATTAAAAAAAAAAAAATATATATATATATATATGTATTATTACCAGGAAAGAAATCAGAGGTGGGAAGTAGGAAAAGGGATAGGTTTGAGCCAGACAAGGCAGGCAAGAAATGGGCTAAAAGATGGGGGGAAAAAAGACAAATGGGAACTAATTTGTGCAAGACCTTGAAGCAAAGAGTCTGAACTGTATGTGGGAAGCTATAACACAAGAGGTTTTTTCCATAAACATTCAAACTGAGGCAATGATATTTAAAAGCCTTTTCAAGATATGAATTTTGTAGCACTTTAATTATCTTTCTGAGAAAATTACTCAGGCAATCCCAACACTCTGGACTATTTTCCATATTGTTTTCCCCATCTGTGGAGTCACTAAATAATTATGCCATTATTGTGTTGAAGCCTCACCTATTAGGAATTACAGCAACATCTGGTTATACTGACACTAGCTGTGGTTTAGTGATGAAACTTCCTGCAGTTGCTTTAGTAACCACTTCTAGTGAAGGATAGATAGGATTAAACATGCTTTCACTCTTTTGGAAACTCATTAGTCTCTACATTACTAATGCATTAATTTAGTAATAATAATTCTTCATACTTACCAATGTACTGACCTCAGGACCTGACTTCTGGGGTGACATTTGAGAATGTCTTAGTGAATACATACGAGTTTTCCTCTGTGTTTGAGCAGGCTTTTATTCTCTGTTGAATTTCTAACCAGCACCTGAAGGATCCCAAAAGGGTATTTCTCCAGTCCAGGAAAGGCCTCTGGAAAGGCTGCAATGACATTGTCTCCTTCATCCTCAAGGTCTTGGATGAGGCAAATAAGCTCTAACTTTGCATGTTTCTTGATATATCACTTCCTAAAGGAGAAATCAGGATCTAAGCTAACAGGCTCTAACAAAGGTTCCCACTGTCAAGGGACAAAACAGCCTATTTTGCATACTGTTACATCTGGAATTTTCCAAAGAGCCCTGAAAACTTAGACACCAAATGTCCATTGTAATCCCTCAAGAGTGAGACACCAATCTCCTTGAGTAATGCTTCAGCCAACAAATCCAATTATGCTGAGATACAGGTGATGTGACTGGAGCTGACTGTACTCTGACAATGGCTCACGCTGGATGGGGGCAGGAGAGCACAAGGACAGAATAACATTAGAAGCCATGTGGCATTCTGTGCTTTGATAGTTGTGCAATGACACTTCTGCAGCTCTCTTACCTCTGGCAGCTTTAGATGCCAGGCTGCAGACAGGCACTCTAGGTAAGCCCAAGGACCTATTGGGGGGTAGTCTAAGTGCAGGTCTAAACATGCACTCTTCTGTAGATGTTTGTCTTTTTAGTAGCATAGCTGTACCTGGTATGATTAAGTCCAGGAGTGCTAACATACAGATCTGGATTGGGAAAATTGCCAGCCTTTTGGGATGCTGCTGACAGCACAAGCTCTAGTACGAAAGATAAATGAAGTTTGTCTAAACTACTATTACCTCTACTTTACCTATTCTTTAGCTAAAAGATACTTTTTAAAACTGACTGTAATTCTATCACTCAGTTGTTTGTTAGGTTTGGCATCTTTATTAAGCACGATAGCAATTCTGAAAGTCTTGGAAGGGTGCAGAGGAGACATCAGGAAAAGCATGCAGACCACAGAAGACTGTGCCAAAACAAATGAGTTTATAAAGATCAGTTTGCTATGTAGTCTATCTGAACATTGTACATGCCATGTCTTTCACTGTATATTCTTCAGACTATAAATAAATCAAATTGACATATATTCACAATCTAGCACCATCTGCTGCGTAAAGGAAGAAGGCATTTTAAAAGCAAAGGATCTGTTTGTTTTCTTACATGATACATCTTAATCAGTGAAATGTATTCCTTCTTTTATAAATGTGCAACTTGACTTTAAATATGACAAGCATTTTACAAGAATGATTTGAGGAAATCCTTCTAACTATGGATTCTCATTTGCTATTAGTTTCTGCACCACATTAAAATGCCTTTATTTCCAAAGCATTAAACTGAGAGCAAGAAGCAGGAAGGTCTTATCTGAAGTGTGGTGAATCAGACCTTTATGGAAGAAATGCATATATAATCAGAGATAAGGCTTATGGTTTTAATATAAATTCTTCTCATTTAAGATAAATATTGAATGTAATATTCGAGATAAATAATTGTCTGCATCATTGTGAAGGGTTTTATTTTGCTAATTATATTTTTTGACTTTTTTTATATATCTCCTTAAAACAGGTTTGGGTTTTTTTCCATTAGCTATGACAAAAGCATGAGATATTATTCCCAATAAATTTCATTCAGAAACAGAAGTTATACATTCATATAACTCTTCCCTATTTATTCCTTTATTAAAAAAAATATATGTATTCTTCTGAAATTCTAAGGTTCTCTATCTATGTTTAAACGTTTTTGAAGATCATGGCAAAGCAGAGACATATTCTAAGACATATACAGGCTACCTCAAGAAATTAAGCTTAAGCAACTTTGTTGCCCCACATGAAACTGAAATTAACTCATTCAGCAACTTAACTCTCATTCATTTCTTCAATAATTAAGTTGGTTTTTTTTTTTATACTAGCATACAATGTTACAGAACCACTGAAATAATTTAACAAACTTGTTTACAATTTAGATCTCTTAGACTAAAGCAGTGAAAAATTGTTTTGTTTCCTCTCTCTGCTTTGTCCAAAAGGCTTTATTCTTAGCTAGCTGGCTGTCAGCAACAAGAAACAAAGGGATGTTAAATTAAGTTTCTGCTTTATAAACAGAATGGGAAAAAAAAATAGACCACAAAATTTCAGTGTGTTGTTGCATTGAATTCTGGCCTGTGCAAAGCTGAAGCAGTTTTCCTTATGGGCACTGACAAAGACAACTGTCAGTGTGGCCACGGGGCTCTGTGAGCTGCAACCAGAACCCTGCCTGAACTCAGACCAGAGGCTGAAGGTCCCCACAGTCCTTTGTTTCCATCAAAAAATGTCAGTTTTGCTTGTTTCTACATGGAGGGAGGGGCTCTCTGGAGAAATAACAAGCACAAACTGCAGGCCAACCATCAGCCGTGCAGCTACTCCAGCACAATTCTAAGCTGCTGCTTAGCTGCAAAAGTGCATTCCCAACAGGACTCTTTAGCCCTGTGCTGTAGCTAGCAGGATCTTTGGTGGAGTACCTCTGAAAACCCCAGTGTTCAGCCTCTTTGATTTTTCAAGAAGTATACTAAAAAAATACACTGTCTGCTTTTCTGGTTATTTCTTTTGGTGAACTACTGCATAGCTGAGACTACTGAAAAATAGGTAAGTGCAAGTCTTACACAGAAAAACAGGACGCAGAGCTGAAACGTATTTTTAGTCCTCCAATTTTCTGAATAGTGCCAAAAAAAATTGTTCATGCTGTAAGAACCAGTTATATGCTCCAAAGATAAAATGCAGGCCTCTGCTGCTCTGACTCACCAGCAGGTTTTAAAAACTACAAAGGAGTATAAAGATTTCACCTCTTCCCATTCTTCCTAAAGTTTTCTCTTTGCAACTGCTTAGCCATCAGCAATGAATCTGAAGTGATGCAAACAGCAGAACAGTGATGAGTGCTTCCTTAGCACTCTGAACCTCACTTTACTGCTGTTGTCTTTTTAAATCACACTTACTCCATTTCAGATCAGGACTTCAAATTACCTGCTACTAAACCACTCTCATCAGAAGCAAGCAGTCCACAACTTCTAAAAAAGAATATAAATGCAAGTCCTTTCATTACCCTTGAAACAGGATATCGCATTCCAAACAGAACAGATTAAAAAAATCAAAATTTAAACATCAAAAAGCCACACTCAAATGCAAATCTACATAAAAAGCTTATGAACTTTGCTCATAGCTTTCCATAACATTTCAGAATATCAGCTCTAAACACAGATGAATATACACCTCAGATCTAGTGATCTGTTTCTTCAGCTACAGATTTTTTCAGTTGTTAAGAAACTTTCTCATGTTTCTTGTAAAATACAAGTTTATACTGTTACACATGCTGTAGGGAATCATTCTTCATTGGATTGACTTTGAATATACCTGAAAGCATTTTTGTTGCTTGTAGATTTTATCTGACATGGTCCAATGAACTCCAGTGAGCTTGAACATGACCTTGACATGCTGAACTTTACCTTCAGGTGAAAATTCAGAAAGTAACTGCTCACAGTCAAGTGCAGAATTGCTCTTTTCAGACAGAATTCTTGGTCTTCACCATTCCCTGACCTGAAGCCAAGTGCAGTTAGACTCTCTCCCATCCTCATGTCTCCCTGGCACATTGGAAGTATGAATCCAAGCCTTGCTGCTCACTTCATCAGATGCAGGTGTGGGGATTATTTTTTTTATATTGAAATTACAGCTTACAAACACAGTGACTATTTCAAAATGTACTTCCAAGCACATAGCTTCTAGTGAAAAAAAAAAAAAAAAGTTCCCTGGACATATTTTCAGCATGAATGTACCCAAACAAACTCAGGTTTTTCTGGATCAATACATCTCTTCTTTGCAACACCAGAGTTGCAGCTGTAGAAAGGGACACATAAGAACACACATGTTTTCATACCTACAGCTGAGCTTTCTGATCAAATCACATGAGTGCATGTGTGTTGATTTAAAATATGAGTTTAATACAAAAATCTTTGAAACTATATTCCTTTAACTGTACAGAGCCATTTCCTTGTTTAAAGCGATCAAGTCCTCCCTGAGTACTATCAACCAGATCAAAATCTAAACTCTCTTGCATTACAGCAAACTACATCTGTCAAAGAGCCTGGCAGATTTTAAATCAGTCCCACTAACTGCACTGGAGAGAGCAGGTGTTCAACACCTTTGCAAAATCAGGAAATTTTAGGGGTTGTTTAAAGCTGTAAACTCAAGATTATGTTCAAACCCATTTAGCAAGTTTAGAGGAATAAGACCTAGACCCCTGGTGTGTAAGACCCTGCCCTACAGCTTGGTCATTCACAGCACCATTCATCTCCCATGTGCATGGATACAACAGTAATTACAGCATTAACTAGTAAGATACATGACAGAGCTTTGTGCCAAAGTTTCTACCAAGTCTGATTGAAAACCAAAATTACCTTCAAGATCCTTACAATCTACTTCTTGGCAATTCTTTGCACCACCTGCCAGATGCATCCAGACTTCTTGATGCTGATTCTAAGAAGAGACTAATACGGGGCAAGTCAATAATTATCAAAACTGCTTCCCAAATTTAAAAAAATGGGATGTTACTGAAATAAATTGCTTTTGCAAGAATAGCTGAAGTTGAGTGTGAATCTTTGGAAACTGAAAGACCAGTCTGCAAAATGCCTAGTCCAGTTTCTAATAATGTCCAAAAGCCATCTCAATTTATTTATTATTCTTGGCTCTTGACTTCTAACCAGCAAATAATGTTCCATTCTTCACTCACAAAATGCACCCTTCATTATTCCCTGTTCAACTTAACTCAAAAAACCTGCATCCTCCTATAGAAAACAAAATACAGAAGCCTTGTCATTTAATGTCTATAGTCCTTGACAAGCATCTCAATGAGTAACATTTTAAAGGAGTTAATCTTTCTTCAGTCTTAGCACCATTCTTTCTGCCTACGCTTTCCACATTTTTCCTGCAAATGTGGTTAATTATTTTCTCCTTTATTATAAAAATGGGGAGGACATACCCACTTTACTGCACCTATCAATAATTACAAATTCAGAAGGTAAAACCTGTGGGGTTTTGTTTTTTCTCTAGCTTCGAATGGTAGCCAGCCAGAAGCAACGCTAAACCTAGAGGCGCTAAGAACACAAAATCCAGCGGGTATTGTGCCCAGGCTGGCTGGCACCGACCCTGCCACCTGAAGTTTTCCCGCCTCCCTCCAGACCCAAATTTGCCCTCAGGCAGACCGAAGGACGCGGGAACCGCCATGACCGGCACATGACTCAATGAGCCCAGGAGCTGCCATGGCCAGGCCGCAGGCCCATGAGCCCACGGGGGGCACTGCCCGCGGTCCCGGGCCGCTCCCGACCCTCCCCGCCGCTGCCCCGGGCCGCTCCCGACCCTCCCGACCCTTCCCGCCGCTGCCCGACGCGGCGCCCGCACCGCCCTCAGCGCCGCCGCCGCGGGGCGGGGCCCTGAGCCCGGTCCGACCAATAGGAGCGTGGGCCGCCGCGGAGCTCAGCCAATCAGCGCCCGCCTTGGCAGCGCCGGCCGGCGCTGCGGGAGGGAGCGGCGACGGCGCCCGGAACCCTCAGCGCGCCCCGAGGGAGCGGGAGAGCAGCGGGAGAGCAGCGGGAGCCGGAGCCCTGCGCCCGCGGAGCCCTGAGCTCCGTCCCGAGGAGCGAGGGACCCTTCGGAATGCCGGAGCTGCGGCTGCTGACCCGCCAGAAATGCTGCTTTCCGTAGCCCTGGTTGCACCCCGAGCGTCCGACACCGCCCAGATCACTGAGGCTTCGGAAGAACGTTGTCGCCTCATCCCTGGCCTGACAGGGGCAATAAAACAAAATAAATCAAAATTGAATAAAATAAGCCGACATGTGGTAAATTTTAATAAAATGAAATTAAACGCGGGGGGAAATTAGCAATGACGCCAAGCAGGCATCGCTTGTCGCGCGGGGCTGTGGGAGCGCAGCACGGGTCGGAAGCCGCTGGGGGGGCGGGAGCTCCGGCGGGCCGCTGCGTCCCGGGCCGCTCACCGGGGCTCGCCCATGCTGGAGGCCGCGCCTCCGCTAGGAACGTCGCAGGAATGGGGCCCTAAAAGTGAATGTGGCAGAATTTCTCCGCGTGTCTCCGCCTGTACTTCGGATTTCGATTTAGCCGCTGCATAGCAATTAAAAAAAAAAAAAAAAAAAAAAAAAAAAAAAAAAAAAAAAAAAAAAAAGACAAACGATATGCTGTTGCTTTTTTTGTTTTTCCCTTGACTTTGGTTATTTGAGGTTGGTTACATTTAGTTCAGTTTTGGGGTTTTTTCTTAACTCTAAGACTGATTTTTATATATACAGACCATTAATTCTTACAAATTGACTCTCTGAAGTACCTTTTTTGGTTTTTTGTGGGGGTGGTCCGAGTGTTACGATTTGATGGAACACTTCTATTAAAACTCACAAACTCTACAGATATGAAAATATTTCCCGTTTCACAATTGAATTATTATACGATTTCCACGACTTCACAGCACACATGATGCATCCCTCCCCGGCAGCAGCTCCACGGTGGGTGCCTTCCTGGGAAAGCAACAGACGAATATATTGAAATAAAGAACTGGCAGGAGATATTCCAGGCCCTGCTGACGGTGCTATAAATGACAACAGGATTTTCGACTCCGCCAACAGAAGAAAAAGATCCTCCTCTTTGCAGGAGAGAGGTTTTCCATTTATTTTCACGTCAGAACGACAACTTGCGTCTTGGGATAAAATGAATCGAGTAAGTGGGTGCACTAGCCCAAATGAGGGCGGGGAGGGGGGCGAGGGGAAGAAAAAGAAAAAAAGAGGAAAAAAAAGCCGACAAACAACACTACAGCATCAAACCTTTAAAGGAAATTCAAGATTGGCATTTGAATTCCTTCTTCCTATTGCTGTCAAGCACGGTATAGCCTTAAATGAGCAGACGAAGGATCAGATTTTTGTCTGAAATTCTCACAGATACTGAAAGTAATTTGTTTGCATTTTACATCGCATCGCCTACACCCCGGACTGAAACAGGACTTGATCCTGAAAACTCACAGTCTTCTAAGTGTATGGAACAATCAAAGAGATTTATCGTCTGCTTCAGAATTGTGAGCTACGCCAGACCAAAAAGCGGGGCTCCCTCCTGACTCTGCCTGCCCGAGGCACACGGAAAGCCTCAGCTCGGACCTGAGCGGGCAGACCCGCACAGCTGGCGGGTCACAGCTGGCGGGTCACTGTCGGCAGTGTTGCATCCTTTTTCCTGGTGAGTTGGAGGAGCTGCCAGGGGAAACAGATAATGTTCTGACAGACTTTTGTTTTAAGTTGAACTCGTTTCAGGCAAAGAATAAAAATATTTTTCCCTCAAATAAAAGTAACAATGGTTCTAAAGAAGAGTGTTTGCAAAAGCGGCACGTTTGACCGAGTGCAGATAAAAACAGACTAATAATGTCCAGCCGTTAACAGCTCCGCCTTCGCCCTGTGCAAAATAAAATTTTAAAATTAAAAAAAAAAAAAAAATCCTAAGCATAGAGAAGAAAGGATTGGATGGTTTTGCTAAGTGCGAGAATGAAAATCCTCAGGCGGCATATTCAGGGGCAAATTGTTTAGAGCTTGACCCAAAGACGCTGTATACAGACGGGTCTGAGCTTCCGATCATCAGAAGCGTTGTGAAAAACAAGAGATCCCGCTGACAGCACTTCAACGAACAACTAGGCTGACAATAGTTTGTCAGTAACTTTATTTCTTTTTTTAAAAAATCGCATGACAAACTGGAACCAAGACCAAAATACTGTGTCCACTGTACATCGTTCATTAGAAAACAAACATACACCACATTTGTATTCTACCAAACAGAGAGTGTATTTCCTTTAAAATTATATAGTGCGTGCTTTTAGAGTCATGCTTTTCAATATTTATTTTACATTTGTTACTCAAATATTATCTGCTATAAATAATTGCAACTTGATCAAATGGTGCACCTGTTATGTGAACTTCTTCCATGCTGCAAGAGTGGCGTTTTGTTGCCTGTTTTTTTTTTCTGTCTTTCCGAAAAGCTGTTGGTATTGCTTTATTAGGACCCGAGCAAGCACAGGTGAGGTGTCAGTAAAGTGTACAGGTGCCAGAGGCGCTTGCAGACCCGGGTCTACTGCGGAGCCCCACGGCTCAGACCGCTGGAACGAGTGATGGGAGAGCGCATAGAAAAAAAAAATCGTTTCCAAAAGGCACAATTTTCTCGACACGAAGGTACAATAAAAATATATGGCCACTGAAATGCGGGCTCCTATCGGGATGCGGTGCCTGTCCAGCGGGATCCTGGGCCCGCCAGGGCTTCGCCCTCCCGCCCCTGTCCCGGCACCGCAGCTGTGGCGCCGGGGGCGACGCCGTGGAGGGAACCCGGGGACGCCCGCGCACCCCTGCCCGCCCCGCCGGCGGCTCTGCCCGCCAGCCCGCGCTCCTCCGCGACACGGCCTCCCGTGGGACCGCCCCGGGAGCCCAGAGTAGTGGGAGGGGGGGCTGCAGCGCTCCCCTCACCCCGCCCCGCCCCGGCCGCCTCCCGCATCACTGCTCGCGGTGCCGGCTGCCGCTCTCCGGATCGCTCTGGTCGTCGGTGAAGCAGACGTCCACATCGCTCTCGTTATCAGTCTTTTGCTCCTGCTCGGGCTGCGCATAGCCAGAGTCACTCTTGTCCTCAGCCGCCTTGCCGAGGCTCTGCCCCGGGTGCCGGGATTTGACGTGCCGCTCCAGATCACGGCGTCGCACCAGCACCTTGCCGCAGTACTCGCAGCGGTACGGCGTGTTGCCCTCGGCGTGCAGGCGGATGTGTTTGTTGAGATTGCTGGGGTCCCCGAAGGGCCGCAGGCAGACCTTGCACTTAAGCGGCTTGTAGCCAGTGTGAGTCCGCATGTGGATCTTCAGCCCGTACTTGCGGGAGTACAGCTTCCCGCAGTACAGGCACAGGTGCCCGGTCTTGGGTTTCCCTCCGGCCGCCCCGGCCGCCCCCGCCGGCAGCGTCTCCAGCCTCCCTCGGCCTTTCTCGGCCGCCAGTTCGGAGAGCTGCTGCGTGTGCATGGCGATCTCCCGGTCTATGCTGGCCAGTGAGCCCAGCTCTGCGGCGTGCAGACCCGCCGCCGACCCCGCGAAGTACGACACCGACTCAGGGTACTTGAGGAGGCCGCCGAGGTGCAGCTTCAGCGGGTAGTAGGGCGCGGCCCCGTAGAGCAGCTCCCCGTTGTAGACGGTGAGCGGCATCACCGGCAGCCCGCACTCCCCCGCGTACGCCTTCAGCCCTTCGAAGGGCGGCAGCGCGAAGCGCTCCAGGGCCCCGCCGGGCAGCGGCGGGTAGCGGGCGGGAGGCAGCGCGGCCGCGGGCAGCCCCCGCTCCACCTGCCGGAAGGCCGAGGCCTCTTCCAGCGGCGACAGCAGCGGGAAGGCGCGCAGCCCGCCGCCGCAAGCCAGCCCCGCCGCCGCTGCCTGCGGGGCGGCCTCACCCGGCAGCGCTCCGCACTTAGGCGGCGCCTCGGTGGCGGCGCGTCCCGCCTTCAGTCCCCCCAGCAGTTTGGAGAAGCCGAGGGCGGCGGCGCCCCGCGCCTCTTCCCGCAGCGACCCGGCGGGGCGGAAGGCGGAGCGCGCCCCGGGGCACAGCGCCAGCCCGTTGCCGCCCGCCGGCCCCAGCAGCGGTCCCGGCCCACGGGCGGCCCCCACGCTCATGTCCAGGGCGCGCTCCTGCTCCTCCTTGCCCGCCGCCCGCTTGGGCAGCGCCGGCTTGGCGAGCGGCGGGGAGGCGACGACGGCCTCCCGCTTGACGGCCTCCCGAGGGCCGCAGCCGGGCGGCGGGTGGCCGCGCAGTGAGGAGGCCGGCAGCTCCTTGGGGGGCAGGCCGAAGGCGGTGGCAGCGGGCCGGCCGTGGTCGTGATGGAGGAAGGGCCGGCCGTGGCTCAGAGCGCAGTGGAAGTGGACGTGGGCCTTGAGGCTGTTGGGGTATTTGAAGGTCCTCCAGCAGTACCAGCAGATGTACCTCTCCTCCCCTGCGGAGGCAAGCGGAGGGACCCGTCAGCGGCGGCCGCGCATCCCCGCGCCTCCCCGCGCATCCCGCGCTCCCTCTGCCCCGTCCCGCCCCCGCCGTGCTGTGCCGCGGAGCGGTGCGGGCGCTGCGCTGTCCGGGCTGAGCTCCCGCGAGCGGGGCGCCGTAGGGCCGGGGGGAGCAGCTGCTGCCGCGAGTCGTCTGTCGGAGGGCCCATCTGTTGGCGTTTGCAGAGAAGGTAGCGTATGTCAGGGAGTCGGCTACACCGAACAAAGGCCAATCTAATGATCGTGAGCCCCTCATTACGCGGCGAGACAATATCCGATATGTATGGGCCATATGTAATCGTTCCCTTTCAGAGGACAATGCCCTTTGTACCCCGTCCCATTTCGACTTCTCTCAAGCGGAACAGACCTCGGTGGCCGCGGCTGTGGTGGCTGCCCGACACTACAGAGGCTCAGACTCCGCTCTCCCCCTCCTGGCCTTGCTTGCCAGGAGGGTACTCCCAAGGAGGAGCATGTCCCCATTCCCGACGGTGAAATGCCACCTCTGTGGCCACCTGTCTGTCTAGCAATCTTTTCCTTCCTTCCTTCCTTCCTTCCTTCCTTCCTTCCTTCCTTCCTTCCTTCCTTCCTTCCTTCCTTCCTTCCTTCCTTCCTTCCTTCCTTCCTTCCTTCCTTCCTTCCTTCCTTCCTTCCTTCCTTCCTTCCTTCCTTCCTTCCTTCCTTCCTTCCTTCCTTCCTTCCTTCCTTCCTTCCTTCCTTCCTTCCTTCCCCCACTTTCCCCTTTCCTTTGCTCTTCCCCTCTTCCTTCTCTCCTTTCTTCTATTTTTCTGTCTCTTTGTACCCATCTTTCTCTCTCTCGTTCTCCCAGTCACCATACTACACTGAATGCCCCTGAATTTCCCTTTCGGCTCTTACCCATCCTGACTATCCCCAGCTGAACCTCATCCCTCAGTTTAATGCACTGAAACACCTAAGGTGAGGCCAAGCGCCGCACAGAAATGAGAGCCTGCTCCAGGCCAGGGAGCAGCTCCTCACGTTTCAGGGAATCCCGTGGGTGGAATTCCCAGGTGTGAGACCTTGCATCGTGCCCCTCGTCTGTCGGGGCGCCCGGGGAGGGCGGGTCGCCGGAGTGGATGCGATGGCTGTGACCAGCCTCCCGAGACGCTTTTGACACGGATCAGTCGATGTCCGCTGCGGGTGTGGAAAACGGAATCTTCGCTCTCTGCGGGAAACTCGTGTGCGAACACGCGTGGAAGCATCTCACGCTGTTGCGTGTATCTCGCCGCGTGTGTCCTCGCCGCCGTGTGCAGCCTCTCCTCGCTAGCCGTGGAGAGGCGGTCCCGGGATCTGAGGCATTGTGAAGGCGTTGGACGCTGTTTTTCGCCCCGTCGAGGAGGGAGAGAGACGGGACTGTGTCTGCCCGGGCCCCAAAGAGGCCGCGGCAGCGGCCACGGTGGCAATCCCACTGCCGTGCATGGGAAAAAGGGTAAAGGAGCGGTACGGATGGAAAGGAATACGGCCACGGACCGCCACGGACTCCCTTCCGCTATCTTCGTTTGCCTAGGCAGGTCTCTTCAGTGGTGCGGGTTGGTCCTGGTATCCTCGGCAAAAGATGGTCGGGACCGGCTCCCGACCGCCACCGAGCCCGGCTCGGCGCTTCCCCGACTCAGCACCAGTTCAACAAGAACGGCTCCAGAGAAAAGAAAAAAAAAAGAAAAAAGAAAAAAAAAAAAGAAAAAATAAAAAAAAAGGGTGGGGGGGGAACCACCGCACACTCCCACCAAAAACCACCTCTTTCTCACCACGGTGACCCAAATTAAAGAGGTCAAACACAGAAGAATTCCAAATTTTTGATTTAGTTCGGTTTTTCGTTTTGTGTTTTTTTTAAAAAAACTCTTCAAATTTCTTCCGCTGTCTTTTTTTGGTTGGTGGGGGTTTGGGACTTTAGCTTGATTTTCCGGCTTTTTTTCCAGCATACTTTTTCAGCATTAAAAGAAGAGCACTTCAGCATGCTGATACACTTTTTCTGAGTCTGTATTAATCAGTCTGGAAACTGTGGGACCGAAGACACAGCAGGTCCGTAGGGTCACTTTGCAAATCAGCCTTGCTTCGACGGGGCGAGGAAGATGCTGCATGCTGGGAGCCTCTTGCAGACCTGAGCTCTCTTTCATTTTTCCCCCGAGTAGAGTAGCACTGGTACCCATCCGCAGCAAGGGCTGCTGGAGAGGAGTGGGGCGCAACACAGCCGCGTGTCCTCCTTGCTACCGAAACTTCGCCAGGCTTTTCGAGGGGGTGCCCCTCGGCAGATGCAGAGCTTCACTGCCTTTCGACGTGGTAGGGACAGAGATGTGACCAAGAGTTTCTTTTCCGGGTGTAGTTTTCGCACAAGGAGGGTTTTGGGCTCTTGCACATGGCACGATGTGATATAATAGCCAGAGCCTGGCTTTCCCGCAGTCATCCCTTCGGGCCGGACCCTGGTCACCTTGCAGAGCGGCCAGCCGTGACGGGGGGGAGGGGGCAGCTCCTGCCCGGATCGTGCACTCGCTCCCTTCCCGGGGACACTGCCAAGCTGAAAGATCTTCTGCGTCAAGCAGGAGCGGCTGGGGTCCCCTCATCTCCCGCGGAGCGGGCTCATCCCGAGGAGAGTGCCCACAGGCAGCATCCGCCACCGACGCCCCAGGGAGCGTCCGGAGCCAGGACCAGTGGAAGGGGGTGGCCGCCGACAGAGAAGCCCGAGAGAAGCTGAAGTGTTTCATCTTTTTTTCCTTCGCCTTTTTTTTTTTTTTTTTTAATGCGCTGCCATAGTATCATTTTGTTAACATCGGTGTAATTCCAGCTAAGAATAGGTTTGCGGATTGAAACAAGCCGTCCCAGACGGGTGTCTTCCCCTTCCCAACATCTTTGCATATCCTGATCTCAGTGTGATTTGACGCCGATTTAATCTTTTACCTAATGTATTCTAATTTACAGGGACTGCCCAGTACTGCCCAGTTTTGGCTTGACTATGTGAATCTACCCGCAAGAGAACCTGACAAGAATCTCTGAAACTCTGAGCATGGAAGGTAAACCCAATGTTTTTAGAAACAGCATCGGGTGAGCTGAGCTGAGCCGCATACCAACTATAGCGATGTTTCACAGAAACCCCATTTGCCTATCAAAGAATCATTAAATCGGGCCGATGACGGAACAACTCGACGCACGGGGGCCTTTCCATACGCTACCGAGTTAATAGATCACCCTTTAAATGTAAGCAGATGGAGTCTTAGTTTAAAGGGTGGTGGGTTAAATTTACGGCAGCTGTACTGGCATTTATTTTTCTGAGGGCCCACGTTTGCCTACGGCAGTTTGAGTTCCCGTCAAAGGTGTCAGCTAAAGAGGGTTTGTTTTGTTTCATTTAATTTGGTTGCTCTGAAATGAGTGCCCGCATCTCTACCTTTCTCGTCGTGCGTCGGCGTGGCCGTGACGGGGATGTCAAACCATTGCGCCAGAGGATTGGAGTACCAGACGGTAAGCTCCTCTCCCGGCTGGACATCTCGCAGCGCTCGGTAGAAAATCTGGAGAGACAAGAAAGGAAACTTCTTCAGGAGGCTTGGGAGGGGAGGCAGGTGGCGAAGAGAGGTGCCATGCCAGCCCGGAGCCGCGAGTGGGTACCTGTCCTCCTGGCAGATCCGCAACAGCCTCCAGTGTCTGCTCTTGGGAGTTTCGGGCAGCTCGGATTAACCCTATCCACTCCAGAGCTGAGCTCCCGGCTTCATCCACTAATTCCCCTCTGACCATCCGCACCTGGAAAACAGGCGGCAGTCCTGTCATTTTCACGTGAAACGAAACACAAAGAGAGCAAAAAGGTTACCCGTCTCCCTGCCTGACTGCCCGCTCTGCCTGGCCCGTCGAACCGCTTCCCCACACTAGGCAGTGGGCTGAGCATCGCAGCTAAAAGCAGCGGCGAGAGCGTCTCCTTTTGCCTCCTGTTTAACGCTTCCATCCTCACCTACCTTTGGGTAGGACATTCCCCAGGCTCGCAGGTGCCTTGGGAGAGGTGCAGCTGCCCTAGCGGGAGTTGCAATTCTGCAGGGTAAGGATGGAAGACCCTCTGCCCGGCGAGGGGAAACAGGATTTTTCCCTTGGGTAGCATTGATCCAAATGCACCTTGTCCAGTCGCAGCTGTTACATTTCGCTTAAAGCGATATTAAATGCCCAGGTACGATTTAAATTATTTTTTGTCTCTGATTCCGTGCAAAACCAGTGTGACATGCAGGACTTGTCGGGAGATGGGGAGGGGAAAGGGGGAGAAGATTCTGCTTAGCTACAAAGTCCCTGTAGCCCCATACTTCATAATCTGCTTGCCCATACAAAGAGAAAATGAAGTGCCCATTCCCTGAATGACCGTGCAATAAAAGTCATCGGAACAAAGCAGTCTAAAGCGAGAAACCAAGGGAGCCAGATGAGAAATAAATTTGAGTGGGCTGGCAGAGCGTTTAAAAACAATTAAAGTGCATTAAAAATCAGAGCGGAACGCGTGAGCCGCGGCTGCCCGAGGGGCGAAAGGAGGGGTCTCATCCGCAGCCCCCTGAGGAGCCTGATGGACGGGGCGAGAGCCCTTCACCGCCTTCTCCTCGCTCCTTCGCTCGGACACGGGCTGACCCCGAAGCTAGCAGCCGTGTGGCCGTCGTCCTTCCCGCTCCGGCTGTGCGGGTTGTTTGCAGCTCCAGGGGAGGAGGTCCTCCCGAGGCTTTGGGGGAAGGTTGGCTGCCCTGGGCTGCCCCGACACCTACGATCTGCACCCGGTGCCGTCTCCGGGGTAGCCCCGGTCCTCTCGCCCCGCACTCCCTTCAGGCCGAAGCCAAAGGATTCGCGGCCGGGAAGAGGGATTGAGGGGCAGAAACCCAAGCCAAACGCAGAAATAAATGGGTGCATCTGCCTCTGCCCTGCTCCTTCCCGAGACAAAACCCGGGGGACTCTCACAGCCTCATGCCCTCGCCTCGCCGGAGCTCCAGGAGCGAGGAGTCGGCCGTGGCACCTCCCGGCAATGCCTCAGTGAGCGGAGCCCCGGGGGGCGGGGGCTGGGTGGCGGGACCAGGGCCCTCCGACATCGGGCACGGGGCTCAGGCGACGCTTCCAGCACGTCTCTGTCCAAGGCCGGGGAGCGTCCACTCCTCCGGGAGAACTCCCGCATCCTCTGGCCTCGTCCCGGAGGCCGGCCGGGCTAGGGGCCCCGGCGCTGGGGAGGAGGGAAAGAGGGCACGGGCGGGCAGGCTTTCCTGGCAAAACCACAGGGAGACATCTCAGGACGTTCTGGAAATGCTTCCCTCTGCTTTCCTGGCTCTCTCTAAGAAGGGAGGATCGAAGAGAGACGGGGGAAGCAGCCTCTTCTCCCAAAGCCGGCTTCCCCCGAGTCAACGAATAATCAAAGTCCAGCGGTGCAGGAGTGACCGTAAGAAAATACCTTTTTTTTGGGTCCTGGCTCCTTGCGGTCTGACAGGTACTTGCCCAGTTTGAAGGTGCCCGGCACAGGACCCAGGCGCAGCCCAGCCGGGATGCAGCTCTCCGCGCTGACGCTGATGGCCGGAGCCCTGCTGGTTTGCATCGCTGCCGCTGGGTGTGAGCGCTCGGGAACCCCAACTACTTAAGGGGGCCGGAGTGACAGCGGCAGGCGGCGGGAGGATGAGCACAGGCGTATCTCCGCCCGCAGAGTGACGCGGCGCTGTGTGGACGCCGGCTTTTCAACGGGAGCAGGAGGGGTACCCCTTGGCAGGGGGATGCTCTGGGGCGCAGAGTTTGGTGAGAGAGTTTGGCTCCTCGAGCAGCTGCGGAGTCCCATCCAAGAGGGTCACATGGAGCCTTTCCCTAACCCTCCTGCATAATCAGGCGGAGTGAATGGCTGGCAGACAATGGGCCAGGCGACCTTCCCATTCCTAAAAATCCAATTTGTCAAGGGCAAAGAAAAGGCGCTGGTGAATCAAAGGTCTGGAGGGACCATTAATCCTCAGCATGGGGTATTGTCCCCGAGACAGTTACGATATTTTAAGTGACAAATCCACTGTATAATTTCTCCATAAATTTTACTTCCTTTTATTGTTCCTCGACAAACCAGTTTTGGAAAATAAGTGACTATTTTAAGTCTACTTGGCTGAGCCTTTTGAGGTTTAATATACTTCAAAGATTTTTAATTCTCTTCCCTTGGCTTTATTGTAAAGGAGATTAAACAAAGAGATGGGGAATGTTTTGAGGACTTGTTAACTTCTATTGATTCCCGGCGTGTGCCATACAGAAATTGGGCAGGTACTTGATGGGAAAACACCAGAAAATACCTACACTTTTTTTCTTAAGAACGACCATATTACCATTTCAGTGGTTTGGTTTCAGGCCAGTAATCTGTTTCAGAAGAGCTTTGATCCTTAAGGAGGATGAATAGCACAAAATATGAGCCGCCGTAGCCCCTGTAAAACACAAACCGCTGCACCTGCGAGTGCTGGGGAAGCTGGGTCTGTAGTTCGTACGATTAAGAAATAGAGACAGGAGGAAATAGAGACATACAGCCACCAGGAAATAGGCAGGCACGGCCAGCAGAGAACACAGATATCTAGCAAACAGTGTGCAGCTGGATTCCTCCCTTTATACATCCACAACTTCCTCGCCCACACATAAAATCTCTTGCACCGAAACCGCTTTAGGAGGTGGAACCTTCAAAAAGCAACTAAATAAAGCCAGAACGAAGATATTTGAACAGAGTGTGCGCCTGTGACCCTCCTCTTTGCATAAATATTTTAATTAAGATACAACGAGGTGCTAGGATTAAGACATCTTATAATTCAGGCTGGATAAATGTCTCATGAATTTTCCAGGAGCTGAAAAGGAAAGGTGTGCGACTTTTTTCCTTAAGTGCATGCAACAGTTCAGATGTCCCTGTCAGACCAAGAAGGATACTAACAAATTCAATTTTCCACTTTCGCTTTTATATTCCTATCTAATTCCTGCTGGCAGGTTTTCTCTGTTCCATGCCTCATAACACTCCAAAAAGAAGATTTCTAAACTTTTGTCCTTTGGAGAAGTTGCAAAGTTGTACATGAGATTTTATCCACTGCTTTCAGAAATAATCGTAGATATGGAGCTTTTTCTTTTTTTTTTTTTTCTTTTTTTTTTTCTTTTCCCTGTGGCGTTTTTGTAATAGTCAGCCCTAATAAATTTCAAAAGGAAAGCCAAAAAGCTACGCTTAGAGGTACATCTGCCAACAGATGCCAGGTAACCGAGCGGGCTCTTCTCAAGTAACCCGCTTTCTGCAAGATAAACCTTGGCACGTCGCTTTCGACGTGACTGTGTGTGGGAGCTTTACTCTGGATTTATGTGCCGCCGTCACGAGTGGCACCGTGAGAGCAAAGGCCACAGGGATGCGCATGGGGAACGAGAGCGATTTTGAACCGGCACCTCTCACCAGCTGGCGGTCGCAAAATTCTTCTTTCCCCTCTCCCTGCCCTTCACCGCGCCGGAAAGCACTGAAAGCGCTGCCTGCCAAGTCACCGCCGCTGCTGCGATATTTGCCCACGCTGGCCGCACGCTGTGGGCCCGCCGCGGCAATGCGCTGCCAGCCCAGCCGGTGCCGGCCGGCCGCCTTCCCGGGGCACCGGCGGCCGCTGCCAGGGCCGGGGCGAACCCTGAAGTGTCAGCGCCTCTGCAGAGCGGCAGGAACGCAGGGCTGGTCGGTGCGGCTCGTTCCGCCCTTGGCGCTGCCCGCGGGCGCGGGGAGGGAAGCGCGGAGCTCCCCCGGACGGGCGGCACCGGGAAGGGACGGGGACAAGGACGGGACGGACGCTGCCACCGCCCGCTTCGGGGACTGCTGGCCGGCACTGAGCCCGCGTAGGCTCTGAATGTATTTTTAGTAATGGTCCGTATTGGTGAGCGTGCGAGATAAATGTCGCGCCTGCCCCACCCCGTGCCTTCCGCCTGCAGCATCAGCGACCATCGATCGCATCTCTCCGGGGTGCAACGCCAGGGACTGTCCCGGGAGCAGGGATGGGTTCGTTTTCACTTCGGCAGAGCTGGCAAGAGGAGGAGGGAGAGGATGTGGGGAACTGAAGATGACCCCTTTGATCAGCGGCATGAATGGGGGAAAAGGATAAACAAGAAGTTGAGAGCAATAAATTTAAGCCATGAACATGTCCCTGTAACCTCTGGCCTGGCCACTCGAGGATGAGACCGGCTTGAAATCCCGCAAGCCGCAGAGGTAGAGAGAGGGCCTTTAAGGCGTCCAAGGTACCCTACTGCTCCGCCTCGGGAGCCGATCCCTCCCAGGCCTTAATGAGTCAAAAAGCGTGAACGACACGCGAACAATTTTATCAATAGGACCATGTAAAGGCCGACTGTGAGGAAAGTTATTTATTAATATAGCCGATTGTGGCTGGTTCCCATCCACTCAGAAAAGAAAAGCCCATGCTCTGGAAGCATTCACACCAGTTCTCCAATTTTTATTCTGTCCTGTGGCTCAAAGTTGAAGTTCCCCAAGTGAAATAAATTGTCCACAAAAGAGGAAAGGAACCACATTTTCTTTTATTTTTCCTTCCCTAAAAAGGAAGGGTGAAACCGATCTAATGTGCCCACTGGAGCAAGATGCAGCATGAAAGGCCGGGTGTTAAAAGTAAAAGCAGCCTTTGGAGCAAATGGGATGGAAAATTAAATGAAATTAAATAGCTTGAACGACCGTATTGTCCCTTATTAAAAAGACACATTAATTACATGGTTTCAGCTTTATTCAAAGACAATGTTTAGACTCAATCAAAACATTCCACTATCGCTCTTTATATACTTAAACTCGGCTACTAGAGGCACCATTAAAGAGAGATCACTTTTGCCCAGAGATGCGATGAAAGTTATTTTCCTTGGCGGCCCTTATTTATGCCCACCGCTGAACTGCCGGTGCCCCTGAGTAACACTTTGGCACACTGTTCTCCCTGATTTAACAGGTTGCCCCATAATGAGGCATGAATGTTAAGGAACAACAGTCATCCAAAGAGGCACAGTTGCAGAGAGCAATGTCCCACCAGGGAGCTCCATTCAAACCATCAAACCGCTCCGGCACAGAGAAGGTTCAACACCACATTCAGACCAGCATGAATGCCTGTATACAGGGCCCGGCTCATTATGCCGCAGAGCATCGCAGCAGAGGCTGGAACAAAATGCTGCAAGTTCATTCAGCAGGCCATACTCCGGCGGGGCGGCCCAGCCGGCGGCTCCCGGGGTGACCTTTTTCCCAAATGGCTTTGCCCCGACAGGGCTGCCCTTCCCCGGGCTGCGGGACGGGACGGTCCGAGACTCCCGTCCCTGCCTAAGCAGGCCGTGAGGCTCAGCGGCAGGTGGATAGGGATGCAAGGCACCGGGCGGAGGGCAGGGGGGAGGCTTGCTGAGACCCCGAAACACGGAAATCCACTTTAAACCGAAGAGACCAATATGGTCTGAACGTCCCTTTCTTTTTGCTTCTTTTCCCTTCTCTTTTTATTTCTTTTATTTTTAAATAAAATTGTTACCCTTTACCCTTTTCTCTGTTTCTCTTTTCCCCCTTTTCTCCTCTTCTTCCTCTTTGCCCTTCCCTTCCTCTTTGCCCTTCCCTTCCCTTCCCTTCCCTTCCCTTCCCTTCCCTTCCCTTCCCTTCCCTTCCCTTCCCTTCCCTTCCCTTCCCTTCCCTTCCCTTCCCTTCCCTTCCCTTCCCTTCCCTTCCCTTCCCTTCCCTTCCCTTCCCTTCCCTTCCCTTCCCTTCCCTTCCCTTCCCTCTCTTTCTCTTTTGCAATTTCCGACTATCTTTTCCTCGATCTCGCTCACCTTCTCTAGTTTCAACCGCTCTTTCTTAAACCCCCTTCTCTCTACCGCCCTTTCCTCTGTTCTCCTCCTTCCCCTCACTTTCATTCCTCCCCCGTGACGCCGCCCGCAGCAGCCGCTGCCGCCCCGCCGCGGCGCTGCCGGTGCCCGGTGCTGCGGGCGGGCGGTGCCGACATGCGGGGCCGAGCGGCTGCGGCCGGGCCGGCGGCCCCAACCAGCTGTGCGGTGCAGACGAGATGCGGGTGGGATATTAAAGCAGCTTTTGAATAGTAATTCAGGTTCTATGGGAATCCGGGCAGATGACAGGAGCTCGATTTGGTATTCGTATTGTTAATCGCGAGCGTCAGCCCAGATCGGATCCAAACACGTTTTGTGCTCGTTAAAAATTCCAGTGTAGGGGCTGAGATTTTTTTTCTTTTTAGCCCAACTTCAATTGGAGGCGAAGCTTGCCACATAAAGTATTCAAAGTCTGTCTAAAGTTGCCTTTTAACCGTGTTCCCCTTCTCCCGCAACCCCCACCGTATCTCTTGGTTCTTTCGGTTGACATGGTGCAAATAAAAGTCAGTAAACTTGTTGCTGAATTGCAATGTTTCGGTGTACCTTATAAATTCATACCTTTTCTCCCTCGATCGCCTCAGAATGAGCCCCTGCCTCAATTCGATTTTCCTTGCTGTTGGGCACATTTAGGAGAAAGTCTATTTGTGAAGTTCATTTCTAGGCAAATGTATTCAAGAGCTGATTGGGATGAATAGGACCGTGTGTCAGCCGCCCCTAATTGGGATTAAAGCACTTCGGACCATATGCAGAGAGTGACAGAAATTCTCAGGTTTCATTGTGCTCAGACTTCCACCCGCCTGGACACTCCCCCTGGAAAAGGGGGATTTATAAAGATTTCAGGGAGAAACTGAGGAAATAAAGGAGACTCAGAAAATGACCAGTCTAATGTCTCTCTGCAGGGCTGCCAGCGTGGCAACTGCCGAGGACAAGGACTGGTAGTGGTGGGGCAGTGGCGAGAGCCCTGGTCCCGGGTTTCCCATCAGAGGGAAGGACAGCAAGCCTCAAGTTTGTAGTGCCCAGCTTGCTTTCGGGTTTAGAAACACTGGGGGTTACACGGGAGTGAAAAACCCCATGAAAAAACTTCCTTGGGTTATTTTAGCCGAATGAACGGGCTCCCAGAGGGGAAGGGAGGCAGAGAGAGGAAATGCAAGTCTCAGGCAGACACCACTGCCTGCTCAGGCCAGGCTGACATCAGGGAAATGAGGTTTATTTGGGATGCCGTCCTGCTGCAACAGGGATGGCTGAGGGCTGTACTCCCTGCTCGGGCCTGCCTGATCTAGTAGAAGATGCCACGGCCCAGAGTGGATGATCTTTAAAGGTTCCTTCCAACCCAAACCACTCTGTGTTTTTAACCCAAAGTTGCTCCACGTCCATATCCATCTATTGCCCTGCCTGTTCGTCTGTCCGTCTGCATGTCAGCCGTGTCCTAGCAGCCCCGGCACTGCAAAGCATCCTGCCACTGCTGCGGACTCTGTGCTTGTGGAGCCACAGTGAGAAGCAACCTCCAAAGCTCAGGCCTGGCCTCCACACTGTGACTGTCCCGTGTGTGAGGTCGTCGGGGTGCAGTAGCCCAAAACGTGGTGAGAAAATTAATAATTAGGTGAGCGATTTCTAAACTCTACTGTCAGTTACCAGAAAGACGACGTTTGATCCCATCACAATCAGACAGAAAAGAGCCTGTGCCGCTACTGGCCTTTGTTTGCAGAGGCTACTCTGTGCCAATATGATGACGGAGAGCTGGTGACAGCTCGCTGCTCTCACCCTCTCCGCTCTCCTCTGCAAAGCGGCCATCGTCCCGACGGGGCGGTTTTGCGCCAAAGTACCCGGCCGCAGGCACAGCCCGTGTCCCTGCGGCGCCCCGCAGAGCTCGGCAACCCCGGGGCGACACAGACACGACTTCCAGTGGTGATGTAGAGCTGGGTGTCCCCTCCGTGAGGGAAATGCCCTGGCGCTACCTGTAGGCTTGTTCGTGGCGGTGGGAAAGGTCCTGCCCCCGCCACCTGATCACGCTGGTCATTTATGCGGGCACCTTCCCACCTCCTGTGGGGCTAGCCGAGTGGGGAAAGGAAATGGGGAGTGTCCCGTAAGGCTCCTGGTGCCCCATTTCCAGCTTTGAACAGGGAATGCGTTACAAACATTTGTGTGCGACATGCGAGGCTCGGCTGACCTGGAAAACAGCGCTATGACTCTTAACATCAGATATTGCCGAAGTCTCGGATCAGGGACTGAAGTCGGTTCTCTAGGGCGGGTTTGCCCCTGCATACCGCTCCTGGAAAGTGGAAGGTCTGGTTTAGAGGACACTGACAGAGCCCCCTGTTCCCAGTCTCCTCCCGCACCGCCGGGCGCCCGACGTTCGTATTCTTGCAAGACAAAGAGCGGCGGGCACGGTCGTGCGTGGCGCTGTGCGGGGGACAGGGCACAGCAGTTGTGCCGAGTGGCCGCCGCTGAGGCCGGTAGAAGCCACTGACATAATTTCGCAGCAACTACGGTTGGCTAAGGGCCGGAGGAAAAGGGAAAAGCCCAGCCCTGACGTGCCTCCGCCCCGAGACGGTCACGATATTTAAATAAAAAAGGAAAGGGCATCCCCGCGCCAGCCGGCAGCGCTGCCTCAGCTTTCGGAGCGAGGGATCGGGAGGGTTTGCCAGCACAGCCCCAGCCCTGCCGGGGCAACCCGTGTTTGCCGCTGCCGAGCTAAACCTTAGCCCTTCCCTGAGGAGAAAAACGCGGCCCGGGGCCAGGGCGGGGGAACAGGGGCTCTGCCTCCGGCTGCCCGGTACCCCCGAGGTGCCTGTGGAAGGGATGTCCAGGAGGGCACAGTACCTGGAGGCTGCTCCTCCGGCTATAGGCATATAAGTGTCGCAGGCACCTCAGAGGCATCAGGGATGTGGGTTTGCCTGTAAATCCGTACACACGCACCTGAATATGTTTATGTGTAAACATACCCAGGGATTTATTTATAAATTGATATGCTCGAATAACTGCGATCCTTTTCCCCCCCATGGTTTTCGTGATAAGAGCACAGGAATGAAGGCCCTTCCTCTCCTTCCTGACCGTCCCTGAGACACGGGGCTGTTTGTGAAAAGCATGTGGAAAAGTCAAAGATTACCGAACGTATACAGGACCGATGTCTTAGGAAACATCTGCAAAAGTCTGTGTGGCGCCGAGCTGTTCCTGCGCTCCAGGGAGCAGCAGGGTGAGGAAACAGGGGGTGCTTCCCTCCCTCCCCGTCCTCCAGCATCAAATATCCCCGGAATCCAATTCATGGAGATGTCTTCTGATCTGAGCTCTCTCTGAGTCAGGCTTTGTAAAGACAACGGCTGTAACACTTAAATCAGGTTCCCTCCACCTCTAGGCAGGCAACCTAGTATTGACTTTTTATTTCAGCCTAGGCTTTAATTGTTTGGGGTTTTTAAATATACAGTGGGAGCACCCTTCTCTGAGCATATCCTCAGACTGTCTCTATCCGTTCTGACAGCTTGATAGATTCCAGCCAGACCCTGAATCTCTTCCAGGGATGAAATTGTGCAGCGACAGGAGAAGCCAAAGCACGCAGGCAGAGAGCCCATCCCGCAGAGTTCCCCTCCTCATCCTCAGAGGAATTCTCTGCCGTGCTCAGCTCGGCTCAAGGCGAAAAAAGAATTATGTGAATTTGTTGCATTTTCCTGAAGAGCTAACAGGGCGGGAGGGGGGGCTCACCTCTTTTAAAATCAGCCGTGTTTACAGAAGAATTGCAGCTGTAAAATAAGGCACTTAATTTCTGTAAATATTCTCCTCGAGGGGCACAGTTACAGTACGGTAACAGCAACGACATAGCTGGAGCTTGTTTCTTAGGTGGATGCCAAAAACCTCGGGAGAAGCAAGTGCCATCAGTGCCGGGACAGGAGCGCGGAAAAGGCACCGTGCCCGCTCTCGCGGCGGATGCCCTCGGTTCGGGAGTCGGGAGGTGCAAACGGTGGTGGTTTGATCTGAGGAGAGGCAGGGGAAATAAATCATTGGCACGGAAGAAAGAAAGGGATGGAAAAATGGTAGCTGCTGGAAGGAAGATCTCTCAGTGCAGTGGCACCAGGGAGCAGGGCAGAGCTTGCTGGCTGGCTGGTAACAGTGTAAATGGAGAAAGAGATCGGTTTTGCCAGCGAGTAGGAGAAAGGGCTATAAGAGAGCTGACTTCCTAATGAGCGCATATAATGTTGTTAAGGGTTTCAGCGTTTTATGCTGAAGATACGACTTTTCAAGACACGAAGAAAAAAATAGAATTTTAGCAAAAATGCAGCCATCGGAAACTGTTCGTTACACTCTGGTAAACATTCCCTCATGGTAAAATTGTTGGTGGGGGCGGGAAGCAAAGCAAGAAAACGCATCTTCTAGTATGTGCAGCTCTCTAATTAATGAATTTGACGAACTGAAAGGTCTTTCTCTGGTCCCTGTGACTTGACTTGTTTCTTTTTTTCCTTTTTATTTTTTTCCTTTTTATTTTTTTCCTATTTTCCCCCTTTTTTTCCTTTATCTTTTTTTTAACCCAATAAGGATACCAGATTTGATTTACATATGCTGAATACCGCAGGTTAAACCCAGATTATCTAGGGTTTATCAAGTACATAACGAAGAACAGCTCTTTTTCTTCTGTTTATTTTGCCATTGTATATTCCGACGCTGAAATAGGCATCATTTTTGACATATTTGGAGTTATAAGACCAAAGAAACTTGTAGGTGTCATCTGTCAAAAACAATTTTTCATAACAGCCTGCAGATGTAATGTTGTTCTTTCTATTCATTGTTTGTGCTATTAAAATCTAAATAAAATCTAAATAAAATTATTCAGTATTTTTTGCCCAGTCGCCTGTGGGCCGTTGCCCTCAGTTTCCCCAGTGTCATCATCTTTCAGTCTAAATATTCAAATACACATTTAGAAGAAGAGGACAGATTAACCTCAAAGTTTCTGTCTCACTCTGCGTCTCACACACGGAAAAACAAGGGCACACTTCGGGCACAGACATACAGAAGGGTTAGCTCTTCCACAGCTAGGAGGGAAAAATCTTATTTATCTTTGAATATTTCTATCACAGCTTGGTATTTGGTGTGGGTTTTTTTTTTTATTTTAAATAAGCTGACCTCCTTAAATTATTTGTGGAATGAACACTTAAAACCGGATTTGAATCAAGTTTTGCTCGGCTCAAAATTTCAGAGTCGAATAAATCCCTTCTTTTGTGTCATTGTTTTTAAAGCTGAATTAGGATGCCCACCATACAGGTATTCTGCCTGAGAAAGGACTTGTCCCGAGGTATTTGAAAAACAAACAAAAAAAAATCGACTGCGCACACTGAGTTACCTCTGAGAAAAGGTTTTCAACAGTACATGTCAGCTAGAGCAGCCCCCCAGGCTTTAGGGCTCACCCCCAGGTACAGAAACAGCTTTCGGATGAGTGTGGGATTGGACCTTCTGCAAACGCACGCCCCCACAGAAGGAATACTTCCCTTCCAATGATCCCTTCTGAGCCTTCCAGGCAGCCCCCGAGGTGGCCGCACCCCCGGGCACCGAGCTGCCAACGCCACACCAAGCTGTCCGCACCCGCTGGCACTGCGGCTTGCGGGCCAAGTCCCTGCCCTGCCCGATCTGTGGAAAATCCTGCAACCCCCGGAAACTTTTATTTGAGAAAGAACAGCCCCTTCTACAGTCTGGGTGCCCCGTAGCTGGCATGCTGAGATTTTCCAGTACTTAACCTTGCAAAGAAAAAAAAATTTTTTTCGAATTTGGGGAAATCAAAAATACGCTTGTCACCTGGGATGAGCTCCCAGGAGAGGAAATACCTGGATTTTCATCACAGCCCACCTGAAACTGTCACCCTGCCCCGTTGTGCCAGTGGTCAAAGCGAGCCCCGCTCTCCGTGTCTCTCAGCTCCTATAAATATCAACCTTATCGGCGCTCCCCCCGCAGTCTGTCCGTGGGAGGAGAAGCCGGCCCGGAGCCGCGGGGTTCGCAGCGCAGCCGCGCATATTGTACGGAGAGACTGCGGGATGTTGTCGGGGGCAGGCTGCGGTATCCCTGTCCTGCGGCCCCGCCGGGCCGGCCCCAGAGGCGGCTTTTGTTGGAGGCCATTTGAACCTGGGGCGATAAGACAGCAGTTTCTCAAATTCCCTCTGGGAGCCCGCAAAACCAGGTGGAAAATATGTACATAAGATATATATGTGTGTGTGTGTGTGTTTCTCATATATGAAATCTGTCTGGGGTAATAGAGACACAGAATTCTAAAATGGGGCAGGAATACATTTTATCTCTTTGGTTGTATAGTTGTTCTTTACTTATATAGATCCAGAAATTCCCTCTGAGTTTCTGGCTTGGAGAGAAACCGTTCATTACCAGATAGAGCAAGGCAGCGAAGCCTGCCCTTGTGAAAGCATCTCTCAAGCATGATCCAGCGAAGATGCAACTAATTAACTCGCTTCTCTGTTTTCCACTCATTTCTCTCCTGTAATGTCAGATGCTTGTTGGGGAAGGGGGTGGGTTTCTCCTCGGGCCAGGCTCTGCCGTGCTCACCAGGAGCTGCAACCCCCTCCCGCCTGCCGGGTTGCTTCAAGGTTACCCAATACCTTCGCGAAGTCGTGCAGAAAATCCAGCTCCCGAGGTCCCACAGGACCGAGTCAAGCAAGAAAATAAGTGTTCCTCATTTTATTTGAGTTAATAAAAGCGACACAACTGCTGCACTAGCGGGAGGCTCAGGTTGAAGGTGGAAGAGCTGCTCTCCAGGGGGAAATGCAGGATTTGAGTGAAAACCTGGAGGAATAGTGAGAAAGGAAGGAGAGGTCTGGAGGAAGTGGGCAAAGCCCCTGTGCAAGCCTGGAATAGCAAAGGAGCATCCCTGCTATTTTGCAGGGGGGTAGGCTGCCAGCCACTTCCATTTCACAGCAGTATCATTTTCTGTGGAAGGGCCAAGAGCTCAGTGCAAAAATCTACACCCTTGAGGCAGACTTGCTTTCTCCTTCCCTTCTCAACGAACCATTCTCCATCATTTATTATCAGTCCTGATTAACTGGAGAGGCCAGAGACAACTGAGGGTTGGCCAATGTGATGCCCATCTACAACAAAGGTCATAAGGAGGATGTAGGGAGCTACAGGCCTGTTAGCCTGGCCTCGGTTCCAGGGAAGGTTATGGAACAGATTATCTTGAGTGGCATCACTTGGCACATACAGGACAACCAGGACATCAGGTGCAGTAAGCACAGGTTTGGGAAAGGCAGGCCCTGCTTGACCAAGTTGATCTCCTTCTACAACCAGGTGACCCATCTACTGGATGAGGGAAAAGCTGTGGATGTTGTCTACCTGGACTTCAGTAAAGATTTCAATACTGTCTCCCACAGCATTCTCCTGGAGGATCTGGCAGCCAATGGCTTGGACAGGTGCTTTGATGGGTTAAGAACTGGCTGTTTGGCTGGGCAAAAAAAGTGGTGGTGAATGGTGTTGCACCCAGTTGGTGGCCACTTAGTAGTGGGGTTTCCCCAAGGCTCAGTTTTGGGACCAGTGCTGTTTAATATTTTTATCAATGATTTGTACAAGAGGATCAAGTGTACCTTCAGTAAGTTTGTGGATGACAGTAAGTTGGGTTAGAGTGTTGGTCTGTTGGAGAGTAGGAAGACTCTGTAGAAAAATCTGGATAGGCTGGATTGATGGGTCAAGGCCAACTCTATGGAGTGTAATAAGGCAAAGTGTTGGGCAGAAGTGACTGGAAAGATGCCCAGTGGAAAAGGAACTGTGGGTGCTAGTCAACAGCTGGATGAACACCAGCCAGCATGTGCCCAGGTGGCCAAGAAGGTCAGTGGCATCCTGGCCTGTATCAGCAAGAGTGTGGCCAGAAGGACTGGGGAAGTGATTGTCCTTCTGCACTTGGCACTGGTGTGGCCACACCTCAAGTCCTTGTTCTGGGCCCCTCATTACAAGAAAGACATTGAGGTGTTGGGGTGTGTCCAGAGAAGGGTCTAGAGAGTAAATCAGAAGGAGAGGTTGATGTTCAGCCTGGAAAAAAAAGGAGGTTTAGGAGAGACCTTGTCACTCTTTACAACTGCCTGAAAGGTGGTAGAAGTAAGGTGGGGGTTGGTCTCTTCTCCCAGGCAACTAATGACATGATAAAGGGAAATGGTCTCAAACTGCTCTAGGAGAGGTTGAGGTTGGACATCAGAAAGAGTTTTTTCATTGAAAGAGTAGTTAAGCATTGGAACAGACTGCTGTGGAAAGTGGTGGAGTCATAATCTCTGGAACTGTTCAAAAAACAACTGGATGTGGCACTTTGTGCTATGGTTTTCTTGACATGGTGGTGCTTGGTCAAAGGATGGACTCAATGATCTCGGAGGTCTTTTCCAATCTTAACGATTCTATGATTCTATGAAAAGTTGTTTAGGGTGCAGAGAGGCACCCAGGGATGTGGGTAGCATAGAGTCCTGTCCTGGCTGGGCAGCAGCTGTGGTCAGCTTCCTGACTTCTCAGGAAGCCTTTCATTATCCATACCTGCTTAATGCTTGTTTAACTGAACATTTGGGAAGAGGTGAGAGAGAGGCAAACTCTCCCTGTGAGGTGCAGGCTACCTAAGAGACCCTCAGTCCACTGTTAGCGTCCCAGCACAGGTCCCCAATGGAGTGACCCTGGCAACTTGGTCCTTCCTGGAGGCAAAGCCCTCCTTGATGGGACACATGCCCCATGTGAATGGGTGGCCGGCCTGCAGGTGACCCTGCGACTCTCAGGGTTTGAAGGACAGCCTGAATAACTACCTCAGCCTGGGCAGGGTGAGCTGCTCAGGATCCAGACCCACAGGCTACTCCCTGCATGGAAAGCCTGAGCCATCTGAGTGGAGGATGCATTTCAAGGAGACTAGAAAAAAATCAAAACAACAAAACATTGATATGATACTCCATCCTGCATATGCTCCTGCTGCATGTTTTACTGAGAGGAGGTGGGGCTAAATGCCAGTGTGTCTGTGACCCAGAAAGGAAAACCCTTTGAAATAACAGGCTACTATGTGGGAATGCTGATTTTAAAAAAATTATTTTAAGCAAAGGTCAGTAAGAGGTGGCTGAACCATCTATCCTCATCAAGAAGTTCTCACAACAGAGCTGATGGTTTTAATTACACTTCTGTCCCTTGTTATTTATCCTCATGTTGTAAAACAAACCCTCATTATTCTAAGGTCTTTCCCTCATCTAATGAAATTATCCTGAATGTCTTTGACATAAAATATTAAATGGTTGCTTCTGCAGGAGTCTGCTATTGGTGTGGAAGTGGAAGTGTCTGTGATGGTGCTTCAAATAAAAAATTCTCCCACATAAATCCTTTTCCCCGACATTGTCATTCAAAATAACAGGATCATTATGTTCAGATACATGCATTACTGAGCAGCTGAACTTTTGTTTCATATGTATAAATATTATTTGTGGCTACTTGCTGCTGGTTTGACACATGGAGTCACATCCAGGGTTACCACTCCTCCAATCCACCTCGCTTGTTGCAAAATATAGCCTAAAAGACTACCATTATTGGGAAAAATATCGGACAACTGTCACATTACCTAACTTAGTGAAATCATAACAAAAGCTTCCATCAGAAGCGACATAACATAAGCTGGAAGGGGTTTTCAATTCCACTTAGGCTTCTTTTCCCTATTTCTTCCCTGAAATGTCTCACATTCTCAGCATGTTTTGTGGAAGCTTGATTAAAGTCAGTAAATCTGGTTTTGTACCACTCATTCATTTCCTGAGGGGATATTAAACAGCAGAGGGCAAACAAAAATGCTTATTGTCAGATCTGTGAAAAGATATGTACTGTTTTCAGTTATTAGATGAATATGTAAACATGTGAAAAACCTGAGAGTATCTGCAAAGACTGTTTTTGTGTGCATTCAGGGAAAGAGATAAAGAAAATATTGTATTTCCAATTGTGGGGGAGGACCCATGAACAAAAAACTGACCATGTATCATCCTATTTATAAGATGTGGATTGGAAGAAGCATTTTTTATGGAGAGAAAAAATCTATCCAACTATCCTGTGTATATTTATATCTAGCAATGGACTACTAAGTATATTCAATATGTTTGTGATGGCTTTTATTAGGGGGGCAGAGGGGGAAGAGATCAGCAAGAGCTGACAGATAATTTAATCTCACAAATATGACAAAGTATAATTTTACCTGCAGGTTATTGGCTGCAATTTTTTCATCCTATATCTGGATGTCCCTCAGAGCAGCAGCCAGGTCTGAGGCTGTGCAGGAGACATCAGCACACACAGCAGCACTGAACATCTGTTTCATGAAATTTTCGTTTGCTTGTTTTGACACACACACACACAGAGGACATGGTAAATAAAGCGATCTTCCACACAGCTCCTGGAAAGGTTCAAAAGCAACGTCAAGGGGAAAAAAGCTCTGTCCTGTCTGCCCCCTGACATGGCCCTGCCCAAGAAAGCATCTCCCAGCTGGGCCTCCAGGGAGATGGAGTCATAGTGGCATCCACACATGGCCATCAGCACCCCCCACACCAGCTGCAGGCCTCCTGGCCTGGCACTGGGCATCCCCAGCATGGCCCAGTCTAGAGGAACCTTTGCCTCTTTGCTCAAGTGATGTTGCAGGGCTGACAATGACCGACCCCCCCCCCCCTCCCCCCCCACCAAAGCACTGGGAGTCCCCTGGGTGCCATTCTGCAGGGAGGATCTCCAGCATAGCAGGGTGTCCCACTGCAGGGCAATGTGTACCCCAAGCAGTCTTTGTTTCTCTCTGGTTTTGGGTCTGTGGAGCAGGGAGAGTTTCCCTCTCCATAGCTCTGATACTGATGTGCTGTGCAATGCTGCAGTGCTGTGAAATGGGGTCATGCAATATGAGGTCTGTCCTGCTGGGAAAGAGACAGGCTGGGAGTAGAGCTGGCACGAATCTGTGGTGCCAAGTGCTCCCATTCCAGCAGTATTAGACAGCCCGTGGTGCCAGATACAGGGTAAGCAGAGCTGTTCCCCGTGCCTAGTATGCAGTGCAGCAATGGCATTTATCACAGCTCTGGTAAATATCCTGCCCAGTCCCTACTAATATCCTGCCATACTGCAGTGTAAAATCATAGAATTGTTGAAGTTGGAAAAGACCTTCGAGATCATCAAGTTAACCCAGCACTGCCAAGTCCACCACTAAACCATGTCCCCAAGTGCCACATCCCCATACCTTTTAAGTATCTCGAGGGATAGTAAGTTCACCACTTCCCTGGGAAGCCTGTTCCAACACTTGACAACCCTTTTGGTAAAGGAAATTTATCTAAAACTTCCCCAGTGCAACTTGAGGCCATTTCCTCTTGTTCTAGCTCTTGTTTGTTGGGAGAAGAAACCGACACCACCTTGCTAGAACCTCCTTTCAGGGAAGCTGTAGAGTGATAAGGTCTTCCCTGAGCCTCCTTTTGTCCTGGCTAAACAACTCCAGCTCCCTCAGCTGTTCCTCATAAGACTTGTGCTCTAGACCCTTCATCAGCTCTGTTGCTCTTCTTTGGATAAGTTGCAGCACCTCAGGGTCCCAGAACTTGACACAGCACTTGAGGTGCACCCTCTCCAGTGCTGAGTACATCACTGCCCTGGTCCTGCTGGCCACACTATTTCTGATACAGGCCAGGATGCCATCGGCCTTCTTGGCCACAGGGGCACACAGCTGTCTCATATTCATCCAGCCGTTGACTGTGCAGAAGCCCAAATCACCACTATGAGGGAACATGGTGCAAGAAAAAACATGAGCAAGAAAAAACACAGGTACTAAATCAGAGCAAGAAAAAGGCCATGGTCAGGTAGAGAAAGATGGTGAAAAAAAGAGAGATGCTCACTTGATGTGATAACCAGAAGCATGAGGTTTGCTGCTATTTTGGTTGCTCTAGTATGTTCAGTGAGGTGATGACAAGCTTCTCTGTTATACAGCAGCCTCTGTCTCTGTCTCTGCTGATTCCTTGGTGCTGTGCTATGCTGTGTGTGATGTGGCTGTGATCCAGGGCATTTGCTGGCAATTCAGTTCACCTCTTTGTGACATTGACACAGCAGAGTAAGTTCCTTTTCCCATACCCTGCAAAGTCCGGACATTTTTTGAAGAAAGGTGTCAGGTCAGAGAGCCCCCACAGACTCCCCACATACCCAACCTGTGGTTTCCATCGTGTCTCCTTACACTGAGAGAGGAAAGGTAAAGGGTATGCAAAATATTTTTTCTCTACCTCCCTCCTCCACATTCCTATGTATAAACAGGGTCTCAAACCTAGAGTCTCTGGCGTGTCAGAACAGTGTCTCATTCTGCCAGCAAAGGCATTTAGAAACACCACTAGCTCCATCTGTCCTGGTTCCAGGCAGGACAGGCTTAATTTCTGCTGTAGCCATGAGGGCCAGGGCCAGTACCTAGAGGTTATTCTATGCCACCCCATGTCATTTTCCAGGGACAAGCAGGAAAAAGGCTCACTTGCAGGCTGGGATAGCACTGCAGAGGGAGAGGCTGGGCATTGATGGGGGTTTCCATAGGGTGAGCGACAACTTTTTGTTTTCTTGCCATTAGTGTTGTTGCTGTTACTGTTCATTTCATATCTCATTGCTGTTTCCAGTAAATTGTTCTTCTCTCAGTCCATGATCTTTACCTGTTGTGCCTCCAGTTCTGCTCTCCAGCCACCCAAAGCAGGGGGACAAAAGGACGGGGAAGTGCGTGAGTCATGGGAGGTCTGGAGTAGCTTCAGTGTGAACATGACATTTGAGAATATAATTTCTAAACCATGACACCAATTCACCCTGTGCATTTTCCCTCTCTGCTTCATAGTTCCTAAACAGAACCTAAATTTCCCTTTAACTTACCTGTTCTCAAGTTTTCAAGTGCATGGCATTGGTACATCTCAGATCCCACTAAGAAGCTGAGAGCCACCACAGGAAAGAGCATGGAAAGAAAGCAGGCCCATGTACTTCCTGTTTGTAGTTTAAATTTAGAATTATTAAGTAAATACCTCTAGAGCCTCTCTCCGATGAGGAAAATTCCAGCATGGAGCAAGCTGAGCCGTGAAAACTTGGGAACAGGTAAGTTAAAGGGAAATTTAGGCGAGGTGGAGATAGCACAAGACAAGTAAGCTCTGGATCTTCCTGGCTGCTTACAGGAGAGAGCGAGAAGCAGCCAGTTGTGCACTGACACAGGGCAGGATTGGCTGGATACAGGGATGAAATTCGTTCCATGTGAAGGTGGTGAGGCACTGAACAGGTTGCCCAGAGCAGCTGCGGCTGCCCCATCCCTGGCAGTGTTCAAGGCCGTGTCGGACGGCGCGCTAAGCAACCGGGCCTAGCGGCAGGCGTCCCTGCGCGTGGCGGGGGCTGGACCGGCTTTGGAAGGTGCCTCCCTCCCGGCCCACCCCGGTCCGCGTCCCTGTGCCAGCCAGCGGGGCTGCGGGGGCCGGCGGGGCGGGCGGAACCCGCGCGCGGGGGAACGCTTCCCAGTGCCGCGTGTTGCCGGCCGGCGGCGGCGGCGGCCGCCTCCTCCTTCCTGCTGCCGGCGCGGGGGCGGCGGCGCTGTGGCGGCGGGGCCGGGGCATCGCGGGCCCGGGCGCCTCCTCCCCGCTCCGCTCCTTCCCATGGCCGGGAACTTCTGGCAGAGCTCTCACTAGTGGGTGCCGCGGCCGCGGGGCGCGGGGCACGGGTGCTGCGGGCCGCCGCCGCGCTCTGTCCATTCATTGCCGGGCCGGGCGGCGGGCGCGGCGCCGAAGGGAGGCCCGGGAGCGCCGGGCGGGCGGCGGGGCCTGCTCGCCGCGGGACTCCGGCGGGAGCCGGGCTGGGCTGCGGGAGCAGCCTGAGCCGACACCGCTCAGCCGCCGCTTGGGAAGCGTTTGGGCGCTCCGGGACAGGGCTCGCGTCCCGGTGCGGGTGCCCGCGCCACCCCGGGCTCCAGCGGCGGATTGCGGGAGCTTGGTTCCCCAACACGCTTGTCCCCAGCGGTGGGGCAGCCGGGCCTCGGCTTGGCATGGCCATTGGGAAATGTGACTGACGCTGGAACGGACTGCCCAGGGAGACGGTGGAGTCACCATCCCTGGAGGTGTTTAAGGAAAGATTGGAGTGCCACGGTGTAGTTGACGGGCTGGTGGTCGGTTGTGGGTTGGACTCGATCTCAGAGGTCTTTTCCAACCTGATTGATTCTGTGATTCTGCCCTGAAACGCCTCGTGCTGAGCGCGTCAAGCTTTGAATGGTGCCCGTAATGAAATGGCTGCAGCATAAACCTTGTGACTGTCAGAGTCTGAAGTCTGTACAGCCAGCTCAGTTTGCTAATGGTAGAGGCTGATCTCAGCCCCTGGTAGTTCATGTTTTGTTGTTTGGGGTTTTTTTGTTTGTGTTTTTTTTTCCTTTTTTTTTTTTTTTTTTTTTTTTAGTTGTCTTTTGAAAATCCTGAAGAGCAGTTGCTTGAGAAGATTGTGGCTTTGTTAAAGGCCACAAGCCCTTTATCCCCAAGCCTCAATTCATAGTCTGTGTAGGAGACACTCAATATAATGTTGATAAAGAGTTGCTGAAATTATTTTCCATTCCTCTAGCTTACAATGGATTTTGGATAAACAAGATCTATTGAAAGAACGCCAGAAAGACTTGAAATTTCTGACTGAAGAAGAATATTGGAAGCTACAGATATTTTTTACTAATGGTAAAGCTTTTTTTTATTTCTGCCATAAAATCTGTGCAATGTGTGCCATGTCTTAATGGAGGTTTGAATTGCTTAGAGAATGTAATGTTTTCATTGTTGTATGACATATACTTTCACAGCCTATTTTAACAAAGACTTGGAATGTAAATAATTTGTTGGTTGTACTAACACAATTCTAGGAGACCTTGCAGGCTAATTAGCTGCATATATAACATTTTAATCTGTGCTAGGACAAAACAGTAAATTTTCTTATTTTCAAGAAGTTCTTATCAGAACATAAAAGGAGGAGAAGCAAGCAGAAACTGCTAAGCTAGTGTATTAAAGGCTCAATGCCAAGCATTAGGACTCAGCCTGGGCTTTTGGTGGGGTTTTAGGGTGGGGTAAGTATTGTAGGTGATCTGTGCTGTCCCGTTAAACAGCAGAATTTGGAAACTTGTTACTTGTGTTCACTAGATTCTCTGAAACCTGCAACACAGCTCGTGTTTTGTCTTCGGACTGATTTCCCAGTACCAGGTGGCTCTCAAATCGTCAACAAGTTTCTGTGAGCTGTTGCCAAGCAGCCTGTTCTCCCAAAGAATTTAGGACTTGTGTGTGAAGTTGTCTAAGATTTACTTGATCTTGCACAGCATTTAGCTTTCCGTATGAACGGCCACACCTGAATATATCAGATTACAAAGGCACTTAAAATTTTCTCTGTGGAATTGTTCAATATTTTTAAAAAATCTCCTTATGCAAAGGATATTGCTAACTAGTAACTTGTTTGCAAGCAGATCTTCATATATTTTTTGTAGGAGTCCTTTAAAGTACAGAATGCTTGTTTTTTTCAGCTGTCTGGCCAGATTTGAGACAGAGAAGTGAAGTGACTTTCCCAGAGCCACTGGAAGATCTTATGTCAGTGCTGGAATGGTATCTGTGAAAGATACCATTGCTTCTCTTAGCTTAGTTATTTATGTAACAATTGCATATGCTATAAACACGATCACTATGGATACCTCTGTTATTGCTTACAGGGCATCAGGAAATCAAGCTAGGAATGACTTACCCATTTGATCCATTCCTGATATTTCTTGAGGTTAAAACTAAGTGTCATAACTTCATAATAGAAAAAGAGACAAAAGGAGGGTTATGGATATTTCTAAAACTGTATTTCTATGCTAATTTTCACTAGTATTAATTTGAACTGTGAAATATGCTTTTTAAATGTTTCACTTCATTGCTTTTCTTGAGTAAACAAAGTTTTACAAAGTAAACAAGTTAGTTTTGGTTTGTAGTTCCCAGTGTCCTTTTCCTTGGCCCTCCATGCCTCCCCTGAAGGTAGGTGAGTGACTGGGGGCAGCTGGAGAGCAGCTCTGCCAGCATCTCCCCTGTGCCTGTACAAACACAGCCTACTCTGCAGGAGTGAGTGGTGCTGGGCTTTCTCCCCTTCTCTAGCAGAGAGGGCAGGGCAGAGGGCAGAGGTGCTCTGTGCTCGGGCAGAGCTCGCCATGTTCAAGCTCTCAGTGTGTTGTATCCTCGCCTGCCTCTGAATAGAGACCCTGCTTTGGGTCCCCCCTTGTCTCCCATCTGCACTACCTGAGAGCAGATGAGGCTTGGCCCCAGCATGTCACATTCAGTGTGTGTCAGCCCAGGAGATGGTTGTTCCCTAAAGCAATTTAAAATCTGCATGGAGAGGGGCAATTTCCTGCTGCTTCCTCATTGGAAAACAAGTGCAGTAGATTACTAACTGATTATATGGCTCCCTGCAGCTATAAAGAGAAGGAAAAAGATCATCTTCTAAAGCAGTTTGAAAAAAAAAAAAAATGTTGATTTCTCTGTTTGGATCACCAAGCCTAAACTGATTTTGGTTGAGAAGTGTATCCCTTTTTGGTTTTGGGCAGAAGCAGTAATGTTTGTGTTCAAAGGCTACTAAAAATACTCAGATTTAAAACAACCTTTATTAAAAAAACCCAAACTACTGAAACTGCTTACTTTCTAAATGTACAAGAATAAATGATCTTATAGTTTCTTTTCAAATATTAAAATAATTAAAAGCATTGGACTTTTTCCCAGCATATACAAGCTTCCATTTCATTAAATCTCTCTAGGCTCTTGTCCATGTTTTGCTTTTAAACCACACTTGATTTTTCTCTGACAGCAGATGGCCTAACCATTCCTGAAAATCCCATGGGAGTATGAGACATATTTGGAGTATTCTGTTTAGCCTAATACTTGAATTTTTCTGATGCCCTAGTAGTAGGACAGCTTTTTAGCCCTACGGTCAAATTAAAGGCAAAAATACTTTCCAACCTCCCAAGATGTGCTGATCAAATATTTAATATTTGTACAGACATTGCATACTGGGTTTAACACCCTTTTCGGAAGTATTGCTTGTCCTGCTGTCACTGTCAAACTAGTCCCAATTTGGTGTTCTTTAGAAAAAGAATGATATGAGACAGACAGGGATTTAGTGTTGCTTTAGGCCTTGCCAGTGGATGACAAATGTGTACCCTGGCTGTTCGCAGGGGATATGTGATAAGAGCATGGGCAAAAAACTCTGCTTGAGTGTTGAAGTAGAGACTAAGAATTTAGTGATGGCTGGCAACAGAATTGTTTGCTTTTCCCACCAATGGTCACTGTCTTGGTCTTGCTGTACATATTTTAAATATCTACTTAAGTGTATTTTAAAATATTGTTTTTGACATTTCTCATGAGGGAGGAAAAAAAGAAGAGGGAGTCTTCACAGAGCCGAGCCGTGCTCAGAATAATGGCGGCGCAGAAGTATGGGAAAAATAACAAGTAACAACCTTATGTTTCACTGTGCCATTCTTTACATCCAACCCCTGCTCTTAATCCCAGCTTGATGCATCTAATCTGCTTGGCACCTTTCCTTTGCCTGGGAGGCCAAACAAGAGCTACCTGCACAGATGACACCAGGGTTGTTTCTTGGCCAACTGGCAGAGGACCACTGTGATGGAGCAGCTGACTACATCCTCTGGTCTCCCACCCCCTCTCCCTAGACTAAATATGTCATTTTTTTAACACCTGCTGCCTCCGCCAAATTTAATGACCGTGTTTGTGCTGGCAGCTTTACTTGTTTGAAAAAAAACCCATCCATTTTGTGTGGCACTGAAGAGCTGAGGTTTTATATTTCCTGTGTCTGAATTTGTTTTGCTCTAAAATGGAATACCTGAGCTTTACCCTTCTGAGATTTGTGTTGTCATCTTCTTAAAGGTCTTACTCACTTTGTACACAATGAAGTCAAAGTTCCTTTTCCTTTTTGAAGGTATTCCCAAGCTTCAGGAGGCAGTGGTTCTTCACCTGCAGGTCCGTAGGTTTTCAGCAGCATGTTGTCCCTCTAGAGCAGCAGAGGGAGAAGACTGTGGTGCTGCTCCTTAGAATCCCCAGCACTAGCTAGTGTTTTGAGACCCTTTGCTATTTGGTGTCAAATTGTTTAAAAAACTTCAACTCAAGCTTTTGTTCATTTTTTTTAAGTTATCCAGGCTTTAGGTGAACATCTTAAGTTAAGACAACAAGTTATTGCAACTGCTACAGTCTACTTCAAGAGATTCTATGCCAGGTAGGACTGTTTACTATGATGGTACAAGAATAAAACATTTGCTAGGCACATTTTGGTAGCCCTTTAAAAATGCAGTTCTGTATTAAAAACAGTGCCACTTTTGTTTTCTGGATGGTGTAAAGCTTTTATGCTTTAATAAAGTTAACTTAAGCTTTGCTTTTTCAAAAGGAAGTGTGGTGCTCTTAATAGATTAATCGTTCTACATGTATGAAACAACATATTATAATTTTGTTGTAACATTTCAGATATTCCCTAAAAAGTATAGATCCAGTATTAATGGCTCCTACGTGTGTGTTTTTGGCATCCAAAGTAGAGGTATGAAGTATTACAATTTTTTAATGTAACATTATGTGATGTATGAGAGAAAGAAAACGTTTAGGACTTTCAATTTTTTTTGTCTTTCTTCATGCTTTGGGGGTTGAAACCTTCTCTTTTTTGCATAGATTTCTATAGCATTTAAGAAAAGGAGACAGAGAAGGCCTTCAAAATTTGTTTGAATTACTAACCCTGAAGTGCCTCTGAAAATTGAAAAAAATATTTTAAATGGCTGTTTCATTGTCACGCAGTGTTTAAATATTTACATACACTGTATCTTAAATTGTGTATATCTTAAGCAGTGTCTTCTTTCTGGTGTGTTTCTTCTTATTTATGTTTACTCAAACTTTAAAACGTAATTGGAATTTTTTTCCTAATGATCTTGTTCTATTTCATATAGCAAGGGATCCTCAGAGTTTACCACACTTTCATTACTTGGATTAAAAGTATGTTGTAGCTCATGCTCTGTCCTTGAGAAATTATCATAAGGAACTGACCCGTTAGGGATTGTGGTTAGAGGGCTCCATGACTCCACCATCATTGCTCCCCTTTGAATGTGGCCAAGAGTTAGCACTGGCTGAGTGCTGCTGTTAGTCCTTGTAATGCAGCAAGTTTACAACTGTTTGAGAAGTGTCTGTGTCATGGAAAAAAGTCAAATCAGCCACTTTATGATATGTCAGCACTAAGGAGTTTTACAGAAGGAGCTCAAATACTTAATGTATGGTAGAACCAGTCCTACTAAATTAGTGGTGACATGTAATACTGTTGTCTGTACAAGTACTGTGACACTCATCAGTGTTTGGAAGACATCAAGGAAAATAGCGAGAGTGTTGGAGAGAGTGCTTTTTTATCAACCTGTTAAATGAGCCTTTAAGCAGGCACAGACACAGTGTATATACATAGATGTACCTTAAATTAGAAGTCTGTGTAGCCTTCCTTCCTTTGTAGCCTTCCTAAAGCTTCTGCAGCTTTAGAGAGCAGCACTATTGATTCACCTATGGACTTCTCTGAAAGAATACTGTATTCAGAAAATTTTCAGAGAGCTGTCTCAGCACAGGAGCTAAGACTTCACAAAAACATAGCTAAAAAAGGTAGTTAATGGCAGGTTTCTAAAGACAGTTTTCTTTCCAGATGGGATAAGGAAAAAATAACCTCCTTGAAGCCCTCTTCTCTATTTTATAAAAAGAATGTTAGCCAGCTGAACTTTTGGTGCTTTACTGCCTTTCATGAATCTTTACTGTTCCTCACAAACAACCAAGAAACTAATCAATGAAATAACTTAGGTAAAGAGTTTAAACCTGTTTTCCTTAAGGAAAAAAAAAAAAAAAGGGGTGGGAGAAAAAAACCAAATACTACAATACTGCAAAAAGAAGCCCAGTTTAGTAAGAAGCCATTATTTTAATTTGATAACAGTGTGAGTATATGGTGTTTCAGGTGGTTCACCTCATTTACCATTCTTTTTCTTCAGGAATTTGGTGTTGTTTCAAATACAAGGTTGATTTCTGCTGCTACTTCTGTATGTAAGTATCAGTAATTTTCATTGCACTCTAGTTAGGTATTTCTGTAGGGAAATCAGTTGGTTTCTTTCCTTTTTTTTTAAAGGTAGATTTTTATCAAATCATGGAGGACTATAAGAGCCATTTAAAATAAAGAGCTTCTGTTTCCAAAAGCAGAGACAGAAGTATCCTTTCTGTATTAGTTTTGGTTGATTATGGTTGGAACTTATGCCAGGCATAAGTGAAAACAAAGTCATAAAACTATTGAAATTTATAAACAACCTCGAGTAGTAAATTGAATTCTGAACTACTTAAAGATAGAATTGGAAATTTATGGCTTTGTCTGTTTAGTAAAAGGTATGGCTCTGTGGAAGTACTTGTCTTAAGAATTTTTGGTTGGCTGTATACCTTCAAATTTTTTAAATTCCTTTTTCCCCCATCATAAAATTAGTCTTTGCACATGGTATTTATTTCTAAAAACACCTTTTATAACCAATTGTTCACAATAAATTCAATAAAATTACACTGTAGTTACTTAATTCTCTATCTTTCCCACTTGCCTTTGTATTTCCCAGTTCATGTAACTTACATGTCATCCATCCAACTCTTGAAGTGATGTCTTCCTTAGCTGAATACTGTTATCTGACCCAGAAGGTCCAGCTGCTCTCAATGGGCAATTCCTGGCTGTGCTCTTCCAAATGTAGGTCAGCACTTTCAAAATCCCTTGTAGCTGTTGAGGGACAGGTGACTGGCTGCATCTGCAGCCTCCTGATGCAGAGAGTGTATCAGTCCATGGGGCTGGCCGTGTGACAGTTCTGCCACCAGGAACTGAAACACATCTTCAGTGCCAGCATGACCAAGGCCAGTACTGGATTTAGCACTGAGAGTTGCTATTTTTACATCAGAAGCGTCAATGTGCGGAAGTTTTGATGCATAACTGAGAAGGTTAGATGGTAAATATGCTGATTTTATTTGGACATCTAGTTCTTAGCTGTGCTGTTTCTCAAAATTCCAGTCTCAGGACCTTATAGAAGATTTTCCCCACAGCTCTTCCTTCAAACCTAGAAGTCCTGTCAGCCCTGATAAGTACTGTGCATTCATGGAAGTGGGAGCAAAATGCAACAGGCTTTCTCCAAGCATTTATTCTTTTATTCTACCTAGTCTTCCTTTACCAGAGTTTCTTCAGTAGCACACAGCATTTTTTGTGAGGTCTTAATACCAAAGGCAAGAAAAGATGAGGCAAGACAAGTAAAAGCAAAAACAAGCTAACAAAAGGGGTGACTGATGTAATAATAGTGGCTGGTTTAAGAGGTTTGCTTGCTTTTAGCTCAGTAACAACATGAAGTTAATAACACTTGCTTCCTTTGTAAGGAAGATGATCTTTGCCTGGTTTTCAACAACCTCTTCAAAAGGTTTTTCTTCTGTTAACACATCTCACTAAACCGACAGCTCCGTGTAATGGTTGTGTCTGCAGTTTGCTTTGTGGGAAAAATGCTTTTTCTCCCTATCTTCTTTCTCAAATTGATATTTTTTTTTACCATGTACACCTCCAGTTTGCATACATCTTGAGAAAATATTTTATTAATTCTTCTCTTTCTTGAAATAATTAAAATTTCCAACCAGTAGCCCAGTCTTGGTGTCCTACAACAACTTTTCTAGCAAAGTTCACCCTAAGTCTAAATGGTGAATTCTTTGGTCCAGAGGACTGATGCTATCTTTTCTTTGAAGTGAATGTCATACTGATTTTCTGGAAGTAATATTGATAGTATAATTTAATAATATACTGTCTGTCATTAATATATGGAATATTGTCCACTTCCAGGGTGTTAAATGTTACTTGTTTTCCTTGGATGACAAGGACTTAAAATAGCTTTTAAAATGTTTTATGTGTACAAAATATTTTATGTTTAAATGTTTTATGTGTCAAATCCACATCTTGAAGTGTTCTTGTTTTTCTTTGTTCACCATTCTAACATGAAATCACTCTGATTTTGCATATTAGCATGCTTCTTACCAGTGCACTAATTGTATTCATTCTCCTTGTAAAATACGCAAAGATTAGTTAAATACCTCCATTGGAGATAATCATTACATTATGGACCTGCAAGAAGTCTGTCTGAGCTCCTTTACCCTGCCTTTGGGCTTGCTTTTCTAAGACTTCATTAGTTATTTTAAAATCTTACATGTTGAAAGATCAAACCTATATAAAAAGTTTCACATGAAAGTTCCATTTAGATTTAGTGTTGGAACTGAGATCCTGAACATCAGTAGCTGGAGAGCTCTGTGAGTGATAACTTGTGGGAAGTTAGCTGTCTCTGAGCTAGTTGGTGGTTAACCAGAAGACTTAATAGTGTCCAAACCTGGGTTTCAGGTGTATTTCTCTTTCCTTTTCAGGATCTTAAATCTTGTAACTTATATCTTCTCTTTGAAATACAAGCCTTTTGTACCGAAAGCCACAAACTGAAATTCTGCTGCCAGGTAGATTTGAAGGGCTATATACAGATGAATGAATAGAAAGGGAAAGAAGTAAAAGAATTATATTATTTTTAACATTTTTTTTTCTGTTTACTGTAGTGAAAACTAGGTTTTCATATGCCTTTCCAAAGGAGTTTCCTTATAGGATGAACCATGTAAGTATGCTATTTGAAATACAACTTGATCAAATAAATTAGTAATTGTTAGCAGAAAATTCTTTCTTTTAAATACTAAGAAAGAAATGTTTTCATACTCATGTGTCAGGTTTGTTCATGATTAGTTTTGTATAGAATATTGTGAAAGTTACTTTTAAAAATAATAAAAATCTTATGTAACCTCCTTTCCTTAAATTGTTGACAGGAAAGACAAGTGATGTGATAGGGTGACTGAAATGGTAGTTTTTCTATAGCGTGATGAGAAAAGAGATTTAGTTTTTTTTTGACTATTCTTGTTTACAGATACATTGCTCCAGGGGAAGTAAATGGCCTTTGCACCTGGAATGCTTCCAAACTTGCACACATGAGCAGTTGGCTTACAGAAAGCAGTTTTATTTTTGCCTGTAAAATTTAATGGCTCTTGAAGGATAGTTTTTAATTAGTACTTAAAATTTAAATTTACCAGCGGTTTTCAAGATATTCTCAGTCACAATACTGTGAAGTTTTGTAGTTTTTCTTAAAACCAATTTTGACTTGTGCTGTAGAATTTTGAAAGCTAAACATCTAAATAGTTTTAGCTTGGCTGTAACAAATACTCCTTTTTTGTTGGTTTGCTTTTTACCCAATCTAGGAAGCCAAATGATACGTCAGAATATAAAATACCTAAGACCTTATAATAAAACTGCACTGCTGTTTTATAGGTAAAGGCAAATGGAAATACATTTTGGAATACAGCTTTCGTATAGCCAAAGTAGTCCAGTCTTTTCCTTCATGTCACCAATACATCACCTTCTGTATTGAGGGTGAGAGCTGATATAATTGCTACAATTGGACAGAATATTTCATATGAAATTAAAATCTGAAGATGTTTTGAAAGGTTATTTGACAAGTTAGGGGGCTGAAAAAGATACTCTTAATTCTACAAAAGAACTTCTCTATTGCTGTGAAGTTTTTATGCACTGGGAACAATTTGCTGCTACCAGGTGTTGAAACAAATCAGGCAAGTGCTGCCAATGAAGCAGTCTTTCACAGCAAACTTGATGCAAAATATTTAAATTGTTTGTTATTATGACTGGAGTTGACTTATAATAGTGATAAGGCAATAGCAAATAACAGTTTTATTTTTGTTTGGTTTTGTAATTTCAGATAAAATGCATTTAGGACTGTTGGAAATAGTTGTTGAGAATTCCTGTGCATTTGTGATGTTAAACTGTGTGTCAGTTAATTTTTTCTGCTGCCTGAAACATACTGCTTATTAACTGTGATTTTGCTTCTTTGCAGATTCTAGAATGTGAATTCTATCTCTTAGAATTAATGGTAGGTTGGGTTTTTTTGGTGGAACTGCTTCTGTTTTTGTGAGAGAGGTAATTGTATCTAAGTCCCGATGCAGAGACTGGGATGTCAGTGTCCTTTTTTCCCTAGATGGAATGGTCAGTTATCACCATGAGGAGTTGTATTCTTTCTGTGCCCTCTCCTTCTTGCCTGGAAGAATCTGGGGCTACACTTACATGTTCTAGGAGAAGGTTTGGTACTATCCCATTCAGGCTAGTCTATTACAACCTAATAATTAGAGTAATCTTCTAGGAAGTGAGATGGGGGTTTGAATCCTATGAGGAAGAAACTGAATTCAGGCCTCCCATTTTCTGAGATGGTGCTGTAACTATTAGGCTGTTGGATGAAAGGAACACAGTGGGACATTTTCTTCCAGACCCTTTGAAAGAAAGGAGCCATACCTGTTTTTGTAAGAGTAGCTATCCCATTGCTGTGTTTGCTCAGGTAGCTGAAAGGGGGCAACCCAGGCTCTTACAGGGCTTGGGTAAAGTAGTACTTAGTTTCTGCATATGGCTTGGACTTGGATGGGTTAAGCACTGAATTCTACTACTAGAGTAATACTGTACTAGAGTAGTTCTGCTCAAGTGCAGAGAAAAGGAGTGAGAAACCAGGGAGCAGCTTAGTGAGTTAGACAGCAGATGAGAGAATATGTTTTGGGAACTGAACACATAGGAGGTCAGATCAAAGTTTTTGTTTGTACCTACAAGTTATTTTAATACCGTTTTTCTATTCCTGTTTAGATTTGGTCCTTGGTACCTCTGCTATACATGGCAGTAACTCTTGAGTTTTGTATACAGAAGTTTTAGCACAAGCAGTTGCATTTACAAGAAGTTATATTTTGGGGATTCACTTATTTTTCCAGTATGCTGTGCAATATATAGTGTGTGCAGTGGTGGTGTTTCACAAAAGTGTTCAGCACATGTAACTTAATGTGGCTTTTCCCTGTAGTATCCACACATTTGGCTGCTTTTAGCAAGAGATTTATTCCTTCTTGTTTACCTGGACCTGGGGGGGATTTGAGAGCAGTAGAAATTTTCTTTCTTTCCAAACCAGCATCAATTATTTTGGCATGCTCTCCGTGTATGGTATTTAGTAGCAGACTGTTTTCTGGCAGCGTTTTGTATTTCCAAGTGGGAATTACGGGTTTGTAAGCAAATGTGGTTTCAGTGTGCTGCAGATGTGACTTTCTGTGTCTCTTAGGGGAAGGACGTTGACAGACTGGCAACTGTGCTGTGTAATGGTATTCTAGAGAGAGCACTGCCCTCATTAGAGCAGGGCTAGGTGTTAGAATGCTACCTAAAAAAATCATCAGTAATTGACTTGTAAACCAAATGTTTTAATACGAACTGACAACATGCTCTGCATTGAAATCTAACTTCTGTACCGATGACATTTTTCCTAGGACTGCTGTTTGATAGTATATCATCCTTATAGACCTTTGCTCCAATATGTGCAAGATATGGGCCAAGAAGACATGCTGCTACCTCTCGCATGGTAATGAAGACAATGGAAATAGTTCCTCCTTTTGTCAAGAATGCAAGTGTTTAACAGTTATCCTTCAAAGGTGGTTAAGCTTTTGCTGAACCAAGCAAGCTTAGCCATATTTGAATACAAAGGGTGCCCTAGCTAACCTGTGCAGGTGTATATCCCTGACTTAGCTTATTCTGTCTTTAACCCTGTAATGATTTTACTTTGCAGTGGTCTAATTTTTAGTTTTTAGACTAGCTCTAATAGCACAGTTTTAACATTACTGAATGGTGACTATGAGTAGAGGGAATTTCTTTTTGTCAACATTGTCTTTTTGTTGTAGCATGTCATAGGAGGTAGAAGCAATATATAGGGTTGTTTAGCAGTGTTAGCAGAACTCTTATTCTTCAACTGTTTCAAATACAGAAAGACAGTAGAAGTACTACTTTTATGATAGCCTTTATTTATCTGTGAGACAGATAATTATTTTATGGTATACATACACATCCATTGCAGAAAGACATTTATGTACTAAAAGAATGTTTCTAAATAAACTTCTGCTGTAATTACAAGGGAAAAAAAGAAAGGCTTTAAGAGATTTTTACAAGGGAAAAGATCTCTTTCCTTGATACTTTGCCCTGTGGCCTCATTGCTTTGACCATCTGGAAAACTGACAAATTATTTGTAAACCAACAGCAGTTTTTGAAGGGATATAGTCTAAAGGTGAATAGGAAGATACTTACAGGTGTTTTTTTGCACAGGAGGATAGTGAATGACACATATAGAACTGATCTTTGTCTGCTGTACCCTCCTTTCATGATAGCTCTAGGTAAGTAACAATTAATGCCTCTTGTCATGTTTACTTGGATGTATTCTCTGCACTGTCCCATCACAGGTGTTCCTCAGTGCCCTCATAAGGTGCCTCAGGTTGTGTCTCATACAGCATTGACACTGTAGCCTTGCAACTTAAAAAGCCTTAAAGAAAAGTTAGATAATTAATCCCGAGTTTTCTCTGTTGAACTGTATAGGGTTTATAAAAAATTGAATGTTTCTAACTGTATTGGGAGTGTATCTTTATTCAATATCCATGTCACCTGATCTTTGCAGCTTGCCTACATGTGGCCTGTGTTGTCCAGCAGAAGGATGCAAGGCAATGGTTTGCTGAGCTGTCTGTTGATATGGAAAAGGTACTCTGTTTTTTATTCCCACCACTTGTTATGGACTGATCAGAACTGGTAGTCGTGCTTGTCTTTCACATCCACAATACTGATTTTAACTTAAAATTCAGTCCTCTTGTTAGATGCTGTTGCAGTTAGGCAGATCTCTTCGGAAGGGAGACAGTGTCAGGTTATTTGGTTATCACCCTGCTCTGAAAGTCAAGACAAAACCATTGCATAACAGAAGAGCATTGCTGGTATTGCTGTTTTCCAGACAGAAATATAAACTCAGTATCTTCTACATTGTTTTCCAGAAAAAGAATTCCCAGCGTTTTTCCGTCACACAAGATTGTCAGTAGGAGTTCTACTTTTAAGTTCAAGTGCCTGTGATTTTCTGATTCACTTTTCAGCATCATGCCAGCACACCATTCTCATTTTCTCCCTGTAAATGTGCAGAGTATAGCATAGTGTAGAACATTTTTGACACTTTCAGGATGCCCAGCACCGTGACTTCAATCAGTGCTAAGCAGGGAGACACCAAGATCATTCAGTTGAGTTCCTTGCTAATGCAAATTCTGTGTCAAATAATCCCCTTCATTAGTTTATTAGGTTTCAGGGTGCAGTTGTCCTTATGTTCTTCATCCTCAGTAGTTTCTTTTACTTTTTGGGTTGGCTTCTTTAACCTTTATTTAGCTCCAGCAAGCAAACTGAAGTAGTACTTCTATTCCTTATCACACTGTTTCATTTAGCACATATTTTTTCAGTCTTTTTTTTGAAACTGAGTGTCTGGAATTAAATAGCCTGTTATGACTGAGAGGTACTGCTTCCCTCTGTGCCCTTTATCCCACTGATGTTATGGCATTGTGTTTGTATTCCAGGATTTGTCTTGAAATGTAAACACAGTGTGGATGCTATGCTGCGTGGAGAGCTCTGTGAATTATACTGTCATACATTTAAAGGCAGGGTGATAATAAACTGGCAGCAAAGGAGAACCAACATATATTTAATAGATAAAATTACCATAAGCTTGATACTGAATATATTTGAATGTTTACTTTTATTGATTCTTGTGTCAGTGATAAAGCCTAAGGTTGATTTTTTTTTTTACATGAACACCATGGACATGGTGAAGCACCAACTATGACTTTCATTTCAAAATATATTGTTCCAGCACTTAATCAAAGATCATGTATTAAAAAGAAGAAAGAAGTCTACTTTATTAATTTAGAGAATGATGAAACATATTATGAATGAAACATTCTCCAGCTTTTATATAGAATATTGAACTAGAAATTTAATAGGAAATTAAGGTACATAGAAAGTCCAAACCAGTATGGAATTCTTACACTTCCAGAAGCAGAATACGAAGTCTCAACAATTCTTGTTATATGTATATAAGAATGTAAGAAGTATTTAAAAACTCCTTGGCTCTGTTTCTTGGAAAGAAAGAGTTCAGATAACTGTTTTGTGGTTTTGGGCTTTTGTTTTCCCACACCGTTCCCCTGCTATGTATAGAACACTGATAATCATCAATTACTATATTGATAATGCATGGTCATATAGCTGCAGTCATGCTGCCCAAGTCTGTATTTTCCCAGGAGCTTAGTTATAAGCTGTGTCAGTAGTTGCAAATAAATAAATAAATTTTTTAAAAAGGTATTTAGTTTGCAGGGGAAGAGAAACAGTAAATACAGTTGAAAGGGAAAGTATTCTGTTCAGGCTTCGATTTACAATTAATCAAAAAACTAATTAAACACTTTTTTGTGACCAGATTAAGTGTGAGACAGCTCACACTTAATTTATAATATTATAAATTTTAATATTAATATTATAAAGTTTATAATATTATAAACACATTGTTTATAATACAAAAATTTTGTTGCTTAGTTTCAGTTTGGGGCCTGTTTAGTTAATTGCACACTTAAACAGGCTATGGCAAAGGTAAAGTCACTATCGTGTCTGACCTTAGGCTCTCTTTTATTTCTAATACAGATTTTAGAAATAATCAGGGTTATTCTGAAGCTGTATGAGCAGTGGAAGAACTTTGATGAGAGAAAAGAGATGGCTACTATTCTTAGTAAAATGCCTAAACCAAAACCACCTCCAAACAGGTACAGTACTTCCTTATTGCACCTTTCCTATGGGAAAAACTAGACTGTGATCTTCAAGAATGTGTAAATGTTTAATTCAAGGTGTAGTGTATGTTTTTATCGTGCAGATGTTTCTGATACAAAACCAGCCTGATTGTTCAGGAGCTAGTGGGAAGCATAACATCCATTATCTTACAGAGAATGTTAATGTGATTAGAATGTGATCAGTAGAGCTCAGCAAATGTAAGGAACCCCAGTGTGAGGCTCCATGGCTGGGCCAGATTCAATGGAACTGGGCCTGCTTGGTGTCGTATTTAATTACTGTGATTAAATGTCACTGCTGGGAATCTGCAAATTCCTGTGCACATGCTTATGTAATGTGAACTTTGCAATGTTGACTTCAGAAGTTGATTTAGCAGGCAGCTTCATGGATCTATATTGAAATAATATTCACATAAATATGGTGAAGTTATTTATGCATGCTGAGAATTACCTTTGCATTTTTTAAATTAAGCTGAGTAGAATATTTTGACCTATTTATGTATATGTTGAAGTATTTTCTTTCCAAAGATTTTCATTACTTTCAGAATACTATATTTTTTAATTTAAAAAAAGGATAAAAATGTAATGTGGTGCTTCTTATTGAAGAGATATGTTTTTGTTTTCTTCAACAGTGAAGGAGAACAGGGTCCAAATGGTAGCCAGAACTCTAGTTATAGCCAATCTTAAGGCATTCCAAAGAATTTCTTTATGGACCACTTTGACTCAAGACATCCTGGGATATTTCCTGTGTTCATGAAATGGACAGAAGGTTTCAGTAACATCTTTGACAAAGAACTCGAAGAATAAATAGCTTGTTTGTGTCAAGCATTTTGAAAGCTTTTTCTCTAAAACAATATCATTTTCTCTGACGCTGGAGCAAATGTGCTAAGATTTTTCAGTGTAAGGAATCAAACTTTAAACCAAGCTGCAAAAGATTGATGTTTTTCACTCAAAACAAATAGTTCATGATTGGTTTTATTTGTGTGGAAGTGAACTATTTTTAGAGCGACAGTAACCTGAGGCCTAAGTGTAACTGTATTAATGACTTGTGTTGTCTTCATTTTGTTTGTGACTGAAGGAAGATAGTGCACTCTGTGTTGAATCTATTCATTACCTTCAGTTTTGATTTTTGATTTAAAAAAAATAAATACAGATTCTGCAACAAATAACACACAATCCTTCAGAAACAAATGCCTAGAAAAGCCTGTAAAGAATATTGTTACAGTTTTAATGAAAACTGCAGGAAAGAAAGTCAGTTTTATTTTTGGGTTTAAAAAAGCTGTATTCCTCAGTAGATCTACTTGGTTGTTTTTGCCATGATACAGTAGCCCAGCTTGCCAGAGAAGTGCAATATGTATAGTGATTCTGCAGTTTTCTGAAACATTGCCAGTGTTAGAAATTAAGATGACCCAACATACTAGGATTTTTTTTTTCAAATAAATGTACTGTATGGTACAATCGGAATATTTCACAATCAAGTAGAAATCTGGATATTATTGCTATTTTTTATGGTGGATTTTATTGTAGAAAAGATATACACTGTTAGTCTGCCTTCACTGTTAGTGTGAATTTGTGTGGTTCATTAGAGAGTTTATTTAAGAGGATCAAGTGTTTGGTGAGCTTCATACTGGCTAATTTTAATTGGGATATTAGGAGCAACTCTAGAATAACTGAAATGGGATTCCTTGGTTACCTTTGTGCTGGAGAAAATGAGATTTCTTCAAACAGAAGGCCATATCCTGCATTCCTTACTCAGGCAGATATCCCACTGAAGACAGGAATTGGCCTTAATTGATTACTTGATTTTTTAGATAACTTTGTTTCTAACTAAGTTCTGTACAACTTTATTTTGAATGATAATGCCAACTTGCCCAAGTGTAAAAGTTATATGATAAAGTTCAGTAACATTGTTCTTTTTCTTTTGTTGTTTTTTGTTTGTTTGTTTTCCTGAAACAACACATTTCACTGCTCTGAAATCCTGGAGGGAGATTGAAAACATGTGCTCTGTGACATGTCTTGGTTCAAAAAACTGGTCCCTTAAAAAACCCACCTGTTCTTGCAAATGCCTGTCTTTGTAATTGGCTGGTTATTCAGTGAAATATAACTGAAGTGGTTTTATATGTAGCCCATTAGGCTACTAGCATTTATTTCTGTTCAGGTTATTTTCATAAACCATTATGTGAACCCACCCCAGACACTTCGGTGAGGTGGAAAAAATATACATTTTGGTCTTTGCTACTTGGTTGCCATTTGATCCATACCTTTTATAGACACTTGATTGATGAAGTGGAATTTGGCTATTTTGCTTTCATTTCTTGAAGTCTAAAATGTGCGATTTGTAATGTGGACTTGGGGAATAGAAATAAATCAAAGCAACTTGACCTCTGTTGTCTGGAGTAATTAAACAGGAACTATTATTTAGGTAAGCATCAGTCTTCTCACATATACCACGTAATCTGCCAGGAAAATTCATGTTTTGGAATTGGGGAATTAATGAAGAATTCTGGCTGGAGTGATGAAATTTTTTCTTAAGAAAAGATTTAATCACTGCTGCTGAAGAGTCTTTGCAGACTTTACTTCACACCTAAAGCACAATGAGACCTAAATCTTGGAGCTAAAATGTCAGGCACTTCTTGATGGTACCTAGAAGTTTCTTAAGGCATTTCTCTACTGGGATGAGGAGGCTAATTTTACCAGCTTTGATTCCAGTAAGAACAGTGAAAGGCAATAAAGTGCAGTCAAAAGAGCTGGATTCAGTGAAGACAGTTTTAAAAAAATGTCATTTTGAACAACAGGAAATGGAACATAATGTGAATTCAACAGTCTTGTTACTAAGCGTGCAGAAAAAATCACCTTTCTTGTGCTTCATGTCAAAGGAGAGGTGCATAAAAATGTGGTCTCTCACTGAAAGACAGGTAGCTGAAACTCTTCACAGATTATATGGCAACAGGTGACTCTGAAGTGTCAAAGCAAACACAAACCATCTAAGCCAAAAAGACTTAAAGAAAAATCCCAAAGGAAACAAACTGGATCAGACAAGTTATTTAACTCAAACCCCATCATTTGGAAGGCAAATTAGAAAGGATCATCTAATTTGGTAAGTTACAAATAGTTTGAGCAAAAATCTTGGAAAAACCTACCACGATTAATAAAAAAGGAAAAGAAAAAAGAGGTATGCAGTAATTTTCCCATTATAAAAAAAACTAACCCACAGCTCCTCAGTTCAGAAAAGACAGTAGGTCTAGAAAAATCACAGGTGGTGTGAAGACTGATAGGTGACAACTGCTCACTTCTGACAGAAGCAGCCAGAGCAGCTGATGAATACATGGCAAGTTGGGAAGCAACAAAAGGAAAGATTTCTCATCACTGCTGTGTCTGATGGGAGTTTCTCTTGAAAATTTACAAATACCCAAATATAATAAGACATGCAAAGCCTGAAGCACTCTTGAGTTGTAAATGAGAGGAATCTGGAGATTGTACCACTACATACTAATCCAGTTTTTATGCTCTTCCTCAGCTATTTCTGCCAAACAGAAAATAATGGGCTAGATAGATCTGGTGTAACACAGAATAACTTATTTTTTGTGTTTAGGTAGTTTTAGATGTTCCCAAGAAATGTTAATTTTGTTACAAAAGGAAGGATTGGCTGCTCATAAGTACTGACTTAGTTGATTAGAGTGCCTTGCTTTGTTCATTTGTATGCTGAAGTTTTGTGGCTTGATCAATACAGTTAAGCATGACAAATTATACATTTAACTAAATCCTGAAATCCTCTATACAGTCTTACCTTAATGATCTTCAAAAGGCATTGTTAGTCCTGGTGAGGCCTGGTACAACACAGCCAGCAGTAGGTTTCTGTTTTCCCCTTGACCCCTTGATACCAGAATATCTGCAGTTGGACTATTCTAAACAAACTACCCAACACATGTATTTGAGAAATAATAATTTTATTTGTCCTGTCATCATTAGTTCAAACAGTCATAAACTACATCATACAAAAAAAGTAAACATAATCTGCACTTAGGTTCTCTTCACATGCATCCACCGAAACTATAACCCAAAGTAAAGGTTGAAAGGTTGAGCAAATTTAATGTTTTCTGTTTGTGTCATAGTCTTTGGGCATAATTTAAACCAAGCAGTTGATATGTACAGGCTGTTTGAAGGTGAATGTCCGTTTACACAAGAAGCCAGTAGTGAGCTTTATTGTGCAAGTGGAATGCATGTGGTTTGCTGAAACCTACAAACCATCCTGAAGCCTTGATAGAGTAAGGGGTGGGGCTGTCATCTTCATTTCTTTTCTGGAGGTTCATGTTTTACCCAGTCATCAAAGCCACCAGCATACTGCTGAACTCTGAAAATATGCAGAAGATACCTTTCTCAAGAAGAGTCCTTAATATTGTCTCAAAGAGGACACAGCAAAAAAACCCCGAAATCAAAAGTAAAAAATAAACACCCAAAACCCCACAAACAAACAAGAAAAACCCTACAAAAACCAGATTAAAATAAAGAGAAAACAGAGAAACTCTCTGCAACCATATACACTTGTACCTAGCTTCAATGAGCCAGATGGACATTCCTTTTGCTCTAATACTGCCTGCTTCCATGCAGTGAGTTCTGTAACTCTTCCAAATGACATGCTGGAGCTCAAGCATCACGCAAGAAATAGTAGCTGGATCAATGAAACAGTTGCCAGTTCTTTTTGAAAAGAGTGAGAAGAGACTCACAGCAGTGGGAGATTTACACGTCTATTTATTATGTCTAATACTGTCACCAAATAAACCCTGCACACTGATCTTTACTTCCTTGCAAACCTGTATGCTCTACAGCTCTGATATCAAGCTGTGCAAAACTAAACTCTGTAAAACAAAAATCCACTATGCAAAACAATACGGACACCTTCAATTGGGCATAATGAAAAGCAGGTAATGGAGGATATTTTTCACTCTGAAACAAGAACATGCTTTGATACTTTTGACAAGAATTAATATGAATGTTCCAGTTCCTGAATTGCAGTTCAGTGAAAACATGAGCAAATAACCCATGTCTTAAATTTTATCTGCAGTCTTCCAGACAGTGAGGCACCTTCCAGAGATAGGTTTAACAATTCTGCAAAGCAAATGCTGCATTTCAGTCTATCACCATCTCATTGTTTTGTCAGCTATTGCCTTCACTGCTTTACTCCTGGCAAATAATCCAAAGCTTTACAGGAAGTGAAGGCATCCTTTGTCAACAGTGAACTGTAAAGGTAGAACTGCAGTTCAATAAAGGGTGTGGTTTCTTAAACTGTTTAAGATTGTACTACTACCAAAGCAAGCAGTTCTCCACTTTTACACTCTTCCTGCATCTCAGGACTAGTGCTTATGGAGCTCTTTAAGGAAGAAACATCTCAGCAAGGGAGCCTTAAGAGGGAGGAGCCTTCAGTTGGCAGCGTGGTCTTGCAACAGTTTGTGTCACCAGCGGCACATGTGCAGAGCTGCTAGAGGGTTCTTTCAGAGGGTGGTACCCCTAACTTTGCTGCAGCCCCCAAAGGCATCCTTCAAGGTTCAGGGGAGAAAAGAGGAGGTGGCTTAACTAAAATACCAATTGTTTTGTTCATATTCCACATGTAAATTTTTACCCTTGCACACAAGGTGAATACGTGTTCACCTTCATGGGGGGAAGCAGCATTAATCCCATCCTCACACACAAAGTCCTACCTGCTGAAACCCAAGGACATGGCAAAACCAAGTGCTTGTTTACTCCTTGTTCCTGCCAAACAGGAGAAAACCACAGGGTCTGACTTGGATGGCATTTTTTGATTATACTGCTCCTTGAACTCCGTTGGGTCCATTTGTAGAGCTTCCATTAATTCACCCACTGGGAAATACAGAAAACAAGCTATTGTTTATTCTCCATCCAAAGACAGGTTCACATTGCAAAACTTCTTACTAACTCCTCTGGGGGGAACGTTCAGCCTCATTACATGCCAGCAGCTTTTTAGCAGCGTTCCTCCTTGCTCAGTCACCACCACTTGACCATTCCAGCCAGCAGGAACACCCGACGCCTGCAAACAGCGGCACTGACAACTTACGCGGTATGTTGATGGACTCCGGGATTTTTCCGAACCTGTCGATCTCCCACCTCTCCCGCACGTCAATGTGAAGGACGTTGGCCTTCTTCAAGTCTTTGAGCTCCTGGTAGGAGAGGCTGGGCGCCGCGGCGGCGCAGAGGCTGCGGCAGGTGGGGCCTGGCGGGGAGGCACAGCCGGTCAGCGCGGCCGCGGGACCCGCTCGGGGCGCGGCCGCGCCGCCAAACGCAGCCACACGGGGCTGTCCCAGGGCGCCGGCCAAGCTCGTCCCCAGCCGCCCCGGGCAGACCCATCCCCGCCCGCCCCCGCTCACCGGGCGCTGCCGCCCGGCTCCAGCCGCCGCCCGCTGCCCGCAGGGCCCGCGCCGCCCGCCACCAGCCCCCGAGCCCCATCCCGGCTCCCTCGGCGATGGCGGCCGCCCTGACAGGCCCGGCCCGGCCCAGCCCAGCCCCGTCGCCCGCCCCCGCCGGCGAGGAGGAGACACCGCCTTCTCCACAGCGGGGAGGAGGCCGCAGCCTCGGCCGGCGCTGGCCCGCGCAGGGCAGCGGGGAGCGCCGCCGGGGTGGCCGCGCGAGGCACCTGCCAGCTCACACAGACACCGCCTCCGGCTTCGGCGCATCCAGCATTTACCCTGCATTGCCTGGGTAGGGTAAATTCTACCAGCCAACCCAAACCGTGGAGACGGCTGAAAGTACCAAAGGCTGGGAGATGAAAGAGAGATGAGGATTTTTGATGCCAAATCCAATTTTAAAAACCCCAGCCTGTGAGTGTTTCGCCGAGGTGAAAAGGTGATTTTAGCACTGGCCTGCACCGCTTTCACCACTGTCACTGTCCCCTTACAGCCACAGGGGATGTGGTCCAGGCACCGATCTCCTTTCTGGTGACCAATGAGCGGATGCGAGGGAATGGCACGAAGCTGCATCACAGGAGACTTAAGTTAGATATTAGGAAAACCTTCACCCAAAGGGTGGTCAGGCACTGCAACAGCCTCCTCAAGGAAGTGGTCATGGCCCCAGGCCCACCAGACTTCAAGAAGTGTTTGGACAATACTCTGAGGCACATGGTGTGTAATTCTTATGGCTGTACTGTGCACAGTCAGGAGTTGGACTTGAACTTTGTATGTCCCCTCCAGCTCAGGATATTCTATGAGTTGATGATCCCTGGTTTCAGTTTTGAATATTCTGTCAGTCTTCTAGCCACAAGGACTAATGGCTAAGATGTATGTGAGTGGAGAAATGAGGGTCTTTCTGTTCCACACTGATTTTCAATCAGTATTCTGTATTTACTGCATACCTTCAAAGATATGTTACATATCAGCAATTCTAGTCTTTAAAAGCAGGTATGCTGGATCTTTTCATAAAATATGCATTTTGAGAGATAGGTTTTTGAATCTTTACTAATTAGAGTTTCCCTTCTCGAAACAAGAACAAAATATTTCTTGGTACTGTAAAGTGTGACTAATTGAACTTGGCACATATAACTGGTTCACTAGCTGCCCTTCTGCCAGCCTCTCCATATGGCCTCCTTGACAAGCACTTGCAAATTGTCTGTCTGAAGAACTATATCTATATACAAATTGAGGTTTAATGCATTTTCCATTTCCCACAAGGAAAGGATAGAATACACTACTTCTAGAAATTATCTTCTGAAGTATACTTTACTGTATATTTTATCTGTAATATACTTACTGCATATATCACCATAAGGACCATAAAGCGTTCCATGTGAAGCACCAGAACACTTGTCATATGAAATGCACATTCACAGGAAGAAGCATTTTCATGGTTTTGATTTGACCCTGGATCATACTATGACAAAAAAAAGAGAACACACTAGCTTGTTTGCTGAAATAGGAAGCACTCACTAGCCGTCTTGTGAAAGACTGAAAGAATTTGAGGTCAGAACAGATCAAGCTTAGCAAACTCCCGCAGCTTGGTGAAAAGGTGGGAAGCAGCACATTCAATTCCCCTTTTGTCTTCATGGCTGCATTCAGTCAACTTCTCTTCAGCAGCTTCCTTCATTTCACCTCTTGGGGCTCTCTCCATTTCACCTCTTCTTCACCTGACTTTCCAGTTCTGTACAACCTCCCTCCCACACTCAAACCCAGCGGCACCCAACCCAGTTTCCAGTAGCTCCTCCCTCGAGTGCTGGACATCCTTTACTCTGCCTGTCCTCGTTGGGATTATGCACATTTGATGCCGTTCTCCTTCCAGTCCCTCCCACGGTGGCTGCCTCGAAAATCCACGCAGGGTCCGGACCCTGCTGCATAACCTCTGGGCACGACTTTCCACAGCGCTGCACGCTGCCAAACCTCCTCTCAGCGCGCTGCCCACGGGTACAAACCCAGCGCAGCGTGTCCAGCTCTTTCAGCAAAATTCAGAAGTGAAGGTCACCCTAGCCTTTGCCCTGAGTTTCCAGGGTGCCCCGCAGCCAGACCTGTCGCTACCTGTTGCCTCTGGGCCCCGGTGCGCTCCCGGGCAGCCCCGCTTCCCCACCGCCCTTCCCACCCGGGAGACGCGTTGTGCCCCGGAGCCAGCACCGACCCCGCCGCCACTCGTGCGGAGCCGCCCGGGATGCGGCTGGGGCGGGGAGCGGTGCGGCGAGGCCGGGGGCGGAGCGGAGCGGAGCGGAGCTTCCTCCGCCGCTTCCTGCCGCCGCCGCCCGCCGCCGCCCGCCGCTCCGTGAGTGCGGGGCGCGGGGAGGGGGCGGGCGGCACAGCGCGGGGGCCGCGCCGGGCCCGTCCTGCGCGGCCGGGGGTGGGTGGCGGAGCCTCCGCCGCGGCCCGAGCCTCGGGCCGGGCCGGGCCGATCGGCCCCGCCACGGCGGCGGCCGGGCCCGCGGCCTGCGGAGCCGCGTCCCGGGGGGGGCCGGGCGGGCGCGGGGCGCGGGCTGGGGGCGGTGGGAAGGGGCTCTGCCCCTCCGTGGCCTCGGGCCGGGCGGGCCGCCCCTCCCCGCTGTCGGCGGCGCCCGAGGCAGCGCTGTCCGGCGCCTCTGCCGCCGGGCTGGCGGCCGAGTGCGGCTCGTGTTGGGTCGCTGGCGACGAGCTGCTGGTGGCGGCCGCCCGCTGTCGGTGTGGAGCGGGTTAACCCTGCCGCGACATGAGAAGGGCAGCGCCGGGCCGCCTCCGTGAGCCGCAGCGCGTCTCTCTGTGTGTCAGATTGAGAGCAGTCGGTAGCAGCGCCTGCGGCCGGGTTGAACGGACGGCCCGGTCACTTGGCGTAGGGCGCGGGGCTGCGGTGGGCGCCCGGCTCCGCGCTGCGTGTGCCGGTCTGCAGCTGCCGCCGCCGCGGCCTCAAGCGCGGCGATCGGTCCGTGCCCGCGGATTAAATGACAGCCCGGTGCCGGTCCTCGCGGTTGGCCTGAGACGTGGTATTCTAGACCCATAGCTGCAACTCTCCACGTTTTGTTTATTATTGGGATTATCTGATTTGATTCCTTTTTTTTTTTTTTTTTTTTTTTTTTCCTTTCTTTCTTTGCTGTCATGTCCTTTACTTTAGGACTTTGTCCTGCCCTTGCTATAGCTGTGTTGCTACTTGCACTATTAGAAAGGATATGCACAACAGCATATTAAACATAGGTGCAGTAGAATGAAGACATCAAGAACATAGAAGCAGATGCCAAGAGCTGCAGGTGTAGCACTGTATTCTAGTTGCGTGTCATCTTTAACTACAAGTATTTCCCAACTCCATTAAATAATCCTCTCTTACAAGCATAAAGAACAGACTTGTCTTTAAAGGATTCTTTCTGCTCTCATTTTCTAACTTTTAAAACAGAAACATAGTAATGGCACGAGCATGTGCAAGCTTGAAGCAGATTATACCTTTGCGAAATTGTTCTCGTGTTTACTACATTTGTAAATATTTTGTCAGATTTCTTCATGAAATATTGAAGAACTGGTGCTCTGTAGCTGTATTTCTGTGAGATTCACAGAACTGCAGCTAGTGTCTCAGGGGTTCTGTTTTGAGCATCAGTTGTAGATCGAGGACAAGTTGTTCTGCTTCAGACATGCCATCAAAGCGAACTGGGGCAGTCTGTGTGGAGGAAGAAAATGGAATTACATTTTTTGTTCTTGATGGCAAGACTTGGACTTTCAAAGAGCTCAAACTAGTAGTAACTTACTGCATTATCTGTTCTACCCTCACTGATTAACCAACTCCCACAGCACCCTTCCAGAATAGATGGGAGGTTATGGGCAGCCATTTATGTTCTCCAACTCAGCTGTTTAGGCAGAGGTACAGCAGGAGCCTTAGCCTAAAGTCTTGTGTGGGTTTCAGCCTTCTTTCTCACACACATGCTTCAACCACAGTTCCTTTTTTATTTCTTTGACTTCACAGAATGAGCATTTCTCCAAAGTTCATCTTTTGCTCATATTGCCCTTTATTTTCTGTTGCAACATCTTGGATTGCTTTTTCCCCAGTTTTTGGCACATGGTTATCCTGGCAAGGTACTGTGAGTTCACTGGTTACTTTCCAGCTGTTTCAGTTCTTATGCCCTCAGATTTTCTGTGGTGATGGTACAGTAACGTTGGTGTTTATATCATGGGAGTGCACAGTCTGTCATCTGACTGCCTTTTCGCATACAAAGTTTTACCTTGCAAGCTAACATCATTAGTTATAAGCCACGGCTCTTTTTATTGTACTTAGGTGGTTTTTTTTTTTTTAAGGATGAATTTTCTAGAAATACCTATGTTGGACCACTCATGCATCTTCCTAGATGTTTTTCCCTTTTGATATGTTATTAAAAAAACCCCAAACATTTAATGTGGGATAGAGAACATAAACAAAAATTGCAGTTTGCTTTATGGGGCTGGATATTGCCAGGTATATCTGAAATTTTCCATAAAACTTTGCTGTAAGATGCTAGCAAAAAAAAATGTCATCAAAATGCTACTCTTTTTACCCACTTAGAGCTTTAATATACTCTAGTCATAAACCCAGTTAGAGGGTCTTTTCAGTTTTGTTTCTGGACGTATCTGGCTTCTCCTCATCCTTAGAAGTAATTTTTCTCTGGCAGGTGGTTTTAGAAGGAGGATTGTTGAGGGGGATTGTGAGGATACAAACGTGAAAGATGATAGAACATGCTTAGCATGGGCAGCTGGCTGAAGTGGATTACTGAAAGTGAGAGAGGCTATGAGATTTTTAGTGTCACTTGGAAAGTTGTATCTAGCGGTCCAAAGCCTCTGTGTCACTCCTTGCTCCAAAAGTACATCAGTGTCTGACCCTTTTTAGGACTGTAATACAGTGTTAGGATTGGCGTTTGAGCTCCAGTGACAGTGTAGGATGTGTGATGTGCCTTTGGGCTAGGAAATCTCGGAGATGATGCTTTCAGAATTTCAGATGACATTTTCCGGGGGAAGAAGCTTCGCTGCCACTACCAGTCAGCAGTTCTGGTCCTTTTACTGCTCTCGCAGGCAGCGGGGGCTTGTTTTCCGCAAAGGTTTTGGTGGCTGTCAGAGCGCTGAGCCTCCTGGCCTGCTGATGGGTGACACTGCCCAGCTGCTGACCGTGATGGATGTGGTGCCTCTTTTGATTGGGTGGCACTTGGTCTAGTGGTGAGCAAGGCAAAATGCCACAGGTAATGCTTGGAAGAAACGTCTGAAATGTATCAACTTGCGGCTTACATCAAAACATGTATCAGTTCTGCGGAGGATCTGGCATTACTGATCCATACAGGGACCTTTCACAGATGTGTTCCGAAGCATCTTTGGACTTAGTCTGCACATCTGTGCTGTTCCTTTGCCCTTTTGGTGCAAGGCTGCTCTTTACAGCTGGACAGTTCTGTTAAGTCACATGAAAATGCTAATTTTTCCCAGTATTCAGTGTGTGCTCTGCCCTTTCAGTGTGACACAGGTTTTTCTTTGCATTAACAACATAAAATGATACAATTTTAACTTGAAAGTTTGACAAGTAGTGAGACAGCTGGAATTTAGGCTACCTCAGATGAATTAAGGGATTGAGGTAAATGTATTTGCCCCAGCTTCTTTGCATTCAGGTGCTCATTGATGAAATAATTAACAATACTGGTTTCACAGCTAATGGACAATCCTAATGGGGAGAGTATTGCCCATATCCAAAATAGTACCTGGAGATTTTCTGTAGACTCACTCAGCTACATTTCACAGGGTCAGTATGCTTCGATAGGCTGGTGAGATTTGCATAATTTTTATCTTGTTTGCATTCTAGTAATGCAACTGTAATCCTCCTAGTTAATCAAGAATCAGAAAATATTGTAATAGGTATTACACAGATAAGAACAAAAATGTGGCACTTGTCTGAAAGAGCTTGCACCCTAATTATAAGAGGAGGGGAAAAGTGGATCTAGGCAGATGGAAGCAGTGATATGATATTAATCAGTGCAGCAGGTTATTTTTCTAACATACTGGTGGCCTGGTCAGTGTTTCTTATAAGCATCATGGTGAAGGCACAGCATAGGAAGACTCACTAAGGTGACACATTTCAACATTTAGTAAGGAAACTGTAGACATTCTAGGACATCCAGACATCTTCCAAGTGAGAAGTGCAAGATGGTAAGATGGGAAAAGGTTTTGGGAAGTGCTGACAGTGAAGACAGTTTGCTTCTCCAACTCTCTGGCATAAAAATATTATGAGGAATGACTTGGTTGGTTGGGTTGGGTTGGTTTAGTTTCCCAAGGAAAAGGGATTTTTAGTTCATACTAACCTTTAATTTTTATTTGTCTTAGCTCTACTGAATTACTGTAAAATGTAAATTTTTAAAAAAATAGCAGTTACTTATTTTGGAAACAACATTCAACTCTTGTAAGTATCTAAATATATACTTTATGAAGAAGGTAATTTTCTAAATATAGGAATATTAATGCTGTTAAATATAGACTATATCAGGCATATCTTAAATTTAAAATAGCCTAGGCACACCATAGATTTAAATTAACAAATTCAGCAAATTGATTTTTGGCACTCTGTCAAAACTGAAGCTTTTAAAATTAGATAGGCAGATTGTTCTGCTGCTTTTGAAGTGGTTTGCTCTTTCTAGAATGGTGGAAATGAGCAGTTGAGTAAGGAGGTTTTGATCTTAATCAGCTTTTTGTAGGAAGATTGACATTAGGAGTCTTTTAAGAAGTAAGAAGTCAACTGAGAATAGGTAGTGATGGTGATGATTACACTTCAAACTCTTGTATACTGAGCTCAAAGAATCTCAACATGTTTGGCAAGGGATAGTTCTTAGTTTTGTACAAAATGATTTTTTAAAAGGAAAAGGTTTAGGGTTTTTTAATCTAACTTCTTATATTTTTTTGTTTTTTTTTCCCAAGGAAACTGCATAATTTCTACTTAGGATTTTTACTGTGTGCCAAGTAGAGATGAGGGTAGAGCTAACATACCCTCTAAACTCAGGTTTTCTACCACAAAAATCCATGTCTTTTTATTTGTCAGGTTCATTAGCCAAATATCGTGTGCACCATGACTTGATTTTGTGTGTATGAAATTAAAAGCTTAAATATATTTGTTTTTCATCACAAAAGAAATCTTCAAGTGAAGACATGTGGTGACCTCTTTTTGCATCGGAAAAGGAGAGTCTGTCCCCTTTCGGATACTCCATAGTTGGTGGCTGTAGACAGAAAATTCTCATTGCACATATTAAAAAAAATATGAGAATGGGTTGGAAAGAAGCAAATAATGGGAATACTTCCATGGTTTTTAATCTTCAGTGTGTCAAGTTGATTTTGTCTTAATTGTTCTTTTCTCTTTTGCCTGCTTGTCTTGAATGGCTTGTGCCTATGGCCAACAATAAGTTATAGAGCACCCCTTTTGTTTTTTTCTTAGCTATATTTTATGCTTTCTTGAGTCTCTTTGTTCAGGACTTTCATTCCAATAAAATCTCAAATCTTTTATTTCCCATAAACTGAAATATTTTTGAGAGGTTATTTCTGAAGCATCCTAAATTTCTTCCTCGTTTAACTCAAATATAATAATCAAATTCCTGGAATAAACATTCTGATTTTGAAATTATGTTGATTGATGTTGATCATGTTTTTATCAAATGGGGTCTTTAATTTGTAATGTTTTCAGTCCCTGAATGTACTGGAAAAGGGCAGGCAGTACTCCGTATACACTTGCATTGTAGATCATGTGCAGTAGTTCGTTGCTCTTACCCTTCCATCACACTTTTGTGCTTTTCAAAATCAGGCACAAACCCTGGCTGTCTAAGTCCTTGATATGTTCTGGTTTTTCCAAGAGCTCACAGGTCAGTAACCATTGTCTGATGGATGTCTGTCTGTGTGTATGTCCATGAAAAGTAATTAATCTAATGGTCCGTGTTGTCTTTTCCTCTGCCTGCTCTTAGTGAAAGGAGACTGAAAAGTGTCTGGGCTGTGCAATGTGAGTGCAGCTTCTTATGCCAGTGTTCATTTCTAATGCCATGCTGATTAGGTTGGGCTTGAAGTACCATGCTTTCAGTCATTGTGGGTATCAGCTGGCACTGTTTTTCCCCTTGTCCTGAGGGTCCCTAGGATATGGGTCCAGCAGTGGGCTGTGTTTTCCCTGATCCAGGTCATATCACCTGTGCTGTGGGCTGCAGGATTTCACACGTGGGAAAGACTTGCTTGTATTTCAGCTGGTTGGGCCCACAATTATTTATTGGAGCTCTCTAAGTGTACTGATAGGAAGATGACTTTCACTGGAGTGAAGTCTGTGCTTTGGACAGTCTTACATAATCTGTCCAAAGAGATCAAAATTGTTATGCTGAAGTGAACTCATAGACTGTTTATGTCAATGTCGAATCACCTAAACCCAACTCTGTTCCTTTAGGGAGGACATTTTTGCTGTCTTTGCTATTGACTCTTTGCATAATTTAGTGGAAGGTCTTGTGTTTTCTCACAGCAGCTCTATAGGCCCTCTATTCATCAATGTCTTGATGAAGCTTGTGCTCAGTTCAGTGGCAGTGTGACAAGTGGTGATGGTGATGGTAGTTTCACAAGAAACTTGGGTATGTATGAGAAGCTGCCAAGGCAGAAAGACACAGTTGAAGTTGTTTGAGCCTCCTCATGTTCTAGGGATGCCAGGTTGCATGGCTTTTGATGGACATTAGACATATTGATGGACATTAGATGGACATCTGTTGAAAATATATAGTCAGGAGCTGGAATATTTAGACCTTTCTTACTGTATGAACAGGAATTGCAAATCCATGAGATCAGCAAAGCTGAATTCAGTGGCACCGTTCACTTGCATGTCTAGGCTTTGTAACTATAAGTATAGGAAAATTTGAGATCTGTAATTTAGGAACATCGTGGCATTTAATATAGTATAAGCTAATTTCTGTGTAAATGTAGCATTTTGTAAAAAAAAAAGTGCTGTGTTTTGAAGGCTTGAGGTATGAAGCTGTTGATGCAAGGAAGCAGTGAGTAAAGATTTCTTTTATACTCTACAAAAATTTGACTTGTCCAAAACAAATCTCTCATGGGTAGGTTAATGCAGAAAACCTCTAGCACTAAGAGTGTGTGGGAGGTAGGGCAGATGCAGGGACGTTTATCCAAATGTGTAGAACTTGGAACAGGAACTCTGTGGTACAGATTGCCTGCTTTGCTTCAGGGAAGGCTGTTCAGGTATCAGTGGTGGTGGTGCTCTAATATCAGTATTAATGACTGTTCTGGTGATTGGCTCAGTGGATAAGTAAGGAGAGGGAATATTGAATTCAATATACTGGTTGATTCCTGTGTCTCTCAGAGCTTCAGTAATACAAAGGTCTAAGTGCATATACAGAAAAGATTAAAAAAGCTTAAGTAGACAAACTTGTTAAACTTTGTCAAACTTAACTAACTGATCTGTAGTAAGAATATACCTTTTACTATTCCCTAATGTAGGGCATTTTAGAGGTTTCCTATACCTAAATGCAGTAGCACAGTTGAAAATCTTTGGTCTTGGTGGCTCAGGTGACATTACTAGCCTGTTTCTGGTACACAACAAGATGTCATTTTATTTCTGAACAGAATGGCTCACATGTTTGCAGTGTATGAGTATTTGACTATTTTACATTCATATGTTTTGTATGTGAAAACAAAAATCTGTTTTTATGAACCACATTGTTAAAAGACAAACTGTAAATCTAAGCCCTGGCAGCTGTCTGTATGGTGCACAACTACAGTCCTTCAGTGGATTCACATTTGGATTTTGATTAAATGACTGGTGTGCTGAAATCTTTAATGATTTTTTTAAAGTTTACTGGCAAACATCTATGCTTTAATTCTGTTCCTCATAGGACTTCTTGATTAATGACACAAATTTCCTATGAGAGACTTAATCTTTATGGATTCTCCAATGTTGAATAGAGGGATCAGTTTGCACTCCAGTCAGTCATCCCTTGTAGGATAGAACACTTTAATCAGATTTGGAAGACTTTTATTTTCTTACACTGTTTGAAATTGCTCAAAAACCTTTAAGGAATGTGCCAAGGGTAAATAATGACTGAAACCTTTCATGAGGGATATATGTTAAGGAAGAGAAACATTTATTTTGATGAAGTTTTTCTGGTATGTTGTGGTTGTAATAACTTACTTTGCAATAACAAAAATAAAGAAAATCTCAATACCTCAAATATTTAACACCAATGCCTAGAAGTGAGTGTGCATGTGTCCCATTTTCCTACAGCTACAATTCATAGTGTCCTGTAGTCTAACTGGTGTTGTGACATTTCTAAGACTTCATTCCTGACACATTCATACTCCTTGTTACACAATAGCTGACATTAGACCAAGCCTAAAACTGTGTTTGTGATGTTCGAATGTGTGATTGGATTTTGTGCTTTTAGAGTTTAAACATGCCACATGCAGTGAAACATTTCAATAAACAATAAAGTAACCTCTGTTTGTCTTTTGTAGTAAGCAACAGATGCGGGTGAAAGATCCATCAAGAACGAACCCTGAGAAGCCAAAGAGAAGCAAAAGGCCTAACAGGCCACAGGATGAGGACTCTTCAGATGATATTTCAGGTGAGTACATAGGGTGATGTTCCTCCTGAGGTTGAGGGCTAGTAACTTCCGTGTTGACTGATGAAAACCACAAGTCATTGGTACCATGAAACTTTTCTTGCTTGAATTTATAACAGAAATATCCCCAGTTAAGTGTTTATGACATGAGCAGTTGTTATACTACGTGACTTCCCTGAAAGGCTGGAGAGCTGGTTGATCTTTGATGACAGCCTCTCCATGTGAGGTCAGACACACGTGGCAGGAGGCTGTGTGGCTGAACAGGGAGCTTCCAGCTGAGCTCACAGGGAAAAAGAAATGGCAGAGAGGGTGGAGGCAGGTTTGGGCTGCCTTTGCAGAGGTCCGGAGTGTGCAGGATTGGGGATGAGGTAAAGCAGCTTCATTTAGAATTGACTCTGGTGAGGGGTATGAAAGTAAGGTGAGCCTGTATGGGTACAGTGGCAGGAAAATGAAGGCTTGGGTGAGTGCAAACCTGCTGTGTGAGGGGGCAGGGGTTCTAGGGACACAGGATGTGGGAAAAGGCTGAGGAACTCAATTCTTCCTTTGCTTCTGTCTTCACATGTAAGCTCTGCACTTGATGCTCCCTGGCTCCTGACCTTAATGGCAGACTCTGGGATATAAACATTGTCCAGAATAGAAGATTGAGAACTGGATGCACACAAGTTCATGGGGTCAGATGGAATGCCTCTGGAAGTGCTGAGAAAACTAATTGATGTCATTGTGAGGCTGTGCTCTGCCATCTCTTTATGACAACAAATTGAGGAGGCCAGCTGATAAGCAGGAGGATAGGTCTGCCATTCAGAGTGACTTAGACTGGCTGGAGAAATGGCCAGGCAGAAACTTCTCCACGGCAAGTGGAGAGTCTAGCACTTGGGCATAACCACATGCCATTACAGGGTGGGAATTAAGGCAGCTTGGCAGAAAAGGTCCTGAGAGTCCTAATGCACACACTGAATAAAAAACAAGCTGTGCTGTTTGTGCCTACTGTAGGCAGGATTGTATAAATGAGAGTGCAGGGCTAGTGGGTGATTCTTTTCATCTTTTCAGAGCACTTGTGGGACTTCTCCTGGAGAACTGTGCCCGGTTCTGGGCTCTCTCTTACCAGAAAGGCTGACCTGTCAGTGAGGCCAGTGGTTCACCCCTTCCACTTTTTTAAGGAGATTGAGAGCATGATGTGGGAAGAAGGGCTGAAGGGAATGTCTTTCTTTAGCCAAAGGAGTGAAAGTATAATTTCTTTCATTGACTGCCTGATGGTAGTTACAGAGAAGGCAGAACCAGATTCTTCTAGAAAGTCCATGATGAGAGGACTAAAGGCAACAGACCAAATTTAGGGCCTGGAAAATTTGACTAGGTGTGAGGAAATTTATTTTATATTCACTCTGAGGGTGGTCGACAGAAACCTGATTTTCTAGTGAGTTGGTGAAGCCACAGTCTTTGAAGATACTCAACATTCAGTTGAACAAAGCCATGAGCAAACAGATCTAAATTAATATTTGGCAGTGCTTTAAGTGAGAGCTTGGACAAGATGGCCTTCAGAGGTCACTTCAAACTTAGCTTATTCTGTGATATAGTGGAATTTTTGCAAAAAAATATGACAGAGAAGAATGGTTGAGATTCACATTCAGAATGAGCAATTGTAGTAGGGATGCATGGATATTTGAAAATCTTTCTTTATGGGTTGAAAAGAGGTCAATGGCCTGTGTTGTTATATGCAAAAATAGATTTATCTATTATTTTGTTGTCAAAAAACGGGGAAATTAGTTTTGTACAAAAGTAATCCTTGTACTTTTGTATGAACTAGTTTATGTGGTTTTAAGAAGTGGCATTTATTGACTTGAAAAGAATTTCCATTATGGAAAGACTGAAAGAGATTCCTTCATAAAATTCAGTATGTGGGGAGCAGCTGGCTGTTCTTTCCTACTTTAATTCTTTGCTGTTTTTTTTTTTTTTCATGGTGCTGAATTAATTGCAGATTATGGTCTTTCAGTGTACACGTGCTCTCTCTCATAGCTATTATTTTTGATGGATAAAAACGAGTGTGTGTTATTTTCTGTAGGGCTGACCTGCCAGCACGTGAGGCAGGCAGTGGACGTGCACCATGTGAAGAGAGCGGTGGCTCAGAGCGTGTGGTCAGTCTGTGCGGAATGCCTGAAGGAGAGGCGGGTGAGCGATGGTGAGCCCGGGGCACCTGCAGACATCTGGCTGTGTCTCAAATGTGGCTTTCAGGTAAGCAGGTGTGCTCAGATTGCAGAGGTGGAGTTCCTAAAGGATATGGTGTGGATCCTTGTCTGTTTGGCATCTCATTACCTCCAGAGGAGCAGTGTGCACGTGCTTAGTTGTGAGAGTCGCTGCTTCAGCTTCCTCGGGAAGTGGGGTGTGACTTTATGTTCCTGTTCGTTTTTGGCAGCGTTTAGGGTTAGCTTTATGTGTCACAGTGTGGTGTGGCATCACAATTAGTGATGGTCCTGCCTTTTTTCTGTTCTTATCTGCATCCTCTTGCCACTTACAGAAAATTGGCTCTGGGAACTGTGTGGCTGCAAAATGCATCCGATCAGCTGGCTCCTCTGGCAGAAGTTCCCATAAACAGGAATGAATGAAAAACCAAACATATCTATTGCTGAATGAACTTGTGCTGTGGACACTCAATTGCTAGATTTGATTGAAACCAGGGAGAAAGGACTGTGCTGGACTGAGAATGCTGCTCCTGTGGCAACTAGCCATTAGATTGGATCAGTTAAAATGTCAAATCATGGCTTCAGAGTTTAAAATGGCAGGTGCTGACCCCAAGGGCTTTCACAGAGTTCTGCTCAGGGAATGAAGTAAAGAAAAAATTTTGCTTGATATAGCAAAAATCAGTTTATGGGCAGTGTCAGGCTTGGTTCAGCCAGTAGTTGCCTGAACAAAGCATGTCATGATTTTCTTCTTGGAATTTCAGTAGGTTTCACTATAGAAGCCAGCTTCTACCAGTATAATATGAACAGATTTGAAGTTGCAGAGAAACATGCTATTCACAGGCTTCAGAAGACAGTTAACTAGATCTGAGGAGGACTCATATGTCTTGCTTGAAAAACTTCCATTAAGGAGGGCTTTTAAAAGGAGTTAATTCTGTGTGCTTCTTCATGTTCATGCTGTGAACAGCTTCTAAAACTTGTGCCTATTCAGAGACCAGTCCTGAATCTAAGTCCCACTCTGCTCATACTTGAACCATTGCAAATACTTTCTCTCAAAATTGCTGTACATAAATGATGTGTTCTGAGCAGCTTTATAGTACAAGTACAAAGCACTTTATGTACTTTTTTTCACTTACTGTCTGGAATGCGTTTGACATTCTTGAGCAGTGAGGGTTACCTATGCTGTCCTCTTCCTTGATAGTCTGTGGACCAAATATGCTATATAGTTGTTTCATTCATAATTATTAGAGCATTTTTGCTTTTTTGAATGGCATAATTTTTTGTCCGTTGATATTTATTCAGTACTTATCCGAAAGCTAGGAATTATTTCTATTAATAATTCTCTATATTTTTAAGTGATTTTTCCAAGTAGAAAAGATGAGAATGTTAAATCCTCTCAATCCTTACAAATGCTAAATAAGTTGGGCAGAATAGCTTCCTGTCTAGTTTTGAAAAGTGGTGTTTTTGTAGTTTATTTACTAATAATATAATCTTTTAATAATATAGTCTTTTCCTTCTTCTCTTTCCCCCCCTTACTGGGTTGATGTGTCCATTTTTAGGGATGTAGTAAGAATTCAGAAGGCCAGCATTCTCTGAAACACTTCCAAACTGCACGCACAGAACCTCATTGCATTGTTATCAACCTCAGCACGTGGATCATATGGTAAGAATCAGTATGCAGGTATGTGTGCCTCTATGTAAGGACTTCACATAACTTCAGACAGTGTCTTCTCGTGATAAAGAATGATTCTGACAGATAAAATTAATGCTTTCTATATAGGAAAGGTAGGCTTTCTGGAGGCAATATGTGTTTGTCCTTCGTATTCTCTGAAATTATTTAAATCTGTAAGGACCGCAGTGAATTGGGACTGATCTATAGAAGAGCATATATGAGATGAAGGAATTCAATTCTATTCCATTTTTTTTAGTGTGAAAAATTGAAACTGAGAGCTGAAGTAATTTGTGTAATGTTGTTTGGGAGGTTTGCTAGAGCTGGGATGTGCATGCAGATAGCCCTGAATTCCAGTTTGTTTCTTCTTTTGTTTAGGTGTTACGAGTGTGATGAAGAGCTGTCAACCCATTGCAACAAGAAAGTTCTGGCTCAGATAGTTGACTTCCTTCAAAAACATGGTGCCAGGGCTGAACCAAGTAAGTTTGCACAAATAGTTTTATCTGGAAATAATAATAAGCATTTCAGATATTGAGTCATGTTAAAAATACAGCTGAAAAATTGTGTACAATGTGACCATGATGTAATTTATAATTGCAAAGCTTCTTGGGGAAGTAATGCCTATTAAAACATAATGTCACTTTTTTTTCTACAGTATGATTACATTTTAAAAATACTTTGGACACTATAGGACAGTTTTTCTGAATTTTGTCTTTAAAAGAAAGTTTACTGTAGAGGAGTTGTTACCTTAAATAAGATAAGGCCATATAAATTAATAAATTAATGCATAAAAATATATTGAAGTGTACATTATACAGTCACTATAAATGAATTTAATTTTCTTGCTATGGATTTATAACAGCTTGAAATTTTCTGATTTAAACTTTAGCTAAACTGTTAGCTAGATTTGTTTAAGTGGATTTTCTTGTACTCTGTTGTTGGATGTAATATCCTTTTTTACTGTTTCATTTTAATTGATAGAATGGTCATGTCTATTAAAATAAGATAGTATTAAATGATTTTATTATATTAAGAGCCTTCTCAATATATGTGCTAGTGGATAGAACTTTGTATGTGTGGCCCTCAGCTGTCTGCTCTTGATAATGTTGATGTTATTCATCCCTGCTGTAACACACTTGGCAGCATTTCTGGCTTGTGATTTAGAGAGTGCATTGAATTCCACATTTGCTTCTCAAAACCCACCTTAAGTAACTTTTAAAACAATTGGTTGCATCCTTTAACAGAGATAATCAACCAGTTAGAAGTAAGAAGTTCTGAAAGTTGCCTTACAGAATTACACTAAGTTTTCTTCTAGCAGAATATGCATAAATCCTACCGGTTTTGAGGGAAAAAATGAAGGGCTGCTTAAAAATACACAAAGGGCTTCACTTGTATTCACAGCTTTAGTTTCAAATTTTGTGCAATAAATGGGTGTTGCAGCTTTCTTGCAGATGAAAATGCTGTGGTGTTTTTTTTTTTTTCAGTTAATGTAATGAAAGCAATTTTATTCCATTATTGTACTGCTGGATAAGACTTTCTGAGTGATATAACTCTGTGCCTCATGGTTTAGATTCTTAATTTGTGAAACGTCAAAACATCTAAAGCTTTCAGATTAAGAAGCTTAGAAGTTTTCTGTGAAAAGTCTTAAATTAATCAACTTAAATTCCAAACTGACTCAGGAAAAGTAAACATATTTATAGCAGAGCAGGGTGGCATATATTTCTGCTGTATATGCATTTGTTTAATTTTGGTACTCTGTTTTGAAAATGCTTACATTTCATGTAAATGTTTGCTGATATAAGTGGAACCAAAATTGTATATTTTGCTGTAACTGGAACCAAAATTGTTTGGTTTTTTGTTTGTTTTTTTTGTTCAGGGCTTAGACATAGCCTTGCAGGGTGCCTGCCTTGGCAGCAAGAGGTCTGAGAGTGCCAGGGTCGCTCCTGCAGGGCAGCCACATCTCCTGCTCCATTCTGGGAAAGGGTTGAGGCTCCAGTGCAGGCTTGGATTAATGCATTAAGTGTGTGTGTACTTCCAGTGATGTCTTAGAGGTGAAAGCCTGTGACCCTCTCCACTCTGTCACTGTTGAGCAGTTTGGATTGCATTCCTGAAAGCTCTGGGAATGTTGGTCCAAAGATGATTTGTTGGGTTTTCCTGAGTGGTAAGGAAAAGACAGAAAAGCTCTTTGCCCGGGACTGTGTCTTTAGGCCAGGCTCTTTGCTGGAAGAGGCTGGAAAACAGCCGTGTATTCCTAAATGCCTGGTGTGCATGACAGGGAGCTCCCGACCAGAACTGGCACTCTTGGTTCATTCTGATAAACGACAGACGTAGTACTTCTACAGAAATCTATCTAAGGTTTTTTTCTTTTCTTTAAATTAGACTACCTTTAGGGATTCTGAAAAAATAAAATCTGAAATTGGAATGTAGTTCATGCTGTTGTCCGGAAGACAAAAGAACATGCTGTATTACTGTGAAAATTAACTCTACTTTTATTTTGGTTTAATTTTTTTTAGTGTAACATTTTATTTCACATTCCACTGATATTTTCAGTGTAGCTGTCATCTTTAAATTGTTAGTTGGTGTAGATTTTAAAAATTTATTTTGTGTATTCACTCCTTAAAAACATAAGCTAATTTAAAAAAATGAAAAATAACTTGAAAAAAACCCAGTTAATTCATATTTCTCGCTTAAAAATCCATCTTGTGCTTTTTTCCCCATTGCTTTCTTAAAAAGCAGTCACAGTGAAGACAGTTCTCATAGCAGAATGTGGCACTGTAACAAGAATTCATCTTACGTCTGGATTTCTTTCTGTTGTAACAACTGGTTGGCATGGTGCATCATTAAAATTCAAAAAGCATTGTGTAGAAATTTCTGTAGAAATGCAGTATGAAATAGATTAAGTAGCAAATGAGGGCTGCCAGGATTTTTTTTTTTTCTCAAAAGTTCTCAAAAGTGTAGGATTCATTTAAAGATAAAATGATCAGTTGAAACATGTGAGAGAGGGTTATATAGATTTCCTAATTAATGCATCTTGGAAAATAAACAAAAGCAAAATGCTTGTCATTTGGTACTAATGTGGTGGAATAGTGTGGCAGCAGGATCCCTGCTTTTCACTCAGCCTCTCATAAAGATTCAACTTCACTTCAGCTGTAAAAATGTGCAAATTACATTACTACTACATGACTGACTTTTGTAATTACATTAAGCGATTGAGATAAATCCCAGTGCTGGGTTCCCAAAAGAATGCTTGCAGCTGTGTGATTTTCACATCTGATCCTATGGTTTGTTGTACCCAGCAATGCCTGCTCTTTTCTTTTTTTTTTTTTTTTCCCTTTTTTTTTTTTTAGAGGAGTCTCTTTGGTTAAGAGGTCATGTTGGGCACAAGCTGGAAGAAAAAAGCAAGATTGCTTTCTAGGGTGTACCACCCAGAAATTTGTTTTGTGGAGAAGGTTAGCAGGCCGTGATGATTGCCACAGAAAGGCAGGTGCAGTATTGTCCGTGTGGCACACTTGTGAGCTTCACATGGACATAATGCACATGTAGTACACAGGAACCATGCTGAGACATTGCAATCTGTGTGTCTGCTCATTTACTGGAGAAAACAAATTGTTTTGCAGTTTTAAAAGTGAATCTTATGCGTATTTTCCTTTACAGAAGCCAAATGATATCTTGGTGGAAATATAAGATCGCATAATTTTTATAGAGCAGTTAATTAAATTGGTTTGTGTGGCAATAGAATGGGAAAAAGAAGATATATTCTTGAATGTTGTAGTTAAATTTATTGTTGGGAGGGGCAAGCAGAGGAACAAGGTTTTGCTAGTAAGTTCAGCTGCCTGGATTTGCCAGTAAGTGAAAGTTAGAAAGTTGATTTTTATTTTGATGGCTGTAACTAATGTATAAAAATAGATATAATTTTACAGTACATGTGAGAGTTGCAGACTTGTATAGAAAAACAGGTAGTGTGATGAATAACTTTGCAGATTTCCATTCTGCTGTGCATATTAGCAATTAACAAAGGATCTTATTGAAAAAAATGGTGTTCTTTCTTAAGTGACTTTTACATATAGTTTGGAGTCATAGAAGACCATTCTATCTACTTAAAATTAACTAGCAAAATAAAACAGATAATGTTGATTTTCTGAGTCTGAAAATACACTTTGGCAAAAAGGCAAATTTTGGTTGTTGGTCAGAAATTTTCTTTCAAATTTGCTTACTTGCTAGTAAGCTCCTTGCAAAGGAATGAAAACTGAATCATTGACAAAAAAAAAATCTTAGGCATTCTGTCATTTTTAACCGTGGATTTTTACCTTTCCTGACCACGTACTTAATTTGTTTGTGAGGTGTAACACAAGTCATCTGAGCATAGAGGATCAAAAGCAGTCCTTGAATAGGTTGCTCTTCCACACTGTGCAGATGTTTTTTCTAGTTTATAACATTGTGGCAAGACTCAGAGAAATAAAATTACAGTTTATAACATTGTGGCAAGACTCAGAGAAATAAAATTACAGTTTATATTTGGTGGGGTTGTAACACTGCTAGAGAAACTGAGCTTTTAAAATGTAAAGCTAGTGACTATTTCAGAAGAAAACCAGTCTGTTTTTTTAAAGGTTGGATTCTCATTGTTGTACAATGTTGAAAAAAAAAAAACCTAAATCTTTTAGATAAAAAAGGAGTGCCAGACAATTTAGTAACATTTCATAATACAGCATGATGAGAACTTGGTAGAAGAAAGGCAGTCTGTTAACCTTGCTTTTACTGTGAAGTCCTTCAGCTGAAGTACCAGAGTTGTATTCAATAGAAAAGGCTTGACCTTGGAATAAAAGTGTGTATTCCTGGAACCCTTATTTTCAATTAAAAAAAAAAGTTGCATTGAAAAGATGAGCAATAGTGCTTACTCCCCTGGCTGAAAAAAAAAAAACTTGATGTCATTTATCTTCTTGCTGTCATACCATCTGCACCCCCAGACAGAGCTCAGTTTCAGCAAAGTCCGTGTGTACTGCAAATGTTTGAAATGCTGGCAGAACAAATTGATAGGGAGCCCACAGTAAGTTTCCCTTTGCAAGCGGATGTGTCGGCACCGCGTGTGTTTGTACACCTGGTGCAGTCCGTGGCTCTGCTTTGTGGAGTGAATCCTTGTCTGTGCTAATGTTTGCCTTAGGGATCTCAGTCACTGCCCATGAGGCTGGTGCTGAGCAGCTGGTGGGACAAAGCAGTGTTCCCTGCCTCTGGAGAGCTTATGGGACAGGACCACAGGTGAGTGGAGCAGGCACAAGAAAAGCTGAAGAAAAGAGCAACAAGAAAAGGGTGCTTTGCAGGCAAGAGTTGCAGCAGAGGAGCAGCTTCTGCTCCCCTTCTTTCCAGGGCTCTGGTGGGAAGGGGGCTTTCTAGCATGGGGGAGAGCAGGGTGGTGTTAGGAAGCTTTGCTGAGCGTGAGGCTGTGTCTATGTACAGAAGCAACTGTCTGAGAGTTGGAGGTGGATATCATGTTAGGACCAGAGGTGGGCACTAACCTGGTGCCTATGGAGAGGTGGTCAGTAGGGTGTGATGAGCTGGATGGAGAGCTGGGCAATAGGTTTTGGCAGAGTGCTCAAGTAGAGTGTCTGTGCAGCCAGATACACTTTGTCAAAGGAAGAGAAGGTTCTGGTGATCAAGGCACAGCTTAGGTGGGAGTTTTCCTTGTATGACCTCAGAAAGGTCACCTCTGCAGCAAAACAGCAGGAGGAGTCTGACAGAGGGGCATGGCCTGAATGTGAGTCCCAAGCACAGTGGGATACTCTATCCCTGCTGGGGATGGATAGGCCTGCCTAGGGCTGATGTCCACACTACCTAGGAAAGGCAGAGATCTTAAGGGTCACCATGTCAATTCTCTAGCAGATGAGTTAACTAACGACAGAAATCTCTGTGAAATTAATTACTTTTGTGCTTTTCACCCATCCTACTCTCATTAATATGAACAAGGTTCTTTATAACAAATATTATTGCATGTGGACAAAGGACTACTTCTTTTATTCTGTTAAACGAGGAGCTGAAGGTCCTTGTGGGCAGCTGCAGATGACAGCTGTTTTGATGGAATCCTTCAGCTGGGATCCTTGTGTATATACTGGCTTAAAAGTCACTTTTCATACCCAAAAGCATGCCTGTTAAATTACAGGATTGCAAGATTGAGTCAGCAAGGGTCCATGAAACAGTTGTTCAGTGCAAATTCACTTTAAAAAATTACATATTAGCTTTTTGATTAATAACATGCTTGTAGCCTTGGGTTAATCTTGCAGAAGGACCCTCCAGCCCCAATCTGTAGAAGTATTAGCTATCACAGTCATTACCAGCATGTTCTATTAAGACTGACCAACTCTTCACATGTCAAGTAAACATTCAGCTTCAGGCCTGTCTGTCATTTATCACTGAGCTGGGGACATTGAGCAGAGCTAAATTAAAAACTGCTGTCCCTCCTCTGGCTCTGTATATGTACTTAAAAATATCTGTATGTTATAAGTAAGGCAGGAGGTAATGTTTGTAATGGCAAAGCAGCACATTCCTGTCAGGACTTTTTCACAGATACAAAAAACATAGTAAAATGTCATGTGGATTGTGTTTTTAAAATTATTAAGAAATCAAAAGGCCGTAGTTAAAACCTTCTGAATGAAAGGAGATTCCTAACTTTGATACCAATATCCAGGCATTTTTCCAATTTGCTACTACTTCTCCTTATGCCTTTACCTATATCCTTATCCCTATCTATATATATATATCCTCCTCATTATCCAGCTTCGTGGCAATCGGATGTCTGGTTCTCATTTCTTGTGTTTTGTAATTGCGTATTCATCCAGCTCTTATCACAAAACTGGCTGCTTCAGCTTTGTTTTCCCTCCCTTAAATAATTTGTATGTAAGGTTCAGCAAATGGAACCTTGCTACTTGTGTGAAGCTGCCATTTAACCATGAAGTGAAATGCTTTTATCGAGTTTGCCCTGCAGATATGGTCCGCTGTGGCAGTGCTGTCCATATTTGGTGGCTGTGCAAGGAGAGCCAGGTGGTGCTGCAAAGCATAGCACAGTGAAGCGTGGACAGATCTAGGTTTGACATTTGTCATCCTGTACTGCTAAAGGGAAGAGAAAAATCTGCTTTTCCATATGCTTATGCTTTAATTTTTGCCTGCAGTTTTGTCCAGATGGCCCTGTGAACATTGTTTACTTTAAGATGCTGTCCCAGATGTTTTTGAATGCCGATGGATAAATGCAACAACTGTGGTATACTAATACACAAATTATTTCCACAATTTTGGCTCTTTTTTCCATATTTTTTTTTCTTCTTTTTAACCATCTCTTTCCCCCAGCACTACTCTGAATGCCTCCCTTCTCTGAGGGGAAAACATCTCCAGTTATATTATTAAACTGAGAGAGAGCAGTGCCTTTGTGTTGCAGATAACTTGGAGCTCCCATTCCCATGCTGTGGTTGTTCTGAAGCTCTGTGGGTGCATGAGCTGCAGACACTGTAGCATTTCCCTTCTAAGCATGCCAGTTAAAAGGTGTTGCTTCATGTAGCCCATAAAACAGTGACTGTTTAAGGGTGTGAGCAGCTTGCTAGTTGTTTATTATAGTCAAAACCACTTTGTCTGCTTTTTTCAAGGAGAATTTCGTCTTTTACTTTGCCCTTGTACTCTCTTAATTTTCCACCTGAGTGGAGAGTAATTTAAAGCTGTGTAAGTGCTGTTAACAAGAACATTTAAAAATGTTTTTAAACAGCAAAGCACCTCTAACTCTGTTTTGAAAAACTCTGATACAATTTGGAAGATTAGTTGTGCCTTGATGGCACTGTAGGGTGCAGGCAGACTGCGTCAGAAGCTTGTTGCCAGATACAATAGATATTTTAATGACTTCTTTTTTATTTAATTTTTTTTTTTTCATTTTCTAAGCAAGACGGTATTTAGGAGTGTACATAAAAGAACCTTTTGGCATGAGAATTTCATTAACGTAAATAGGTCTGTTAGTTATTTCTCAAGAACACTTTAATGAGACTTCAATGTGAAACTCATTAGAACAAATACATGAATTCATATGTCAAGACAGAGATTGTAGCATCACAGTTCTTGGCATCTATTAAGTCCATAACTCGTTTACATTGACGTGCATTGTTAATCAATATTTAAGACACTGCAGATGTCAGTAATGTTCACATTTAGTCCTGCGACCATGACAGTATGAAAGTTGCTAGTAGAATTCAAGGCTAAATATTGTTATCTCAAGTCTTTCCATTACCTCTAGGCTACAAGTTAATGACTGTCTAACTTTTCTGCCCCTCATCTATTTAAATAATAAGGGAAACAAGGAATTATGTGGATGTTATAGGATAGTTTTATCAATTTTTTGTTACTTGAAATTAAAACACTAGCATTGTATGTATGTGGATTGCATTAGTAATTCCTCAGGCTGTGACAAAGGGAGGTGAGTTGAGGAGCAAATGTAGGGATAATGAGTCCAGTTGGGCTGTTGACAAGGAATGTTGACAATGGAAGTTGGAACACTAGAGTTGATAAAGACTTGCAGTGTTCAGTGGTAACTTTGGGCTACCTCCTTTCAAATGCACCAAAAAGCAGCCTTTGGGTGGTGTTGCTGATGTGTATAAATGAACATGTATCTCAGCTACCTATTGTTAATAAAGAACTCATTTTACTTTACTTATTGCTTGTGTAATTGTGGAAGTTACAGTCTTATAGGACAGTCTGATTATTATGGAAGGTTTTGTTGGATATATGTAGTTGTCGAGGGCATTTTTTTACCCCCCAGGGCTTTATCTGTTGATGTCTAGTTTTTTTTGTTTTTTGGTGTTTTTAAGACTGCATACAGTAACTTAGAATAGTATCAAGGTATCTTCCACATATGTTAAAATTAATAAACATAATAATGGAAGGACTTAATTGATTAAGCTATGCAGTTATGTGGTCATATTAATTTATAATTTAATTATAGGTTCATCAAAAATAATACGTCTTCGTGAAGAAAACAGTGAAACAAGTGAAATACTGAAAGGAAAAACATCTGGTAATGGTGCATCAGTTCCAGTTAAAGGAATAAATAATTTAGGAAATACCTGTTTTTTTAATGCTGTAATGCAGGTAAGATGGAAAGATCATGCTACTTCCTCTTAACAGATTTCAGAAATACTAAGTCTGCATAATCTATGGGCTTCTGAAAAGGTTTTGAGTATTATAAATATTCATTCTGCTTTCTGAGATTCCTTTTCAAATTCTTTTTACTCTTTGCTATACAAGGAGTGTTTCCTGTTATAATAAAAAAAGAATTCCTGGATCACTGGCATTTTGCACAGTAATGAAACAAGTGAAAATGCCAAGTGTTTTACACACTGTGTATGTGTGTGGGTTGTACTGTAGCATATGGTTTTATTTGAAGTTCAGCATTATTAGTCATGACTAATGCAGGGTATCTACCATACTGGTGATGTGAATAGTGGCACTGTGTGCATAATGTAAATGTCTGCACTATTCATTGGGATGATTTTAAACCCCTACAATGGATGCAGTTATAAAATTACTTTTATCGATTATGTGTTTTTTTCTGATTACAATAAGAGGAACGAGCTATACTAATACACATCTATTGATGTTTAGTGTACAACCAATCCAGCATCCTCAAAAAAAGCATTAGCCTTAGTGGGTTTTATATTGCACCATCCTGTTGCTTGTCAGCTAAGCAGAGACATCTCTATGTCTGCAGAAAAGTGAAAGAAAACTGCTACAAAGGTTTTCTGCACTGACACACCTCACCTTGTGTTTATGATGTTGATTGCAAAACTCACTAAACAGTTAGTAAAACTGCAAATTGTTAACTGTCCATACTTAGCACATTGTAGAAGCCTAAGTGATCTGCTGTCACGGTTGACCAAAAATAAAGAAACAAAGATGAGATATGTTGGTTTCTTTCCTAAATTCAGAAGCGTAATACTTTTCATTGCACCAAAGCCTTTGTGCTTCATGGGGTATGGTGAGAGGGACTGCAGAGTTTAAAAGAGGCAAATGGTTTCTGATAATAATGTCCTCATCCCAAAAAAAAAAAAAAACCAAAAAGAATCTTGTTGCTCAACATAAATAGAAAAAGTTATTACTAGTGAACTATTTTGAAATTACAGAAAAAGAAATAAATACAATTTTAGAAACAGTCAAATCAGTGATTTTTTTATTGCTGTTTCTTGTGGTTGGATCTAAACCTCAGTTACATGTTGTGAAGGTATATCAGGTTTGGTGTACCCCTGAATCTAGAATATATAACTAAAGCAACTCTGTAATTGAACGCTCTGCATGTTTCTCATGGTGTTTTGGTTTTTTTTTTCTTTAAGAACTTGGCACAGACTCACGTTCTAAATGAATTGATGTATGAGATAAAGGAGAAAGGAACAAAGTTAAAAATCTGTCATACTTCAGATTCTCAATTGGTGAGTGTGCACTGAGAAATACAAATTTGGGAAAATGTGGGAAAGAAGCTGGAGGAAATCACATCTTCGTTAAAGGCATACTGTTACTCTCCCATTTCTTTCACATTTTAATTATTCAGCGCATTTACATTACCTGTGAACTTATTTCTTTTACAGAAGTCATTACTCAGCCCTGGAGAAGGAGGAAGAATTACTTGCTTTCACATTTTGTGATGTTGAAGTATCAAATAATGCCTTACCTTAAGAAAGAGCATCTGGCTTGTTTTTACTTTGCGTTTAATTTCTTTAGTATGAATGTATGATACAGGAAATAGTGTTTGGCTCTAGAAAGTGTGTGTGAAATATTTTATTCTAGTCCATCCCTGCCCTTCATTGATAAGGCCTGTAAAGTTTATTACATGCTTCACAGGCCAGGGGATTAAAACTAGAGAAGCAAAATTTCAGTGAGGAACAAATTTGTCCTCAAGCTCATTTGCAGGCATATGGGAAAGTCTCTCCTGTGGCTATTATCCAAAGAATATTCTGCTGTTCCAGTCATGTCTTAGAGACTTGGGGTTTCATTATATGTTGTTGGCAATAAAGATAATACCCCTTTTCCTCTGCTAGCTGAAGCAAACAGTTTACAGAGGAGTTTTTCTTAATTTTTTCTTTTTTCTCCTGCTGTTTGCTGTGAACTTTCTGGTGGCAGTGAGGGTAGAGGAGTGGTATTCTGTTTCAGATACCTCTGAAAAGATGATGATTTCACTGTGTTGCTGTAGGTGGTGTTCATAGCTTCTCCAGGCAAGAACAGTGTGAAATTCAGTGCATTGCTGTCTTTATTTCCTCCAGTGGCAGTTCAGAGCAGCAACATGTTTCACCAAGTTATCCTGAGCCACAGCAGAGGTCTGGAGCTTGTTTTTGCCCGAAGGCTTAGCAAGCCAGTGGGGTGTTGGCTTATGCTTGATGTGTAACTTGCACAGCCATAAGGTTGAAAGATTTATTTTTTGTTTCATGACAATGCTTACAATGAAAATAAGGTCTTTGGAGCAAAGACTGTGTTTTCTGGTCTTTGTATGCCAGTGCAGAATTTGACATTGAATAAGAGGGCTGCAGTAGTCTAATTAATAGCAATGTAGAAACCTGCAGCTTCTTGCTTGGTAAGGGGCCTTTTCCCACCTTTTGCTAGTGCATATAAAGGAAATACTTTATATTTGTGTGTATCCATATTGCTTACATTTTGTGTGGATTTGCTTTCTTGCCCTCTCCAAGTGTTGATCTGGCACTTGTAATCTGTTTCTCTGAGAGTCAGGCCAGCTAGAAGGGAGCACTGGGGGCACATAGGAACCTTGGAGCATGTTAGGGAGAGCTGGTGGTCTGTGGTTGTGACACGTGGTGTATAAGCAGTGCAGGACTTTAAAATTCTGCTTTAAAATGGGCTTGATTGGCTGCTGGCTGGATCCTTCCAGATCCAGAACCTGCTGGCTGGGCTGAACATCATACCAAGAGGGGCTCTGCAGCATGCACCCTGTGCCTGTCTCTCAGTGCCACAGGGGACATGTGGGATCTGCCATCAGCCCTTGCTGTGAAGCACTGCTGGTACCCTCACAGCACCTGGTTTGTGGAGGAACAGGTTGTGTTTCTGTGGCTGCCAGATGTGTGGAAATTTCAGTGTGTGGCTCACAGATCAGAGAAGCTGGATGCCCCATTCCTAAGGCTGGGTAGCAGAGAGCCACTGAGCACAATCTTAGGCTGGCCCACAGAGGTGGTCACCTGGGTTGTCTGTCCAGATGAATTTCAGTGCATGTGAGGGTAGGAGGTAATACAAAGGTTGCCTGTTTTTGTGAGAACCAGACTGGCTCATTGACATGCCTGTTTTCAAAGCTGTTGGTTACAACCAAGAATTGTTTGGTTTTGCAACTATTACTCCTTAAATAATAAGCCTGCTCTTAAATTATTTCAATCAAATGGATGATATCAATATTTAAAAAACAAAAACCCTGAAACACTATTAAGACTGAAAGTTACATTGCTCGTTATCATGTATCTAGTAACTTGAAAGAAGTCTTGTGTCATTACTTTTGAAATCTGATGTGTAATTTACGTTTGTTTTTGAAGGATCCTTTGGTGGTAAACCTGTCCAGCCCGGGACCTTTGACTTCAGCAATGTTCTTGTTCCTTCACAGCATGAGGGAGGCTGGAAAAGGTCCTCTGTCTCCTAAAGTGCTGTTCAGCCAGCTTTGTCAAAAGTATGTATTGTGTCCTCAAGCTCATCTTTCACTTATTTTTTTAATTTTAGTTTCCAGTGATGCGTTTCTAAGTGTGCAGTATCTGTTGTCCTTTCTAAAGAAACTGTTAGATTTTTGCCAGGCAGTCCAGAAAACAGCTCCTTCATGTTTTAAAGTTGAAGGACTCCTTGTTGCATGCCAGGGTTGTACCTGCTCTCTGTGTAATGTGTGGTCCAGTTCATAACCATGGACATTCAACAGGCTTTGAATTGAGTGTGAGGGGGCAGAAGAGGGCATGGTAAAACTGAAGAAAATAGGACTACCTTCTAGGTTTTGTTTTTTGTTAACATAAAGCTGTGCACTACAAAGTGTACGTAGGTATTTTGTAAAAAAGAGTAAGATTTTAAATGGGGAACTTCTGCTATGATGTCTAACCTTGGCATCAATTCAAAATTAAAAGGGGTCTAACAAGTAAGGACTTGAAGCAGTACTGAAATGGCATATGGCTGCAGATTGCAAAGAGCTTACAAGCCCTAAAGAAACTCCTGTTTCTTGGTATGGAAAATGTTTACAGTGGTGCTTTGTAGGTACTTTAAATTATGATGCAAACAATCTTGCTTTTAGAAACACCTGTAGAAGACCTACTTAAAAGTTGATACAAATATTGAAACATTGAATTACTAGTAACAGAATCTGTAGAAGCAGAGTAACTGGAGGATGGTGTATCTGAATCTCATATTTAAAAAAGAATAATGTTGCATGATAGTTTATTTGCTATAGCAGGAGAGTTAGGAGGAAAGTTGCAGCTTCCTACCAGGGAGTTCCAGGACAATCTTACTGAGCAGGAATGGATTTAAAATATGGTAGAAAGAAACAAAAGCTTTTTGAATAGAGCAGGGACAATTTAATTCTGTAAAGAAGCAAGTCATTTCCTTTTCTTTATCCTCAAAATTCAGCTTCAGAAATTTAATATAATATTTTTTCTATTGTACTTGTCTTCCTTTTGATTCTTTTGAGCTGTAAAAAGAAATGTGTGTAAAGTTACCTTACAGCATTTTTGAGTCAAACAGCAGTGTTCTTTGTTTAGCATTATCTACCTGGAAGAAAAATATACAGGGAAGAAAACTATATTGTTTTCTCACTCCTCCTTGTGTTTCAAGGCTCTCTCAAAAAAATGTGAGTGTAAGAATTAAATTTGGCTGAGAAATGGAAGGAAAATTATTAAATAATACTAGTATTTTTTTCCCAGTGAATATTAAGGATTGAAGGGGAAAAATGATGTAAAACATGTTTTGAAGCCCACCTTAGCAAATTGATTGTGAAATAATCACAATGCACTTCAGATGGCATGGTATTTCTAGAAGTGACAGGTATTTTGTGTCTGCTCTGTGTGTCTGTAGTCATTGAGCGATGTCACTTAAATCTCAGCTTGTTCAGTTGTTGTTTTTTAATCATTCAGGTGTGCATGCACTTTAACTAGCAGCTAAAATTGAAGCATTTTAATGTGGTCAGCAGATTTTTGCTGTTTAGACGTATATCTGCCAGCTTCTGCCATCACTTGCCTTCATCCCTACTTCTTACTTTCATTATCTTTGCAGAACACCACTTAGATACAAATCCTTTACTAGCTCTACTATCAACAACAAAAGTGTCAGCCACATCCTGTTAGTGAGAAGTTAGATGTTCAAGGGCAGTAAGGGGCTGGACAGATATAAGAGAAGGTTTTGGTCTTTGGATTGTTTTCTCATTGTTGGTGACACAAGCAAGAAAGGGAGGGTTTCAGAAAATTCAGCAGTGTGCAGTGGTAATAGTAGGAGAATGGGAAATCTTTATCTTTGCAAACTGAATACATTTACTATTTATTAGCTTTAACAGTATGAATGCAGTGTTCTGTCATGCCATTTTTACAAAGCCTTTTTCTTTTTTTGTTTTCAAGCTGGCTTTCTATTTTTCATCGAAGTTGAAATGCAAGAGAGAGCAAGGCAAGAATGCAGGAGTTTCAGCTAGGAAGAAGTCTGTGTTACTGCAGCATTCTCTGTAAAACTGCTTCTTGAGGGCTGCCAAGAGGTTGTGTTAATGAAGTAATCCTAGAGGCAGGCACTACCTGTGGTCTTCATATTGCATTAGCACAAACTCCTTTTATTCAGCAAGCAAAGCTCAAACAACAAGTTTCCTAAAGAGATGACAGGATGAATGTGTAAAAGGAAGAGCTACATTGACACAGCTACCAGGGAGAAGGACATGGGGAAGGGCAATGCTATTCTGATAGTAATGTTTTGGGTTTATATATATTACATAAAAGTTTGCTGACTCCAGTTGCAACCTCTTTTTCTTTTTTTTTTTTTTTTTAAATTCATTCTTTCCCCATCACAGACTGTCTCAGTGCAAATATACAGTATATCACCATACCTTTATTCAGTAAAGAATTTATGAAGGAGATTGTACAGATAGTATAGGATAGAAAAGGGTGCAGACACTGCCTTGTTCAGCTGCAGCTCTGGCTTGTCCCTGAGTGGGATCCCAAAACCTGCAAGTGGATACATGTTCGCTGCTCAAAAGCAGTAAGAGAACTGGAACACAGTCATTTTCAACTGCAAACTGCTTCTTTAAGAGTCTGAGGAGATCATGGTATGAAGTTCATAATCTTGTGTATGAAAGCTGCTCTTTTTTTTTTATTAAATTACAAAAGAAAAAAGTGATACCAAGTGTTAATTTTATCAAGTGGTGGAGTAGCCAGGTTGAAGAAGGGGAGAAGAAGAAAAGAAGTGGATGAGTCTTTCTCCAGCAAATGTTTAGCGTCTGGTACTAATTCATCCACTGTTAATTTTGTTAGTGTTGCAGCTGTCAGATGTTTTGTGAGGACAGATTGTGAGCATAGCTACAGGGCCCTTCTGTTGGTTTTCCACTATGCTGAATATCAGGACTGCAGACTTCTGACTTATCTGGAGAGTTAGTGACTAATGCGACACTGATGTATTAAGAGGACATACATTTTATTTCCTTTATTTGTTATGATTGAGTAATTTTATTGGTGGAAGAAAGCTTAGTTTTGTGTAGCAAGTAAATGTTGCAGCATGTAAGTGATAAGTCTAGAAAGGAGTTACAGAATTTAGCTGCTTCAAACCTCCATTAAATAATTATTAATAGTGATATATTATTGCTACATTACCATGCAGGAAAAAATACTTCCCTAACAAAGATTCTATTGGTGTTCACAAAATCTACATAGGTCTTTATTCTTCAAAGACCATTATTCATCCTTCCTTCTCATGTGCAGAAGGTAGAACTGAAGGCAGAGGTGGGACTGCCAGAATGGAGGTCATGTGTGGTTAGGACTGTTGATATTAACAGAATGATAGTTTTGGAGGGGAAACTTAAACAGTTCCACATTTGTCACTTCTGAGAGGAAATGCTAAGGAAAACTAAGGCAATGTTATACAAGATATAAGAGATAAAACAAACAGGATTTTTCTCATTAAGGAGTCTTTTTGAGCCTTTTCTTTTTAAATAACACTGCTGTATCTAAGAAGATATTGAAAAATAATCTTCTTAGAAAAGATTTTTTTGCTTGTTTATTTCTCCCATTTGACTTTTACTATGTAAGTATAATAGCAGCAGAACACACAGTTTTTTTCCTTGACCAGTAGTTAGGGATTAGTTTGTGTCCATGTCATGCCTCCATGTGCCTTGCTGGTGGTGCTGTGTCATGTTGAGGAGCTCTGACAGAGGAGATTACAGCTTCTCTGGGCAGCGGCAGTTGAGAGATTGCATGTCTTTTTTTTTTTCAGCAAACTTTGTCAGAGTTTTCATAATTTTAGGAATAAGTTTATGAGTGCAAAGTAAGCAAATTGCATGTAAAAGTGTGTGCTGGCAGCAATCTGTACGTGTTCCTGAGCTTTATGTTCTTCTCAGAAGGTAGACCTGTGTAGCATTTTGGAGAACACAGGTATTTTCAGTGTGTGGTATTGGTGAGCTGTGTAAGCAGAGTTTATAGACAAAATGAAGAAGAAAGCCAGTAATTTTATTAGGTTCATTGGCAGTGTATTCTCCATTTCAGTTAACCAAAATTTAGGGAGGGGTAACAAAAATAGGAAGCCTTTAGGTCGACAGAGACTTGAATATTGGGAGTTCAGGCAGGAGAGAACATGAAAAGAAGACATGACAGTAAGAGAAAATAATGAATGATAGATTAGCTGTGCTTCTTTAATTGCCCTCATAAGAGTTCAAGGAGCTGTCTGTGAAACTGAAAAGCAAGATTTAGAGCCAGGGAAAAAAAAAAAGGAGGTTTTTTAGTATTTTATAGGGTTAACCTATGGAACTTGCTGTCAGAGCAGAGTGCTGCTGGAAATCTTAGCAGGACTTAAAGGAAGAAAGACTAGATCGGGCACACTGCAAGAAAGTAGAGGTATCTCGTTTTCCCTTTTGGGGGAAGGTGAGACAAAAGAAGGTGAAATAAATCGGCCAGTACATCCAAAGGAGAGCTAAGTGCTGTCTATCCATGCCCTTGAGATAGTACAGTTGTGCCTGGTGTTATCTGTTACTTGCATGTGGAGGCAAGCCCATGTTTGGCTGGGCTCCTCCTAAGCACCTCCTACCAGGCAGAACTCTGTAGTGTAATGTACTGCATTAAAGGATTCCTGTGCGTGTTGCCTTATGGAAAAAATCAAATAGTATCTTCTGTTTTCTGTTTCCAAGTGCTTATTGTTGTTTCTAAAATTTTCCAAGGTATTAGGCTATCTTCTGCACAAAGATAGTAATTCTTGAAAGGATGACTTTGGAGAAGATTTTTATTAAAGACAGTAAAAGTCTGTCAGCTCTGTGCAGTATGATTGAATGACTTTAATTGTATCCAAGTTCTGCTTTTAAAGCATAGCTTAATTTCCCTCAAATGAATATAAAATAGGAATTAAAACTATTATTTTTTAAAATGCTATGTTACCACGTAGTTCTTGTTATTACAGCATTCTAGGAAGCAGATCATCATGAAGAGTATTTTTTTAACTGACAGTCAGGCAATTATAGCTGGTCTCCAGATGAGCAACGAGAGGCTAGTAGATGTCACAGTTGTCCTTCACCACTTATGGCCATTAGCAGGAGTTCAACCTGTTCTGTCATTATCCTGCTGACACTGTACAACAGGTTGTATCGCATTGGCACTGGCTTCCATATGTCAGCACATCTGTGAGCGGTCAACTCAACCAACCATCTCCAAGTCCCCCACTTTTGCCAAGGATATTGCTTGAAGCATATTTTCAAGGAGACGAGAGCACACATCTTTTAGTTGTCAGATTTCTGTGTATCAGCATGGATTAATTATTTTTTCTTCTCTCATACTGGTTTATAAGTGTAGGCATTATGAGGCGTAAAATTCCCTCCTTTCTTTTTGTTGTTATTTTTCGGTTTCCTCTTGTGGTTCCCCTCTCCAAAACAAATGCACTAATTTCAAATATTTTTCCACAAAACATGAGATATTTAGAATTATATGCAACTTTACCTAGCATGCTTTGTACATGAATGACAGATTAAATATATTTTAAGCAGTGTTAACAATGATATAAATTGTCAGTGCAAGTAAATGACTCAGCCTTACAGGGAATCTTTACAAGTTACTTTCCCTGCCAATTCACCTTTAAAGTGGTAGGTGTTAAATTTCCATCATCCTTGTTTCCATTAAAATCAGGCGTATAAATTTAGTACAGGCCCTGAGAAGCCTAAATAATCTTGTGCTTGTAAATGCACTGTGTTCTAATAAAATGAAAAAAACCCAAAACAAACCAAAATGAAAAACTTCCATGGCTGAATTAATTTCCTCTTCTTTAATTTAAGCTAATAAAACTGTGTGGAACATGCAGGTAAATTATTTTACTTTGAAATACAAATTAGAAAATTAATTTGCACCTGAAATGAATTTTGTATATTCATCAGTGGGAGGTTACACTGCAGTAACAAAAAGTATGTGTGGGGCTTTTTCCTGATTTGCATTGAAGATTTTGTTCTTTAAGGTGTCTCTGCAATGAAAAAAAAAACCCTCCTGTAACAGTGGTGGAATTTTTGCTTGCTCTTTTGTCAAGTAATTATTAATTTTTCTTCCCTTTTATTATAGTGTCTCTTGAAGAGGTCCTGCTTTTGTTGCCAAAAAATAATAAAATCCATATTAGTACCAGGATCCAGAAGATGTATATGTGGAGGGTTTTCTTGCTATAGTGGAGCTATTAATGTGCCTGTATTGTAGGAGATGGGCTTAATATTCTCATTGATTCTCACTGCCTCAGGAAAACAAGAAATTTCTCATAAATTAATGATAATACTGTGGTTATCTATCCAGATTTCTCAGAATTAAACTGATTTTGGCATCTGGGTTTTTTCAGATTCCTGGACATTTAGTGAGAGAAAACTGTTTTGGCAAATTGAAAAGTGAAACTGTGCTTGCATGCGAACATGCATGCAGCTACATATGTTATTTATTTTTTTAATGTATATTGAGTATTTTATTGGAACCAAAATAAAGGTTCAGTGCTTTTCAGAAAGTATTTGCAATTTATAATCAAATTTATTAGAAATAAACCATATGATTTTAATAGAAGAAAAGGTGGCATTTTAGGAATATTAAAGAAAATATTTAATTTTTAAGTTTATTTCAGTTTTTAAATTTTGAAATTAATTTTTGAGGTTGACTTGCTCATGAAAAAAAAATCATTTTCAGAAGAAGGCTTAATAAAGTCACCCTCTCTACTGATTCCAGATTTTATAGTAAGCCTCACAGTACAGTAGCATCATTACATCATTTTAAACTAGGGATATTGTCAACTCTGTTTCAAAAACTACATATGAAGGGCAAATGTGAAAGTATCTGATTTGTAAATGTGAACATGTTGTTTTGCATATGCAGGTCCAGATTAGTTCCACTTAATTTTAGGCATTGACCTTAGACATTTGAGTTGTCACCTTCAGTCCTTCCCCAGTTACACCCCAAAGTGCCTGCGGGGAGCGGTTCAAAGCTGAGACCCTGTGTCACTATCCTGCCTGTAGCCCATGTCTGCTGTGCCCTGACTTGGTGTCTTGCCACCTTGCCCAGCTTTACTGTTGGAGGAACATTGCACATCTGGGGTGTTTTCTGATCACCTTCAATTTCTCCTGTGCATGAGCACAAGCTTCTAAGGCAAATCTGAGCAGCTTTAGTATATGAGTGGGATGGAAGCCTCACTAACCCTCAAGAGCCCTGAACAGCTGAAGAGCTCTGCTGGGCAAGTGAGATCATTGTGCCAGGGGAAATAGCAATATGTATTTGCAGCTCTGTATACTAGCTAGCTGCAGCATGCAATCCACAGCTCAGAGTGAAAACTGCTTCAATGTGTGTTAAATAAAATTGAGGAGCTGAGTGAGTATTGGTTTTTCTGGCTGCTCTGCCAGTTTGATAAAACTCCTGTTTGAGCTATGCTACTCCAGTTGTCCCCTGTGCTAGATTTTGGAAGGCGTGCACGTGGTTAGGCCTGTGTGTGCTCACCTCATTCTGCAGCAAGAGTCACAGCTGCCATTTGGTGGCATTACTGGAAATTCAGAAACCTACCTGTTGCAATCCTGAGCAACTTGCTTTAGGGGACCCTGCTTGGTCAGGCAGGTTGGGTTAGGTGAACTCCAATGGTCTCTTCCAACCCCTTGTGATTCTGTGGAATCTCATTTTAGATTAAGTAGTTCAAGACTGTAATTAAAGATCTGAAGAGTAACCTGCCAGGAAAGACAGGTATAGTTTGGCCAGTCATTTACACTTAATGTGAACAGAGATGTGTTAATAGTGAATACTATTCATTCATTTGGGGTTGCAAGATCCTGAAGAGTCAAACTGTTTATTAGGAGCCTTCTGGCTGTGGTAAGGAGAAGGATCTATCCTTAAGAATCACCTTAAGGATCTATCCATGTATTCATAAGTTTATTTTTTCTAATTTCTATTTAATCTATGCCTGAAATTTAGAGTACATTTAGATGCTGTGAATAGTAAAAAAAGAATTCAACAGTTCTTGAATAGTAGTGATAGATGCTACTGAATGGCTGTCTCAGAACTGATGCAACATTACCCCTGTGCAGTTGCCTAAAACATCACCAGTGTAAATGGGAGCATAGTCAGAAAGAGACATTTTTCCTTTTCGGGCTTCTGAGGGTGATGTGGATGCTGCTGGTGGTCTAAAAGGACTGGTTATGCACATTTGAGATTTCTCCTCAATTAAGAAAAGGGTGAGATAACAAAGGAGTTTAAGCACTTGGAAAACCTTCCTTCTCTCTCTTCCATGACGTTGGGAATGTCTAGTGGTACAGAAGTACTGGTGTAGTCTGTCAGGAAAGGGCTGCTAGCATGGATAAGACTCTACTGGCAAATCTGTATTTTAGTCAAGCCTTACTCCATAGAGTCAAATTGCAACACAGGTTAAAGTGCAGCCTTGTTGGCAAAATTGCCTGCTGCACCAGGACCTTCCTAAAGCCCCGTGAGGTTCTGCAGGGATTGTACCTATTTGTACCCCAGCAAAGTGTCTGATGTTGTCGTTGTCTTGTTAAGAATATCCCAAGATAATTTAAAATTCTTTACTGTTTCTTTCATAGGGCTCCTCGATTTAAGGGGTTCCAGCAGCAGGACAGCCAAGAGCTTCTGCACTATCTGTTGGATGCAATCAGGATCGAGGAGACAAAAGTAATGGCTTTTGTGTGTCTTTTAAAAGTGAACTACTAGTCATTGCTTCAATGTTCTTCGTGCTCCCAATGTTTTAAAGATGTTTGTAGTGAAGCAGGAGTGTCTATTTTCATTATCTTGAGAAAATAACTTTTTTGAAAGATACTTAATTATGTTCATGTTGATTTATTAAAATAGTTGATTGGAATCAAAGTTTCAGTTAGTAGGAGGAATATGATAAGTAGAACATGACAACTTTAGAAATTTGCCTTTAAAAAAAGGAAAAGGAGGAAAAAAAGGACATCTGAGACATCAAGGAAGTAAAGGTAGGACCTCTGTGTTAGCTGGCAAAGTGAATTTTTAAAGCTTTGGATCAAAAATTAGCAGTTCTTAGCTATGTGCCTGCCCATAACTTTAACCAAAAATTTTCACTGAAAATTGTGGGGAGAGGGGGGAAAATCTTGCAAAGTTTCTTGTGTCTCTTGAAAGTGTGAAGAACTCCTTGTTTTATCAATAAGGTGCTGCTTTTCATTGCTTAAAATCTATATCCAAGTATGTGAAGTATAGAAGGAGTTTGTTATATTGAAAACGTTCCTGTGTGAGTTTTTTTTTGGTTTCTTTTCCTTCATTATTTGTGCTTCCTACATTGTTCATGCAAGAAAGGGAGTGTTTGGTTGCTATTTTGACCATATCAGATTTAATCTGTCTGACTTAGTCTTGGACCCTTCTTTTCAGATGATACTTTGTGGTAAATAGCCTTTTCTAGGCCTCCTCTAAAGGAAGGCCTTAAATCTTGTACTGACCAGAATACTTCCTCTTCCCTTTCATTTAGTAACCCAATGAATGTCGTGATCCTGAGCTGAATTATCTCACAGATAAAATGTAAAGCTGTGTCTGGGCCTGGTTCCTGGCACTACAGTAGAGCTGAACAAATCCCCATCCTGCCAGAATATGAATATTTATCGGTCTTGTCAGCATTCTTGATTATAAACAGAACTGAACTGCAAGAAGAAACAGTCAAACCTTGACACACACGCTTAGAAAATGATGTCTTGAGCAGTGTACACAACAGAAGCAGCTGACTTCAATTAGAAAACAGTTGTTACATTTTTGCAGCAGAGGGAAACTTTTTTTTTTATTTGCATGTAATAAAAGGTGAAAACGATGTTTTCTTGACAAAGGAGGAATCACAGAAAGCAGGATTATTGCAACAACTAAGCTGCTTCTCCAGGTGGTGCTTGTGCTTTCCCCTCAAGTCAGTCTTCTGTCAGCTTCACCAGTGGATGTGCCATCATTGCAATAACCTGCATTAGCATTTGTCTTTTAAATCATTTATTATTAGAGAGCAGTGACAGCTACAGTACCTACCTCAAAAGAGTGATGGAAGATGGTAAGAATTTACAGTGATTTTTGGGTAGTATTTCTGCCACTCCATCAACAGGCAGAGAGATGTGGGTGCCACCCTGCCCTGCAATTACATCCCACTGCTGCCCTAATGGTGCATGACTGCAAACACATCTTTATCACCTCGGGGTGCTCTGCCACCGACAGTACTAGTAAAAGCTCTCTCCCCCCCCCTCTCTGTTTTTTTTTTTTAATTATCCCATATTTCAGGTCTGTAGATGGCAGACAACCAGCTGGGCACAGGCAGGAGCCCAGCCATCCCTGCTTCCCTATCTCTGTCAGGATGAGTTGTTTTTTAAACCCTTAGCTTTGATGAGAAATACGTATCATACATAACATTAGTTACAGGAGGTAACCAAAAATCCTGTTATACTTTTGCCTCTTCTGTGTGGTTTTGTGTTTGTATCTGACACCAGTGCTGAACTTTGTCATATTCCTGAGGAAAAAAGTTAGAAAGTGTACACAAGTGGACTTTTCAGCTAAAAGCTTGGCCATATAACAATAAAGATGACATAGCGTCTGCTGTCTCCAGCAATGTGGGCTGGAGATGGTTTCACACCGGGGCCTGAAGTGGCTGAACCCTGCTGCTAATTGATTAATGTCTGCTGCCATTGTCCACAGCACCCTGCCCATTCAAAGACTATGTCTTTCTTTGACCTAAATAAATGGTTCAACGAGCTAATCCCAACAAAAGGGTTGCTTATGGCCCTAAACCCATTTATGGTGCTCAACTTCATGAATTACCTATTGATTAATCCTTTTAGTATATTGTTGGCTTTAAGATGAACAAAGCTGAGCTCAGGGCAGCGGGAGTTAATTCACAAGCCAGGTCACATACTCATAAGGTCGGAGTATGACTTGGTGTGATGGGTGCCTGAACTGGAAACCAAACCTCTGACACTGTCTGTCATCCTCACACTACAGTGATATGTGGCTTGGAAGTGTGCTGTGCTGCCTGGAAACTAGAGCCATCTATTAATCTTTTCCTGTTAGGACAGAGGGTTTGAGTTGCTTGCAGAAGGTTTGGTATTTGTCTCTTAGAATGGTACTTTGCTCTAAGTGTGACTTCAGTATTTAATTATAAATGTCATTTGCACACCAACAAGGGAGACTCATACATGTTACTAGAGTCTGTGGATCAGAGAGACAGAACATTTGCCAGGAGAAGGGAAAGCACAGGTCATGCATGGTAGTTAGAGTCAGGGGACCTGATTCATCTTCCTGCTTCCCTCTCTGCAGCACGTCAGAGCTTGGGCTTTTCTACCAGCCCATGCAGTGCTGCTGCCAAGAATACAATGCCTCTTCACCTCCAGGCAGCTGAGAAATAACTGCAGGGGGAAGCACCCCCTGTCTGGAGGGGCAGCTACAACTCATTAATTAATTTCCTTCTTTCTGATCCTTCTTTCAAAACTGTAGTTTTTAGGATTTTTTTTTTCAGTAAATGTTGGTAACATTTACATGAATTCATGAGAAGTTTTCTTTCTCTTCTAAGGTTTTCTAACATACCTCTGGAATTGGCAGTGTTAGAAAATAAACAGAAGTGATAAAAATACTGCCCAAACACAGTCACTGAATTTTGGCTAGTGAATGACTCTTAGCTGCCTTCTAAATATTTTGTATCCTAGTCCATCAGTGTAAGTCCATTTGCAGTGGGAGAAATGGATAGCATTAGTTCACTGAAAATCTCATCGTTTCTTGGTAACCTGTGAAGTGCCCCATGATGGGAAATTCCCTTTTAAGGGAAGGACATTTTTGGATGATTATCTACTAAAGTTAAGCTCATGTAGTTTTGACATTGTTAGTGAATAACAACAATAGTTTTACAGTATTAGATTACGTTTATTTTATGGAAATAAGACAAAAGAAAATCTAATCATACATGACTAGTTTTTAGAATGTTTACACTTAAAATACTTGGTTTTATTTTTACTTCTAGCGTATACAAACTGGTATCTTAAAAGCATTCAATAACCCAACTACTAAGACAGCAGATGAAGAAACTAGAAGAAAAGTCAAAGGTATGCAACTCTTTATTGAAAACTTCTAAAACTGCACTAGTCTTTAAATACCATTCATCAGAACTGCCTATTGGGAACAGGAGGTCTGAAGTGCTGTAATGGCCAGACTTTATTCTGTGTTACTCTAGTGCCGCCTAGTGCATTCCTAAAGTGTAGAGAGCTTAGTGTGTGCTGACTTGCATCTATGTATCCAGGAGAAAGGCTCCCCAGTGTTAATCCGTCTCTTAACCATAGGTAGAATTTAATTTTGTTTTCTAAAATAGCCTGCTCTATATTTGTTACATAGTCATAATTACTTTATGCTCAGAGAGACCACTTTCCATAAATAAAACTGATTTCTGTCAGTTGACTGGTACTGTGAGCACTGTAAATACAATTACAAAGTCAAGATAGGCAGCTGTTTCTAAAGAAGGTGGTTTTGTTTCAAAATAAGAGGTTTTTGTGGGGTTTTTTTTCATGTGTTTGTTAATTCAGTAGTTGTAATTTGGGGGATTTTGTTTAAATTAAAGTCCTAATGATTAAGATCTTTTGTAAGTCATCCTTCCCAAATCTGCAAAAGTTAAGGCATAAAGATGTATTAGAAAAGGTTTTTGTTATGTTTTAGAGCATTACAGTTGCAAAAACCATTTTGAAAGGGTGAGAATCTCTCTGTTTACCCCAGTGTCTATATCAAGGCAATGCAATATTATTTGTTCAAAAGAAAACTGAGATTTAAAAAGCTTCTTCTTAAGAGATACAATATTATTACTGTGTTACAGAAGATGGGGAAGGGAAGGATAAAAGGGAACCTTCTCAATAAAATATTTTAAATGTTGAGATAACACAGTATATGATGTATTAGTTACTGTATTGTGTTCAAAACATTTTGAATATGTTTAAAATTGTGCTTTTGTAATATATCTTGGAAAGAATTTTGTTGTACTTATAGTGTGGCATTGGATGTGTTATTTTTCACATTTAAAAAAGGCAATGTTTTTTCAGCATATGGAAGAGAGGGTGTGAAGATGAACTTCATAGATAGGATCTTTGTTGGTGAATTGACTAGCACTGTCATGTGTGAGGAATGTGAAAATGTAGGTATTCTGGAATTTGGTTTGATGTGGAATAGATCACATACTGGTTTGATTACGTTGTCTTGAAAGTATAAAATTGTGTTGACAATTTTATACTTGTTTGTTTGTTTGTAAAAAGAAGACTTTATTGAAAGTTTCTCATTTGAAATTATTTATTCCTTCTTTAAAGCATTATCCTCCCAAACCTAAGAAGAGAGATCCTTTGAATTCACAAAGGATTCAAGTACTGGGCTTGATTTTACATCTGACTTAAGGCTGGAGGTTCCAAATTCTATAATCATATGTGTTGCACGCCAGTGTTATTTGATATTTTTGAAACACCTATTTTAAAACATAAATCCTCCTGCCTGCTCTTCTGGGATACACCTGAAAATTGGGAATTACTTACTTTGAATTAGAATGAGTGGGAAAATGCTAAAATGACTTCTTTTTCTTTGAAGTATTTTTTATAATTAATGTAATAACCCTAATGAACAGTGTAATCCTTTCATAATTAATATTACTGACATTCCATCATAAATGCTTTCCATGATCCTTATAATTTTTTTTAAGTTTGACAGAGAAAAATCTTAATTGCATGACTTTTTAAATTGAATGTTACATTTGTGTTTGGTTTAAACATTCTATTTCATATTATAGAGATTAAGTAAATTAATCAATCTGAAAAATTAAGCACAGTCCTGCAGTGCCAGGTAAACTTCCCTGTGTGTGATGTGCAGATTACTCTTCAATGTGCTACTAGTACCAATGAAGAACTTTGACTCTATAAAAAATAGAGGTTGTATGTATTTTGCATGTCTCATGTATTTTTGCTGGCTTCTTATATTCTGCCTGCACAGGACTTGGAAATATGCTAGCTGTAGCCCTTTGAGGAAGAGTTTAGCATTCATTTTCCTTTGCCTGCACTGGCAAGATATTTTTGATGCATGTTTGTTCATGCAAACCAACACTTTAGAGGAGCCCCTGTTTGAACATCGCTCACCAGGCAGTCAGTCAGTCACCAGAGCTGCCTGCTTTTGATCTCATTTATTGCTTTACTGGAACCTAAACATTCCTGAGGCCCTCGTGCAACAGGTAAAAATCAGCTTGCAGTCCATACCAAATGGCACAGGTGGAAGATGGGGTCACAAATACAGGAGAAGGGACATGGTGACAGTAATTGATGGCATGGCTGTGACTTAAATATATAATAGGATTTTTACTTCCTTTTTTAAGGTTTTGTTTTTCACAGTCTTTTCAGAGGTAAGATAAGTCAGTTTTGGAAGGAATTTGAGAACAGCAAAGGAGAGAGCCTAAGGAACTTAGTGATAAAGGCAGATGGAAAGTGCTGAAAGAGATTGTTTTTAGGTATGCTTTGCAAGAATTTTCCAGCTTATATATGGCAAAATGAAACCTCAATAAAAAAAAAGAGGCTGTTTTTTTTTTTTTCCAAGTACCTTTTCCCCTGTAATTGTATTGACTTTACCAATTAGTATATGGTGTCAAAAAATCTAACAAAGCTTTTGAGTGTAACCAGTAAGACTGACTTAATCTTAACTGAGAGCATGAGGTTAGAACCTGTCACGTAACTGCCATTAACCAGTCCTTGCTGCATAACAGCTCAAACACCTGTGCAGAAGTATCCAGAATCAGGAAACCCTAAAAGTTTAGCTTTCTGCAAAATGGTACCACAGAGAAAAATCTATCTGGAGCGCAGAGGAAGTGAACACCACACTGCTTCAAGTCAGTTCATGCCCAGATGAACGGCCTTGCCCTTAACTCTACATGCTGAAGTTTTGTGTGGTGTTAGAAAGAAAATTAGACGTAACATTTATACATTTTTTAAAAGTTAGTGGGAAGTTCTTCATTGTAGTTTCATACATCTTGTAAGTAATTAGCTTGTTGTATAGTTTTTGATAATAAATTGATTAAATAAAGGGAGCTATGTACTAAACCCATATACTGTTCTTTGTGTTTAAGTGCATTTTCTCTTTTTCTTCAAGATTTCAACTGTAAAAGAACCTTTCATTGATCTTTCACTTCCTATAATAGAGGAGAGGGTAAGAAACAGAATATGTAACAAGTAACTATTGCTTCCAGTGGATTGTTTTTAATAGCCTTATGAAAATATTTATCTGTATATGCATAGTTTTGATTTAAGCCTTTGATTAGCTTAATTTAATAGTATGTACTTACATAAATAGAATGATTATAAGCCTTTAAGCCTTTTTTTTTTTTTTTGGAGGTCCAGCTAGTCAGATTCTAACCTATTGGTTTGTATCTAGAGAACCTGAGTCCCTTGGGCTGATGTTTACCTATAGGATGAGACACTTTAAAAACGGATAATTGAATTTATTTATTCTGGTATTCTCAGCATTTTCTAGATTGCCTCTATTAGTTGCAGAGGAACTGTGTTCCTTTGAAGGCATAAGCTATTTTTTCAGGACTTGGACTTTTTATTTGAGAGTAGTGGGTGTGGGCTGGGAGTGGTTCTTCATCCTGCATATATTCATCTACATTTAAGGGAGAGTAATTAATGTAATATTTATTTCTGTATAAAATGTATTTTTCTCCAAGCACCAGTTTTTTTTCATAACCAATTCTTCATCTTTGTTGGTGCACTGGGTGCAGATGCCTGTGGGAGTTAAGGCTTTAAGATCATTTTGACTATCTGGGCCCTTGTGCTTCCTGGCTCCCATGTGTTTGTGGGTTCTGTTAGAGAGTGATTTCTGTGGCTGTTCAGCAGTTGCTGCACTTACTTGAGCATGGGCATGACTTTATAGTCAGCACTTTCCTTTACAGGTGACGTGTGCTGCTGCCAGTAATGTGATTGGGGTGGGGGTGTGGCAGCTCTGTTGTCACAGGCTGCACCAGGGACTGACTTAGGGGGACCTGTGTCCCTTTTGGTAAAGTCACATCTCCCACAGCTATGCATGTGCTTATACAATAGTAGAATAGATTATTTTGTATTGTATTATATACAGAAATTTTCTATCATTCCTGTTCCTTGTGGCTCTCAGTTGAACCTTCAGAGACACTGACAGTGAGCTTATGATTTAAAAAAACCCTAGAAAGCAGCCTTACATCACAATTCAGGGGGGCCATTTAATTAGTTTTATGTAGGTTACTGTTTTCTAAAATGAAAGAAAAAATCCACCTACATGAATCTTTTCTCTAGGTTGCAAAGGAATACAAAATTGACATGTTGCCTTTCCTAATTTCCTGTCTAATTTCTTAGGTTGCAAAACCTGTGCCCTTGGGAAGAACAGGTAAAAGTAAAAGTGTACAGGAGGCAGATCTTGGTCAGTATAATTGTTCTTCTATCGGTACTCTGAATAATCAACCCAAAATTGTCAAGAAACACACTTTAACAAAAGATAAGGTAAGAACTTAAATAGTCACACTAACCAGTCATCCTGAGTTAACTCAGTTTCTAGGGTGACTGAGAACTTCTAGGGAATGTTGACATGTGTCAGTGGGGTTTTTTAGTATACATATAGACTTGTTTTAAAATATTTAGGTCATCATTAGAAGCATGAGAAATGTCAGTCATTGGTAACCATTTAGCTTTCAGTTACAGGGTTTCATTTATAAGGAAAAAAAAATATCTTCAGACTATTTTCAATTCATGTTGCTTTTGGGACTGTTGCAAGGGTCTGTGCTCTGTTGAGTACCATAAAAACACTCCTGAATCAAGTCCTAACACATTAAACACGTGAAGAAAAAATACAATGTATAAAATACAATATATAAAATACAAAATATAAAAGAATGATAGGAGAAGAGAATGAGACAGATGTAGAAAAAGAACATGTGGTAGAAACAAAGGAAAGGATAGAAAGAAGTAGTGCAGAAACTGATAGTTATAGAAGAAAAGGCCTAAAACTCAAACTATTGAGATGACTGGAAGGATTCCCATTGGTACCACTGGAATTTTGATCCAATTCAAATAAAGGAAAAAAAAAAGGAGAAGGAAAGTTGCTTGTTTCTTTTGGAAAGTAGCCAAACAAAAGAAGGCAAGAAAAGTAGTGAACATTTGCAAATCACCTAAAATTATGGCAGCTTTGTGGGTTTGGTTTCCTAAATCTATAGGAATACTTTTCTGTGGAAGCAATCTTTTTTTTCTTCTTGCAATCTTGATTTTAAAAAAAAGTGAACTTCAGGTAATATTAAAATCAGCAAACATCCTCCTAGGGATGCCTTAGTTAATTCTATGACAAATGCCTGTAAGGTGAGTTGAATTTTTTCTGGAGCTGCTCATCAACTAAGGCCTCTCATGGGAGGTCAGGGGAGTAGCTTAAACTTGAGGACCTTTTAGAAGCTTAAATTAGATTAAGTGAATACTATTTCAAATGTGCCATCTACAGCTGTCAGAAAGTGAAAGTAATTAGTTGTGGGAAGTATTGATCTCACAGTAAGTATAAGCTGACTTAGCTGACTGGGATGTAGGTTTCTAATCCTAAGTTAGTTTAAAAACATCTTCAGGACATCAGCTATCTTAAACATGAGAGATGAAGAATATAGAACAATATAACCCCCTGATAATTTGCTTTGCATTTGTCACGTTTCAAAAGATTTGTTTGCTTAGGAATCTGCTTCCTGTTTCTCCCCTCTATTACTGAATAAATAATGCCATAATTTACAGAATCAATTGAACCATGAGAGACGGCTTACCAGAAAAGCTTCCTCAAAGGAAGAAGAAAGAAGTCCTGTTATCATGCAGGAAAAAGCCAAAAAGCTTGAGCTGGAAGGTAGCTCTGGCGTCCTGTGCTCCAAAGACCCCTGTGCAGAGGCAGCTGTCAATGGAAGCCAGACGGAGGGCAGCGAGAAGGAAGCCAGCCGCTCGGAAAGCAGCTTTGATGCAGACAGTGAAGCCTCAGAAAGCGAGAGTGCTTCTAAGCAAACAACTTTGAGCCCAGCCAGCAGCGTGTCTGGTGTGCACTTAAACCCTAAAACGCCGCACAGCAAGCCAAGCGACAGCAACGAAGAGATGATTTCCAGTGCCATATCCAAGCTTAGCTTCTGCGATCCTGTAAATGAAGATAAAAAATCAAGTTGTGGAGATCCAGCATTAGGTTTATCAAATAATTCCATGTTCTCAGTAGGCAAATCTTCACTATCCCAAAACCCTCAAAATGCTTTCCAGACACTTTCCCAAAGCTACATAACTAGCTCAAAGGAATGTTCTGTTCAGTCCTGCCTTTACCAGTTCACCTCTGTAGAGCTCCTAATGGGGAACAACAAGCTTTTATGTGAGAGCTGCACAGAAAGGAAACAGAAGTATCAGAAGAAAACCAACTCCACAGGTAATGAGCCTGTACCTCTGGACAATTTTCAGCATTGCCTCCCAAAACCTGTGTGCTGGCTGCTCTTCCATTGCTCCAGCATGGGCCTCACTGCTGTAGTTAAACAGAAAATGTCTCCCCAAAGAAAACTTGCTTGTAACAACTTAAAACTTCATCAGGCAATGGCAATAAGACTAATTTTTATATTAGAACATAATCATAGATGTAACATAGAATTCATTTTGCATCTTTATTCTATCCAAGATGAAGAATTTAAAGATAACCATAAACCGAGTATGTGCATTGCTCGATACTAATCTTTGCTGCTATTTCTGTTCCTTACAATCCTCAAAGCTTTGAAAATATATGCTGTAATATTCAGCCCCAGTAGCTTACATAATCAGGGAAGTAATGTAATTACATATGGAAAAGAGGCAAAAAGAGGGTTGTAATGAAGAGAGGAAAAAAAATTCCAAAAATTTGTTAGAATGGAGATGAGAGAGAAGTACCTTCTTCTGACAGTGTTTTCCTCGATGCTTATATAGCCCAAGCAGACAATTAGAATTCACTGAATAAGAAAACCAACTTAAATTTAATGAAAAAATAATATTTTAGAAGGACTGGAGGATTGGGGGTTTTTTAATATATAGAATTTCAGAAGAATAAAAATTTAAGCTCTTCTGATAATTTGTAAATACAATAAAGGGAGCTCATATAATAACAAAAAATTGCCTGTTTGCTGTGCATTTATAGATATCTGGGGAGATACAAGTTAAGCATGAGCAAATTCAGAAAAAAAATTTGTATTTTATAGGCATTCCTTTAATCATCATGGGACTGTAAGTGCTATTTAATAACACCTTGGTTCCTTGGGCACCGTGGAAAAGAAAAATTAATTCACAACTAATCATTTATTTTTTCCTTCTAAAACAAAAGATGTAAGAGGTCACCTAATTAAACATTAAGTGCTCCATTATATCTCAAATTAACTATTTTCTTTTGAACATACAAAAAAAACCAGTAAATTAATTTTTTCAGCAAAAACAAACGCTAGTGGCATGTTCCCTTTTACTGTGGAGCTTTGCTGTGGAGCTTTCACTGTGCTACTTTTGGTAAGCGCCCTGTGTTCCGTGCCTTCTGCACCATAGGGGGTTTGGGAGCCACATATCCCAATCCTGAATGCTGAAGCCAGCAGGTTAGGAAGCTTCCTGACGCAGACACCCCTCCTCAGACCTTTCTTGTAGTCATGCAGAAAGAACCAAAGAATGGAAAACTAAACTCTTAGTGATTAGGACATTAGCATAGATAAATAGACTTGTGCCTTCCAGTTTTTATCCAGGGATCGTGCATTTATTTTAGGTTTTAACGGGAAGGTTGGGTGCTATAGTAACAGACAATATAAGTATCTCAGTGTGCAAGCTGACCTAGATAGTGGACAGGATTCCAGCTTCTGATCTGATTTGCACAAGACTGGCTAAAATAATGCTTAGATTTCACAGAATAAATAATATAGATTATATAAATAATAATTATATTTATTAACTAGAAAAAGGAGAAAACATTTTTGTTACTCCCCAAAGTGTCCCTTGTGTTTTGTATATGTACAGAAACATCACAGCATAGATCTAGTCTGTCAGATGTTTAGAAAGTACTTTAAAAATTCCATATGACTGCCTTCACTTTACAAATTATTTTGATATTCATAAATACAGAAAAGAAAATGGAAGGTGTCTACACAAATGCACGGAAACAGCTGCTGATTTCTTCAGTTCCTGCTATTCTTATTCTCCACCTGAAAAGATTCCACCAGGTAAGAGGCCAAACCCCCCTTGTATATTCCTCCACCCCACTGGTGGACAAGCAGTTCTTCAAGTGTCATTGTAGATCCCAATACTGCCTTTTTAGAAGGTAGAAGAACTGTGTGAAACATGCTGATGTTTGTTGTGGTTATTCTAACATCTTCAGAGTACATTTAACCTTCCTGACCTATCCAGGGAAACCCCTTGTGTGTCCGTCACGTTATATGTAGCACTGCATTGGAAACATAACAAAGAATGTTTAAATCAGTTGAAATCTTACTCTTGGATTTGGTTAATTTTAATAGTATAGTGATCCACCTTAGCTTTAAAAAGCTTCCTCATAAAAATACTTATTTTACAGTTTTTTTTTTTTTTTTTTCTTTTGAAGGCTGGTTTGAGTCTACGGAAAGTAAACAGGCATGTGGATTTCCCATTGATTTTAGACTTAGCACCATTTTGTGCTGCATCTTGCAAGGTACCATTTAAAATCTTTATTTTTGTTGTACTTCAGCAGTTGGTGTCTTGACCACAAGTTAAATTGGATTGATGATGATGATGATAATGATGATTTTTAATTAAATTGTAGAGTGAATTTTTCAGATAGTGTCTTGAGATCAGAACTGTAATTGTGTGCAATCCCATTCATATCAAGAATATCATAGATGTCAGCTAATATTTGTTAAGCTGTGATGCCCTGGTGATGTTGGTGGACAAGTATTAAGGACAAGTATTACTGCCTCTATGGTAACTAAATTAGTAAAACTACTGAGTCTTGTAATAGAGGTATTTTGCTGTTGGAAATGCTGTAGATGGCTGATTGCCTCTTTTGGAACCATACTGCTGGTAGCTACTTAAGATGCCTGTAAAATTTATTGTGAAATAATTAACTTCTGTTTTTTTGTGTTTCTGGGGATGCAGAACGTTATGGATGGTGCAAGAGTGCTGTATAGTCTTTATGGAATAGTGGAGCACAGTGGCTCAATGAGAGGTGGTCATTATGCAGCGTATGTGAAAGTCAGGACATCCTCCAAGAAATTGCTAGAGCATATTTCTACCACTAAAACTGTTCTGGGTATGTACAAACAGAGCTTCCTTTTCTTGACTGTAAACCAAAAGTAACTGTCTACAGGGATTTACAGCAAATAATTTTTTAGCTGAGAATAATTGTGGTTTTTAGACAAGTTGTAGGAACCCAATCCCAGGATGTGCTCTAGGCCAGGCTGGATGGATCTCTGAGCAACCTGGGCTAGTGGAAGGTGTCCCTGCCCATGGCAGAACTGTTAGAACTAGATGATCTTTGAAGTTTCTTTCAACTCAAACCAACCTATGATTCTATTAATTATTCTTTTTTGTTGTTGTTGCACACAATACAGATCCTACTTCTGCTATTAATCCCATATAGAACTGAGTGAATAATGGAATTTTGATTCAGCTATTAAACAGATAATTGAGGGAAAACTTTTCTGTCTTTCCTACTCAAAGTAATACATTCTGATCAGGAGTTTTGCCTGATTAATTATTTGTCATATTTGGTATCTGAAAATGGTTTAGTACACCAGTCAAATCCATTATATTAAATCATATTTTCTGAATATTTGAGCATTTTATGTATCTTACGTATTTTAGGATGGGAATTTTTTAATACTTAAAAGTCTGGAATACTCTGGTTTAATGTGAACAGCAAGAATCTTTTTCATGGAAGATACAAGGTTTGGTGTAGGGTTTCTGTTGGCATTTTGAGAACAGCACATTAGTTCTTTCTTATTAATAGTTGATGGGTATGCAGAACAGATTATTTGGGATACAAGTATCATAAAGTCACCCTAGGACAAGAATGAAATAAGTTTCCAGGACAGAATCTGTTAGTGAAAAATTTGCAGCAGCAAGAATATGTTAAGCTGTCAAAGTTAGGTAAATATATTTACTGTTTACCTTCCTGGGGGAAAGTATGAACCAAACATTATCCTTTCTATTTTGTGTACTATCACTTTGCATTTGAAGCTCATTTCCCAGAAACACAATCTTTTACCTTATTCATGAAATCAAAGTTTCCTTCAGTCTTATGCTTGACTTGCAATGATTATTAGAACAGATTAGATCTTTTCATGTTCTTCATTTCACACTGGTCAGCTTTTAAAATAAGACCTTCTTTCTATGTCAGAACTGGTTGAATTCTAGTATAACTTCCTGTTGGAACTCAGCAAGCTGTACTGGAGATGTCTTAGGCTTTCTAAAAAATATATGGAAAAAGCCATGGCAGCATCCATTCCTATGCATTGTCTTCCACCAATTTCTCTTACAGTGCTCTTTGACATGTAAGTTTCAAACTGTATCTAAGTAATGAATTACTCTTGTAGGTTAGAAGCTTCACTTGCTTTTTGAAATAGCCACTGTATTTTCTTGATGATGTTGTGAAAGACAAGAAAAAATTTCTTTTGCTTCTGTATTTCAGGTTTAAAAGAAGCCATGGGAGCATCAGGAGGACAGTGGGTGTACGTTAGTGATGCCCATGTTCAGATGGTTCCAGAATCAAGAGTACTAAATGCACAAGCATATCTACTTTTTTATGAAAGATTATTACTATAATTCTTAACAGTTTAATTTCAAAGAAGGTAGTGTTATTTAGTTTATCTTATTTAAAGCTGCAGTGGTAAGAGTACCTGTAAATATTGTGCCTTTATCTTGTAGAGAATTTATCATATTTTGACTCTGAATTTCAGTTAAACTATTATAAATATCTGAATGATTCTCTTAAAGTATGCACTTTGCCAAACATATAAAATTTCTGGGTTCATTAAGATGCAGTACTGTTAGAATGTAAGATGATGTCCTATCCTACTGAGGTTTAGGGAAAGTTTGTTTTTGGTTATAATAAAGATAAGCTTTCGCCCATAGTTCTAGAACAATTGAGAATAGAAATACTGATAGCGCTAAGTGCCTGGATTTGCTGGTGTACAGTAACAATGTAAAGTGTTCAACTTCTTTTGATCCAGTCCAGACCCTTCCCATCACTGGGTTGGATGTCAGCTGTTAAGATTTCTACAAACAAGAGCCTGTCAAATAGTGTTGCTTCTGTGTGTAGTAATTGGAAAGCAGAGTCGTTCCAGAATGGAGTGACTCCCCAGCTGTCTCTGGGCAGTGCTTCAGTGCACTTTCCTGATAAGAGCTGGGAATAGATTGGGAAAACATGGCTTCTAAATAGTGACAGTGAATCCTCAGATACCCAGTACCCTTTCAGTTGTCTCTAACTGGCACTGGTATAGCAATGTACTCCTGTTTCAATATAAATATGTACTTGGTGTGCATAAGTATATCCTCTGAGATATATACACACACCATAAATCCATCAATAGATATTGTCATTTTACCTTCTAGGAAAGAGATTTGCAAATAATTTCTGTATTTAGTAATTTTTCAACTTCACAATTATGACAATGTACAGCATATAAGCTTGTGTATGTACAGAGTTTAAGTGTAATTCAGTAAATTCTGTTACTTTTGGTTCCAAATATGAACTTGTTTATCTGTTCCTGAATACTTTTCTCACAGGAGTAATAAACTATAACTTATTTTTGCACTCTGTGTGTGAGTTGGACAGTAAATGATGACCTTTGCCCTCTGATACATGTCTGGACTTCCTTTTGTCAGCAGTGGGGGACAGCAGGAGTCCTAGTGGCGGAACTGGTTTCTGTAGACTGTGTGACTGCCCTGTTTTGAGGTGGTACTTCCTTTGGTAATTTCTCATTTCCATCCCAGAGAGTAACAGATTCATTCTAAGGTCAAGACCTGATGACTACTTGAAGTCTTGTGGTAATTAATTCATTTAATAAGCAGTTACTTAAATACAAATTACTTCTGTAACAGTTCCATCCTGTATGACTTGCTCTTTGGTAGAGAAAAAAATGTTAATATATGCTTACTGTTTTCATTTATGGTAATGTTTTTTTAATGAAAAAACATGCTGTCCCTATTGCTGTCTGTACCACATGTTGTCATACCTACCTGCCTGACTCTCCTATTCTCCATTTCAGAGCTTCATCCCACTTGCATTCTCTCTTTGGCATAAGAAAATGGCACAGCCTGCTAGAATTGCATTTGCTCAAACTGCTGAGGTGTAAGAGCCACATAACTTGCACATTCTTGTTCAGGCAGTAGGGATTGTTAGGCCATACAACTGATAGTCATAATGGAGTGAGCCTCTGGTTGCACAGCATTTTATTTCCAAAAGGAAAACTCCTCTGTTTAGATCAAAATTAGGCTCTGTGTTTTGGCCAAAACCATGTTTTTTTCCTTGTATAAATTAAAATTGTCTCAGTCTACCCAAAAGTAGTAAAACTCAGAGAAACCAAGCAGCCAGCTTTAGCTATCTGTATTCCAGCTAACAAGATCTTAACCTAAGTCTACACTAAGTAAGAAAGAAAGATAATGTTTAGATGAGAGTTGGTTAAAATACCATAATTCTCTTTTAGTTCCTTATCTTCCCATACCATTCATCCACCTACACATGTCTTTATCCTCTTTGTGTGTACCTGATCAAAACTCAGAATTAGTTCCAGGCAACAGTCATAGCAAATGGCAACTAAGTATCACTTATGTGACACAATCTTGCTAGGAGGACACATGAAGTGAATCCTCCACCCTAAAGCACGCAGAGTGAGTAGCTGACACCTGACGTTCCTCTCTTTGCTGACTTCTGGAAAACTACTGAATTTAAGTACCTGTATTAATCTACTTTTTAGCCTAGAACTACCTCCCTAGACTGCCCAACTAGGACAGAAAGAGAATGAGGTTCTTAACCTGTTGCTTCCTACTTTTAATGCTATTATCAGGAAATTCCTGAGGTGGTCTTGGTTCTTTTTAACTGGAGTTTGCAAGCTGATTGCTGAAATTTTCCCAAGTGAACTTCACTGCCTAGGATAGCATAAAAGATGCTGGCAGGATTATTTTCTCTTTAACAGCCAGGGAACATTTACTTGTATTTACAGGTATTTTATAGAACATAGAGAGAAAGTGCCATGAAAAAGAGCCAATGCCTTTATTCAAGATCATTTTTATTATTTTTTAAAAATATTTTTTCTTTATTATCACTGTTGTTCCTGGATGAGGTGTTCTGAGTGGAAATAAAAAGCTATGTTGGAAGGAACTCTGTAAACCTTGAGTCAGGAACAGGTATGAAAATATGATAGAAGGAAGCATTCTCTAAAAATGAAGGCAATAGGTGAAGTTATGCCTTCAAAATGAAAAAACTAATGACCAGTGCAAGATGTCACACACAATTTTAGATGCAAGTCACAGTGTCCTTTACACAGATCTAAGTTATTTTGTGTAAAGTTTGGCTCTAAAGAAATGACATAAATGTGTATACTGAAGACTTCTTATAATTCTTTATCAGGAATTGGAAAAGAAGCTCAGAGCATTCTGGGAAAACAAGAGTATACATCCTATATGTGCTAGAATGTTAAATATGATTCTAGAGTCAAAGAACTGGCAGTTTGCTGCAACTACCAGATGTGTGCACGCTATTGAAAAGCTGTATGTTTTCAGAATTCAAGTGAAGGCCTTGAAAGTTTAACACTCTCCTTAAAATGTCTTATGTTACCAACCAAAAATCTCTTCAGGCCTACAGGATGTACTCCTTATAGAGCTTCACCATACTTTTGTGGTCCCCCACCCTGAGAAAGTGCAGTAGCCTGGGTCTTCATGTGGCATACCTTCAAAATGGCTTTCTCTTCATCCCACCCTTCTCTTCTCACAAGGGCACCACTGCTTTCTTCATCAGCTCCATTTGTTCTTTATGGTTTTGGGGTCTCCATAAGCCAGCCTCAATGTCAATGTCTTTGCTTTCATTGATCCTTAAGCAGGATATAGTGGTTCCCAATCTCATCACTTACTCTGTAAGCTTGCAAAGCTCTTGCAGGAAGAGCTACTGTTGCTGTAGTCTGGTCTGTCCCCACCACCACACTGGCTCTGCCTACAGGCTGCAATACTGACCCCTGAGAAAAGCTGTGACTCCTGAGCAGCTCTCTGCTGACCAGTCACAAGACAATACCTGTAAAACAATTACAAAGGATTCAATTAAATAGTTCCTCACTCATCAGTAAGTAAACGTCACCTATGGGAAGTATCTGATTTACATATATGGACAACTGGAACCCCTTACAAGTTTCCCCAGAACAGAGGCATCAACAAAGACCACTGCATCAGCTAAGGAGTTAGCACAGATTATAAGAAAGAACTTTGTTATCTTTGGATTTATCTATCATTTACACCAAAAGAGATTTATTATACTAACCTGTCTACAATATGTGTACAGACATCATGTTTGCATTAGTCTGTTCTCCTAAGAGACGGCTACAAATAGAGGTGAAGAAAAACAAACCCTGAACTTTGCCGCCCAAAATGTACACACTGTAATCGTCTTTGTTTAGAAAATGAAATCCATGCAGTCTGCCAACCTTCCTCCCCTTTCCCATCTGCACCCTCTGTGTGCATCAATGAAGTGCTCTTACCTATGGATTTCAAGTGGTAGCAGGTGAGAGTGGTTTATAAATTCATTAAAAGGCTGAAATATCTAACTTCACCATTTGCTTCTCTGTATGCTTCTTTTTTATACTAACACAAACTGAATCATAAAGGGACATGAAATTAATGTACCTACATTCTCAACCCATTATAGAAATCTTATTTCAACATACTGGTAACAAAATAAGAAAGGAGTAATTTCTTTAGTACAAAATCTAAGATGTATTAAAAAGGAAACAAATTAGATGGGAACAAAGAAAGCATTTAAATACAACTCTTCTGTTAACAATAATTAACAAATTCAATTTTCATTAAAAAGTGGTAGCACACCTCAGCTTTAGCTATCTGTGTTCCAGCTAACAACATCATAACCTAAGTCTACACTAAGTAAGAAAGAAAGATAATGTTTAGATGAGGGTTGTTACAACAACCCTGATTAAACAAAGATTTGATACTCCTTAGTTTTCAATATCTGGACTCTATTTTGCTGTACCCTGTACACATTTATGTATTTGTACAAAGATTTGTATATCTACATGAAAGAAATGCCACTATTCTTTGGTAGAAACATTTCAGTCTAATTATTTTAGAACAGATTATTGTTGCTTCTGTGTCTATTTATCATGTCTTAGACTGTCATTTTGCCAGCTGTTCTAGCTGTTGTACCTCTCCTGTTGGTGTATAAACAAATAGCAGAAATAGTGGAAAAGTGATTATTCAAAATGATTCATAATCTATTTTTTGTAAATGAGATTATAAAATATATTTTCAGATGGATGTCTGTTTGTGCAAATCAAAACACTTTCTTTGCACAACATTACATAAGAAGTCTGAGTGAATTTTTACTTTATAATAAAACAATTGCTATGCATTCCAGCCACTTCAAAACTACTTGGTGTACATTCCACTTATATAAGGTTATAAATACTTCCATTGTCATTGATAGCAGTAGAAAAAAATAACTTTTAAGTGTCGAGAATGTTTCTTACATCTATTGCAGCTTCCAGGATTTCTCTAGTACAAAATGTAAAGTTGCAGAACTGCTTTTAAAAGAAAACAAGAATGTTTATTTTGAGAGAGTTTATGACTTCTTAGCAATTACGTCATTGCTTTGCTGGTTTAGGGTTTTTTTGCTTTTGAGCTGTGTAACATGGGAATCATTTAATGTATTCTGTAGTGAAACCACCATGTCAATGGTCTCCATTCCCTATTTAGCTATTCCACAAACCTGAGTTCTGATTCTACTGTCATTTATACATGGAGATAATCCCTGATATGTTCATGTGTGCTTGTGCTTACACAAAAGACAATCCTATAATGAAAAATCTTGTTGCTAAGTTCAAAATACTTGTGAGCAATAAATCAAGCATGTTAAAAGTTTAAACTAGTTTTCATTCATTTCATTTTTTCATCTATTTGAACTAATAGTCTTAACTCTACTCTGCAGGTATTTAAATAACAAATAGTATTTTTACAATTTGACTACAGTGCTGATACATTTCACTTGTAGATTTATAATTCCAAATATTACTAAGTAAACAGGGTCTTACATACAGACTGTATTTGAAAAACAAACACAAGTCTGATCAGTTTTCCAGTCTACCCAAGGTGCTTTAATAAGTTTCTGAGAAAATAGCTGCATCTGTCATCTATTCATTCTGTCTTTTCATCTGTTATATATTGTTAGAAAAATGTGTAAATAAAACATCCAGCCATTTGGAAAACTGTATTATTTAAAGCTATATGTTGTACATCTGAGCTCATGTATTTTTGCTTTTGTCTTGTCTCACATCATCACTGCCTGTGGAAGAGCTCCCCAGAGATGAATCCATATCCTTGAACACTTAAGGTGCACTGCTTGTTTCCCCTGCCTTAGTAACTCTGTGACACAGGGCACAGATAAAATTTGTTCCCTTTACAAGAACTGAGTTCTGTTATTTATGATAAAACCAGGACCAAGAGTGGGACTTCCTCGCATGCCCCATTTCAGTAGCAGCTGGAAGTTTGTCCATCCATAAGCATCACTCCAGAGTTCCAGCTGTAAGTTGACACTGGACAGACTTAAAACTTCCACAGCATTTCTGTCCATGGAAAGCATTCTCAGTCCTGCCATTCCATGTGACACAAAAAGGGGGAAATCTAGAATGCTTCAGCCAACACTGATATGTAGCCTAAGTGGCACTGACAATCATAACAAAAGTTTCTTGAATCCTTGAATTTTCTATAGATTTATAATAGTTATTTTTGCTACTCCGTGTGGGTATTAATATAACTTTATGCAGTGATCAGAGAGACTGTGGATGTTTTAGGCATTTACATCCATGACGCTGAAGGAAGGGAAGGCAGTGATCCCAGCGGTAAGTAATGTGCCAGCTAATGGAAACCTCTGCTCCACACAAAGGAATGGAATTACTCAGATCCTGCCTACAGAGTCATCCCCAGTGTCCATACAAGAAGAGCTGTTTACTGCAGGCGATTTTTTTTTTCCTTCATACCTTAAAATAAAATGAAAAATTCCAGGTAGAACTCACAGAAGTTCATTTGGATATTCTGGATAAGCTACTTGGAGAATTGTCCTGCTTCGCAAGCACTCCTTACAGCCATACACTGGCCTGACTTTGAAGGCTCACACCCTGTAGCTGTGCAACACAGCGGTTATTATGTAGGGCCATTTCCCAGAGCCTGTCCACTTACGTACTTACAGCACTTACACGCGTAGCTAGCAGCTTTATAAACTTATTCATGCAGCTTTACATACTTCTTCATGTCGACCCCGCAGTGGAAACAGGGATCGCACTCTGACGAGAAGTTATCCGTGGAGCCACGGAGCTAACGAGCCTCCCATGGGCCTCCTCACACCACGGCAGGCGGGAGGGTGAATCCCGCTCCATTCCCGCCGCTCCGGGCAGGAGCGCGTCCCCGCCTCCCTCCGCGCCCGCGGCAGGGCCGGCGGGGCTGCCCGCAGTAAAGATGGCGGCAGCGGGCGTTGGCGCTCCGGCCGGGGCGAGGGAAACGGGAAGCGCCGCCCGGCCGCCCTCAGCAAAGATGGCGGAGGAAGGCGCCCGTGTATGCCAGGCGAGGGTCAGAACCGTGACGCCTTTCACTTCCGGGTGAGCGCCAGCGGGCGCCATATTGTCTTGTCCGTGAAGACGAGGAGTGATAGCGGGGGCAGAGCGGCCGCGGAGCGGCGGCACCGGCGGCGGCGGGAGGCGGGGGAGCGCGTAAGTAGCGGGGCGGGCTGCGCTCGCCAGCGCTCCCGGGGGGCCGGCGGGTGTCGCTGACCCGGTCTTCCCCTTCGCTCCGAGCCGAACCGGGAGGGCGCCGCGCGCTGCGGCGGCGGCGGCAGCAGCTGCTCGCCGGGCGTGAGGAACCGGCGGCGCCGACAGCGGAGACCGGCGGCCAGGACGAGAAGGGACGAGCCGAGAGCCGCTCGCCCTCCCCCGCCGCCCGTCCGGGGGGGGGGGGGGGGGGGGGGGTGGCGGCGCGCCGCGCATGCGCGGCCAGGGCGCGGGGGGGGGGGGGCCGGCGGGGACCCCCGGGACCCCCCCGTCCTGCGCCGACCCCCCCCGCGGGGGTCCCCGGTGGGGACGGGCCCGGCGCCGGCACTGCGCATGTCCCGGGGCCGCCCCGCGCCGCCGCCGCTGCCCCGGCGGGGCCGGGAGAGGCCGGTGCCGAGCGCGCGATCGCGGGGCCGGCGATCCTGGGATGCTGGGAGCGCGCAGCCGGGCCGGCCGCGCCGGGAGCCGCCGGCTGCCGGGGAAGCAGCGGCCGTGGTTCCGCGGGGCAGAGTGTCTACTCGCTTTAGCCGGTAACCTAGTTAGGGAAGCAACATGTGCGCTGGGCTTTGGTAGTTGGCTGTGTCAGCAGCCCGGCTCCTGCGGATGAAATGTATTTGTGGGGTATTTGTGCTGTTTCATGGGTTTCGTGGCTGCTCCTATGAGTTCGTTCCACTGGAGGGCTCCAGAGAACTGAAATTCACACAGCAGCATTTGTAAGATACCTGGACCAGTAGCTTGGCAAACGCAGGGTATTTTTAAATGGCTTCTCAAACAGATGATGGGTTTGAAAGCCTTTTTGCTTTCAGCACTTATCCCTGCAGTTTCTCTGTACTTCATTAGACAATCCCACAAAGTTGTTGAAGTGAATTTTAATGGGATGTGCTAGGCTTTACAGTTAAGGATGGAGACACAAAAGTGGTCCGAGTGCTGGAACCCCTCTTCTGTGAGAGAGCTGGGAGTGTTCAGCCTGGAAAAGAGAAGGCTCCAGGGAGACCTTATTGCTGCCTTTCAGTACCTAAGGGTATGAAAGGTACTATTGAATATGAAAAAGATGGTTAAAGACTTGTTACCAGGGCTCTGGATGAGGGACAACAGTTTTAAAACTGAAATATAAATTTAGACTGAACATAAGGAAGAATTTTTTTATGATAAGGATGGAGAAACTGTAGAACAGGTTTCCCAAAGAAGTTGCACGATTGGAAATGTCCAAGATCAGGTTGGACAGAACTTTCAGCAACATCATTTCATGCAAGATGTTGGACTAGATGGTCTTCAAAGGTCCTTACCAACCCAAACCACTGGATAATTTGTGATGTGCTACCCCAGCTGAAATTCCCCAAGTTTCTGTAACAAGTGATTATGCAGAGTATTCAGCCACCTTGGTTGTTGTTAATTTCTTCTCTTCTAGTTAGCACCTGTAAATGTTTTCAAGCCAACAGTCTATTGGAAGGTGTGGGATACAGGAAACAAGGGTTGCCCTAAAGGCTTTGTTAAAGCAGAGTCAGCCACCTTTCAAACAGGGGGAACGGTGGTCTTTAAAGCACAAAGCATGTCTACCAGCAGACAGTGGTCTAACAGTTTTCAAAGACAGGGTTACAAATACCACTGCAGTCCAGCTGAACACCTGTACTGTTGGTAGGAGTAAGAAACCTCTTTTTGGAGTGCAGCTGCACTAAAGATGGCTCTTTATGGGAGTGACAGATGCTGCAGCTCCCCTGACTGTAGAACAGAGGGGAACTGAAAGTCTCAGCTTTGTCCAGGCACAAGCTGCTAGGATTGCTGACAGACAAGCTCCTGCTTTTTAATTTGTTTGGTGCAGCAGCAAACCTCGTGTCATCTCTGCTATTATGCCATTACAAGACTTCCTTTGTCCCACATGACATACAAACTCCTGCTCCGATAAGAATGCTTTCTATACTTTGGGCTCAGAGGTGTTGTAGGGCTTAAGTGTCCACAAATTTAGTACAGTTCCACAATTTTTTAGTGATCAACTCACCTTATAAGCTGTAGTGGTAGAGTGGAGTTATAACCATGCTTGATTTTTAGCTAAGTGCAGGATTATGTAAAGATCCAATGGGAACAGGAGTGTACGGTGTCATGTCTTTTCATGACTGAGGTATGTGGTGATTTTAAGTCTGCTTTTGGTGACAAATAATATTTTGGGTAGGTGTTATTAAAGTGTTCTTACTTTCATCACTAGCTGATCCCTTATTAAGTAATAACTGTATTTATCATTGAGGTTAGTATCTGCTCATGACTAGTGAGGAGTAGTTGTTTATTCAGTTATTGGCACTATTAATTTTTGTGCAGAGCAGGTTAATTGCAGAGGAAGTTGCAGATGGACCATTCACCTCAGAAAAAAAATAATGCTGTGTTACAGGGCTAATTGAAAATCCTGCATCAGGACTTCTAGCAGAATGATACATGCAAAAATTAATCAGATTGGACTTTTTTTACCCCCCAAACCCAGTAGAGTTTTGACTTAAACTACCTAAGTTATGATAATGTTTCTGTGGTAGTAAATCTTCTAGCAGTGATTTTGGTAATTTATGATAATAATCAAATAATTTGTTTGTCTTTATGTCTTAGAAATACAAAAAATGAGTAAACGGTACCTGAATGCCAATATCTGGTCCTTTTGCTCTTTTAAAAAAGAGTCGTATTCAACTCAATGGATATATGGATTTAAGTTTGAAATGACAGACCTTGGAAGCTGTACTCCCTGAAGTGAGTGACTCCCTGAGGAAGATTTCACAGTACTCTTTTTTTTTTTTTCTTTTACTTTTTTTTAATTTGACCTTTGTTCATGCTGCTTCATCTTGTTAGCATTGTAAATATTAGTCAGATGTACTGATGTATGAACCAGGTTCTGGAAAACTTCATGGATACTGAGCAAGCTGTTTTCATCAGTTCTTTTTGTGGTTCTATATTTTGGATCTTGGTTACACATTTGAAAAGCCTCTATTCTTCAGTCTGAGAAAGAACAGTTCTGATGTTAAAAAATGCAGTGGAGCAAATTTTAGTGATACACAACTATAAGCGAGCTGGAAGATTTTGCATGTTTTTTGAGTTGTCATCTTGCTAACAGATGCCAGCAGGCACCTAGGTATAGCTTATGGCTCTCAAGAGGAGAAAAGATGCATAGTACCTGGGCATGAAATACCAGGAACAACTTGGGGTGGTGCCCTACATGATGTATAGAAGTCTTTGGCCAAGTGAAAGTGTAATGAGTGAAACAGAGTAATAGGCAAGACAGTTACTGTAACTTTTTCTGATTTAGTGCAGACTTAAATCATGCCATAAATATTTGATTTTCTAATCAACAGCTGAATATAATATAGTAGTAAATATTAATTCTTCCAAGTAAAATTGAAGCTGGTATGTTTTTGTCTGAGTGACAGTATGCATTTGTTCTGACTGAGTGAATGTGTCTGCAGCCACTCTAGTAACTTGCAGGGTTCATTTCTCTGTGGGTGCATAGGATACAGCGCTTTTCCAGACTCCCACATCTTTTTAACTGCAGAACTGCAGAAGTGTTCTGACTTACCTGGGTCTCCTATGCTAAGACCACCAGCTAATGATAATTCTTGTGACACCCTTTCTGCATGAAGTTTTTCTTCTTGGTAAGGGGGTTCCTTTGGGTATGCAAAGCTGTTTTTCATTTGCAGTTCTTTTCAGTTGGGCCTCTCATGTACAAATTCTTACAGAAAAGTATCTTTTATTCCAGTGACACAGTCATGGAAGAAGTGCTCGGTTTATGTTTCCTTCCAGTTGGGAGTACTTTGAAATAGACATCTTTGGAGTTTGTACTATGTGTGTCCATTATTGACTTTGGATTCCAGTTTGGTTGGATATTGATAATACCACGGATGAGCTGCTCTTTCTAATTCCTTGGGAGAACTGTGTGAACTGTTGGTGTTGTATCCCTAGAGTATTTATCCACTAGTCCTTCCAACCTCATTGGTGATGTCTTTGCTACCATGGCCCTGTTGAAGCAATAGCACAGTGGGAGGAAAGTGAGGGGGGAAACAGCTCTGCAGCAACACTTGTTCAGCTTCAACTCTTGGAGGTATTGGCCTTATTCCTGTCCTTCTACTAACTGCTTTGATCCTGGTGTGGTGAATGTAGGATTAGATTTATCCTGCTTGCAACTGAACTGTTATGGAAACTCATCATGAGCTTTCACTCTACAGTGCTAAAAATTCACAGAGTCAATACCAGCTACCTAGAATGAGGGGTAAAAACCTTACGTTAGAATAAGGCATGCACGTGAAAGACCACAAAATCAGGCTACTGATTTCAAGGAGCTCTGCTCCTGAAACATCTCCATTTTCCCTTAGGTTCACCTTCAGAGCCTAAATCTATATGACATAAAGAAACTCTGCCCACAGAGTATGTGATGCTTTTGAGATCCTTCTTGAGATGTGATGTGGATGACTTCTGTAGCCCAGGTTCCACAAAGAGCATCAGAGACTAATGTGCCTTTGCTGCTTGTATTGTCTTAAACTCACACCAAAAGATTACTTAGCTGACACTGACTGTTAGATAATGATTTGTTTCAAAACCAGTAATTGCAGTTTGTTACAAACCAGGACTCCTACCTCTTGGGGTCTTTCCCTTCAACTATGTAGATCTAAATATAGTCAAAAACTCATGGCTGCACTGTCAGGTTACCTTAGAGGATGTGGAACATCTTTCTAGCTTTTTCTGGTTGAGTTTTATTTATGTTTGTTTTTAATTTTTTTGTTTGGTTTTGTTTTTTGCCAAGACACCTGACCTGAGAATGGAGTGCAAAAGAGTGTGTTGTCTTTAAACCCTGGGGTACAAAGACTAGCTGTGTAGGAATTATCTAAGTATGCATGATGGCTTGCTCTTTCAGCTTCCTTGTTTATTTAGATGATGGCTATTTCTTTACTAAATGCAGTGCCTGTTTGGAATGCCTGCAAGACAAATCTTTAGTCACCGGAAAAACTCCTGCAGCTGTGTGTTAAGAGTTCAGTTTGCAAGTAAAACTTGTCAGGCCATCTTGTGTCATATGTTGACCTGCTCTTCAGGAATGCTGAGTAGCATTATTAGAAAGGTGATGCAACAGCCTCCCCTCAGCATCAGAAAGCTTTTGATTATTTGCCGTGTGCTCTGTAGGTTCCAGAATCATTAGTCTGCCTGTCTGTAGGGTTGAATAAACCACACCACCAGATTGTGCCCTGAAGATCAGGTCCAGACTGATGTCTGATGTAGGAGTTCGTAACCTTGATCTTTTCAGCTCATGATAGAGCAGAAGGTGTGTGCTACTCTCCTTCTAGTGACAGCTTGACTCCTAGGCTGTCTCCTGATTTCCTGGAGTTGAGATAGTCTAGCTTCTAACAAATACTTGATTTCATATTCCAAAGATTACTTTTTTCTCATTTCTAAGATATTTTACTTTCATGGATTTCCTGGCAAGCCATTGAGAATCTCTGTATCTGCTGCAGAAGCTGTTGAGCTGTAAGGTGTTCTGCATGGTTAGGATGGTGTGTAACATTGATATTGGGAAGAAGCAGATTATCACAGTCATAGGAATTACTTAGAAGGAGCAAGAAAGAGTGTGCAAGATGCAGTTATCAGGACAGCTTGGTATGGTTAGTTATCTTCCTGATGCTTTTTTGGAGCTGAGCTAACTTCCTAGGTCTCTGTACTTCTTGTCTTGGACTAGCTGCATGAATTGGAGCAATTCAGTTTATCCATTAGCATATTAAAATTTGTTTAGGGACAGATCTTGCTTATCTTTCCAGAGGAAGTTTTTTGATATTTTTCAGTTCTGCTGCAGCCAATGTCATAAGACATTTAAGGAGGATAGTATCTCCAGGTGACAAGCAGGCTTTGTCTTTTGACATTTCCAAGACTGAGCCTTGCTCCATAAGACTGCTCTTCTCCAGTGTTGAGAGGTCACAGAATTCAGAGAATTCACGGATTGACTAGGTTGGAAAAGACCTGAAAGATCTTAAAGGTCAGAACACAGTTAACTCTGCACAAGTGCTGTTGAACTGGTAATGAATTTTATGAGTTTGCATTATGAAACTAGGTAGGGTTGTCCAAGGAACCTGAGTGAGCCTGTTAGTGCTCAAGTTCTGTTGGTGGCCTTGTCTAAAAGATGGCCCCATCTTTGTCATCAAGGGCCTTCGCTAAGCGCTGTGCCATCGGTGAATTCTCAGGAAACCATGCTCTCCTTGACAGAGTATATTCCTATTGGTGTGGAAATATGTAATTTCATTCAAGATAGCTGTATTTTGTGGGAAGTACTTGGGAGAGTCTCCCAGAGTTAAAGAGGAGCTTGTGAATTATCACTCAAGACTCTGTTTAGTGGTAAGTACCTTCTAAATGTGTACCTTTCAGTGTGTGGTGTGTCTGGACACATACAAGTGTTGGAAAATACCTTATTAATCTAACAAATATATTGAAGGAGGTGCCTTTTTTTCCTAAAAGAACAGGTTAACATTGAGGTGTAATTTGTAGTTGAGATGCTTGGAGGGGAGGGGAGTGGAGTGGAAAGGTACCTTTAAAATATGTTCTTTGTCTTTATGCAAAGAAAAGTTAGTTTAAATACAGTGGTAGGGAGTTTGACACCACACTTAAATGTTTTTGAGTGCTGTTGGCTCTAAGAGGTTGACGGTGATCGAGGTAAGTCCTGTCTGTGTTGCTGTCTCAGCTTTTATCGTCAGCAGGGGAGCCCTCACCAGCAGTCCTATCAAGGGACTGCTTTCATACCAGTAATTTGCTTTAATAAAATTTCAGCAGATTCTGGTCCAGCCTTTGAATAGAAATTTATAAAGAAAAAAACCCAACATGTGAAAGAAAATATTTCAGAACATGTTTGCTCTTAAGAACTCCAGCAGAATTTTCAGGTGTTGTGTGAACTTTCCATAATCTGTTAAATGCGTGTAACTGAAATTAAAAGTGAGTGCGTTTTGCTCATGTGATTGTGCTTTTGTATAAAACAAAAAGAATCCTGAATTGGCTTCTGTTTCTTCATTGGTAAACAGATTTTTAATAGATTCAGGTTCCTGTTCTGTGATGTGACATCAGGGAACAGCTCTTGAAGCACCAATAAATGTTCTTTTGTTTATTTGTGTGTGTGTGCTAGAGAGAGAGAGAAGGAAAGAAAAAAAGGCTATGCCCAATTAAATTGGAGGGTAGAACAGCTAAGTAAAAGAACCTTAACCCATCATTGTAAAACAGGGGTAGTATCTGCATTTTCCTTTGTAAGTAGGTGCCTATAAAATGGATCCATTCTTTGAACCTGTTGTATATACTAGTGATGTCAGAACCAGTATGTCTAAATGACTGCTCAGTTGAGGTACCCCTCTGTTACTAAGTGTCTTGCTAGCGTTTGAACTGAGTTAATTTTAGCCAGTGTTCATCTGCTTCCCCTCCAACTTCGGTAGAAAATGAAGTTTGTTTCACTGTCATTTGGATGCTCTGCTGTGTATTTGGCCTTAGGTCACTGGTAGGAAGTAGAACTATCCATTGTATTAGGTGAAACCTCTTTCTTTCAGGTAATGCAGATTTGGGAACTTGTAAGAAATAAAAACTTGTTTATTATTTGTGTGGCAGCATCCTAAGTTAATTTTGTCAATGCACATTTTAGTTAGTGGGAGAGGACTTTGAGTATCTTTGCTCCATTATTAATTACTACTTGTGTCTCAGGTTGTTTCTTGTCACATACGTTAGTACAAGAGGTTCCAGTTCTTTCAAGCCTTTAAGTTACTGGTTTGGTGGGTGAGAGGCATTGTTGATTTTGGGTTTGTTTCCTATTCCCCTGCCTTGGTATTGGAGGTCAATCCCTTGCAGTAATTTTAAAATTACTTCAAACAGGCTACATTTTCTCCACTGTGTTTTGAGTGTTCTTTGTAAAGTAGTTTGTGCCGTTTTCTGTTTATGGACTCGGGTTCAAAAGTGTTGTTTTGGTAGCTCTCACATCTGGTTTGTTCAGTACTGTATGACTTGACTTGATCTGTTTTTATTTTTGACACCTTTAAAATATCACTAGGAAAGAAACTGTCAGTGATGTCTGACAGGACAATTCTGAGATTCTGTTGAAAAGTCCTTGCATACTCAGTAAAGTTTCACAAGCAGAATACAAAGTTACATTGCCTTTATGTAAAATAAAGTAACCTCAAACAGCATAAATGCTTATTTTAGTTACCTTTTAGAACTTGACAGCTGCAAATGAAGAGCTAAAACTAGGTTGGGGTTTGCCTCTGAAACTTAAAAGCAGATGGAATTATTAGACACTACAGTACTTAGCAAAAGTACTTAGAAAAAGTGTTTTTGAAGACAATGAGCCATCTTTAAATGCCTGTAGCTTCCCTGTAGTAGATAAAAAAATTATATCAAGTACCTTTTTCATATTTACCTTGTACCAGCTGGTGAAAAGTTGGAGAAAATGCAGGAAAATGAGTGGAGAACTAAAAAGCAGGGGAGCCTGTTTCCCAGAAAATTACGATGTCCTGCTGTTCCAGGTCACCATAAAGAGAGGTGCTAGAACTAACCTCTTCTGTTCAATGGCTCTGAGCCAACATGTTTAGTCTTCAATATTAAAAATTTTGAATACATTACTTTCTCTTTTAGCCTGTATATGTTAAGATTACTTCTATAAACATTTTAAGGTGTGAATTTTATTCCTTCCATATCCAGTTCCTGTTTCTGTAAAGCAAACATTGCTCAATAAGGAAGATGTGTTGAAATAAACAAAAAATAGTTTTGGACAGTTTTCACATCATATTTGGAAAAGGGCTTCTGTATGTATGATTGCATAAAAAAAGTTATGTCATTGCTTAAGGGTTTGTGTAGTACATATTTCTGATTAGTAAAGACTGTTTTTACACTGATTTTGGTAATAAATCTGTGTACTTGAAAGCCAGCATATTTTATAGTTACCAACCTATGAAAATCAACATTTCTTCAGGAAAACCATAGAAGTACAAATGCAATACAGAATTAAAAGCTTTCAAATATAGTTCACAAACTAAAATTAGCTGTTTCAAATAGCAGTGATTTTAAATTAGTTTGCTCTGAGTGGCATAAATTGAATTAGTTAAATGTTGAAGTTCTTCAGGGTTTTACACTGTTGTTTCTGTCTTGTCCTAATGTTGTGCATCAAAATAGAACCCAGCTTGACCTATTGCTTTGCACTTCCCCACCTGCTTTCTCTCCCCAGAATAGAAGTAGTAAGGTGAAATAATCTCTCTAGGGCAAGTTGAAGACTGGGCCATATTGTGTTGCAGAGCAGTGGATCAGCAGCTATCTATGCTAACAACTAAAACCCAGCTGTGCTTTTTATTCTGGCCCTGCAGGCAGCTGGCACTGCAGGAAAGCCTGTGACCTTCCAAACTAGACTGGACATGTGTTAACTGCCTGTGGGGTCCCAGGTCCATGCACACACCTGAGATGTGCTTGGGTCAGTGCTGTTATCTAATGGGGAGGCAGTGGGGTCCTTCAGCACCCCCTCCTGCAGGAGTGTGGACTTGGCCTCGGTGTCCCAGGGCATAAGAACCTGCTGATGGGGCAGCCAGGAGGTGAATGAATGCTGCTGCTGTCTGAGGTCACTGCCTGTCTGCTTTATCCCTTGGTCACCATTTCAGAGGCCACTTGGTACAGGGCTGCAAGGTAATATATCTTTCCCACAAGATTTACTTGAATACCCTGTAAAATAATAAGGCAGTTATTGTCTTGAGGGCAGGTTTTACTGAGATGTGGAGACATTTGTTGCCTTATACCTTATTAATGATCTAAACAAGTGCTTCACTTTGTCCATAGTGAGGATCAAGGCCTGAGAGTAAAGAAAAAAAAAATAGCCAGAATACTAAGTATCCATTTCAATTGAGAAATAGATATATAATTGTGTTAGCTGGAACATGTTTAAAACAATCTGTAATAATGAAGATTTTAGGACAGAGATAGAACAAGTCCGGTAAAAATAAATCTCATCTAATCCTACCATGTAAAAGCTGTGTGTAGGAGGCTCCAATTTAGTTGCATTTATAGAAGTGGTCTTAATATTGTTACACTTTGATAAGAGAAATTGGTATTCAACTGTGTAAATTTTTTTTTTTGCAGTTATATGCAAAGTGGTCTTATAAGTTACTAGTGAAAAAAAATAAACCTTTTGCTGAGTTTAAGTGTAATTCCACAAAGCTGTTGCAACATACTATATATTGAGATAAAACAATGCTACCAGAATTAGTGAAATCCATGTTTATTGTTACTAGTGGGATTTAACAGCTGGAAACAAAAGGAGCAGCACCATGAGGCTGTGCACTGCAGTGGTAGTCTGAAACCTCAATTCTTATAACTTTTAATATGTAAACAAATTTATTTTGACATTTGAAAGAATCTTTTTTTCTGGATGGAAAGATGAACTGAGGGAAGGAAGAAACATTTACTTACATTTTTCTTTAGGGTGAAAATAGTATTTGCAGTTACTTCCTCATGTCTAGTGTATGAAATATGTGTCTATGAATACCTGGAGAGCTAGTTTAAGGGGTCAGCTAAAATGTTGCATGAAGTGCATACACTCAGCTGGTATAAAAAATTTAATTTCCTAGGTACAGATAAAAATGTGAAAAGAAAGAGACAAAAGAAAGGGTGGTGTCTTCACTTATTAAAGGTTTGAATAACATAAAAGTATTCATGAAATGGGAAAAAGCCTCCATAATTAGTTTGGCAAGAAAAGATAGTGAAAATAATAAAATATTAGATAGGTTTTGCCCAATACTCCCCCTGTTGCCAAAGTTGATCTGGTCTTGTTTAAAGACCTCTCAAAATGCAGCTGAGAATTTCAGAGCCACAGGTGTAATTTTTGTACAGTGTTGACAGTAAGTAGTCTCAAAACAAAGGCGACCTACAGTTTTTCAGATAAAGAATTTCATTTGACAGAACTATGCAAAATACAAGTTTGTGTTCATCTCTGCATGGCCCAGTGCCCCTGATGTTGAGTGCAGCTCTGTGTGTTGTGCACTTTTGTAGAGTGATGCTCTCTGCCTCTGCAGTCCCTTGTGTGAGCGGGTGAGCACAAGACGCCTTTGCCAGCAGGTTCCACTCCAGTAGCTTTGTCCGTGTGCCGAGAGCAGGCTCGGGGGGTGGGGTGTGTGTCCCACTCCCTCCGAGCCACTGGGGCTGCTCCTGGCTGGCCACCCAAGTGGCACTGGCTGCTCTGAACTGGTTTGTTCTGAAGCAGGGAGGCTCTATTCATCTATTCTGTATTACACTTGGCTGTGAGCCACGACTGGGTCCTGTATGCTGCTCCTGTGACCTCAGGGAATGAATTTTTCTCTTTCTTTTAAGTTTGGAGTATTTGAAACAGCCTACATGCTTAATGTTTTAATAGCGTGAACTTAGGGATTGTATGTTAAATTCCACGAGGGTATATTCATTGAGTGGAAAGCCTGTTGAGAAGTTCTTAACAGATTGGGTAGGGCAGAGGGGCTCACCCTCAGTGCATTCCTACCATACTGGTTTTTGGGAACTGCTTCTGGAGTGAAGTGTTCCCAGAACTGTGCCTAGGCTTTGTCTTTGGAGAAGCTGTTTGGAGCAGTGCAGGTGGCTGCTCTCAGGTCTTCCAAGTGTAGCAGGTTAGGTGTGTGCTGAGGTACAAATGACTGGAAGGAACTGGTGTGCCATTGTGGGCACACCAGCCTGGACTGCTGTGCCTCATCAAATTCACACAGAGCTGGCCCTGGAGCTTCACTGGAAGCACGCTGTGGAGCTCTGCTGCCGGCCATCTGGAGCTAGGGCTGCTGCTGCCTGCTCAGTGAGGATATATATGGCACAGCAAAAATTGTTTCTCGTGACTTTAAGGGACAATGTGGTAATTGTGTGGTCATACTTATTTTTCTTCCTCAGATTGAAGGTATATATATATATAAATTAAAAAGAGCCTGTACAATGCATAACATGCATGTGGGGCACTGTCTTGTACCTGTGCAATCATTAACAATGTGTTTTACCATTTGGTGACTTTTGTCTTGCTTAACAGCCTTGCATGACACTTGTTTGGAGAAATACACATCTTTTCCCTAAGAAGCAGGCAAAGATACCAATCATGCCTTTTATATTTTGACTTGCTTTAAATTGCATTTATTGCCAGATGAGATCTTGTCGTACAAACTTGTCATATCTCTCCTTGAACATCATTTGGTAGTTAATTTCTTTGTGAAAATACAGAGAAAGCATACTAGACTCCTGAAATCTTACAGTAATATTTCAGATATTACTCCAAAGGATGAACCATTTCCTCCAGCTTAAAATAATAAGCCAGCATTGCTTCAGCTTGCTTTGCAAGGCTTAACTATATCTGCAGTTATGTAAGTTTCAGTTATGTGATATTTCATGGGCATCTATTTAAACATACAACTATTATTTTTAGTTGAAATATAGACTGTATAAAGACTTAAAAGATGTGGGATCAAGGTGGACAACCTTGGCAGCAATGGCCTTTGAACCAACAGCAGTGGATGCAGTCATTTCAGCACCAGCAAGATCCAAGTAAGTATATAGAAAGCTTTGTGGATTAATTCTTTTAATGTGTTGTCATTTAAATTTTTGAACCTTCGTAACAGTATGACTCACAGTTGCCTTTGTAGCTGCTCTCAAGAGAATACATTTATGATGCTTTTCTGAACTAGAAAACATAGAAAGGTTTCAAATGTTTTCACATAGTTAATATATAATATGCAAATACAGGCAAGAAACCTGAGTTATCCTACACAATTTACCAACATTTGACCAGTCATACAGATCAACATTTGGACCTCTGTTACCAGATATGTATCCCTGTCAGTTCTTTAGCCAAGCTAAATCCTTTGTTTAACAGAATCTGTTTTTTTATTCAGTACCTATATGGCAGAAGTATTAATGCAGATTATATATACAGTAAAAAAACCTCACTGGAAAATTAAAACAGTTCTTGATTTAGGTTACAGCAGTGATAATCCTGATCTCTTGTTTGAATTTTTTTTTTCTCCACCAAAACCACCAAGTGCTTTAAAGAGTAGAACATAATATACCTTAAGTTGAGAATGAGGTGGCAATAGTTCAAAACATCAAGAGAAATAGAGAAATGGATGAAAGTGCTGGTGTGTATTTAATACTAAGGCAAAGTGATCAGGCACACAGGTTTTACTGTCACTTTAATTTCTGTTAAATTCACTGGCTAATTTGATAATAAGCAGAAGACATACTAGTGTTCTTATCTGAGACTGCAATTTATTTATTTACTGATAGGAATGGCAGTAAAGGAAAAAAAAAATGGGAGAGAGAACAGTAACATAATATACCACCAGGGTTATACAAAGAGGGTACATTGAAGAATAATTTTCTAACTGTGTATCTTTTTTACTCTCAAATCTTAATGAATTTATAATATAGGGATATGTATATTAACTTCTGATGTCAAAATTAGCTCACATATGAGAAAAGTGCATTACTACCGCCCATTCAATACTAATGTGAATGTAAAATAATCTGCCTTGTGACTTTTTGAACATATGCAGAGAAACTGTACTTCAGCAAGTCTGTACACTGACATTTGCTTTGTTTCTTTTACTGTACACTGTGAATAAGTTTAAATGGTGCTCACAGTACTTGCTGAAGCTAAATGTTGCCCATTTATCTTGAGCAAAAAGACATGTAATTGAGAAACAGTATTGAACTTCAGATGTGTGAGTTCTAACCTTTTTAACTTCCTCTGTTTATTTTAGGCCAGATTGACTGGGCTGCATTAGCTCAAGCATGGATTGCTCAGCGAGAAGCCTCAGGGCAACAGAATGTAGTGGAACAACAAGGAATGATGCCAAATGGACAGGACATTTCAGGAATAGAATCTGGTCCAAACAACCATAATAATTTTCAGGGGGATCCCAATTTCAACAGAATGTGGCAGCCAGGTTTGTTTCCTTTCCCGTTCATTCCTTTTTTTCATGTTTCTTCATTTTATTCTTGTCAGATATTTTTTGGTGTGAACATGCCCTATCCCTCAGGCTTCCAAATGCAAAACTACCAGTTGACTATCACAGCTCCTACTTAGAGAGCTACTGTTGCCTCCTGTAGTGTAATACCTGCTTCTGGCATGATCTTGACATATAGAATGAGTTGACAATATAACTGATACTGGCTTTAGATGTCATAAAATCTTTAAAAAGGAAGATCAGCAAATTCTGTGTGAAATATACTGTTTTATTGTGTTTCATATACTTAGGATTTAGCCTTTTTAACTTAGCTATCTGATTGTCAGCATTTTTCAGTCATTGTAAGTTCAAGTTGATTGGACACTTCTGTTAGTATAGATTATTTTCTGTATTTTTTAACTTCCTCCAAACTTTATTTTTTCCCAAAAATTAATTTTCTTTTTAAAACTTCACAAGATACCACTGGTAATAAGAATGGGATAGAAATGGGTTATTTTCTGCTAAGAATTTTTCTGAAATTGTTTTCTGAAAGCTAGGTTTTGACACTATACTGTAATGCAATCTGAGGTGTATGAGCAAGATAGTAAGCCTATGTGCTTGTCTTCAGTTGTTTTGGGGAGAACTGCACTTCATGCTTGATTCTGTTAATGGTTGAAAGAATAAGACTTCCAGTTTTCACTGTCACTATCCAAATTTATTGAAATGCAGCATTTAATATAAGTAGGCTTAATATGTTATTGGTAGTTCTTATATGTGTGTAATAAAAGGGAGGTAGCCATCAGGCTTCACCTACCTGCACTAGGCTACAAGTTATTGTAGGCATATGTAAGAATTCTAAACTTTTCTATGTGGCAGAGTGTATTCTAGCTGTATTTCTGTACAGTACATAGAAATTTTCACAGAAATAGAAAAGCTATAATAACACTTTCTAGTTGTTACAGTAATAGATCCAATTATGATGCAGATGGGAAGGACAGTAAAAATTAAGAAAAATGTACTAAAGGACTGGATGGAAGGTAGGAATTAACCTGAGAGGCTAGACAGTAATTCTGTTACTGGAGAGAGTTATAAGGCAGCTGTGTCACGGTCTATAAGTATCTGTGTAGTGCTCATAATTTTTGTCTTTTTAAGGGGTCAGTCAAAAATTATGGCCACACCAGTTGTTAATTCATTCCTTAGACCCTTTTCACTCTGTTAGCCAATTGTAACGTATGTTTGAGGGCTTATGACTACAGCTTATTCTAGAACCTGTGCTAGATATTGGGCAATCCAAGAAATCATCCATTATCAGGACTCAAGACTTTGGAGCACAGGTTTCAATGATTGTGCTGCTTACAACACCATTTTCTTTCCATAGTAGGTATTTCAAGTCTATTATGTGAAATAGTAAAATAGCTCCTTGCTTTCAAAATTGACATAGAGACATAGGAGCAGTTTTTTAACAGTTTAAGCAATTTGTAAGTCTTCTGGTGAACTCACTATCACTTGAAATTTATAAAAACAAATTTACAGGATGTCTGTGCCTGTCCAAATCTATCGCCCTACTGCATGTGTCAGTTCAGCTATAGCTATCTGTATTTCCTTTGTTTAGTTGAAGAAATTATTGAGACAGTATAATACAATCTGCAGATTGATGATTCGTCCTTGCTTTATCATCTGTGATGCTTTGAGGAACCTTGTGATAAATACAAGAACGCTGAGTGATTGGTGACTCATATAAATTATACTAACTTGGTATTGAATTGTATTCTAAATCCTAAACAGAATGGGGAATGCCTCACCAACCCCCTCACCCACCTCCAGATCAGCAGTGGATGACTCCAACCCCAGGTCAAATGGAAATTGTTCCTCCGTCGGAAGACAGCAACAGTCAGGACAGTGGGGAATTTACTCCTGACAACAGGCATATGTTTAACCAGAACAATCACAACTTTGGGGGACCTCCCGATAATTTTGCAATGGGGCCAGTGAACCAGTTTGACTATCAGGTGAAACATATTTGTTGCTTTAATATTGTAGGCGCGCAGAGTCCCTTCCATGGATGTGTTCCTCTAATATCATCTAGCGGCGACTTTCATTCTTCAGTTCTACAAACATCTACAGAATCTGTTATCTGCTAAGATACATTTTAACCAAACACTTGACAGAAGACACTTTAAAGTTCTCAGTTCTGTTCAGAGGCCAAAGGCTTTTACTTTTCTGCAGTATTAATGAGAAATGGCTGTTGTCTGCAATATTAAAATGAATCACTGTGTTCCAGTATATAAATTAACATTATGTAGCTTTGTGTTAAAAAAAAAAAAAAGAGGAGAAGGAAAAAAAATAAATTCAGAAAGATATGCTTAAATACACTAGATAATGTACCACAGGAAACAGTCCTGTATTTGCAGGGAGATAGACTGGATGATCCATTGATCTTTTCCATATCTATCTACTGTGATTCTTTGAATAAACAATGGTATTTCTAAAAAAAATAAATCCATATCCACTTTTTTCTTCATTCTGGCATATAAGTTGTATACTATAATAAACATGTAGGTGGTTTTATCACTAATAATAGTAGGGTCAATTGCACAGACCTTAAACACAAAGAAGCTTTGTATCTTTCCTCTATTTTCAGTATTTTTCTTTCAGAACTCCTGATATAAATGACAAACTAGCTGTCTAAAAACCTACCTCCTGTTCATAAACAAATACAAGGGAAGATGGGCAGAAATTTTTTTGTTATATTCTCAGCTATTTTTTATCTTCTAGATTATTTTTCCTCTTACAATTCTCTTGTTCAATAGTATTGTTAAATAGAGATCAAATAATTTTCCAATACCTGAGTTTATTATAATTTTTGTTTATTGTCATGGGACAAACTCTTAAAATTAGCTTCTCTAAATATTACAGAAAACTTATTTTGCATTGAATGAGAGATGCTTAACCTGAAATTGTAGTGGAGAGTGCTTTAGTGCTAGCCACTTAAATATTCAGTAGAATATTTGATACTGTACCCTTTTTCCTGAACACTCTCTTCTTAAATAGTTTTATTTAGCATTTCTGGCCAGTAAATATTAAAATAAAAAACTCCTCATGTATGACTCAAGACTTATGACTTTTGGATTGTATACAGATTGCCCAGAACCCAGGATCTGTACTAAAATTGCATATATATGCATTTAATATTTTAATCAGCCATATTAATAAGATCTGTAAAAAATTACTGGAAAGTGCACAGTGCAAAATTCTTACGTAATAAAAGGCTGAACTTTAAATTTTTTTCTCAAACTGTAGTTAAAAGACTGCTAACATAGCTAGATTTTCAAATCTTAGTTTTGTACACTCTTTATTTAACTGCATGCTCTGATGCTAAGTTGCCATGGAACTGTTGGAGATAGTGATTATAGAGCTTAGCGTTTAGCACAGTATGAAAGGAGATTGGTTGAAGCCCTTTCAGGTTTATTAAGTATCCCTGCTTAAGTCTTAAGTTTAGTCACTAAATATTTAAAGGAAACTTGTTTCTTGGGGACCACAGTAAAAGAGATTGAGAGATCTCAGTAGCATAGAAATCATGGATTCCTACTTGCATGGATTTTTGTAGACCAACTTGCTCACGTGCTACATTTAGTGTTACCATGTGAAGAAAAATAAACTGCATTACTCTTTCAGCATGGGGCTGCTTTTGGTCCACCTCAAGGTGGATTTCACCCACCTTATTGGCAGCCAGGACCACCAGGGCCACCAGGTCCTCCAGCACCTCCCGCACCTACTCAGAATCGAAGGGAAAGACCCTCATTCAGAGATCGACAGCGTTCACCTATTGCGATGCCTGTGAAGCAGGAGCCTCCCCAGATTGGTACATGTTAACCACTCTTTAATGAAAAAATGTAAAAGCTGTATTTTATAAAGAATTGTAAAATTTGAAGACCTTTTTCTTTTTCATAGAAAATAAAAGAGCAGGGAAAGTAAAAGCCCTTATAATTGTTTTTCCCCACAATCAGATGTGGGACTTGTTTTGATGGGGGTGGGGGATTTACTTCTTTGTTTTGGGGGATATTTTTATTCCTTTTTATGGGGGGGAAGGTTTTTTCATCTTGCAAAACTGTAAACCTTGATTATGTAGATGCTGTGAAGCGTAGAACTCTGCCTGCCTGGATTCGTGAGGGCCTGGAAAAGATGGAAAGAGAAAAACAGAAAAAATTGGAGAAAGAGAGAATGGAGCAGCAACGTTCGCAGATGTCTAAAAAAGAGAAAAAGGAAAGTGAGGAGGCGGAAGAAGGGGATGGCCCACGGTTACCTCAGAGAAGTAAATTTGTAAGTAGAAGGGCTTGTTTTTTGCTCAGGTTTGTATTTCCTGAAAGGTATCAACTTTTTAGTCTCCTCAAAGGAGAGACTCTGTGTTCCTGGTTACCTCATTGGTTTTGTTGTTTAAAGTAAGGTTAAAGCTGCTGCTCTTTTGAGAATTACTTGATGTTTTGAAGTTTTTGATGGCCAAGAGGTAGAAGTATATAATTTAATCTGTAGTAGCAAAGAAACAAGGATGAAATTGGACTTGTTTTTTCTTTTTTTCCTTTTGGAATGTACAGAGCCTTTCAAAGTCAGAATTCTAAATCAGCAGCTGAAAAAAATTAAGATACCTGTATTTGCTAAAGTGAGCCAATTTAGGAAACCTTGCATTGCCTTCATTTTAGCAGTTATCTTTTTTGTAGTCCAAAGTATGTGTCTGGCACGGAACCGACAATTAAGTATTTTCTTAGCTTTTGTGGGTATATGTACCAACATATTTTTTAGGAAGGGGGAAAATAAATGGTTTTATGATAACTTGTAATCCAGATTTCAGTACAAAGTAAATGAAGCTGACTATTAAAAATAGAAACTAAGGAGCTTGATATTTAAGTTTTTCCTGAGGATTATGATGCTGTTCTTGTAGGACAGTGATGAGGAAGATGAAGATGCTGAAAACACGGAAGCTGTAAGTGTTGGGAAAATCAGCAGGAGTCCATCCCCAGCTCCTCAAGAGGAGCAAAGTGAACCAGAAATGACAGAAGAAGAAAAGGAGTATCAAATGGTATTAATAATGTAGTTTTTACTAAGTATTTCTGTTTAATTGCTCATACTTTGCAGGGATATCAAAGTAAATCACGTTTTCTATGCCTGATACTGTCAACAGAGGCAGAATATGCATTGTACAGCAAAGCAGGGTTGTATTTGCATCTGTTCATGATGCTACCTTTCTCATAGAAACAAGGATATCAGTTATATAACTCATATTTAGCACACTAGTGAAAGAGTGTAATGACTGTAATCTTTGCATTGATCTTTATTAATTCTATGGTTTTGCTTCACTTACCAAATTTCTGAAAACTTTTAGTGATTAAATATTACCCATTTCAAATCTGTGCTTCAGCCTCAGTTCCTGTGAAAGGGAATTTAAGAAACGTTTTCTTGCAAGGAAGTGCTACAAGCCTAAATCCTAGATCACCAACAGTTTCACTGTGTCTGCACAACCTTCATACTTGTGAATCCTTGTTAATTAAGGCCCTGAATTCTACTAAGTTCGATGAATATATTTTTGTAGAGCATTTGGTCAGACATAAACAACTTGGAGAACTAGCTACTGCCATTTCCGTTTTTGTAGTAAATATGTGATAATAAAATGCTGTATAAGTAACCTCTGATGATCTTTACAGGCAACGTACCAGTCAGAAAAGTGCTCTTTTTTTTTTTTTTTGAAAGAGTAATTGGAATCAGTCTAAGTACATTTCTGATTTACATATTCATTTGTTATCCAGGGCACTGATCTTAATGTCTAAATGATAGAGCTGTGTGCAATACATGCAGACACAATTCACAGTCAAAATACTAACTTTAAAGTTGTGAAATCAGGTCACATTTAAACAGCTTCAATATTTTTTGGTTTTTTAGTCATGTCTTCTGAAAGAAGTCATTAATAAGATGTGCAGGAGATGACTTTCATAGTCATCAAAAGAAGTGTAGCTGTATGGATATAACTTGAATGCAGCATTTATTCAAGATGTTTTGGACTTTAATTGTATATGCAATTTTCTTCAGATGATGCTGACAAAAATGCTGCTGACAGAGATTCTCTTAGATGTCACAAATGAAGAAATCTATTATGTGGCCAAAGATGTTCACCGTAAAGCAACTAAAGGTATGCCGGATTTGGGAGGTTTTTTTTCCTTTTTAGTTTCTTCTGCAAAAATTCTGTATTTGCATGTCTTTAGAACATTTAACCTCCATAGTTCTCCCTCAAGAACAATTCCAGTATAATGCATCCAACTTGGTAGAGTTTAAATCCAGTAATCATGTACTGTCGTCCTGTGCAGTGTATTGTGAGTTACTTGAGTTATTCCATTTTTTTCATACAATTCATTTCAGTTAAAATGGTACCTGTGTCAATGGCTCTTGAGTTGTAGCTGTTCCTTACTACTATCATCTTTATCTCAAAGCTGTTCAGAAGTGAAAAGAGATGAACTTTGAGTCCTCAATTAGTAATTAATTTGCTTTTGCTATTAACATGTATTGTATTTACAGAACAGATTATTTTAACATAACAGAGTTAATCTAAGTATGTAACTACAGAAGTTGAAAATTATGTGCAGATGCTGTAACTTGGAAAGTGATTTATGAGTATATATTTGGGTTTTTTTCTGTTCACTATTAATTTGAAGTTAAATTCTAAATCTTCATGGTCAGAAAATCTAGAAGTGGTTTTAAATGGATGATGCGTTTTTAATGTTTCTTCTCTCCCTCCAAAGAACAGCAATAGTAGTAGATTTAACAATACCATAGACTCATGACTATGAAATCGTGGCTATTTGTGTTAACATGTTGTTCCTGTTGTTGATGTGATACAAAGCTCCTGCAAAACAGCTGGCACAGTCCAGTGCACTGGCTTCCCTCACTGGACTCGGTAAGTATGTTCCTTATTTTTGAGAGGGCTTAAAGGGGGAGTTTCACTTTTGCCTTGCGTTTCTAGAAATTGCATTTTGAAACTAGATTTTAATTGCCTGGAGTATGGGTCACTTTCTGATAACTTCATCATTATCAGCACCTTTGTTTGTTCCACAGGTGGTCCTACTGATTTATAAGTGGGATAGTTGCTGGAGTAAAGGACTAGGCAGTGTGATTTAGTGTATGAGAGTCTTGCCCTAATTTTGAAAATACATAAAAATTTTAGATAGATTTACATGTCAAAGTATGATAGTTTCAGAAGCACACTGCAGCCTTCAAAGAAAGGAATACTATTTCATACTTTTCTTCTGTTTTGATCCATATGAACCAGAGGGGAAAGTTGATAGAAGAGTAATGTGAAAAAATATTATAATCTTTGTAATTATTATTTTATTGAAAAGCAACATAAACACAAAGGCTCCCATATCATATACTGCCAGAACCAACACAGCAAAGAGAGATTGAAATTCCAGCCTTGGGACACAACTGCAAGAGATTTCTCCCAACATGACTTTTATCATCTAAAATGTACTACAGCAGTATCAGTGTTCAATTATGTGTTCATTACATGGAATATTGATGAATTAGATTGAATGTTATCATCACAAGTATTCATGTTTCAAAACTAACTCAGTTAAGATCCTAAGGACCTCAGACTGAAAGAAATCCATGTCAGATGTTTAAACTGACTTTATCCTTATCAGTCCAGTAGCTAAAAATATCTCTGGGGGAGAAGAAAATCTGTTTCTATTCCATCTCCATACCTATCAAAGAGCAGAGTTTTCTAAATCATATGGAAAAATTGATATGGCATTCAGAATTTCTGTAGCCTTGGACTATGGAGGCAGCTGAAGTCATTTCAGAGATGTCTTCTGGGAAAGATCCCAGGCATTTTCTGTCCCGTTGCTGATACAGAGGCAGGCACTGTTACAGTCTCCACAGGGAGCTTTTTTGCCTTTCCATACAATGGAAAAAAGTACCATGGTCACAGTGGTTGCTTGCTGAGAATAAACAAGCTGTTCCAGAAGGAGTAGAAGCAGACAGTGACCATCAATGCAGACACGGGGGCCTTGAACACACTGGCAAACAACACTGGCACTTACCAGAATAAAGTGACTTCTTCAGAGACGAGGAAGTGAAGGAAGGGCAATGTTGCTCTCCTCTTTGCCTCACAGAAGTATTAAGAACAAAGCTTAATCTTTCCTCGTGATAGACTGGACTTTATGCACGCAGGTGGACTGGGTGGTTATGGATCAGGAGACAGTGAAGATGAGAGGAGTGACAGAGGCTCTGAATCATCTGATACTGATGATGAGGAATTACGACACAGAATAAGGCAAAAACAGGAAGCGTTTTGGAGAAAAGAGAAAGAACAGCAACTACTACTAGAAAAACAGCTAGAAGGTAAATCATATAAAGTCTTCTTACTGTGCCACTGTAAATGGAGTTGACTACTTAGTGTATGTAAATTGGTGGCAAAGAAACACATTTTAAGCAAAAAATACTAAACTAAATGTATAAATAATGCTTTTTAAATTCAAATTTAAAAAAACCAAAGCCCTGTGATTTACTTCTGCTTCTCCATACAAGGTAAGGTTTGTCCTTTTGTACAAATAATGTAGGCCAAAATGGTAGCACAGTCACCTCGCAGTGCTGAAGAGCTGTCTAGAGATGGATGCAATTTTAAGAAGTCGTGAACCAATTTCACAGGCTGGAGGAGAAAGTGCTGTTAAGATAGAACTTCAAATTGATAGTTTCCTCCTTTAACTTTTTATTTAAAGTCCTGAAAATAAGACATATGGAGCCTTTAATGAAAGGCTGGACTAGCTAAACTTTTGGTTTTCTTAATAGTCCTCTCTCTCTTTGAGTGTTTAAAGATGTATGCATAAAAGCATAGCCATATGGAGAGTGTCCGAGTGGTGGCCTGTGACCTCTCTTCCTAGTGCAGGAAGCCAGATGTCAGTGTGGAGACATCTCCATTGGGACTATTTGCAGACATACAAAACTAGGGTGTAAAGCAGCTGATTCTGTACATCCAAAATACTGAAGAATGCTAGTGCAGAGTCTCATTTGCAGCAGTGTTTTGGAAAGGCAGAAGATTACTAATGGACAATACAGCATTTTCTAACATACACTGGCTTCTTCCTGTATTGGCTAATAACTCGGGGACCGGCTGGAATTGTTTTCTGGGTTAAATTTGACCATTAGCTGCCATTTGGACCACTCTGGGTTTCTAGATGCAGTTTTATTCCCTAAATTAATTCAGGAAATGATGGCCCACATCAAAAGGCCATTTTTAGGCAAAAAAATGTATGTCAGTTATTTTTTCTGGATTCAATTTAAAATGGGGAGATAAAGTTGGCAGTGATGCAAAGAATCCTAGGTTGAATAAAAATAATTTTTATTTTGGAAACCTCTGGGAAACGGTCTGAGGGTCTCACTATGTGAGAAACACAGTTTCTTCAGACCAGACAGTAATCCTCATACCCAGATGAATGGGGCTCAGAGAAAGGCAGGAAGCATCAGTACTTCCTGCTGTACTGATGAGGAGTCTTGTAGGAAGGACAAAGGAAGAATCAGGTGTGCAGAAAGGTTGCAAAAGGAAAAAGTCTTGTGTGTAGATCAGTTTGGGAGATCTAGTGTTCCAGGATATTTGTTTGAGAACTTCATCTTAAACCACTAAAATGTGCAATAACCTCAAGACTTCTAAAATGACTGGGCTCTACACTTTTTCTAAACCAAGAGGACAACTTTTCTAGAATTATAAGGAAAAAAAAGTAGTTTGTTAAGTAGTTGGTATAGTGGCAGTGTCTTAATTTTAAGTATTATGAGAGGTGCTTGGAAACTTGGTTTTGTCAGTGTAATGGTGTGGAAATTACTGACATATTCCTCCAAATTAATTGCAATTTTTTTCTGTGTACTTCTTTTTTTCAGAAGAAAAGCTACAAAATGAAAAAGTTTCAAAAGAGATGAATGAATTTACCAACAAAGAACAGAATAGTAACTTAGCATCACAGGAGGCAAAAGAAATTGAAGCAGATATGGTTCATGAAAAGAAGAGATCTCCAAATGCAATCACACCTGATGTAGAACTCAAAAAAGAGGGTAAAGAGAGGACAGGAAGGAGTGGGTCAAGAAGCTCTAGCAGTGGTAGCAGCAGCAGCAATAGCAGGAGCAGCAGCAGTAGCAGCACAGTATCCAGTTCATCGTATAGCACTAGCTCAGGTAGTAGTCGCAGCACTTCACGTTCTTCCTCTCCCAAAAGGAAGAAGAGACACAGTCGCAGTAGGACGCCGTCACATAAAGTCAGGCGCAGTAGAAGCAGGAGTTACTCCCACAGAAACAGGAGAGAGAGGAGTAGGAGCAGGGAGAAAATAAGGGAAAGGAGAAGATCTAGTAGAAATCACAGTGCTGAAAGGGGGGAGAGGCGGAGAAATCGGAGTCCTTCGAGAGAGAGAAGCTGGGATAGACGTAGAAGCGGCAGCCGCTCAAGAGACCGGCGAGCCAACCGTGCGAGCCGCAGCAGGAGCAGGGACAGACGTAAAGCCGAAGACCAGCGTAGAAGCCCTACTGGAAATAGGCACAAACATAAAAGTGAGGGTAAAGATCAGGAAAGGAAGAAGGAGCAGGGTGGAGGTGTAGATAAAGACAAAAAAAAGAACAGAGAAAGGGAGAGAGATCAGGAAAAAAGAAAAGATAAGCCCAAAAAAGAGGAAAAAGAAAGTAAGACTGGCAATCATGATGACAGTAGATTAAAGAGAAAAAGAGACAGTGAAAGAACTTTCTCTCGCAGTGATTCAATATGTGTGAAAATAATAAGACAGGATTCCAGACAAGAAAGCAAAAAAATTACTACCAAAGATAGCAAAAAACGATCAGGCTCTGAATCTAGTGCAAGGAGTAGTTCTGAATCACCAGGAAGCAGTAAAGAAAAGAAGGCTAAGAAATCGAAGCATATTCGGTCATGCTCCATGGAGAAATCTCAAAGGTCTGGTAAGAAGGCAAGCCGCAAACACAAGTCTAAGTCACGATCAAGGTAGTATACTTTTTAAGTATTTTGTCTGACTTTTAAAAAGTTTTTTTATATTCGTCTTCATGTGTACGGCATATGAACCTTTTTAATAAAGTATGGTATTTATTAAACTTTTTGTCTTAGGCAAAAGTAACTTTGGAAAATCTTTTAAAACTATTAATTACTAAGCCTAAAGTGTGTGTGGGTTTGGGGGTCTTTTATTTTTTTCCAATTAACTTTTTCCCCCTTTTCCTTTATTTTTCAGATCAACAACTCCTCTTCGTCGTAAACGCTGAGGAATTTATGGCACCAGTGCTATGATGTTTAAAAATTCCATGAGTTATAAAAGGCTTGTCTCATTATAGAGGCACATTGTGGCTACGTAGGTGAAACCAGAATCCTTTTTTTATTTGTAAATAGGTGTATTTTTTCCAAATGCTGCTCAGAATAATAGGATTTCTTTGTATTACATTTTTTCAAGAACAGTAGTGCTTATTAAGACTATAAAACAGGCCATTCTCTTTCAGCTGTAATGTTCTTAAAATTACTATTGAATGTACTGTGATGTCAATAAAGCTCTTTAGTTCATTTTTTGTTTAAAATTCTTGCACCTGAATTTTGTGGTAAATGGTAGAAAGTACTTAAGAAAAGAAAAAGGCAGCTTTTTTGGTATAACAGATTTTTAAAGTACTTGAAAAAGATTTAACGTGAAACACTTGTAATCCATGGACATGATAAGATTACTTTATTGGGGAGTGGAAGAACAGAGAAAAGACATCTTATTTTTCTTTAGATATATGTAATAGATTTTTTAATAACCCTTTTTTTTTTTTGTCTAGCTGGTACTATATGCTGTGTGTGTAAAATATGGGTCACTGTAATACAAGCTATACTTAAACAGACTGAACCCCATTAGGAATATGTGCGATTAACTGGTCTCATGTGGCAGTGTTAAGCTCTGGAACTATATTCCTCACCCAGTTTTCAGAGAGATCTTTGGATGTTCAGGGATATTACACACATCTCAGAATTTTCTATGTTTTTATGGAGCATGTTTATAAACATCATTCAGTACACACTGGAAAACTGACAATAGGTTAACTTTACATTTTGGCACATGCATTAAGTGTGTACTTAATGTTAAAGGTAGGTCCTTAGTGTCTCAAGAATTATGACTCATGTAAAGCTGATACACTGATGTATCAGCATTATCACTAAATTTTTGATTTTAATATTGCCATAAAGTGAGAGAGGTCACCGATTACCTACTTAAGGAAATTGACTATTGCTGTTAGAAGCAAGAGTGTGAAATAATGTAAGTCAAGAAACAAACCAACAATACCCAACTCTAGGCCAATGACTGTTACAGAAGAACATAAATTCATGGAGAGATCTGTGCCTAAAAGGTCTGATATGACACCAGTTGTGAAAAAGGCAAAAGGCTTAACATCGAAGTAAGTTCTCTTTGATTGGCTCTATCTTCTAAGAAAAAATGGTACTAGTACAGGCAACTTGGAAAGCATGTCTTCATGAACAGATAAATCCATTTAACTAAGTCAAAATTCAGCTATGCAGCTTTTTTCCACTGTAATTTTTTCATAAATAAGATGCAGAAATAAACTGCTTCAGAGCAAAGAAATGCATTTTAACTATGTGTTTAATAAGCAAGCTAATTGCTAGTGAGTACATGCATGTTTATCAAAACGCTGTTACAGATAGATAATCAGTTATAAATTATAACAACCCCCCCATAATTATATCTTTCACATAGAGTAAGCAGTCATATTTATTAGCAAAATAAGGCATAATTTACATCACACAACTTTACTTGCATTGGTAGGAATATAAATAATGATGTATTGATCCAATCTCACTACACTCTTTGCTCTGGGTAAGAGTGAGGAATTTTTGGAAAGTAGGTAGCATAACAGTTCAGATGTCCTAGAAGGATGTCTTGTGAGTGACAGAAAGAAACTAGAAATAAGCTTAAGAAAAGCTGTTGAGGAATACAGTTTCCAGGATGCATTGAATTTGATTTTCAGTTCAGATTTTATTTTCTCTGTCTAATAATAAAAAAGATTGTGTATGAAAAGCTTTATATACTCTGCCAAGAACTGGAATTCTGTCACTTCCTGTAAATATGAAAATTATTTTTTTGACACAAATGCACTTATATGGGTAGTGACTGTATGCCAATAAAAAGAGCATACGTTCTCTGTATTTAACTGTTTCAGAAATCTTACTATAACGGCCTACTCATCACTCAGTTATTAAATACACATTGGTATTCTTGTCAGCATCACATACATTAAACTTCTTTGGGCTTTGGAAATTCCCCTTAGGAATGTCTTTCACCAGAAAAGGCTAGACTAACAACCACTCTCTTAATTCCATACATCTGAAGTTATCCTAAAATGTGCAAATACGTACAAAAATGGGAACGTATTGTTTTATAATGAATGCTACAAAAACATTTCAATGCACTACAGGAAAGCAATATACAGGATTTTGAATGTCATGCAGCAACTGACATTTGGAGACATTTCCCTTGAAAACTTTTTAAATAAATGAGGGATGGTGCAGAATCAAATGAATAATGATTTTCATGCAAATTGTTCTGAAGGTGAATACAAGCAAGCCAGTGTCTGCATGTGCCCCAAGGTGCTCGCTACACCCTGTAAGAACAAGAATTAGCTGTGGCCATGGATAGGCCAAAAAAGAGTAGTTGAGTAAATACTCTGACTTGAAAGATCGAGCAACTACATGTGTTTTGAAATATGGCACAATAACAAAAACTCTGTTCTGTATCTGAGGCTCTGTCTCATGGAATACCTACTTCTAGTTTCAAACAAGCTTGTCCTGTTAAGTAGAATACATGGCCAGTGTGCATGTATTTACTTGCTTGTAAGCAATTCTAAAATCACAAATATAAAGGCAATGGTAACGTAAGGTTTGGCTCTCTTGCTCAGATTTTGCATTTGTTTTGCGAAATGAACGACAAGTAATAAAACTGAATAATATGTGGATGCATGCTTTGAAGGAAGGCTTAGTTTTGTCTCTTAAGGAGACTATCCATAAAGGATTTGTTGAAGCTTTGTTTTTTTTCAGTAGCTCTGAGGTGTTCTTAATGACTCGTAACTCCAGTGCACCATGAGCTTTGTTGGATAGAAAGCAGGTGAGTAGAAAAGTGAGGCAGGTACATACTAAGCAGGTTTGCCATATGTTTAATTGCTGTCCAGGCAAGCTTTTTTGAGCTCTTTCAGCAGTCCTTATTTAGCTTTGAAAAGAAAATAATCCAGACTTTAACTACTACATGAATTATACTGTATTTACAGGAGACCTGTAATAGAAACAGGCAGATTTCAAGCAGTGAGGCTTGTAGAACCAAGCAAGGTCAGTTCAGAAAGCAGGCTGGCACTAGAGGGAAGTCAAGCCAGGACTGGTTATACTACTCAAAATGTCCTGCAGCCTGGAGGATGCTCCTGCCCTTGGCGTTGTGCAGGCCGTGCCTCCTGCCTGCGGATGCCAGCACCTGCACAGCCAGGCAGGGAACACGGCCTTTGATCATCTGCCTGGCAGGCACGGGAGCGCTGCCAGCTCTGCTTTCACGGCTTACCTTTGCCTTGCTCTGCACTGCTGCCTTCCAGACAGCTTTGGTTTTCACTGTGCGTTCTTGTTGGACCTGCAGCTCAATAAAGTGTCAGAAAACTAATATTTAAAAAACCTGGCTTAATTCTTTTCCATTTGTGTGTATCAGCCCTGAACTGCCAGGGCCGCTCACCTCAGTTCGGGGCCTCTGGGCAGCAGTGCCTGCGAGGGGGCAGGGAAAGCAGAAACCCTTCTCGTTCGTGGGCCACAGCCTGGGCTTCATCTGCAAACCGCGACACGGCACCGCTCCGAGATGCAGCAGCACGCCAGCCTGGACGGTTCCCATGAGGAGGCTGCCCATGCCCAGCCGTGCCGGGGCGCAGAGGTTCTGCTCCAGGCCGCAGCGCCGGCTGGTGGGATCGCTTCCCTCTGAGCCTGCCCCAACGCGAGCACTCTTGTACTTGCACCGTGCCCTGCAAGCCCGGTGCGTTTCTTGGTAATGAAGGGGACTGAAAGCTGTGGGCTCGTCGCTGTGTCATCCGAACGAGCCTCTGCTTGCGGGTCTTTTCGTGTTCCAAGACAAGGGAATGACGGGGCACGCATTTAAGCAGAGTTGCTCCAGATGCACCTCTGGCGACAAGTGCCACCGTAGCGGCTGGCATTCGCACCGGCCCCAGCACCGGGCGGAACCTTCCCGGCGCCCGCCCGGCGAGGCAGCCGGCACCGCCGGCCGCGGACCGGGGCGGGGCGAGAGCGGCGGCAGCGGCGGCGGCGGCGGCGGCGGCGGCCATGTGGGGCGGCGGGGCGGCCCGAGCGCTCACCCGCGCCCTGCGGCGCCGGCGGGCGGCGGCCGCGCTGCCGGGGGCTGCGGGCGGTGAGCGGGCGCTGGGCGGGCGCGGGAGGGCCCTGGCGCGGCAGGGGCGGCGTAACGGGGCTTCGCTTCGCCGGCTCCCTCACAGCCGGGACCCGCAAACCTCCGGCCGGCGGCGGCCCCGGGCGTGCGTCTGGCCGCTGCCGGCCGCGTCCCACGGCACTCCCGGCCCACTCAGCCAGCCCGTCGGGAAGGTGTTGTGCCCCTGCCGCCTCCTTTGCAGTCCGGAGGTGTCTAGATCGCTCCATCGCTCACTGCGGCCTAAAATCGTCTTCAGGGGGTGGTTTACTGTGGGTACAGTGAGGCATTGCTGTGATTCGGGGGCTGTAGGTGACCAGGCGGCAACTGGATGTGAGCGAGTGTTCGCCGTGCTGGGGAGAGCCCTGCTTCGGCTAAGCAGGAGTGGAGAACAATTGCAGGATATTGTCCCTGGCCTGTCTGTGCGCCGTCCGTGAGGGTTTTTGGCTTAGGTTTCCTCACTGGTTTGTACCATGCAAACTGAGTATGCAGCTGTGTATGTCTCATTCCAACACATAATAAACCCAGCACTGCTGAGTGTGTGTGTGTGCACAGCTTACAGTCAGGGTAGACATTTTGGGAAAATTCACACTAACTGAAACATTTCAGTTGCATAAAAAGCTCTTTTCCATTCATTGGAAATTATGTACAAATTATTGTACATAATTTGAGGAGTACAGGGGTGGTGAACTAGCATACATTCTTTTATTTAATCCCCAACTCTGTAAGTACAATAGTGAGCAAATGTGCAAAGATTTGCATGGTTAGTATTCTGCTAGAGCAGCACTCTTACAACTAGGTGTTTTGTCTCTGACTCCTTGTAAAGCTGATGTTTTCCATTTGGATGTCTTTTATTTATGCAGATTACCATGCTGATCTGTCTTTTCAGACAGGTCTGAGAGATATCCTTCAGGACTACAACAGGAAAAGACAAATGAAATCCAGTAGTACCTTGCCTATCTCTCTGACTGAAATGAAAAGCAACATGTAAGTATTGTATCTAAAATAACCCTGTGTGATGAGGGCTACCCTTTTCTGTAACAATTTAATTTGACTTTGTGACTTCGTGACAGTGTCACCTGGAGTTGTTTTTATATCTCACATGTTTGAATATTTGATGTGGCCTGTTCTTGTTTTACTAATTGCCAACTTAAAAATTACAGGCATGCAGCCATCTATTTGGGAAGATATGTTACCCATACAGTGTATAATATCTGTATGCTACTAAATGAGTGTAACTTGAATCTCTATAGAAAGATGAGTTTTTGCATTTTCTGATGCAGTATTTGTTTTTCCCATATTTCAGCTGACATGAAATATTAGTACTGGTTTAATGATGTTCAGCTTTCATTATTTAGGTTCACTGTGAAGAGACCTTTGAGCACTTCACACTCATCAGTAGACTCAAAGGAAATGAAAAAATTCCAGCTCCTTGCGCATAAGTGGTGGGATGAAGAAGGAGAATATGCAGCCCTTCATTCTATGAATGATATTAGAGTGCCATTTATTAGGTATGGTTTTGAAGACAGATTTTTTTTTATATATACTATTTCCGTATGACCTCAGAAAATACTGTAAAAAAAGCCAATTACTGGTACTTAAGGTAACTACAGCATCTGTTGAAGCACCTCGTGGGTTCGACCTTAATCACATCCCTTTTCTTTCAGAGATACTCTCTTGAGCATGAGTAGTAATTATCATCTGGGAAATCCACTTTCTGGAATCAAGATTCTTGACGTGGGCTGTGGCGGAGGGCTGCTGAGTGAGGTAAGAAACAGTGAGCTCTGTGTTTTCTTGTTAAAAGCCAGGCAAGGTATTTGAATTGTACAAATTACCCTGCTTAATTTCTAATCCTCCAAGGAGGACTTTTTCTTTTCTATGATATGTTAGTTACTGAGTAGAATGCAGTGCACTCATACAAAAAAGCCCATAGAGTGTTTGGTTAGCATAATGTGGTGGTTTACAGAGAATGAGAGAGTTGGTAATGAGAAATTCTAAAATTCTGAGATTCTAAATCAGGAAAATAAGATTTCAAGCACTGTAAAGTAAAGGAGAGGGAAAGAATGATGAAAAAGTCTTCTTCCTTTATTTTTCTGTTTTTACTTTACAAGTCTAGGCAGGAATACTTGGAATCATGACATTGTCATTACCAAAGAAGCAATTTTTGTTATAAACTTGTTCTTACACATTCATTTGTTTGAACTGCTTATCTTCAGTGTTTTACATGGGGATGGGGATTCTCACCTTTGATTTGATCTCATGGGAAATGCATGGAACAACTTCAAGCACCCAAATCATGCCTCTCCTGTGTCAGTAGAGATTGCTGCTGTGAAGGGGCTGATGTTACAGTGGCTTCCAGAGAATTCTGCACAAACTTGGGACTGAGAAGTTACTGTTTGTGGTGGAATGCTGTCCACACAGGCTCTGAACAGTGCTGTGTCCCATCAATAGACTAGGGATGGTTTGTGAATTTAGAGTTACATATCTGGCTGACTTCCTCTGCGAACTTCATCAGCATCTGAAGTGAGGTGTTACAAAGGGACCTCAATCTCTCCCATGTTTTCTTTCTTGTTTTTTCTCCTCTTTTGAGCCTTGTAGTCTTATGAGAGGGGTCTCTCCAAAAATGCTAGCAAAACTGGTGTGCTGCATCACCTTCTCAGGCTGAACAACTGGTGAATTTCAGGTTGGAATATCATACATGTGGTCATGTTCTACAGCCTGTTTCAGTTTCAGAAGAGGTGATGACTAAGGTGCTAACCTTGGAGTAAGAAGACACTGTAGAAACCTGAGTGACAGCCAAGGCTGATGCTATCCTAGTAAACATCAGTGTTTAGTTCTCAGCAGTGAGAAAGTCCCAGAGATAATCATATATTAAGTAACCATTAAAAAAATATGAGGATTTACCATTACAGGTGGATGTTGAAGAAAGTAATGACAGTAATTAAATACGGCATTGTTTTCCCCCCTTTAATTACTGTGTTGATTTTCCCCCTTTGTTTGTCCTGTATCAGAGAGTAGTAGTGGAAGAAATCTTTATTTGGTGTAACAAAATGAATTTAGAACAAATTATTCTAAAAGATAATTTAGGTGTGTGTGTATAGTCCACTATATAATTTTCTAAGAAAATTAACATCACCTTTCCCAAATCTAAGGGTGTTTTTGCTTTAATAAACATTTAAAATAAAACTGCTGGATCAGAGCTCATTATTTACTGTTGTTTGTCTTGTGATGATGCTTTCTGCATCTTGTATGTACATTGCAAAGTTTCAGAAACCTTTAAGTAAATTGTTTTCATGCAGAGAATAAATTACACTCTTTTTTATTAGCCTTTAGGTAGACTGGGAGCTTCAGTTACTGGAATTGATCCTGTGGAGGACAACATTAGAACAGCAGATCGGCACAAGTCATTTGATCCAGTCCTGGCCAAGAGAATACAGTACAAGTGCAGTTCACTGGAGGAGATTGTGGAAGAGTCTATGGAAACCTTTGATGTAATTGTAGCTTCTGAAGTAGTGGAGCATGTGGCTGACCTTGAAACGTTTATCAAGTGTTGCTCTCAGGTGTTAAAGGTAAGAGAGTTTTTGCTTTCATTATTGGGAATATTTATTCTCTTTTATTATTGTGGCTTTTTAAAAGGAGTGTGAAAACTTATCTGCACACATTTTTCCACTAAGTCAGAAGCATGTTCTAGAAGTGCCTTCCATTCTTCTCCATGATGCAAATACATCTTCCCAAATTCAGTAACCACAATTAGGGGAAATTTATTTCCCGAACTCAGCCTCAGAAAAGTGTTAAGACATTACCCAGCATTGCAGGTTTGCATTGCATCAGGACCATAAGAAATCTGGTGCATCTGAAATCACACAGGTGAGAGGAAATGTGGCGGTGCTGCTGTTGATGGACAGCTGTGGCTCAGACTGCATGGGAACTCTGTAATGATGTTTCTGACACAAGATTTTATTCCAGCACTAGCATCACATCACATGAGATCCTGGATTGCTTTTAAAGGTTCCTAGTTAAGCTTTGGAGATAATCAGGTGGTTATTCATCTTGATACGAGTTCATTTGCAAAGAAGAATGGTAAGCTCAGCACACAAGTGGGAGCTTTTCTTTGATCTCTTTATCTTTCTGGTCATCAGAAGAAATATAAATTATTTCAGTTGAATGCACTACTAATTTTTAGCCTTCTAGGGACAAAGAAATTATCCCTTATTTCTAACAAACAGTCCTTTAAGGACTTAGAATTTCTTTCTGGCTTTGTTTCTTTGCCCATGTAATTATTAAAACAAGCATAGCATGGCATTCAGCAGTCTCAGAAATTAAGGAAGTATTTCACATTTTACTTTGGTTTCAATTAAAAAAGTGGTTTGTGGTTTTATTTTGGTTTTTTGCTTTGTTGGGTTTTTGGTTTTTTGAGTTGTTTTTTTTTTTTTTTTAACAATAGATATTGTATATGCTTTAATACCTTTTATTTATCCATTTCCTGGGCAGAAAATTATTATAACTGACTTTTCTAGGTGTTCTTTGGGCTAGGGAATAGTTTTAGGCCACCCAAGACCTGATTATGTTGATTCTTTGAAGATTCCTGAGACATGCTGTTAGAACATTATATTCTTTCTTGTATTAAAACATTATAAATATCTATCCTGGGATGAAATTACTTCTTACTTTTGCATTGTGTAGACTTTGACATAGACAAATTATTTGTCTTAATGTGATTAAATTTACAGTTTAAAAAAAAACGCAAAAAAATCTTCTAATTGAACATTTTAATATTTTAATTAGCCTGAAGGTTCTTTATTCATTACGACAATCAATAAAACACAATTGTCCTATGTCCTGGGAATTGTGGTTGCAGAAAATATAATGGGGATTGTACCAGAAGGAACACATGAATGGGAGAAATTTGTTCCCCCTGAAGAGCTGGAGCACCTCCTGGAATCAAGTAAGTTTCAGGCCAGATGGTGGGAATGGAGAGAGATATCCAAATGGTTCCTGTAGAAATGGCAAAGGGATAAGTTAGGTGGGGTGAGTGCTAGCAACAATACACAGCTTTTTCTGCTTGAGTTAACAGTCATATATTAAGAGTATAATTCCTGGTTTAAAGACATTGCTGCTTACTGGATTTTGCATTAAATAAATTAAATGGAATCCTAAGAGTGCAGTGATTACTTGAACAAAATCACTGTTGCAGCTGCCCTCTGTTTAAAGCCTAAATAAAAAATTCCAGTGTTTTCCATTGTGCTCTGGTGACAGAATGTATGCTCTGAAGTGGTTCATAAGCTCTAGGTCAGGTTTGAGGAAATAACTCTGTTGGCACTCTGGGGCTGCACTGCTGCCACTGCATTGTTTGTCGCCCTTCCTTTGGGAGGAGGCGTTTTTATTTTTGGTTTGCTGCTCCATGTTCTCTATTCATATTGTGTTACTAAAAGATTTCTTCCAAAATGTGAAGATGAAACCTACCACAAATTCATTAGTCAGTTCTTGAGAAACTCTGTGTTACTGATTTTAATTATTTCTAATTAAATCACCCTGGTTTGATTGCTTTTAAAATAGACAAAGCACTGAGCTGGAAAGAGTTCTGCCCATTGCCCTCCTTCACCACAAATGTTTTAAAACCTCTCACCAAATATTTCACTTTGCTCTAGTTCACTGCAAAGAAGCTGAAGTATGAGTGGAGCTATTCTTTTGGCAAGGTCTTTTCCTGGCACTTTGCAGTGATGCCATAAGGAATATGACCAGTACTGGTTCACATACTGGTGGTTCTTTCAGTTCTTCCTTTGAAAGGAGAAGCAGGTGCACTGGAGTGATTTGTTTTGATAGGGTGTTTATTTTTTGCCTTCCATCCTGTATCCTGCTGGGACACAGCAGATCCGTGCAGTGAACTGAGTGCTGCTCAGCTGGGAGTGATAAATCACTCTTTCTTTGCACCGAGTCCTTGATGGCATTCATGTGCCTTTTTCTTTCATTCTTCCATTCCTAAAGGGAATCTGAAAAATCCTTGCAAAGATGTGCTCAGATTTTGATTTTGGAGCATGTGATGTCAACCTGAAGCATGTCTCCACCTCCAGTCAGCCAGGTGAGGAGATGTGAGGCCGGGGTTTTCAGCAGAGCCCTGTAGCTGCTGGTGGTGCGTGGCCTGGCACAGAGCTGTTGCAGCCACTGCCAGGAGCAGGACCTGCTGTCACCAGCGGTGCCAGTGGCACTGCATGTAGGGCTGTCTGACAAAGGCCAGCTTCCTCCCCAGCCCAGAGGAAGAAGCATGTTTCAGACTTGCTGTTCTAAAGAGCTTGATGTTGCAGTGACTTACAAGAACATCCGTTGCTTCATATGGCTTCTTTCTTTCCTAGATGGCTTTTCCGTCAAGAGCGTGAATGGGATGTTGTATAATCCGCTCTCAGGCTCCTGGAGCTGGATGGAGAGCACGAGCCTGAACTACGCAGTGCACGCAGTCAGGTCTGGGGCTCCGGCACAGTCACACGCCACAGACGCCCTGCCAGAGACAGACGTTCAACAGCGCTCGGCCACAGCTGCCACAGCTGGCACTGTCCCAGACGGCACTGTCTGACGTGGGTGGTGATGGACTCATTTTCAGAACAGAAAATGAGCTTTTACTCAGATGGACACAATAAAACCTTTGTCAACAACAAGCTTCCTGTTTGCATCAATAATACACGTGCTATTTTTGGCCAAATACTTAGGACGGTCTCAAAAAACTCAAGTGCCCACTATCTCAGGAATCTTTTAAGATTGAAATGAGCAAAGCTTTTAAAGAATAAGTATTTTCATGAGAAAGTGGTTTCAAATTGTTGGACAGGGAAATGCAAATTATTCTGTTGGTAGCTTGGAGGGAGCTATTGTCTGGTAGTGTTTTTAGTCCTGGGACTCAGATCTCTATAGAATAATGGCTTAGGTGTAGAGTCAGTTAAAAACCACAATGCTGTACAATAAATAAAATGCCTTAAGTATTTAAGATACTCAACTCTGTAAAAATATATGAAACACTTAAGATCTGCAAAGACTTTTTTCTGTAATACACCTTTCTCCCTGAGCAGGGGAAACAAAATAGCAAACCTTTACTGTTGAATCTTGCTGTTTCTGCAACTGAAATGGAAGAAGAGTCTCTGAGACCAGAGCACCTCAGCTGTCAATGCCTCTTCACCATCAAGATACTTGTATATGTGCCTATTTTTCAACTTTCTCCCTCTGCCCAAATAAAGGGAAGCTGCAGGTAAAATTTTACTAAGCAACCAGAGTTCTGTGGTAGAAGAATAACAGATTAGCAGTCTGTCCTATAACTGAGGTGCCATACCTATTTATTCTTAATGTTCTAGAGCCCAGGTAAGGAAAAGTCATTTACAATGAAACAGAAGTTTCTAAATAAAGTATCATGTGTGTGTCTATGACTGCATCTCCTTCCTTTCTCCTTTTTCTTTCAGCTTGTACACAGCTGGAAAGGTGCCTTGTTTTTGTTTGCAGGGATGAAAATGAAACTTTATTTCCCCCCCTCTTATTTTTTTCCCTGTTTTAGTTGCTTGTGCATTTCTCCTACTGTGGAGGTGTGGTGGGCTAAATTAGTTTCTTACACATTTGCATTCTTCCTGCTTTGCTGTATCTGCATGTTGCCTTCAGATCAAAGTTTCATGATGGATTTGATGATGCTTAGAAGAATACAGTTAATTTATAATGGAAATAATAGTTATTAATAGCTAATTAAGAAGTATCTGGTGTAATTGCTCCCATGACAGTAAGTTCTGCTCTGTGGAATATAGCTTGGCTTTGAGAAGAAGATTCATGATCATGTTAAGACTTTAGTGATGGAGAAGTCACTACACCAGTAAAGAAATTATTCCAAAGGTTCATCAGTTGAGGTGGTTTAACCTTGGAACCTCACCAGTGATGTCCTAACATCCTCCTTTTTACACTTAAGTACCTCTATCAGCTGCAGTTTTGAGTTGTCACCCCTTAATTTTCTTTTAGATAAGTGGTCTGAGATTATCTCTACAGCTATTACCACTACACGTGCGTTTCTGAGTTCACATAAAATTCTGTGGTAAACATTCCTGGGGCATGGCAATGGAACTGCCTGCAACAATTCATTAATGGTTTCACTAATGCTGTCCACAGGAGGAATATACATCATTCCCTGTCGGCCTTTCTTCTGCAAAGGCATCTCTGCTCCATTGGTCATGCATGCAGTGTGGTGCACAGCATTCAGGAGAGGAGCGATGCTGGAAGAAAATGTGGAGTCAAAAGAGATCACCAGTAGTCTTTGCTCCTGTGTTCAGGCATGTTAAACCATGTGGCTCCAGTGAGTTTCCCTAACCAAATTACCAACATCAATCTAAGTTACTACAACTGTATGACTCTTGTTTCAAATTTTGCCAGCAGCTCTGAAAAGCACTGAGACCTGGACAGATTCCTGAGGTAGCTGACAAGAAACATCCCCCAAGAGGCAGGCCCCCCTCCACTGATTTGTTTTGAGACTTGTCAAGTGAAATAAAAAATAATGTTATAAAACTGGCATAGAAAGAGCTGATTGTTTTATTTAGGAGCCCTAAGTCCAGATGTTTGTGTGACTAGCTGTTATCCTGGCTTTCTCATCCTTTCCATTTTTCCTCACTTCATAGATTCACAGAATATTCTGAGTTGAGAGGGACACACATGGATTAAGTCAACTCTAAAGTGAATTACTTGTTACAAAACCTTGTAGTTTTTCATTAAACTGTGAACTACCTAGGGAAAGGGTGTCTTGCTTTTTTTCACTGTTATTTCTATTGCACATAGGACAAAAAACCTTTGATGCTGCCTGAGTTCTCTGTCCAAGCTCACAAGAGGGATCCTGTACATAGTTAACAATGGCTGGCATTTAAACCACAAGCACATGGACCTGGTTATCCATGGATACCTCAGGTTTTGACAAAAACCTTACCACAAGCATCTAATCTTCTGCTCCTACATGTGTGTTGGAGCCCTGTCAATCCAGGAGAGTTTTGAGAGCAGTGTGGACAAGTGAGCTGGGACTGCTTGAACAACAACTTGTACCTTTAGTATGTCTCCAAATGTCCTGGTATGCTCCATCCCCTGTCCTTACCCTTCAGTTTTCTTCTCCTGGGGATTATCCTAACTACTCTTGGCTATATTTCATCCCTCTGTTTAAAACATTGTTTTAATGCAGGAATGATAGAATGTGGTAGAAATCATTTTAATGAGATAACAAACAGTACAAAAATATCCTACACTTGTGAACTGCTTTTGGTGTTTTATATCCCACCTTTATCATAATTGTGCAACTGGCAGGGTGTAATCAAATTCAATACTGTGCTGTGAATATGTACTATGTACTTGTGCTCCAGAAACCTTTTTCTTAAAATCTGTGCCTAGAAAACCAATGACGTTTTCACACTTCTCTTAGCCCAGCTGCTGCAGAAATTTCATAGATGCTATTGAAATGGAAAGAATTTAAATCAAATAAATTTGCAAATCTTTTCTCTTTCATTTTGCAACTTGTTCATGTTTATGGAGCCATAGCTTCAATGCTTACAGGAACAGTGGTGGTAGGAGGTGAAAAAAGCAATGTTATTGCAGCAGGCATGCACACAGGACTAGGGGTGAGGCAAGAGGTGATTCTTGCCTTGGGACAGGGAAAAAACTGTATTTGGTGCTTGGTCTTTTTCAGTGTCTCTGTTTATTTCTAGTTGTATAGCCTTGACTCTCCCGTTACCAGCCATTTATTCCTGCAACAAAACAAATCAGAGTAAGAAGCTGATTAAAAAAAAAAAAAAAGAACAAACAATGGTATTCTGGGTGGTCTCAGCTATTCAGCTGTGGTTTGGCTTGTTGTGTTGTTTCATCTCTCCCACATTGCTCCACATGATCCCAGTCCCATCTCTTTGCTCAGACTGATTCTTGTCTGAGGTGTAAATATGTTTTTTTTTTGCTTTCTTTCCTATTTTTACTATGTTTCCCTGGGATGCTGCTGGTGGTTGTGCTGTTCAGGGAGCTAAATTTTCCCACTGTGGAGGACTAGAGACATTTGGGAGGTAATGGACAGGGAGAAGATGGGACAGAACACTCCCTTGAGGGGCAGTAGGCTTTTAGGTTGGCTCAGCCTGACTTGTGGAACAGCACATTCACATAATAGTTGAAACATTAATTGTGCTCAAGCCCAACTGGAGTAGTATAAGAGCCTCAGAGGAGATCTGCATTTAATCTCCTTTTTAAATACAAATACAACTTGAAGTTTCCATGGTCCCCTTATGCTATCTTATTGCCTATTGTTCCTTTGTGGTCCAGTGACATTTCATGGCCATTTTTACAGGACTTGACAATTTCTTTTCTCTACATTTCCACTAACACCCTGTGTCAGGTTTCTTGGGGAAGGAAAAAAAGAGAGAGAAAGGAGTGGGAAAGGAATTGTGCAGTGAGTTGAGATAAGAATAATGAATATCTTGTTGGAAGTTTTTCTGAAAATGGCTTCTGTAGTTTTTCACTATGTTGAAATCTCAGCTTTAATTAAAAAGAAAGGCAACAAACAAATAAAGTTATTTCCCATACACTTTTAATAAATGCTTGAAAGGAATAATCCCATGCAGTCTAGATGTTCAGAAGTCAGAAGACTCAGTGTCTTAATTAGCCTGATGAAGCAGTCTGGAGGAGAAAAACTGAGACAGAACATGAATTACTATGTGGGCGCTGATACTGTATTTGCAAGGGTTTGAGAGGTGCCCAGGAGTACCTGGAATGGGGGAGAGCATTGAAAAGCCAGAAATAGAAGCAGTATAAGCAATGCCTGGAAGGTAAGTATGATTCTGATGGAGAGGAGAAATGTGAAGTAGAGGTGTAGAGGGCAGTCCAGTTCTAGTGTGCCTTTGAAGAGGAACTACTGATGGTTGGGAGAGTGGCTCTGTGTCACAATCAAGCATAAAAGTTCAGGAGTTCACAGCCTCCCACTTGCTTTTGCACATTTAGCTCCAGTGTCTCATTCCAAATGCCCACACCCTTGCTGAGCTCCTAAAAAATAAAGGTGGTGACTTACTAATCATGAGTTGTGGACAGATCTCTCATGCAAGATGTTCTCCAAGTTATAGGGCAAAATTCTAATCACTTCAAGTTTGTGATGACAGTAAACCTTATTTTTATTGACATGTGTTCCACTGAAGCAATATAAAATGTCATGTTATATTCTAGCTAGAAGGGCTGGGATTTCACCTAGACTGTAAAATCGCCTGACCTGACTCAAACAAGCATTAATTGCACAGCCACTTCTCAGTGCATTAGGAATTCAGGATATATACTTAGATCTCCATTTTACTGTGCTTGTACTCCCCCGTGGAGTCACTCCAGCAATATGATCAATATTCACTTGTTCTAAGAAGATATAATATTTTTTTCCTTCCTAAAAGGATTGTGAAGACCATTAGTGTTCCATTAATAAATCTGAAATCTCTGTTGCATTCTCATGAGGTATGTTAAAACACTCCCAAAAAACCACACAAAAAACAAAAACAAAAAACAAATCAACAAACCAAACAAACAAACAAACAAAACCACAAAAAAAAAAACAACACAAAAACACAAAAATGAAAAAACAATCCCAGAATAACTTGGAGACTGAATTGCTAACATTGCCTTGCATGGTAGTTGTATTATAAAAACTTACAATAGTAGAAGATAGAGAAAATGATATGGCGTTTATTTTCCTGAGTTAGAATATGCACATATAACCTGCAGACATAAAATAATTCAAGTAAACAAAACATACAATAAAGGATACCTCAGAAGGATGTATCCAACTCAAATGTAAATGAGCAGATTTACCTCGAATGCCCTGTGATGAAGCACAGCCCCAGCACTGACACACGAGTCTTTGCCTTCTCAGCACCTTGCCTTCCTTGATCCATCTCCCAAGTTATGCTTTACAGAACTGATGGGACCTGGCTACCCCTGGGGGACCCCTTTGGGGTGCTCCCTGCCTTGGTCCCCAGCTGTAACTGAGGCAGTCCTGACTGGATGGCCATGTCCACAGCCACCCAGTGCTCACTGCTGCAGGAGCACTGAGCACTGTGTCTCTCCCACACTCAGAGATGCTAAAAACCAGTAAACCCCTGTGTTGTTCTTTCTAAACAAAGCACTACCAGATTGCCTTTTGATGTCAAAGAGAGGTAATGTGTTCATTATCCTCCTCTCAGCTTTCCCAATCCCAACAGCAAGACCATCTAACCTCTCAAGAGCACAAAGCTTTGGAATACTGAGGTGGTTCTCTGACCATGGACTTGTCCAAAGGCCTCTGTTCTGCAGCCAGGAAAAATGACCTCTTGATTTTAGAATCACCAGAACGGCATTTCTCAGTACACCATAGTAAGAAAAGTCCTGCCAAAGCTGCCAACCAAAGGTGTCTGCTAAGAAGAAATATGTGTGTGTAGGACGGGGTTTGGGTCACATTGCTGTGGCTGAAGATGAAGTGCTCTGCAGAAACCTTATTTTTGCCTTCTCCAGAAGAAGCGTAAGGCCCCAGATGAAGACACAGAAGTTTCTGAAGGTATTGTCAGATGAGATGATGTCCCTTGAAAGGATAACTAAGGGAGGAAGCTACACAGGATGAAAAACTTAATGGCAGGTAATGAAAGAAACTTTACCTGGCCTTTCTAGGCAGGACAGCATTCCCATGTGGGTTGTGCAGCATCTCTCCCTTATTGAATCTTACCTGTGGATAAGGAAAACACTTCTGTCTACAGAATTACTTAACAAGCATTTTTGTCCAAAACCAAATTCATAATAAACCAAAATCCTCCTTCCTTCTACAGTGATCAACAGTTCACCTTCTTGGAGGATGCAGATTGCAGGCCCTTGGCTCTGCCACTGTCTCTCCCTGTTTTTATTTCCAGAGCTCTTGGGAGATGAAAGCACAGCCTTGGCCTCAGGAATATGGCCTCTGGAAGGGTCTCTCCTCCTCCTTGTTCCCATCCCTTCTCATTCCTCTCCCACTGCTTTCAGCTGACAGTTTATTTGCAGACAAATGTGTCATGCTGGAATGATCTCCTCTTCCCATTTTGTGGCCTGATTGCTCTGGATTGGCAGGGTTTTTTCCCCTAATGGTACACTGCTCCATTTTGCTGTGTCTGCAGCAGCCAGTGCTTTTACCTCTACTACCACCTTAGGCTACTTAGAAGCAAATCTAAGGCAGATGAATTGAAGCAACTCATTTTCTCTGAAGACCATATAGATCTCTTGAAAAAAGTAAATATGGTACGGAAAGGAAATCTGTGTAAGAAAATCTGCAAAAACTTCATACATCTCTATTATTAGTCAAATATGAACTGAGATGCCAACCAGGTCATGGCAGTATGTACTGCAAATCTTACTTCTCCTGAGCATGCTGTAGATCAGAAAGCACTTATAAATGAGCAAAGACTGGGATCTACTGCACCAGGCTATGGCAAGCAATCTGTAGCAGGTTCCCAACACTATTCTTCTATAGAGAAAGTTTTATATTAAAGACCTGACTATAAATCATGTAACTGCCCCCACGATATTGTGAGGGTTGTCAGTTGTCCAAAAAGCTTGTAAAACAGAGTAGTAAAATTAAAAACAACTAAAGAATTGTGAGACTGTAGGTCTGTCAGCTGAGTAGCAATCAGCTATACTCAACTACCAGCCTGAGTACTTCCAGCTACAGAAAGCAGGAGGTTTCATGCAAAGCCTTTTTTTTTTTTTTCCTGTGAAAGCAAGGAACTTGAGTTACATCATTCAGGGCAATATCAGGGTATGTGCTGCCTTAGAAAGTGGCTTTGTTTACCAGCAAGTGCAAAGTCAACTCTGGAGAACTGCTGGAATTGCACTTAATGTGGACTTACATACAGACACTTCCATATAGCACTGAAGTAGTTTAGATTTTTGATGTTCTGCATTTTCTAAGCATTTGTACCTTTATATGTCATTAAAGTATCATTCATTCCTTTTCTAAATCCAAACTGAAACACAGCATTACTGTTTTGTATCTATACCTTGGCTATTCTTATCTGAATAATTAAAAAGACATGTTTATGAAACTCAAGCTGCCCTGAGAGATCATTAATATTACAACAAAACCAATCCTGGCAGCAGTCAGGGATTGTTTCAGAAGGATCCTGGAAGCCTGCTGGTGATGAAAAACCTTTTTCACCCTCTCATAAACTCAGACCTCACCGCAAAACCCATTAAATGATGTCATCTGCAGTGAAGGGCTCAATAAGTCTGGGCTACTTCAAAGAGAAAGAAAGCACTTCCATACCACGGGATGATGACCCCGGCAGCACTCAAAGTGAGAGCCCAGCCTGAGCTGGGGACAGCCAGTCCCTGTGCAAGGGCACAGCAAGGTGCTTTCGCTTCAGGCAGAACAACCTGTAAAACTAACCCACACTGATTCACGGACCTGCTCAGAGCTCTGTGCTGCCCAGCCTTCGAGCACTTAGAAAAAAGAGAGGCACCGCATAGGAGCCACGGATGACACCATTGAGGGAAGTAAGTGAAAAATGGGTGGACCTATTTCTTAAAGCCCCAGGGGAGATCTGGCGAGTGAAACTCCATGGTTCAAATCCAGCCAGCAGCAGTACATGGAAGTAAAGCCTGTGGTAAGCATGAGCTCAGAGCATGAGCTCTGGTTTTTAAAAAGCTGACTTAGTTCTGAGCTAAAACACAGATGGGACAGCTTGTGCACTGGCACTCCACAAAGTCTCATCACAACCACTGGGTTCAGACTGTGGTTTCCACCCGATGTCACCTTCGTGGCAGCCTGCCATGGTAACCTCAGGCTTTTTTAAAGATGTACAATGAACTCAAGGACATTACAGAAAAAAAAAAAGGGTAATGAAGATCAAGAGTCTTTATGCCAATGTAGAGAATCTAGTAATAAGTGCCTTCCTGCCCCCAAATCAAATTGCAGGCTTCAGAAGAAAAATCTGGCTTGCTATATAACAAGCTCAGATTTATGTTAACTAGAACAATGGACTTATTTTATTCTGTTACTTGCTTTTCCTTTAGGCAGCTGCACTAGAACAGATTACAGATAGGAGTGTATTTTAATGTATTAGGTATTTTGCTCTGTGTGATGTATCTGAGGGATGACTGTTCCAGTCTGTGCTGCCCTCGGTGTGTGTTTGCAGCCAGACAGACTTTGAGGGCATCCCTCTTAGCTCTCATTTTCCCCGCTCAAAAAAGTGAACAGTGGTAATTAAGCTAACATGCTAAATTAGCTGGATTTCCACCCTCCCTAAGTGAGACAGCGAGGCAGCTGCCAGTGCAGTGGGCATCACTCGTGAGCCTCTTTGAGGCAAATTTGGGAAAATCAGACCATATCTCAGGAACCACGCAGACTGTGGCACCTGCAATGCACAGGAGCAGAAAACAATACTCGGGTTTGTGGGCATTGCTACCAGCCAATAATCCTCTCTAATACAAGTCATTTGCAACAGGCAACAGTGCCTGAAGGAATGGACATTGCATTCTTCCACAGCCAGGGAAAAGGCAGGCTAAGGACATACTTTTTGCTGTTTTGCCTGCCAATAAGCTTGACTACCAGCCTGCCACGCCAAATGGATTCAATATCTGCTGGCAGAAATCTTTGAAACCTGAAGGAAGAAAGGCTGGCAGAGCACCACTAGTGAGACAACCAAGTGTGGGACAGTTATGAGGGTACTTGTGTTCTACCCATGCTCTTTATTTGCTGTTAAACTCTGGCAAACAAAATGTGACATTGGGACCTGCACCTTTTAAATGGCCAGGTCTGGTCAGCACCATGCAGGTCATAATCAACCTCTAAAAATCCTGTTTATGAGCAGGACAGCAAGGCTGCTGGGGTTTCCATGCAGATCTGTATCTGACATACCATGAGGTACATGTGTTCTGCTGCTGAGGCTTCCACACTGTTCTAGGAGGCATCGTTGTACTCTGGACCCTTGCAGCTTCCAGGCAACACTGCAGCCAAAATAGGATTAACACAGCATAAAGTCCTCCTCCAAAAGAAGGGTAGCAGTGCTCTTACTGAGCAAGTGCTAAACACCTGACTGAAGTCCTGCTCTAAGAATCCTGGGGCAGCCAGGACTACTAAAACACACGAGCATAAACTGCAGTAAGGCATCCAGGTTTGCCTAACTTTTCTGGATCTGCACCAGGACCTTCCCTCTCTATTCTCCCCCACAGGTCTCATTTGTACCGGCCATTGATAAAAACACAGATTTTAGGATAACTCATTTGTCTCTGAAAGTCAAGCAGGGGCAGCAGCTGGGATGCCCAGGATGCCCAGGACCTCTCCCTGCCCTCACAGAAACTTAGATCCCAGCTGTAACTGGATCCCTCTTATCAGTAACACAGCAAGCAATTCCCATGCAGGAACAAAAGCTGAGACCAGGCTGTGACGGTCCAGATTTATTAGGCTGTCTGCCACTTGAAACAAATCTTTGGCCTGAGATTTGCAGGTGCTGTAGCAGAGAAAAAGCGCTTTTCTTCTTTGTCTCTTCATTGCCCTGTCATAAGAATTTAACAAAACTGTGTACTGCAAATGATCAGCTGTGGCATGAAAAGGCTGCTGCTCTCACTTTCCACTCTTGTTTCATTACCTGTGCATCACCTGTCATGTGAGATGGCTCAAAAGCTGTGCAGAAGCTGCTCAGCCAGCACCTTGCTAAGCATGAGTGCAAAGAAGTGCAGCACATTTTGGAGGGCACATGTGGAATGAGATTTACTGGGACTTCTCTGATCCCATTGACTCCTGAGAGTGGAGTATCAGCACAGTATTGAACACATACTTGCATGGCAGCCTGTGGCTACTGAATATGTGTAAACAACAAGCTCGAAGTGAGGAGCAGAACAAAATGCTGCAAGGAGCTAGTGCAGGGAAGTTGCAGAGCACAGCAGCCTTCCCTGGTGAGTGCAGGCAGGAGGCAGAGACAGTTCATAGACTCACAGAATCATAGACTGTCCTGAGATGGAAAGGACCACAAGGGTCACAGAAGAACAGCTCCTGGCCTTGCACAGGACAACATCAAGAATCATGCTTGAGAGCTTCTTGGACTCTGCTAGGCTTGGTACTGTGACCACTTCCCTGGGGAGCCTATTCCAGTGTCCAAACACCCTTTGGGTGAAGAACATCCAACCTAAACCTCTCCTGACAGCTTCAAGTTGCTCTCATTGACGTTGCACAGAAAAATTAAACACACAGCTGGCCACTGCTGGCACTAGGAGAAGTCACTATATGGATCTGAACTTCATGAGTTTGCTCAGGGACCTCCTCTTCCTCATTCACCTCCTTCGTCCCACCTGTCCCATATCCCGAGGTAAAGCATCTACAAAGTCCTGGTCACAGACTTTGTCCATCCTTCCTGGACACTGAAAGTTGGTCCATTTGTGTTAAGGATAAGCTAATTTCTCTTGCCCGATGGCATAATAAAATATCCAACTTGTGTGAGCATTTTGGAGCAGCTATGTACACATCACAGCATTTGACAAAGGGCTATTTAGGCAGTGGTACTACCTAAAAAACAAAGGGTGCTGTTTTGGGGTTGGTGAGATGTGCAGAGCTGAGGATATTTGGCAGAATGCAGGTGAAGTGCTGCTCATGCTATCACAGGATACCCAAAGATCCTACTACAGCAGGGAGGCCGGAGGCCAGGGTACGCTGGGACCCTCAGTGCCAGTAAAATCTCATGACCTTGTGGGACAAGGGATTTGCTTTGAAGCCATTTTGCTTCCCTTTCTGCTTTTCTGATGTGACTGAGGCTTTCCTCAGTCACCTCATCGAGCACCAGAATAATAAGAAAAAAATCGCGACGGTGTTTGCGGACACCGTGTGGCAATCTCAGCTGCGGCCAGGCACCCGGGGGGGAGGCGTGGGGGGCGTGAGGTGGCTTTTTTTGTCCCAAATACCGGGTGAATGCGAGGCTTCTGTTCCTCCAGGAGCAGCACGGAGATACTCGGACCGGGGGCATTCTAACAGGGCAGGCTCACACGCAAGCCCCCGAGCGTGCAACCGAGCCTAGAACCGAGCTTCCCCGTCCTCAATTCTGAACAGCGGCTGCCGGGCCCGGGGGACTCCGCAAGGGCAGGGCAGGACACACCCGGTCCATCCCATCCCCTCCTTCTCCTCCCCATCCCCTCCCTTCCCATCCCGGTCGCGCAGCCGCGCAGCGCCGGCCGAGGGAGCCGCCGGAGCCGCCCAGCGCGGCGCGGCCCTTCCGCGCCGCGGGGCCGGGCTGGGCCCGGCGGGACCGGGCAGGGCAGGGTAGGGGGGCTCGGCGGCTCCGCGGCGGGGGATGCGGGTGCCGGGCGCAGGATGCTGTGGGGGGTGGGCCTGGCGGCGCCGCGCTCCTGCGTGGCGGACCTGAGCCGCAACCGCAGCCTGTCGCTGGGCTGGTGCGCGGGGCCCGAGGAGCCGCCGCCCGCCTTCTATGGGGGCGAGATCGTCGCCTTCCCGCTGTCGGGCGGCGGCGGCACCATGGCGGCGCTGGGCTCCGACTCCTGGTGGAAGAAGACGCTGTACCTGACGGGCGGAGCCCTGCTGGCCGCCGCCGCGTACCTGCTCCACGAGCTGCTGGCCATACGGTGAGGCTGCGGGGCTGCGGGCGGGAGCGGCGCGGGGGCTGCGGCGCTGCGAGCCCAGGGCGCTCCCCGCGGCGCCGAGGCGGCGCTCGGAGCCGCTTACACCTGCGGGATCAGGTTGGCGAGGTCCGCCGGGTCGGGGGGTCTCTCCTTCACCGCGCTTTTGCCGTTTGCCTTTCTTTTTCCCCCCTTCGCCCTTTGCAGCAGCGCAGGAGGCGGCTCCGCGGCGAGCCCTGCGCTCGCCCCCACAGGTGGCCCGGGCTGGGCCCTCCCGCTGCCGCCGGACCCGGGCAGCCAAAACCTGCAGAAGCCCCTTAAGGGCTGACGAGTGTGTTGCCAGGGCCGGGGTTTCTCTTTTGTCTGTTTAATGTACTGATGTATCACGCACCTGTCTGGTCTGGTTTGGTTTGGTTTGGTTTTGTTGTTTGTTTGTTGGTGTTTTTTTTTTTTTAATTTTTAAATTTTTTTTTATTTTTTAATTCTGTTTTTTTTTTGACAGGAAAGAGGAAGAGCTCGATTCGAAGGATGCTATCATACTGCATCAGTTTTCAAGGCCTAGGAATGGCGTTCCGAGTTTATCCCCGTTCTGCCTGAAAATGGAAACGTACTTGAGGATGGCTGATTTACCCTACCAGGTACATCGTGCAGTTTGCCTTTGCCTTGCAGCTCTCTGTAATTACGTGAAATAGCACATAGGCATCCTGCCTCTTGTCCCCCCAGTCTGTCTCACCCAGGGAGATGTAAACATACACCTACAGCTAGGTGGGTATGCCAATGTTTTTATGGCTCCAATTAAATTTAGTGTATAACCTTTAAAGATATGACTTGAATAAGATTGCCTGGAACAGCTGTAGACTTAACTGGCAAAGCTAAATCAATGTTAAAATGTTGAAGTGGGAGAATAGTCTGGAGCTTATATAACACTAAATAGCACCCCAAAACTAAAGCACAGGACTGTTTGATCCTTGAATTTCACCATGCTAAAGACATCACGATTAGACAGCTGCACATTCTTGTTTTTCTGGAGGCCTTATCTCTAAAGCTGTCTGGAAAGAAGTGCTTACCTTTTGCTTCACCTCCCATGGCTAATGCTTCCTCCCCAGTGAAGTGGGGTAGGATTGCTTTCAGAGGTCATGAATACTGCTCCTTAATTGTGGTTGGGTGCATTCCATGCCATCTTCCTGCAGGGAATGAGGCCTGAGCTACTCCAGTGAACGAAAGCTGTGAGAGTGGACACTTGAATCTCACGGTCTTGCCTGTTAGCATCAAGGTTGAGTTGGGATGCTGCAAGTGTGGCACACATCTTGTTGTGGTGTTGCCAAGCTGTGCAGCACACGGAGTCTTTGAGACATGGGATGGTTTTCTTTTTCTGGGTGTGTTAAGCACTGAATGCCTTTAAGATGATAAAATAATGATTATGTCTATAACTAAGATCTTAGGTACAAGAAATGTCTGGGTTTTTTTTCCCTTTTTTCTTCTCCCTCTGTTTTTTCCTCAGTAATACAAGTTTGGCATTTTATTCCATAGCAAGGTGTTAGGAAGAATGTTTTGTATAAATCAAATGTTGTACAGTGGAAAGTCAGCCCTATTGCAACTTTTTAAAAATCCATTTTTCATTGATACTTGGCTTCATATGTAGCTAAACTCCTTTATATTGGAAGAGAAAGGTCTAAGCAGAACATTTTGCTTAATTCTTTAAAAGCCTGGGTTTAATGTTTTCTTACAATTCAGTGGTACTTGAATCGGATACTTGGGAGTACTAAAGAGGAAGACTTCCATCCTGAGGGATGTATTTTCCTCATTTAGTTTTACAGAACTTGCAAGATTCTGGAGCTTGAACATGTCCTTGGAGCAGGAGGACTTTGTGCGCATTGCTTTCCTCAAAATAGTTTGGGTAGAAAGTGCACGTTTGAGGGGCTGACTGTCTTGGTGTGATCTGTTTTCTTTCTAATGGCAGCAGTTGATGCAGTTCAAAGGTTTGTGATGGTCAGGTTTGCTCTGCTGGAGAGTAGCTAAAGAAACCTGCATTATAAAAGATTGTTATGACAGGACATGGTCACTTCTGAAAGATAACACAGCATTTGTGTGATTCTGGATGGAGTCGTTTGGAGAGCTCATGCTGGTCAGAAATCACACGGCTTTTTGGAGAAAGGAATTTACAGAGGGTTATCCTTCCCTCTTTCGTTTTTGTACTGAAGGTCAGCATTACTTTTTGGTGTTGCATGTCTCTCACTAGCTGTGAGTACATGAAACTGATAAGACCATCAGAAACAACATTCCTTCCTTAAGCTGCTTCCTCTTGTCCCTTCCACATGCTTTTCTGTGGCAGTTCAGGCTGATCAGAACTGGCTTAGCTAGAGCCATGACGTATTAGTTTATTTGGTTTTAAATCAGCTTGGTTCCCCACATGCTCTGTGTGCCATTTTGTAGGAGCAGGAATGGGTCCTGCGTGTGCTGGGAACACCAAGATGGCACTTTTAGCTGTGCTGGCTTACATGGGCTTAAGGTGTTTGGAGGGTTACTGACCCTCTGAAGGGTTTTAGAGGTAAGTTTGGTGGAGCTGAGCTTATGAGCTGAGGACACAGCTCTTTTTTTCTGCAAGAAGCAGATCTTGTTTCTGTCCTTGTATTAGGAGTGTGGTGCTGCATTGTGCTCTGGCAAGTGGAGGAAAGTAAGGATGCTGCTGTGGGATTGAGCAGGAGGAGAGCTGACAGGGGCACTGTTCTTGGCTGGTGTCTCTTATACTCTTCCTGTAGACTTTTGTCTTGTTCCTTCATGACTGTGCTACCCTTAGGATGCTGTAGGTGACAGAGGCACCCGATGGCTGCCTGGCAGGCAGCAGGGTGCCTGTGTAGGAGGCTTTAGCAGGATCCGGAAGGAAACACCTTGCTTCCCTGCACGCTGTCAGGGGCTGTGATGGGGAAGTGCTGCAGGTGGCAGCTGGTGCTCATCCCAGGAGACCTGCTGTGGTCATCACCTTGCTGGGGAGGGACTGCTTTGAAGGGAGGGTTCTGAAATGGAGTGAGGAGAAGACAGTGAGATGCTCAGACTGCTTTTACACTTTTGATTCCTTGTGGTTATTGTGGTGCATCAGAGTGTTGAGTATTATGCTTTGTGTTGTGCAACGAGCTTTAATGGCTGGAGTAGAGTGACATATTCCTATCTTGCTCTCACCTGAATTTCTCCCAAAACGTGTGCTATTGTCATGTGCTTATGTTTTCTTGATTCTGCCTCTCTATGTGTGAATTTCCATGAAAAATGATTTGGGCAGCCCCACCCCAACTGGGCTATCATAATCCCTAGCTGTGTTTTCAAAACATTTGATGTCTTTTCTTGGTAAAGCTTGCTTTGAAAGAGCCCTGTCTGTGTGCTCATCACAATCTTTTGGGTATTCCTTGATTTCCTCAAGAATATGAAGAGCTGAGCCGTTATGTAATCTGATAAATAATTAGCACAGCAGAAATGTGCTGTTTTCATGCCAGGTCTGTGGAAATGGCAGCTTCCTTAGGAAAAGACATGAGTGAATGTAAAATCATAAACAGGAGTAATGGAAAATGTGAAATCTAATTTCTTCTGCATAGTAGTGTAAAATTACCCTAGAAATACCTTGCGCCATTCTTTTTGTAAATTTCTTATGAATGAGGTTCTGTAGAGCTATTGTTATTGTTGCTCTGTAGGCACTTAATGTACTCTGAATGAAAAGGGATATATTTTGGTTTGTTTTTGGTTTTCAATAATACTGTAGCTTTTTCCTGCTTAGCAGCTGGAACAATTTTTAAGTGGAAAATTGATAAATATTTGATAGCAATTAGTATCAGCCATAAGGGTACTGAGGTTTCAAGCCTAAAAATGTCTGTTTGAGAACAGTGGATGCAAAAAGAGTGTAACAGATTTCTCAAGAGACTAAGGTTTTCTCAGGTCACTGAAAGATATTTCCTATTTTGTTTCATAAACCGTATGTAATGAAACACAAAAATCTTTTTTGGCAATATATTTATATGTATTAGATAGATGTGCTTGAAGAAATGTGCGGCTGAATAATAACTTGCTTTTTTCTGGGCTGCAAATGGTATGGACTGCAGTAATTGCAAGATGCAATAAGCACATCTTCAAGTCCAGTAGCTTCTGCAAACCACCAGTGTTTGTGCACAAGAAGAGAAATATCTTAGTGGTAGGGCTTAATGAAGATTAAGCCACCAGTGCTCAGGATCTTCTAAACATGCTGTGTAGTTCCAGGAAAACCTTGTGTTTCTGTAGTAAGGTCATAATGAAAAATTATGGAAATGTATCAGTCAGTTTCAGTGCTGAAAGACCATTTTTGATGAAGGAAAGGTCTTGGAAGGTAGAAGGACAGGGCAGTGCTCTCCTTTCAGTTTCAAACATTCAGTGGTTTTAGAGATTGTGCTATGGGATTGGCCCCATGTCACCCACGTGTGTGTGTGGGAGGGATTCAGGTGCTTTATTCGCTCACACAGGGGTGAGGTGGGTGAGACATGGTATCATCCAGTGTCCCTACCATGCTGTTTGTTTGGGCACAAGGCCTGGAAGAGGCTGCAGCCAGAAGGCATTGTTTCCCAGAAGTGTTACCCATTCGTTTTCATCCGGAAGGGAAGAGCCTTTGGGAGTGGCTGCGTGATCCCAGTGCCTTGCACATCTGCATTTGGAGTGGCAGCCAGGATGCTGGTGCTCTCAGACTGAGTGGGAGGCGTGTTCCTTGCTGCCAGAGCACCTTAATCCATCTTAAGTGGATTCAGGAAGGATAAATACTTGACACCCAAACAGATCAATCCAGAACTGCAAACCCTAAACCTCCAGCAATTAGGAGCTAGATCCTGAAATTCTTGGGGTGACTGCCAGAGATTGAGTGCAGAGCCTTTACTGTTCATCTTTCTGTGCTAGGAGCTTTCATTCACTAAAGAACAGGATGCAAGGATGGGAATCACAAGAATGGAAAAAGGTTGCACTTTGTGTCTCTGCCTTCAGGAGTAAGAGAATTGAAGACAAATGTCTGATCCAGTTTTGGCAGCCAGCACTCTTTAATCTCTGTGTTCCACCTTGTCATGGGAAAAACACATTGCTGTTTCTGTGTGAATGCTGTGCTGAGCAGGCATAGCAGTATTCAGCAGTGCAGTAGTGCTGTGCTCTGCTGTGCTGGGCTCTTGGGACAGCCAGTTGTAATAAGTATGTGTGTAAATGTCTGAGATTTCTAAGTTTTGAAGTTGCAGAAAGCAGATTTCCCTTCTGCTCAGGAGGGAATGATAGGCCTTTCATATACATTTCTGATTGTGTGTGTTTTGTCCTTGGAGATAATGCAGCCATCTGAGTTGGGTAGTGAATTTATTTTTTAAAGTTACTTTTAACATGCAAGGTGCATATGTGTACAGGAACTGAATTTGGTTGTGAGTCCTGTGATTTAAAACTTTAGAATAACAGGCACAGTCTTCTGGGAGATCTGAACATCTGCAACCCTTAAATAACCCAGGTATTAAAATAATAAATAATATAATTTAAATAATATTATATCACATGACATTCAGCATAAAAGCATGGAACACCTTGCAGGGCCTGGAAATAATTTTATCTGAATTGTCATGGAAGGTAAAACTGCTGCTCTGATTGAATAGCCATTGCAACTCTAGAATATTATTTTTAAAAAAAAGATTTGTGGATTTGTTTCTTTAAAAACTCAGAAAATGATTTAAAATATGTTTATTCTCATTAAAACAGAACCTGAAGGTATGTTTGTTTGTTTACTTGATTTTTTTTTTTTTTTCATTAGAACTATTTTGATGGAAAACTTTCCCCTCAAGGGAAAATGCCTTGGATTGAATACAATCACAAGAAAGTATCTGGCACTGAGTTCATTATTGACTTTCTGGAAGAGAAGCTTGGAGTGAATTTAAATAAACACCTTGGTCCACATGAAAGAGCTGTTTCCAGAGCTGTGACCAAAATGGTGGAGGAGCACCTGTACTGGTAAGTTTGCATGGCAAAGCTGGCTGTGTTCCTGTGCTGTCAGATGTGTCCCTGAGCTTGGGCTTCGACACAAATGCTTCTTTTCTCTTGCAGAAACCTTGGGTACCCAGTTATTAACTTCACAACTCTCTGCATCCTAGGAAACTGCTGCTCCTGTGGTGGTATGAGCCTGGGATAATTCCCTTGAAAAGCTGGGCTGTGTAGGCAAGGTGAAGTGAGACCCTTTGACTGCAGCTTTGTAGAAGGAAGCAGCAGTGGGATGCTCCTCTGTTCAAACTTCTCTATAGGAGCAGCCTTGTTAATAAAGACCAAAAGATCAAGGTGGCTGAATGTGTTTGTGGTTTGTGGGGCGTAGAGGAATGAATCCAGTGTTTGTGGTTAATCCAGAATATTGTTTTCTTACTTTTACTGATTTTAATTATGTGTGAATGATTGCAGTATGGATCACTGCCTTTCCTGTAACACAGGTTTCTCTTGTTGATATGGATTGTTGACAATACTGCCCATTGATAATGTCCAGTATTAGTCACAGTATCCTGAGAAGCTGAAGTATGTATATGAAAATAGAATTAGAACCTTTCTGTGACTTTATGCATTTTACTGACACCTTTGAAAATAATACCTGTGATTTCCTCTGTGCTTTACATTTCTGTCCTTAAGTACCATTTCCAGTTTGGGCGTAGAGGCATCAGGTGGGCATGCACCTTGGAGGCTGCATTTGCTGCCTTAGCAAGCACAAGGCTTTCTCCCAGTAGTTTACTTTCTAGTATGCATTTAAGTCCTTGCTACACTAAGTTTTGCATTTATGTTGCACATTTTTTTCTTCAAAACAGTGTGTAATTTTTAAATTGAATGTATTTACCTGCTTTTTCTTTCACCTTTTGATTGAAGATCAGCAGCAATATGTATACATATAGTTCTTCAAATAATCTTTAGTGTCTCCTGAGAGAACAATTTTAGCACTCAGTAATTAGAATATTGAAGTGATTTGGCTTAGAAATTAAATCTTTGCCTTCCAAGAAGTATGGCCTTCACCAATTGTACCCATCTGCAGTGTCATAGCCTCCCAAACATGATACAGGCAGCCTGTAAGTTAACTTTTTTTTTGGTTCATTTTTCCACCCTCAGTTATTACAGCTGCCAAAGTGAGGATGAAGCCTTTTAGTCCTTTACTGCTTCATCTCCTTGCCTTAGTGTCAGTTGTTTTGTGGTTCATAGATTTAACTGTGTTAAATGTATCATTACTGATGGCAGGCTCATACTGCTGTTGTGTCCCAGTTACAAAGTGCTTTCCTCTGTGAAGCTGTTGTCCATCCATCTAGGCTCCCCTGGAGCTGGCTGGGCACTGCTGGACATGACATAGGCAAATGTGGAATACAGGTATTGCAAATTCAGCCACTAGTCCGGAGAGGGGCACCTGTTTTAACAGGTGGACAAAATTACATCAAGAACAGAGATGTGCATACCTGGCTGTGTATCCCTGTTGCTTTTCCTGTGTAGTCACACAGAGCTGAGTTCCTCCAAGGCATGTATTTTTGCTGCAGTGCAAAAATGTCCCTGTGGCTGTACCAGAGGCTTGATATGTTGGTGAGGTTATACCTTGCAGATTCCTTGTAGGCAAAGCCTGAGCCATGAGGTGTTGCAGTTGTACTGCTGTAATTCCTGGAGAACAACTTTGAGCATCCCGTACTTACACCAAAATCAGGCTTTCACTGTGTAGGACCATATTTCTCCTTGACAGCATTGCATCTGTGGTTGTGGGATCCCTTCACATCTGTCCCTGAACCTTCCCACTTGAAGCTTAGGGTTTTTTCTTGGTCTCCTCATATCCCATGGTGAGGAATTTGAAACAGTGATTTCCTTTCTGCAGAATAAGGTATATAAAACCAAGCCTCCAAAGCAGTGATACAGTGATTCCTACTGTTTCATTGCCAGCAGCATGCAAAGTAGCTTCATCATAAATAAGTAATACTGTAGTAATTTATTGGACAAAGAAGAAAAGTACATCCTGTGGTGTACTGTCTCTGGGTGGAGCTAATCCTGGTGGATGCTCAGCATTTCCTCTAGAAATATTTAGTTTTGCCTAGGCAGTGGCTCATCTTCAGCAGTCACTGCTGTGGCTGGAGCTGGGAGCAGTGCGGGGCTGTTGAGAACCTCAGCCTCTGGACACCTTCTCTCTGCCCTGGGCTGTGGCACCTGGCAGGGCTCAGGCAGGAAGACAGCAAGTGAGCATGCCTGTTTCCATGCTGGGGTTACACCATATCTCTGAGATAAACAAGACTGATTTGGAGCTGGTGCTGGAGCTGCAGTCCCTGGAGAAGGCAGTAAGCCATTAAGCTTTTGCTATGTTTAGTTGGCAAAAGAAAAAAAGTCCTCTAAGCTGAATGGGTGTTGAGGCGAGCCAGCAGTGAAGAGATGGAAATGAAATAATTTTGTGACTCTTACCCCAGGACCTGGATCCAGTGCAGACCTCTGTCGTTTGCTGTAGGCTTGCTCTGAGTTAACTTCACTGCCTGCAGTGAGCCGTGGACCCCCAGAAACCAGTGGGGCACCCACAGCCACCTTTGGGGAATGTGTTGGGTTTTTGGTGTAACTGCAGCACATTTGTGGAATCAGACCTCTGATTAAGAGAGGTCTGATTCTCACTTCCTTCTGGAGCTGGCATGCCGGGCTCAACAATACTGCTGGGATTTGGGCCAGGCATCTCCTGGGTGCCTGTAGGGCTAGCAGTTGCTGTGAGATGCTTTCTGTCACTTCAATCTCAGGAGACAGATCTTAGGTTGGTGACACTAATGTGCTTAGTGAGAACATAAAGCCTTGAATATTCGACTTAAGAGGACTAATCCATTAGATTGGTTGAGCTGTATTGTCAAACACAGCTGTGGTGATTTATAAATAGGTGTATATGTGTGTGATTTATAAATATGTGTGTATGAATATATACACTTGCAAATAATATTTGACTTGTTTCTTGCTTTGTCTTTCAAGAAGCAAGCATCATATGTGATGAATGCTTGAAGTACAGGAAGAGCATAATATGAGAATACAGATGAATCTGACTTTGGTCAGTATTCAGACTTGCCAAGTGTTAAAACATAAAATATTTTTATAATGTAAATATGTGTAAATACATCAAGCCAATTTTAAGAGTAGTGTCTCTCCTACTGCTAACAGTGATGAGGCTTGAATGCTGCTGGTGGTTTAAAAGCCAGTTGCTCTGAGAAGTTGCACAGAAGGTGGGGTTTCTACAACTGATTGTGGAATTAATTTGTTATAATCCTTTGTATATGAAGAAATTCCGGTCTGCACAGGTTCAGATAGGAAAAATAACCCCTTGTTCACATCCTTGTGAATGCTTTCCCCTTGCCTTGAAGTTCAGACAGTTTTGAGATAATCAGGGAAGCTGCTGTTGAGCCACTTTCTTCATCTCCTTGCCTGATTTATGTATTGAGGCCAAAGCTGCTGTTACATTTAGACTTCGGATTTACTTCACCCCCACAGCATTGCTCTTTAATGCATTGTTGTTTTATTTATACTCTAAGATTTGTACAGATGTGCTGGCACAAATGAGAATGGTAATGTTTCCCTAAATGCTCCGGTCAAGCTAATATTTAAAATAATTACATCATCCCATAAATACTTACTCCAGTGTAAAATGTATAGTTATGCTGTACTGAAGAGGAGTATGTAGACTACCCAATTTCTGGCATTTCCTAACCTTTTGTAATAATTGATAATACTCCACTAATGTAATCTGAATATAGGAGTGATGAGTGGAATTAAATGCTGAGAAGCATATTTTTTGGCAGAAAAAAAAAAATGATCCTTTGAATAGAATTCTTTTAACAAAGTGCTTGTAAAGCCAGTTTTAAAAGTGTTTTTAACTCTCCCTGAATCAGAGCCTACTTTTTTCCTTGTTTTATCTACTCAGAACTGTAACAGTTCGGAAGTAAATTCTGTGATTGTCTATTTATGCCTTCATTGCCCATGTAAATTTGAGATATGGGACATGTAACAATTCTGCTCATTCAAAGGGACGAGCAGATGTCTTAAAATTTGTGCTTGACAGTTTAGCCTAAGCAGAATTACCTAAATCCTGTGTAGTGCTCTGTCCTAGTCATTAAACACCTGGTCTGATTTCTGCCTCTTCCAGACCCAAAGACCTTCTCTCCCAGGACAAGCAAGTGAGCTCTGGGGAAATGTATTTTTGCATTGAAGTATGGGCCAATTAGCTTTATGGGAAACCTTGTTCATTCTGTTTTATGAAATTAAAACAATTCTGGACATGGTTGATCACTCTTGGTGCATTGCCAGCTCACTGGTGTGGTTGGAGTGAGCAATAATGATGGCAAGTCCATAGGGCCAGGTTTAATCTCGTACAACTGGGGTGACTTAAAAAACACTGCTGTGGAATTCCTATGTCCTTTTTCTGTTTTGTTTTGACTTCTTTTTCGTATTGCCCTTCTCCAGGCCAGGCCTGTTGTCCAAAGTAACTAAATTGTAGTGCAGAGTTGCCAGATGAAGCAGGTCAGGTCCATCCTGGGGAAGGAGGGTCTTTGCAGCAAGACAGAGCAGTGCTTTCAGATAGCAAGTGCTTCTTACCTTATTCAAATAATAAATAATAACTTAGAGATTAGGAGAAGAACTCATTCGGAGCAGCACTGTGGAGAAGAACACTGTGGGGGCTCTGGTGGATGAAAAAATGGGACATGAGCCAACAGTGCGAGATGTCATCCTGGGCTGCATCAAGAGAAGTCAAGGGAGGTGATTCTCCCCTTCTGCTCTGTGTTTGTGAGACCCCACCTGTTTCCAGCTCTGTAGTGCCCAGCATAAGAAAGATCTGCACCTGTTAGAGCAGGTCCAGAGGAAGCCACAAAAGATGATCAGAGAACTGGAGCACCTCTCCTGTGAAGACAGGCCGGGAGAGCTGAGGTTGTTCAGCATCTGGAGCAGAAGGCTCCAGGGAGACCTCGTTGTGGCCTTCCAGTATTAAACAGGGCTTATAAGAAAGAGGGAGAGTGACTTTTAACATGGGTAGATAGTGATAGGACAAGGGAGAACAGTTTTAAACCAAAAGAGGAGAGATGTAAATTAGGTGTTAGAAAGAAGTTCTTTACTCAAAGGGTGGTGAGGCACAGGTTTCCCAGAAAATTGTGGATGCCCTATCCCTGGAAGTGCTCAAGGCCAGGCTGGATGGGACCCTGAGCAGCCTGATCTAATGGGTAATATCACTCCCCACGGAGTAGGCGTCCCTGCAGTGGACATCTAGTTGGAAGTAGATGATTTTTAAAGTCCCTTCCAGCCCAAGTCATAGTATTGTAATTGTTTCCTAGTGTTCACATCAAGAGTTTTTCCTATTCAGAGCTGTGCCTGCTGAAGAGACCTTGTCCTTTGCCAGGCCAGTCAAACATGACTAGTGCAACATTCTGCTCTATGGAGTGCCCTTATGCTTTCAGGCCAGCCTTCTTTCCATTTGTTTTAAATCCTGCTTTACTGCTGTTCCTGGAACAGTCTCACACCACATCTTCCAGACAAAGTCAATGCTTTAGGAGTTTCAGTAGCTCTTTACTGCTGCATTTGTTGGCTTCACATTCCTCCTGTACTGCTGGTGCCTCTGCTAAATCTGTCTCTGATTAAAACTTTGCATTGCTGGAACCTGCTCAATGACTTGAGTTCATCAAGTTTGAAAAACCAGGACTGTGCAGAACACCCCATTCTAAAAGTGGTGTGGAAGCATGTGAAATGTCAGCAGGATGCTTTCGTTATACACTGCTGGAGGTTGTGGAATAAGCTGTTGAGGGTCAAAGCCATCAGTAGCAGAGCAGGAACATTTTTGTTCTTCCTTGTTTATACATTTGCAGCAAAGCCTGTTCACACCTCACTGTTACTGACTTCAGTGAAACCAGTTAGAGCAGAATGCATTGAACTGCAGTGGACAATGTGAGCTTGATAAAATGTACATTATCAAAAGAAGTCACAGGAGTTCTCCAGGAGATACTGTTTTTTTTTTTTTTTAAACTTTCCTTTCTTGAATTAGGTGAATCATATCAGCACTAAGGAAATTCTGTGGAGTTGGAAATATGTACAGTGATAAAACTGAAGTCATATTCCAAACGAAAACAATGAAGCCTTGGAATGGCTTGGATTGGAATATGTGTATCAATTCCCAGTGTTTCTGCAGACTTTCTGTGTTTATCTTGTCTACTTTGAGATGCCTTTAGCTGTTTTTCCAGCAACCCTTGAACTTAGTGACAAAAGTTCATCTATATGGTCTTCTTGGTTTATTTGTAATTTCTGAAGATGCTGGATATTAAAAAAGTTAATGTTTCTTTTTTCATAGGTTTCTGGAGCAAAACATAAAGATGTGTTTGCCTGTAATGTTAATAAATAACAAAATCCCATGTAGGTAACAATAATATAAGCTGATGAGACAAATTATATAAAAAGACTTTTAAAAAGATATTATTTGCCATTCAATAAAGCATGGAATGCAACAGAGTCCTTTAGAAATGTCTCTCTCATAAAATAAGCATTTTAAAGAGAGGAAACTGTATAGGAGAAAACCAACTCAATAACCACCACTTCTTAATTTTTTATATTTTATTTTTAAAAGATCATGTTATTCTTAGTTTCTGAATAGAAACCATCTGAAAAATTAGTGCTTCAGTATTTATGTTGGAGCAAAGTTACTGCTTGCCTAAGTGTCAGCAGTATAGAAGGGAGAAAGGTTGGTGGAAAGACTGATTTTTTGGGGGGCTGTTTTGTTGTTTTGCCCAGGTCTGTGCAGTGAGTCGTCTTTAGCTAATAAATGCATTTTGTTACAAGAGTTTAGCAGAATTCTGCAGCTTTTACTTTGTATTTCAACATGAATCTTGTTTTCTCCTGAAGTGAGTCGTGATTTAATGAGAGAATAAGCACTGGGCAGTCTGCCTAAGTACTGTAAAGTGGGTTTGCTCTGCTGGCACTCCGAGTTGCCTCAGTCTGCTGTTTGTGGAAGCTACCTCTCCATCAGGGCAGTGAGTGCTCACCTGCCTGACCTCTGCGCCAGCCTCTGCTGGGTGGTGTTGGGCTCTCCAGGGATTACACTGCTATAACTTGTTTCTGCATCCTTCCAGGACTTTAGCTTATTGCCAGTGGGTGGAAAATCTTCATGAGACGCAAAAGATGGTTTCGCTTTTTGGCCCCTTCAGCGACTTGCTGAAGTGGATCTTCTGCCATCTGACCAAAGGAATTGTGAAGCGGGAGATGTACGGCCATGGCATCGGGCGTTTCTCGGAGGAGGAGATGTACACGCTGATGGAGAAGGACATGCGGACTCTGGCAGGCCTCCTGGGTAAGGTACAGCGAGTTACGGTGCTCTGTTCGCAGCCCCTCTCTCCACGGGGTGGAACTGACCTCCAGTGCTTCCTGACAGCTTGATCACACACAAATAATCTCATTTTGGCAGAAAATAGAGGCTGTCATTTAGTGCCTTCCTTGCTCTGGCAGAGACACTGTTTTCATTTCCCACTGTTTGCTGCCAAATTGTGTGTCTAGAGGCATAAGAGGCTTCCTTCTTTGAGCATGGAGTATGTGTATGTACAGCATCAAACAGCAGTGGCCTGCTGTTTTGGAAGAGCATTTAGCAAGATGAAATTAGGAAAATGCAGTGTTTAGTTCTGCAAATGAAACCTCTTATTTATACCTTCTTTGTGCGCTGGGGCTTGTGTGTTTTTCATTTTTTGTTTCCTAGTTGTATTTCCTTTCCCGTTTTTTATTTGTGGCTGTTTGACAGATTGCTGTGAGGCTGCCATTTGAAAACCCTTTGCAGATGTTATTTTGTTGAGCTGAACTTCATTGTCTTTGGTTGGTGTCAGCAGCTTTATTCAAAGCTCCCAGTAGAGATGGCTCTGTGCTGTCAAATAGGTGTGTTTAAGATTCTTGGTTATCTTGGGTGGATCCCATACAATTAAAGTTGACTTCACTTAGCTAGAATTACACAAACCTCATTTCTGTTGTGTGGCTCAGGTTGAAATATGCACTGGAACTGTTTTGCACTGTGCTTCTTGCTTTCTGCTCCACTGAGAGCTAAGCATACTGTGCATCTGTGTGACTTGCCTTTTGAGGAATTGCTGTAGTGCAGGTTGTCACTTTCTTTGAGCTTATGTCTCCCTTGTGCAAGAAACCAAGAGAGATGGTACCTGTGTGTTTTTCCCTGTGACAATTGCTTTAAAGAGGTGGCTGAGTGGAGGACAGGAGGATGCCTCCCTACCCTGTGCTCCAGGGGGACATGCTCTAAAGAGACATGCTATACAGAGACAAGTGTGGAGTGGATGACGGAAACAAGCTGGGGAGAGCCCAGCAGAAGGCAGAAGCTGAAGCTTGCTGAGAAAGGGTAGAAAAAAACATGCCTCTGGACTTCCAAGCTGTTTTGGAAAGGAAGGTGTTTGCAGTGGACCCAGATGTAGAGTTTTCTGTAACTTTGTTTTCTGAAACAAACCTGTTGAGTTGCTGGATTGGGAACAAGGTGGAAAAAAGCCCATGAAGTGCATGGACACAGTGGGCAAGGGGAAGATTTGTTGACAGCTCCTCTTTTGACAGCACTTTCTTATGCTGCCTTTTGTTTGTTAACAGAAGCAATTATTTATTCTAGTGCCTCTTCAGAGAAGATCTGTTGTTTGGAGATTAAGAAGTTCCTTTTCTTTGAGAGGGAAGAAGGGAGGGAGCAATTTATTTTAGAAGAGATCTGGTCCTCTTACCTACTGCAGAGCTGTGGCCAGCTCCAGGTGCTCTCCTCTGTGGGACTACTGATACTGTAGTTTTGAGATTGGCTCTGCATGGCTCCATGTTCCTCATAAGGAGTGGGGTTGGGACAGGAGCTGGAGCAAGTTCAATCTGTGACTTAGTAGCTCAGCAAAGCCCCCTGGTTCTGGCTAGACAACTCTGTCAGGCTGAAAGGAGTGGCAGTGGATATGTCTGTGCTAAAGTCATCCCTGTCTACCAAGAGTGAACAGAACCTTCAAGAGAAAACCAAAACGTGTGCCTGAGTACCTGTAAAAGTATCTTGATTTGCTTATTTCTCTGGAGTGTATACTTATACTCAGATTGGTAAGATTTCAAGTTCAAAGGGATCATGTAATCATCTAGACAGATCTCTGTGGATCAGACTGCTTGCATGCTGTCTTGAGGCCTGTGCCTTTTTGCTGGCTTGGGGATGGCTTTCTAAAAGCCATCCAGTTTTAATTACGACATTTCAGCAGGTGGAGGTACCACCATGTTTTGCTGACAGATGTTAGTCACTCTCTAAATCTCTTCAAAACTGGACTTGTTACAAATGAGAGTTTGATTCTAGCCTGCAGAAAAATGCTCTTCCTACTTCTTTCTCCCTTCCTGGATGGCTTGGATCATCTCCCTGTGAAGGTAAATGCTATCATCAGTCTCTGGCTTCTGTGGAAAATGTACTGGAAATCCTCAAGCACTTCTTCACTATATCAAATTTTTAATTGTATTATACATATGTTACCAGCAGAGTTTTTCTTCTTATTGTTGTTGAGAAGGTGCCTGTGTGCATCAAAAAGCCTTGATGGGCGTTCGCTGTATTCCTGTTATGTTAATATACCAGCTGAATATTGTACATTTTTTTCATCTTCCCCTCTGAAATGGATGTCAGATTAGTCAGTGTGCAGTTACATGAATCATTTTATTTTCCCTTTTGATTATTGGTGAGTTTGTCTACTTTTCTGTAATTGCCTTAATTTTCATTAACATCACTATGCTCATGTTTTCTCCAGCCATCTGTTTATGGTAGGGTCTAGTAACTGTGGCCTTGAGGTGACATCCTGGAATGGGGACAGGAGATGGGATGAAGACTTCCAGCCTGACAAGAGGCTCCCCTGTTTCAAAGGAGGAAGGAGAAGGCAGTCAGTCAGCCTACTGCCTGCACAATCTTTGTGAGATTTTCCTCCATATATATATACCAAGTGTTTTCCCAGAACAGAAAGTAGTTGAGATTTTGGCTGTTATCTTAAGAGCTTAAAAATGATGCCTATGGTGCAGAATAGCTGCACATACCAAACTGTAGCTGTCAGCCATCAGGAATATCAGATTAATGCTCCCTTTTTTTTAACAAGGACCATTCACGTGGGAACAAGAATAACTTTTAATTCCAAGAGCTGCTTCCAGAGAATGATAACTTTGCATCTGTCAGTTCTTATGACATTAATTTTGACATTCCCAATCCCATCTTTGGTGCTTTTTTATTTTCTTCATTTTTATTTCTGAGAATGATTTTTCTGTCTCTCTTATACCCATTTCCCTGACAGACTCCTCCAGATCTTATAAACATGGAAATTGGAACTAATCCCACTCTGATGGATCAGCCTGTCCCATTGGTATCACCTTTCTCTCTGTCCTGCAGTCTTTAAACCACAAATGTAATTTCCTTGTATTGCAGCAGTTTCTTACTGTCTGTTAATAGTGTAAGAAAGTGTGGGGAATGAGCACATGAATTATCAATATATAAAAATACACATTTTTGTAATTGTTTAGAAGAGGTAAGTGAGTGACCATAAATCAGCTCTCTGTCTCTCAGGCTCTTTGGTAGATGAGGATTTTGAGCAGGGAGTTGCAGGCCAGCAGCTTCCTGAAGTGGATTTTGAAAAACATTTGATGCTTTGGGGGAGGGCAGGGGTGCTCAGAGCTGGAAATTCAGAGGTCGGACTAACCTGGATCTGAGCCTCTAAAGTTAGTTAAGTGCCCTGTAGCAGCCTGCAAGTGCTGTACCTGCCTCTGTGGAAACGTGCAGGCCTGTCTCCCACAGACCTGCTTCTTGCTGGGGTTTCTTGACCCACTGTTGAAGTAGCTGCTTTTGAATCCTCTGGTGCATGCATTTGTAAACAGTGGAGTTGTGTACTTCCAAATTGCTAGGCAGTACAAAGTTGATGCAAGTCCAGTGTGACCAGGTGATTTAATTTCTGTTGGATTAGCCAGGGGATGCAGAGAGGTGTTTGAGATGATCAGTACTATGGCAGCCTGGATGTGACAGACCCTGTGTAATTTTGCCTAAAAACAGACACAGAGATACCTAGTCTATCAGAAAGTCTTCTGGACTAAAGTTGCACTGGAAGTTTGAGAACAGATTGGGAATGGTGGAAGAAAATGTGCACAGATGCCATATTTTGTGGAGCAGCATGACTTAAAACCAGATTTGGAGTTATAGGATCCCACAGTTTTATTTTCTCCTCTTGCTCTTTGTTTCCATGCACCTGAAGGTGTGGGGTGTTGTGCCTGGGGAACCAGAGGGGTGGGATGGTTTAGCCCTCACTCAGAGCCTGATTTAGTTGTAGCAAGATGGAAATGGCAGTGGAAATTCCTTCCCAGCACATCACTATGGATTGAGTCTCAAGACCCAGTTGTATGGTGCTAAATTTCTGGTGCTGGCATATAACTGTGGTTTAGGGACCAGTTTTTGAGCTGTGTTTGAGATTGATGAGTGTTTGGTGTCAGATAAATACAGAAAAGACACAACATTTACCGTGTACAGAATTTTCAAACAATAAATTGATGGAACTGTGGAAGAGCTGGAGAGAGTTAACTGCTTGTTCAAATGATATCTGACAGGCCGGAGAAGGTTATTGTTACTGGATATTCCTGAGCACTGTTTTGCTGTGCTCTAGTGCAGGGGATTGGCAGCATTCCTTGTACTATACACTGGAATTTGATGCATTTTACACTGGACAGTTCCTCTGGAGTTGCTCAATAAACCTAATATTGAATAACCTGCTGAATTACAGGCAGCTCGGAAGAATGTCCTGGGGAGATGGGATAACTGGATTTTGAGAATTCAATTAGGTACCACATTTCACAGAGTTAATAGCACTTTGGGCCAAGGCAGGAGCAGTGCAACCAGCTAACCTGACCTCTGCAATACTTCATGTTTCACTGTGTGCTCTGTGCCTGGTCTTTGTTCCAGATCTTCTGCCTGTGATGGGAAAACAAGTCTACAATGGATGTTTTGTTGCAAACAGTGGCTTTGAAGCATGTATTTTTTTCCCTGTCTTAGTTACCATTCTGCTTGTGCTGTAGTGGCCATTTAGGACCATCATGATATTGGGGTGCCCAGAGAAGTAAGCAGAACTGCTGTGAGGAGCAGACATGTCCCTCCACTGTGCCAGGCCAGTCCCAAAGGGCTGCTGTTTCACTTAGTGCTTGACATGCCTCTGATTTGTACCTGTCAGGGGTCAGTGGGGATGAGGGCACTGCCATGGTGGTGTGTGAGAGCACCTGTCCAATCCTGCCTATGGCTTTGTCCTCTTCCTGGAGATGCAGGTTATTTCTGAGCAGTTGCTGCAGGTCTGACTGGTGCATCCATTTCATCCTGAACAAATAGGGAGAAAGAATAGATTTGGGTGTGACTTTTCTTTTTCCAGCTGATAGGCTGAATAAATTGAACCTGGATCTGCATGGATGAGAGGTAAAGGGTGACCAGCTTCTTTAAGCAAGTTCATGATTTTGCATTGTGGTTGAGCAGCTTTGGGTTTGCACCAAAGACAAAATTGGTGTTTTCAGGCATCTTGCAGCTGCAGAGCAGATTTTAAATGCAGCAGAACGAGTACAGTGTGTGAGTGCTGCCAGCTGTGAGGAGCAGAGGAGGTTCCTTGGCCAGTGGTGACTCTGTAACTGGCCTGGTTATAGAAGTCTTGAACACAGGGGCAGCTGATTTCACTTACTGAACTCTAGAAACAGCTTTAGAATCCCTGTTTTTGAACAAGTGAACCTTTTCATTGGAATGATTTCAGTAACATAAATATGCAAAAGGCAGAACTGTGATTTTTTTTTTTTTTTTTATTTGGGGAACAGTGACAGCCAGTCAAGAAATATTTGCTGTTGTATTTACAGGTGACAAGAAGTACATTATGGGATCAACTGTTTCCACTGTTGATGCCACTGTCTTTGGACATCTGGCACAGGCAATGTGGACATTACCAGGGACTCGACCAGAGAGACTAATCAAAGGTAAGAAAGCTTAAGTGATCTCTGAGCTCTTGGTGGCATTTTCCACGTTTAAACTTGGAGTGCCTTGGAAGGACATTTTGAAGACTGCAGTACTTCAGCAGACTGTTCTTGCCTTTGATGTAGCATTTGTACCCTGTAAGGTTGTTTTCTCTTAAAATTCTTTGTTTTCTTTTTCATGTTCTACACAGTAATTGTTTTTATTTCTGTACTTGATCTTTTCCCTGTTTAACGTGGCAAAGCCTTAAAGCTTCTAAGGAGTGAATGCTGGGTAATGTATGAGAAAAAAGAAGAGCAGCCATTAGGCAAATTCAGCTGAGCTGAGTACTTTCCTTGATAGTAGAACTCCAAGTACTATTGTCTCACTGAAATTACAGCCTTTGCTGTTCCTGAAGGTGCCAGGCAAGGAAGAAATACAGCTTGGCTTTGGTGTCACTTTGCTTTTGCATGAATTGGAAGCCGACATACTCCTCATCCCCACAGAGAATTGTTTTTTTATTTGGTTCTTTTTTGTGGGGTGATATAGATGTTAAAGTATCTTTGCATCCATTTTCATAGTAAATCCACACAGCATGAGAAATGGGAAGAGCTAAGGAGGAAAAGAATGTAAAATAGTGCAAAAGGAATGAATCTGACCTGTAAATCCACTCTGTGCAAGACAGCTCTACTAAACCTGTGGTGAAGAGGCACAGGCTTACTCTTTTCCTCAGATAATGAGCACTTGTGATGAGGATATAAATATTGGCTATGCAGTTCTTCCCTTTGATGTCTGGGGCATCACAGCTAAAATTCTGAAGGGCTCATGGCTGTCTAGAAGGATTACTATGCTTGTTGAATTAGTTCATCTCTAATGAAAATAAATAGAAGATAATGGATTGAAATACCCAAGCAGTGTGATTGATTCTCTGTACCTGTCAACCTACTTATGCTGTCATGAGTACAGGTTTTACATACACATCACTTTCTTCTTTGAGTTTTTTTATGGTTTGTTCTGGAAGCATAAATGTATTTATAAACAAGGCATAAGATACTAAGGCTGGGAGCTGTAGGAGTGAGCCAGTGGCCATATTAAATGTGAATTTATGTTGCAGTCAACGCTGCCATCTGGTGGTGAAAGCCCCACATTCACTGTATTTAATAAACATACTGTGCTCTATAAGATCAAATTCTGTCTTGTCTTGATTTCTTTTTGTAGAGGTTTAATTTGGGATACTTACGTTGCTATTTGCGTGAACATGAATTTGTGTTTATTCCTGTGTAACCCTTCTTGTTGTATGTGGTTACATTAAAGTTAAAAACAGCTGCTAAGAGGATTGATGGCATCTTAGAATTTTGAAACTTCTTTGGAAAGTCCCTACACAGTTTGTTTCCAAACACAGCTAATGTGTTTTTGCATCATCAGGTAAGTTAGAGCATTATTGGCTGGATGTATTTACTGAAGTCTGTTGTGTTGTGTTGCAGGTGAACTGATTAACCTTGCTATGTATTGTGAAAGAATAAGGAGGAAATTTTGGCCAGAATGGCACCATGATGATGACAACACTCTGTATGAATCTGAGGAAAGCAGCGAAGCAAGCAAGACTTACTCCCCTTTGCAGGACTTCAGTTTTTATTCAAGGACAGAAACATTTGATGAGGAAGGGAACAGTATTTCCCAAACCCCTGACACAGATTACACTGGACATTCCCTCTTTGACTCGGATGTGGACATGGATGAGTACAGAGATCATGAACAATGCAAGTGAGATGTACAAGTGTCTCCCATTGTGCAGATAAGCTGTTTCTTGGGATCACTCTGATTTGTTTTCTCCTTCAGGTCAGGAAGAGGTTTATACCACTTTGGAATAGACCATTGTGCTTAATTCAGCTGTCACATACTGCTTGGACTATTTCAACCGTATTTTGTTTTGTGTAATTGTTCAGGTGGACCAAGGTAAACACATTTAAAACACACGTGGGCAAACTGGAGGTCTAGAGGGCAGCAGGACCTTTCAACCTATTTTTGTTCAAAACCAGATCCCACATCAAAGTGGGACGAACTTCTGGGAAGTGGAGCATTTGTCACAACTGGTTTGTGTTGTTATCTTATCCTTACAGCAACGGGTTGAGGACAAAAATGGAAGAGGTATGACTGGCACAGTTTTCTTCCATGGGAGAAGATGATGGATGCTGTAATGAAAAGGCCCTGGCAGTGTTGGTGGACTGCGATGCCAGTATAAGCCAGTGGTGTGCTGAGGTGTATCAGATTCATGCAGCACCCTGGCCTGTATCAGTAGTAGTGTGGCTAGGTGATTGGCCCCCTGTCTCAGCACGAGTGAGGCTGCACCCCCAATCCTGTGTTCTGTTGTGGGCCCTTCACTACAAGAAAGTCATTGAGGTGCTGGAGCATGTCCAGAGAAGGACAGTGAAGCTGGTGAAAGGATCTGGAACACAAGTTTTGTGAGGAGCAGCTGAGGGAGCTGGGCTTGTTCAGCCTGGAGAAATGGAGTCTCAGGAGAGACCTTATTGCTCTCTACAACTGACTGACAGGAGGTTGTAGCAAGGTGTGGGTTGGTCTCTTCTCCCTGGTAACAAGCTCTGGAATAAGAGAATTGGCCTCAAGGTGTGCCAGGGGAGGTTTGGATATTGGATGTTGGGAAAAACTTCACTGGAAGGGTTGTCAAACATTGGAACAGGCTGCCCAGTCACCACCCCTGGAGGTATTTAAAAGCCACATAGATGTGGCACTTCAGGGACATTTTTTGGTGGTGGACTTGGTAGCCCTAGGCTAGCACTTGGACTTGATGATCTCAAAGGTCATTTCCAACCTAAAAAGATTCTGTGATTTGGCAAAGTTTCAGGGGAATTTTATTTGATGACTACCCGTACTTTGGGTGCATATATTACAGGGTCTGCAGGAAAGAACTGCTCCCAGTTCTTTTGGAGACAGTCAGGGAAGGATGGAGGAAAACATAATCCTGCAGAAAGGAACTGGTTACTGTTTCTTGTTCTTTGCAGAAGGTTGCTAGAATACTTTTACGCAGGAGGGAGATGTCAGTGTTAACTCATCTGGAATATGTGTTGGTCAAATTTCTTCTGTGATTTTGAATTATTATCATGTTTTTACTCCCTGCCCATGGCTGCTGTCTGCTATTTCTAGGCAAGACTAAAGAGCTGGGATTTGTTGCTAAAAGTCTGGTGTGTCTCAGCAGTGGGTGCTTTGTGTTCCTTACCAATAGACATGCCAAACCCATGAAGGTTGAGGTTTTAGTAGGCATGGGACACTGTAGTTGTAAGATGTTGTGGCCCAGGCAGTTGAATCCTTTATAGCTGCCTAGGGAGGTGCTTCAGGAGGTGCTGGACACTGCGCTGGCTTGCAGTGCACAGTCCCTAAATGTGATGCACGGGAGGAGGTGAGATGGGACAGTTCTCTCAGCACTGCCATATGTGTGGGGAAATTCAGATACTGAAAGCATGACCAGAATTTAATTTAAATTGCCTTTGCTGCCATATCTGTGGATCTGGATCTCAAAATGATTGCACAGGTTCTGACATGCTTCATGTTCATGTCTCCCTAAATGCAGGTTAGAGATGAGAATAAATCCATCGGATTTACTCACAGCTTTGAAGTTAAGCATTTACTTCAGTGTTGCTTGGCCATGATTAGTTGATTTTGGGAGAGAGAGAGAGAGCATATTGAACCTACTGAGCTGTTGTGTTTTTAAATATGCATATAAAATTGGGTATTTGACTGCAGAATTTGTTGGTGGCCTATTTTAATTATGACATTCTCAGTGACTTACAGTTAGATGAATCAGGATCCCTCAGCAAAATTTTTATAATGTGTTGGATGTGCCAAATGTTCTAGGAGCAGACAGGGCAGACAACTGCTTTGGGATGTTAATTGTTGGTAGTTGTAGTGAGCCTGGAGCTTGAAATAACTCCAGCACTCAAAGAATACCTTGCTCCCTAGGATCCTGGAGTGCCTCCTGCAGAAAAAAGCACCTTCTCTGGGGAAACTTGGGAGTTAGCCTTGGCTTTGAAAGCAGGGACACCTTTGTCTGCACTGAAACTCCAGGTCTGTTCATGCATGGAACCACTGCAGTGAGAGCTGACAAGTTTGGTGTAAATTTGCACCTGCTTCCACAATTCTTTAGGCATGTCCTTGAAGCCTTGTTCCAGTCAATGTTGTGGGCAAGTATCAATGGCAAAGTGAACCAAAACCGAGGAGGAAGGTACCATCCAATTACTTGGGACCCTTCTTAGGAAACTAAGCACAAAAATAGGGCACAAGAAGATAAGTCTTGGGCTTGAAAGCGCAGAGGTGATGGCCTGGGTAAATCCATGGCCAAGTCAGGAGAGATTTTATATGCAAAAATGTAGGTATTGATATTCTGAATAAAAGGAATCTGCATCAAAAAGCTCCTATTTAAAATCATTATCGTGTTGGAAATTCTGATGGAGATGTTCTCATTCATTTACTGATGCATGTTTGAAGGATGTGCTTTCTCCATTTGTTCAGCATTGCAAGGTGTGCTTGCAGCAGATGAGTCCCAGTCATTAAAAGACCATTAAAGGATGGTCAGACCTCTTTAAAAGGATTTAATCTGTGCATTTTCTTTTGGAAACTGTCTTGGTAAATTGTTGTGGGGAAACAAACAAACAAAAGTTTAAAAAAATAAATTAAAAAGTGTTCATTTATTTTGGTTTGCATGGGAAAAAAAAAGATGTGTTTTCTTAAAAAGGGAACAATTGTTTTTGACTTTCCAAAATTTTACTAAAAGAGCAACATTTTCTTAGCCCTGCAGTATTTTTTTTTTTTTTCCCATTCCATCATATCTATTTTTAATGTTAGTGCTGAGGGGCTGTACAGAACTAAAAATAGTCAGCATCTTAATTTCGTTTTGGTTTTTTCTTTCCTTTTTTTTCCTCCCTCACTGATCAAAATTGCGAGCAAGTCCATCGTAGGGATGCTGGAGATCCAGACTGTGCTGCTGTGGGGGTTGAGGGTCAGCAGGTGTCTCTGCAGCTATGAAACCTGGGACAGCTGTGGATTGCCATCTGCCTAGCAGGTGAGCTGGGATAGCAGCTTCTGCCAGGAGCTGGAGGCTGCTGGATGCCAGGACATCGTGTCTGAGGTGACACAGACCACAGAAGGTTTTTCCCTGGCTGGGGGTCCCTCTGCCACAGCCAGAAACTCACTGTGGGGTGATGTTAGGAAGGGTTCAGGGGCCACTGAACCTGGGTGGGACCCCTGCCCTGCTTATAAGCTGGACCATGAGCCCAAATCCTAGTGAGGAAACAGCACTGTTCCTCCTGGGTACTTTACCCTAAATACTGCCAAAGGCTGAGTACTGCCTTTGTGTTTCCATAGTGCTGCTTTAAAGGAATGAGTAATTGGTCTGCCCTTAATTTGGCAAATGGGAGTTCAAAGCAAGCCCTGCATTTCCAGTGGAGTTAGATTTGAAGCAGTCTGTTGTTTTTTTTTTCATGTGAATTGCAGTGTTTGACTGTGTGACACTCTGTCATGTCAGAAGGGATTTGTTTACCCCTGTCGGTCTCATTGGCTCTGTCAGCAGAGCTCACTGTTACCGAGTGGGGGAAACAGGCGCTGGGATGTATAGGTCCTACAGAAATCCTGCAAATGTGGTGTTTGATTTAAAAACCAAACTGAACCTGATGTTTCAGATCTGGAGGACTGTTTCCATCCAATTATAGCACTGCAAGTAACACATTTTGATCTTTAAAACCTTGGCAATGTCCCTCCAGATCTATATTCTCTTTGAAAAAATACTGCCTGAAATATTTCTGCAGCAACAGTTCAGGCACAAATTTGCTTTTGTCAGTGATGTCTGCTCAAGTAATCATGACAGTTTCATACTGTTTTCCTTGAAAGGCCTGTATCTGTCAGATGCTAAGCCTTACAAAATATTGCCTGCTGGAAAAGCGTGTTATGTGCAGATTTATGCAGGGCAGCTCACCAAGTGAAATTTCTGTGGCAGGGGATGAATTCAAGTGGGTCTTGTCCTTAGATGTTTGAATAAGAATTTGAAGCTGTTTTTTGACAAGTAGCTGTTTGGCCTAACTCTCCTTCCCTCCCCAAATACTGCGAAATTATGATTTAGGCATGTGATACTAATAAAGCAAATCATGCTCTCTAAATACAGAATTAAGTTGGATGGTCCAGTAGCTGGGCTATGGAAATGGGTACCCATAGGTGTGAGTCATGCCCGTTCCTCTCAGCAGCTGTGATCCGGAGCAGCACGCAGCCTGTACTGTTTAATCCCACGGAACCAGAGGTAACTCTGAATACTGCAGTGGCTTTCAGCAGTTGATCAGTGCTATGGGATATCCATGTATGCTGTGCCTTGGGTATTCCTTAGTGCTGGGTAGACTGTGCAGGGGCTTATTTTGGTAGCTGTGGCTCCTATGGGGCATCAGCCTGCTGTCATCCCGTGGCTGAGCTGCAGAGACAAGGGTCTGTTTGGAAGCGAGCCTTGGCAGTGAGCAGAGCTTTGAGCCTGCTGGTGAATGTGGGCTGTTGTATTGGTGTTCTGTGGAGGGAAGTTGTTCCCCCATGCTGCCCATGTGCATTTAATTTTCAGGCCAGTGACCCTAGTCTTCACAGCTTTGCCTTGGTGGAGAGAAGGGTTGCAACACAAATCAGCTCTGTCTCACTGGTTTGGGGCAGTCCTCTCTTTGATGGCCATTGGGGAGGGCTTCTTCTGTGTTCATTCCCTATGGAGCTGCCCCAGTGTGAAATACTTCTTAGCAGAGGTTTCTGCAGCTCTCTGAGCAATTTGGAAAGTTAAATGGTATTAGTCGTTGTACAGCACAGGAATTCCAGTCAGTGAAAACACCGCGTGTCTCTGCAGTGTTAAACCCTCAGTTCTGTGTCCTGGTTGCACCACTCCTGGCTTTTTCAAGGCCAAGGAGATCGTTATGGGCTTTTGGTCAGACAGCAGCATAAAAAGGTTTGTGGGATTTCATGTAATGATTTACACATTCAGCTCAACAAGTTAAAGCTGAAACATATGCTGTCAAAAGGCATTCAAGTCTTGTGGAATAAATAAAATCCTGCTCCACTTTGAAGTTGTTGACAAAAGTGCCATTTGCTTCAGCGGTGCCGGAGTTTCCAACGGAGCTTCCAAGTGACCCCGAAATTACCACTTCTCTCATTTCTGTCTAATTATACTAAAGTAAAATTTTGCTTTATTGGGGACAGTAAGGCAAACAAGATGTGACTGTTGTTCCTTTTTAAGCTCCCTAAAAAAAAGTGCTTTTTTTGTCTGCACTGGTCAGATTGGTATTTTCACTGGGCACTATGATTGTATGTGTTCTTCTCTCACTTCTTAATTTGTTCTTCTGACTTATCTTTCCTCAAATGTACAGGTTTTTATTTTTCAGGATACTTGAAGAATGCAAGTCCCAAAGACAGGGGTGTGCAATCCAGCAAGAATAAAGTATATGTAGATGTGTATGGGCAAGGGATATATCCAGCTAACTGCAGTGTACAAGGTTTAACTAACAAGATCAAGCAAAACATTTCTAAATGGGGACTCTGATGCTGCAGCTGCATTATGTTGTTTGTCTATGAACTACACGAGACATACGTTATTTTAGCACTGTTATTACTAGTTTATAAAGCCATATTTAAAATTGTACACTTAATTGTAACATAACTTTAAATTGTGCACTGTGTTGATCAATGTACATATATATGAAGATCTGTATATTTTGTCTTTATGCTGTATGTCATTGGTGTGTAAACTATAATGAGTGGATCTAAAATACCTTTCTGGTTCATGTCCTTATTCTGTGTCTGTGCTTTCTGTGGAGCTGTGAACAGCTGAGAGTTGCTCTCTTGAGAGTAGGTATTGCATGAAACTTTAATGACCAGCCAGTTAAGCCCTCATCTCCCCAGGCAAATACTTTAGCCACCAGCATTATTTGAATGGAGTCATTCTGTCACTGATCCCCTCTCCCCTTGACACTCAGGAAGGATTTCAGGGTGTAGCACAAGAGGAAGGACTGACATAAACTTGGGTGTGAGGAGGGGTCTCTGCTCTCCTCACTCTGTTTTTATGGCTACTGCTACCAGTGTGAAAATAAGTAATCCTGAGAAGACAGCTCTTGTCAGGAGTGCAGAAGCTTTAAGGTCTTTGATCAGAGCACTGTGGTAGCTAGTTTCACTATATCTTCAGCAAATGCAAGTCCTTAGCCAGGCTTAGTGTGCTGCCCCAAATGCAGCAGAGGGGCTGCATGACAGGAGATGTGACCTGGCTGGAACAAGTACAGGGCAACAGCAGGCAGACAGTAAAGGTGCAAAGCTATACACAGGTCTTTCAAACCTCACAGAGGCCTGACATCAAGTCCAGTTTCCTAAGTGATGGTGTCAGTGTTGCATTAAAAAACCAAAAAAATATCCCAAAACACCCAACCCAACCTACCAAAAATAACACACCCCCCTCCCCCCCCCAAAAAAAAGAAAAAACAAGTCAAGCCCAAGGCTGAAGTACCATTCTAGTAAATTTTTAGCTCCTTTCACTGCCTTAAACCTTTATGGTTGGTGAGGTTGTTCATAGACTTTTTCTCTCCATGAAGGCTAGAAATTTCAATGTGCTTAATAAACATGGAGGTCAGAAACATGCACCTATTGAAACATTAAATATTGCAAGCCTGGAAGAGCTGGTAGCCAAAGCAGAGTTCTGTCAAGTTCAGGTGTCTCTCTGTTCCACTGAACTTCTGTCTTGGCAAAATACTCACAAACTCTTGTTTATTCTCTACTCACAAAAACTTTAAATTGGGGCATGTGAGAAATATTCTGGATGCTACACAGTAGTTCTGGGCCATATGGGCACGCTCAGCTGCTTACTGCAGCTTTGTCAGTGGGAATTTGGTCTATTACAGTAACTGGTGGTAAACCTGATCCTTCAGAGTGCTGCCAAAAAGGTGAGGGTGGGTGCCTGTGTTCTCTGTGTGAGGAGATGGAGGCAGGCATATGGTCCAGGACAGCAACCCTTGGGAAACTGCCCAGATAAGTTCCCTGAAAAGCCATTTATCTATTGGCCAGATCCTGCATGGCAACGTCCCTACTCATTGAAGGGGGATTCGACTAGATGACCTGTAAAGGTCCATTCAACCCCAAACCCTTCTAATATTGCTCGTTTTCCATTGCTCATTTTTAAATTGTTCACAGCAGCTGGTCAGAGGTCTCTGCCAGCTTTTCCCTCATGCTGATGTCTGTTGTGAGATGGGCTCAAGGGTACAAGGTGGGTGCCCAGTATGTCCTGGGTGACCTGAGGAATCTGTGTAGAGAAGGCTGGCAGGATCCAGGTGAGACCAGGAGCAGCAGCTGGAGGCCAGACAGAGTTTCTACAGCATCTGAAATGATGGCTGAAGAGCTTCAAATAAATCCTATCTAAATGGAGTATCTAAAGGGAAAATTAAAGTGATGGTGGTGTTGCAACTAATTATTATTCAATGTTTATGTTGTGGTAGAGCCCAAATAATCCGGCCAGCATGAGTCCTTGCATGCAGTGTTCTTCAATGGCTCAGACTAACTACTGTGAAGTTTGCAGTCTAAGAAAAAAAAGGTGCAGCAAGAAAGAGAAGAGAAAGATAGTCTCAGTTCAGTGTAGGCTGTGCATTTAGCCATGGACATTTGATTTTATCTTAAGACTTTTCTAGGCTTCTCTAGTGCCTGAATTGTTGAAATCCATGAAGATCTGCTCTGAGTGGCCATGCAGCCTCAGGGCTCCTCAGGAGAACAGAAGTGTCTGCTGTTGGGTGAGCTGAACTGCTCCTGCTGCACTGACTGCGTGGCCCAGATCTCCATGGAGGACTGTGGAAGATGAACGTGGCTCAGGAGTGTGCCCTATGGTCAGACATCAAATTTAAAACCTCAATCCCAGGCTGAATCCCACTCAAAACCAGTTGTGTCTTTACTTGAAAGCCCAGTGATCACCTCTACTTTGATACTTCTTCTGGGCCATGATGTACCATTTCAGACAGGGGGAGTTGTTCAAGGGAACTTCAGACCCTAACACTGAGCACTGCATGGTTAGGAAATACCAGAGCTCCATTGCACACATGGTTTTAATGCCACCTCTTTTTGCATAGGTATGGACTGCAGATCTCATTTCTTTCTTTCTCTTACTGGGTTTTTTTTTTTTTTTTTTTTTTTTTTTTTTTTTTTTTTCCTTAAGACCTCTGCCTCATCTGGTGCAGGAGGTAGAGATTGATGAATTAATGACGAGCTGGTGGGGATTTCTTTTGAAATGTGAACTCCAAGCTTTACTTACTGCACAGGATTCAAATCTACAATGGAAGCAGAGTGATTAATTTCCTCATGAGCTTCTCTGTGGCAGTCATTACCATGGTTTCTGGGTGCTTCAAAAATACTAATAAGTTGATAAATGCAGTAATAGACAAGACTAGAAAGATAGAGTTGTCAAGAGCCTTGAAAATAAGTGCAAGGAATTGGAATTTGATATAGGAAGCGCCAGTGGGTGGACTCAAAGAAGGAAAGATATAAACAATAGGCATCAAAGAGTTTCTTAGTAGATGCAGTTTAAGTGGGTTAGAGGGTCATAGAGAAATGCTGATTAGGATGGAAATTGAGGGTCTAAAATAAAGACTTGTTTATCAAAACAGGGAGGAAATTTAAAGGAGAAATGTGATGCAGAAATAATAACATTTGGAGAGAGGACATTTGGAGAGAGGACACGTGGGCTGTCACCAGGCAGATGCAGTTTTTCTGTCCTTCACAGTAGACTCTGCAGTGGCTGAGGGTGGGCTAACCTTACAGACAGCAGTGAAAGGAGCTGAGTTTTCTCTGCTTAGGCCTGAAGGCTTTGAGGTTGGGCCCTGCTTTGCCATTGTTTGGAAGGCAGCATTTCTTTGGGAGCCACCTGAAGCATGGTTATTATCTAGTAAGCAGCTTTGATTTATCAACTACATCTATGCATAGGGAAATTGCCATAATTTCACATGCAGTGATTCACTGTGACAAAGAAAACCATAATTACCCGGGGTGCAAACTTCACCGCATGCTAATGCGGCTCCTGTTGCCGCGGCTTCTTGGCACTGTGAGTGCAGCACTGCAGAAATAGCCCGTGGAGCAGGGAAAGGTGATTGCTCCCAGGAGGATCTGAAGTACTTGGAGGTAGAACACCAGGCTCACTGTTGCTTGGGAGACCCAGGGCTGAACATAGGAAAGGTTGTCCCTACCCCAGCCTTTCTCTACGCCCAGCCCTATTTTTGGTCCCGCCACTGAAGATCATCAGTGATTCACTGTCACACAATGATTCAGAAGGGGAAAATGCGAAGGTTTGCTGGTGAAGGAAGCATCACTGTGAAAGCAGGTGGCTCCCAAATGTGTGCATGTTTTGATAAAGCAGGGGGTGAAGTTTGAGCCTTCTCTCTCCTGAGTTGTTGAGCAAGTTGTGAACAGTCCATGCTTTTTACAGCTCCAGAGAATTTTCCTGTAATATTTCAACTGTAAAGTGCAGTTACACATTTTAAAGGTGGGACTGTAGCTACTCTGCCTGCCCAGCATAGTGCTATCTGAACAGTAAATATTCTCCCAGCTATTTTCTGAAAGCCAATGCCAGCCCTGCTATTCTAATAAAATAATTCAAATGTCACACTTTATTTTACATGTCTTAACAAACATGAGTTGGGGTTCCACTGTAGCACATAACCAGCTACCAAATCCTGCAGAAAAACAAATTGTAAAAGTGTGAGGATGATACGAAGAATTTCTAGCTGCTTTAACTATTGTTAGGTATTTGATTTCTGCTGAGGCCAAAAGAGGAGAACTGAAGAGGAGAAAAAAGCAACTCCATCTGATACACCATTCATATAGCGATGGATACATTTGGAACCCACTTGGAGTGTCAGAGTGAATAGCAGCCTTTTGAAAGCCTGCTTACTGAAGTAGTTCACAAAATCAAATCCCTCAGAAAAGTTGCTAAAGAAATCTTCATTTTTTAAATTGGAAGCCATGAAAATATTAGTACTTTTACAATAAGCCAAAAAATATGGCAAACAAGAATTAATGGTACGACTGTAAAATTAATCTCTCTGTGGTTTTGGATGCATAAATATCAAGTGCTTCATAATTATATGCCTTTCCTATTATTATATATATATTTTAATCTGTACATAGATTGTGGAGAGCTGTGGAACCATGCATCACATGAGCCTGGTAGCATCAGACAGGACCATGTACTGTGATATACTCTGGCAAACAGCCACGATTGGTGAGGGAGAAAGAGCAAGCATTTAAACAAATGGGATAAACCAGAAGCTTTGAATAGGAGGAGGATAATAGAAGGCAGGCAATCATTTTACACATGCAAACCTATGGTTATTATGTGAAGCTTTAAAATTCTAGCTAGTATGATTGTAAAGCTTCATGGGGAAGAAAGGGGATAAGATCCACAGGAGGGTGTCTCTTGCCATCTTAACGCTGTGATACCTGACAATGGAGATCAAGTGGCTGCAGCAGGCAGGTTACTGTTCACAAAGTCTGTATGAAGCAGCCTGCTTTATTGCTGTTATGGCTCAGGCTGTCTTGAAGCAGCTGCTGCTGGCCAGCTAGATTTTGTGATAAACTTTTACCAGTCTAAAACCAGGCTCTGAATCTTGGTGGCATCTTGAAAGTTTCAGAACAGCTTCTATCAGATCACCTTAACATTGAGCATTTCCCATGCTAATGAGGTGAGAAACTTCTGGATTTGCTGCAGACGTTTGAGGTTTCCTTTCAGGATGGGAACTAATCATTAGTAGATTCTGTGACAACTTTTATTTGCACAAATCCAAGTGCATACTTTTCTCATTGAATTGTAAGGCAGGAAGAGGTTCATTCATCATCTAAATTAAACAGTCTCTCAGCTCTACAGACAATCGTGTATTCTACTGGCTTTTGATGGCTGAGAAGATGGGAAGAGGGAAAAGAAATTGGGGTGAGGAAGGAAATGATAAATACAATACTTAATATTCTGGTAAACATGGTTATAAAATCATAATTCATACAGCCTTTACTACAAATATTGATGACTTAGTTTCACAGATACTGAAACATGGCAGAAATTACTCGAAGGAGCCACAAGTCATGTATTTTGGGGTGAATACTTCCTTGCAGCCTGGGATGATGCAGCCCTCTGGGGCAGCCTCTCCACACACTCTGTGCCACTCAATGAGGCAAAAAATGTTGAAGCAGAGCGAGTCATCCTGCAGCATTTCAGCTTGCAATCTTATGAAACTTTCCTGTTTCCATTCAGGTTCAAGATGGAATGGTGCTTCAAACTTAAAAAAAAATTAGAGAAATGAGTTTGAGGCATCCCTGGCCCAAGAAGCAGCTCACACCATGCCCCTTATCTGATTCCACACTGCTGGGAGGCACCAGGACCAGCTGTTAATTGCACATCCCCAAACTTCCATGCTGAGGTTAAAACGACAACTTAGGCATCAATCACCCTGATTTCCATCTGGTATAACATTGCCCCGAATAAGGGAAGGCCCAACAAAGTCCCTGTTTAGCTGGTTTTTCATTCTCGCTCTGCGTGTAATCTCCCTCAAACAGAAGTGCTGTTTTTAACTGTAATCTAAGCCTCTTTGCCCCTGTACCGCAGCTGAGGGTAGCTCATGTCATCAGACCACTGCTAACATAAGCACATGAAGCTTTGTTAGGCAAGTAAATATTTTTTCTCTTTGACATGTGAATGAAATGAAATAGATATGAGTGATTGACTGGCACTGGAGATGTCAGACCCCTTGGATGCCCCCCTTCTGGCCTAGTTTAGTCAGCATTTTGTTCCATGTGTATTCAAAAATGTAATTAGTTTTTTGTTTATTCAGAACTTTAAATGACTGAATGATGTTTGTAATTTAAAGTGCTGATCTTTCCCTCCTGTAACCTCCCCATCCTAAGCAGGGTATAGTCAGACAGTTTAACATTCAAGCCAAGTGAATCAGGCCACAAGCTTTCAGCAACAAAATTACATCATCTAATGCAGACATACCATGCTTTTGAAACGCCTTGTGCTCCCTACTTGGTGCTTCATCTCTTAGCAGCCATATATCAGGAAGCAGAAATAAATCATCCACTTTGCATTCAGCAAAACATCATTGTGGATGACTGGAGTTGGGCTTCTACCTTATTTGCCTTCAGCTTGCTTTTGCTGTTCAGCCTCCTCCTGGTTGTTCTGACAAGTCTCCAGCAGAGCTGGCTGCTCCTGCACACGATGATGTGCATCCTCCTGCTCATGCAGTCTGCCATCTCACTAGGAGAGGACTGAGTAGTGAAACTTTTGATCATAAATATTCCTATTTTCTTTCCTGGGGAAAATTGAAAGAGACTCTGAAGAGATCTGCTGGAAGAAGCTGCAAAAAAAGACCCTGACATCTTTCTTCAAGGGATTGCCCATGTGACACTGTTGTTGATTTTAATTATGTCTTATTCCTAGAAGAGAGACATGAGATGCCCCATCCAATCTTGCCGTATTTATTCATCAGGGAAGAGTACATAATTCTGTTGTTTGTGCCCCTTTCTTCTATTGCAGAATCCTTGTTGATGATCAGTTGCTGTCAGCTGCAGGGACATTCCCAGTTCTGTCCTGAATCATTCCTTTGCAAACACCTCTTCTGTGCTTGCCTTGATGGATACGCAGGTGGTAGCACAGCATTGCCAGCATGCTTGGCTGACTCCTGGATTTCCCTGTGCTGACAAATCTGCCTCCTTAGTTTCTCTTGTTTCAATTCCTGACCACCTTACTCTTCATTTTGTCCAAGTGTACGTGCTCTCTGGATGCACGATGTTGTGTTGAAACAAATGCCTCCAGGCTTTGCTGCTTCTCACCAAATCAGTCATCTCCGCTGTGTTCTTGTAGAGAGGAAACCAGGGCCCAGCCTTCTCCCTCTGTGCTGGCTACTTACTGAGAAACTGTATTTAAATAGGAAGACTTGCCCATCCTTGAAAATTCCCTCTCCAGCCCTTGCTTAGGATTTTCCTCACAACAGCTCACGTGGTGGCTGCAGTGGATCTGAGCCCCAAGGGACATCCATCCACTGGATTCCCCTGCCACTGCATGGTGTGGGGACACCCACCGAAGGGATGCTGGCCCTTAATTATCACATGTGCAATGACACCTGTCCTTCAGCTTCTGCCTCTGTGGTGACAGCACATCTCCCCATTATTTTCATAGAAACGGGACACACCTGTGTGGTGTCGGCAGTGTGGCAGTAATTTAGCAATCTGTAGAATATTGATGGGCAAAAGTGGAAACAGTTTAGGCAAACATCAGAGATTCTGAAAAAATGTACTCAATTTTTTGATTTAGGATTGCTGAACATCTCCTAAACCTCAGTTGTATATCTGTTGACAACAAATACAGCACACGCCAAAAATGTGGCTGGATGAAAAGCTGCAAAATAACGATTCCAACACACTTGACAATCCCAATCCTTCCCCTTTGGCAACAGCACAGGAAAATGAGTAAGACTGTGTAATCCTACCTGCACCTGATCAGGAATTTTTCAGGGACTCTTGTGTTGTATTAAGGAAAAAATATGGAGTTAATTTCAGAGAATAATATTTTTATAACAAGGTTTTTAAATTCCCTTTGTCACAAGAATGCATTATAATAATTTTCTAAAAAATGTAGATAACTATTAATATTAATACATTGTATCTTCTCACAGTTTTTCAATTCAGTTGTACACGTAACATATCCTCTTTTATTTTCTAGTAATATTCTACCAGTATTTAAGGTATAAATTATTTTTCAGCCAACAGCCAAACATTAAATGATGGTGAAAGACAAGATAGAGAAAATCTACTAATTTGGCAAATGTATTTGCCTGGACTTGAAAAGGAGGCCTTCATTTGCTGCCAAGTGCTTTGGATGTGCTTTACACACAGCCACGGGAGGGCAGTGAATGACTTGGATATGCAGCTTCTTTCTAGTTTTTATCTGTTTTTTAATCGTTTCGTTTCCCTTCCACTGAGCTCCTATCTTGTCAAGAAATAAAAATTTGACGCTGATGCGAAAAAGGGGATTTGATTTTCATTTCTCTCTGTGGGTTTGGCACATTTTCCTCATACTCTTGTTAGTTCAGCTTATCATCAGTGTGTGGAGAGCGTGTGATACCATCCCTGGTGCTGCATGCAGGGCAGGAAGGGAGCGGAGGAAATGTGTTTGCACAACTCCCATGTTTGCACAACTTTCAAGGTCAGGACTTCCTTCTAAGAAAAAAAGTAACAAAGACCCCACAAACAATTTAATGGTTACCTGTGATACTCACAAGTTGTTCTAGATACACTCCAAATATTCCTTCTTCATTGAAAGACCTGACCCACATTCCACACAGGTTTCAGCCAACAAACAGTTTAATAAAATCATAGATCTAGACTCTCCTGTGGGTTGCTAATAGGCTGATGTCTCTTTTTACCTTAGCTTTTTGCTAAGTTAGCAAAGGGTAAAAGTTGTAGTTATAATAAGAATTAGAAATTTTTGGTAAAACCAAAGGAAACCAAATGTTCTCATGATCAGTGTTAGTGACCAGAAGGTCTCTAACAACCAGAAATGTCAGGACAAGCTCTCCAGACTGACTCCATGTGCCGATCAAAGGTATAGAAACTAGTCAGGATCAGAGGAAGTCCAGCCTAGCAGCAAGCAGAAACAGCCACATACTGGCTGGACAAGTGCTCCATAGAGACTGAGCATGAGTTTCACAGTTCACAGCAGAAGTGATGTTTGAAACATTTGGAAGCAAGTTACGGAGAACAAAGGCTGTTTTTGTGGCACACACAGTGCGGGGAGGAGACGAGAGCATCCGCAGCCTGCCAAGGCGGTATGAAATATATGCCTGTGTCTCAATATGCCAGAAGCTTCTGGGCTTTATTCCCAGAACTCCCACTGGCATGTATGACCTTGTGCTAGTCACCCACGCTTGCCATGCCTCAGTTTCCCTATTGCAAACTGGGGACAAGAGTACCTCTGAGCATCTGTCGAGGAGCCCATTTTGCAACTTTAGGATAGTAGGGATAGGATGTCTTTTGAGCAGTAGCAGCTTTCCAGCATTTTGGAGCTTTCTGACATTTACATTAGAGTAGCCAGTCTTTGCATTGAAAAAGAAGGTCACAGCAGAGGCAAAACTCACATTTCCCCAAGTACAATCTCCGCCAGCTTCTGAAGGAAAAACCACCCTTAGCAGCTGACAAGGTGGGAGCTCTGTGACTGGTGCCGAGGTAGTTTTGACCCCATGTAGCAGACAGTGTACAGATACACTGGCCAGATGCATAACAGTAGGTTATTGCCCCATCCTTTCAGCTGCCAGGTTGGCTGGCCATCAGTTCCCGGTGCAAGGTTCAGCATGCCCACGCTGGCAGGAGGGATGTTCAGGCAGCACTAGAAAAGCAAAAGGAGCCTGACCCTTAACCGTGAAGGGCAGATGAGAAACCATGGGGTGACTGATGAAAATCTCTATTTGGCCAGCCTGGTGCTTGCTGGGTCGGACTCCACATGCCCACTGTGAATGGATTGGACTCGCTGTGTAGGTACGTGTGTGATTTATCTCTCAGTGGTTTTACATGGATTTACAAATCTGGCTTATTTTGCATGGAATTACAGCCTCCCAGATCTGCCTTGGGTTGCAACATGTTTCTTTCAAATTAAGGTTTGGATCCAAAATCCAATCCATTTGGATTTTACATCCAAAATTGAATGTAAACTTCAAGAAGTGGGATTTCTCTGTACTTACATTGCTTTCACAAATACACCTATATAAAACTGAGCCTTCAGGCTCATACCCAACAGTGGTGCATGAGCACAAATCCCTACACAGCCCACCAGTAACTGATTTTTGGGGGAAAGAGAGAGAGCATTTCTGCTATTAGATCCTTGTTCCCTTTTCTAATTGGTTACCTCAATAGTCAGAGGAGTAAGTTTGTTGACAGAAACGTCTTCTAATAAAATAGATGGTAAATGACTGCTGTAACAAACCAGGAAGTAATACAGAATCCATATCTGCAGAGACACTTGTGTTGCCTCCTCTCGGTAGCAATTGCAGCACGGGGGCTGTGACCACTTCAAATATTGGACATTGCCTACTGTCAGCTGGTTCCTTGTGACCTATCTACCAATAAGCAGACAGTTCTCTCTTTTTTTTTTTTTTTTTTTTTTTTTTAAAGTATTACTTCTTCTTATGCTTTTGATATCTGGATCTTCTCCCAACATCTCAACAACCAGTTCTAAAAACTCATCGCCTCTGAGGTCTTGGCAGCCCACCCAAGAGAACAATCCTCTCTCATTTTTTCCTTTTCTGAAGAAAAATACACTGGAAACTGAGTTTTTGGTGTCCTAAGACAAAGATGTTTGAATACCTACAGTAGATATTTTTTACTCTTTTTTTGTATTGAATGTTGTTACATTGGGAGCAATGTTTAAAGATATGGAAAAATGTAGAAGGCTGGAAACCTGCCTTGGTACATACAGGTCCCACCTGGAACATAACTACAAAGTTCCCACTGTGGGAGTACTGATGTTTCTTCTGTAAGAAACATGTTTTTCTGGGTGGAAAGGGAATTGCTGCCTGTAGCTGGTAGGCCTGTGTCAAGTGAAGGTGGAAGGAACCAAAGCCAACCCCACACCAATGCACCCCAACCTCCACCGGTGCCTTCAGCACCACAGCACAAAGGTCCTCCTCATCATGACCTACCCCTTCATGAGAGATATTTTTTGACTCTAACTTCACCCAAGCGATTTAGTCTTTACCAAAGATGACTCCAAATGCAGTCTAAGTTAACTGGAAATAGTGAAAAAAAATGTTAATCTGAGTCAACCTGGAGGAAAATTTTGGTTCTGAGAGCTATTTCTGTTGCCTGCAGAGCTGAAAGCCAAATGCTTATTTTCCCAGGCTATGCAGTGAAGTGGGTGGTGGAAGGGGAGAGAAGAACACGAGGTTACCAAGATCACCTAGTCTTCACTAAGAGTTTTGAGACAAGTCTGGTTTTGTTGCTGTTGTTATTTTTAAGCCACCAAATAAACAAGAAATTTTAATGACATCAGTAATCCCTCACGGACCTATGCTTGGTCATTTACTTCTCTTATTTTTGTAAGGAAAAGCAACAGCATTACATTGTGCTGATGCTTTTTCAAGAAAATATCACTGGCAAATAATCCTCTTAAGGAAGTGAAAGTGGCTGGAGGCAACGCTTGGGGCTGAAAAACACAAAGTGGGCTCAAAACAAAACAACTGCTGCCCTCCATGCTACTCTGCTGCTGGGCCACCCTCAGAATACTAATACAAAGAGATCTGGTTAGCCAGGCCCCAGCTCACAAAACGAAAGGGTTTGACCGCCTTTTCTGATTGAAGACAGTTATGTTTGATCAGTGAACACGGTCATATCTTATAAAGGGTAGATGATAAATCAGCTACCAGATAATTATAGTGTCAGAACAGAAAGTCCATCTCTGCTGCATGCCAGTGGAATTCTGATACATTTGACCAAATGTATTCAGTATTTTTACTGGCTACTTCAGTCCCAGTTAAACTTCCAATGAAGGTGGTGATGGCTGGTTTCCAGCGGGCCTTCAGAAGATTTTTGGAGGTGTTCTCAAACTCATTGACTGTTTTTTCCTCACCTTCATAGCATTCCCTTTCATTCTAAATAGAAGAACATCTCCATCCTCTAGATCTGATCCTGCTCTTTCAGATTCACCTCTGGCTATGCAGTCAGTCCTGGGCCTTCTTCATTGCATCTCTTAATTTTGGTTCAGAAGGACCAAACCTTGGTGAGATCTGTGCCTGTACTACCCAGCCTGAAATGTTGCCTCACCTTTATATTATTTTCTTTGCTTATGCCCACCAAAGCTGCTCTATCGTTCTTCTCCTCAGCTGGAAAGGGGAGAGAAAAGAGAACAAAAATATTGTGGGATGAGATTAGGAGACATCCCTGAGCACTTAAAATTACAGGCAAACTTGACTTGAAAAAATTAATTTAATTTATTGCCCTTTAAATCAGACTGATTTGAGACAATGGGAAACAACTCGAAATCTTAAAAACACACCCCCACCCATCCCTTCTCCCTGCGCTCAACTTTATTCCTGAATTTTCTACCTCCTCCCATCTGTGCAGCATGGAGGGGTGGGGAGTAGAGGCTGTGCTCAGTTCATCACACGTTGTCTCTGCTGCTCCTTCCTCCTCCTGGGGGAGGACTCCTCACACCCTTCCCCTGCTCCTGCTCCTCCCACAGGAGGCAGTTTTTCATGAACTACTAGAGTCAGGTCCCCTCCACAGAGTGCAGCCCTCCAGGAACAGGCTGCTCCACTGGTTCCCCCCACAGGGCTACAAGTCCTGCCTGCAAACCTGCTCCAGTGTGGGCTCCTCTCTCCATGGGTACACAGGTCCTGCCAGGAGCCTGCTCCAGCACAGGCTTCCCACAGGGTCACAGTCTCCTTTGGGCATCCAGCTGCTCTGACACAGGGTCCTCCACGGGCTGCAGATGGAATTCTGCTCTCCCTGAACCTCCATGGGCTGTAGGGACACAGCTGCCACACCATGGTCTGCACCAGGGGCTGCAGGGGAATCTCTGCTTCAACACCTGGAGCACCTCCTCCCCCTCCTTCTTCACTGACCTTGGTGTCTGCAGAACTGTTTCTCTCATGTTCTTGCTCCTCTTTTCCAGCTGCAGTTGCTGTTGCACTGTTCCCTCCTCCTGCCCAGTTTAAATCTGTCATCCCCGAGGCTCCATTCACCATTTGCTGATGGGCTCAGCTGTGGTGAGCAGAGAGTCTGTGTTGGAGCTGGCTGGCATTGGCTCCAGTGGACATAGGGGAAGCTTCTGGGAACTTCTCACAGAAGGCTCTCCTGTAGCAAATACAATATGCTTATCAAACTATATCCTTCTTCTGTACCCCCCTGGAAGATGGGCATATGATACATGCAAATTCTACGAAAGTCTGTGACAAGGACTCTAGTAAATGTAATTTAAAAGCACTTTACATTTTTGTAATCTTTATGAGCCTGTTTGCCTTTATTTTTACTCTAATGGAATTCAGTGAATTTATTTTTTTTTATTTTATTTTTTCTTGTGCAGGGGAGCTAAGTTCTCTAGGAAGTCTGCCTATTTATATGTTCAATTAACTCTTCCTTAAAACATGGGGTTACCAGGGCTGAGTGAATTTCTGGAAGCCCAGAGCAGAGCCAGGAGGGTCTGTAGGAGATGCTCCAGTACTGGATGGTGGAATAAACTACAGCCTAGACTATGTTGTATGGCAAGGCAGCTGCTGGAGCACAACCTTGGTCTGTCTGATGAGGTCTGATGGCAAGAGAAGTTCAGTGGCAACAAACTGATGGGGTCGTGTTGTTGTATCGTTAGGGTAGGACTCTATTTCTTTATCTTGTTTTCTACTTTTTATCATTTCTTGTCATTATCTCTAAAGTTCATACTGCACTTAGCTGTTATGCCTGTGCGTGGTCTATATAGAACTTCCATCAGAGCAGAATTTGAGCTGGACTCTTGGCCTATGCATGGCCAGTAGCAAAGCTGGTGATACAGTCCATGAGAATGATGAGCTTATTTCCCTGGTCTGGTCACAGAGGGATAAAACAGTCCATATATATTATGAGGCAATTATATGAGCTAATGATCAAGTTTTCCTACTCAGATTTTAATAGCTATGCTTTTTAATTCCAGCAAGAGCAAATCTGACACAGACTCTGGCCAGGCCAATAATGATTGCCAGTTCCCGTTACACCTTTAAAAGTTGAATAATATGTGTAGCACTTGCAGTGTTTTAGAGGCACTTAACATTGCCAAAGAGCTGAACAAGCAGTATTGCATTTCACACTCATTTCTGTCAAGCAGGTGTTCACAACTACCAACCCCACCAACCTTCCTGCAATGAAACGAAGGTCTGAGGAGAGACGAGAGTGAGTTTTTAGCTCATGCACATCCTTGCAGTAATGCAGCTCTCTGTTTTCCACACTGGAGTGAGATTACATCCGTCTGCACCTAGTCATGTAAGTGTGCCTCTCATGGCTGCTCATGTTTCCCTTTCTTCTCTTCATTGTGGGTTTAATGGAGTATTAGGGAAAATTTTGCAGTTTTGTGTTTTGTTTTTCTTCAGGTGTCTGCAAGCAATTTTGATTCTTTGCAGTGAATGCAGGTACATGAGCCTGAGTCTTCCTGTGCTTTGCAGCAGAAAGCACAACTATATACTGAAATCTTCCTAGCCAAAAACTGGCCAAGCTGAGTTCTGGAGAAGCTGCTGCAATGTCAGCTGCTGCAGGCTGCTGCTGTGCTCAGCATCTCCTTGGGTCTGTTGCACAGTGAACACCTGAGGTCACTGTGCACTGGAGTTCCTTCCTTTGGAAAGGAAGATGGAATTAAACAAAAGGAAGACTGGGTAAAGTACATCCAAACTAATTCAGCTGTCTTCAAGTTAGATGTTTAAATCAAATCAAGGTCCCTTACTCTCTTGGATCTCTACAGTGGAATGATATCATGGAGGCACCCTTCAGTGTCCAATGTGTAGAACAGGTATCTCTCTATCTCTAGAGAGCATTTTGTAACATCCTCAGACAGACATCTACAACAGATGGCAATGCATCATCTCTGCATGCTTCTTCTCCTGTTCAAAATTAAAAACCCACAAATAAACAAGCTCAGGATCTGCCATCTTTCCAGCCCTGAAATTTTGGTCAGATGGCTCCTTTTGTCATGTAATAGGTTTTGGTCTTTCTTAATTACATAATTATATAGTGTCTTCAGACACTATATGTCCAAGCAGCAGTGTTTCTGTCATGCAAGTGGGTCAGTGATACTATTTTATTGTTAAGAACTTTGGGGCCAGGCATAATTGCACGTTTTCCTCCTGTTTGTCAGCATTTCTAATCAATTTACTCTGGAAGATCCAGGCTGAAGACATGTCATTATGGATAACTTAATGCATTGACTGTGGTGTGTATAGTTATAAAACTTGATAGAAAAATCCTTCCACCTACCACAGAGGACTTGCCATATTCTTACTTATTCATATTTATATCAGCAAGCCATGCTTCTCTTTCTCTCTCTCACCCTTTCTCCTTTGGTGGGAATGTTGGAATTTGTTCTGCATAACTTTACTTTAACCTTAAAGCAAAAGTAACCAGACTTAAAATATATTTTTGGACCTTGTGTTTATTGAGCTACTAGGTCAAGGCCTAGGAAGTATCATGTGTTACTGATCCACAGTGTGTAAACCTTTCCTTGTTTGAATGAAAACTTTCATGATACAAAGGGAGAGAAATCAACTCCTCTATTTTATGTGAAGAAATAAAAAAGGAGGGTGGACACATCAACTGGGCCAAGAACAGAACTCAGGTAGGAAGTACTGGGGTGAAAACCAAGACCGGTAGGAAAAAGTTCAATGAGCTGAGAGAAGAGATTATGCCAAAATCTCTTGGTGTTGACTATCAGGCTTTGAAAAGAGGATTTATAAAAGAAAATAAATTACTTAATAGATTGTGATGTAGAAAGCACTGATTTCTGTTCACAGTGAATACAGGGAGCTTAAATTATTCTGTTAATACAGTTCATTGGAAGGAGTAGATTAAACTACTCATAAATATTGTTGGGATCTCAGTTCAGCCTAACTGAGAAAAGAATTAGGATAGCCAGTGGAAGTGGCTGATTAATACAGAGCTGTAGGTGACAGGATTGAAAGGTGGGCTGTGCACAGAATGGAGCTGAAGGCAGAACACAATCCAGTCATACCTGACATGTCATGAAGATGCAAATCATAAAATATGAGAAGATGAAAATAAAAAAAATATGACATCACCCAGAATTCTGGTCTGAGTTCTGCTTTCTTTGTCTCAAAAAAGAAGCGTGAAGCAGAAGCTGCCATCTCAGTAGCAGAGGTGGTTGTTAAAATAGAAGGTGCTTCCATCTGAGTTATGGTTGAAATGACTAAGACTGCTTAGCTTGGAAAGAAAATAAGGAAGTGGGAACATATTGGCAGAATATATAACACTGAAAATGAAAAAAGTAAATAGATTGCATATTCTTTCTGGTAATGCCAGATGAAATGAATATCTAAACTAGAAAGCACTACTACTACTTAAAAACAACAAAAAAAGGCTTTTTAACATGATACAAAATAAACATGTGAAGTCATGGTGGCTCAATATGATAGAGCTCCACGTGGTTAGCAGGATTAAAAGAAAATTAGACATTTACTGTTAGGGCAATTGCAGATAATAAGTCTACAGCTATATTAGATGCAATGAAAAATGCAAAGGGATGTAAACCTTTTTGCCTCATTAAATACAGAAACCAGTCAAGAGGTGGGGTTTAAGCAGACACTTCCTCCATGTAGAGCTCCACATTCCAAGAGCAGCTTTCTCTTTAATTATCTGTATGAAGATTTTTGCATCTTTCTTCAAGCCATCTGTCACTGGACACTATCAAACTTTGGTTGACTATTCTATTTTTATGATGGAGATTAGGGAAAACCTGATCAAAACTTGTGAATGTGGCAACTACGTTGCATTCAGGACCAAAATAGATACAACAGTTGCAGAAAATGTAGATTTATTGTAAACCTGTTTGGAAATTAACTTATTTAGGGGGAGGAGAGGAAGAGTTTGGTGAACTATACAAGCAAGAAAATCTAAGAGATTAAAGGAAAAGGAAAGAAGACATGATATTGGAAAAAGACAAGAGAAGAGAACTCATTTTTTGGGTACAGTGTGGGCTGTAAGAGATGTAGAACTGGGATGGTGGAAAAAAGGCTTTGTACACATGCCTGTAAATAAAAATGACTCAGAGATTGCAGACTGTATCATCAACTTAAACTACTCCTAATTGTAGAATATAGGCTAATTGACCTGTACAAAGAAGCAACTTCTGTTCTGCTCTATCCTGTTCTCTCTATTCTATCACAATAACAGTAACTTCAGCATGTCTATACTAAGCTCCTTCTAACTTACATTGAATAATGTGCATTCAATTTTTTTATTTTTAAATTTTGTATTTTTTCCATGGCAAAGAGCTGCGGAGGCATTTGTAGTAGGGTCTTAACAGATTTTTTAAAAGGTACCTTGCTGATAGTGATAAGGATGACAAGGATGGTGAAATGTGTTCTGCATATGGATCAGGCAGAATTAGCAATGGTTCACCACTCCTGTGAGAGTTCATTCGGCTGCCACAGATTGGCCCATGAGAATATTTCTGGAGACATGAACTTTATCTAATAATAAAAAGTCCACTGACCTGCTCTCATGTCACAATTCCTGTAGCATGAATAATTGCACCCTCCTGTATAATTGGCAACATTAAGAATGCTAAGTGAAATAATTAGGCAAGACTCAGATTTCACGAGCGCACCGTGCTCTTACTTCGAGGATTTCATTCGTACCTCTACTGGATAGTCACTGCTCGGCAGGGCTTCTGCTGGGAGACGTGGGCAAGCATCTGCCTCAGCAGCTCCTGCCAGCCTGACTCTGGCAGGGTGTCAGCAGGGCCCCAGGATAACTCATGGCATCTTCAGCATATCTGGCCTTCGGCGTTCCAGCAAATGCGCGGTGAGATGCGAGTCCGTGGCATGGAGTTTCACACCAGGTGCCTGGAACTGGGGTTTTCTGGGGCTGGAGGCAGCAGTGCGCTCCCAGGCACCACGGAACAAATCACTCAGTAATGGCAAGGTCCCTGTTCCACAAATTAATGAAGATGGATCCTTCCCTCTCAGATCTCTTGAAAAAAGTGACAGTATCACATTTATGGGAGAGCAGCCATTCCAAGCTGACTCAGTGTAAGGACACAGCTCCGTGGTGGGTCACGTAGATGGGAGCGTGCCGTCTTTGCTGGGTCAGTCTAAAACCAAAGGAGAAAAATCCCTGACCATCTGGCAGGATGCAGCTGGCACCTGGGGTAGTTAAAGATATTTTTGCTGGTTGCAGGGCAAGGCAGAGCTTGCCACAGAGTGCTGCATGAAGTTCCCAGACAACCCCAGGGAAAAACTCCAGTGACGTGTTCCAGCTTTGACTGGGACTGATCTGTGCAGATAATGTGTTTGACAACCATCCGCTGCCTTATAAAAAAACAAACCAGAGAAGAAGGAAATCCACATAAAGACAGGAAATATGAGCTGCTGAGATTTAACTTGGAATTAGGTGAGTGTGAAAGGTACTATGATAATTCTTAGGTCACATGTTGGGGTGGAATTCTGGCATACTGAGTCATACAAGGGAAGCAGTTGTGTGCGCTGATCACAAGAGCTGTGTCCCGAAATATGCCGGATCACGGACTGGGGGAGCAGGACTTTGGAGGAGATGCACTCCTGGTGCCCTGCACTCATGCCACACCTCTCCAGCACCCATGTGTGACTGGGAGTGAGGGGCATCACACGGACTGGGAACTGGGAAAGGTGATGGTCCAGCCTCTGTGCCTTGTGGCAAAGCAAGAGTAAGGGGACACCAGCTGAATGGGTCTTATGGGAAACACCTGACACTTCCTCCTCTAGAAAAAATCATGTGAGAAAATCTTGAAATTAGTACAAAGTTTAATCTAGGAGGACAGCTGGGGGGCAAAAAGAAGAGCTGGGTTATTTCTGGAGAAACCAGTAGTCAAGCCACCCTCTTGTGAGTACAGAAGGTAAAGAATTGATAAGGCTTTTGAAGAACAGATGGTCTTCTCAAGATGCTGCATTGCCACAGGTTTGTGATCTTTGCTGCTTGACAGCTGACCTCTGATTATCTGACACCATTTGGGAGAGGCCAGAGGAATAAATGACAGCAGACAATTATCCTCAGGTCCAGTTCTGGTTTATCTTTTCTATCATATTGTCCCTGTGACTTACGTTTTGTGTGGGTCTCCAGCATACATGCACAATTCACACATAGTATCCATTTCTCATACGCCCCTTCCCTGATTCACTTGATAATGCCCACAGCCCCAGTTCTCAGCACAGCCCCCAAGTAATACCAGAGTTTTCACCCCCAACTCATTCAACCTTAAATGCTGACATGCACCACTGGTTCTGCTAGTGCCTCACTGTGTGCCAGCATTAGCCTGGGACTTGCTTTCACAGCCTTTGGGAAAGAGGTGTGAGGACAGGATGGACAGTGAAAGCAGACAAAGAAATGTGTCAGAACAGGCCTGAAACAGGGACTAATATCATGGTATTGTGCAGACTGATAAGCTCTTCAGAGCATCTGCTGGGAAAATGCTGGAAACCAGGTCCCAGCCACTGTCCGTTATGCCAACTATTCCTGCAAGCCAGTCTAAATAAAGATGTCTTTTTCCCTTATGTTCATTAGTTTCCATACATCAACATAAACAATAATAAAGATTAAGGGGGAAAAATTTTCCAGTCAGATAAAATATAAGGGGAAGGGAAATTAATATAAAGAAGGATTCCAAGGCATGAGGCAACAGGCTGCCTGCTGGGAATGGAGGAAATAAGCACTGCTACAGATGAAGATTTATAGGGAGATTTCTAAATGTCCTCAGCTGAAGCTGTTTCAGAAAGAGGATAGATCCAGTCTCTTAAGCTAGCTTTTAGACTGGATTTTGCCTGTCTTAACACTCTTTTATTTTGGCAATTATAACATTTGTGTTTATCCACCCTTCTTAAACTCCATGTAATCTGAGGAGATTGTAGTATCATGTAGTATGGCTGATTCAGACACTAGGAACAGCTTATGTAGTGAGATTATATGGAGAGATATTTAACATTTTTGTCACATTCTTTCCAAAATGTCACATGAACAAATTATTTCTGCATTATTGTTTATGTTTCTGTTTTCTGCATTATTATTTCTGCATTCTGTTTATAAGAACAGTAGTTAAGGCAAAACCATTATGCTCTTCATCTTTTTTGATTTTGCCATTTTAACATGGAATAGAGACCAGAATGGTGGGAACCATGTAATACTGAATGATGACTTAGCATGTGTTTAGACCAGTTGTTTGCTTTTCACACAGTGGTAATATAGACTAATTGCCATTTCCTGAAGTAGCAGACAATTCTGATTAATACAGAGTGAGCTCATAATCAATTAATTTTGATTATGCTTTACTAATGATGAACTATTGTGCAACTCGTCAATAAAAATTAAAGGTGTGCCGGACATTCAAAACATCATAAATTTGCAAATATTTGGAGCGTATGGCTGGGGCTACCTTGCCTTACAACCTAATGGAAATGCATAGCATTTTTGCATAGTCTGTTCTGGCTGTACAGAGAAAATCACAGTTTCACTGTGCCTGGGGCTGTCAGGTAGGCTGGAAGAGTGGAGATCAATGGTGCACAAAGGACTCATAAAGAAGGATTGCAGAATGAAGAAACTGGTGCTTGGTGGCTGGGACTGGCTGAAAACTTTCCTTCCAGTCTGTTTTCTTCAAGTGGGAAATTGGTAATTTGGCAGAAGAAAAGTAATTTTCATTGAAACTGTTGCTTGCAAAACAAAAACTATAAACTGATGCTCTTTGGCAGACAATTGAAGAAAAAAAAGGTTTCTAGACTCAGCAAAATTTCAAACTTCTGAAACAAAGGCTCCCACTGTCTAGTCATGGGGACAGTCCCCATGGGCCTGTCCTTCCTGCCTTCTGAAATAGCTCCACAGTAGGTCAAGCAGGACACTTTAGGAAAGGTCATGCTTTGCAGATGCCCTCTTTCATCTCGATGTAAGATGCAAAGCCTGACAAGTTGTGCTTCCCTATCACTTTTTTTTTGCCATGTCACACTTATGCCTGGGTCAAATGCTGCCTGCTTAAGTTATTAGCATTGTAAACTCTTATTATGTTCTGCATGCACTTCATATGTCATTGGCCTCCAGCTGTTGGTGCTAGCATAGGAGAAGATGACTTGACCCTAGGTGGAGAGGAGGGGCGTTCTGGGAGACCCTTGGAGTGAGGCAGCCTGGGAAGCTGTCCAAGGGCATGCATGTGTAAAGAGCAGCTGTGAAAGGTAGGACTTGCACAGAGAGCCATGCCCTATCACTCAGATTAGCAATTTCCTTATCGTTTCACACTTTTCTGTGGTATCAACCGAGCCCGCAGCTGACGTGGTCGTGTCAGTGAGCCACTAAAGCACTAGCTGATCTGTGACACCGCTCCTTCCGAGCCGTACCCGACAGCGTGCTGCATAAAGAGCTAGCAGCCAGCCCAACCAGGGTGCCTCATGTTCAGAACTCAAGGGAGGGACACATTCCACTTCTGCAAAACTAGTACTGAGGGCAGGTCCTTGCTCTAAAGGGAAAGGGGTTTGGCTGCCTCAGTGGCTGCAGAATGGCCAAGACTTTTTAATGTGGAAGAGATGTTCCTTTCACTCAGCTGGAAATAACCACAGAGTATGGAAGAGGAAATTTTGAAGGATGAAAGCTACATGGAAAGACCAAGAAAATGGAGTTCCAATGGGTACCTTAACAAACAGAATATAAATGCATCCCAGAAGGCAGGAGGCAGGAGAGAGGGAAGGGGTGAGCTGCAGAAGAGATAGGAGATGTTAAACAGCTTTGGTCAAGGTGTGGTGACAAATCTGTTTGTAAGAGAGGAGAAAAGGGGCAGGGGAGGGAAAGAAGCTAGGACAATACTAAGGTGATACAAGGCCCTTTCACTCCAAGTTTCCCTTGAGCACTGAGCTGGAGAAGTTGTTCTTTTCTGTTGTCAGTTTTCAAGAGCAAAAAGACTGCTGGAGCTCTTCCCGGCGTGGGCCTCTTTGCAGCAGAGGATGGCCCTTGGTGTGGAGTTCAGATGGGTGGTGAGGTACTTCAAGGGATTTTTGGGAGCACAGCCCAGAGGCCATAGGAAATGGAAGAAGGAAGCATTTCTGCCACTAGTAGGACACCGTGGCTTTACAGCTATGGGACCTGTGGCAGTCAGGAAAAAAGACAGGTCTCATGTTCTGCATAATGCTACATCAGGCCCACAGGTGACATGCTAGGCATGCTTTACCTCTAGTTTCATGTCTCCTTCAGTTTCGCAGACTGTATGTTTCAGAGTATTTTTATAGCTTTGGCAGTAACAGCATAGTCATGATGTAGTAATCAGGGATCAGGGGGCAGAAAGTGACACTGATGGGGAAAATTTGGATAAAAGGTTTGCACCTGAAAGAATCAACAGCACTTCTTACACATATATATGTATATATACATGTACTTATGACTCACACGTGGGTGCACATGCAATTTCTTGTTAGAATTATTTTTTCTAGTGATAAAACCTGACCATGCTGTCAGCATCCTATAAAAGAGATCTGTTAAAACCAAAGATGGATGAAGACCCATTCATGCCCAAAGGCCTGAATGACTTGGGGACACGATTGCCACCTGCAATCCACCTTGGACTTTGCTGTTTGGGGAAGAGGTTGTTCCCAGTCTCCAGAAGAGTCTGAAGGAGGACTGCACTGTTCCCGGACCCTGGGGAGGGTTGGACAGGGCAGTTTCTGGATTTGTGGCCCCCTTTCAGTACTAATTGTGTGAATGCAGGGTTTTGAATCCAACTGAGCACCACTGTGTTTCAGGTTACACAATACAGCAGAATGGGATGCGATTGAAAAGGCTACAGATAAAATCAAATGCGAGCGAAGGATGAGAACACGTCCTTTCTTCTAGCCATGACTATTTTGTTGTGTCTGTTATCTAACCCTGTAATTAGGATGGCATTCAGAAAATGCGAACAAAGTTGGTATTCTTTTCATAACCCCCAAATCTTTGCATTGCTGCATGAAACTTTTGGCTTCAGCTTTTCCCTGTTCATTAACCATGCCAAAATTTTTAATCTAACACCACTGTTAAAGAGTGGCAGGCTTCCAGGGAAATATATCAGCCAGGCTTATTAATTTCATGCCAAGTGCTGGAGGCGTGAATGTAGAGAACGCTGTTTGAGTTTGGATAATAGGAATCAGGCAGCTTAAAGGCAGGGGATAAAGATCAGGAGCCCCGTGTCTCAAGAGGAGGAGCAGGTGCAGGCTGCAAGCAAGGCCTTCAGGCCCAAAGGGGCAGCCAGTGCTTAAAACAATCTGCGGTGCCTTTCCCCCCTCCCTCCTTTTTTTTTTTTAATTTGGCATGTGCCTCTCACAGCTTAACAGACCGCTGCTCCACAAAGAGTGGTAAACAGAGAAAGGGAAATTAAAAAGGGAAGTCCCATGATAGACAAAAACAAATTAGGGCAAACAAATTACACAGAGTCAACAAATAAACAAGGGAACATCTGTGAATATATTTCTTGGATTTTCTGATTCTGAAAGCAACCTGAGAAACAGTGGAGGGATGTATAAAATTTAATTGGGGAACCAAGCCTCCCCTCCTCTCCCCAGCCCCATCTTCGCTGGGAAGGTTGAGTTGCAGCAGGGGATACCTGTGCCATCACCGGGGACCTCAATGGCAAGGCACATACCGGTTCCTCCCCGACCCCATCCCAGTCCCTGTCCTGTTCCTGTCCTGCTGCTTCCACCAGTGCCATCCCTGCTGGCTGCTGCCCTGGGAGCACCAGCAGGAGCCAAGGCAGCCTCTGCTGGCACTGGGATGGGATGAGGTTGCAGCCACATCAGTACATTAGTGGTTTCCCTTTCCCTGATGCATTTCCCAGACACTCAGGCTGGGTCTGCAACACTCTGGGGAGTCAATATTTGCTTCTCCAGCTCTTTGATATAACACTTGTTATATGCAGATAGAAATAGATGGATATATGAATACATCTAAATAGAAACGTAAATGTAATTATATATTTAGTACATACGTATGTGTTTTTATATACAGATATATAAAGGCATATATCTGGATATGGAGATACAGACACAGATCCTAAACATTTTAGGGTTTCTCTTCTGGGAGGTTTTGCTGGGATACCTCAGGATCTGAGGACATATAATTATAAACCTAAACTTGTGCAGAAATTCTTCACAAATCCATCTGGATCATCAAAAAAACAGTCCTCAAACAGTTGTATTTGCCTTTTATGCGAACACTATCAGAAAAATACATTTACTTACCACTGGTTGGGGGGATGTATGGAAAAGAAAGCAGAAGAAATTTTAATTTAGCAAAAAAAGTGTTTGTTTTAGCTTCTAGAAATTTATGGATTTTTTTGTTTTGGAAAGTTTACCTAAAGCGTCTGAAATCAGAGAAATCCATTTAAGGAACACTGATCTTAGAGTCAACTGAAGAGCACAAACCAAATATTTCTTTTATCTCTGGATCTTCACATTGCTCTAAATAATTTTCTCTCCCTCAATTACATTTATGACACTAAAAGATGCTTTCAAAAGAAATTGCTATGTGGATAAGCACTCAGAAGAGATACATCAATACTGTCTGAGTTTTCTATGCATCTTTTAATTCACACCCTTCATAAGAAATTTTAGTCATAGCATTGCACAATATTTTTCCCACAGAGCTGTGGCCTTACTCTGGACGTGGAAGGGGCAATACTTATTTAAGAGGCAGCTTTTCAGCCCTTTGTTTTTGAGTTATTCTGTGTGTGGTCTCTGCCTACTATTCAAACTTGGCTCGGCAGGCAGAAGTTGTTAGTTTTGGTGAAGTTTTTTCTTTATTGTTCAACACCATGGTTTTGAGGTGCTTCAGAAACTTTGTTTTGTTTTCATGGCTCTCCAATGAGGGTGGTGATGGTGACAGTGCTGTTTTTGTCTTACAGATGAGAAGTGGCAGCAAGGAGAAGCTGAGGGTAGACTTTTTTCAGGTAATCAGTTTGAAATGTGAGGGACCTGGGCTTTATTGTCCCCAAACATTTGTATTTCTATTTAAGCATGTATCTGTAAAGCATAGTTGCTCTTGAAACATCTTTTCACGTGAATCTCTCTTTAGGACTTTGATATTTTCTGATCTGCCCAGCTGTTGTTTCAGCTCATTTTCCTATTTTGCTACATATAGCCAAATATTTCTTTAGCCCTTGGGGTATTACATGGCAACATCACAGAAAGCATAGGAAAAATCAGTCTGGTCTTGCTATAGACCCTGGTTGCAACACTGAAGAAAGCTTCCATGTGGTCCTGTGCAGCATCATACCCTACATATGTGAAATTTCTCCAAAAGCAGTAGTCATTTCAGGTGAGTAAGCCATAGCAGCGGCCGTGGGCAGTGACAGCTGGGTGGACATTTCCCAATCACTACTTTCTCTTTTGCTGTAGAGAATATCAATTAAAGTGGTCAATTAACACAACTAACAAGAAGAAACTTCAGTGAAAAAGAAAACTCCTGTTTCTGATAATTTCAGAATCATAGAATCATACAATCTCTGAGGTTGGATAGGACCTTTAAGATCATTGAATCCAACAATTAACCCAGCGCTGTCAATGCCAGCACTAAACTGTCCCCAAGTGCCACATCCACAGTTTTAAAAATACCTCCAGGGATAGTGATTCCACCACTTCCCTGGATTGTCCATTTGACCCTTCAAATGTGATGGGCTTCACATTTGCCAGCCTCCAGTCAACAGGGACCTCCCTGGTTTGGCAGGACTTCTGGTAAATGATGGAAAGTCGCTTGGTGAGTGCTTACACCTTCTCCCTAAGCAGCCTTGGGTGGAACTCATCCAGGCCCATAGACTTGTGTGGGTTATATCTGCAATTATATCAATTGATCAGCAGTCCTCTGGGCATTTGAAAGCATCCAGAATGGTTGTGATTAAAACAATGAAAAGTAAATAAATTCCAGACAAACCAAAAGTTGAAGCAGAAAGCACAGGGCATGGGTAAAGTTCCTGCCTTACAGACTGAGGCTGGAACTTTCCCCATAGATTTGGATGCTTAGCTGCTCAACTTTCAAGAGTAATTTTTAAATGCAAAATCTGGGAGAGAAGTTAGAATTCAGCTTGCTCTGAGTAAAGCGCATTTATCTGAAAGGAAAATCACATTTTTGAAATGCACTTTCTGCCTCACAGCCTTCGTGTGGCTTGGTATGCAGATGAAACCGAGTAGGTGCTGGATAGACATGATCAGTAAAGGTTCATATCAGACTGATGCACACCAGGCTTGTGGCTTCCAGTGTTATCCAGGCTGGTTATACCATGCAGAGAGAGGAAAGTAGATGAGGCAATGAACACTGTTTCTTTCTTTCTCCATGATCAGGCTGGCTTGGTCAGGTGCTGCAACAGAAACGCTGAAAAAAGTTGAAGAAACTTTTGTTATCTAAGAGTTGCTATTGAAGGGAGCTGGAGGAGGAGGAGAAGTTATGAGAGAGTCTGGGCATGCCAGTATACTTCAGGCACTGAAGTTTCTGCACAATCCTGAGCACAAGAATGAAAAGTTTCATTAGGACAGAAAAAGAGGTTATCCAGAAATTTAATATAGGCTTTCAACTGAAAGTCTTTAAATGGCAGGGATTGCTTGCCTAGGCTCCCTTTACTTTTCTTGTCATTCTTTCATCTAATTGCAGACAAACATAGCCCAGAAGTTTAATAAGTTTTGCTGATTGGTCTGTCTGAGTCGAAGTGAAGGACAGGAATCCAGTGTGAATTTTTCTTTGAGGAATTTTGTTCCTTGTCCAAATGGTATCTGTCACTTTGGAATTATCACAAAATTCTGCTCCATCTCACAAGGGCATGGTGAGATGTTTAATGCTATCATGTAGATTCAAGGCCATTTTTGTCACACCCAGACAAGGCGTGTTCCAAGCACCTGGCATATACTGGGACATTGATTAATGCAGCTGACTGAGGGCTCATCCTCATGCATGGGACAAAGGAAACGTGAGTTGGGCAATCCTTTGGTATGGAAAGCACATATCTGGTTTCTGTGAAGAAGGCTCTTCATCAAACAGTGAAGGCACATTTTGCAATTTCTGTTTGGTCCCAGTTACTGGGAGCAACTCTACTGGCTACCTGTATCTCCTTAATCAGTTACAAAAATTTCCTCTTCAAAATAGGTCTTGTCTCATTCATCCATATATTTGTGGTCTACTGGTAATGGCTTTCTTTACCTAGACTTCATCATTGTAGAACATAAATTCTCCATCTGCTGTAGAAAATATACTTCCTCTACAAGGGCTGCTACAACTCTAGTTCAGAGAACCACCAGTGTTTCACTTGATAGGATAGAATCCTGTGTTCAATGTCTGTTTTCTGGTTTTAACTTTGTTTGCAGCATGAGGATGTGTATGTACCTTTACAATTCAGATCTGTGTCCTGCTTATTTTCTTCTGAGTTCACCTGAGGCATCTTTGCAAACTGGTTTTAGACATGAATGATTAAGGAGGAGGTACTGTGTCTCTCTTAAAACTACAGGAGCTCACTAGAGTCTGTAAGTACTTAACACACACATTCACCTCATTTCAGGAGATGTCAAACAGCTATACTTTTTTGGCTTCTAAATACAATGGTTTAATTGCACTGTCCACATTTAGATCTTATTACTTAGCTTCCAATTGACCATAGCCAGCTAATCTGAAGCTTCAAATGTTGAAATTTAAATGCTTTAGCATTATCTGCGTGGCACTGCTTTCAGTATCTTTGCCTTCTCTATACCCCCAAAAGTATTTTAACATATTTTGTGCAAATTTCCTCTCTTGTCCTTAACTTCTGGGCAATTTCAGGAACTTCAAAAGCTAAATAACACCTGCTACAAGCAAGTTCCATATATCCCTAGGGCTGATATTAACTTGAGTTGCCTATGGTTTTACAAGTCTGTCAAGCACTGTGGTGCCAGTTACCATGGAGGGAGGTGGAAGTATTACCTGCTCAAAGGCCTCCAGTGGTTTCAAGGGAGACAGCAAAAAGTCATGAGTCTTTGTCTCTGGATGTCTATGAAAACTCTGCTGCTAACATGTAGCAATATTCTGGGAGACAGAAAAGTCTCTTCACACACCAGGCAGCTCCAAAATTTTGCTTCTCCAATGCACAGTTGTGAAATAAATGCCATCTGCACCAGCCTGTGTCTCTTTATGGTCATACCTCAAGGTGTCTGTGTGGCTTTACTTTGCTCTCCAGCGTTGCTCATCTTCTCTGGGCATCAGTGGCGAGAGGCACGGAGTAGGGAGAGCACGGAGATCTTGGGCCTTTGGAAAGGAGGTAAATCCCATTGCAGGAGAGGGACTCAGGCTTTGGATGGAGCTGGATGGCTGTCAGAATGCAATGGAGAATTTCATGTTGTAGCTAGTGACTTGTGGAGAGCACCATGCTGGTTTGCTTGCTGTAGAGACAGCTGCATAGAGTTGTGATGCATTTGAGAGGGCTGCAGACTGAGGAAGAGAGATCTTTCATAGCAGATCATGGCTTGCTCTGCCTCTTTCTTTTCCACTGTTGCAACATATTTCGATGGCTTTTTGCAAAAAATCTTGCTTGAAATTTATCATCCCATCCAATCAGCTGGATTTGATGAGTGTAAGTGCCACATATATATGTATGTATATGTAGGTAGGCATGTCTGTGAGCTCCTGTGTGTAAACAGTGATTCCCATGGACTTGCCACCTTACTTAGTTATTTGATCCATGGAGGCTAAAAAGCTCCTTAGGTTGCTATGCAGGCAAAGGTTTTCCACACTTCCTTACCTCTCCATAAGTAAGGCTACTCAGGGAATAAGAAGTGGCCCTGGTTGCAGTCCAAGTTTAAAAAAAATAACTGTGACAAAAGATTATTCCTAAATTAAATGGGCAGGGGAGAAGATGAAACAACACATAACTGAGGCTGATAAGGCCTGAATCATTCTGGTTTGATTCATTAAGCCCCTGAACTGAATGTCAGTATGCTTTTTTCTGTGCTCAGTGTTAAATTCCAGTATGAAGTCTGGTCTTTTAAAGAAAGATGTCTTACCTGAAAATCAATGTACAAATCTAGACTGGCAGGCAGATGTTTTAGTGAATCAGACCCTGAGCTAAAGATCAGACTCTAGTAAAACTTAAGCCATGTGGATACAGACATTTTATTTGGTTCACAGTTTGAATAGTTTAAGAAGAAAGATTAAGGTGAGGATGAATCGCTGTGTTAATGAAAGCTGATAGGTCGTGGAATGGGCTGTTGCAATGTTGATCTTAGTGTCTCAAAAATGTAATGTCATTATCCAGGCTTGGAGATTATAACTGAGAAAAAGTTTCTTTGTGCACATGAATTTTTTCTCAAACTGTCTTGATTATTAGATTACACTAAAGACTTCAGCCTCACAATGTGTAATAGACAGGCAGATGAAGAAAATAAACAAGCAGACTTTCTTGGAATTAATTGCAATAATTTTTTCCTCCTTTTGTCTAATCTCAACACACAAAATGTGGCCTAGTGTCAAGGTATTTTGAGATACATATTATATAAAATATATAAATTATATAAGAATCACTATTCTTGGTTTAATATAAGAATTCACAGACTCCAGGTAACTTCTCTTTGTCTGCAAGCTTCTTGAAACTTGAAAGTCTTTTCACAGTGTCTCTGATTCCATGGGACTGCAAGGACAGAGGAACCTGCAGTGACCAGCTCATGTGACCTCTCTCAGGACACAAGCCAGTCTCCTCTCCAGTCTCTATGCCCAGATAGCTCCTACATCTTCAGAAACTTATCCACTCCTGAAATGAAAGCTATGAGACATTCATAAAACTTCAGGCTGTGATTCATTTAGATATTAATGAAGCTCCTTTTAAAAATATGTTTATACTTTTTTTCTCTAGCTTTGGCTTCAAACACCTGGATGTCTTTTCCTGCTGAACCAAAAAGCTATGCAGCATAAGAGATCTTGAAGGTGCCTGCTTGCAGCAGTCAATCTCTTCTTAAGGATTTTTGTTTAAATAATATGCAGTATTATTTATAATATATATTTATATAATATGTATTCTATAAACTATATGATTTACATAATAAATAAATCTATAAAAACTAAGATTCTGGAATCTTTTACTATGAAGCAATTTTTCTGAATGTTTACTACAACTTGAGCTTTTTTCAGTGTTTCCATCTTCCATTTGCTCAGAGCCTTGGCATTCCTGACCACCAACTTCCTGACTTTGCAGCTTAACAAGGCAGTGGAAAACCCCAAGGCAGGTGAATATCTGAAAACCACTGATCTAACTAGAAACGTTTTTCTTTCAGGAGCGGCTAGACAACACAGTAATGAAAGAGAGAGGCAAAAATCAGGATGCACCATGTATCTCATGCATCATATATGTGTTCCAGCTGTTGAGGTGGAAAGGGAGCCTGCCAAATTATCCAGACCTGCTTTGCAACAGACATCATTTGAAAGCTCCAGCCTAACTGAGAAGAGGGCTAAATAAAAAGTGAGGAGGAACATGTAGAGGTATTTCATGTCTCTCACTAAAGTTAGCATGATGGCAGACAGTTTCTTGAGATAAATCTCTACTTGAGAGTTTAATACCTGTAGTGGAATCCTGCCACACTTGAGGAAGCTTTGTTTTGTATTTTATTACCTGTTCCTGCAAAGTTTATGCAACATGAGTGCCGTTAAATCATCAAAGTTGTCTTCCTTTTGAGAATTTTCCCCTTCTGTTTCTTCTGTTCTTGTTGCTTCAAGGATTGTTACAGTTAAAAAAATTAAAGTTTGGATCTCTTTTCATTACAGGACAGTTTGTAAATTCCAACTAGGCATTTCTCAATTTGCATTTGTCATCCTTCCAGCTAATTTTCACTGCTGCAAAACAACTCAAAATATTGTTTGAAGCCCTTCATTGAACTCTTCTTAACATGACTAACACAATTTTCCTGTAGTGTTTAATTTCACTCTGACCAGTGTTTATTATCATCACAGAAGGCAAAAAAGAGGGGAAACTCTGTTTCTATGCACAAAAATAGAATGAAACTCTTTAAATAATATGACTTGGAAATGTTTTTCACCCTCCAAAATTTTATGTTATTAAAAAAAGAAAAAAAGTGAGCTAAACAAACAAATCACAAGGACCGAGATGAAAGAGGGTAAATTCACAAATTTTCCTGTCTTCCATACCTCTGCAGTGATTAAACAGAAAACCCTTTAGCAACCAAGTTACATTTTCACTTTAAAAAATCTTCAGCAAAATATAACCTTGCAGCTGTAAACATATGTCTGAATAATTATTCTGGCTTTATATCAAAAAAACCACCTCTGCCAGAGCAGACAGATTTTAATTTAGCATTCCCCCCAGAGCTCTGGAGGGCAAGGTGGATGATTGAGAGGGCAAGGTGACTTGGCTTCAAGGGCTATCTTTATTTGCATGAATGAGTAACCGTAAAGCACAGAAAATATCTTTAAGTAAATTCTGCCTGTCACTGACAGTGATCTAAATGGAATTATAGTTGCATGAAACTCTTTTTGCTAATACATATATATTTTTTTTTTCTGTGAAATATCTCCCCCCACCCATTTTAAAATCATGCAAAAAAAGATGTGAGAACAAAACGAGCATTATCAAAGAGCAAGCAAAGAACATAATTAAATACAGAGACAAATCTTTTAAACAAATGGAATTTTACCACTCCTAGGCTGGATGGAAGGTGTTGCAACAGCAAGCTTCCCATTTAAACCCCAAATAGATACTGCAGAACCCATAACAGCCAAGTCTTCTCTGTAGTGAAGACTGAGGTAGCTCAAAGGCGTCCTGGAGAGGGCCCATGCCAGATAAGTGTCTAAGTTAAGTCTATTTTTAAGACTGCAATTTAAAGTTGATGAGTTCCTTTACAAAGGAATTAGAGTTGGGAATGTTCAACCTGAATAAGAGAGAAGGTATAAAGAAGGGAGAGTGAAAAGAACTGAGGCATTTTTCAGTGGTACCCAGTGGCAGGACCATGGGCACAAAACTGAAACACAGGAGGGTCCCTCTTGAACGTCAGGAAATGCTTTTTTTGTGATGTGGGTGACATGGGTACAGGTTGCCCAGAGAGCACATGGAATCTCCATCTTTGAAGGCATTCAAACCCCAGCTGGATGGAATCCTGCTTATTGCTATTTGTTTGTCACCTACCCTGATAAGTTTCCAGGTTTTGGGGGAGAATATTTGCAGTAGAAGATTCTTCCAGTGAGCAGATATCCAAGATGTGACCTCCTTTAATGCACAATTGATTGATGATTGGGATTTTCCTCTCTCTCTATATGCATCATTTGCTGAGAATTTACTGAATAGAGCATGATGGTTTGGTCATTTTGCACCTGAAAGTTACAAACAGAAGGAAGAGTTGTAAGTTTTCTTGTAATTCTGAATATTTTCTGCAGAGACTGACACATAGGAGAAAATGCCATCTACTTTAGTGCAGCTGAGGTGACATTGCTGTAGGACAGCCAAGAAAAAGACACCCTGAATTTGACTTGCTGCCTCCCCAGCCAAGTTTAGTGGCTTTCTGCAATCATTTCTGGAGCAGGAGGAAACGTTTGAGATGTTCTCAGAGCCCTTCCCAGCTTGGGAAGCCACTACTTGTCAAGGGAAACACAAAAGCCAGCTAAAAGGGCTACAGGCTGGCAAGAATAGAGAAACTACATGGTATTTAGAGATAGATATGATTATGATAATTATTAAAAACCATTTCCCATAAAAATGCACAACTTGCATTTATCATCATATGGAATAATATGACCAGGGTCTAGGTGTACCAATAGTTGTAGCCTTGTAGGTATTTTGCAGTGAGATTTGTTAGCCTAGTGGTCCCACTTTGGAATAATTTTTTTGTGTTACAGTTCCTGGCTTCTTTTTGTTTGGTCTGCTGTATTTAATAGCTTCCTAATTCCACTAGATTAATAAAAGAAAGATGTATTTAAAATCCAAAATAATTCATGTTCAAAGCCTCAACATTTTTGCAATTTTGCCACACTCCATCATGGTTTGGGGTCATTTCAATGTTATTCTACTCAACTCTATGAAATGTCACTCACAATGGGAGGAGCACTGGGGAATACTGCTAAAGACTTGTCCACATGGGGAAATTTACCACCAGAATGATGCTGGTATGATACAACAGTGGTGTTTCATTGGCATTCACCATGCCACTACTGATACGGCATATTTAAATGACATGGGAACTTTGAAAAACCTCTATTTGATTATGTTATGGAAAGCAATTGAATCTTCCTTTTGTGCTCATCTCTTAAAATAAAAATGATTTTTAGAGGGTGTTTACTGAGTTAAGTGGAAGTGCAGCAAACAAAGTTAATTTTAAAAGATACATGATTCTGAAAATATGCAACTGGTAAGAGGAAGAGAAGACAAAAATGTCAGTCCAGTCTTCAACAGTGAGGAAAATCTAACAAGAAGGCAACCTAGAATGGAAAAGGTTTTGGTATTTCTTTGTATTTCATGAAGGATTAAATGAGATGGCTAAAGCAGTTAATAAGAGTAACTAGTGGCTAAGGACTCTGGCTAAAATCTGAAAGAAATTTACATGAAAATCGAGACATTTCAAAACAGCTGGACAAGTCAGGGCTGAATAGCCTGGGAGCTGCCTGAAAGAGCTGGAGAATTAGCAGGTCTTTGGGAAGGGAGTGGGCAACTTCAGAAGTGTGGTTGATGGCAGCTTGGGGATCTATTGTCTCTTTTTAAAAGAGAAGGAGGGATTCCAGGAATTACATTAATTTTGGCTTAATAATTTGATTATATTTATAATATTATATTTTATTTTATATATATTTATTTTTGATTATTTGATCCATTTGCTAATGGATCAGCCATCTAGAGAACAAGAAAAAAAGCATCCAACAGCCAGTAATTGCCTCATCAAGCAAAATATATCCAGCCAAAGTAACTGATTTATGGGCAACAGACTCATGAAGAAAGAAGAATGATATTTGGGGTAGATCTTGATTCCTGGATGTCATGTATCACATGACAGGTTCATGAGCAAATTTAGAAAAAACAATGACCTCTGGGCAGATGGGTGAATGGCTACCTGGAAAGTTGGCCAAAGAAAGCAGGCAACCCTTCATTGCTACACTGCAAGTCTGCACTGATTGCAGTGAATTGAGGGACTTAGAGAAATACCAAACTGAGAAACACTTCAAGTGCCTTGGTGGGCAGGGCTAGAATTCACAATTACATTGAATATTTTAGGAATTTATCGGCAAAAACTGAGTAGACTTTGATAAATGTAGGCTCCTACACTTCACAAGCGTGATTGACTGCAGAAATGCAAGGAAGGGAATAACTGTCAAGGGAACAGTTTGGCAGCAGAGGAGCTGGAGGTTGCAATGATGAATGTACATCCAGAGCATTACATAAGAGTAATTAAAGCCACATATTCAATGTTAGTATGCAGATATTCAGATAGCATGGGGCTCAGCACTGGAGACTGGTGTTAGGTACCACATATTCCGAAGAAAGGAGGGGCCAGGGAAGGGCAGCGGGAACAGGCACAGCAAACACCACCTTTGGAGGGAAAGAATCTCATGGCTATCTTTGTTTCCTCTGAAGAAGAAATAAAAATAAGGACACGGGGCAATTTTAACGCACTGTAAGCAAAAACGGGAGGTGTTTGAGTTATCTGGGTGTCCTTTGGAGATCAGAGAAGTCATGGAGGTGTGTATCAGATATGGGAAGAGGAGTTTTCTGCCAGCAAGATCAGCTGAGCACTGGACACGGTCCATGAGAAGGAATCAGGGGGTGGGATCTGAGACATTGAGTGGTTTTCTTCAATTTGCAATAAAATACATCAATATGCTAAGGGTAATAAGCCATCACTGCCTTGCCTTGTCATGTCAAGCATCTTCAATTTCTCCATGAAATAAGAATTATTTCAAGAGCTTTTTGCAAATTTTGGGCACTTCCACTCTGCAAAGTAAATTCTTCCAATTTTATTTATTTTTTAAAATAAATTTTCTGCTCTTTACTTAAAGGAGTATCATACAAAATAATGATTGAAGTAATGAAGTTTTAATATAAATTTTTAGTTTTTGCTACTTATCTGGGATTGAAACTTCTGCTGGATCAAACTCTCTTCTGTTTGTGTGTTTTAATAAACTGGTTTGAAATGGTTTTATTAATCCCCAAAATAGCTTAATTAAGTATTACTAGGCTAACAGAAGAAAATTGAAAGTACCTGTTCTCAGTCACACATCATGTTTATTGTACTAAACTAGCCTCTTTAATTTGTGCTTTTATATGATGTTTTAAAATGTCAATTTGCCATTAAGATCATATAATAATTAAAATAACATTCGTAGTCTGACCATGCAAATATGTAATGCAGTAAGAAAATATTTGCACTTAAATAAAATTCAAATAAACACAAAGTAAAATTTTCAGATTCCAAATTACATTCTTACATCACAATGCTGATTTTTTTAAAAAAAGGAAATTTCACAGAACTGTCTATGATTTCACCTGCAGTTATTTACAGTCAAAGCAAACTTTTGCTAAGCAATACGTTTTCTGACCATTTCTGCTTCTAGTAGAGATGAGTCATATGTATGAACAGTTAGCCTTTAGTACATTTCAATAACAAATACTACATTTTAATAAAATCCTTTGTATTCTTGCATTTATTAAATCTATATATACTGTACTTGGTAAGCATTAAATGACTGTTTCCATTTATTTTGCAGTTTCCTGGAATTGCTGAAAAGCCCATTTTTACATACTGACTTTTTATGACAGTGTTCATACTGATTAAGCTGACTTTAAAAATACAGGGCATAGTTCATATATGAAAAGAACATATGTTCTAATCAATTAGAATTTGTAAATTTTTTCTTAGCAAATTTTTTCCACCTCTGTGTGTATATATGTATGTATGGGTTTCTAAATAGTCAGGAAAAGAAAACCCTTTTTAGCAGTTGAAATAGCAAAAACTGAAGAAAAAAGGTTCTGCAGGGAGCAAGAGACAAACCCTAAAACCTGCAGTTAAATCTTAGTGAATAGTGTCTGTGGTGGAAAGGGTTTCACAAATAAAATACAGATGTTCAGCATTCAGTAAGAACATATTTTCTCACAGTACCAGCTCTTGCTACTTGGGTTTGCTGAGAAAATTAAGAGGTAAGATGACGATGGGGTCTGATAGAGGAAGAGAAGGACTCCCAGGGTGCCTGTGAAAATGTTGGGAAAATGTTAGGGAAATGCCTGTATTTTCTACTAGCAGATTCTCTGTGTTCCCACATCACTGACCTGAATGAGGAAGTAAAGCCAAATCCATTGCACCACTTAATTTCAGCTGGTTTCTGAACTGATTTACAAGAAAATATGTCAATTACTTGCAAGAAATATTAGCACACGTAATACTGATTAATTCCACTAAGGATCTTTTCCAGAAGTCCTCACAGAAGCCACCTCCCTACTGACTCGATCTGTAGGATCAAGTCCAAGGTAAGGTCTGAGTAACACCTTTTTTCCCCTCTGGCCTCCAGGTGAAATGTCAGTGAATTTTAATCAAGTTATTACAAATAAGAAATTAAATTGGCAGTTATGGTAGTCAGAAAAAATTGGTTTGTTCTCCTTAAACAGAGAAAAGACTCACCAATATCCTGCTTCTCTTGCAGTTTAGGGCTCTGCTCAAAGGCATAGCAAAGAATCTTTACCAGAAGACTGCTCAGGACCTCTGACTTTCTATTCCATTTGAGCCCTTCATTGGAAACCCTCAGGACAGACATTTTGTGCTCTCTCAATCACCAGCTCCCAGGAACAACATTATGTAGATGATGCCTTGAACTATGTTAGCAGCACCACTAAAAAAATGTTGTGATTTAGCTTGTTTGGGCAAGGAAAGATAGTGCAAAGTTCCTGAGCAGTAGTGTTACAGGGTGATAACTCAGTGAAATTGAAGTATTTAATCCATGAAGGATAATTAATAGCACCACTGGTTACTGATTCTTGTTTTTCTCATTGTTCCAGGTGGATTATACTTTGAAGGGCAGCAGGCATTTAAACAATGTGGATTAACATTAAACATCACTAAAATCTAAGCCTTAGATAGGATGAACTGGGAAAAATCTCCTGATTGTTGTTGTTTATATTATTAATGCTGGTAGCTAAATCTAGGGTAACTATCTCTAACTTCAATATAAATTTTTACTTAAGCAACCACTTACTTTCACACCTGACAATTTCTCTTATTTTTGGCCAATTCAAGGAAGCAATATTATGCATATCATATATGTTTGGTATGGTTTAACTTTTTTATATAAAGGCAATGTATAACTATTTGCAAAACTTTGTGAAGGTAGAAATAATGACAAATGACAATTATTTCCCAGAAGTACTTTCTTTTTTCTTCTAGAAGTGTTTATAACATAATCCCAGATGGCCAAAATAATGCTTTCCTTACATGCAGGTCCATTTATCACAGAGGCTCTTGCAGTGCTGCAGTAGTAAGAGTGGTCCAGCTGGGAACTTACAAGGGTAAGGGACAGAAAAACCCTGCAAGGTCTGGGGCTGAGGTCTGTGACTTGATATTCACTTTTTACAAGGTGTCATGGTAGAATCATGGAATAAATCAGATTGAAAGGGACCTCGGGAGGTCATTTAGTCCAGTGCCCTGACTGAAACATGGACAGATATAAGAGAGCAGCCTATCTCCAAGGAAACATAACGGCGAGGATCTGTGCCCCATACTTCATTGCCCATAACCTCAGATTATTATCAGTTACCAGACAGAGGGTTTTGGCAAGTGGCTGATTCACCACTGAGATCTTCAGGCTCATTATAAATAATAAGTGGGTGTTGGGTATCCACTATAACTTTTCAATTGCTGGTGCCACAATTCAGACTGAGGGACATTTTATGGATGATAAAAGGCTCCTTTAAACCACACAAATTCCCTGTACATTACACCCTTATGCTTCCTTTTCTCTGAAAAGTCTCCAGGCATCTAACACGCACACATGGAGTCCCAGTGCTTTGCCTTGCTTCTTGCTCATCATCTGTGTTGTGCCCACATTGGAGAAGCTGAAAAGTCCTCTTAGCCCTGCTTAATGCCTAATTTATATGTATATGGACCCTTTAGGGTCTTCTCCAGAGATGGGCATTGGTATCTAGGACTGTGGAGGCAAGATGGTTTGTGCTTTCTACCAGGTATTTCTTTATACATAAAAAACCCACACTGTCCCTTCTGCAATATCATTGCTGTGAGAACTTCTCTAGGGGCTCTTGTTCTTCAGTGGTTCAGAGTATTTTCTGAGGCCCAGGCAGAGCCTGTTCTCTGCTGCTCTATGTCTTACCTGAATTACACTTCGTTTACCTGTCTTAAAATGCTCATTGTGGACTTGCAACCATCCATGCAGGCAATTCCTGCCTGCCTGGAACAATAAGCTGCTCTCCTTGTTTACCACTCTACCAATCTTAGCGTCATTGGTGAGTTGTACAAGGTTTTATTTTATCATCTGTGCTGCAGATAAAAGTTCCAATGTGCTCCTACCTTTAAACCCTCTCTTTTAGCAGTAGCCATCCTTCATATTTCTACACAAACACTGGAGTTTAGGCCCTGTTATTAAGGCCTGATACCTGCTCTGCTTTTCATAGGATATTTTGAAAGGAGTTCAAACTGCAGCTTTAAAGTAAAGGTAAAACAAAGCTCTTTAGATTTTGAACCACAAATAGCAAGTAGCCAAAAGTTACAGGAATAAATATTCTTAAGCAGCAGGAATGGAAATATCTCTCTGTTATATTCACCTGTTCTCAGTGTTCTGCTTGCATCTTTTTATGTCTGGTAGTATACCTAAAGCTGTACAGTAAATTCTTTTCAGTGATAGCTTGAAATGTTTGATATTATCTAATGTTTTATGAGAAACACCCAGACCAGGATACAAGTCCTGGAAGGTTAAAAAAAAAAAAAAAAGAAAGAAAAAAATTAGACAGCTTTTAAGTTTAGTTTTTCAGATTGCATTGGAATAATTTCTATTAGAGATGTGTATTGTGGCTTTAAGATTTTGAAATTATGGCATCTAGCTTCAAGGTACTCTTGGTTTGCCAGAGCACCCTCATCACTATGTAAGCTCTTTCTTCTCTTCTTCCTGTAACACCGAGGAGAGAGGAATACACAGTATTTTTATTTCCACAGGTGGGTCTCTGCTTGCTGGATTTGCTGCCTGTGGCACAAGAGTGCCCTGTAAGATTTCATCCACCAGCATGTTTCCCTGTGGAGGCAGAGTACACTCCCCAGGCTCTCCTTGCTGGTGGGACTGGAACAATCTGAATTTCAGCTGGGCATTAGCTGCAGTACCAGTGAGACTCTGCTGCAGAGAGACAGAGATTTGCTGAAAATAAAACTGCAGATGTCACAGAGGGTGTCCTCGATGAGGCGCAGGATCCCCTCGCCTACAGCTTGCACTGTCTCTGCAGCCCCCTCCCCACAGCCATGGGTGCCACATCTCAGGACAGGAGCCAGGCTCAGGGAAAGCACACATCCTTGTGTGGCTCCTGGGCATCTCCCAGTCTCCATGTGCTCCTCCTTGCAGCCAGCCCGGGGGAGGAGGCAGAGCTGGCCATTATCCCAGCCGTGAAGAGAGGGCTGGGACACCTTGGGACTATGCAGCTCTCCCAAGGGTCTGGTGTGCACTCATGTGCCACGGGGGTGTGTCCCAAATCCTGGCACCCTGGCAAGGTCAGAAGGCCCAAACCAAAGGAGTCCTGGCTTGTAGGCACACTGTTGTTTCCTGTCCCAGGTTAGCACTGCAGTATTATTTAAATTCAGTGCTTTCCGGAGAGGTAGCTTTTGCTAATGATTATTTTGCTCGGAGAAGAGTTCCCTTTAGCCCTTTACCTTTTATGGTGCTGCATTTTCCTGATAATTCCTATCTCTTTTGGAGCACACCAGCTCCTGAGGGTGGACCAAATCTCCTCCTAAGCAACATATTTGCCTGACTCTTCTAACTGCCCCATGCTTCCTGCCTGCACCCAAGCACAAAGCTCAGCCAAAGCTACATGCTGCTCGCCCCCTGATTAGCCAAAAACTGTGAGTGGTGGCTTTGGCTGGGCAGGATCTACTGCAAGAAAGACTAAAGCCTAGCAAAGCCCAACAGCTTTCCTCGTGTCCCTGCTTGTCAGCAGAGGGATGGATGCAAGTGAGGTGTGTGCACTGCAAGGGAGGTGAGCCCTGCAGCTGTGCCCTGTGCAGGGCTGGGTGTGCAGTTGTCCTGCAAACCAAATGTGTGCTCTGATAACGCTGAGCTAATGTGATTTATGGGGTTCCAGCGATGAGCGTTTGGCCTAAGATGTAAATCCAATAAATGGGGAGGGGAGAAATACATACATACATACATACATACATATATATGTATTTTTTTTTTTTGGCTTCCGCTCTTGCTTATCTCAAGCCAGTTAAAAAAAAATAAAATCCCCAAGTTTCTATTGGACTTTGGATGAAGCAGAGACAGCATATTTTCCCTGTCTCTCCTGAAGCATCACACCCCACTTTGGGAACTTCATTTATATGCACATCATATTCAATCTGACTGACTCCTACTGTACCTTTGAACAGATCCAATCAGATACCCATATGCATGTAAATGAGGTTCCCAGAGCTGCGCTCTCTGTGCCGAGGAAGAGGAGTTAAAGAGCAGCTCTTCTTGAAACTTGTTACGGTGACAATCTCATCCTGCAAAACACAATAAAGCCTTCCCCATCCCCCCACCCCTGTTCCCCAGCCCTTCTCTTTTCTCTCTGCCATACATGTCAGGAGAATGCCCTGTAACTCACTTTTCCAGGCTGAGGTAATTTATTTAAACATGGATTATTTGAAAAAAAAAAAAAAATGGGAAGGGATACAGGGTTTGATTTTAATCCCTGCAAACACAGAGGAAAGAATGCTCGTGTCACAACTCAGTGAGTGTAAAAATTAAAAAAGGCTGAGACTATTGTTTGAAAACAGGCAAAATAATTAAAATTATTATGGAATAATCACATATCACACAACAACCTCCCACTCTTCTGAGCAACAATCCAAAACAGCTCCTCCAAAGCAGGCCCAGGGGCAGAGGTTCTGTATATCATTCAAAGACCATCTGTCATTCAATTCCTGTAGCCCCTTTCCACTATTCTAAGGGCAGGCTGAAATTTAGTCCTGGCATTTCTTTTTCCATTTGCTAACAAACAGCAGTGATGGCAGATAAATATGGCAAACAATAGGTGTTTGTAATGAACTGGAAAGGGATATGGATTTTTGGAACCGGCACCAAGAAGTTCCCAGTCCCGCGTGATGCTCTGGGGACCCCCAAAGCCTGGTTCTGCCATGTGGCTGCACAGACAGACATCTGCAGGCTGTGTTAGGCTTTCAAGAATTCAGCCAACCTGCTAAGGGGCTGATTTGAATAAGATCAAATTTAAGGAAAAAAAAAAAAAAAAGGAAAGACTGAAAGCTAATTCCATTCCAGGGTAGGATAAAGAGGGACACAAAAGGATCGTGGATATACAGCACAAGCAGTGCAGAAAGCCCCCTGTTCTAACAATAATCTCTATTTTTTTTATTCTCTGCTTTTCTTAACTCATTCAGCATTTCCTATTGATTCACATAAGGGAAAAGCAGCAATAGATCCTGCTTTTATGCTGTTCTTTGGGAAGTCACGCGTGTTAAATGCTATTTAAGCCAATGCTCATTTTATATTTATTTATTGTTTGGAGACTGAAAATGAAGTGTGATTGTGCAGAGTCGAAGCCGAACGACAGAATTACTGCTGCACACCCCTTGAATCGATACTGCTTCTTTTCACAAATTGACTCTTTGGGAAGTACTCAGTTGCTGGCATCAGAGTGATGCAAGGACACTGCTGGAGAGGAAGGAGGATGTGGGAGCATGGTGCCTTACCTCTGTTCTGCCTTTGAGGAGCCACCTGGGCAACAGGAATGCCTTCATCATGTGCAACAAATGAGATGGAGGGGAAAATGATGAAAAGGGTGCAGCTGGGCTGTTAAAGTTTTGGGTGTCGGGAGGACATCTTTCAACACCCAAACCAGCAGCAAGGAGACTTTGTTTTCCTGGATTGCTTTTCTGGTTTGTCAGGAAGCCATGCAAAAGGCTGAATGGCCCCTTGGGTGGGACACAGACCAACACTGAGGCAGGCCACAGCCCAGAGTGGTTCTGGACTCGTCTGGATGTAGCTGGCAACCCATTTCTCCCTAGAGGGAATTACCAGGAAATCTGTAACAGATCACACAGGGACTGGGTTAAGATGGCCTGTGTCCCCATCATTTTGATGCTTAGTTGTGACATCCTGCCCTGTCTGGAAAGGAAAGGGCATTCATGTATGGCACAAAGTGCCATAGCCCACAGCTGGGCTCCCCAGGACATGGGCAAGGCTGAGCTGCACTGGGGTGGGTGGGTGGGTGGGAGAGGGGAGGCTGATCTTCACACTCTTGTCCACCACAAGCATGGGGGCCGGGGAAAGGGGATCTCTGCAGCACTGCAGGAAGGAAAGGCCAGGTGAGGATTTGGCCACTTGCAGCCTCCATCTGTTGCCCTTTCCACCAGTGCCTGGGGCTGGTCCAGCTGTTACCATCATGCAGTAAAAACCCTTCCATGGGGGCACAGCCACCTGCACTGGCTCTGCCTTTACCCCAGATAGAAGGCAAGGGCCAGCTTCAGTGGCCTATCCCAGCTGAGGTGAACCAAAAAAGCTGAGTTTTTGCAATTGTCACCTTTTTGCAATAATTTTCTTGTACACATAAATAAGCCAAGCTTTCTCCTGCATACTGGGAAGGGAAAGCTCGACTCCTTTGATGCTGCCTCTATTTTTAGAAGCTAGGAAGTCTTGAGTACAATGGGAAACAATAGAGGGAGACCATGTATTCACACAGATACAATCTGGGTCTAGTATGAAACTGGACTAGTTTTCAATTTTAATATAGATTCTAAGCAAGCCTTCTAATAGCTCTCTTTTGGTGCCTCTAACTATGAAGTATGGATAATTCTTAACAACAGGTGTGCTATCAGGCTTAATTAATTAATGTAATGTAATTAATGAGAACTTGAAAGCAAGGTGACATGAAATGCAAACTAGCACTATAGCAATCAGTCACTTTTTCTAAGTTGATTGTCTTTGCTACCACTAATATGCTCCTCCAGAAGAGCTTGTAGCTGCTTGTTCCAAAGTGGAAAATGATAAGCAGCATGTGTGAAACAATATGCTCTTAATATTGCACTTTGTGAAGAACTGATGACTTTGTTAGATGGTTTGCAGATGACTGAGAGAGGACCCTGACCTCCAGAGCTTTCTATACTGTGTTTTTATAGATTTTGCCCAGGACAAGAAAAAAAAAAGACTCAATGTTTCTCAGAGCTGGGATGAGGGATACACAGCTACACTGCAAAATAATATTTTTAAGCTGAATTTTACTGAATACTTCACTTTCTATAGATGCCTTAGTCATGAACTCTCTTTTATACAAGTTAGACAGTCAGATCCTCAGAGAAATTATTTCTCCAAAGAATTAAATAAATGAAATTAATTTGATCAGGGGAAGTGCAGATTGGATATTAGGATAGTGTTACTCATCAAAAGGGTCATCAGTCACTGGAAAAGCCTCCCCAGGAAAGTGGTCATGGCACCAAGCCTATCAGAGTTTGAGGAACATCTGGATGACATTCTTAGTTATATGATTTAGTTTTAGGTAGCCCTGTACCCTTCCAACTTGAGATATTCTACGACTCCATGATAAGGCTTTAAATTTCTGTCAGAAAGAACTGAATGCTGGGAAAAAGCTGGTGACATCATAGAAAAAGATTGTGTTAGACATTTGGATTAGAAATCATGACTGGAGCTATGAAATTTGTTGAAGACAAGACTGTGGGGCTCCAGAGGAGCTAGGATCAACCTATAGCAACATGGAACAATATGCCAGTGGCTCCATCAAATCCACTTTCAATTGCTCCCCATGTGGCATTGTCATTTCACAAAATTATCCAGGTATGGCTGTGGCTTCTCAGCAAAAGGAAGAAAGTCCATACACCAAGAAAGAACAGAATTCACACACTGTCTGTGTATCTATTCATCAGTCAGTCCTTAGACCTGCTGGTTTTCACTGGGAAAATCTTGCAGATATCTGATTGTAGACAGCAACATATTTGGTACAGGGCATAGTATAAATAAATTGATAAAACATTTTGTTTTTCCTAAGTTTTTGCATTACTTCAAGAGAATAATGAGTTATTGCTACTTACCTATGCTAAAGGAGCAAGAGATGAAACTTCCTCGACAGTCCCCTGGGCCATCTCGATACCTCATGACCATTTTCAAAGGGTATAATTTACATGAGATTTTTTTCCCTGCCTTGTGAGCCATAAATTTATAGGGAGCCCCTCTGAAAGACTTACTGCTTTTGTGAGGCCTCAGATGAAGTCAATCAAGCCAACCAGTATAAAATCCAAACTCCAATTAATTCCATCCCTGAGGACCATGTTGTTTGCTGTGGAATTGGAAGGTCTGTGGGGCATGGGATATCTTGTTCCTGGATGGAGAGTGCCTATGTTGGACAAGGGGCATTTTTCAGTCCACAGCTTGAGTAGCCGTATGTGCTCTCTAAGGAGGAGGAGATCATTCACAGCAGTGTGAATGTGCCATACAGGCCCTTAGAAAATGATAAATAAATAGCTGAGGGGTTAGTTTCCTTTATTCCTCACTTGCTACCCTCTCTACTTGCTACATTCAATTATTTTTGGAAGCTGCATAATAAGCAAAATTGTACATTTCAGTGTTCCCAGACGAGATTAGAGAGGATTAAGCATCAAGGGGTGGCAGCTGGTCAGTTTATTGCACATTTTTAATGTGGAAATGTTTCTAAATGAAAAAAATGAAAGGTGGGAGGTGGTAGTAAACTCAGACTCTTGCATCTGCTCTCCAGAAAGCCAGCACATCCATGGAGTGGAGATGAAGGGCATGGATGATAGGTCAACTTCATGGACCTGGTGTAGGTAAGAGGCCAGGCTAAGGCATTCACAGCAGACCTAAAACCGGGATAGTTTTAGTCAGGGGCCACAGGGGGGCCTGGTGAGCTCCAGGGCTGTCAAAATATTGGTGCTGAGTCTTGTGCTTGCACACAGCAATGTGGTGGTGGCAGCAGTGGCAGTGGCACCACAGACCCTCACAGCCAGGATGGGATGCTCAGCCTCTGAGCTCACCCACTCCCTGACCTCTCGTTGGAGGCCAGCCACCCGAGTGTCAATTAGTGCTAATTGTGAGGGGTTTCATTTGTCATGTGGCCACCTGTCCTCCAGGAGCCAGGCTGAGACCCCTGGCAGCCTGTAATGAGCAGCTGTCAGCCTCCAGCCATGCTCACGCTCGCACGCCCAGAGCTGCATCCGAACATACCTCAAGGTGAAGGCGTATGGACCTTGTTCCTGGGAAATATCTGTGTCATCCCCATCATGTCTTAAGTGTAACCTATATTTTAAGGGAATAGAAACGTGTCTTGGATTTTTTTTTTTTTTTTGGCTAATTAAATTACACCCACCTCTGTAATTCCGAGATATGCATTAAAGAGTGTAATTAAATGAAAGCTCAAGTCACTAATTAGAACAATTCTTGAAGGGATACATTCTCCCAGTGATACTTGTGTAACCTCTATATGTGAATGATACACATCTTGGCATTGCAAAATATATGATTACCCTTATGCAAGATTTTTCTGAAACAACAAAAAAACTACAGAAGAAAATTTGAGAGGTCAATCTGATTCCACCGCTGTGCTCTTTGCTGAAAGGCTTTGTTTGGCAGTGTATCTTCTGAAACACCCCAGCAGGAACACAGCCATTGATATGTGGATTGAGGGTTAACGTCAGTGTGGGAAACCTTGACATAAATCCTGCAATGTGCTGAGGAGAATCTAGTGCTGCAGCCCCAGGTTTGGTAATTCCCAGCACTCCTTCTTCCCCCTGTCTTTCCTGTGAGGCCCTACTGCCTTTATATCTCCTCCTGGTTCTGCAAATACCCTTTAAATGATTTCAAAAACAAAATGTCTGTGTATGTGCACATATAAGCAAGCTCCCTGATGCCCATTGTAGGGCTTCTATTTCAAACAAGAGGTGCAGCAAAAGTCTGTGGCTGTGGCCCAGCTCAGGGGCTGGCAATAACACACTAAGGTTTTCCACTATTCCTAATTGTGAGGGCATCCAAAAGTCCTGGGTAGTAGTTTTTAAGTCCTGCTTCCCAGCCATATGTGAGGGGACATGGTTCTTTTTGCTCTGCTTTCATGTTGCTCTGGGGCACTGAGGAGCTGAACGTACATGAAAGTGGAGGCAGTAGCTGGTCTGCAGTTTCCTCATGAAATTTTAGGGCATGTCTGGGTAAGACTGTTCCAGAAATGAGAAGGAAATTTTTTGGCAGTCAGATGAGGTAGAAATAACTGTGGATTAGTGTGGACCAGACACTGACCTGATGGTCCTAGACATTGGGAATCGAACACCTTGGCAGAGGAGGCGATGACACATTGTGAAACTCGACTTACAGACAGGGAATACGGGCTGCATTCGTTATGCGGGGTAGCTGTCTCTCTGGGACCGTGTTCAGAGGGAAAAAAAGAGCATCTCTCTGCCTTTGCTTTTTTCCAATAGCATGCCAAGAATAGCTCTGCAGGGACTGAGCAGAGGAAAGCTGATTACACCTTTTGATTGATGGTGCCTCACACATTTAAGAGCGATTTCATACAGGAGCCTGATTTACTTGCACATCCGTTCTAGAGAAGGGCCCAGAGCAAAGCCCTGGACTCAGATACCTCAAGCTTTTAGGAAATTCAGAAGGGCATCTGAATTTTCATGTATAAATTGCCTTGTACCAATTCTTCCTTTAACTGTGAATCTACTCTCTCCTTCTATTCCTTGCTCCCTAAGGCCCCTTCCTAATAAACCATCTCCAGAGTAATTCAGGATGCTGAAGCCATTGATCACCCTGTAAATCTCACAAGGCTGAGCACGCTCCAGCCCCGTGTGACTCACACTGCTCGGACCGAGGCCATACCCTGTGGCTGGCACAGAATGCCCTGGACAGAGAAGCAAACTTTGTCCATGGATGCAGGAGGGCACACTGAACCTCAGTGCGAGGACTACAGCTGCAATTGATTTCTGGATTTGTTTTTTTGTAAGGCATCTCTGTTGTTGCCTTTACTGTGAAATGCCAGGTGATTCCAAATGACACAAACTAGAGACACTTTGTGACATGCAAACAAACAAAATTACATGTAGAATTGTGTGTGTGAGAGTATGTAATGAAGACAGCTGCTTCATTTACAGATAAATTTTATATCTAATTTTGAAATTAATGCTTTTATACTTAATGTTTACTGTAATGAGCTGCTTGAAATGCTTTTTTTTTGTCCAACACGGGCATGGAACCAAGTATTGAAGTGAGTATAGAAAACGATATCTAAAAGTAAGAGTGATTATAAAAAGGGTTAAAGTGGGCAGTAGTTGCAGTCTCATTTATCACAGTTGCTATCTTTGCACAGCATAATAAATGCAAGCCTTAATCCTATTAATAGTAACACTTGTGCAGTAATATGTATTGCTGGATGCCAGTGCTTTTCCAAAATACTCCCCCTATGAATGCAATGAGGTTGGATTGCCAACCCTTCATCTATGAAGGCTGTAAGGCTGGTGAAATATCTTATCTACTCACTGTATGTTTTCTGTCCTTTTGCTGTGGTGGATTTTTCACTTTCCTTGCCAAACTTGTAAGAGCATCAATTCCTCACTGCCTTCCTCGTCCCAACTACCTGCATTTTCCAGTGTTTGTTGGCATCTGCAACTCTAAGGTATGGAGGCAGACACTATCCTTTTAAGCTTACCTAGCCTTTTAGAAGCAAAAGCTACTGGGATTTTTAAAAAAGAACAGCTTTATATCAGTTTTTCAAATGAAATGTATTGAATTAAATGATCTGCTTTTCTCCAAAGCTTCTGAGCTTCCATATTTGAAACTGGTGGAAACCATGGTAGCTCAGAGACCTCAGATAAGCAGCAAAAACATAATGTGGTTTGTAATTTTTCTAGACTTATTATGGGGATGCTAACTTTCCCCCCCATTCAAATCTCTCTGAGCTAAAGCAAAGCCTGAGAAATAAACTGTATTTTATTCAGTTTAGATGAGAATTTGGAAGGTTGGTAGAAAAGATACCTTCAATAAGATGCAAGACTGCAAGATAATCAAAGCCTGGGTAAGTATTTCATTCTGCAGAGGTTACTACAGATGACTGCTGAAAAAAAATATGGAAAGGAAAAGATTTCTAGAATTCCAAACCCCTCATCTACAGTATTTCATCAGCAATATGGCCTGACTCAAGTTGCTGCAAGATCCAGGCATGGGCTGGGACATTGTGGCTCCAGAGACTACAAAAGCACTGGAGAACAAGAGAGTTTCTGTCCTGAACTACAACATATAGAAAGAAGACCAGGAGATACACAGGTATAGATAGACACAAGACCAGCAATATTGGTCATCAAGAAAAACAGAACTGCCAGGAAAGGTGAAGGAGATCAGGTTTTGGTGCCTTTGAATTAGAGGTGGAAGAATGAAAACAAGCCCTGGACACCTAATCATACAGAGCTCCTTTTCATCTCTTGCACCAGCATCCTCAGAACCCAAGTGGATCTGGGCAGGATTGAGGATTACAGGTTATTTTTCTATCAGTGTCACTTTTAAGAACACCTAAGGATAGTCCTGCCAAGGAACAAGGAGATAGCTATGGGCAAAGACTGGTAAATTCAGTGAGTGGGAGGAGCAGTAGGAGGATGCAGGAGGAAGAAGAGGAGCAACCAAACTGAGGAGGTACTGACTGTAGTCATGAGAGTAGGGCACATATTGTCTGAAAGTCTTGGGAGGAAAGACACAGAGATTTATCACTTGCATGCATCAAAGGAACTGCATAGATCAAAGAGGATGAAAATAAAGAAGGAATCTTGTAAATATGTGTGTTGCAAAAATACTTCAGGTAAGGGGGTGAGCAAGGCTTTATTGCAGTCCTCTACACTGTGAAGTGCTCCTTTTCCAAAATCCATGTGCTTTCATATGACTCACACATCCTTTAGGTTTCTCTTTTATGAGCAAAATCTTGCACAGACAGATAATTTCTGAAGCAAGATGGGTCCATGACCATACTGTGCAGATGTCACTGAAATCAGTGAGAAGTGAAGGCATTTGTCCAAAGGGAGTCTGGGGCTTTCAGCTCCAAAGTCTGAGGTCCTGATCGGGCTTCTTTGTTTGAAAGCTGAGCTTGAATGGCTGCATTTGTTCTTCTTTTTTTTTCTTCTTTTCCTTCTTTGGCTTCATGTACTGCTTTTAAAACTAAACTGTGGAAAAATTTTAAACATTTGATATGGCATCAAGGAAAGAATAGCTCTGCTGATGGAAGAGAAACAGTGAGAAAAAAAAAAAAAGTTTTTTTTTTTTCTTCTTCTGGACTGAAAATATAATAAAAGCCTGGACCTGGTGTGATGCACTGTTATTCAGCATGTTTTCTGCTGTGAGATGACAAGTGGGGGGTGGGGGGTGAGGATGGAGTTTCAGCTAATTCCATGAAACTATGCTGATTATCTGAGGTGTCAGATGTATATGTGTCAAGGAGCATTTGAGTATTTGCTTCTTGTCAGATCATTTTTAAAATCAGGGTGCCTGGGGCCCTTCTCATAAGCAAAAACAGGATATAAGCCTTCCCCCCCCGAGATGATTATCAGTTTTAGAAGTACATTTGTATACTTTCAGAAGTCTGCTTGAAATGTAACCAGGCAACTCATTTGGGGAAGGAAACAAATGTCAGCCCCAACTCAAGGCTGAACTGCAATGTAAGCTTTATAAATTCTGCCTTTGAAAGAAAAGGCAGTGGGTCAACTTTTGTGGCCAGGGAAGCTGGTACAGACTGGATTCACTGCTTGCATTTACTGTGCACAAAAGGTAGGAGATATGATGATTAGGAAAGGCACAAGTTAAATTGGAAAGTAATCTATTTGAGCCAATAACTCCTTATAATGAGGATTCTGTGATTTAGTAGATCTCTTGGGTTCTTGACTTAGAGACTCCTGTAGTTTCAGACAGCCAAATTCTGAAGGGCATAAAGCCCACATGAGTTTAGAAGTCCAATTCTTTACTGTCCTGCTACATACTATTGGTGCTTGCATTAGGCATGGTACAGGGATACTGTACCGACTTTAATACTCCTATTGCAGAAGTGCTTTTCCAAAACTGCTGGCTCAGGCAGGTCTGAGATGTCTCTCCAAATGCTCAGCCCTGTGTAGAGGCTGGGAATGTGCATCCTGCCATTCAGAAATGCTCTGCACTCATTTTTTCAAGGGTAAATGAAGATGCATAGGTCCAAACTCTCACAGAAGAAGATGTTGCAGCTACCTGTTGTGGGCAGGGACTGGTGGTTTGTGCTATCTGCAAAGAGCATTTTTCCCTTGCCTTGATTCTACTCTGAGTTTGCCCAAAAGTGACTCTTGAGTGTTCTTCTTTTCCTTCTTGAAAACCTGCGTGTTGAAGTAATATTTTAGACTATCCTCCATATGCTTGGAGCCAGATTCTCCAAGTTACTAAAATCTACCCAGAAACAGGTATCTTTGAAACACCTGGGCTGCAGCATCTTGCTACTAATTCACTTACAGCAGGTGATGTAAATAAGCCTGTTCATTCCCCGTGCATGTGCTCCTCCCCAGCTCAGCCCCCACATGTTTGGGACAGAGCAGGGCATTGCTTTGCCACTGATAAACCAAGGTGCTGCCTTTATGCTTTGTCCCACTGAGTGTACAGGGCACTGCTGCTGCTGCTAAAAATGGAAAGTGACCACTTTGTTTGTATCCTTCCTTATCACCCTCTGGTGTTCTTTGGATGCAGTGGAACTTCTGTCACAGCCACCAAGGGTCTGACCTCAGAGAAAGTTGTGTTGGAAGGGAGAGATAAACCCATGTGAAAAGCACTAAAAGCAGACTTGTTCCCCTGCCCTCTTAGGGACCCTGCTGCCCATGTGCTGTCAGGAAGGAGCATGAGTGTAGGGGGTCCTCTCCTGTGGTCTGGGCTCTGCCATGCTGCACAGGCTTGCAGTGGCATGTTCTATTTGGCAGCTCCCTTTTCTCTCACTTGTCTTGCATTGTCAGTGTGTCTTTGTAGGAAAAACTGCCAGCTTTTCTTTTAAATCCTTTTGAGTACTGAAGACAACCCCTATTTTAAGGACTTTTCCTTGTTAGAGCAACTGCACTTTCTTGTTTATATTTCCTGCTCCCTCATGGTCTCCTATTTGCAGACAATCTTTGGAATGATTCAGGATGCAGAAGCAGTTAATCCCTTTATAAATCTCATGTTTCAGAGTATATGCAGCAAACATGTATGATTCTAAAGCTGCATTGTCCTGGTGCATGAAATGATTTTTTTATTAAAAAAACAGACTTTAGAAAACATTAGGTCTTTTCATTTGGGAACTGGCTGAAAACACCAAAACTGGTTGTTAAAAATGTGACATTTTCTGAATTTATAGTCCATTCTGCTTGCTATGGTTATAGCCTGGGAGATGGATACCTTTTGTATCTTGTCAGAACAGGCACTAAGCCATCAATGGAATTTTGTTTTTGTCCACAGCAACACAGCCTGCATACTGCTCCACAAGGGTGGAACCAGACCAGGATCAAAGGCCACAGTGCAAGGCTGGCAGTGACCAGCCTGTCCCACGGTGGTGGAGCCAGAAAGAACAAGAGGAGTGGGATGGATCTGGTGGTTGCAGGACCCATCTCCTCTCACGGTCACCAAAATACATTCCATGCTTTTCTTTGTCATGTGGCTTTCTTTGTCACAAGGGTCACTGCTACCTACCTGGTCTTCTCCCTGGTGAGGGGACTCACAGCACTGGATAGTCTTGTTCCCCCCTTCATGTATCTCTTACCTGGCAAGTATTTGAAGCATTAAGTTAGATATTTTATGGAAATGAAGAGAGTATTAAAATTACTGTCTATTTTTACAATGGTTATTGAAAGGATGTCTAGGCTACCTTTGGATTTGTGATTTCCTTATCCTTTCAGGTGGCCACATAAAAATAATCTTATTGGTCAAAAAAAACCCCAAAACTCAAACCTTGCAATATGGAAAAAAAACCCATGGAAATCTTTCACGTGGCCACATATCCTTTAGCACTGTTTTCTTGAATTTAACACTGCTGGGGTCATTCATAGAAGAGCCTTTGTGTGACACCTCCATTGGATGACATACTTTGTGTCCATGCCCTAAGTACCACTTAAACAGTGTAAAATAAACCATGCTAGTTCATCTGGCAGCAGGACAAACAGTCTTGGCCACTCACAAAAATGATCTGAAAATAGCTTACACTGATGATGATGATGAGAAAGAATACGACTGTTTTAAAGGTAGCATTTACCTGGTTAGTAAATGGAAGGTAGCTGTCACTTGGAACTTCTCCAATGAATTCTTTAAATGCAAAATATGTATTTATTAAAACATGAAATTTTAAATTGGCATTGATCACTTAATATTGTCCATCAAGTTTTAAAAAATGTAGATTTCTTCTTCAGATCCAAATGGTTGTGCTATACTAATACAGACATCTCAGCTTGTATTAATTAAAAAAAGAAACATAAAAGGCTGAGAGAAAGGATTTTCAGATATTGCATCTTTCAGGAAGAACGGGTTCTGAGAATTTAAAGACTCAAGAGAGGTAATGTATTCCAACACAGCAGCATTTTAATTTGGGATGAAACCTTACCTGTGCTGGCTATTGTTACAAAAAATAAGGAAAATACCTTTCTAGAGTGGGAGATGAAGCAAATGCACAGAACATGAGTGCACCGGGTAGGAACATTGCAACAGCTCCCAGATGAAATCCTACCACTCTGAAGTGGGTGCAAAACTCTCTGTGGGAGCACTGGGACTCAGATTTCCCTTGATGCTTTCCTTTCACACGCAGGAAAAGCCTGCATGGCAGCAGGATTGCAAGTCAATGTGCTGACACAGTGAATCATGTCATGAATATATTTTGATGCTCCTTCTGATACTGTAGTATATTTATAATTTAAATTATAAACTATGGGGAACAAGTATTGTGTCTTTTAAAAGCAGTATTTAATATGCTAATGTGTTCAATAAAGAACAGGCACACTCACAGAAATAAATGTCTCCTTGTTACATATATGCTTTGTCAGGTTAGGGATACATTAGCAATACAATTTTTTATTTTTCCACAATGAATTGCTTGTTATAAAGCAACAAAAAAACTACTGAGGACCCACTTCACTCCAGCATCTGGGACCTACATGTGTACTGTACAGTGTATCTTCTGATCCATCAGCCCTTTTCTGTCTCTCTGGTCAGTGTCAGTGAACATGTCCCTGCTTAATTATCTCCCAGGCACAATTAATCTACTGCAACTTAGAGGTGGGAAAAATCTTATCAGCAGTAAGGCAGTTTTAAACCTCAGGCATCCAGATCTATTAAGCCACATAGACCAGAAAATTCAGTCTCCAGAAAATTCTTGGTGATCCAATACATAGACAAATTCGGAATGCTTCCTGGAGACCCAAAGGGTTGGGTTTTTTTGGTTGGGTTTTTTGTTTGTTTTCCTTTTTATTTTTCTTTTCCTTGGCAATTACAACTTCTCTATATGTCCAGGTAATCGAGGGGGTATGGAATCAAAAAATGTTCATATGGCAATGTGATGGTTGGAGACAAGTGATGCTGGTAACCATAATGAAACCAGTGTTACATTTATGCCTATAGAAATTTGTGTGTGTGCATCTGTGGGAGGTGATGGGAGAGAGAGGGAAATGCAAAAATACAATTAATTCCAGTAACCTCCACAGGTATCTCCCCAGCTGACATATATATTCCCAGACAGCAAGGAATGTGCTGCAGATTAGAGTGATATATAATTTCCTTTGCCTTTGACAATGCCCCCAGCCCCATGCACCAGCACGTAGCTCCTCACCTTCCGCAGAGCTCAGAGTCAGGCTCTGCTGTCTCTCCTCCGTACACACAGTCTCAAAGATGCTCATTTTCCCCACCACTCCAGCTGTAATTCTTGCTTTCTGCTTCCCCTCCATGGTCACCTACTATGCTCTCTTTTCCTATGCTCTACCTTTGCCTCTCTTTTTCTCTTCTGTCCCTCTCACAGTCGCTGATCCATCTCTAATTTCTCTCACACCTCCCTGTGTCTCTGCTTATGTTAGCCAAAACTGCCATTCCTCCTCAGTGATGCAGAAGAAGTGATGTCCCTGTGCATCAGGTAACCTCAAGCAGCTTTTTCTCCCACTTGTTCAGAGCATTCCTAGTTGTGATAGCTCACTTCTGCTACCTTCATCTACTCTTTTTGCACTGTCCTGCATGGACAGTGGATAAACATGTGAAGTGACCTCCTTGTTCAGCAGGGAAGCCCTCCTCTTCCTTCACCTTCCCACACGACTATCCATGACTGTGTTATTCTCCAGGTTAAATTGTAAGCCCATCTGGGCAGGCAGCCTTGCCCCCGGGGCATCCCTGGATTACTAAGGGCAGAAGTCTCTGACTACTTAGAAACATCAGCAACAATATTTTCCTCCACGCTTCTAGACACTGTGCTAGCCTTGTAAAAACAGATGCTTACCAAATATATGAAATTAAAGCAGCCTCATGGGAAAGCAAGCCTGGAGCACCCCAGGCAGGGAGCCTCCCTGCTGACACCCAATTTGTGCATCAGAGGGTGATAAGCAAGGCGAGGCGGCGCGGAGCCATGCCGGTCTCCTGGTGGTTTTGTTGTTGTTGTCGCAACATGGTGGAGAATATCCAGACTTGCCAGTAAGTCAAGGAACAATCTCTTCATATTATGCCAGCAAGAATACTAAACCGGCTTACAGTCACACATCTGCATGATCCTAACCTTCCCTCATTACAAACACAGTAGGGATTTACTTGCACCACACTAGCTGCATGGGGCCAATATTTTTATCCAGCAAAATCACATATTGTTACCTCCATATGTACAGTGGAAACAGCATGAGTAATGGAACCTTTAATCCTCATTTTTCAAAATTAGATTATAGCTTTACCTTCACTTTCGCTAAGTTTTTAAATCTCTCCCAATGCCCAGCACTGAAGATGCTGCTCCCCCTCTAATCACATTCTCTGGTGGCTCCAGTCATAGCTGGTTGGAAGGGGCTGCCTATGCAGATCCAGACCACAGGAGACTGCCTATATCACCTTCAGTCACCTTCCTTGTGTCCCTTGAAGAATTAGTTTAATCAGAGCAGATAAAGTAAATACCACATAATGTAAAATTAAATTAAAACCTATATGCAACAATAAAGATAGTATTAAGATGTATCCATCATGCCTCCATATCTCTGCACTTGCAGATAAACAGAGAGATGTATCAGAGATTTATAAATTCCTGCTAGAGAATACCAGAGGCTGGCAATATTGAGTTAAGCTGCCCATATTTTTCAAAAGCTTTTTGAAAGTAGTACAGTCTGCACAATGCAGTGTTTTGTACCTCCTGCCATGCTCTGGAGTGAAACACGTTACACAGCATAACACAGTGGATCCCACTTTAAGGCACAAAGCAAAATCACTGTGTGATCTACTCAGCTGCCTTACACTCCAATTACTTTGTTTTAGCCAGCACAGATGTTCAGCAGCGCTGCCATGTAGTATCCTTGAGAATCTCTTAGTAAATTCCCTTTAATCACTGTAAAGTAATTATTTTGCAATCTGCAGTCTTCTAGGAAGAAGGATGTCTAGGAAGAACTAGACATCCTTGCATAACCATGGCAGCAACCATTTTTTGGTCCCCTGTAACAATGGCTAGTACACTTTCTTTCATGGCCTGAAAATTGCCATGTTTATGCTGATAGGAACAGAAAATATTGCTGGAAGCTTTGAATACTCTGTGCCAAACTGGTCTTGAATTAAATGTAAACAAAATCCCCCTGATTGAGGCACCTTCACTAATAGGAATGCTTATATTATCATGCATTAATTATTTTTGTCTAAACTACAAGATGAAGTATGGATCTGCAGCAAATACCTGCAGACACCTTTACACTACTCACTTTACAAACATTGAATAAAATGATGGTCCTCCCCTGTATGTCAAGTGATCTCTTTCATTCACATGCATATATATATATATATATATATATATATGTGTGTGTGTGTGTGTGTGTGTGTGTGTGTGTGTGTGTATATACAGTATACATGTGTGTGCATCACCACAGTGTTTGTCATGTTCATCTCCCAGTAGCCATGGAAAAACACTCTGGTGAATCAAAAGGCCTTGGGATAGAAGTCAGGTTCTTATTCTAGGTGTGAATTCCTGCCCTCTCCGACTCATTTCCAACACAACCAATTAGTCCAGGGACAAACCTTTGCTCTCCAGTGCTGCATCAAGAAATCAAACCTACCTCCAGGTCAGAATTATTTCTCCATCTGTAAACAGCAGCTTGGGCCTGTTGAATGTGGTTAGTACACTACATCTCTCTGTCCATTCCCTTCAAGGAAGTTGTGTCCCTCACTGCCATTTCTCTAGAAACACATGCTGACTTCTGACATGTTTGAATTTTTCAAACTGTACCTTGTGTTTGAAGTCTGTGCTAGCATGGCTGTTATTCCTCATGCCTTTGCTCCTCCTAGGCATTTTTGGGTGTTTGAGTGCTTCTCGGTGTCTGCCAGAGCCTCCACAGTGGTGGCTCGCCAGGATCCCAGCTTGCCAGAGACTTTGCTCCTTTTTTTCCCCCCCTTTTTATTCTTAATCTCTTGTGCAATTTTCACTCCACTCCCCATATCCCTCTTCAGCCACCTCCACAGAGCTCAATCCCTGCCAAGAGAGGCAGGGAAGGCAGCCCCACAGGCAGTAAGTGTGACTTTTCCCTTGCCTACGAGCACAACTCAACCTCTGGGACACAGCAAAGCCCCAGAGCCTTGCAGCAGCCCCAGTCTGCTCTGTGTCCTCAGCCTCCTGAGCAGAGACAGCTATAAAAAGCCTTTTACTCCATGAGTTGATAGGTGCTCACCCCAGATCACCTGTGGATCACTGCTATGGGATTTGTAAGCTGAGCTGTAAGTAACTTAAAAGGCATATTAAAAAAAAAAAAAAAAAAAAAAAAAAAAGGAAAGTTGCCGGATTTGAACCAGGAAGCCTCATGAAAGCAGAATGCATATTTAATTTGCTCTGTCAGACAATAAGAAGATCAAATGATTTAAACAGTTGATGTGTTGTGAAAACACATCCTGTCACAGCTGGGATGTGGATGGAGTCCTAATCATTCATTTCCCCTCAGAGTCATTCCCCCTCTGTTTGCTGTGACACCATGGAGTTTGGAGTTTAATGTGCTGGTAATTGAAAGATGCTTCTCTCAGTATATTTCAAGACAGATTTTTCAGAGAAAGAGACCCATTGTATTTTAAATATGTGAGATAATGCCATTAATTTCTTGTACCCCAGTTTTGACCTTTGCCTTGTCCCCTTGGTAAATCATCAGTAAGCTTTGTTTACAGCTTCAGTTTTTTATTCATATCCTGCTTCAATTTTTTACCCATATCCTGGTTTTCTCCCCCTCCTTTTTGCTTTCCTCCAATTTTTCTGCTTCTCACCATCTTTTCTTTCCCCTTTGAATCCAGCATCCCAGGAAGTTCAGTGATCCTGCCCTACTCAGTATTATTCATGAAGGTGTCTTACAGGACTCTCTTAAACATGCTGCGAGGAATTGAGTTCACTCTTGGGCAAAGGTTTCTGAGGAAGGTGACTTTTATTACTCAGATGCACTCTGCAGAATACAGATAAACTTCAGTGCTCCCCTCTAACCCTCCGTCCTCTTCTAGCACTCCCAGCACAGAGAGTTATCTTCATTAACAAGTTCAGATCAGCACACACTTGCAGCATCAGTGGTCAATGAGCGCACGCTTTACTCGGTCTGTGAGATGAGCTAAACGGGTAACTTACTTCCTCTGGTCAAAAACATCCTCTTTCCTTAATGGAACAGCTTAATTATTCTTTCTTTCTCCTGGTCCTGGGGGACAGATTATTGAAGACAGATGGGCAGGGAAGTGTGCATACATTAGCGGGTGAGGCTGGATGCAGTTCCGTGGATGGGAGGGCCGACAGCTGCATGGTTGCATCCAGACACCCGGGAAATTGCCTGAGCCTAGGGAGCGTGTGCGGAGCACTGGTGACCCCGTGGTGCTCTGACACCTTCAGCTGGTGGCAGATGTGCCTGCACATGAAATCCTGCACGGCCCCACAGGCTTGGCCACGGCCGTCAGACCTGTGCAGAGGTGCAATCACACAGACAGGATTTCTTAAAAAAGTCATCTCTTTACACCAGCCTCATGTTCTCTGTTCCCTATTGCTTTGTGATAGCCTTTCAAAATCAATATTATTGCTGTCTCTTTGGCTGCCACTAGTTCCTGTCCTTCTGCAAACGCTCTGAAGCCGCTTGTCTGGGAAGTGGCATTGCCTTCTCGTGAGCAGGGAAGCTAGCAAGGCTGCCATCAGAGCCCAGCTCAGGAGAAGAACCTATATGCTTGATGTTCAGTTTCTGCAGGTGAATTTTGGGCTGTACTGAGTGTGATACTAATGTTTCATGTTTAAGGACAAATCCAGAATGATGATAACTATATACTGATCCCTGCTGTGACCGGCAGGACTTCTGCCATTCTGGTCCCAACACTAATATGAAGCCTGTCCTTCAAGTCTGGCAGGTCATTAAGGTGGAGATTTTAAAGTGTCTGGGTGATTTAGGAACAGAAATTCCATTAGCTGTATGGTTGATGTTTCTTGGCCCATTTACCACTATTTAAAATTTGTGGCATTTTGTGAATGACCTTCTTGGATGGTTTCTTACGTGAGCAATAGTGGTAACCATCACTTGTGGGCAGCTGAAACAAGGCTTGTGTCACACAAATCACACAAATTCTTCTCACGCTGCGTTGGTTACTAGAGTCAGCCACTGCAAAGTCTCATTACTAACTTCAAACTTTCATCACTCTTGAGGGGGACTCAGCTATCCAGATCTAAGAGCTTGTTTGCTTGTGCTGTGAGATTGCTTCAGTGCATCTCTATAAAAGTGTAACTATGCTTTGATAGTGCAGATGATCAGGATGATGAAAGTGCATGTGATCAGGATATTAAGTGCATCCATTGCACTGGTGACAGGGGCCCAAATTTTTTTCCAGGCTGTGTCTTGGGAGCTCAGTGGCTCATCACTGAGTGCTGGTGTGTAAGAAATGTACTTCATATCATCCTGTGTGACATGACACGATGAATCCTTTATTGGGAAACTCCTTGGGGTGGAGGGGCCACGCTCCTTATTGTCTCAGTGCAGCACCTAAAACCAGTTTCCCAAGCTGTAACTAGGATTATGACAGAAAGCAACCAAAGGTGCAAATACACTAAGAATTAGGACAGACAGTAGAAGTGCTCTCTAGCTAGTGAGCAAAGCCAAATACAGATTGTCAGCCTTCCTTTTTATTTATTTATTTATTTATTTATTTATTTATTTATTTATTTATTTATTTATTTATATTGAGAAGACCCCATGATAAGTGGTTTCATTAATCCTCCCACAGAGATAGTTAGAAAACTTTGAAATAAAGTCAGCTGCTGGAAACCCTGTCTGGAGTCTGCACACCCTAATTTGCATTTTGATGTCTGTGATTTAACTGAAGGCACAGGTTGTCACTGCCAAATATCCCTCGCCTACCGAGGGATATACAAGGTAGAACTGCCCAAAGCAGCCTGACTTATGAGGACTGCCACAGCAACACAACCAATGCATCCCTAAACATTTAGTAATAAAAAATCTGTTGTTCTTTAGTCGCCAGGATTTAACAAGCCTAATCCCTAGGAGAGGTGATAAAAATTCATTAATCTAATTAAATACTTCTTATTGCCAAAGTGACTTTGTAGAGGAGCTTTGCTGAAGGATAAGTGCAAAGTAAAATGGAGTCCCAGCAGAGAAACAAACGTTAGACTTCAGCAAGCTGGTGCACGCTTCATTAAACTCATAATTATCCTTTGGTTCTAAGTAGCTGATAATATTTAATGAGTATCCAAGATAATTTAAAGAAAATGTTTACTAATGAGGAACAAACAGTGCTATGGAAAACTGATATCTGGGGTACCATAGCTGTGTATCTTACCTGTATCTTGTGTTCTTGCTTTTGTACAAGTGATTCAAGTGTTCTTTTCAAAACTGTTTTAGTACTGGCTGGTGTTGCTGGTTTTACCAAGCTCCCCTGTGAACTACAAGGCACCCAAGGGAGAAAAGGATGTGCTGGGGAGCAGGCAGTGCTGCAGGGGACGACAGGCAAAATAAACCTGAGGGGCCTGAGCACAGACTGGAGGGTAGGGATTGGGATCCCTCAGTGATGTCAGCGGGCAGTTTGGCTCGGATTCTCCTATAGGTTAACTTCTGGGTTCTAAATTGTGATGGAACCTAGTGTTTGGCTCCTTGTGGGAGGTTTGTCAAGGCGAATGTCCTGCAATCTGTGTAGCTTTTATTATTAAATGTAATAGAAGAATTATTTGACTCCTGACAACCTACATATCATCTGTTGGCAAGTGAAGCAGGATAGCCAGCCAAGCACTGGCCAATTGCTTTCCTCCAATATTCCTTTACAGGGATTGGTTTCTTCTTCACTAGGGATTTGTGGCTTCCAGATCAGAATACTCTGTATTGGAGATGCTGTGCATTTTCTTTGCGTTTGCTTCCTGCAAAGATGCAGCTGTGTATCTTCCTAGGACAGAAGAGTTGATCTGTATTTAAAAGATGTAAGGAAAGAAAATTAGCTGTTTTTTGTGGATGCTAAGATGATGAGAAGTAGAAAGTGAATGTGTGATGAGGAAGGGCTCACCACTGCAGAGTGAGCTGAACCCCTATCCACCTCTTGTGAGTGCTTTGCTTCTGCTCTGGGCAGGAGCCTACATCCTCCTTCCCCGACCTGGGAGACCTGACTCCTGCTGGCTGGCTGGCTCCCTCTCCTGTTTGCAAACGTGCTGCTTTGGGAGCTCTGTTGTGTTTGCTCCCCCACAGCAGAGTGCCCAGAGTGAGCTGTAGTGACTCAAATCAGCATTGCCACACCACAGAATTATTTATTTTATATGCAGCAGCCAGTGTAAAAAGAAACAACCTGTATTGCCCGTGCCTGGCTCGCAGTCTGCCGTTTCCCTTGGGATGTGAGCTAGCCTGATTTGTCACTGATGAATCCATTTCTGGGAGCTGGCATTACTTTTACTAACACTATGTCCCTCCCTGCTCAGTGAGGTTGTCCAACTGAAGGGACACAATCCTGCCTTAAGATAAGGGTGGTTGTGCCCAGTTTGAACAGGACCAAACTTAATATGTGAGTTTTTGGGTGAATATCAGCTGCTGAGCTCTCTAAAGTCATCGAATGCTTTCCTGCAGTGTGTGGCAAACCCCGATAGCAGTGAACACTTTGAAACCAGATAGCAAACAGCAGGGCAGAAGCAGGCATAAATACAAAATTAATGTAGGTATTTCTCGCTTTCATCATAGCAGAAAAACAGCCTCTTTTCCAAAATGCCTGCATATAGCCTTGTGTCCTGATGGCGTACGTATATTATTGCAGGTATTTTGGTGCTGGAATGAAAGGAAATGGGGACTGTGTGGATTAGGAGACCGCATGCATGTGCCTATTTTATGACTGTGATTATCTTTGTGAGGTGCTTAAATGCTGCAAGTGTAGCATCCTATAAATGGGTGGGCAGATTAGATTAGATCTGCAGTTCTCAGCAAGGGAGTTTATACCTGCTTGGCTCACTTGGAGGCTGAGTTTCTCTTTAAATGCAGTATTGCTAGCTGTTTCTTATGCCCTTTATCAACTGAGTTTCCAACCGGCAGCCTCATAGGGCTTGATGCTGTATCTTTGATCTCAGATAGATTTTTGTATATAAAATAATATTTCTCACCAGCTTTGCAAGCTGTTATGTTAATTCATTGGCTGTCTACTATCCTGGCTGCTATAAACACAATAAATACAGCATAGGGAATATATAAAGTAACACCCATCCATGCACCCAGTCTTGCTCCTGAAGCAAAATCCAGGGCAAACCTTTCATGTGGGGGAAGGGAAGGATTTTCTTCCACATCTGTATGTATCAGATTTTCAATTTTTGTCTGATGGAAGCCTGATGATTTCAGAGGGGTTGAAAAATAGCTGGTGCTTGGTCCATAATGACTGTGCTACTGTTATATCACAGTGCTTCACTGAAGCTGGGACTCTCATTCAGACAGATTGGCAAAGTGCCTGGACATGTTTTTTTTTTTTTTTTTTTTTTTTTTTTTTTTTTTTTTTTTTTTTTTGTTGTTGTTGAGTTTGTTGGGTTTGTAAGCAGGAATTGGGTAAAATGCTCTTTTGCAATATTAGTAAGCCTTGCAACTGGTCGTTGGCTCTAAAGCAGGTAAAGTATCCTTCTGACAGGTGCCTTTCCTGTCTTTGACAGCAGCACTGCAGCTCAGTTTCCTATTTTGCCCCCAGAAGATTCCAAACTAGCCAGTGGTCATCAGCCCATTGAAAAGAGACTGCCTGTTCACATTTGGAGAATACAGGCATAGGAGTGAAAATGGCTTATGCACCTCCTCTTGGAGGCAGGGAAAGAGTCACAAAATTGTCCCCTCTTTTTACAGGCTGGTTCCTTTCAAAGCTCTTTTCCTATTCAGCATCTTACAGCTGAGCAGATACGTTGATGTGTTTACAACTACCGTGAAGGGTAGAGTTAAGTGTAACAATGATGTGAGCTTCAGAGCTCAGTGTAATATAATGTTACCCTTGTGAAATGCAATTATTTCAGCTCTTGTTTTTAAATAGTTGTTTTTCTCAGTGTGAAAGCTAAATCACGTAACATAACGATGTTTTTCATAAAGATACGAGTTTTCTGTTCCCAGCAAATTTGCTTTGATTTTAAAGGGGAAATCAGATGTAAACAATTTTTTTTTTCTTAAAATCTACAAGTACTAAATAAAACAATAGATAAAAATGCCTTTCAACAAGCCAGCCCATTCAAGCAAGTCTAAAAGGAGCACCTATTCCTTTTGTTTCACATAAACACATGAGGTATAGGGGTAGCACAGTTTTAGAGCTTTCTGATACATCTAATTTTCTCTTTGCAACAAAATTGTCATTGGCTTGAGTGAGGAAATACTGTGTAATAGCATTTAAACTTGATTGTGGTTATAGGCTTAAGGCCTTATCCTGGCTCTTATTCTTAATTCAAGGCGTTTCAGTGAGGTGGTATTTGAAAAAATGTGGCCACTGTCCTGTCCTGTTGGAAGCTAAAGTGTGTTGAAGTACCTGCTTCCAGAGAGGTGCAGTGGGTGCTCTGGCCCTTGCCTGTTCTGCTTGCACCAGATGGGCTGTCGAGAGCTGCAAGGCTTTGTGTGGGCTCTGATGACCACCTCAGCTCACACAGGGAAGCAGCAGTTGAGGCAGCTGAAGCAGTGAGTTTGCAGAAATACAGATAAAGAGAGAAACAAAAGCCTTCTGGATTTTGTTTTTTTTTATGCTGACATGAAAAAATACAGTAGTTTCAATTCTTCGAGCCTAAAACTCTGCATCCAAAATATCCACAAACTGGAATTTGATTACAGTGATGAAAACATAAGGAGAAAATAGTAGAATACTAATAAAAAGTTGAAAATTCAGCTGCGGAATAGGTCCTTCTTCTTACCTTGGAAATTAACCCTTTAATGTGTTTTTCATAGTTTGGTATATAACTTCTGACTTCCACAATTGAGATTTAATTATAATACTGTCAAAGTTTCAAAGGTAGCTTTTAAAAACAGCCATTGTTTTAGTAGGACAGGTTGAAGGGAAAGACTTTCTCCTCAATAATTTATGAAGAGCACATATTAAGTATCCAGTGTATGCCAGGCAATTGCACTGAGATACTAGGTTTTCACACTAGGTAAACAAATAACTATAATGGAAACACAGCTGATTAATGGTCAGCCAAGAGAAACTAGAAACAGTGAGATTCAGTTCCAAAACCTGAGAGTTTTTGGGGTAGAAAATAGCTGCTGGGTCTTATGAGGAGACAGAAGGTTGCAAGGTTTGCTGAGATGGAAACTAGAAGCCTATAAATAGGCAGGCCATGGAAGGGCAGAGGAAAGGATAGAGGATGCTGATGTGTGAGATGTTCTCACACCACTCAAAAATTAAAAATTAGCGTGGATGACGGTTTGTGTGTTAAACAGGGTGACAAAGTTGAACTGACAGCCCTGTCTCTGAAAAGTTTGAGCATGAAGGAAAATGTTTTGGTTATGTCTGCACCATGGACAAGGGTAACAATGTGCAATATGCTGTGTTCATCCATTTGATATAAAGTCTGTCTGTCTAAAGTCATTGTATAACATAGGAACTGGATATAGAGATATACATTTAATTTCACTGTTTGGTTTTTCCTCCTCAATTTTCCTCCAGCACGTTAAATATCTCTCTTTTCATTCAAACTTTTATCCCATTGGCTGGGGGCATAAGGAGAGGGCACTGCATTGAAAAACTGACCATATTCAGGAACCCAGATGCTCTTTTCAGCCCTGCCACCAGCTTGCTGAGCAAGCCTGGGCACATCAGCCTCCCTGCCTGCAGCCTGGGGCCAGCACTACTGCTCAGCACCCTGGGATGGGTGCATCAGCCCTGGGTTTATCCCATCTGTTATTAATGATGACCCTGAAGGACTGAAAGGAAGCTGCCTCTGCTTCCCTTGTGGGTCACTGACACACTGGTGAACTCAGTTTGTTTTCCAGCATCAGGTGTCTGTGGCCAAAGCCTTGTCCTCTCCCTGGCCATGGGCAGAGCAGGGGGGCTGGAGGGTGGGAGCAGGGAGACTCTGTCAGCAGATGCTTGTGCATGTGGGACAGGGTATTGTCTGTGCTGCAGGGGCTGCTGCCAGAGACACCTGAAGGCTTCACAGTGCCAATCGTGCATTTCTTATGGGAGTGTGTTCATATTGTTTGCAGCAGGGATATGTTCACTTTTGCATGTAAGACTTCACAGCTGTTATGTCATGGGCACAGCATAGCATTCTCTGCAATTGTTTGTAATTCAGCATTTAAAATGATGTGGTGGTGTTAGTTAAGCAATTATCAAGACCTCAATTCCAAGGCACAGAGGTTCCAGGTTATAGGTCTCATGAGTTTTATTTACTTTAATTCATGTCAGCTCATTATCAACCTCATCAGGGAGTGCAGACTTAAAAGTAAGCCTGGATCAGTCATTATTCTAGGTACACACACGTGGATTAAGGGTTTTTTAATCTATACAGTTTGGGAAAGCGGAGCAGAAATCTATATTGTTTCACTTTCCATTATTCAAATTTGTAAAATAATTTTTAGATGAGTCGGGGAGGCCATGGAGATCACTAATAACATCTCTTGTATCAGAAGTAATTTGGTTTGTAACTCTCTATGATCAGATCAAATAATCCTTTTATACCTGACCAAAATTGCTTTGTAGGGTTCATGTGCTATCACTAATAATTATCATCACAGTGTGTCTTTGAACTATTAGGCATTATGTTATACACATTTTTATGATGAGGGTGTTAGAACTAGAGACCTTATGTTTCTTTTTGATGGATTCCCTGAAACACCAGTACTTTTCCTATATTGGACACAAGTGTGTCCACTATTGGAATCTCTTGCAAACTACAAGTCAGCCTTCAAGTTCAGAAAGATGTCATGGTACCTTCAAGACCCCAGCCTCCTTCTTCTGCTGCAGGTATCCACTCAGTTAGACTTAGCCTTACTGACTTCTCTTGATAAGGATAACAATAAACTTTAAAAAACAGGTAATCTAGTATTTAACCATTATCTTTTTCATTGTGATGCACATTGTGTCAAAGTAAGAATGCAGAATCTCTAAATTACTGTGGGAAAATGTGAACTTAACCTTTAGTCTTTTTTTTTTTTTTTTTTTTTTTTTTTTTTTTTGTAAAATTGTGGGCAAACTTCTTAATCTTTGTAAAATTATGTCTCTGTCCCTAGGGATTTCTTGCTGCATTAAATCTCCTAGCTATGTTTCTCATTTGGAGCCTCATTCTGCACAGGTGGAGAAATATGATTCTAGCTTCTTCTAGAAAGCTTCACTTTCTTCAGATTTCAGCATAAAACATAGTCACTGTTGGTGTGCTAGTCAAAATTTTGTAATTTATCGTCCCTGTACTAATGAATACTGAGGTGTAGACTTTTCCTTCCCCCTTCCATTCACACATTGATCCAAATCCTGTAAAATACAAACTACTTTGTAATTTTAACCACTCTATTCATTTCAATGCAACACACCCATGTGTGTTTATGAGATGCATCTGTCACTGTGACATTATACCTTGCATATTTTTGATAAGGCTTCTACTCTGGGGTCCCCCCTAGGATTCTGCAGTCCTCTGATAGGGATAGAGCAGACCCTGGAGGCTGAAGCCTGCAGCTGGTCAGACTGCTGAATTCTAGGTGCCAGCCAAAAGGATATTTAAGCCTTATTCATGTCATAACAACGAGGGCAAAAAAGAGAAACCAGTATAATGTACTTAAAAAAAAGTATCCCAGCTTTTTTTCCAAGGGCAGGGAATTGCAGAGTTTGAGGGGCTGCCTGAGTCTGGCTCCTGCCAGCTTTACCTTTGAGTTAAACAGCCAAAGTGTCCTATTTAAAAACAGATGCACAAATGAGGCAGGTTGGAAGAGATCATTTCTCTGATAATCTGGAGTCAGGCCATTTAGGCCTTAGCAGATTGTAACTGATATCTTGATTTTCACCAGGAAGAAAATGGGTGGCCAGCACAAAGTAATGAAAGGCTTTATTACCATACAGTACCTTAGAAAGCTCCTTCATTGTACAGTGACAAAGAACTAAAAATTGCTTAATCAGATCAATCTAAAAAGGAGAAAAAAATAAACAAACTCTGCCTAGAGCTTGAAGACAGAAGTATAAAAAGGCACAGGAGGTTCCTTCCCTCCCTCGTCCTTTGTTGCTCAGAAACTCTTGCTCTGAGGATCCCCTCAAGGGGGTACCTTTCTGTTTTGTGTCTCTGTACTCATCCCAAAGTGCAGATTCTGTCTCTGCTAAGTTGATAGCTTCTGGGTTTTATCTTGTTTGCAGCAGAAAAATAGCAGGGAAGACAACCAGGGAATAAATGGTCCTGTAAAGGCTGCAGAGTCCTGTTATGAGAGAAAGCCTCAGCACCAGTGCCTGGTGCTTGTTTTCCTTCACTTTTGGTGGAAAAGTATGTCAACGGATGTCAAGGTAAATTCTTCTCTTCCTCTCCTTCCTCCCTTCCCCCCACCTCTCCTCCTTCAAGTCTGTCTTTGTGTCATCTCTTCAAAGTACACTACCTGTAAAATATTGATTCACAGCAGGCTGAGCTGCCAGGTTTAGATTTCTTTTTCACTGGCAGCAATAATAAACTACTACAGACAGTGCAGGCTCAGTACCAGCCTCATCATTGCACCACAAGCACACCGGTCTGTCTTATGCGTGACTCAACATAATGAAACAAGGACCCAGAGGAATCTCAAAAGGAAGAGGGAACTGAGAAACAACCACAGGGGACATCAAAGGAGCCTAAGGAGGATGTAAGCTGAGGATGTAGCAAGTGCCACCTTAAACAGCAGTAACAGCAGCTCTGTTTATTCAAAATAACTTGTCAGAAAAGAAACAATACAATAAAACAACTGGTGCCACTTGAGACTGGAAACCTAGAATAAACAAACTCTCTCCCTCATCTGTTCAGCTTAAAAACAGGAATGCCACCCACTCCTAGCTATCTTCATAGTCTTTATGTTGTTGGAAAAAAGTGTCAGGAATGATTACAGGAAGGTAAAAAGACCCTCAATAGCTTATGGCAGTGCTATGAAAATTGTGCCTGGTGGGAACAGTGGATAGATGTACACAGTGTATGAAATATATTCCAGTTTGATCAGAGGCAAGGGTTTCTTGCCTTATGAGCTGTACAAAGAGTAAGGAAGAGGTTTTGGTGTAAACCAGGGTCCCATGCTGGCACTTCCCTCTTTGGTGTACACTCACTGGAATGCTTGAAGACTCAAGTCATAAAGCCAGGCAAAGGACAGATGTAAAATAGACTTTACTGAGAGAAAAAAAGATGGAGCAGGGTATTATTTTCCTTACTGTAATACCCATATAAATACTGTTTTGTTTATACTTGTATTTTCTTTTAACTGTGACTGTTCTAAACAGTTCTCATGCAGAAGCAAATTGGAAATGTCACATGATCTCTTCTACACTTTTCTGCCATTTGCCTACATTTAAAAATTTGGGGGGAGAGGAAACAAACAAGCAATGCCAATAAATTGACAGGAGCAGTCAATGGCTCCAGCTTTGCATTCTTGTTTTTCTGAAGTTTTCAGAAAGCAGTGGTGGCTGCCTTGACATGCAGTGCTGAAGCTCTGAATGGCTGTGGCACCCCACAGATTTCACTCCTGGGATCCTATACTTCCAATGGAGCCAGAACGAATATTTGAGCCCAGAAATTATAGTTCTGCAAATTGTCCTCTCATCCCCTGAGCTTTCAGGGCACCATCCCTTGGGAACCCCATCCAGCAAGGGACTCAGAGAAAACAAGAAGCCACTGCTGCAGCTGGCCAGTAGCTTGGAAATTTGGCTATGTCCAAACAGCTACCAATACCTGAGGGGCTTTGAAAAGCACTAAGAGGAGGGATATTGCCTGGATTTAGATATCCTCAGATATCTGTGTTCTAGCCAGCCAGTCTAGCAGGAGCTGAAGAAGAGGAAGGGGAACTTCCAGGGTTCAGTGCTTAAGAGAGAGGTACCTGAAAATTGTCACACGCACTGACATTCATTTAAAAGCCTAGCTTGGTGTAAAGTACCCAGAAATTACAATCTGTGCTACCAAAATAATGAAGTTAGCTTAAGAATATTGAGATTTTAAAAATAACACATATAAAGGACTTCGTTTCAAATACTTTGCAGTTTTCTAAGATCATGTTTCCAGTGTTTTTCCATGCTCATAGGCCCTGGAAAGGTCGTTATCCCTAGCAAAGGTGGATTTGCTACGGATGTCTTGCTTCCCTCGTATCTCTCTCATATTGCCACCAAGTCATATTATCACTGCTCCTCCTTGTGTCCCACAGTCCCCTCAGTGCCAGGTCAGCCACAGGCTGCTGGGATTTGTGGCCAGTTGCTGGCTACAGAACTCACACTGTGTGTGACAGCAATTTGTGTCTCTCCTCTTTACTCAGCCACAGATTTTCTCAAAGCTTGTCAGAATACCATGTCTTTGCAAAGTCTCTCTGCTCTGGCCAATGGGATCACAGGCTGTGAAAGAACAATGGGTGTGTAAACATCATCCTATGCACTGAGGCTCTTACCAAAGACAAACCCACTCACTTCTGGGGTAAACACTTTTTCCAAGATTCAGGTCTCAATGGCAAAAACAAAGCCAAGAGGTAGAGATGATGCAGTTATAATTTCTGCCTGGCCCTGGCTGCTACCTTTATGGATTCTGTGTTCAATACAAATAATTTAGTGCTGGATTTTGTCACTGTCATTGCTGCTGAGCAGTGCAATAGAGCTGCTGCCCTGCCTGGTGGAGCAGGTTTTTCTTGCTGCATCCACATACCATTACTCATGGATGCAGCTTGTCTCAGGGAGGAGAGATTGCTGCTGCAGAGGAGGAGGAGGAGCCAGAGGAGCCAGGGTGCTCCATTGGCAGTGCAGGAGCTGCCTGGCAGGATGGGGTTCCAGCACTGGTCCCCGTTTGTGTGGTGGGGTAGCAGCATTCCCCACACTGATGGACCCCACCCTGGCTCTGCCCAGCCATTGTCACTGCCCCATTGGGAGCAAGGGGCAGGGTTGGAGCCTTCTGGGCCAGGACCACCTTCATGCAGGCATGCAGCAGCAAGAAAGGAATAACACAAATGTGCCCATGAAGCTACAGAGGAGAAAACAAGATTAAAGACCCTGTATTTGTAGTTGTCTTATTTTGGTAGCATTTTGGATAAAATCTACTCCAGGCTTAGGGATAGTCCAACACCTGGGTGTCCATTACCATTTCTAACTGGGTCTCCAGATGAATAGTTGTGTGGAAATCCATCCCTAACACAGCAATTTTATCCTGCATGCTGCCAAAGGTACAGACTTAGGAGGGGTGAACAGAATAGATCCCTCCATCGCCCCTCTAATCCTTTTAGTGCTGTGCAGAAGGCTCTCAGCAGATAAAGCGACTGCACCCATATTTATTTTTCAGCATCACTTTAATAAATATGAGGATGGCAGTTGCTGTCTTTCAAGGCATGCTCTCTAGTGTGACCTCCTTTTTTATCATGGGCTATCAACTTGGGTCTTCATTTGGTATCCTGTTCAGCAGCGAACACCCTGCTGTCAGTCAGGAGAGGATGTTGGCAGGGAGCAGCACAAGATGGTGCTGCTGACAGTCCTCTGCAAAGCAAGTGGAGAGCTCAATGCGAGCACTTCCCTCTCCTTCACTCTCAGACACAATCCAGCGCCTTGCCACTGGCAGGGTTCTACTGAGACCTTTCTGGGGGTGATGTAAATCACATCAGTGCTTCCAGCCCTCTTCCACCAGAGCAGGTGGGAAAGGGCAACACAAGTGCTGTTCCCTCCCTTGGGCAGACCAGGTGAGGGTCAAGGAAACAGCGGTTAGCTCCTTCCTCACGTGGCAAGGGAGGTGATGCAGGAGGCAGGAGAGATGGACTGGGTTCCTGGGTGGGCTCATAATGTTTTGTCTCAACTCTTGAGGCTGCCACTAAAGCAAGGATTTCTGTTTCATTTGTGCCTCAGCCACCACAAAGATCCTTGAGATTCAAGAGAATGGTAAACAACTTAAGATAAATTCAACAACTGGTAAACAACTTAAGATCTGATACCTCATTTTTAACCCTTTGCCTGTACTGTCCACTTCTCATCAGTGCATCTGGGCCCTGCTGAGTGGGAGGGGGGATCTGGTGGATGGGTCGAGAGAGTGGTGTGATTGTGTTGCATCAGTCCTGGAGAGGGAGAATTGCAGCTCTCAAAGACCAGTGGCAGTGAAGATTTGTTACATTTACCTTTTGTCTGTATTATCAGATTGCAAGAAAAGAAAAGAAGAAAGGAAAGGAAAGGAAAGGAAAGGAAAGGAAAGGAAAGGAAAGGAAAGGAAAGGAAAGGAAAGGAAAGGAAAGGAAAGGAAAGGAAAGGAAAGGAAAGGAAAGGAAAGGAAAGGAAAGGAAAGGAAAGGAAAGGAAAGGAAAGGAAAAGAAAAGAAAAGAAAAGAAAAGAAAAGAAAAGAAAAGAAAAGAAAAGAAAAGAAAAGAAAAGAAAAGAAAAGAAAAGAAAAGATCTTGAGGAACTATGCAAGTTAAAACAATTGAATCAGAGCAACACATTTAAAATTGAGATGTTCCCTGTTTAATTGCTGACAATGTTGAAGGTAGTCCCTGCCTGTGTTCCCTCCCTCCCTGGCAGGGAACATCCCTTACTTTTCTGTTCCAGCTTTCCCATTTCTGGTTTACAACGTTAAAGCTTAAAGAGCTGTGGTTCTCCCCCACTAAAAAAACAAACAAACAAACAAACCCATCCAACCAACCAACCAAAAATAAGAAAAAAAGAAGCCACAAAAGAAAAAGAAAGAAAAGGCAGGTTCCAGCCTTTTTCTTTGAGGCTGCCTGACCATTTTACTTACTCTTCCTGTCCACTCTTCCTTCCCTGCACTTTTAATAAGGCAGCATAAGCATCTTTGAGGGATGTTCCCTGGTCTGCACTTCACTGCCTGATATTCACAGATCTCCTACCACTTTTCTGGCTGGGGTCCATGGAGCAGAAAGCAGGCACAAGCTTCTGGTGAGGATGCTGAGCCTGGATTTAGAGATCCTATTGCTCTAATACACTGACTGTGAATACACAAAGAAAAGGTAAATGAGCACATATAAAGGAGGAAATTTTTTTTTTTTCAAATATTTTTCTAACCATGGTGGCCACCAGGTGCCATCAGGTGCCCACCCAAGCTGCTTGATCTCTTCCCTCTTTGCAGGACAAAGAGAGAAAATATAAGGATGTCTGGTGGGTTGGGATAAGGACAAGGAGAGATCACTTGTCAGTTCCCATCATAAGCAAAGCAGACTCAACTTAGGGAAATTAGTTTAATTTATTAACAAACAAATCAAAGTAGGATAATGAGAAAATAAAACTGCATCTTAATACACCTTCCCTGCACCCCTGACTTTTTCCCAGGCTCAACTTTACTCCCAAATTCTCTACTTTCTCCTCCTCAGTGGTAATGGAGGCTGTAGTCAGTTCATCACAGGTTATCTCTGCCATTCCTTCTTCCTCACATGTTTTCCCTGCTCCAGAGTGGGATCCCTCCCCCAAGAAACAATCCTGCACAGACTTCTTCACTCTGAGTCCTTCCCACTGGCTGTAGTTCTTCACAAACTGCTCTAGTGTAGCTCCTTCAAGAGCAGACTGCTCCAACATGGGTTCCCTATGGGGTCACAAGTCCTTCCAGGAGCCTGTTCCAGCCTGGACTCCTCCCTCCATGGGTACACAGGTCCTGCCAGGAGCTTGCTCCAGCACAGGCTTCCCACAGGGTCACCCTTGGGCATCCACCTGCTCTGGCAAGGGATTCTCTCTGGGCTGCAGTGGAAATGTGCCCCACTGAGGATCTCCATGGGCTGCAGGGGCTCAGCTGCCTCACCATGGTCTGCAGGGCAATCTCTGGTCTGATGCCTGGAGCACCTCCTCCTCCTCTTTGTCCACTGACCTTGGTGCCTGCAGAGCTGTTTCTCGCACACACTCCCACTCTTCTCTGGCTGCAGTCACTGTTGCGTGCTAAGTCTCTTCCCCCCTGCTCCTTCTTAGATCTGTCACCCCTCAGGTGCCACCATCATTGCTGACAGGGTTGGACTTGGCCAGAGGTGGGGCCCTCCTGGAGCCAGCTGGTGTTGGCTCTGTAGGACATGGGGGAAGCTTCTGGCAGCTTCTCACAGAAACCATCCCTGCAGCCCCCCACTGCCAAAACCTGGCCATGCAAACCCAATACAGTATCTCTCATTCTTTCCTTAAGAATTTATGAGTTTGTCCTAGCAATAATAGTGTGCTTGATCTTTCCTCCTTTATTATCAGTTTATACGGATAAGAAGTCTGTCTGATAACTTTAGATTTGATTCAAGTTCATATTTTAAAATCTTTTGTGTTTTCTGTGAAGGCCTCATGACTGCTGTCTTTTAAATCCATTCTTGGTTTCGTGCTATAGACATCAAAATTTTCCTCATGATTTAATTCAGAGTCTCTATTCCTTGTTCTCATCTGTCATTAAAAGCCCAGCCATTCACCAGAGATTTGTCTTTTGTGGTACTTTTTGGTCACAGCTTCTTTTTCTCTGAGGAAAGGGTCTCAATGAAGAGCTGTGATTTAAGAATTAAGGCGATGGCTCTGTGCAGAAAGCATTCCAGAAAGCTCTTTTGATTTCCTGTTTCCATATGAGGGCTTTTAAGGGATTTTTTTTGGTGGAAATCCTCTATTTTTGTTGAAATAGAATTGACAACAGACTTGGCAATGCTGTCTTGATTATAGGGAAAAGTTAATCTTGATTATAAGAAACAGGGCATTTTGTCACTTGTGTTTGTGCTGTCTTATATTTTTCAGGTGGTAATTGTTCCTCATATTCTTCTCTTGCACAGTAACAAGGAAGAAACATAATTCAGGCAATTTCTTCTTAAGCACTTTATATCACTTATTCTTTTCCCCCTATTGTTGACTCCACCAGTTTCCCCACAGCTGTTTTACAAAGACAAAGTAGTTTGCAGAGCTGAGATGTATCCTTCCATGAGTAACATCCTTTCCCAGCCTTTTCCAAAGCACTTCTCCTACTGTTGATGTTACAGATGGGTGAATGTACCGTGCACTGCACTGAGGGCTTCACTGTCCCCTGAGCAGACCTGTTGCCCATGGTACTAATGCAAAGCTAATAGGCAAAGAGAAGTAGCTAAAAACACAAATTAGTGCTAGGGAGGAGCACCTGAGAGGCAGAAAATTAGAAAGTCAAAACATTTTAGGGCAATGATTCTGAAATAAAAGTAGAAAGATGACCCTTACAATTGTGTGATATATAAAAGCTGGTGCAATCATGCCTTAATTTCTGGCTTCCAAAGGGAAGGACATGAGTGCACAGGCTATTTTGAGTGTTTCTTCAAATAGAAGATCCCAGACCATTTGTGTACTGTGTTTCCTTTGCCATTTCACCATATTCCCAAGAAGGCAGCAAGTCCATGGCTAGGTGTTGACATGGTTTCTTTCAACTTATTAACCCTAGCACTGATCTGTTAAGATTACCTCACAAAACCCATCATATAAAATAAAACAGCAAGACTGCAACTTGTTGAAAATACTGCAGACAGGGCTCTGCTCCCAGGTAGAGGGAATACTCAAGGCTTAGACCACTTGGTTAAATTTGGCCACAGCATTCATAGGGCACATCTTTTGAAACTGTTCCAGCCATTAAACAAGGCAGAAATATTGGTACTGTGCATGTGCAATGCTAAATATTCAGGTGTGAGGATTTTTTACTCATTATGCAGTTGTAAAACAATGGGAAATAAGCCATAGAGGTAATTCCGAGCTGAGGGAGGATACATGTCCCTAGAACCTCTCCCCCCAAAAATATCTTCATGGTAAGCAAAAGCCACATGTAATAATTAAAAGAATCAAAATCAATCTCTTTAACATTTGATGATTGTGTTCTAGGGTATATGCCAGAGGGAGGAAGGGAAGAATAAACCAAGTTTTTACTGGGCCAATGCTTTTTCGAACATGCTTCTGAATTTAGTGTAATACACTTATCACTTGTCAGAGAAAATGCTGGTCACCAGTGTGACTGAGGGAGAGAAATAGATTTCATTGCTATGTTGTAGGAACTGTGCTTAGCTATTGTTCTCTGAAACAGCTGTCAGTAGAGTCCCTCTGCTACACAGGGAGACTTCAACAGCTGGAATAACTGACATTGTCAGAAAGTGTGGTGCAGTGACTTTCTACTGAATGGACACAAGTATAGGATACTGAAAATAGGGTAGGAGGGATGGAAAATTACTGGAGTAGGGTATTAATTGGTTCTTTTACTCTTCTTGCTAGGCACTAATCCTGGTCACTGTCGAGGAGCAGAGAGCCCAAGGATCCTTCGGTTTGCACCTGAAGAGCAACTTCATTGCTCGGTGTGAAATGTATCTGTCTCAGCTACCGTGGCTGTAACTTGCACAGGCTTTCATGCTCAGCTGGTGCACACCTGCCTGATAAAGTTCTTAATACTTTACCTTGGCATGTGGAATCCCTACTCTTTGTCCCAGAGCAGCCTGCCCTTCTTCCTAAGGGCAGTGCACTCCTTGCCCCATATGGGGCACATTCTGCTGCACACTGCTCACATTCTTCAGTCTGTTTTACATTCCTGCAGTGTAAGACCAAAGGTTTCCACTAAAACAGTAATCCTGAAAAGCTGGAATCAGGCAGATGAAGTGCTTTGAAACCAAGTGTAAGTCTTACTCCTTTGAGTAAAGGTAGATGCACAGTAAACGTTTCAGCATCATCAATACAGTTTCTGCTAGAGCTGAATATTGACTGCAGAAATCTATCTGACCACATAACTGCTTTAACAAAGCAGCTCAACTTCAGAAGTGAAACTGTCCATTAAACTTGTTGGCTATGCTTCAGCTGGTCCCCAAAATGAAGCAGATGTTCACACTACTTTCTCTAGCAATATGTGCCTGTTTTTGCATACCTTTAGGTCAGTGCTGGGCAGGGACTGTTGGTTCCCATGTGGTTGGGTTTCCTAGTGGTGGGGAGGGGCACCAGGGGTGGCTTTTTCCAGTTAGGACAGAGTTTGGCTGTAAAAATCTGTGGCTGACTTAGGGGCTGACTGAGAAATGGCTGCTGACAGGGTGCTCTGCTCCACCTCTGCTTTCCTGGCTCTGATCCCACAGCTCATCCTCCAGTGTGTTTGTGTCAGCTCTTTGGGGTTTCCCAGGAAGGCTATAGGGCTGAGGCTATAAATGCCCCTTACTTGATGTAGAGGCCAAATTGATTGCTGCTGAAGATGGCACTCATTGCCATCACAGTTTAAGCCTTTTGTGCATCAGATTATCAGAAAAACTACAGTATTCTTTCTAAGCTCAAAACTTTGATAATTCTTTGAAAAGATCCCATTCAAAGATGTTTTCTCTGTACTCTCTCTTCCCATTGTAATTACTGTATATGTAACTATGAGATTTCAAAGATAATAGCAGGTTTTTAGTGGGTGCCTGCATGTTTCTTTTCCTGAACTTTACAGCATTTACTTTAAGAGCAGTGCTTTTTGACACCAGCCTATAGGCTATGGGCCAGATCTAAAGCTGCCATCAGTGGCCTTGATCAGCTGCCTGCAGTGAGACCCCAGCCCAATGCATTTACGAGGCGCCTGCAATGAAGAATTAGGTGCTAGGCCTGCATGCCAAGGTTCCCTGAAGAGAGGTCCTGTTTCTATGAGCAACAGAGGCCAAGATTGCTGTTTGCAAGAGTGGTCACTGATACTTGACTGAATATTTTGCCAATTGTAATAAAACTGTACCCACGGGAAAGTGTTAAATGGGGCTTGATCCTTCCTATGAATCTCCATTGTCCAAGCGCAGAAATTCTGGTTAGGTGATTTAGCAACAGAGTACTAGATTTCTAAAACTCCGGAGCAATTACCTAAAAGGCATTACCACAAGCTGCCAAACATAGAATCCTTTCTTATGGATTATAATTAGCTATTGTTTGTCTGGTGCTTTGGAAATGTAAGAGGCAAAACATGGTTAGAAAGTGTTCATTTTCTAGTGGGACCACTCTGGAGGTGGCACGGCCACCAGGCAAGGGCGTTCTGTCTGCTTCCATCCAGCACTGCTGCTGCCAGCTGCTTCAAGACGCTGTGATGGGAGAGGAACAAAGCCATCCACGGCTCCAGCTGATCCAGAAGAGTGCTTTAGAGTCTCCCACTGCCTTCCTGCTGTTTAAGTGTGATGTTCTGCCTTCTGCCTCAGCCACATGTAAGTGTGTCTCTGATATACTGATACAAAAGCCTTAAACTTTACTGCTATCAACGGTAGATCTTAGAGAAGCCTCGGGAAATGTCCTTAATTATTTAAAAGGAAATCTCTAATAATAATAGCATGCTATCTGTGATTAAGTGAGCAGTGGCAATATGATAGATTTTTTTAAGGCATTGAAGGAGGCATGGTGGATCCATGAGGGCCATGAAAGTCGTCTGATGGAATAGCTCTGGATTGTCCAGAAACTTTGCATAAAACAGCCATAGAGTAAACATTTTGCACATTTCTGATGTTTAAAGAGAATATAATGCTTGTGGAGCTAATGACTGGTGGCAGCAGTCACAGATTTCACCCCAGTTCACTCTATTTGGCTGTGTCTGTGCTGGCATGGTTTGGTAGGAGCAGGTAGGTAACATTACTCAATGGTGCCAAAGCCTTCCATTCACCCTATACAGGTTTAGAGGGCATTATCAGGTCTAGTGCCATGGACTGAATGCCCTCAGCACTGGAGACTATGAAATGCCTCTCCCACAGAGCAAATCTGCTCTGGGCATGAGCTGTGGTGAGAGCCAGAGCTCTGTAAGTGGAGTGCAGTGAGAAGGCTTACGGTGAAACCACCTTCTGGATCTGAATGGAGAGGCTGATGTGGACTCATCCTTCTTCTGCCAAATTGGTGGTGCAGGCATCCTCCCATCTGTGATGTTTTACATCCCCCTGGCTCAGTATTCTCTTAGGTCTGGAGGATCCTTTGTCCTGGAATGTTAGTGCGATGGCACAAAGGCTGTCTAGGGCTTGGTGTATCTCTGTCATGTCTGCTGGAAATACAAGTGTCTAAACCTCAGTAATAAAGAGAAGTGGAATTGGTCATCACAGCACCAGGGCCTAGCAGGAAGGCATTGTTACCAGAAATATTGCAGCAAATGGGATTGGCAAAGGAGATAGGAGGTTCTTCATTTGAAAGCGCTATGAATACTTGTGGGTATTAAAAGAGTCTTTCATAAGACTGACACAGAGTGGATAGACTTAATACTCCTTCATTACTCTCTTGATCTTTTGTAACTCCAGATTTCCCCAAATTCACTGTTGCTTGTAAATTTGTAGGCATTACATCAGATACCATCAGAATGATGCTATTATTTCATTTAAAGTCTGGCAAACAGAAACCTGTTTTAAACAGCTTGGGATAAAATAATGGTGATAATAATATTAGTAATAATGATGATGTTAGTAACCACCTGTGATTATGTACTGCTGCAAACAGAGGGGAAGTGAAAACACTTTGCCCAGAAGTATTTTGCCCAGGGAAGAAATACTTTTAGACTGTGCCTTTCTCAGCAGAGGACACATTTAAAAATTTGAAACCAGTGGCCTTAGAGAACTTTTATGCACAACTTGTGAACATTAAGCTCCTTTTACAACAAGCTGCTGTCTAGGACAGCAAGGCAGGGTCCCATCCCAGTCTCTTGGGAAATGATGGCAGTTGCCTCTTAATGAGAAAGGCACTGAAACTCAGCACCGGTGTCACGGTGGAGTCCCCACTGAGAATGTGACATCAATGGAGAAAAAAGTTCCTCTTTTGGCAAGGTGTATGAATATAAAGGAACTTATAATTGGATTTCCTTAAAGACTTGTAGAACTAACACTCTTACAACTCTTCACATTGAAAGGAAGTTCTTTTAAATTCTGTTAGTTCTCCAGCCTACATTTTTTAGAAAAGTAAGATGTGCAGCTTCTGAAGAAAGCCAGGAACAATGAGGTGAGCTGTATTTGCATTCACGAGTTATTCTGTGGTGGCACGTTGTCATCTTTTGTTGAAATATCACAACTTTCAAAAAGACTCCTTTGAAGCTAAAGAATTATATTTCATCTTGTTTTCTGAATACACACTTTGAAATGACAACGTGAGATCTGACTGCCCTTTAGCACAGGTCTGTCACCTAAGGTGCCTGTGTTCAAATCAAGGTCATTGTGTTTTCTGTTAGCTGTGGATGATAGTACACATCACATCACTCTGCATCCACACCACTGGCATCCCAACTTTTGGTATGAAAGTCTACAAGATATTCTATTTGGAAGATGAACAAGAGTGAACTAATAAGGGCATTAGATTTAAATACTAGTCTCTGCTTTGAGTGGTTTCTCAAGATCAAAATTGAAACTGATGCAGGGCTATGTGCCATACAGAATTAATGCTCTACAAGACTGAAAGAAGGTGTTTTAAATGTCTGAGGTGTGCAGTGCTAAAAGACTTCTGCTCTCACTAATCAGTGGGACAGCGTGGTCCCAAACTTTTAAGACAAAGCAACCATGGCAGAATTATGAACCAAATGACACCTCCAGCCTGGAAGCAGTTTCTTTCTTTAAACAAGCTGAGAACAAATAGCAACAGCCAGTCTCAAAATGGGCATTAAGAATGTATCTGCAGTAGGAAAGCACCTCAGCCACAAATGGAGATTCAAGAACTTGCATGGGATTGAGATCAGGTTCTCTGAACCACCTGTCTCTCTCTATGGTCTGTAGGTTTTCACCCTGGTCTGCACTGGTGACTAATGGAGGCACAATCAAGATGTACTTGAAACTTTCAGTGAAGAAGCCCAGTGTGCTGCTTTGCATATCCTAGGTTTTAATGTACTCATTGCCTGTCTTGCTACAGTCTTGTCTTATTAACAATGTGCTTTTATTCAGGTAGTTACCATTCTGCAGAGGTCTGGAGTCCAGCCCAAAGCTTACTGCTGACTTCTCCTTCATGACCCAGGCAGAAAGCTCAACTCCTGTGCTGCCAATCCCCCATTAGCTAGAAGGAGAACATGAATTTTTTTTGTAACTTGCGAGGCCTATTTCAATAATCTGGGAAAAAATGCTTTTTAACATTTCAAAATTAGGTATATAGGGGATTTGGTTTTCTTCTTTATTATTGGGCTTTATTTTTGGGCTAAATCCTGAACCCCTTACATAGGCAAAACTGTGGTTTGGAGTACTTCTGAGAAGAAATAGTGACCAAACCAGCATTTGTTGCAATGACTTCAACAGTTCTCTGGTCACGATGCCCAATGAGCACACACTCCTTTCCAAGAACATGCCCAACATCTGGCAGAAACATGTCATTTCAGGACTGACTTGCTCTTAAAGAGGCATCAATTTTGCTCTAAGTGCTATTCCATTAAGAAGAGCTCAACTGATGCTAAGACTTTATGTTAATATGGAGTCTGAAAGCTTAAAAACATAGACTGCTCAGCAATTAGGAGACTGCACATCGATTAGGAGATCTGAATTTGGTGACTTGCCAGCCTTACAGATTTCATATATGACCTGGAATAATCACAGGACAAAATTTGTAAAAGGGTACATTAACCCCAGTTGAAATTGGCCTCACTTTGCCATGGCTCATCTAAGCAACAGCTTCTGCTCTATGCAAGCTATCTCTATCCCACAGAAAGCAAGCCCCATCCCACCTGGTTTTCCAGGCAAAGAAAAATAGCGCACTTTATTTGTGCTCAGCTATTACTGATGATAATTTTTGTTCTGTACTGAGGGAGCCTGGCCCATTGGGCCAAGAACACCTTCCTCAACCCTCAGGTACCCTGAGAGAGGCCCCTGATTTTCTGCTGCTGGATTTCTCTAGTCTTACTTTGAACATGGGCAGAGCATCTGCATTGCAGACTTTTGTGGTGGAAGGGACCACTGGGGTACTATGCCTTTCACTGCACTAATCCCAAGGGAATCTGGCCCTTCTCTCCCAGCTGGGAACCCTTCATCTCTCTGTGTGTCTGTTTCTTATTTGTACAGTGGAGATAACGACACTACCACATCTCACAGGGATTTTGCAAACAGAAATCTATGAATATAGTCCTTGGGATTAGCAGAAAGACTGTGATGATTGGGATCGCAGAAATACCCAGATAGATCTCTTAGGGAAACAGCTGGTAAAGGTATTGGGAGGGATTTAATTGCCCTCTGAACAATTAAAATAAAAAAAAAAAAAACATAGTTCTAACTTACTGAGTAGGAGTAAAACTGAACTACTGGATTTTACTCTGCTTAAATGAAGAAAACTGCAGATATTGTACTTAGGTAGTATAATTCTCTGATACATTCAGTCGTTTTTAATATCCAGTGGTTTACAAAATAGGAGTAATCTCTGAGACCTCTTGAAATGTGTTTAAATAAACCCAGTACCAATTAATATGAATGGAAAAGGTTGCACCCGAACAATCACAAGCCTGGAATGGTTAGCATGGTCATTTATGGAGAAATCAGTGCTGAAATATGAGCAGCAATATTTGAGGAGGAATTGCATAGCCCACTAAAGTTCCTGTCTCTGAAGGTCAGCTGTGGAAACAGATGGTCAAAAGAAACTGGCTAGAAATCTTATTGCAGTGGATACTAGAAGTGAACATAATTTTAAAATCAGCAGAACAGAAGGTACAGATATTATGACTTGTGGTCACATTGCTCCATTTCCACTCTCCTAAGCTCTTTTACATCTTATCACAAGTCTAACTCAAGTGACCAGACTTTATGAGTTGAGACACACTGAAATCTTGTGGCACCTCTTCTCGCATGGGAGAGGGGCAGCTTGAGGCCCTGGGACCTGAGCTCAGCCATTGCACATGCTTTCTCTTGGTGTGGGAAATGAATTTGTTGAGAACTTTCAAAGCTTGACAGAAGGCTCAGATAGTATGCATCTCTATGTAAACCTTAAGATAAGAAATGGTGACTTAGAAATGCTATGGAATAGGACAGACATTGTTGAGAGAGAAATGGAACTAGAAATAAGTTTCAAAAGGTGGCTTTTCAAATAAGACTAAATACTTTGGAGAAATAGAGCTATGAAAGATGCATTGTAGCAGGACCCACGAGGGGTAATTTTAGATGATTGGCTTTAAGGCATTTACAGCATAGTGTGGTTAAAGCTGATAGACCAAGAAACACTTATAGTGTATTGTAATTAAGAAGTAGTTAGCTTCTGATTGAAATGGCGTGAATTATAACATCTGTATTGTTTCACCCTTCTCATGAGACTGAAAATAGAATAAAAGTTTTTAAAACACCTCTCAGTTACTCCAACTCTAGGTCAAAAAGGGCTTAATCCAACACCTCGGTAACAATGTCTCAGGTGAGTAGAGCAGCCCTGGTGATTGCTACACGCTGCTGATGCCACTGTGGAGGTAATGCCATGGAGCACCAGCTCCTGGGACTCTCTGTGTGTACTCTTTGTTTGGGCTTCAAAAAGTGTGTTTATTAATGCAATCCTGTTGTTTTGGTTTGTTTTTTTTATGCTCCCATATGCTTTCATTATGAAGTCTATGTGTTTGCATTTATTGGAATTGAATTTAGGTTCTGCATAATCAGTCTTTGCTATAATGCTGGCATTGTGCTGGTATTGAATGATTCTTAATTCTGTCACTGCTTATTTTCTTGACCTATGGAGAACTACAGTGTGTGAACAGTGCTCATTAAACCCTGTCTGCAAGCAGTTTACCTGGCTGTTTCTGTCAGTCCTGGGCTTAGTGAGAGCATAGGAGAACAGCTGAGAGAGCACAAAGAAGTAGATTTCCAGGCACTGTGAGAAGCAAGATAGTGGCATGTCCCACTAAGAGGGCTGAGTCCAGGCAGTACATACAGTTGATTAATTACATATCTGCATGATGCTAGGCACTGTACAGATGTTCTGTATCTTCTCTAAGTCCCCACGGCCAATGCCCCTTAAATCATCCATTCCAATGGCATCATCCACTGCACAAACTGGCACATATAGTTACATAAATATCAGCTGACATTTCACATAAATAGGGCAATCAAATGCAATACGAGTTTATTTTGACTATGAAATTATGAAATCATGATTCCAGAAGACACCCTGTTCTGCCAGCAACTGTTCCCTGAGAGATTTTGCCATCTACAAAGTATGATTCTCTAGGAATAGAATGTGGAAGCAGAGGTCCCAAGAGCAGGCTGTGTAATTAAGATCAACCCTTTTATCCCAGGCTTTCACACCCTGTTATGTGATGACTTTTTTCACACACCCTGTGTGTGATGACTTTTTCTCCAGGACAAGGCGTTCAAGAAGATCACTTCTTGAGGGATGGTGGGGGGGCAGGAGCTGGACCTGGTCAGGAATATGGACAGGCTCATATTTTGTGAGGAAGAGCTTTAACATGAGGTAGGGAGGTTGAGAAAGCTTCTGTGCCTGGAGGAGGGCTGGTTGTGGCTCTGATGAGGGGAGAACAGACACTCTGGACAGTCAGTGATGCCCATGTTTAAATCAGGGTGGTTCCTTCATGGGTGATTGCTCTGGCAGGGCTCTGGCTGTGACTGCCCCGTGTCTGCACAGCTCTGAAAGGGCGAGCATGCCTCATGCCCCTTCCAAGCCTTCTGGGGAACCCTTCACACGCGTCCCATTTCCTCCAGCCCCCTGACAAAGTGGCAGAAACTAAAATCTGATTTACAGCTTCCATTCGCTCGCCTTAATAGAGCAGGGTGTGATCCGAGCTCGCACGCCTTGCTGCTCATCGCATCTGACAGCCCAGACTTGCACCTCCAGGACGAGGAGGGCCGCGTCCTGCAGCCGCTCTCATTATTTCACTCCAGTTAATAATGTCTGCCTCTGTATGGGAGGCTTTTTTTTTTTTTTTTTTTTTTATAGAAAAGTTAGGAAGCAACTCAAGTCCTGTGATTTTCTCAGATACTACATTCATTATTTTCTCATCAATGTAATAGTCAGATTCTCCCATGATACGACAGGAGCATGAACAGAGATTACAGCTGAACAATCCCCTTTTACAAGAACAGGCCCTTTATCACTGTCTCCTACCCCCTTCTGCAATATTCTGTGGTTTTGACAGAAACTCAGTTTCTGAAATCTTAAAGAACTGTATTAAATACCACTATTGTGATTTCTTTTCACTGAGCATTCGGCTTCCTCTTTCTTATTCTAAAAAGAGAGCCCTCAGTTCTGATATAGGATCTGCATAACATGAACAATAAGGGGAGCAGCAAAGCATGCGGGAGAGCCTTTCACAGTTTTTTTTTCTTGTATTTTTCCATCTTCCTCCTCCTTGTGCTTTAGATTCTCTAAGTGTTCTTCTACTTGCCATTGAATAAACAACCCTTGTGAAACGTTGGGCTCAATTAAAGTATTAAATATGCTACTAAAATCTTCTTAACTTTGCTCAGAGTTGATTGGATAGATCTAAAAGTAAAATTATTTTTTCAACCTATATGTATTCAAAAGAGCACAAAAATGCATTCTAAAATGGGATGCAAAAAAGGCTGAGGTTTTCACGTTACAAGGCCATTTTGGGAGCATTAGCTAAGAAATCTGCCATTGTGCTTTACAAATGATGTTATTGTGCTTAAAAAAGGTATTACCACACATGTAACATGACTGGAAGCATGATTCAAAAGAATAATCAGGCAGGTCCTGCCTATAATTATTTTGGTAATTTTAAATCTTTGAAAATACTCAGGTATTTATATTTGTTACCTCTTCTAATTTGTCTTGTAAATAGATCTGTTTACAACACAGAACTGAAAGCATCTGAAAGAAGGAAAGAATTCCCACTCCCATTTCTCCCAGTTTCCACTTACATTTCAAAATCTACACATTCCTCTACTTCAGATCCCAAAGTTGGAGGTGCTAAATTTCCTTTCCAACCCAACACTTTGATTCATTTTTCTTCTGTTTTAAGAAGTAGAAGAAGAGGAAAAAAAATATTCCATGTTCTTGGTGGAGAGGTACAGGGTGGATATTATCTAAACTTCCAGTGAATCACAGCTGACAGTGTTGCTATTTCTAGGCCAGAGAATCACTCTTTGAACAAAATGCAATTGCTGTGTCTTTTCAACCTGCGCTTCAGCAGAGTGAAACAGCAGGATTCCCGTACTGTATAATAACTGTCAGAAACAATTTCTGCTCTGTAAGTGAGGTGAAGCAAAATGTCAAAATATTTGAATACATTTCATTGAGGATATCTTCTTTTAAATTAGTGAAGGCTAGAGGAAGAGAATCCTATTCTCTCGCATAATAAATATGCATGGAACAGTGGGGCCAAGTGAATTCTAATAAAGCTGGGTCCTTGCTCATTAATGTGTTAGAGAACAACAACAATAAAACACAATAATTATTAGTTAAAGAAATGCCAGCACTGGCCTTTTACCAAGACTCCTGAACATATAAATTGCAATAAATTTAGGCTGTCTGAAGATGCTGCGTTAATTACCATATTTTACAAAAGGCCTTGGGTAGGGGGGAGGAATCACAGTGACCGAGAAGGGTCCCAGCCTGAGTGTGTACATCTTGTTATTACTACAGCTGCTTTCCTTGGAAATCATTAGCCAAACCATGTTATCTATGCTCCTACCCAAAGAAGAATGGTAAGGAAAGTTTACTAACAAGACCTCGTAATTTTATAGGATTTTCCAGCCCAAAGCAGCTTATGAAGAAAATGCTTGATAGTTTGCAAACACCTAGGGTTGAGATACTTCCAGTGCAATTATCTTGAATTTGCAAACAATTCTCCTGTGCTCCCACTTACTGCTTGCAAAGAAAGGCTGCACAGGTTAACAAGTCTCGTGCCCAGTGATAAGCAGCAAGGTGACACATTTGTGCCCGGGAGGATGGGGGAGCAGAGCACCTAATTCATGTGCCCAAGAGCTGCCAGTCATGCAACCCTTTCAAGCAATTTAATACAAGATTCAAAAAAGCTGGAAAGGACCAGAAGAGACCTGTGACACTGAAAGGCAGAACCTTCATCTGAAGTCCCACAGCAGTGAGGGAATTACAGGGAAGCATCTCAGCAACTCTAAAATGTGGATCACTCTTACATGCCATGGAGCTGGCTCCTTGCTTTTCTCGAGTCCCTGCCAATGTGATGTGGAGCACAGATAATGGATGCATCCAGCACAGTGTTTTGTCCAACTATAGCCAGACTAAGCTGATTCAGAGTAAAGAAGAAGAAAGTCTGCCAGAAACCAAACTGTATGGTGAGGAAAGGAAAAATTATCCCCAGCCCCTGCAGGTCACCTGTGGAAATGAAAACATTACACTAATGCTAAGTAAGGGAAAGGTCAGTGAAATATATATTTGTACAGGTATAATTCTAGCAAGAGGAATATGAATGCCCATAAAAAAACCTCCCTCCAGTTTCCTGAGTGAGTGTTCTTGCTGACTGCGTTGAAATGCTGAAGTGGCTCCATCATTAAGGTGGTGAGCAGAAATAATAAGCACAATTTATAATGACATGGGCACACATACACACACACAAACACACACACACACACACACACACACAGAGAGAGAGAGAGAGAGAGAGAGAGAGAGACAGGAATTTTGTATCAGTGAAAATAAGACTGGCCCTGAATTAATTTAGGATTCATTAGTTCACAGAGCTCATTATGCAACATCATGAGAAAACAGTTCAGTCCTATTTTTGGTTTACTGCTATAACCCATATAAAGCATTGTTTTTGCTGTTGAGGCTAAAATGTTCACATCTGAAAAAGCCCACTCCTAATAACTTTTTAACTTACTGTTTTTTAAAAAGTATTGATCTGAGTAGCTAATATTGATGGACTGCTATGTAATACACTGATCTTCCCATAAATGCCTACTCTGCTTGGCATTGTGATCCTTTGCCCATTTAGGACCCTAGAAAAATCTCTCAGGAGGTGACCAGAATGGGTTAATTTGAATTACCATACTGTTTTGTAATGGAAACTGGAAATCTTTTTTGGTAAAAAGTTTGCACTTACAGAAAAAATGAAAAAAACCCTAGGTTGCAGGGTTTTCTGCTGAAACTAATACCAATCAATAGCCTTGTTTAGAAATGTGGACCAAATTTTTTGCATTCCAAACCTCTACTAGAGAAGGAGATTAAATCTAGTAAATATCTATCTGGATGCCCAGTTATCAGAGGGCATTTTGATGGCAGTCCAGTGTGTAATGACAGATTACAACATATTGACTGTGGTGAACACACTGCCAGTTACACCAGTTCTAGCAAAATGCATTACTTTTAGTACAGTGCTTTTTGTATCTATCCAATGTGTTTCCTCTGTAGGGGAAAAAAATAGAATTTACACTTGTTGTTTACATTCTTAAGATGCTTGGGTGATTTTATTTTGAAGGCAAGTGATAGAAAATAAATAATGTTGTTTTCTTTCAGATAAAATCTTCCTAATTTGCGAAGATTCTGCTTGTTGATGTGATTGCTGGGCTGCATTATTTAAAATAACGTAGCTAGAGATTACAGGTTTCTTTGGTAATACTGAGATAAAATTACAAATCATTTTGCTGGTGTTCAGAGGAAGATAATGGTAGCCCTTGATAATGTACAGTGGTCTGCCAAAATTGCTGAAAAGAAAGAGGAAATTTCATCTAATCCACATAAATTGAGTATGGGGATTATCAGGCTCTCTGAAAAATGCTTGTTTTAGTTCTGGTGTGTGGCAGGTAGCTATCGAAGATGAAATATGCATCTCTTCTTGTCTAACCATAGAATATGCAGGATTGGTCTCAATTGTGTGTTTGCAAGTATTTTGAGTAAATTCAATAATTGTAATTGCCTTGTTTTCCTCATAGTTTCTTTCTGTTACTGCTCAGCCTAATCTCTCTCTTCTTGTGTTTTCTCACACTGGGGATCAAGGGATTGTCTCTAATATAGTTTAATACCTCCTCATTATCAATTTTTGATTCTCTTCTCCATCCCATTAAAACTCTGACTAATTGAAACCTCTTCTGTATGTAATATTCCTTGCTACGGACTTCTTGTTGATTGTTCTTCTACCTGTTTACACTGTGCACATCTTGTAGCTGAGCATGCATCCAGCTCACAGGCTGAGTGAGAAAAATTTGAAAAAAAAGTTAATTTGTAACAATTTTTTATTTAAAAATGTCTTATTTTATTTTAAGATTACACAGGTGGTAATGACTCTCTTACTCTTCTTTCTGGTCTATAGCTATGAGGAAATTTAAATAAAAAGGTTGTCTTTTACTGAACTTTTAAACTAGTTTCAGACATATATACACAAGGGTAACACATTGATTTTGGAAGAATCAACCTGGCATGTACTCAAATGGCTTAATTCACTGAATAGTATATTTTTAAGGGTATGGAAGAAGAGGCTCCTTGGTAAGCATTAGGAAGCACACTATTTGCAGTTCAGATGTCAGTATTTTTTGCTGTTACTGTGGCACCAAAGAACAAGCAGAGTTACCATAAGCCTCTAAAAGCTTAATATGTTTTCATTTTTACTTATCTAAAAATGTTGATGGAATTCTGTTTGTCTTTTCCAGAAAATGCTCTACCAAGGAGGGAATCAACAATACGACCGTTTGATGAGGTAAATATTTTGACAATGTTATAATCTCTTCTTATGGTTTTACAAGAAAAAGTAATACAGACTTGAATGGGAGAGTACAATGCACAGTGCAATAAAAATGACTCTGAACATATCTATAAAGGAGAAGGTACCACAGGAATGCTGTTGTCTTTCATGTGGGTTCCCAGTATCTCATAAACCCCAAGTCCCTCTGAGAAGCAAAAGCAAGAGCTGATGAATATAATTGACCCTATTGCAATTTAAATTTCCTGGCTGATGTGATATAAGAGGTTTGGATCGAATCTGTTGAAGCAGGATAGCAGGTTTGGATCAATGCTCTTTCATATTACTGTAACAGATGAGCATCAAAATTCCTGTAAATATTTCTCTTGCAGTTGCCAGTAATTATCTGTGTAAATGACAATTGAATGGCTTTAAAATAAATTCAAATAATGAAATCGGTGCCATCTCTATGTTTCTCACTTGTCGTAATCTTTTATCTTTTGTTCTTTCCTACCCCTGTCTGCGTTTCCTTCATCACTTTCCCTTCAATCTTTATCTAAATCCGTTTGGTTTTGAATGCCAGTTGTTCCTCAGGCCTGCGGTCTCTGTCGGGCCTTTCATTTAAGCAACAAATAGAGTGCAACAGATGGAAATGGGGCTGGAGCTACTGGATCTGTTAACGAACTGGAAAACATGTCATGTTGTTTTGTGGAAGAAGACTGGGATGAACAGTGGTGAGTGGCAAAGTGAAGCCTTTGTTTTAGGGAAAATAATATTTAGCCTGCCTGGGACAGCAAACCCTTTGCAAAACTTTGGCCATAAGAGGGGCCGAAGTTGAGACAGGTACATGAGTGATTCTTGCCACCCGTGTAAGTTTTAACCTATCAAGGTGCAAAAGACAGCTGAGAAGATGAACAAATGCTTTCTTCTAGAGGGTTGTCTCTGTCTGACACAAATACACAAAAGAATCACAGAATCATAGAACAGTTTTGTTTGGAAGGGACCCTAAAGATCATTTGGTTCCAACTCCCTGCCATGGGCAGGGGTACCTTTTACCAGAGCAGGCTGCTCAAAGCCCTCCCAGTCTAAAAATCTGTAACAGCCCAAACACATATTTCCCTAATTGTGACATATATTTAACTTGTATTGAAAAAAAAACAAACCTGCTAAAGAAAGATTATCTATATACATATATTCTGAAAAGCATAGAAAGTAGGAAGAAATGAAAACAAAACAGAACTCTCAGGAATGGCAAACGGCAACTTGGCCATGAAAACAAGATTAAAAATATCTCTAGAAGCTGAAATTGAATATACAGTAGACCAGCACCTGAAGTAAAGTCTCAGACCCTATCAGAAGGATTTTGCTGCAGACATAATTCAGGAAAAACTAATTCATTTGAGGCACTTCCTTAATCATAAGATTCTGTCTTACAGGAGCAACGAGACTTACAAAAATAATTAGGGGCATGGAGTGAATTCATTTACAAGGGGAAAGATAGCTAGTTATCTTTGCTAGGTGATGATTAAGAGTGGGAGAGGGATGCATAATAAGAATTTACAAATATTAGACGCATAAATATACAAAAAGCAGATTATAAATATGCAGCAAAGTATTTTTAAATCCAAGGACCAATGTTTGGGCTGTAGGTGACTTATTTGCTAAGGGAAAAAACACATGATGTAAAGCCTTTTTCTATCTAGGTTACTGGTTCAAATCTGTCCCTGGCATGACATGACTTTATAAGTTAAAGACTATTTAGAATTCTGCTTGAAATAAATTTTCTCCTGTTTCAGGAGAAAATGTCTTCATTACAAAGGCTGAAGGCTGGACCAGCACTGCTGCTTGTTGACTCAACAGAGCAGAGTCTGGCACACACAGCCCCTTCCCAAGGCTGTGAAAGTGAGGTTTGTTGCTGTGGGAAGCAGAGGGAGACTTGTACTATCCCTGTGCACTTGCACCTTTACTTTGTCCTGTGGGAGTGTCAGGATCTTATCTGTGATACAATGTGCAGGTAATCAGTGAAACAGTGATTAGTGAACGTGATTTTATGGAGCCAGGTTTGTACAAAAATTGCACATATGTTAAAGCCTTTGGGAAGGGTGTTGCAGGAACAGACTTGCATTTATTGCACTCACAGAGTTAAGGATATACAATTTCAAAGAGATGAAAAAATTTCTTATGTTCCTCTCTAATATAATCCTAAACTCTAAGCATGACAGGACACTGTTATGTGCCCACTGACACCTAAACAAATACTAGGATTTATCATGGGTCTCTGCTTAAGGACTGATCCATCTGGATGGATGCCTGGCTGATGCCTGGCTGATGCCTGCAGGACAAAGAAGCATGACAAATGAGTGCTCTCCTCTCTTACCTCACCAGCCACCAAACAAAACGTCTCCAAATCGGCCAAGTTTTACCCATTCTGTTGTGTAACCTCAACTGAATTGCATACATACTGTATGACCTGTATGGAGAGCCAGAAGAAGCACTAAAAACCCCCTCCAAAAATAAACAGCAGTAGCAGGTGGTCTGGATACTTCTAGCAACATGTGTAAGTGATTCAGAAAAAAGCAGACTGACAAATACTCCCTGTAGAAGTAAAAGCTGCTTTTTAAGCTGATATGTGACAAAGGCAATCTGCTGTGTACACCTATACTAATCCAGGTGACAAGAAATATCTTTCTCAGAAATGCTGCACATAATTTGACTTAGAAGGGGGAGAACAAATAAGTAATTTGCTAAATCTGAGAGATGTTTGTAGCACTTCCTTTTGCTGCACCAGAACACGCATTAGGACTCCTTAATGTAGGTATTGTTTCACTGTGAAAGGTTATTGAAACTAAGAATTTCAGAGAAAATGGATTTGGTAATAAATACATTCCATGTAGGAATAAACTTATCTCTTCTAAGAAACAGTAGTGTATTTAATTTTGCAGTTCTCAGGTTCCTTTACAGACCATAACATGCGTGCTCCTTTTAAGCAGAAATCTCTGCTGGTTTGGGTTTTACTGTCTTTAATCAAGTAAATCCACCCCCTGCATCAATTAAGATCTGAAGAATTAGCACTTAGTGTCATTAAAGTATGTATTCTAATTTCATTTACAATGCACAAATTGATGACATAAGGCAATCTGTACCTCTCATTTTCTGCCCCTCTCTCGCTCCCTCCATCCTCCCTTCTGAGTAATGTGGTTCAGAGCAGGAAAGGTCAGGATTTCAATGCCTATGTGAATTAAGGTTTCTTTTTAGTGTGACACAAGGTCTCCTTTTCTCGCGATTTGAAAATTCAGAATAGATTTTTTTCGTGACTTGCCCTTGACTATAGTTAGCCCTTCCCAGCGTAAAATAGGATCTACCCATAGTTGAATTATCTTTATTATTGATAATGAAAGGTTTTAAGAGAGAAGATGGATGAATACCAGAATCCTTGACTGCATCTGGTGCTCTGAGCAGATTCTTCTGGAATTTCCCCTAGTGTGTCTAGGATCTTTTTTTTCTTTGGGTTTTGGGTGGTTTTTTTAACCTTTTTTTTTTTATTTCTCCACAGAGTTCAGTTTATGGAGTTCTGTAAGTGAATGACTGCATCTACTGTCCGTGTGGGTTGAAATGAACCTGTTATGTACTTCTTTTTCAGATCAGTCAAATTCTGGTCTGGAGACACTTTTTTGTTGCCAGGTGCAGTTCTAATATTCATCTTACTATCTGTTTTCCCCTTGTAAATGTGGCAGCAAACATGCACTGGTGGTGTAAAAGGACATACCTGCTCTGACTTGAAAAGGAAATTGCTTTACACCATCTGAAGATTTACTGAAGAGCAGCTTCTCTGCTCGTTTGGGGGAGGCAGGATGGCCAATAACAACCAGAAAAAGGAATGTCACTACTCATTTTGCTCTCCATTTTATCAGGGAAATAATGCTTGTACTGTTCAAGGCTTCTCTTTCAGTCTTTTTCTGTCAATACATTTCAAATCCAGCATCTAGTTGTACAAGCCAATTAAATCCCAAATTCACTTGTCAGAGCATTCCCTCTATGTGTCTGCCATATTCTGGAGCCAAGTTCTTCAGTTTCTTGGGTTTAGTCCAAGAGGAAACATTAACAATAAATAACGATGAAGATCTGTATGCTGGGAATTAAAACAATATCTATTAAAAGCACTCCACAGAAATGAACTCGAAATGCACAATGTGAAAATTAAATAAAACCTGCAAGAATATTAAAGCCCCAAAGAAATAAATGAGATGACTGCTGAGAAAAACTGAAAATGAGGTGCCCAGTGTTTTTAAACTGTTTGGATTTTTGGCAGCTTGCACAGTAAGTAAATGGTTTGAATCAGAAAAATTCCAAACAACTTTCAATTGCCCTTAAGCATATTTTGGACTCAGTTCTCAGTGTGGACAAATGTCATGGAGGGGAAGAAATCTGGCTCAAAACTATGAAGTGTAAGTATTGTAAAAACTTAAATATGCACAATGTGTGACTTTCTATTATATTTTTAACAACATTTCAAGGTTGGATACATAATTCATGGCATTTTGGATATCTTGAGAGAAAGTACAGTGTTGTAAAATTTCTGGATCAGCATCTCTTGGCTTGAGAAAAGATCCATACCTCTGAAACTCTTTCAGCTCCCTGAAAACTGTTCTGAATATAAAAATCCAATGCTATGATCCAAAGACCACTGAAAAAAAAATTTAATTCTTCTTATTCCAAAATGTGCTCTGAATCTGCCTGCATTGTGTAAGGGGGGGGATTCATTCCTTATGTGGAATGTTTAGAAATACAAGGCAACAAAGCAGCATGCACTTCAACAATTTCCTTTTTAAGAAGGAAGCAATCATCTCCATGTGGAAGAGACCCATTATCTCAGAGAGTTTATCTGTTGTTGTTGACCTTTTCATCACAGCAGCAGCCACAACAAAACATGGGATGGCAGGTGCTATGACTGGTGAACACCTTGGCTGGGCACCACACCAAGCCGTGTTTTTAAGGTGACATTTAGACAGCTTTGTCCTGAAGCTGCCCTTGCATGTGGATGGTGTGGTGCCCATGGTGCTTTTCCCTCTGTCTGAGACTCCTTCTTGGATCACCTAGAAGGAAATAAACCTCCGTGCTTGCAAACATCTGTGGTTTTTTGGTTTTTTTTTTCTACTTGTGTGTTTTGAATCCATCTGTTTTTTTGCTGTTGAAAACGGAGTTGTATAATTGCACACAGCTCCCAGTCCCTGCAGTGCTGAGGTCAACCCAAGTGAAAACATGAGTTGCCTCTCCAAGCTCACCCTGGAGACAATAATCCTAAAGCTGACCAAAAACAGAGCCCAGTGTAAACACTCGAGTTGCAGTCTCTTTCATCTGCTCTGAAAGGCTTTTGGCGCGATGTCCGATGGCACCTCCCGGCCCTGCCAGTGCCTGGCAGCTCTGCTGCCATGCAGGGGCTGGCTGCCTCACCGGGGCACTTCACCCTTTCCCCCTGCAGCCTCTGAAAGTGGGAGGCTCCTGCTGCTCTCCTCCCCACAGGGGCCACTGGGGTTGCTCTTCAAAACAGTCTGCTCAACAGTTGTCTCTCGACTGGAGACATTCAGGGAGGTCCTTCAGCGCGAGACCCAGCCATGGGATAAAAGCCACACATTAAATAATAGCTGTTGTTCTCAATCCTCTACACACAGACTTTAAGGGAGAAAAGAAAAGAAGAAAGGGAGAGTGAGTGCTGTGAAAATAAGTAGTGTTCTGTGTGCTTTAGACTTTGACAAAAAAATGCTGCTAGGAATGAAAATAAAGAGCAGGTAATGTCCACACCATCAGGAATGAAATATTCCTTTAATAACTGTTTTCCTCATATAGTCTTACAGTAACTTCAGAGCCTTGTGGTCTTGATGTTTTACATATATTTTTGGTGGACTAAGTCTGTTCTTTCCTTCACGTAATCCCAGAATCAAATCAGGATCTCAGGGGACTTCAGTCATCATGCCCCTCCCCTGGTGCTCCCCGTCCTTCCCAATGGAACAATTTACAGCTGGGTAATGTGATAAACATCTGGCCAGAGGTTTTTTAATCCAGACCTTGGGGGCAACCGAACCTCCTGGATCTACGTGTCCTCACAATTTGCCTTATTTCCTTCTGGTACTATGATGGTAAGTAGCTGCAACACCCTCCAGGGTGCAGTTCTGCATGTTGTCTCCTTTCAAAGAAGGTCACCAAGAGAACAAACCTGTCTGGGGCAAGAAGGAGATCACCCATACCAAGATGGCTTGCTTGACTACCTCCTAAATAACCCCCTCCCATAAGTACTACCAGCACTAGGGAGTGCCAAATTAAGAGCAATGTGAAATCTTTGCAAATCGTGACTAAATGATGGAGACAATAACAATGTAAATAACTTGGTAATTTAAATAGCTGGTTTATAAATAAACCAGAGTCAATATATATTCCTGCTGGTCTCTAAAGAAATTAGACCAGTAAATTCCTGTGAATCACAATAAGGAACATATTTTGTGCTTTTAAAATAAATCTCCAAGCTGCATGATTAAGTACTTTTAATTATTGTAGAGTGTTACAGGCAGCAGCTTTATATATTATATCTCTCCAATCAATAACAAAAGAACTGCTTTGCAAGAACTGATGCTGTACTTTTGCAAGAAAATTAGTTGTACTTCAAAAGAAAAAGTCAAATGTTAACTTTAGTTTGTCCTTGCTAGTCATTTTATTTGACATGTATTTTAAAATTAAGTTGGCTATTTCATGAAGAAACACAGTGATTAAAAGAATGCAGTGTACCTTGAACTGGGTAAAAGTTTGGCGGCTTTTTGCATTTTAATTGTAGCTGATGAGGGAAAAAACAATGTAGAAATACTTTTCTTTGACTTCATAAGCAACATGTATGAATGCAGAGATAATTTCTCTAAACTTTCTTTTATTTAAAAAAATATGAAAGAAACTCTGAAAGGTGGGCACTTGAGAATGGTATTTTATTTTAAAAGAAATGAAAAAATGCTCACAGTAGGCAAAATCCCCAAATGAAGCCTGTAGCCCGTTGCATTCAGCGGGTAGCCTGGATTGTTAGCATAATAGTAAAACTCCAACAGTGACACTTGAAGCAAAACTTTATGCATTTTTAAAGACAGCTAAAAAAAACCCACCCTCAACTTGATTCTTGCATTCTTGTTTTCAAACATGCCACTGGAAAAATAAGCCAATATATAGTCTTAGCAACCAGTGTTACTGAACAGCTCTGTGCAGCATGAACACTTGAGAGATGTTGGTCCCATTCAAGGTCACCGTGGACCTGTTTTTCAGAAAACCCACCTTGCTGATAGGTGGCTTCATGTTTAGATAACCACACCTGTTCTTCTGTGGCCCTTCAGGATCATTCTTTTGCCTTGCTGTCATTCCTAAAAGTCTTTTACTCCTCCTTACCTGAGCAAGTAGGGATCATGCTATTGGAGAGGAATAGAATCCTGTAAAAACGCTTAGTGGCACAGCAGCACCCAGCTGACACCACTGCTGACCACACTCTGAGGAACTGGACATCTTGGGCCTGCTAGCAGAGTTGACATGTGGGAGGGAGGCTCATCTCCAGACCTGGAGCTACTGTGCTAACTGCATTGGCTTTCCTTCTCCTAGCAATGCAGGTGCTTTTCTCAGAAGACAGATCTGCTTACTGCCAGTAGCAGAGCCCACAGCCAGAAGTGCTTGCTTTCCTTTTGATATTGGCAGGTGTTTTGTCCAGGAAGCAGCCACTATTAGCTATTCATTGTGTCATTTCACACCTCAGGTCTCTCTCAAGAGCTGTGTTGTGGATTACTCCAACCCATTGGAAATGGACATCAGCTCAAGATGGCTTCAAAGACTTTTTCTCCATTTAACCATCATAGAATGTTTCGGCACCTACTTTCTCATCTTTGTCATGTTTAGCACATCTGGCAGAGTGGTTGCACTCATAACAGCTGACATTTCAGTGGCACTCCTTCACAAAGACATCCAGCAAACTTTGCAGAAAGTGTCCAGTTATCTGATAGCAGTTATCTGTGGTTTCTCAACTGCACCAGGCAACATCCAGCCTGAGGATGGGCAGAATGAAATACACAATTTTATACTGACCAAAATTATACTGGAAAGAAGTCTTTGATAATTTTAATGACTGTAGTAATTCAGGAAAAAGTCTCTCTACTAGATCTTGTTCTAGTGTAGCATCTTCTCAATGCTGCCCCAAATAGCAAACAGGAGTGAGGTGCCCTCTGCCCAGCTTCTGTGTCTCATCTCTGCTCCTGCTGTCCCTCCTCTCCCACAGGGTTCTGCATGCCCTCACACACTCCTACCAGGGATGGAAGAGGGGTATCCCAAAAAAAAAGGGTAAGAGCTGGCACAAAATATTCAGATACTTGCTCTGAATTTCACCTGCACCTGTATTAAAATTCACTGTCCACATAGCTCTGCCAGTCAGAGGGGTTGGATTTCTCATCAGCAAAGTGGCACTTTCCCCAAGAACAGCTTGGATTTTGTCTGTGGGAGGGAAGGGCACTGATTTCAGAAGACATATCAGAATGTCCACAGGAGTGTCTTCCCAGCCCAGTGTATCAATCCTCGCTGTCTGATACAGAAGCACTGCTTCCAAGTGAAAGAGAATTATGTCCTGAGCAGTGCAGCTAGCTGCAGCTCTCCCCCTTTGCCTCCACACCCTGCCAGCCAAACTGCTCACAGAATGACTCTGTTTGGTTGACAAGAGTCACTGTGATCACAGTCCAAGGTGACAGATTCCCCCTTTGCAGGAAGCCATGGGTTAAAGTACAATTGACCTTCAAAACCCACCAGCACAGGCAGTGCTGCGCTGAAGTGAAATGCAAGACTAATTTATGAATGGGGCAACTCATCAGCAGCATTTTAATGAATAAACGATGTGCCCATTCATTATTTTTCCATTTCCAAGTGTTAATAAACAGGCCGGTGATAATTAACTGAAATTCTACCTTTATAGAAAAGTGGCACTTCATAAATATCAAATTGTGCTATTATCGTACATATCTGCTGGATTTCCATGAATATATAAATTCGGCAATTACCTCTGGAACTGTTTGCTAAAACATAAGAGCAGGTTAGCGAAGAGGAGGAAAGTCATACAGCAATTAAAATTTGAGAAACAAACAAAACATCCTCCTGATTCAAGAATTCAATGACAGTAAACAGGGCAATGCAATCAGGAAGGAAAGCCCTGTCCTAATCAACAGAGGTGATTTTTCACGTAGCTTGAGATGTGAGTTGAGCAAGCAGCGGGGAAAACTGCCTGCAATCAGCTGAGTGAGGCTTTAAGGCACTAAGCATCTGAAATTCCTACTCAAGAAAGCGGAGCCTGGAGTCACACGGTTATATCAGAAGGGCAACTTCCTTTCAGAGAACAAACAGAAACCTCCACATTTTTGAGCCTTCCTAAAAATTACCCTGAAAAGAAAAAAATTTAAAAATCAACTGACCTTTACCAGGGCTGAGCTCTGCACATTGCTGGCAGAGGTGGGAGCTGCATCTCTCATCTCAATGAGATGCTAATTCCCATACTTTCTTTCTGCAGGGAGACATCAGGTCCCACTGGAGCAGGAGGCTGTAGGAGCAGGGTAAAAGTGAGGAATGGGACCCTCAGGCTGCAGCACTGGCTTGGTTTGGCTGAGCCCAGTGCAGCACAGTGACTGGCTAGGTTTGGTCTGAGACCCTACAACCTGGTCCTGGGTTTGGATTCTCTGTCATCGAGTGGGGTGGTGGGGGACACCTACAAAACTAGAGACTAGTGGTTAAGTTATATCAGGGCAGAGAGGTTGGACTAGAGGGTTAGGGCTAGAATTTAATGTTTGCTCCTCCTTCTTATTGCAAAGAGGTGTTGTGCCCTCCCCAGGGACAATGCTCCTTCACCGAGTGAAAAAACCTGGACTGTCTCACTCCCAGATAAGGGAGGGTATCCAAGGAATGGCACAGAGACAGGAAAGGTGGGAAGGGGCTCACATTGCTATTTCAGCTGCAAACCCAAACTCTGGCTCTGGGCACAGAGCGGTGAGCACAGGGACCCCCTCCTGCTCTGTATTTACAAACACAAGCTGAGCAGAACAGTGCTGTGGTCAGACCACGGAGCACTCGCCCATGTGCAGCAGATATCCACCAGCCTGGACGACCAGGAGATTATCCTGCCCACAGCAGGTGACAGTGTTGATTCATGGCTCAGCCAGCCCCGGTTGCTTAGCTATGCAGCTGCCATCCCCCGGCTTCCCACATCTCCATACAGCTCCTGAAGCCAAGACTACTCCAGCAAGGGAATGCACTGGGCCTAGAAGGGCAACTTCCTTTGATGAGGACCTTTCAAACCTCTTTGACCTGACCTCACTGACAAAAGAGCCCTTCAAAGAAGATGAACTGTTTCATGTGGCAGCAATTTCTCATGTCAATCAAAAAGATTTTTTTTCTTACAGCAACAACTCTCTATCCTTTCCCCACAAAATTATTCATTTTAATACAGCTATCCTCCTCTCTGCAGTGAACACCCTTGGGTAGCATCTTCCAGTGTCTCACAGATACACTCTTCAATTTGAATTTTCATATTTTATTTTCTTTCAAAAAGGGGGGAAGGGAATGAAGTGAACTTTCTTTGATTAAGATTCTTCTTTTGCATTTTTTAAACACACATCTTCTAAAATGAAAATTTCTGCGTAAGATCTGGTGGTCTTCTGAATATCTTTTAAGAAATAGATGCTTAGCTGTCTTCCTTTTTTTTTTTTTTTTTAATGATAGAATATTTGACCTGTGGCATCAAATTTTTAACTCAGTTTTCTCCCTTAAAATATTGCTGCAGCAGTATTTGAACTTCTATGACATTGGGAGATAACAAGTGAAACAAATATTTCTGATATTGAAGTAACTATTAAATTTCAATGTGGACCCATAGCCTTGAACCATATTTTTGCCAGGAAGGAAGTAATATGGATCCACAATCCAGAAGAAGCCATAAAAGCTTCTTGAAATAGCCTACAATAGATTTTAACCCATAGAATTGTACTGCATTGAAAGTCCATTCTTTCACATTCTTCCCAGGCTCAAAGGGAGCCTCAACCTCCTCTGTGACTCTGGTAACCCCTACATCTTTGGGAAGGAGAGGTTTCCTTCCCAGTGATATAAAGCATCTGTCCTCAGGCTTGAGCAGGAAATACAAAAGAAAGGACCTAGCAAATTAGTTTAGAAGAAAAGCTTTTATCCGTTTGGAAGTTTGGAACATCTCAAGAGCTTCGGCAGAGATGGATGGATGGTCAGGGAGTCAATGAGGTGGTCAAATACATGGGCATGATTTAGTCACACTGTCACTCCTGGCAGTCCCACACTCTGCCATATGGCTGTCATTACCCCTAAATGTGTGACACGGTGTATGCTGAACTTGTTCATAAACACAGCTCTGTTCAATGCCTGCAGTTAGGACCATATAACCATTTCACTTTCTCACCTGCCCCTGGTTTGTTACTCTTTACCTCTTCCTTTGCAACTGTCAGCATTTTCTCAGTTCTGCAATTACCTATTTATCCGTTTATTTGGAAAGGTGGTTGGCTTAGGCATATTTTAAACTTTTAAAAAAACTAACACTTGTAAAAAATGAGACCAGACTTGTCAAAACAAACATAAACTGGACATTTTTGAGAAAGAGGATGTGTAGAAGAGCAAAATGGGCTTCCCGTCAGCTGGTGGAAATTAGCTGTGATTTGAAAAAATGGTAAGGGTTTTTTATAAAATGTCCTGGCTTTGTCATGTTCTCTGCATTTAATAATGTGTTGTGATCACAGCCTAGTGGTTCTGTGGGAATGCCTAGTTTAGGAGTATATAAATCACACTTTGCTTTTCTCAATGGCTATTGGAGTTGTATGGAAATCTTTCCAATAAACTGCCAGAGAGATGCTTGTCACTGCTAGGGTCCAAGCTTTATCCATACAACTCAGGAAATTTATCCATATAACTCAGGAAATTTTACATTAAATGAGACAGAAAGTTTGATCCCAGATTGTACCTCCTGGCATTAACAGATCTATGTATGTGGCAGACTAGATCTATTCCATTCATTTTAAAGAAATAAAAAAATATCCATAGGTGATCTCTTAGAATATTACTAATGAAGAAAAAATTAAGGTCCAAAAGTAAGGAAAAGGCTTAAAGAGGCAGATGAACTTTAATTCTGGTCTCTGAATTAGACTTTTAATTATGCCATCAAGCAGTCCTGTGCAGAATCCTGGGTCGCTGTGAACGCTGAAACCTCTTGATTACTTCTCGGGTAATATCTGCCTCAGTTATCCCCAGACACCCTGGGATAAAAGAGTGGGAGCCTCATGACTCCACAAGCCACAGTTAAAATGACGAATATGGCTACGAGCCAAAGCTCAGGCTGAGCTGAACATGCAGCTGCACTTTTTTCAGAGGTCAGCATTACTTTTTCCATGGCATACCACTGGCTGAGGAAAACGGAGGCTGTTTTAGTTGTTGGTCTTATTTATGTGGACTTTATGTAATGCCAAAATGTAGCTAACCTGACAAACTATTTCTTAAAAGGGAAAATGAGCTTTTGAAAGAGACTGTAACTGAGACTTTTGATCAGAGCTGTTTGTTGTAGCTCTCATTTGGAGAAATAGATACAGGAGAGGAATTCTGACAAAGTTTCCCTGTTTTATAAGAAAAAAAAAATACTTAAACCTTTACTTCCTAAGACTCAATCCCTCATTTTATCTGATCCTATTCCTCATAACTTCTTTAATCCACTGATGATTGATGTAAACAAGTTTTACAGACTGTAGCTCTCAGATATGCAATTTTATCAGAAACTGTGAAAAGCAGCATCTGCAAAAGGAAGAAGGATCCAAGGCAATGCTGTGCTGGAGAGTTCCTCTGGGAGGAGCTCGGTGGCAGGAGCCTGAGCCCAGCAGTTGTCTGCGGGGTTTGCTTGCCAGCTGGCCAAGCCAGAGGTCATCGCTGGCCAGACAACCGGCACCCTCATCCCTTGGGACAGGCCAGGGCACATGCTATCACTCGGGCAACGTGGGGGATGGCAGAGAGGTGACAGTGCCGGGAGAAGACAAGGGCATGGGGGGAGGATGCTCTGGGAGGCCATCAAAGCCATAGGGAATGTGGTGAGGATTTGGGATGGTGGGTGGGGAGGAGGAGTGGAACAGGAATATAGGACACAGTTTCATAGTAAACTAGGCTTCATTAACAATGCGGCTCTCAGAACTGCTTGTTTTCTAACTTGCAAAGAGTCTGTCAAGTGCTGTCTTTTTTTCTCTCTTAGACTTTTCTCCTCATTACTGTGTTCTTTTCTTTATTGCCATCCCATGCTGTGACTTTGATTCTCTGCTCTGAGTCACAACATATCCACTGCTGCTTTATATTTTGAAATGTCTTCACATCAGCATTAATATAAGAATGCATTTTGGCATAATAATTGTATCCAGTTATTGACCACATAATCAATACTGCAGAGTTGGTAGAACCTTTGCTGCCATTTAAATCAAATCATTAACCAAAGCAATAAGAACCTAAATATATAGATTTGTAAATGTTCCTAACAGTTGGCTTATATTAAAGGGAAACAAGGGACTCAAATTTGGGGTTTTTTTCCTCCCAGTACTACATAAAGCTGCCAAATAAAATTATTTCGTCCTTTTGTTCATCTCTTGAGCAACACAGGGCTAGGCACAAATTACCACAAGTCTCAGGCTGGGCTCCCAGAAAGTGAAGGGCAGCAGTGGAGGGGACTGCAGGCTGTGTCACGCCTGGATTGCACTGGCAGAGTGATCCAGGAGCCACCGTCACACATTACACCCCACAGATGAGCCTGGCGCTTGCTCTCAAAGCAAAAATCAAGTTGTAACAGGCTGTGTCTGTGCTGCTGAATTACACAGGGCTAGGGAGCAAGCCTGACTGCCGGCGTCCGGGCTGCTTAGGGATTAGTGTGAGCTCCCACCTCGGAGTGGTCTGGAGATGTGCCAACTTCCCTCCCTCGGGGAACGCTGGGATGCAGCTGGCACAGTCCGTGAGGGCACACCAGGTTCTGCTGCTTCTGTCCTGCAGGCATCCAGGATGTTCTCTTCAATGCCTCATCCCATGCAGTTGCAGCAGAGTGCCTGGGGTTCCTGCTAGGAAAACATCACCGTCATGGTCTGCAACCCTCGTGATTCAGTGCCAAATACAGCAATGACAAAGCCAGGATGTCACATATCCCAGGCCTGTGGGAACATCCTGCAGGGCCTATGGGAGAGCCAGAGCCTAGTGATATACAGCTGGAAAGGCTGTGCCTGTCTGAGCCAGAGAGCCAGAGAGCAGGTCCTCCATTTAATTCAGCAGTACAGATACAGCTGCTGTTACAAGGAATGCAAACATCTCAGGTGGAGATATTTCTGCAAGGGCCGGTGTAAGGGGATGTACTGAGCCCTCTCATCCCATTTGCAAAGGTGTTTTTTAGGCTAGAGCAGCCTTTCTGCATGGAATGTTGATGTCTTGATTTTTAGACACTGTTCATTCTCAGCATTAGGGAAACTAAGATTTACACCAGGCATCTAGGAACTGAGGAGCCTCAATTTATAGGTTACTTTTGAAATTCCTGGTCTGAATTCTCTGGTTCACCAAATCACAGAATGGCTTGGGTTTGAAGAGACCCTAAAGTTGACAACCCCTGCCACCCATTAGACCAGGTTGCACAAAACCCCATTCAGCCTGGCCTTGAACCCTTCCAAGGATGGGGCATTTACAACTTGTCTGGACAACCTTTTCAAGTTCCTCACTGTGAGAATTTCTTTACACCATTTAATACAAATCTCTGGTCTTTTGGTTTAACTGTTCCCTGTTGTCCTATCACTATCTGCCCATGTAAAAAGTCGCTGTCTCTTTTTTCATAAGCTCCCTTTAAGTACTGTAATGCCTCGCTGAGGTCTCCTCAGTCTTCTCTATCTCTATCTAATGAGGTATCATATGATACCTCATTATGATATGTAAGAATATCTCACTGCTGTGCTTTCTCCTGGCTCAGTTCTTGCTCATTCCAATATAAGGAGAATTACTCCCACTAATGGTAAAGGGGTTTTATCAATGTAAAGTTTCACAGATGTTTCAGAGGTCAAGAAGAAATCACACTGACACTGGTGCTGACCTCCCCCTACTTGCTGCCACACAGACAACATAGCCCAATATTGTTTTGCACTCTGCAGCATGCATTGGCCATGATGGACGTGAACATACTTAAAGCACCTCCATGCTTTTGAAACTATTTGTTGGTGTGCAGTGCTTTAGGAAGGCTGTGTTTTTACAAGGCTGACTAAAGATATTTGAGAAAAGAGAAGACAATGCACTGCTTTTGTCCCTCTAAGTCTTCTTTTTATGTAATGGAGAAAAAATTTGTTTCCGTTCTCTAAAGCCACCCTTGCAGTGTGAGCATCACACCCACAATTCAGTCTTGATGGTCTCACGCTCTCCAAAGATCTTGTCCTGACTATAGGCTCTTTTGTCTCATTCCATCATTTTTCCACCTCTATGATCAGCTGAGCAGTTGTTACACCACAACCCAGAAGAAAGGGGGAAGGGGAAGGGGAAGGGGAAGGGGAAGGGGAAGGGGAAGGGGAAGGGGAAGGGGAAGGGGAAGGGGAAGGGGAAGGGGAAGGGGAAGGGGAAGGGGAAGGAGAAGGGGAAGGGGAAGGGGAAGGGGAAGGGGAAGGGGAAGGGGAAGGGGAAGGGGAAGGGGAAGGGGAAGGGGAAGGGGAAGGGGAAGGGGAAGGGGAAGGGGAAGGGGAAGGGGAAGGGGAAGGGGAAGGGGAAGGGAAGGGGAAGGGGAAGGGGAAGGGGAAGGGGAAGGGGAAGGAAGGGGAAGGGGAAGGGGAAGGGGAAGGGGAAGGGGAAGGGAAGGGAAGGGAAGGGAAGGAAGGGAAGGAAAGGAAAGGAAAGGAAAGGAAAGGAAAGGAAAGGAAAGGAAAGGAAAGGAAAAGGAAAGGAAAGGAAAGGAAAGGAAAGGAAAGGAAAGGAAAGGAAAGGAAAGGAAAGGAAAGGAAAGGAAAGGAAAGGAAAGGAAAGGAAAGGAAAGGAAAGGAAAGGAAAGGAAAGGAAAAAGGAAAGGAAAGGAAAGGAAGAAGGAAAGGAAAGGAAAGGAAAGGAAAGGAAAGGAAAGGAAAGGAAAGGAAAGGAAAGGAAAGGAAAGGAAAGGAAAGGAAAGGAAAGGAAAGGAAAGGAAGGAAAGGAAAGAAAGGAAAGGAAAGGAAAGGAAGGAAGAAGGAAAGGAAGAAAGGAAAGGAAAGAAGGAAAGGAAAGGAAAAGGAAAGGAAAGGAAGCTTCAGAGATCAGCTGCATTGGGGCAGCTCACATCTGCATCCCAGCTAGGACAGCTCCCAAATCCCCCTCTCAGGTGTCTCTCTGTCTCTTGGCCTCTCACCCCAGGGTTGCATGACTTTTCCAAAATTCTTTTTTTTTTAATAGTCAAATGGTCACCTATAACTCAGATGTCAATTTAATGTGCAACATAAATCGTAAACTGCACACATAACAGAGAAGCTCTAAGTCTAAGCTTTGATGACGATGGTGATGTGGAACATTTTATATGTGTGCTTGTAAAACCCATAAGAGACCATGAGTGGTCCATTCCTGGTGGTTCACAGATCTTTTCTAAATGTGACTGCAGCATCTGCTGGCAATGTTGTCTACATATATGTAAGCTTTGTTTTTCATGCATATTCATGTGGTAGGTCATTTAAACACAGCATAAACAATAACAGGCCAAGGACTATGTCTGATGGACCCCAACAGGACTAGGCTGAAAAGAAGATTTAGTGCTTCTAGTAACAATATTTTGTTGGCAATTTGACAGCTTTGACCTAAGCCAAGTGACAGCGTTAGGTGATACACAGTGTGCTGACAACTTATTACATAAAGTATCATGGTTGGCTGTCAGAAGCTTTCTTGGAATCCAGAAATATAGCCCTGGCCAATTTTTATGGCAGTGAAAATGTGTTCAGTAATTTCTACCAAGGCAGTTGTTGAGTGGCTGAAAGATAGGACTGATGGAGAGTTATTTGATAACAACAACAAGTTGTCCACCTGCAATTGGGAAGCTTTATCCACATGGTTTAGTAATCTTCTTTGGCAGTGACTCAGATGTTACAATACAGTCCAGACAATTCCCCTTTCTTTCTGGGGGAAAATACAATCCTATCTAAAAATGAATTGGGAAGGACTAGCCGTGCATGGGGGTAATAAAACAATGCCAGTTGGATTCTGTGCCTCAGAAATATAGGACACTTCATTTTATGCCTTAAAACTGCAAGGATTTTGAGGGCCAGAGAACACTGCTCATCCTTATACAGCCCTGGGAAGCTTTAGGGTATTGGCAGAGCCAAGGATTTGGCAGATCTAGAAGTCTGTTTTTTCAGTAATGATTTGGAAATACAAAAGCACAGATCTTCAGGTTTTTTTTTTTTTTTTTTTTTTTTTTTTTCTCTGAAGCTTTGCTTGCTTTAAAGCAAATAAAGAGATGATTCTTAGGTTATGTCATACAGCTTTGTGAGAAGGATCGATATGACAGGAATGGTCACTTCTGAGCTTTCCTGAACATCCCTTCTTTTCCCTTTGTTAAGGGAAGGGATCAGCACTGTCCAAGCAGCTGGTGGATACGCAGTGTTTCGAGAGGGGCAGATAGCTGCACTGCAGAGTGTAACTCAGCAGGCACATGACTCACACATGGCTCAGGTACCCTACTAGGTCTGTTCAGATCTGAGGATTTTCTTATGTCGCTTTTGACACAGTGGTTACATTCTGTGAGTTACAGAGGTAGCCATATACATTTTAAATGTAAATCAAACATACATAATAGACACGTGCTCTGATTTAGAAATCTTAATCTTGTTTTGGCCAACACAGCAGTTTCTCTTGTAGAAAAAGAATATGATCCCAAGGAATTTAATAAGTTAGTGTGCTGTAGGCTGGGGAAAAAATCCAGGAGGATCCATTGCCCAGGGATGCATCAACAGACAGCTGGTCTCCAGCTTTGGTCACTTGAGTTTGATACCTGTGCTCCAGTCTGGCTGGTGGGACATGGTGGGGAAGAAAAGCCATGAGAAGGTAAGGAAGGTAAGGCACCATGGTTATTGGCAGTGACCTTTCCTTCATGGGATGCCAGCCCACCTTGGCCCAGGCAGAGAAAATGAACAGGTATGACGAGTGAAGCAACCACAGACAACTGTTTTCAACTGCCTGCACATGATCAGACACACAGTCCCCTTCTTCTGGCACGTCTCACACAGTCTTAATTGAGAAAGTCAGGAGCTGGAGCTGAAAATACGGTATCACATTTCCCATAATGTGCGAATTGATGGTTTCCTACAGTCAGTGCTGACAAAAAACTTCCCTTCCTCCAAGTTCAAAGTGACTGTTGAATATACAGATGGGCCATATCTACACCTTTCCCCTCGCAGCAAAAATTGCTTTAGATAATTAAGATTTAAAACTGTATTATGAGCAAGAACCTTGGCCATTTTAAGGAATAAGGGTTTCCTTAGAAACCGTGAAAAGTAGTTTAGGAGCAGACGTTTATGAGGACGAATATGTGCACCATCAATTAACACCTTGTTTCTTTCACAAGTTCAGTTATATTTACAACACTGCTATGAAGCAGTGAAAGCAGACAGTTTTGTATGTGCATCAGGGCTGTGAAAGATAGACTCTGCGCTACCAGACAAACAGGGATTCACACCATATGGCTGGTTCAGGAGTTTTGACCGATTTAGAACAAATGCATAGTAATTTCCCACTGGGGTCGGGTTAGGATGAATATTAATACAGATCAGACATGACAAACAGAGAAATGGACAGAGATTGCCCCTGGATTACATCCCCTGCTTCTGCCTTACAATAAGCTTTAAAGCAGTTTTCTTGGCAAAGGCACTGGCTTGCACCTGATTTCCATGGTACTTTACTTACATCAGGTCCCTGTAAAATCCCACCAAATGTTTCCAATTCCAAGCAGCAGATCATCATCTGCAGTTTGACATCCAGAGGAGTTCATAGGCTGAACATGTTTAAAAGGCAGCCAAACAAGCCAAGAGCTCAACAGCTAACAATGTTGAGGAGGCTGTAGACACTGAGCTTGGCACTGGCAATGCTGCCATTCCTACTTTTAGTGCTGGTTTTATCCAGAGATTGTTTTATACCAAATGCTGGAACACCCAGCACAATGCATCTACATATCCTGAGAGGCTGCAGTACTAATACATTACATAGAATTTAGCAGTTCAGCTGACAAGCAGAAGAGTAAACTCTTGTGGACTTGGCATAACATTAAACCTAGTTTAATCTTGCTTTCACTGAAGGTTTATTCCCCTTCTCTGCAAGAAGATAAGTTAGAAGATAGTTCATAATTGCCTATGAGAGTCTCTTCAATTTCTGATTAGCTTGTGTAGTGAAAAAAAATGAATAACTCAGTTTGAGCCAAAACATGAGTTCTAGATTTGGTGCTAAAATGGACCTTTTGAGTCATAGTCCTCCAGCTGTTTCAGAGATATAACACTGTGTTCAGCTCCTTGGAAAGCAAAGGTGCTGCCATTGCAAGTACTGTTCCTCAGCTTCTGGAAGAAAGCCTTTCTGGAGATGATGCCTGAATGGTGTTGTGTCCTGCATGCTCACCACCTGCAGCAACATAACAGGATAAGCTCCTGCTACGCTTAGGGTACACTGATCCTCTCTATGGGCGTTCTGTTTTCAGCTGACAAGCTCCAACCATGTGACTGGAGATTTTTTCATTCAGTGGCTTATTTCAGGATGGCTGATCTGAAAGAATTCAATTAAAAATGACTCAGCTGATTCTGAGGATAGGTTCATAGAATGACTGTCTTCTGATGTTAAAAAAAATAATTTATTTGAGGAACTCTCTAATGCAAATGCTCTGGAGTGGTGCCTTCATATTTGGCAGGATGAGTGACTTTTCTGCACAAGATTTGCTTTTTGCAGTTATTTTGAATATTCTCTTGCAAAGCCTTCTAAAGTGTAATTAATACATACCCTCTAATATACAAGTCTGGGTTTATGAAACTGAATTGTTAAGTATGTTGACATGGGGATTTCCTTGAGACTTCTTAATTTTCTTTTTTATTCATTCTTTATTTGGATTTTGGGTACCGCTGAGCTAGAGTATTCATGTTATATCTATTTTACTTCCAAAGAGAATATATGAAGGACTATTAAGCTATGAATTCAAAATTAAACAATAGCCCAAGTTTAATTTCTCCTTGCCCACCCAATGTACATAAGGAACTGTGTGAAGCAAACCAAGTAACTCAGCAACTCTGTGCATTTTAATTTTTTCCTGGGTTTGGCATGCTTTATTTTCTATATACTGTTGTATTTTCTAAATGTTATTCACATTGGTATTTTGGACCAAAAGCAAATTTTTGGGTTTTTTCCTAGCTTCAAGATGCTCCTCCCAGGTGCATAGTCACATTTCAAACACCAGCTTAATTTTTGGTATACTAATTTTTAAAGTCTGATCTTGCCACCTTTGAAATAGTCTCATTAAGTAAACTGTTTATCCACTTTAAAAACTCAGAAAACAGAACACACATAGAATTCAAAGTTTCAGAAAAAAAAGGTTGCACCAGACTTAGATGCCAATACGAAAGGCAATTCAGAGACACTTACATTTACTATAACGTATGGAAGAAAAATCAAAAGCATGGCTGAGATACAGTTCATTTTGAGCCACAGCAAAAGCATTCCTTAAGAATAAACGCACGTCAAGGACCTCCTCCTGAATGGGATCCATGCAACTGCATCTTCTGACCCTTTGCAAACACGAGCCCTCACCTTACAAAAAACACAGTGGGCTTGAAAATCCGAGCAGCTTATCCCAGGCGGGGTGAGACAGACTCTGTGAACCGCAGGACCCGCTTTTCATCAGCGAGGCCGGAGCTCACCTCCTGAACGTTTCCATCAGCCCGCTGGCAGATGTGCTCCCGTCCCAGCCTCCTGCTCGCCCCCCCCTCTCCCCCGTTGCTCCCAGCATTGTTTGGCAGCACCGCGGCAGAGGCGAGACGAAGATAAATGGAAGTGCAGAAGCTGTATTTACACAGCATCTAAACATACTGTACGCTGGAGATTGAAGAGCTTGCTGATAGGTGACACTGCAGGTTTCAATAGGGAGCACGTCTAGTAGAGCCCTTCTGCCTCATTCAGGTCGTGTGGCCCCCATGACTTTACTTAAGGGTTGCCTGAAAAACATTTTTTTTTTTTTTTGTGGAAAAAATCCAAACAATAGTGAAGTCTGATCCCTGGTCAAACAGCAAAGCAGGAACATTGCTCTCCCAGAAATGTTCTTCAACTATTCAAAGATTATCCAAATCCAAATAAGAAGTAAATATGAAAAGAAACATGCACAGAAAGCAGAGAACCAGCCAAAACCAATTTACTTTTAAAATACATTGATTTTGGTCTGTAAACCAAAAAAACATAAAGCAAAAATAGAAACATTACATTAATTTTTCATCATTTGCCATGCAAATAACATCTCCATTTGGCATACCTTTAGACATCAGTCTTACACTTCACAGAGTGTTAATATTACAGCTGGAAGAACACGAAGCTGCAAGAAATATTTGTAACAAAACAGATTTTCACCGAGCTAGGTCTATTTTCAAATTCACATAACAGTGACAAAACTGAAATAAACTTTTGACATTTTGAAGACTGTCAATCCATTTTTATCATAGGATGACTTTGGAATTTTATGTTGAAGACCGGCATAAAGGAAATATCAAGAGATATTACAAGATGTGTCTTCAAGGAACAATATTTTACTACATAGAAATGAAGAAATCACCACACTTAACCACATCTCCTTTCAAGAAGTCCTTTGTTCATTTGTGAGCCACTGACAGAGAATACAGATTATGAATGGCAGCAGACACAGTGGTATAAAATAATAAACACATTTTCATTGTAAAGGTTTATTTTAACCAGGTCTCCTTGGCTGGTGAATACAATATTTATGGTACCAAGGCAATCAAAATCTTGATGTAACTGCTCTGGGAGTGCAAGGCATGAAGGACTATTAATGTTACCAGCATCTCTGTTAGACATTAAGCACAGAAAGGTAGTGGGTCATGTGTTCTAGTTGTGCAAGTAGTGCCTGAGCACCTTGCAGAGGTGTATCAGGTGCTGCACCACAGGGGAGGTGAGGTTCAGCTGTCTGGCTGCTTCTCTGCAGGCAGGTGTGGAGAGGCTTGTGAGAGCTAGACAGAGTTGTGGGGTGTTCTCTTCCCTCAGAAGCTGGTTCTGATTCTCAGAGGATTCATTCCTTCATCCCTTTATGCAGGGGGGGAATGACTATGGAGAGAGATGCTGCTCTCCCATCATATGCTGGGGGTTACAGCCCCTTCAGCTCCTGCTGTTCCCTCTTTGCCCATGAAACTGTGCCTGCCTTATTGTCATGCAAAATAATTCAGCAGAAATAAAAGTAAAATACTTCAACCAGATGAAATTTAAATAGTATAAAATTGTGATTTGTGAAGCAAAACTGCTGAACGAGTAAAAGAAAAAGGAGCATGAAACATTTTGTATCAGTTTTCCCATTTCAAAAGGCTTGCCTGTAGAATGACCCATCTAGCATTCTTCAGGCTTTAATTAATTAAAAGCAGGGAGAAAGTTAGGATTTTGGCACAGGATAAATATTCCAGACTTGAACAGAAGATGTTGCTTTAATGACCTGGACACCATCCAGGAAGTACGCAAAGGCTAGCAGACACTTCTGACAGCTAATATATCTGATAAAAAAGAGCATTCTGGCCAATTAAAGAGCTGGAGTAGAAATAATGATTTGTCACCAAGCCTGTAACTGAGGCCAATTGGTCCAGATTAACCAATGGGTTATCCTTTGTAAGTGAATTTAAAGGTCACGATGAGCTGTCTGGGTAGGTAAAAGATAAAAATGTTAAATTAATATGGTGGCAAAAAATTTTCAAATGTGAGACGTGGAGATAAAAATTAGATTTGCAAATCATGCAAAATCACCTGGAGTGGACTAAGCAAATTGCTCTTATGGCAGAAGGTCATTAGGAAAAAAGTGTGAATAAAAGTATGAATTTCTATCCACCGCAGAAAGCAGAAGCTTTCTTTAAGTATTCATAGGCAAATGTACTCCTGAAGGACTTTATTATAAACTACCAGCTGGGGGTATATGCCTCTCTATTCCTGGGGGAAGTGAGGTGAGGCTGCTTCAGGGCAATCTAGTTTCTACCTTCTACAACGGAACAATTGGTTATATCATTGATAGCTGACCTATGCGATACAATTTGACCATGAAGAGATTATCTCTAATCTAGTTGTAAATGTTATCATTTCCATGTTGCAGAATGTCCCAGGACAAATCCCACTGAAGAGGACTCCCTTAAAAACCTTCCATTCACACAAAGGCAAAGCTTGACGCTGACTCTGGACAAAGATGGTCACTTCAGGACCCGTACAAGACCCATAGGTCAGATGTCCTGCCCTTGTGCCTGTGGGGCATGAGGGATGAAGAAGCAGCCTCACAGCTCTGGGTCTTGTCTGCCAGCACTGGGAGCTCCCATCAAAGCACCCTGCCAGGTGGCTGCTGCTCACCAGCCACTCCCCAAGTGCACCTCTGTCCCATCCCTCTCCAGAAAGTCCTGTAGTGCCATGAACATTAAAAAGACTCTGTCCAACAAATACTTCTGATTTCATGTGCATCTCAGCCAGCAACCGTATTCAAATGACTCTGTTTGCTGCTACTTGAGAGATAAGATTCCCAAAATAAGGCAATAAATATCCACAGTAGCTGTTGCTTATTTTTACGAGCACCTGCAATACGGGGGCCCCACATCATCACTGCAGTGCATAAAAATGTAGATGCTTATAACAGGCCAAGTCTAGGCAGCCCTCTAGAGAGGCATTTTGGTGCTCACTTCCTCATAGCTCGTTGGTGCTTTCTTCCCTTTGAGAGAGGTAACCCTTGTACCCCAGCCAGGAGGATGCAGCTTCCTGGTTTGTCTAAGTCCCTTTTTTAAGCAGATGAATAGTCTGGGAAGGACCCTGCCTGCCAGTCTGCTGGAGCTGAGCTGGTAGAGATGGGCAGGTGGGCACTTTCCTTGTCTTCCAAGGGTGCAGGTGAGGAGAAGGGGAGCACTGATACCCCTGAGTGCAGAAGCAAAGAGTAGAACCAAGGAGGCTGCATTTGGCTGGCCCTTTCCTGCTGGCATAGCGCAAATATTTGGTTTTTAGCCTTTTTCTTCCAGCCCGTGTCTGACTGTGTGCAGTCTGCTGCTCTGGCCAGATTTGGGTGGCTTTGAAGGCATAGGCAACAGCAACAGCTCTGACAAGGTTCAAACACTCCATTCCTGTATATAACATTGAGAGCATCATCCAGGCTGTGAGATTTCAGGACTTCAGATACACAAGTATATAACCAGTGATCATAAACAGTATTTATTTTTCTTTATGGGAGTACCTAAAATGCCCAAACCACACATAAAGCAGCTATTTATTTCTCTGAGGAGCATTTAAAATACCTGTTCTTTCATGGATTATCTGTGTGAGCGGATGAACTTAAACCACTAAAGAACTGATTCTGAGCCAAATTTTCAATGGATATTAAAAAATATGAACACATACCTAGGAAAGTGAGCATTGCCACACGAGGCAAATACATGCAAATGAAGATATCCAAGTACAATGGCCATAAAGCGTTGATGAAAGGTATTTTATTGACACCAAAGTAACCTTGTTGAATTGCAAATTTGGACTTCATTTCCTTTTCTGTAACCACTGCAAAAGCAAAGAAAGGATCTGATTTCCTGGAAGCAGGTTTGTCTTATCAGTTAATATATAGTCCCACCTTTTACGCTGGGCCAATATATTTATATGCCCTTGGCTGGCATAATTTGGGACAAAAAGAAGGAGATATCTTGATTTTTCAGAGAGAAGGACAGAATCTAGGGAAGTATTTTGTCATTTCTTTAAAGAAAATGCTAAAACAAATCACATTTAGTCACAGCATTAGCAAATTGCCCCTCCAGTAGAGGGAATTAGAGTGCCAAAACATTTAACACATGGCTTCCTATAGGTAATTTTCCTTGTAGGGTTTTGTAGAAAGAGAGACAGCCAAGTTGAAGTTAGCTAGGGTGCAATATTCCTTATGATGGGAGCTTCAGAAATACTAAGTAGTGCATGAGCTTGATTACAAATTTGAAACTGACTGAGCTTAGAAACAAGAGAGCATGTGGCAGCGATGGCTTGGAAAAACCTGATGGCTGCTTCAGCTCAGGCTGCAGCAGCATCTGCCTGAGTCTGCCTCTGCCTGGTGGTGTCTGTGTGCCTGTGAGGGAGCTAGCAAGCTCTGCAGATGCCTGTGGTGAGGCTGGTTCCAAGGCTGTGCTCATGTACTGCCATTTCAGGGATTGCTACACCACACTTAGCTGCACTAAGGTCCCATTGATTCTCCAGTCATGCAGACTCTCCAGTCCCCTACTCACTTTTGAAGACTCACTTGGGGAGCTTCTGGCACTTTTACCTTAAGTTTCTTTGATGACACCATGAAAAAGTGAGAGTGGACAAAAACACCTGTGTAAAATAAAAATAAACTTATTCAATATTTGAAATTTCAATGGAACTGCTGCTCTGCTTAGAGATGGCATTGTGCACTCAAGTGCTAGCATCTCATTTTTAACACACAGAGCTGGCAAAATCTCATTCTGAAATCACAGTATGTCTTTCATGAGATGTAAAATATGGAGAAATGAAGCTCAGTCAAACCTTCCCTCCACTAAGTTACAATGTAAATTATGAAAAACCCCTCACACAAACAATAAGTCTTAACCCAGCTGACTTTCCTAGTTTGTGCCTTGCTTTCTTGCCTTTGCTTAGCTGTCACTACATCTCACCCCCTGTAAGCAGCTCAGTCTCATTAAAAGCAATGTGGTGAAACTAGCCACATCATTACACCCACTTAGACGGGGCTCTTGTAGCCAGCACTTACTGTTCTAATAGCTGCCACTTAGGGTTTGTGAACCCTCCCATTGGCACCTTCCTCGTGGTTTGTTGGTTGTTTTTTTTTTTTTTCTTTCTTTCCCCGTGTCTTACTTTGAAATTTACATGTCCTCAGAACAAATAAAATTCACAACAACAAACTAATTAATGGATTCCAGTTTTGACAGCTACAAGAAGACAGATGAGAAAGTAACATGCTTCTGGCAGCGTGTTATCAATTGGGAGGCACCAGTGCATCGCCTCTATGTGGTACAGTGAGCTGGAACCGACACTGACAGATGACACAGCCCTTGACAGTGAAGCCTGTATGAGCTGACAGCTCCACTTGCACTCAGGCAGGTCCACGCTCGGCACTGGAACTGAACCAGCTTGATGTGCAGAATATGCTTGCTTTTATCTTCCCCCGGCCGTACAGTGGGCAGGCTGAGCAGCACTGTCAGGTGGAGCCCAGGACCTACCTTAGAAAGTTAAAACTGTGACAAATGGTAAGATTTTACTGGTAAAAATAAATTGAATCCGTTTATAAGTAGGGTTATCTTCCAGCCAGTGCCTTGCTCTCCTATTTGGAAACTTCCTGGCAGCTTCCTGGTCAGTAGGACTGCAGGAGCTTGGTTTCCTACGGACTGCTGGGTGTCTCTGGTACTGAGGGACTTGCACTGAGCAAGCCTCTGTCACAGCTAGCACTCCGAGCCTCCCTCTGTCACACGGATTCTCCATGTTGGAGAAGGGCTGAACACACGCTCCTGCCTTTCTTTCAGGTGGATCACCCTTCCTTGGGCAGCTGCCTTCCTTCACAGAACCACAGGAGCTTGTGTTTTTGGGCCTATTGCCCCTCTGTCAAGTTTGGTCAGAACTAGCCAAAGTTGTGATGGTTCTCACGTTCAGATGGTGCCGGGGTGTGAAGGGAGGGTGTGGATGCACATGCAATTACAAAACACGACAACATTGACCTCATTTCCTTTCAAAACAAGGGTAATACAGCATGGGTAGAGTTTCATCACACGCTACATTCAAGACATATATCTAGTCTTTAGATTAGATTGAGTCTGACTGTAGAGGCCCTGGCAGTCTTATCTAATTCTTCCCTAAGGGGACAGGGATGCTAGAGGCACATGGGTAACTGCTCCATGCTGTGCTGAATTACTACCCTACATCAGGTATCTCTTCAGAGATTACTGTGATGGATCTTTGTTCCAGTCCTCCTCTCTCAGTGTATGTAGATAAGCTTAGGAAGAGATGGTATGCTTTTTAAGGGAACAGAATACCGAAATCAGTATAGTCTGATGTATTTAAGAGTATATTGTCTTAATGAAGAAACAGTCTGGTCAAATTAGTTTGAATCAGCCTAGACCTTCAAGATGCTTCCTTTTCTTCATCTCAAATGCTGTAATTTTTTCCTGATGACATTACAGAGGAACTCAGAGCCCTATAAACAGAAAAATCCAAGTTTTATGGCTCCAGCGAGGGGATTTATTGCAGCCAACACATCTCTCTCCCTTGCTCCTTACAGCTCCATGTGGCCCTTCTGCCTGCTTCCCTCCTGTTCATTACAGTCTCCTTTGGCCCCTGAGAGCAGCTGCCAGTGCTCCCTTGGCCTCACGCCGGGGTGACACAAGCAATAACGCCGGCAGAAGCCGGAGTGGCACTGGGCATACTTGTCCGCATTCAGCAGCTGTCAGCGGCGGCTGTTTGAAAGATAGATGGGGGTTTTCTACGGCTTTGTTTGTGCACATGTGCCTCAGAATACAGCCCTGAACTAGAGGGAACATAATTCCACTGGCTTCACTGGGACTATTCGTATCCTTAATATTATGCTCATGATTTAGGGACTTTGCTGAATCGGGACCCGAATTTGCGAAATTTGCGTTGTGTGCACATTTGCCTGGAGTTCTCTGTGCTGCAGCTACCCATGCATGCTGTCATTTCAGCTACTCCAGAGCTTGGTAGTACTATGTAACAGGAGGTACATTTCACACAGTCTGTTTTCAACTGATTTAAAGTGTAAGGAGAGAAAAAAGTTCATTAAAAATTGGTCTATAAAAAGACAACTGGGCATTTTTTTTTCAAGTGATTTTCTCTGTGAAGCTTTATGAGGACACAATTGAGATTTGAGTTAATTTTCCCAGATATTTATACTTTTGCTTAGTGCTACATATCTAGGTAATGTATAAAAATAGATCTGGTGGAAGTCTTCAGGAAAAATTGTTAGCTCAGCCAAGGCAATGTGCTGGGGGGCAGCACTGCAGGTGCTGACACCTCAAGTCAGGCTGGTCATGTAGGGCTGAAAGGTTTTCTTTGACATCACAGTAGCGATGCTATAACTATGTTTGAGCAGAGAGTTATTGCCAAGTTCTTGCTTTCAAGACCTAACATCTACCAGAAAATTTACCTTTTAGAAAGAAATTCAAGCATTTCTTCTCAGTCGAAGGCAGTTTAGAATGGACAGAATACAGAAAACCAGTGATCTTCACCCTAAAATTCTTTTCATGGGCAAAACCATTGTATTTCCTGAATTCAGATATGCAAACATGCATGTTGCAGCAGACAATTTTTAAAAGAAAAACTTTCTAGAAAAGATGAGCTAAAGATACGTGGTTCTTTGTTCTGTATTTTATACCAATGAAAACTAATTCTAGACAAGCAAATAAAGAATGCCACAGGTGTGCTTAATTTTTAGGTATTACAAAAACCCCCCAAACCTCTCTGGGGATAAAAATATCTTATTCATACTGCTCCTGATTTAAGAAAAAGCTTCCCAAGCACAGAGCAACATTCCACAGGTGCTCAACAGTGTTACAACTGAGTGCCCTGGGTGGTCAGCTGCAAAGGTCAATAGAAAAAGCTACTTAGAAACCAGGCCCTCACTTCAGTCCCTCTAATATGAAATTGAGCAGTGAATTGACTACCTTCCATAATGCACCTTGCAGCAAGAACCTAAGGTGTTTGACTAATCACAACCAAAGATATTGTCCTTCAGGAGTTTTTCTTCTTTGAGGATTTTTGAGTCTCTATTGGTTGTGAGAATCACATCCTTACACACTTACAAAACAAAGAAGGATCACTGAACAGGCAATTTGTGAACTCTGCCCATCTAGGTTAGGAGCTGAATCCAAATTCAAGCTAGATCCAGATGAAATATTTATGAGTATGTGCAGATAGATATTTACAGAGAGAGACATGGATATAGACAAATTCAGATTATCTGTTTTTCTCCTGCATGATCAGATTGTTACTGGATTGCTCGCTTAGATATATTTTAAATGGCTTGCATTTATATTCATGGTGTTGCACATATCTGTGTTCTTGCTGTTTTAGATAGATTTTAAAATATCATACTGAAATTTTGTGGAGCCTGATAAAGTTGGATAGCAAACTTTCCTAAACAGAATAAAACTGTACTATCTAACATCATACAAGGCTATCCAAGATACTCTTTAACTCCTTTAATTAAAACATAGAGCATGCAGTTCTTTTTCTTTGACGTTTTTTGAGCAATTTCTCTTCATAAACCTCCATCATTTTTATCTGCAACTCAAGAATACATGCAATATTTCTTTACAGCCTTGTTTATCAAGAGAATCTCAAGCAGGGGAAACTATGGTGAGCCAAATTTTCCTGTGGTTTATGCAGGGAAACTCACTGACTTCATGAAGACTCTTGTAATTTATACTACTAGAGCATGACTCCTCTGATGCATCCACATTATGGAGATTAACAAAACATACTTAAATTTTCAGCTGACTATGTACTGTGGCACCATCAGCATGAAAAAGTGCATTCTGCATTAAGACAAAAAAGCTGAATTTTGTTTCATGACATTTTTATTCCATTGAACCCTGCATTTAGATAGGTAAATGTAGTAGTGTCTCTGGCTTGTTCCTCGCTACTATTTCAGAGCCATTCATGGAAGAGAAATCCACCAATGGCTATTAAAAACCAAACACTCTCTCTGGTTCAGAAAGCCTCTGAGACGACAATTTGTGGTTGCTAGGAGGGTATTTTTGGGAAATATCACTATGTGTTTTCTATATTCTCATACTTTTCTGTACCCATCTGCCCTCCAATCTGCTGAAAAAAGTGTCTTGGGCTAGATGGCCTTTCTATTCATTAGATTCAAAGAAGCCAGAAGCGGACCAGCTAAAATTCTAGAAGTTGCTACGTAAGTAGGAATGTTTGCTGATTCTCAGAGTGCTTTAGATTCTGCTAATGATATTTTGCTCTCTTCTAATGACCAAGTTGGCCAAGCATAATTTACCTTTGGTGAATCCATTCTGTGTACAGATTTTCTGCTGTAACTCTGGAAGACAGAAGTGGGGAGCTGAAAGTGGTGAAAGTGGTGACAGCAGCAAGGGGGAAAGAGTTTTATTCCTTTGAGAGCACTAAATAATAAATAAGAAACTAGAACTGTTGTGTTGTATTTTTTTTTTTTTTAATATAGATATATAATGTATGGTGGCTTTTTAGATGAAGTGAGGAAGAGATTCTCCAGTGGCTGCATTAACAGGGTCAAGATTCAGGACATGCAGCTTAAGTTTCTGCTCTGTCCCAGAACTTCTCTCATTTCTATAGGAGTCAAACTGTACTACTGAAGGAATGAAGAGTAAAGAAGGGCACTAGGGGCCCCAGTTATGCACCCTCTAAATTGCCTTCCTGTTGGCTTTGCTTGGGGTCACTGCAGGCAAGTCATTCACAGACAAGGCACTTCCTGGTTGGATTCACTCTCAGGTCTGTTCTTGAAAGGCAGGATGGAAGATTTTGCACTCAGTTTTGTAAAAACACTGCTCTAGTGAGCTGCAGCACAAGTTCCATATTAATCCAGTAGTTCAAAGAGAAGAACTACATGGAGGAATTAATGACTATATATAAGATCTGCAGAGATGCTACTTGGCCTTGAAGACACCCAGATGGATGATCTGGAAAGAGATGAGAGGAGTATCTCCTTCTGCTTTTCTCCCTGAGAAATCTGAGTCAGCAGCTGTCTTTAACAAGATTTGTTAAGCAGCTAGATTAACACCTGCAAACTCTAAGCACTACTGTAAGCTCAGTAAATAATAAAAAATGAGTTAGCTTTTTGAAAAAGTAGTTCTGGTAGGAAGAACAAGACTTTCCATTATACTTCCTGAATGCGATGCCTTTAAAGGATGGCTCATCAAAAATGAATACTGCAATCCTGTTTCAAGACGTTCTCAAGAATTCCCTTAATTAGCCATCCATGTTTACTGTACTTATTCATCATAATATGTGCAGTGTTGTATTTGCTATCTGTAATCTCTTTGTTGGTTTTGATTCTTCTGAAATGCATTTTCCCCCCTCCAATGAAAAATACCAAAAGAGCTTTCATTCAAGAAAATATGCTTGGCATCTGAAAGTTTGGGATATGTGGGAGTCACATCCTTTTCGTACAGTTTCATTTAGTACAGTGGGAGTTTAACTCCTTGCTGTCTCCAACAAAATAAAGTCAAGCTTAGGGAACTTGTAGTGTAGATGCTCAGTGCAGGGGGAAGGTTTCAAAGGGAAAGTCCAGCAGTTGCTGCTCTCCTGGAAAGAGGGCGGATGAAAGGGAAAGGGAAGAAGCTCTATTTGTGCTCACAGTGCTTTGTCCCAGAAAAGCAGAGCAACCACTCTTACCACTGCAAAACAGCTGTACAGCAGCTATAATTTTGGTGCTGGGTAGGGAGGAATCCCTGGAAGCACTTAGGTTTCTGAGGATGGAGGGCTCTGCAGGCTTAACAGGCTGCATTTTCAGTTGTTAGAGATCTAAAGAATAAGGCATAGTATCACTATGTTAAGCTTTTTTGCATAGCTCCTCTTTTATTTTCCAGTACTTCTCCAACTCCAGAGTCAAGTTAAAGGCTGTAAAAGCTGATGTGGAAGTATTGGGTATTTGGACTGGAATGAAAAGAAGCAATATTGTGATTTTGTTACCTTCTTAATTTTGGTTGATCTGGGTGCCACAGGGGCTCCTCCACTCCCTGCCATCTGTAGCTGTTCTGCTTTGACAACCTTGTGTACTGGCTATGCTCTGCGCCGCTATGCACAGTTTGCACATTAAATACATTTTCTCCCACTCACGAGCCATCATGTCCCTCTCTTCACTATATTTGTTCATCTGAGACTATATGGCACAGGCATAAGAGCAGTACAAATGTAGGAAATGTAGATTCTGCAGCACTAGAAGTCTGGCTTAGCATCCTACCAAGGCCTGGACTGCATAGAAGCCAGGAGCTATAATGCTCTCTAGCAGGGCCTCTGAGAAAACTTGCCCTGTGGCAAAGGCACAGCCATGGGGCTGATTTACTTTTTCTGCACTGGGGAATTGCCAGAGATCATTACAGACGGGACATAAAAGAAGGCAGGATCTGGCTCACTGACAAAGAGATTTCAAGCCAAATGACTCACCTCTGGAGGAGTCAGACAGTTTTACAGAGGACATGACTTAGAAGGAAATTCAGTAGCTGGGATTTATTTATTGTTCAGGGCCTGTTGAGCTTTTTTTAGCTCTTAAGCAGTAAATCTGCATACACAAAGAACACAGACTTCAGAGTCATGAGGTTTGAGGACAGACTTCATAGATGGTCACTTGTTGTGACTTACCCACAGAAGAAGAGAAAGCAGGTTTTTAGCATCTTATTGTTGCCCAGATCATAATACCCTGGTGCTTGTTTATGTGACAGTAGCAAGCTGAGCATTTGCCTCTGGTTATAAACACATGATTTGTGAAAGCATCCATCCTGGAAGATGGAAGTTTGCTTCTTATGAGAAATGTCTTTTTTTCCTCCTCAGGTCTCATTGAAGCTTTGCCAAAGAGTTCAAGTAGAGAGCGGTCTCACAAAACTGAGTCACCTAATGTACTTTAGTGTATTCCTAACTCTGACAGTTTCTAAATATACTGCCAAAGAAGGGCCAGAGTGTTCAGGAAAAGACCACGCTGATAAAACTATGAACATCCAGTACAAACAGCCAGACACAGACTAAGGTGTAATACAATGGGCTAACTGAAGCATAACTCTAAAGTTGCATTACCTTGAAATTCTTCACATTCTGTGCAATAGTTTATACCTTAAGACATTCTAGCATTTACTGCAGTATGAACTACATATGTCATATTAAACTCCTAACTTACCCTGGATGTCACTGAAAACTAATTTTGTTAATTTTGTTTGTCTGTCTGAAATATTATAATATGTGATAGTTCTAAAGAAAGGTTTACTTTTGTCATGTAACTGGTTCTTGTCGAGAAGAAGCTCACCAGTATATTAAAAGGACAGAAAATGACTATAATTAAATTTATACTTATTTCCATTTGAGAAGTCATATAAAAATTTTGGTAGGCATTTTGTTATATAACATTTCCATATTCAGAACAATCTTTTACATGGGACAGAAAATTATTTGATACCTGCTTATGATAAATTTAGGGTCTGCTTCACTAAAATATGACTTGAAATGGTCTGAATTAAACTTGAAGAACACTTCCAGATTGACAGCTTTTGGGTAGTTTGCAAGTCAATTTTTAGTTTGTCAATTTTGCTACAGAAAATATAGCTGCAAACAAAACACATTTAGAGAAAGATTTCTGTGTTTAGAGTTTCAAGTTTACCAGTTAAAACCTTGCCACAGCAGTGGATAAAAAAGAAAGTGGTATTTTTCTGTTACACGGATGTTAATTGGGGTTTCCTTATCACAATGAAGGGTTATACAGAAGGTAATCTAAAGAAACTTCTTATAAAACACATCCCAGTACTTACAGATGACATTTTCACTACTACTACTACTACTGGCCTGATTTACTCATTTCACTAGGCTTGCTTAAAATTACTATGTTTGTCTGTTGTAAAAGCGAACGACAGTCAGACATAGAAGTCTCCTAATTAGAAAGAAAAACATATGCAAGAAATTTAAAAAATATTTTACTAATAAACTGCAGCTACATTTTACAATTACAAGGAATTGTAACGCTTTGATGAGATAAATCATGATAAATCAAAGCACAACAAGGTGAGCTGGAAAAATAAAATACAACCTCTTCCTGTATGTAGTTTTTGTACTGGGACCATGCCTTGTACTCTACTACCAGGTAGAAATGGGAGCAGCAGTGCAGGTTTACTGGGGAGATGTGAGGAAGGCACCATGTTCCCAAGAAGCTGAGGAACATGTAAATGGTCCTTTGCATGCTATTTTCCTGCCAGCAGCAGTGTGCAGCATTAGGGAGGCACCTATTCTGCCTCTGTCTAAAATCATCTCTACTCCGGATGCTCCAGTTCTGTCAAAGCTAGAATTTTCAGCATTTATGGATTTGTAGACCTGAGGAAGGATTAAGATAGTTTTTTTAGAATGGCAGACATGAGTTTTAGTGGTATTTTGCTTGCACTAAGCCTCCAGATGCTGTTCCAGAGTTTGGAAATTGCTCATAGCCCTGTGCAGATGACTTAGACTCCAGAGAATATGTAAAATAACACAAAGTGCCTATATTTAGGTAACTAAACTGAGACTCAGGTGTCCACACAAGGATCTCTACAGGTGAACAAGACATACCTCATCTTCCTTTGTAACATGTGGAGTTCTACTCTTTACAGTAAACAGAGACTTGACTTTGTTCTCTGTGGTCCTCTGACAGTACTAACAAGGTCTCCACTTACTCAGATGAGAGCTTATATACCTGCCTCCTACACACCCATATTTGGAGCTGAATCCCACTCTAAATTCTGTGATTTTTTTTTTTCTCATTGAAATGGGACATTTTTTTACTGCTGTTTAAATTGTGGTGATGTCTAAGATGTCTGCAGTTTGAGATTGAATAGGTCATTAATTAGCTCAGTTTTAAAGTCTAGCTTGGTGGTGACAGAAGCAGAACATTCACCTGTGCCTCACTAGCAGGATGGTAACAGCATGAACAATTTACTACAGAAGACTACAGAGAGCAAACTGTGAGTTAAATATGAGCATGAAGGTTCTCCTCCTGCTGATGTGTTCAGTGGACTGCTCTGGAAAGCAGCAGTGCTTTTAAATGAGAGCTTACTCTTCTTCATTGCAAGAGAGCAAACTCCTCTCAGTCTGAAAGAACGTGGGACTACCAGAAGGTGTAGAGAATATTCTTTACACTTGGTCATCTGTAAATGGCTCCAGCCATTTCTGTCTGTTCCTTAGCTCTATCAACACAAAAATGGAATAGAAATGTAAGCAAAAAAACCCTATATATCTGTCAAAAAATGAATTATTAAGGGATTTCTTAATTTCCTTCTGATGAAAAGTCAAAAAGGAGGATAAGAAATAGTCTATTTAAACTAGGTACTAACTATAGATTAGAGAAACAGCAGAAGGAAATACAAAATAACTGAACTAGACTAAACTTGAACAGTCTTGGCTGGCTGAAGAAGAAATGTCCATGGACAAATTTGGAAAGCTCAAAGATGGTGTTCAATTTATCTAAGTAACTTTGCTCACTTGGGTTCAGCTCACAAAGCTTGGTGCTTAAATAGAATATATAGTCCCAAATTTGGATGTTGTAATGGGCAATTACCTTTGGGTGAATAAAATGAGGCAGATTTTGTTCATCCTATTGCAAATACCTAAGTATGAAAAGTTGAGTTCTAAATATTTGCCTTCCTGACTCAGGACAATTATTAGACATTATATCTTAGGGAGTATGCTTTATGGCTTGCAAATAACAGTCATGTGTTCTAATGTATTTAATTTTACTGGCCTGACTTCCACATATTTTAAGAGCTCTCTACCTCTCCTTGGCAGCAGAAGAAATTTATCTTGCCAGAGGAATATAAAGGGCCTGTAAATGAAAATCAGGGCTCAGTTATTCTATTTCTGAATACCAAGGTCTCAGGTATTAGGCTGTTTGAGATTACTGTTACCTACCTGATCATAATGTGAAAGTGAAATCATGCAATGAAGAATGTGCTAGAATGAGTAAAATATTTCCCCCTTCTGTTGTTCTATTTTGTTTCTTTACAGATAAGAGAAGCATAAAATGTGCAATTGAATCCTGTTTGCTTGATATTAAGATAATAATTTCTTGCACATACCCATACAAACAATGCTGCAGTGAAAACTGAATACATTCCCGCAGCCTATGAAAACCTGTAGTAAATGGCCTTACTCTAAATTAACTAATAAAACTTTCCTAATTATGCATGCTAAAAGGGTAAAGGAGAATGATAGCAGGAAATTCCTTTTGCCTCATGCTATGGGTTTGGAAATACATTGACATCATTCCCATTGCCAGGCACTAGAGGAGATCATAATGGGATATAATTGTTGCTTGCTCATTTGATTGAACTCCAAAACTATATCAAATAACACTTAATTATGCACTAAAATACCATTACAGAAGAGAACTCAGAACTGAGCACTCAGTGCAAGCAGAAGCATTTAATAATTACAAAACTCCTGTAGAAGCAAAGAGATAACTTGCTGCTAATTAGTCTGGAATTTTACGCTCACAATATCCTTAGTAAATCTAGTGAAAATTAGTTGGGAGCCTGAACATACAGTTTTACTATAGCTCCATCTGGTACGTGCCCTCCAATTACCCAGCACGTTGGCTGGCTGTTTGAGGGACACATTTGATATCTGGCCAAGTTTAAAGGTCTGCTGGAGGTAAAACAATGCCCACCCTTTTACAAGGGGATCATTGTTGCTCAACAATAAAGCTCTCTGGCTTATTTGAATGGCAACAATTCAGAAAAGTTGATGTTTGGAGCCATCAAATAAAATGTTTTTGTGAAACAGTTTATTATTTCAGTGGTAATTATTTGAATCATTCATGGTAAAGGATGTTTGCTAATGAGAGCTTGGCTGCTGTAAATTCCAGGGAGACTGAATGCTCTTTGTGCTGACAAAAAGGCCCAAATCACTGGAGAGCGACTGACTGGACAAATCATTCATCTATGCAAATGCCAGCTGAAATGGTCAGATGCATTTATTACCCTGCTCATTATAGTAAACAAGGCAGAAATCGTGACTGGCAGTTATCAACTTGCCCTGAAGTGTGATTTGTTCTCCTACCACTATTTAAATGAGAGGAAGAAAGGCATGCCACCAGGGATTTTGTCGGTTTATAAAAGAGTAAATGTCACACAGCCCAGTGCTTAAAGACTTTTGATTGACAAATGTTTTATTTGACATATCAAACAATAATGGTTTTCATATCAAATAGTCCATATTTGTTAGCAGAAATTTAACCCCTGGAAGAGTGAGAACTAATTTTTCAGAATGCTCTGAATCCAGATGGAAAGTTAGACATAAAAAGAAACTCTCTAACTGGGTGGACTGGAAAGAGAGTAGTGTGGAAAGATAGTTTTAATGCCAGCTTCAAATGAACTGCTGTCTCATTTGCTTCAAGAAAGCATCTCACATTGCAAGGCTAATAGCATGTAACAGAAGGAAATAAAAGAGTGATTTATTGGTTTTTTTTCTTCAAGGAAACACAAGAATCATTCGAGAGTTCTGAACAGGACCTGCCTCATCCTTAAACTATGTTCCTAGAACACTTGTTCTTGTTGCTTGTAATAGGACAGGACATAGATGAATTTGTTCGATGAATGCATGAGTTTGACAACGAGAAATTTTACAGGAAAAAATGAAAACAAAAAAGAAGCAGAAGAACATAGATCAGAATTCTTATTTGTATCACCAGTGTGTAATTGCTGCTACCTTTTATTTTAACAAGCACAGGCTTGCACAGGTGATCTGTTATTTTTGAATATGTACCAATTTTTATACGGGTGGTTCTAAGACCCTGTAAAAATATTTGCAAAATCCTTTTTATTTGCAAAGTCTTCCGGTATTAAATAACAAAGAAATGACACATGATGTTTCATGTAATTTGCAGATGATGTCTTTCCACGTTTGCTAGCTAGTGCAAGAACCAGATGGAAAAGCATGTATGCTCTATCCAGATGTGGACATACACTTTGAGAACGACCTCTTTCAGCTTTATAGAAGTGGGAGGAAAAATTCTGAGCCAGATCCTTTAAACACTTTCCATCCAGAAGAGTAAACTGGATCTCAATAATGAGATCCTGAAACTGAAGAAAAATCAGAGATCATTAGGTACTGTAAGAGGAGAATAAAGTCCTTTGCTTGTGACTCTTGGGGGAAGGGGGGAAGAGGACATGACCCTACCCACCTGGATCTTCAAATCAATGCATATTGTTGAACTGAAATTCTGCAACCCAGGTAGGCTGAAGGAGAAATGCCAAGTGGAAAAGAAGCAAGAAAAAGGGTATCAGAAAGATGCTTTGGATTATCTGGAAAATAGAATGTGATTTTAATAATGGTATGAATATGAAAAATAGTACCTATTAGCCAGAATGATAGAGGGAGGAATTAAAAACAGTGTCTATATAATGCTTTATGGCTCTTGTGAATCAAACATTAAGTGGTTCATTCTCTCATTAGCTCTGTGAAGTAACATCATTAATCCTCCTTGGTGATGGGGGAGCATCTGCGTACATAGATAAGTGATAGATATTTTAGGTCACTCAGCTGGCTGCAGCTGACCTGGGTGTTATTACCTAGAGCATTTGATTTCCACGTGTGTGCATAGCTATCACTGTAAGCAGGAGTATGTACAGACACATTTCCTATGTGCTGAAAATTAACTTGCACTGCACACCTCTGCTATCAACATTTATAGGTTCCTGCTTCTTAATGTCATAAAAAAACCACTTGTCATTGTGGTTATCACTGCTGTCATTAGAAACACAGGATTTTTCATGCCAACCTGAAATACTGATTCTTATTCCCAGTATCCCATGTGTATGGAGGTAGGTCGGCCTGGTGCTTGAGAGTAATTCCCTTGGCTAGTCAGGCTGTGTTGCCTTGCTTATGGGAGGAAAAATCATCCATAAATATCCTGAAACCACAAGGACATCTGTTGAGATATACCTTGCAGACGGAGGACTACAAAGATTCTTGCTCACCACAATCCAACAGTAGTATTTGATTTTGAGACATTGAGCAAGGATAACTGTCAGAAGATAATTATTGCAAATGCAGGGAAGAAAATATTCCCATTTCTTTTCTAGCATGGCTTCTATTATTAGGGCTAAGTGCCCTCTCTTACTCTGATTGCAATATATTCTGGATACACATATTAAAAAATTAAAAGTAATTTGTTACCAGTGTCTGCTTTGTAGGCATTTTGACATTACCCTCCTATCTTGGGATACATCCAGCTCATATTCATGGGACTCCCTGCTCCTCCCCCCTCCTACACCTTCATGTTCCCCTTTGATCATTCTCATTCTCCTGATTTCTGACTCGGTCTCTCAGAAGCTGGTGTGTTTAAATGCTCCCATTGGTCCCCCATTCCAGCTGCCATCCATCTCCTTCAGACCTGCCATGACATTCTAGAGTCGTTGCTTCTGCACATCTTGAGGGTGCTGTCACAAGGGGCTGATTTAACACAGTAGAAGAGGCAGACAAATGGTTAGCTGCAGACACAGGACAGGCCAAGGGAGCTTTGTAAAAGCTATAAATAGCCCTCTTGAGTTTGAGGATTTTGCAACTGAAGAAGGCAAGGTGCTAATGAGGCAGGGAGGAGCACCTGCTCTTCAATGACACTGCTGGCCTCCACCTTCTCCACTGGAGAAAAAGTTAAAGGAGGTGATTAATATAGTTCAGGAAGGTTTCAGGATTAATTTTCAGGAATGTGAAGTAATCAACATCTTCTCAAGCAGTTAGTAGGTTCAGTCAATAACAATGCCACCTTCAGAACTATGTGCCCAGAATAAGTGATCATCAAGAAGCCAGGGACAGGACAAAACTCAGTCTAAAGGCTTATAATAATAGAATAGAGAAAAAAATTCATAAACAATGCTGAATATCTTTCATTAATGAGTACTGGAAGCTAACAGCAGGCAGCAAAAAAACCCAACCCTGTTTTATTTTGCTGATTATTCCAAGTAACTTGGTGTCCCTGTGTGGAGGTGAGTGGGCTGCTTGCACATAAGCAGTTTTCTGTGCATCCCAAACCCATGCAGGAGCTGCAGATGTCATTGCAGCTTCATGCTTGGACTGGTGACCCCTACCTACAAAAGAAAGCTTTTGATGCAGGAACAGAGAAATCAACAGATTAAAAACCACCCCAAACCAACAGATTCAAAACAAACACCACTCTTCTTGTGAAACTGCTCTATTTAAAAACTAAGAAAAAAAATCACTCTCCCCTGAAAAACATATTCCAGTGTTCTTAGCTACTGCACACTGTTGCCTTGTTTTTGGATAAAGTAATTAATTGCAGTACCAGCAACTCACTGACAAATCTCATGATATGCTGGAGGAAAAACCTCCAGGAACAACTGACCTACCTAATATCTTCCTTATGCTACTTTATAATGGGTTAATTCAGTCACTTCAAAGTGTAAAAGTCAGTATAGAAGCAGGCCAATTGTTTTATAATTGTATAATAAAAAACTATTGAATGGTCATAATTAGGGGAAGTCATTGGCACATGCACCTAATAGCCTGAAACTGAAGGGACAATGGAACAAATAAAACAAACTGTGAAGATATTTCTACATTTAAAAAATTGTTCCTTATACAGTCTGAGCTGTGTCCAATACAAAGATATTATTATCAGCCTTTTCATTATTCAGAATTCTTTCAACAATTGCATCCAAATTAACACAACCATTGATTTCCATGAGAGCACGAATTCATGCTAATTGTACATTAATTCCCAGGATGAATAATTGAGGTATCAGATGCAATAGTTCAAAAAATGAAATCTTGTTTAGTGATTAAGTAACAAGTAACAAGCTGATAAAGAAAACTGTATCTGGGTCTTCATTAACACATCAGGAATCAATCCAGAGCTGATAAAATCAGAGACCACGCAGGTTTAAGAGTGTGTGACCCTGTTGTGTTTGACTCAGCCTGAACATACCTGTGGTCTTTAAATTTCTCAGTGCTGGTAATTTTATAGCTGGCAACCATCACCTCCCATTATGCTATAAGACCTCTCCAAAGCAATCATGAAGTGTGGATGTAGAAAAGGAATTATTTTAAAATGATGCCTAGTTCTTCTTGTTTGGGATCAGCTAGCATTTATTCCTCCTTTCCTGTATTTCTTCCTGGCAGTCTTGAATGGAGAACTTATATGTAGGCATTCTGCCCATTATGATTCCTCTGTGTACTAATATGACTTCATGTTGCCTCCCATTAACCCTCTACTTATAAATATTACCTAGATCATGAACCTATTTTATCAATTAGGGAAACCAGCCAAATTTTTGCAAGAAAATATGACAATTTCAAAAGTTAAAATGTTGCAAAATAGAAGGAGATACCTAAATAAACTGACACAATTTACTTGTTACTAACAGCTTGCTTGTTTCTAACCAGTTGTAAGATGGAAATAGAGCATCCAGCCTGCTAAGGTAGAAAATTCCAATATAATTATTAGCCAAGAATGGAAAAACCCCAGACCCCAGAATATATGGCTTTTATATTCTGGTCATTTGAATGCCAACATGGTATCCATGCATACTTCAGAAGCAACTTAGTCAAGTTGTTTTTTAGCAAGTTCATTACTAAGCAGAGAATGCTTGGGTCAAACATTTGGCTGTGCTATTTTGTATTTGTACCGTATCCACACTTAAGGGACCTTCACAAATTAAGGAGATCAGAAGTGTTTCCTGAGTGTGTCTACACATATAGAATTTACAAGCACACATGCACAGCATATGTTTTAGCTGTTTGTATAGCAGGGAAAAGAAAGTGGGTAGACGCTTCTAGTTAAAAGCTGAAGTGCATTAAGTCTTTCCTGAAATCGGCTGCTAAAAGCTTATGTATTTAGGGAAGTGTCAGTTCCTTTACTTACACATTATCTGCCAGAGACAAAAAGGACAAAGATCAGAACTAGAGACTTCTTGCCAGCTTTACACACCTGCCCTAGCAAGATGAGCCCTCTTTCTCAATCCATTTCCCTAGTTTTCTCTACAATCTGGAAAAATGCTTGAATGACAAGCTCAGATGGACAACCGGAAACCATTTATCCTCAGCTCTGAGAGGAGGATAATTTCTGCTGGCAAATTGACCTTATCTCTTTGAGAAGATAGCTTCCTTTTCTGTGCCCTTGCTTGTTGAAGAGGACTCATTAGGTTAACCAAGAGGTCATTAGGTCATTAACTCCCCAAGCTGTGGTAGATTTCCCATGACTTTTTAAAGCTTGCTTATGTTTAGACCTTCCAGACTTTCCTTCACTAAAATTCAGGAATAATTTTGTTTTTAAAAAAAGCAACAAATTAGGATGCTGAATTCTAATATATATTCTGAACTGTTCCATCACAAAATAAGCTTTTCAAAGTGCTTTGTATATTTCCTCATCTTTCTTTTTTAATAAAATGCAGCAAGCACTATAACCTTAACTTTTCTTATATTGTCTTTTGATCCATCAATTTCACTTTTCATACATGTGGTATCCCTAGCAATGGAAAAAGATACTAAATAAGCATATGGCTTTACTGTTGGCATATTTACATGGCTGAAAGCAGCTTTTCTGCATCTGTAGATGCACATGCTCTTTCTGAAAGAAAACTTCTGCCCATCTGATGTATCGTATCAGAAGCTTAAGACATCAGTTGAAAAGAACCACCTCCAGCTTCTGCACTCAGTGCTGCTGATAACAAGGCTAACATTGATCCAATTTGAACAGCAGTAGGAACTTCACAGTACTTTTCAATGCTTTCCAGGTTTGTAAGCCCTTGGTGGAATCATCTTACTGTTTAGCATCCGTAAGTCTTCAGCTCTGCTGAGCTCTGATCTGACTGATCATGCCACTGTGAAATGTGGCAGCAATGGATGAGCCACAGTCTGTTTTGTAGCCATGGAACACAGCTGACCTATAAAAATATCTCTGGTCATATGAACATATTGTAGAGAGTTTAAAATAGTTATGTGATGCTTGATGAGAGGATGACAATGCCTTTTTGTGAGGCTAAATGACATATCTCTGTTGAGATCAATATGACTCAGATGTGCAAACACTGAAGTACTGCACTGCAGCTGTAACTATTCCCCTGGTTTTTGTGCTGAAAAATGCAATGTGGACATTATACACATCTATCTCAAAGCTACCCATCCTCTGCTCCTTGCTGCCAGACAGTTCATACAGTCATTATACATTAAAATATTAAATCACTGATAAATTTCTACAGAAAAATTAATGGCATGATAAATGATACTTGAGCTGATTAACAATTACTACCAATCAATATCATAAGTCTGATAAAACACTAATTGTCCTTCTAATTGTTAGAACTTTCTTTTCATCATGAAATGACAATGAAACATTGTTTAAATGTACCTTACAGCTCTCTTGTTATAAGGAAGGAATCAATTGTCACTGTTCCTTGAGTGTACCTGCCTGTGATACCTCTCCGCACTGCTAGCAGGCTGCAAGGAAAGCCTAGACTAGAAACAGCCAGCAGTGCACCAGAAGCAGTTACTTTTAGAAATTTGACATTCAGAAGGTTAAAGCAGCAGGTCTGGTTTGAAGAAAGTAGGTGTTTTGCCAGAATTGCCTCTGGGAAAATTTTTTATGGCATAGACACCTAGAGCATTTACTTGTCTGCTGGAAGAGAAAAATGGTGGTAGCCCAAGGGCTAAGGGAATTTCCTATTTATTCTTTCAATTGTTATTCAGGTTTCAACGTTACTGTATATCTTCCTAAAATGTTGTATAGGTTTTACAGCCCTGCTCTTAAATTTCAATTGAATGCAGGAACAAGCTGTGCAGTGTCAACACAAAAGCTTAATAAGATTATATCTATCTCTGTCTCTTTAGATCCCTATATGAAGCCTATTGCTCGTTAAAATTAGCATACTATCCTTACTGGATCCTACTGTTGCTGACAAAGGATTCTGGTCTGAAATTTGTATGAAGATTCTTGCACAACAACCTCCTTGTACACAGTAGATTTTGCTATCTCAGATTCCCTAATCCTCATTAAAAATCTCATAAAGACTTCAGTCAGCACATCCTTTCCAGGCTTTCAGATTACTGGTCATATTTCTGCAAAAAGACAAAAAGGAAAGAAGAAAGATGTCTGACCACGATATGTCCAGGTAATACTGTATTTTGATAAATCAGGATTTTCTCACTCTTTACGCTTTTTTCTTAAAGCTTAATTACATATCATGTGGAGTATTTACACAATAAAGGCAGTGCTTAGCATTCAAATGCTGAATCTGATACTGTCATATAATTTATAAATATATAAAATATATTACTAGGGATTTTATGGGAGACAAAGCAAGACATCACCCTTGCTCAATGAATCTACATCCTAAATTCTATGTGATCTACCAAGGACTAGTAACAAGCAGCAGAGAAACAGACAAAACACAGCAGTTGTTTAACAGCATATAAAATTTAAGCACATACTTGTACTGTGGCACATTCTTCTATCTTTTGATAAAATACAAGAAGATAAAGATAATGCAGTAAATATGATCAACTACACAATATGTCATTTTCATAGAATATAGCAGAGAAAGAGAGAATGCTACACAAAATATTGTTACATGGGAAAAAAACCCACAGGGTATGAAAAATTTCCTTTTGAAAAAAGAGTTCCAGCTAACATAACAGCCAAAGAATTGTTAGGCCTGGCTCATGGGAACACCCACAAACTTACTCAGTCTCATTGACTTAGTATACACTTTCTCTTCCATTTCAAAGAATAGATGTAATTTCACATATCAAAAAGCAGTAATGCTGATCCAAAAGGCAGTGAGATGCTTTCCATGCTGGGTTAATATCCTGGGATGCAGAGGAAGCCAGAAAGAACAATTCACACCAGTGGCAATGGTGTTATGCATAAGCACTCAGTGCTGCTTTGCAGTTAGCACTTGGCTAAGTTTGTTGTATTAAAAATAACTCACTGATTAAAATGATTTCATTATTTTTAGGGTTCAGTTTAACACTTTAATATACAAAGCTTTGCAAAGTGATAACAAAATTCAGATCAGCTCCCGGCTGGGAGCAGGACCTGGTGACTTAAAAGTCAGCTAATTTCCTGCATGAATTGTTTACTTACAAAACGTTTTCTCAAATGATATGTTAGAAATAACAACACAGGTTCCCTTGTTTGCAAACTTAACTAAACTGTTACCTATTTCCAGTGGGAGTTGTCTTGTAAGTGTTTGCACGAGGCTCAGGTAAGCCCCACTGCTTCATCAGCAGATTCTTTGTTCTCACTATAAATCCCTCTGCTACGTATGCTTTTCCAACAACCACTTTGCCTGGAAAAGTGGATCTGGACATCTTTTGTGAGTGCAGAATATAAATGAGCCTTTGACCTCTAACGACCAATAGCTGGTGTGTGGGATCTTTACCTCCTCCTGTGGAAAGTTTCCCTCTAGACATTTTAATAGGTTATCACAATGGTGCTTTGGGATGAGTTGAAGTACCTGACTGTGGACTCAAGGCCTAGTCACTTGTCTTGGGAGCAAAAAGTAATCAAAACGTCACCAGTCATATCACTCCTTTATGTGCCTCTGGTATAGAAACAGACATAATTTTTTATCCATGCCACTTGCATGGTCTTTCCATGCTCTATGCCTGTTTTTGAAACAACAATATTCCTACTGACTTCAGTTAAGATTTCCCCTCATGACATACCACTGCTTATAATAATGAGAAAAACTTGGAAGGAGAAGCAGGATGCTGTTACGACATGAATTTGGTGATTACAAAGTTTGATTAGCACAGGGAAGCCAAGCATCACTCTTATATTACAAACAGAAGGTTTCCAGTACTGCTCTACCAGTGTATTTCCTTTCAACACAGTGGACTACTTCTGGGACATATTCTATGCCTAGTTTTACTGCTGATGTGGATATAGAAATATGTATAAAGTGTTCATGTGCCATAGCTCACTGGAAATTATCTGTCAGCTCCAGATGTGGATAACTGTTGAATAAAAACAGATCATCAACTGATTTTTGCAAAGGCTGTGGAATGACAATTTGACAGTAATTTGGAGCACATCTTGAATGCACATAGCATGACTTCAAGACAGCAACCTAGACAAAAAGGACACTGTCACCCAATGTCCTCTATCTCCTTCAATAAATACTAGTCTTTCTGCAGTTTTAAAATGCTACATGTCATTGGGAAGCCTTTGTGAATAACGATAGAGTTGGTTTTGCAATTTCTCTAGCTTGTTAAGGATGTGTTCATACATAGCACATCCTATTTTCTTTCTGGAAGCTTGAGGATGGTCTATGCAAAGTGAAGAGAGATGTACCTCCAAACAGTGACAACTTCTGTGCCCCTTAGGCACCTATCATAGGAGTGAAGGGGATATGCTGGATCACCTGGAGGTATCCATGTCTCCCTGTGATTTATAGAATAAGCCCAGCAGACTAGACCAAACAGAGAACTTTGACAATGCTAAATTTAAGAGCAATCTGTTCCAGACTCTGTGAGCTGGCAGATGAGTGGACTGAGAGAAAAACTTTTCATATTCATCTGCATTTTGCACTGATACAGAATTCAACCTACATACAGTATTAAAATAAACAAAGGATAGGAATGATTTGGTCAAACACAGACTTCTGTACAGATATCTCTTGCTTGCTTTCTCTTTATAGCCAATAATAGACAGAAATAGAAATTTTTACGTTCCTCTTCTTAGGTGATTGAATGCTAATAGAAGGGGTTAGATAATTTGTTACATTAACCAATTAAATGGGTTAGATAAATTGTGCCTTCCAAGTGTTTCCTCTCTCTTCACTTAATTTGAAAAGGGAGGATAGCATGAGAGGTACAAAATCTTAAATGAAAGCAATAACATAAACAAAATAAATGACAAAAATTCATTCTCATGCCTAACCTATTTTCTGACTCATCAAACTTATTCATAGTCTTGTTTCCAATTTTATTTTGTGTTAAAAATTCAAATTCTGAGTTGGACACTCCCTGGGAAGGTGATTATTGAAAACACCTTTATAAATATTCTTATAGCTTGCATAGGATTGAGGCGAGGATACATGAGGTCAAAACTATCACTGAAACCTGAAGAGTCTAGCATCCTCTTCCATAGAAGCATTGCCTTAAAATTTGGGGCTTAAATTGTTATTTTAAAACAGTACAGTGATGTCTGAGGCACATAAAACATGTGTGTATATATGTGCATTTCTGGATGTGTGCACACAGGTGCATGCAGGTGTATGAATCACCTATAAGCTGGTCATCCTGGCAAGTCTCTTGTGGAAATCAGAGTTGTGTCGTGGCTTGTCTGCCACTGCAGTTACCAACCAAAATTTATTCTATCCTAAACTTGCAGATTTCTGTATTTGGAATTTATTATAAATGCATAGAATTTATATTAAAGCATTATACAAAAAACACCTTACATAGCAATTATTTGCACATTTTCTGGATTTTTAGAATTATATTTGACCACCTAGGACAAGTCAGCAATTTTATTTTCTACTGCAACTGAACAAACCCAGGTACCATCTAACATGGAGCCTTGCTGGAGACCTGAGGAGACCAGATGGAGTAACAGCAATTTTAGTGATCATGGCAGAAGCTCTGACTGGAAGGGGTGGTTGGGAGAGAAAGCACTCATGCACCACATTAAATTATATGGCACTTCCTTTGCAATACACAGGTAGCAACCCAAGAGACACCACAGTGTGCTGGAGTAAGTACTTGTTAAGATCAATTAAAAACAGGGCTGCCCTTATGACATGCTAGGAACTCAAACATGACATTGAATACATAACCCAGCTGGCCTGGGTCTAGGGCAAGACACACTGCCTGGTAAAAAGCTCTGTGAGAAGCCAAGCTGGGGCTCATCATGAGTGGGTGGGCTCACGGCACTCACCTCACCATGGCCCTCATGTCTGCAGAGGTAACAGGACACAAAGCAGAGTGGGCCTGAGTCACAAACCGCAACACGGCAATAATTCAACACCTTGGAGGGAAGGGATGCCCTCCAGAGGGCCCCTGGCACACTTGACAGGTGGGCTGGTGTGAACCTCATGAAGTTCAACAAAGTAAAGTGCGAGGTCCTGCACCCAGACTGTGGCAATCCCGGGCACACCTACATGTTGGGAGGAGAAGTGACTGAGAGCCACACTGTGGAGAAAGACTTAGGTGTGATGGCTGGTGAAAAACTCAACACGAGCCAGCAGTGTGCACTCATAGTCCAGAAAATCAATGGAGTCCTGGGCTGCAGCAAAAGCAGCGTGGCCAGCAGGGTTAGGGGGGTGATTTTCCCCATCTACTCTGCTCTGCTGAGATCCCACCTGCAGTTCTGCGTACAGTTGCGGTGTGCCCAGAGTAAGGAGGACATGAAAGTTTTGAAGCAAGTCCAGACTAGAGCATCCCCCCTAACAATGCTGAGCAAGTTGGGGCTGTTCAGCCTGGAGAACAGAGGGTTTCGTGTAGACCTCATGGCAACCTTCCAGTATCTGAAGGGGCCGACAGGGAAGCTGGAGTGACTCTGCATCCGTCCTTATTGTGACATGACAAGGAGTAAAGGGTACAAACTGAAAGAGGCGAAATTTATCTTAAGACATCAGGAAGAAATTCTTAACTGTGAGGACAATGAGACACTGGAACAGGTTGCCCAGAGAAGCTGTGGATGCCCCATCCCTGACATTGCTCAACGCCAGCTTGGATGGAGCTTTGGTCTACTGCTGGGGGTCCCTACCCATGGCAGCGGGGTTGGGGCTTGATCATCTTTAAGGGCCCTTCCAACCCTTGTCATTCCAGGACTCTCCTACCCCAGAGCCAACCCTCCACGCCCGCTGCCCGCCGGGCCCGCGCGGGCCCGCCCCACGCCGGGGCTCGGGCAGGCGCAGCCGGCGGCCCCGCCCCCGCCGCGCCGCTTCCCCCGGTTCCCGCCCCCGCCGCCCTCCGTGCGCGGTGCTTCCGGCGGCGCCCGGCGCGGCGGCGGCTCCGGTGGCCCGGGCAGCTCCGCCCTCCGGACGGGGTAGGGTGGCGGCGGCGGCGCTGCCGGGCGGGCGCGGGGGGGCCGCAGCGCCGGGCCCTGCGGCAGCCCCGGTGCGGGGCCGGCCCTGCGCGGCGGGTGCGGGCGGCCGCGGGTGTGCGCTCCCCGTCCGCCCACCCAGGGGACGCTGGCGGGGCCAGGCCTGGCCGGTGCTGCTGTCAGGGAGGGGACGCGGAAGGCAGCGGTGGCACCGGGCAGTCCCGCTCGCATCTGCCCGCCGCTGTCCCTAGGCCTCGGCGGGAGCTGCGTCCCGGGGAAGGGAACTGCCCCCCTGGGGAAGGGAGCTACCCCTGCCGGTAGAGAGCGCGGTGGCCCAAGGAGTGGGAAGGAGTCGGGATGGGATGGAGCAGGGAGGAGGGGAGGAACAGTGCTGGGACCAGACAAAGCGGGCAGGGCTGGGCACGGGTTGTGCTCCTCTCCCCTGCGGGTCTTCGGCCGCTGCTCGGTCCCTGCGGTGTTCCGCACTTACACGGCTTCACCCAGTTGCCCGATCACAACGCGACAGAAAGCAGGATAGGAGCTGAAGTAGCGGTACTATTTTATTTTATTTTTTAGCTGTGTACTTTGGGGTGCTTCACTTCTTGTGGATTGTTATTTGCTACCAGTGCAGGCTGACAAATAGACATCAATTGGATGTGAACGGACATGATTAGGACGAGAGAACACAGTCTTAAGCTGTGACAGGGGAGATTCAGGTTTGCCAGGAGGAAGAATTTCTTCACAGAAGGGGTGACTAGACACCGGAACGGGCTGCCCAGGGAGGTGATGGAGTTACTGTCCTTGGAGGTGTTTAAGTAAACATGGCACTTAGTGCCGTGGTCTAGGTGACTTGGTGCTTTTAGGTCATAGGTTGAACTTGATGATCTCAGAGGCCTTTTCCAACCCAATTGATTCAGTAATTCTGTGACAGTGGGAGATACCAACTACATCCGTGCAGTGAGGAAGCAGCTGACTGGCAAGTAAATGCTATACTGAGTGTGCCAGCATGGAGAGGCAGTATGATATCTCAAGAGAAAAGTGAAAAGACAAATACGACAAATGCACGCAAATTCCTTTTTAAAAGCACTGTGGGGAATTTTATTTTTTTTTATATATTGCATTAAGGGAACGGTTTAACCACAGCTGGAAGGGTAGTTGGTCAGAATGAAGTGGTATAATGCTGGTAACTTTAGGCTGTTAATAGAAAGGGCTGCCTGATGATTACTCACGTTGAGAAACAGTTTCTGTTATCTGGGAAAGCCACCTCCATAAGACAGGGTGGCCACTTTGAATGTGGAATAGGTGCCAAAGGACTTTTGTCTCCGTTGTATCTCAGTGCTAAACCACATGGTGAGTCTGGTCCTAGCAGGGATGCAGTCAGTGAAGTCATCTGAAATTCTTGGATTTTGCATGTTTTGGTACTCATGAAGGCAACACAAGATTTTAGATAGATAAAATTGCCATATATTCCAATATTTTTCAAACAGTAAAATTATTAGTTAGAATGTGTGTGAAATGGCTTGTTTTAGTGCCAGAATATATTATGGGAAGAAACACAGCAAATGGGGCCTGAGTTTAAAGTATACTGTAACAGCTTATTCATTTTTAATTAATAATAGCTTCTAGTTTCAACAAGTTGAGTGTAGATGTTGGTACAATCTAGGTAATTAACAGCAAGAGATGCTAACCTGTGGTAAAAGCACTCTATTTTAGACTGTAATGTAAGGATCCAGTATTCCCTCTGTGCATTAGTGTACAAAGATAATTAAGAGATTTCCCATTTACTGCCTTTTATCTAAGAGACACATATTAAATTGTATTAATCTATCTTCAGAGATCATACGAGCCCTTGTTTTTGTCATTTATACATTCTTTGTAATTTGTCAATGTTGCTGTTTCTTTTATAGTCAAATGAAGGAAAACTGCTCACTGCTCCCAAATGTGAGATTAGCAAAGCTGGTGTAAACAGGAATTATTAATTCACTGGCTTTAAAAATCAAACCTTGTGTATGCATGACTAGCATGTACAACATTTGCTTCTCTTGAAATAGTACAAACTCTTGCCTATCATGTGCTTTTCCAGGGATGGCTCAGGGATGAAATGTGCCATATTTTTTTTTCTAAATCTAGTGTCTGATACTTGTTATGTTTTCACAGACATCCTTCATTTCACAGCCCTTTGAAATCTCAAGTATTTTTCTGTGTACTGCCCACCTTTTCTCGGCAGTCTGGTTGGTGAATAGCTCTGTCCTGTTTCTGCTTGTATGGGATAAAATGATGAGTATTGAGGAGTTGCATTTGCCAAACTAACCAAAATGAATAGGTGGAATCATAGAAGATCCTGAGTTGGAAGGGACCCATCAGGATCATCAAGTCCAACTTCTGGCCCTGCTCAGGACACTCCAACTCCGTGTGCCTGAGAGCATTGTCCAAATGCTTCTTCAACTTGGACAGGACTGGTGCTGTCACCACTTCTCTGGAGAGCCTGCTCCAGTGCCCAGCCATCCTCTGGGTGAAAAACATTTTCCTCATACCCAGCCTAAACCTGCCCTGACTCAGCTTCATGCTGTTTTTTCAAGTACAGGACTCATTAATTGGATAGGTTGCTTCAAAGCTAGGAAATAGATTTGTATACAAAAACTCCCTGTAAAAAGAGGCAAAATAGATTGAAGAGATCTGGTGCTTTTGAATGCTTTAACTTAATTAATGCCTTTTCTCCTGAAATCTGCACAGGAGCTGTAAGGTATTTTACTTTGTCAAGGTTTTCTGTACTTGGAAGAAAGAATACAGTGAATTACAGTCTTAGAAGCCTTTCTGTATGTATAGCATGAAGAAAAGAAGGGTTAGAAAAAGAGAGTTTGCCCATATAATTGAAATAGTTATAAATTAAATAATAGTCTGGGTAGGAGATATTGTAAATAATGTGATGGACTCTAATGTATTTTGAAAGAAAATATCTCTTAAAAAAATTTTGTTCCAGGTCTAGTCCAAAGGGGTTTTCTGGAGTCCTGTCTGTCTTGTAAAAGTAGAGGTAACATTTTGGTAGTCCTTTGTGCTAGTCTGACTTGGGGCCTGTGCAGTCTTGCTCCTTCCTCAAGCCAGCACTCACACAAGATGATTTGGGGAGAAGAACAGACTGAAAACTGGTTCTGGTGTTTCATAGCACTATTTCAGTCCATTTAATGGTATTGACAGGAAATCAAATGATATAAAAGAAACAAAAGATGTAGAAGGCTGCTGCTTGGGAGGAGGATAAAAAGACACATTTTTATTAGGCTTTAGTTTAGCATAATTATGCCTGTACAAAAAAAAAAAAATTAATCATATACAACAGGCCAAAGACCCAGCCAGAGTTTGGAAGGCATAGTTGCATGGGCCTAAGTGGATCTCTTTAAAATAATCAAGCAATTTGAGGGAAGGGGGAGCTTTTGTAATAAACTTTGCATGTACATGAGCTCCAGGGCTGTTTATCTTGATACTTTGCACAGACCTGAGTCTGCATTTTTATCTTTTTTTTGCAAAGTTAAATCCTGTTAATTAGAAATCAGCTTGACTTCTGGTTGTTCCTGAAAAAAATCTCTTTGTATCATCTGGCCCTACTGATCTGTATTTAATGTAATTCTTTCACTAGCTTATTATCCTTTAACCTCTGAAGCAATTTTTCATTTGTCTTTTTAACTCCACACAATTCTTAATGCTTCTTTTAAAATGCCAGAGGAAGAATTCCTATTTGCACTGTAGTCCTAATGATTATTTAATCATTCTTTTATAGTAGTTTTGTCTTACTTGTTATAAGCTGCTATATCTGATATTGTTTTTAGCTCTTTAAAACTAATTTGCCTCCACTTCTGTTGTTTAGACTAATAAGTATACATGAAAGCTTTCTGCTCCTACTTACTTACTTTTGGCCCTGTTGACTAATGCCAGCCAAAATTAACAAAGTTGTGTCAGTGTCAAGGATTTCAAATTTTTACAGGTTTTACAAAATTAGCAAGTTGCTAGAAGGCAAATGACCCAAATTAACATTACTGCTAATGGAAAACCTGCAGCATGATTTCAGGTTATTTCCTTTCTTAGACCTGGCTTAAAGTGGCCAGCTAGCTAACGTACAGCTCTGAGCTGTTGGATGGTTTTACTGCTCTTGGACAAGTTTAGATTAGGAGCACAGCTGGGTTTTACAGCAGCCCCACACGAGCTGCTGGCTGTGGCCAGAGGAATTTGCAGTGCAGATGTGAAGTTGTGTGGGTTGCATATGTGAGATAAGTGATTCCCACTGATCTTCGAGCACCACATCTGAATGATTCTTAAAATTGAGATGCGTAGAGTCATATTTTCTGTGGAGCAGTCTTCATCTTAATCAATAAAATTTTAAGTTTGAAAGTGGTGTATATGCTGATCTAGCCATGATTTCAGGGCTTGATAGCAGAACGTTTCTTGAAGTTTAATGTCTGTTGGCATATTCTTTAAATAGATCTTCTTTTTAAGAGGGGAAAAATCCAGAACGAGAATGTATTTGTAATCTTTACTTACATCTTACACCAAAGCATCTCTGCTTTGAAAAAATAACCACTTTTGGTTTGGAGTTGTTTCTTTTTAATTTTTAAGGAGGAGAGGTTCAGGGTTGTGCTATTTTTTTTTTTCCAGCATCTTTTCTGAAAGGTGGCTCAGGTTGTTTGTGGGAAATGTGACATTATTGGTTCTTGGTTCTTGGCATTCCAGGGGAGCTTGAAGTAAATCTGGCATAATGTCTTATGCACTCCCTTCTGCACTGAGTATCAAGAGTAATTCATGGTCTTGACAGCTACATCAACATGTGAAACTTAACAAAAAGCCAATAATAGAAGAGGCAAGAAAGTGAGAATTGAGCACTTCATTAGTAAACTTACTTTCTGTAGTGAGTAAAATGGGCAAATATTGCAGCCTGTTACCACAAGTGCCTTCTTGCTGGAAACATTCATGCAAAAGAGAGCTGTTTGTACATCTCTGTGTGTTTCTGAGTATGGGACCAAGCAACTGACCCAAAAAAAACCCACACAGTGGATCTGTGTAGAGACTTTAAAAAGTTTCCATTTGTTTAATAATTTACCCTACTTTAAACTTATGCTTTCAAAACCGCTATAGTAGGGTCTCACTTGTACCCACTGCAAACATAAAATACGTGGTTTGTCTGCCTGGCAGTGGGAAGCATTGTGTTAGTTGTTACTTGAGGTGTCTTCTGCAATAGAAGGGTCACATCTGTTGGTTCCGAGATTACCACAGTGTGTATCCTGTGGTAAACTAAGCGGTAACTCCAGCACAGGCTACTGAAGAAACATTTATTCTATTTTGAGACATGCTTAGTCATCCCTGTTTGGCCTCTAACAGGTTACAGGCATTACTCCTTATTCTCTCTTAGTAAAGCTGATGGACAAGTTAATGAGAAGGCCAGTTTGTAGAGCTGGGGGATGGAAATTCATAGCCTGAGCGTGTTGTGTAGCGCCAGCGGAAATCGAAGAATACACTGCACATTTCGTTGTGTTGGTAAAACTCACAGTTTACATCACGCAGGTATGGAGCAGCTGCTCAATATGGGACAAGCATATGTAAGAGGATCTTTATTAGTAGGGAATATGATACAGCCCTCCTGTGTCCTGTAGAGAACATTCAGCTATAAATGTTTCTTCACTGTTGTAAACAGAAAACTTTAGTAAAGTTACTTACCTTTCATTTAGCTTTTTCTAATTGCTAAACCTGCTTATTTGATTGTTTTACTTGTATTGGTGTAGGCTGTGTAAACCATATTGTTATCCTTAATTAATAGTATATTTTATGTTGGGTTTTTAAAGTATGCAGATCTAGTACATTTTGTGTTTAACTGAATTGTTACTTTAATGAAAATATTTTCTTTTGTCAGAATTAAAATGCTTTCTATGGGGACTTCTGCTTCTGATGCCAGGACTCTTTTGAAGACCTCTTTTGTTGCATGGTTTAAAGGAAGATGATGTTGTTAGTGAATTCTGAGCATCCTTCGGGAGGCTGATGACCCTTCTGTTGTTGGTGTATGCTGTCATGGACAACTTCAAACGGTAAAAACGGTATTTTTCTGACTCTGTTTCAGATTAGTGCTCTGATAGAGGAAGCGGTGGGTTAAGTTTAGATTAACAGCTCAAAAGCTTGTTCTTTTGACTCTTAAAACCATTTACACTTTTATTAAAGAAAGTAAAACCATTCACAATGGTTTTAAGAAGCTGTGTTTTCAAAATGGGAAGGTATATCTTCAGATATGCTTTCACAGTTGTTTACAGCATGGGCCAAATTTCATTTCATACTTGAATTCTTTTCCCTGAGTCACTGCAATTTTTTTTCTTGTAATAAATCCCTAAAGATAATGCTTATTTTGACCATTAGTTTTTATGTTGCTTGAGAGCTGGTTTTGGCTAATGTTTCTTCATAGTCTTCTCTTTTTTTAAACAAAAAATAAATGTGAAGTAAGGTAAAATGTAAATGGGAAGTCACACTTAGTAGCTTCCAACTAAGCAATTGTCTTACAATAAAATACAATAATTTATGAATATTTTAGTAGCAGTACTTTGTTTAAGATGATATTCAAAATAGTACAATTTGCTTTCTAAGAATCCTGTATCTGCTCACTGTGTTTATTCATTCTGTTTTATCAGCTCTTTTTCAAAACACCACAGGCAATTAATTCAACTTATAAAGGACTCCTGACTTTTGGCATCTTCCTAAGTCCTACCTAGATGCCACCAGTGTTTCCCATGTTAACAGTTCTGAGCATGTTTTACTACATGTGCCTTCGGCGCCGAGCTAGGACAGCGACGAGAGGAGAAATGAACAGTCGGAGGGCTATTGAATCGAACACCCGAGCCTTACCTATCAACGTTGAAATAGTTCAGTATGCCAAAGAAGTGTTGGATTTCAGCTCTCACTATGGCAGTGAAAACAGCATGTCCTATACCATGTGGAATTTAGCGGGGATTCCCAACGTGTACCCTAGTTCTGGTGACTTTACCCAGACTGCTGTCTTTCGAACTTACGGGACCTGGTGGGACCGTTGCCCGAGCGCTCGGCTGCCTTTCAAGAGGACACCATCCACCTTCTGTAGCCAAGACTATGTGGAACTTGCTTTTGAAGAACCAGTTTATCCCACTGCAGTGCACATTCTGGAAACATACCATCCTGGAGCTGTAGTCAGGATTTTGGCATGCTCTGCAAATCCTTACTCACAAAATCCACCAGCTGAAGTAAGGTAATTTTTTTCTTCTTTATGCTTTCCTGTAAGATGTTAAATGCTACAAATAGGGCTGCTTAGTGAACTTCCTAATACTTATCAGTTTTGTATCTGACTGGCTAAAATTTTCTTTTATTTCCTCATGCTTTTAAAACTGTGGTGACTTGTTTTGATAGCAACTTCAGAGATGTAGACATCTTTTAGGAATTAATGCATCTCCTAACATCAACTTTAATTTGTGTAATGATAGTTTTGGTGCTGGAATTTTTATGGGCAATAATTACTATGTCTGTATAAAACACTATTGAAATGGTAGGTCTGAGCTCTTCCTTCAGTAGGAAGAGAAAATTGTGTAGAAGAGGTTAAGGATTCATGGCTGCTGTATCATCCTGCTTCAAGTAGCCATGGACTCTTTCTTCTCTGCATGCTTTAGGTTGCATGTATAGTACAATTAGGCACTGTAACTATTCTTATGGAAATAAAGCTGAAACCAGAAGCACAGAACAGTCAGACAAAAGGTGATACCATTTGTCTCATCTTTTTTGGTCTGGTCAAAGGGTGGTGAGCTGCACTTGTTTTTACACTCACTTCATCTAAAAGAAGCAGATTTGATCCTGTTGGTTTTCCTTATATTAGGAAGTCTTGATGAAATTCCAGTTGCAGGATCAGGAGTGTGGTAACATGGGGAATGGTGAGATAGTAAAGAAAAACACTGTGTGTGCAGTGAAAAGCTCTTAGTGAGGAAGTGAGGAAATAGGAATGGAAGGAGGAAGTGAACAGGTCAAAGCACGTAGTGCAGAAAAACATTGGGAAAAGCCATCAGTATATGCAATTGAAGTATTCCATATCAAAAAGAGATTAAATGATACCAAAGATATAAAGGAAGGGAGGGCTGATTGAAGAAATACTTAACAAAATGTGTCCTGTAAAGGTTAGTATGCCAACAAATACTATATTGCTATGAAATACACACTTGGGTGGTATAAGCAGTGCTAGGATGTTGGGTGATTTTTTACTGACTTACCTGTAACAGATGCCACTAAAAAGTATATTTTTAGGTCTATGTTACTATCCCTTGCTTTTTAATACTGGGCCATTGATGTTAATTCAAAAACCCTTGGAAAATCAGGTGTCATGGTTTATATTCATAATTCCCAGTTAATATATTTTGTATGCTTCTGTCATCTGCTGTGGTTAAGTGCAGTTGCTTGTTTTACAGATCTAAGGAGAATATGTTGCATAGCTCTAAAGTTAACATCTGAATTCAAGGAACAGTGATAGATCAAAGTAATAATAACAAGCCACCTAACTTTAGAAGTATGAGTGCTTTTAGCACTGTAATTCAGAACTTACTTACAGAATGGTGTGTGGTGAAGGCAGCTTTAAGACTTTCAAATTCAGAACCTAATGCGCAATGACTTCTGGGCAATTACTCTGTGAGCTTCCATTTTACTTTTTTACTTTGTGATGTAGATTTTATTTCCTTATGGTGGAGCACAGATTGGAGGAAAGCTCAAAAATAGTTAACTGAAGCACCTGTTTAATTAGGTAGACAAAAGAGAAATTGAAAATTGTACAGAGAGCTAAAGGGAGATGGAAGTGAAAATACAAATATAAAACTTGGAGGTTTGTGCTTTATGACTTCTCTTGAGGTGTGGTCAGAGTGAGAGCTCAGATGCCCTTCTTCATATTAAAAGGTGAAGTTTCTGTCGGATCTTACTTTTTAATTTGTAGGCAAGAATGCCCCCTGTCCTGCCTGCATAGGTTAATATTTCTGATTGGAAAAAGCTTGTCTCAGGCATCCTTGGAAGGAGTTGTCTGTGCTGCCTCTTCAATAATTGTTAGTCTTGATGCTAGGGAAGTGTTAGAGAGACCTTTTCTTTTCTTTGCTTACTTTTGCTCTGCAGGACTTGTGTGTTTGGAGCTGCACATTTGGTTTGTCTCTTTTCTTCTAAAGGAGGCAAATGTCTTATGCATGGTGTCTTGAAGGGAAGATAAAGGAACCCTTTCTCCACATGAGGGATACAGTATTTTTTTCCTCTGTTCATTTGCCCACCTTTATGAGAGGAATCTGAAGAGTGCAAGAGTGCAGTCTCTTTTCTGCTTCTGTTCTTGGTCTCTTGTTTTTACTTTCAAAAATTCTCTCAGATACCAGAATTCTTTTTTTTTGAAAATGGAATGCTGCTGTAATCTCAGGTGATTCCTTGTTTAACTGATGTTTTGGTCTTGAAGTGCTGTTTCTTCTGTTAAAAAAGGCCGTGACCTACTTACTCAAAAGGCACTTAGAACCTTGTTTTCCTCTTCTGACTATTTTGATACTTGGTTTATTACCAATGAAACCTTTCAGTGCTGCTTTATTTTATCAGCTGATGCTGTATGTGTTTCTTAACACCAGTATAGAAAGGGCAGGTCATTAGGAAAGTTCTTTTTCACCAGCTCCTTTTGATATACAGAGAAGGCCAAACTGTTGGTGAAGTCAAAACTGCTGAGAGGAAAAAATCTATTCAGACTTGCTTAAATGTTATGTTTAGTGGATTATACTGTTCCAACTAGGTAATATTTTTTTATTTTTGGTTAGTTTTTAAAACATCAGCTCATTCAAAACTTAGCTGTGTATAAAAACTTCTAGGCTACAAGTCTCTTTATGAGGAGCTAGTGTATCACAGTTCTTGCTCAAGGGAATTTTACATATTTTTGTTAAAAAATGGCAAACACCCACATCCTTGGTCAATGTATTACTCACTTTATGCTTCAGTTGCATGAAAGATCAGCTCTTGCAGGTGTTCAGAAAATGGTCTTTGGTCATGTTCCTTTGTTGCTGGTGCACTGAGTACTGCTGTCACAGCTTTGTATGATGCTGTCTCAGGTGAGCTTTATTCAGTGTCTTTAGAGGCTGGGTCAGATCTTCATGGAATGGGAATAAGCATTTACCTCTCAGAGGGTTTGTAATTTTTTCTAAGTAATCCTCATGATTAGAACCTGACAGTTAGTTTGAATTTTTTTTTCATTATACTTTAACCAGCATCCAGCAGCTGGAGGATTCTCTGTCATCTCATATCTTTTCCTGCTTTAAACACAAAAGGCATTACATCACTTTTCTGTATGTGAAACAATTTTTTAAAATCATAAATGTCAGAGAAACTGCTGTTCTAACACATGGAAACCTTTTGTGCTTTTCATTTGTGCCTCTCATACCTTGACTGGTGAGAAGTGTAGGTAATTCCTTAAACTATACTAACATTCCATGTACAGATTTGTTACATGAATTACCCAAGTGCAGAAAACCCAAGAAAAAATTAATAGCCTGAGATTAGGGAAATGTAACATAAAGTCTCAATTTTTATGTGGTGAAGAAATCAATCTCTATTTTTGATTGTGTTGTGTTATGATTATTTTACTAGTGTTGCCCTGGGACTTTGTACACATTAGTAGAAGAACACACTCTGTGTTTGTAGGGTTTGGTGACAATGCTGAGTTGTCACCAAGCTTCAGCCAGTGGAGGAGGCAGAGCTCTACACACGTGTGGTGGGGATAAATGCAGCATGAGCTGAACCCAACCAAGAGAGTTTTCTTAGTTTTTCATAGTATATTAGATTGATGGGTAAGTCATAGCTAGCCTCTGTGATGAGAAAAATGGTTTTTTTTTCCTGGTTTTTCCCTCCTTTTTTACCCAGAAGGCTTTCTCTTGATGATTCCCTAGTGGCTTCTTCAGTGTTAGCCCTTTTGATACATTTTGATATTCTTAATAGTTGTTGTTAGTCTTTGTTTAAATGGGAAAGTAAAAAATAATTGTTTCAGAACATTTTCAACTTTTTCTTTTTATAAAAATAACTTAGGTTTTAAAGTTTGTAATATGAAACAAAAACATGATCCCTATTCTCCTGCTGTGGTCTTTTAAAATTTGATTTGACTGTTGTTTTTATGTCATATATGTTATACTGATACTGTATATTCACGTGCTTTTATAAATCTCAAAATCAGAGATTCCTAACAAGTCTAGAATCTGTGGCTGTACTTGGGGTGATATTTCATAGCATGTGTCCTTCCTGCTATGCAGTGATTGCTTCTTCAATAATTAGAGATTATCTTGTGATTAATTTTTTCTTGTTTGCTACAGATAAGGTGTGACACTTACTAGGTTTTTTCCTCATGGATGAGCTACCATGATCATTTGTCTGGGAGCACTTCCATTCTGTCTTGTGTATTCCTGTGGTTTATTTCTATTTAATTTGTGTAATTTCATGTAATTTAGAATTTTGCTAGAAAATTGAGCATGGCTTAGTATTTCCAAGTTCAACTGTGTTTGCTGTATGCAAAGTTTCTTTCTGTTTCTGAAAGTCTTAAAGCCTGTAGAGGCAGAAGCTGCTACAAACCAGAGAAGCAGGCTAATGAAGACAGACAAAATAAAAGGCTCCCTCTCCTTCCAATGGGAAATTTATTGTATTTAAGCAGCCTGGACAGGGATCAAAATGTTTTATGGAACCTCTCTCTCCCCCTGCTCCCCCTTCCCCTTAAAAAAGGGGAGTGCAATCAGAAAGGCAGTGTACTGAATGTAAAATATCATGAGTTCTTACTTGTAGAGAGTGGCATTCAGATGGTTCTTTCACTTTACCTTTTATTCCCTGAGAATCTCAGATGAAAACACCCAAAACACTGCTGATACCATCAACACATTTGAGTGTGATAAGGAACCTTCAGGCCTGTATCTCACCTATGTGTAACACACAAGTTCTAGACATTTGCATCCTTACTTAAAACGTGTTTTGACATCTTCAGGCAAACAGCTTTTTCCTGTTTCGATGCCTGTCATAGAAAAATGAATTCTGGGTTTGTGGAATACAGTCATTTTTGAGAAGCTCCTAAAAAGCTCATGTAGACAGAGCAGTTACTTGAAATACCTTTTGCTGTTTTAAATGTCCTGAGCATTCTTGGAGTCTTGTCTGCTGTCTCTGGTATTTCAGAGTTGAACTTTAGGTAGAAATGAAAATTTGCTTCATATTTTCTCATAATGAGTAGATTGCTTTGAACTCTGCTTATCAGCTTAATCTGAATGATTCTTAAATTGTGCTTATGATCTTCCCAGTTTTCCCTGCCTTTTGTGTTCATGAGCTCACAGCTGAGGTCAGGGGTACACTTTTCCAGGTTGGTTTGAACTAGTGTGCTGAAGCATCCCTGGCATGTTTGCAGGCAGGAGATGTTTTCTCCTAGGTAATCTACAGATTTCTGCTGTGCAGTAATCAGCTAAGAGTAGCATGTGATTATAATTGTTGCACAAGTTGCATTTTCATCAAAGGTGTGGTTATATTCTCTGAAATGCCTTATGAGCTCCTTGTTGGTCTATCTGGAACTCTCACTTCTATTGGCTTTTAACTCAGCTATTAGTTTCTTGAGGCAAGGCATTTATTGGATTGCTTGTAGTGCTTTTTTTTACTTTCTGCACCTATCTCGATTTGACAATACAAGAAACCTCAGCAATTGCAAGCAAAGTTTAATCTTGTATTGCTGGAGAGAAATCTGATTACTTTTCCTAGAAGCCCCTTTTTCAAAGACTCTCTCTTATTACATATATTTCTTCAGAAGTAACCAGGTCTGCTCAGGCATCATCTTAACCATTAAAAACCTTTCCAACAACATTAGGTCAACAAAAAATTAGGCAAGCTTTAAATATGTGCTGTCATTTGACACAGACCTTCCAGGTATGATTCTCAACCTACAAATCACCAGACTGTATTTTTTTTCATGGTAAAGGAAGAAGGATGGATTTTTTTTTTTTTTTTTTTTTTTTTTTTTTTTTTTTTTTTTTTTTTAACCACCTAGGTGTATGGAGTCTCTAGTATCAGAGAAAATTGAGTTCCTGTCTGTCTTCATGGGACAGAGAGAAATTTAATGGGGAAACTGAGTCTGTGACTGAATGGCTGAATTGAGAAACTCACTTAATGTCCTCCTTTTCTTCGATCACTAGAGAAAGTAATACAGATGTTGCTGACTTTTATTCAGGCTTTGCCTGGCACTCCTTGCTGGAAAGACTGAGGCTTTCTAGCACCTTGTTGATGAAACCTTCTTATCAAAGCATTCGCAGTGTGACATCTTTGATCAGCTGTTACTATGTATCTACAAGACTGGAGGACAAACAATGTACTACCTGAATTCATTTGATTCTACTTGATTTTTTGAGAGCTTATTAATTAACCCAGGGTGTGGGGCAGGCAGAAATCCTTGGCTTCTTTAAAGGTATTATTTGGGTTCAGTTTCTCTTTGTTTTGGGTTAAATAGCTTATTGAACATTGTAAGCTTGAAACAGATGCAGGCAACCTTCTTAGGGAAACTGATTTTGATATATATCCTCAAACCATGACTGACTGTAAAAATGCCTTTCTTATGAAAGATTTTTAGGTGGATTACCATAGCAAAAATGTTCCAGAACAGAAGAATGAAATTCTTTCTGAAGCCTCTTGGAAATTTAGACTTTTTTGATCCTGATGTGAATTTTTCACTCCCATTCTGATTACCTGCAGCCTCTTTAAGTGTCACAGTGGTGATCCTAGAGGAAGAGATCACTTCCACTTGTATTAATAGGTTAAGAGCCTGGGAAGGATTTACCATGCCTACACATGGGAAGGATTTACCAGCAATTACTCAGAGCAACTGCTATTACCTGCTTGTTTGTGGTGCCACCAAGGCAGAGAATATCATCAAATCAACCTGATAGACTTGAGTTTTTCCAGATAAACCAAGAGCTAACTTCTTTGACATTAGATTGGTGGGCTGATGATGAAAAGTAAACAGTATGACAAGGACTGTGGGAAACTGTCACTCGTTTGGCTGTTCATCAGCATTTGGTATGCAGTGTGGAGCTTCATAAGATTGTGAAATCATGCTACGTGTCTTCCATTTTCTCTAGTTTATTACAAAGATTGGAAATTGGCTACTGCTAGTGCTGGTTATTGCACTGCAATTTGATGAGCCCAGGTCTCCAGATACATTTTTTTTTTTTTTTTGAGAGCTCTACTGCTGCTAGATAATCCTCTCTCCAGGGTCCAAAAGGAGAAGTCAATAACAGACACATTCTGCTAAAAGTTGATGGTCCAATGTGTGTTAGATGAGTGAAAAAATAGCCTTTGAGTTTCCCTAAGGGTACTTTGAGTGGGTACATGGAAGTGTCTAAGCAAAATGTCAGATGGTGATCTGGATGTGTTCAAGGAAGGTCATGTGGCTTGCCAGCACTAAGTATTTGCTTAGAGAATCGACCTATGTGAGAGGATGTGACAGTGGGACTACAGCTGTTACTTTGCCATGAGTTGACATTCATTTGTAAATTAATGAAATCTTTTCTTAATACTGTCTCTCTTATGAAAACTGTTAATTTTAGGGTAGAGCTGTCCACTCTCCTATGTTAGTACTCTGATGTGCCATATGCTCACTACTCTTCTATGTTTTTAGTTCATGATGTTTTTGGGGTTTTTTTCCCTTGGGACATAAGAGTTCTGCAAGTCTCCTATTTCTACTATAAGAAACTTGGAGAGCAGCATGATGTAGGATAGGAAAATTTATCTGTGCGTACCTGAAAATGTTCATTGTGAAATGGAAGTTATGGCCAATATTGATTAATTTTCTTGATTTTCCTACTAGCAAATATCAAATTTCTAAACCTTACTTACGCTGTGTGCAGTGTTTTAATGAAAATCCCTACATTTCTTTTGCTTTCTGTTGTGATGGAAAAAGTTAAAGCATTTGTTTCTGTTGTGAGTTCAAAGTAGTGGTGTCTGGTAGGGAAGGCCAAGATGCTGAGGTGTTGGGGAGCAGATAGAGTGCTTCTGAAATTCATGTGGCAGGACAGGAAGTCTGAGAGAAATCCTTGGAGCTGGGACTAGGCTGATCAGAAATAGATGGTGTACATGTGGAAGTGTCTGGATTAGTATCGAGGTAAGCACGTTGTCAAAGGGAGTAGCAGTAGTAACTGCTCGAGGCTTTCTTCTTCAGGAATTAACTAGACTTGAGGGAGGAAAAGCATGGAAAAAAGGGGAAAAGTGGATGAAGGATCTCCAGTCACTAAGTGAGGACCTATGCAGCTATAAAAGAGTATGTTTCTGTTTTCAGGCCTTTAGGCAAGTTTGGGAGTGCTGGAGATCGAAGGAATGTAAGACTTGATTCCTCCAGATTACTCAGTTGGCAGCAGGTTTCCCTGTCACTTAGTGGAGGAGATCTGGGGTCTATGTGTGAAAGTAAAGATGTTCTGTACATGCCTTGAACTTCTGTCTGTCACTGAACCAAAGAGGAGAAAGGCTTTTCAGTTCAGCAGTTTGGAAATTCTGGCATCTTTTGCAAAGGACCCTTTCAAAAATGACTTAAAGTTTCTACTTGCTTTGCTAATTTGTCACTGAATTACTTGTAAAAGGAACATTTTGCTTGCCTAGGCAGATAAACAAAGTAAAATTTCAATTTTTTTAATAATTTGTAATACTGTAATTTAGGCAGGCTTGATATTAAAGAGTCTGAGTGATGTTTTGTTTTTTTTTTTTCTTTTGTTTTGTAAGAAATAAGAGGTCAAATGACTCTTTGGGTTACATGGCAAGACTGTTCCTTTAGTGCTTACACTAACATGCCATCATTGTGGAGACATCAGCAATCCATTTGTTTCAATTACCTTATCTGTGAGATGTTAGAAAAACCTGGGCACAGATAACACTAACACAAGTGACTATGAGTCTACAGCTTTGTTATTCAGTGGAGAAAATATGCTAAGGTCTTGAATTAGTGTGTCTTGTTAAATTCATCCATAGGATATTTATCAAATCTAGGGAAAGCATAAGTATCATAAATCATCTTTTCAGCCTTTTTTATTACTTGTTAAATACTTCTGACAGATGATGTTGCCCTCTTACTGTGCTCAGGAATTGCTTTAGAAAATTTGTTTTTAATTCCTGTACTGTATGTATGTCTTTTTTTTTTTTTTCCACAGATGGGAAATACTTTGGTCTGAGGCACCTACGAAGGTTAACGGTGCTCAGGCTCGGCAGTTCACACCTTGTATCAAACAGATAAACTTCCCCACAAACTTAATCCGACTGGAAGTGAACAGCTCTCTTCTGGACTATTACACTGAATTGGATGCAGTGGTACTACATGGTGTGAAAGAGAGACCTGTGCTTTCACTTAAGACTTCAATGATTGATATGAATGATATAGATGAAGATGAGGATGAAGAAAAATTTGCCTGTGGAATGGACACCCTTAATAAACAGTTCAGCATTGTTACCCTCAGGGAATGGCCAACTAATGGATATTTTGATAAACTGCCTTATGAGGTAAGAAAAGCACGTTTACACTCTCTCATTGTCGTGATCATTAAGGGTGCAAAGGTGCTTTACAGAGTATTGGTCAGGATTGTTGTTTTTTTCCCAGTTAGTTCTTGCATTCCTTGTGAATCCCCTGCATTTACTGTATATGTATGCCTGAATTCTGTAAGTCTGTCTGCTTCCATGGGTGGATGTTAGGTATTTGCATAGTTACTGCACTCTTAATTCTCAAGAATCTGTGCATTCACACACAGTTTTTACACCAGTTATTCTAGCCTTGAATTTTCAGCTCTTGAACTTAGAGGCTTTTAGCAGTTTTCTGCTAAATTTTTAGTCCTCGTGCTTGACAAAGAAAATATACAGAAGAGATATGAAAAGATTCAGTAAACATCTGGAAGTGGAAAGAGTTTGCAATAGGTTAAAAGTTTGTTTTCCTGTTTTTTCTCTTAGAAAACTTACAGAGCTTTGTTCTTGAAAATGCCATAATATTTTTATATTATTATTAAGTGAACTTTTTCCGTCTAGCTAAGTTTTGAATTGCGGTGCAGGTAAAATATCTTATAGCTGGACTTCAGCACACTCTCTTCTTTTTTACACTTGCTACTTTTTATTCTATCATTAACACAGAAAACAGTTGTGAGTAAACTCCTTCCAGATCCCCTGGCACCACGATGGTTGCAAGTGTGCTCAGAGTCTGTAGAAGAGTATTTTCTTTCCTCTAATTTCCAGTATAATGAAATTGTGGAGTGTGATTGCTGAATACCATGTGCAGGTCAGGCAGTTCTCGGTGGGGTACAGCTCTTTATGAAGGCTGGTACTCTGACTGGAGTAAGAATTGAGAGATGAAACAGTTATCTTCACCTCTCCTAAGAGAAACTGTTGGCACATCGTGGAAAGGAGCCTTTACTTGCTGGTCAGTCCTTTGGATTTGGGCAGACACAAGATTATTCCTGCTCTTCAGTGTGCTGCAGTCTGGCAGAGGCAGCAAGTGTTCATTCAGTGTGGGAACTCAGCAAATGCTCGGAGTGCTTGTGGCTTGATCCAGGCTCGCTTTTGAAAGGGAAGGTGAGCTGTGCTGCCATGGATTGGAGGGTGCTTGCAGAAATGCCTCATCTAATCAAAGAGGATTTCGGTCTTACCACATCTTTTGACTCTAAGTACCCCAGTTTGACACATGGAGGCTGTGGTTGGGTGACCATGTGCCCTAGTAGCCTGCAGAAGTTTGCTTGTAAAGAGGAAAGAGAAAGGAAGAGAAAGTAACAACTCTTGTGCTTATAAAGAGGAGAGAGAAGGGAAGAGAATGTAACAACTTTTCCTGTCTTCTCTTGATACGTCTCTTGAAACCAAACCTCTTGAGTTTGATTTGAGGTTCTTTTTGTTGTTGATGCAATGGAATAATAGATAAGGAAACTAACTTTATCATGAGTTAGCTTTAGTGGTGTTAGTTTGTTTGGTTTTTTCCCCCAGAGTACACATGATGTTTATTTTACTGTTGATGTTTGCAGGCAGTACTGAAGTAAAGAAAGTACTTCGCATAACTGTTTGAAAGTTGAAAACATGTTGGTTTTAGTAATTCAAGGAAATTAATTGTAGATAAAACTTCATTTAAATGTAGGAATTTTTCTTGTTTGAAAAGGCTAGATAAATAGATTTGTAATGTACTAGAATATCAGAGAGATTGATTAATCTCTTTTCTGTTCCACATGATCATAGAATCATGAAGGTTGCAAAAGATCTCCAAGCTCATTGAATCAGACCATAAATGGTTGGTAACACATATTAAAATTTTAATTTAGGAAGTATTTGTGTAGTCTTGTTACTCCTATGAGCTTCTGTCTCCATGTACTTTATTGTGTTTTTCTGCTCTCCTTTTTGTCTACCAGCTTTCTTTTTTATCCATTTTTTAATATGTTTGGTTTCATGAATAAATTTATATGGTCTGTCAATACCAAGAACATTTTTTTTTTTTCTGCTTCGGTTTAAAGAAACTGAAAATATGGGTGGAATATTCGTCAGAAAACTATAAAAGACTATTTCTGTACTGGTTTTGTGATAGCAGAAATCTCAGTTTCCTACTTTCTAGTCCAGCTGGAAGGGATGGGCATCAGAACAACAAAAATGTTGTACTTGGTGGTGTAACAGTTTTTTATCACATTGGATATGGAAGCAGTACTCTGCATGCTGTATTTAAGACTGACAAATATTAGCTTTTTAGGGGAAGTGTTCAAACTGTGGGTGAAGTAAGGCAATTGCTGACTCCTTCCGGTTTTGATTGATGCATTACATGAAAAATTGTACCTTTTCTGTAGGTGTATATTGATTGTCAATGTGTAACTGTCCTAAGTTTTCATAAACATGTCTGTTCCTTATTTGAGCTGTTTGAAGCTTTTTCGTACTATCCTATGTAATTTATGTAATTCATAAAATATACAAGCTGAGTGGGTTTTGCTAAGTAGGCAGCAGTTCCTCCAGCCTTTTTTTTTTTTTTTTCTTTTTGCCTTTGCTGAATTTCTGAAACTTCCATAGACTATCCTTTCTTACGATATGTTGTTCCTCAAAATGGCATTAGGAACGGTTTGCTGCATTGTGAACTCCAAAGACATTTTAGGACTGCTCTTGTCTAAAAAAGAGAAAAATGCTCAACTTGCCAGGGCACAGTCTTCTGTAGAAGAAACTGTAGATTTTTGGATGATCTTAGTGAGAGAATTTTCCTTCCCTAACCTTGGATGGTGTTAACCAGCACTTATTAGCTGTGAAATACTTGTACTATCTATGATCTCTTCTACAGAACTACCTTAAAATTGAGGAAGGATTTTAGAGGAGAGACTTCATGTCCTTGTCTTCCTTCCCAGTTCATTGACCAGCTTGTGCTGCTTGTAAAGTGGAAGGAGTAAGGCCTTAGTCTTAGTTGGCTTTGCAGGAATACTTGAAGACTGAAAGGCCTGACCAAATTCAAAGCTTTTGGGAAATCTGAGGAATACCTGCCACAGCATCCATGTTGTGCAGTTTGAGACTCACCAAGATGTGCTGGCTACTAAAAACCCAGCTTATTTTTCTCCAGAGAGGAGAATCAGAAGACTCTGCATGCCCCAGTCCAAAATAGGATTTTTGTAAAAATTTTGGTATAGAAAGATATAAATGACATCTTTGTCATTCCTTGAAGCTGATTTTTCCAAAAGCTGCCTACAAGCTTTATGAGCTGTTCATGTCTGCTGGTGTTCATGTGTACTATGTAATGTGTGTGCATTTGCTGGTGCAAGTTGTACTGTTGTAGAACCACAGATGTGTGTTTTCTTAAACTATACTGAGAAATGCCAAAAGCCCTAGAATACCGCCTTCTTCTTGCCTTCTCTCTTTGCCTCTTTGTGCACATATCCTTTGTCCTTTACTTGAGCACGTTTTAATATCAGTTCTAATTAAATAGTCTAAGCTGTAGCAGCCCTAGCTGCAAGAACCAAAAAATTGCAAGTTGTTCATTTGTCTGTTTCTGAATTAGTGGTTTGCGTAGGCCAGTGTATTTTTTATTGGAAAACCATTTCATCTTCATGTGGAAGAACCAAAAAAGGAAATTTGTAGAAAGTATGAGTATTGTAGCTTTGACCAGCATCGAGACATTCCCTTCTGACAAAACCAAGTTGTGTGTTACTGTGCTCTAGCCACAGAAAGTATTTTATAAGTATAAATGGTTGTTGCTTGCTGTTTTTCAACAAAAAAGCTTAAAAAGCCAGAGAAACTTCTGGTTCAGTAAGTATTATTAGAAACTACACCATTGGTAAAGTTTTGCCCCTTGTACTGAGGAGTGGAAATTCTGTCTGGGCTTATAGGCAAACTTTGTAGTGGGTGAGAAGCTTTTTTTTTTTTTAATATGTTATGTTTTTTTATTTGGTAGTTCAAAAATATGCCTAGTTTAAAGCTGGCATGTGCCATGTTTGACCTGGAAATGGCAGAGGAAGTACTCTTGTACTCTTAGTCCATTGAGTGTTGTATAAATTATATTTTGTTTTCTTTCTAATTTTTTTCCAATAAACTTTGTTTTTACTGATTGGTTTATAAGAAAGTGTGAAATAATAATGATTGTCATAATTTTTCATAAAATCACAGTAAAAACTGTTGTTTGTGAGAAACTACATTATGAAATTAGCTTTCAAAGCAGATTCTCAGTTCTGTAGCATTCTGGGAATCACCACGAACACAGCGTAGCACAGTACAGCCCATCATGTCATGTACTCATTATGATATCAAATTGTACTTTATGCTAGGGTACACAGACACAAAAAGTGTGTTCCTGACAGACACCAGACTCCAGGCTAATGGTGATTAATGGTTATTAGCCTGTATGTTTTGAACCTGTTCTTTTTGTTTAATCAAAAGCCAGGAAAAAGCACTTTATAACATAGGAGTATAATATCATAGGAGTGACATTTCATTGTATGTTTTCATTCTAAATATTATGAAGTAGAACAATTTCAGTAAAAAATAAAGACAATTTTTTTTGATTGAGACATGGGCAATTTCATCTCAGGTGTGGAAAGACATCCACACATGGAAAGTATTTTACAAAATACTCATTGAAGTCATCAGTTAGTGTAAATGGACATTCTTCAGTCATTTATAGTTTCATTCACCATTCTCTATTGCTCAGAAGTTACAAAATAACTTTTTTCTCATTGAATGAAATTTGTACTACTTTGCTTTTATCAGACATTATGTCACATTAATTGTAGACATAAATTCTGCTAACTGTGCAGCCTCTGCTGAGCTTTCAGCTCTAGAAAACTTAGTAAGTAACCATGGGAGAAAAATCTGAGGGGAAAGGCATTAATAAAATAGATATTTAGCTGACTTACATAGTGCGGATTAGCTGAAAGTTTGCAAAAAATCAAGATATTAACTTGGGATTACGTCTTTGTTAGCTCCTAGTTATTTTGGATATTTTAGGTTTCAAAATGTCAACAGGTTCCTAAATGCCAGTTGGGCGCAAACTTTGCTGTTTATAATATAACTGCAGTTCCTATATGTGCATATATATTTTTTTATATATGCACATATATATATGTGTCTGACTGTGTATGTATGCTGTTACACTGAAATGTCTGTGCTGGTCCTCTGCATCAGTCTGAGTTCCAGACACCTGCAGAGACAAAAGTCTGGGCTGTTTTTTGGGGAACAGACAAGCAAGGAGAAGAGAAGATGAAGGGCTTGAAACCAAGTATTAAAGAAACTGGAGTATATCAAACACTGTATTTTTGCTATGGAGTTAAACTAAAATGTTTTAAGATTCGTAGATCTTGTTGGAAATTTCAATACTAAATCTGGAGCTGAGTAGGAAGTAACATTTTCCATTTTGCAGGAAGTTGAATTGTTTTGTTGTTCCAAAAATGAAGGGGGGAGGAGGGGAGGTGGAAAGTAGCTGCATAATAAAGTGATGCATTGGAAGTACAATCTGTTTGGATCTCACAAAAAGCTCCATTTTCATTTTACGTCATGGATTTTATTCTGATTTTTGGCGGATTTGTCTTATGAATCCTTCTAAGACATTAAAATGAAACATGTTGGTATTTTGAAAGGACCACAGGATTCTCTTCCGTTCGAGTTGATTTGTGAGTTGTAGTTTTTTTAATTTACACTGATTCATTTCAGTGATTTACTGCTTCCCACTCTGCTTGAAAACAGTCAATTTAAGTTATATAACTTGAGTGCAGGTACTTACATCTGCTAGAGACACCTCTGGTAAAGTAAACATTAATTTTTAGATTTCATTTTTCAAGTGCATTTTCTCTCGGTTCCTAAGCTAAAAGAGATTTCTGGATTTTGTTGGGTGTTTTTATTTCCTAAACAGAGTATTTATGTCTGTGTGTGTGTTGATCATTCCTTGGAAGGGTAAACAGAGTGTGATGGGAGAGGAGGGATATTTCTTAGTTTCTGAGTGTGACATAAAAAACTGTTACAGTGATGCTAGTCAGAAAGAATGGTGATTATTCTGAAGCTGAGATGATTCAACTGATACAGTTAAAAAGGGGTTTTGCCTTTCAGATTTGACTCTGGTGTAGAACAAAAATGCTCTCAAAGTATTACAGCAAGGAAGAGATTGTAAAAGGAGATCTCTTTATGTTGAATTTTTTTACTCGGTTGCATAGTCCAGAGGAGAGGATATAAGATAGAACACAATACACTGATTTTTAAAGCAGGGAGAAGAGGAATAAATATGAAATTGATTTAGGGTGTGGGGAAACTGGGACATGGTATTGTTTTTCCATGTACTTTGCAAATATCTCCCATCTTAAAAACCAAATACAGAGAAGGAGGATGCCAGTTCTGTGTTCTGTTCAATGAAAGAGCAGACTTAGTGAAAGGAAATATATAAACATAGTGTTTACATATATATCACTGTTTAAATTAGCATGGGTAAAGAAACTTTTGATTTGAAAGCTTCCTGTCACTTTCATATGCTGATCTTCTTTTTCTTTTCTTGTTTAGCACGTTGTCAAACTGAGAAGCCAGCGCAGTTCTATTTAATAGTTAATCAATTTATTTAAGAAGTTACTTTTAAGTAAAAGTTTTACTTTTCTTGACATTAGAACGCATTTTCTTATTCCTTTGCAGTTTTCCCTTAATGTTTTACGTGCTATATGACCATCTGTGACTTTTTTCCTGTTTTTAATGTAGCTCATCCAGTTGATTTTGAGTCACCTTACAGTACCAGACCTGTGTAGACTAGCACAAACTTGTAAGCTACTGTATCAACATTGCTGTGACCCTCTACAGTACATTCATCTCAGTTTACAACCGTACTGGGCAAGGATTAATGACACATCCCTGGAGTACCTACAGTCTCGCTGCACGCTCATCCAGTGGCTGAATTTATCTTGGACTGGAAACAGGGGAGCCATCTCTGTTTCTGGATTTAGCAGGTCAGTGTTAAATGTACAGAAATGTTTGCAAAGCTGCTGCACGGTAGTTTCACTAAGTATTTGAAACTTTATTAAAAGGCAAGAAATATCTTGGATTTTCTATAAAGGGTGTGATTGTTATGATGTAGAAAAAAGGAACAGCTAAAACAGTAGGAGTTACTAAATATAGCAGCAGAAGTCCATAGCAGTCTGTAGAGTCTGCATGTTCCAAGCTGCTTGTGACTGAAAGGCTTCTTCCAGGGGGAGCAGTGTTTTGCTTTCTTCTGGGCTTCTAAAACACTGTGCTAGAACTGAGCTATCAAAAATCCATCTTGCAAGGAAAATGTTTGTGGTTGTTCTTTGTACAGATGAGTCATCAGTAGGACTGTTTTAGAATGGCTGCAGTAATAAACTGATTGCATGCTCACATGATATGAGCCAAGTAATCACTGGAGTCCAATGTAAATGCAAATATTTTCATAAAAATGATTTAAAACATTAGCCCTGTTGGAAAACAGGGGGGTTGCATGTGCGTATTCCAATGAGCTGAAAATATGACTGTGGTGTAGGTCATTAAAATAGCAAATTTGCAGGGATTCTTCTCTGTATAACAGCCATGTTCTCTGCTTTCTTAAGATATAATTTCTTGCTTCTTTGCTCATTTGCATTAGTTAAACAGCTTCTATCAATGCATTTCATTTTAGCAAAAATTGTTGCTTCAACTAAGGGGTAATCAGCAATGGCAGTTGAAAGCAGAAATTGACTGATAAGAAACAGAAATGTTTAATATATTTGAAAAAGTTTTCTTAAGTCTCATTTGTTTTCTGAATAAAACGGTTAACTCAAGTATGCAGACATTTTCTTTCCTTTCATGCCTAAATTCCTTACCTGAGGAAGTAAAATATTTTGAAGAAATACTTTGTCAAGATGGGAATGTCTCTTCTGTTTTTCTAGACCCTCCAGTATAATGCAAGAATCCTGTGCCTTTTTTGTGCTTATTGGTAGGGGGAAAAAAAAAGCATTGGCTAGTTGTTGAATTGGGTACGAAAATTTCTCCTAAATTTGGATTTCATGTTAGATACTTTATGCAGAGGATGAATATGCAAGCTTTAATTGAGAATTCAATTTGAAAATCATGAAGTGCCTGCTTTCTGATGCTTAGCTATTAAGTCTGTCTTTTGAAAACTTAGCATATGTGAATCTTTGCGGCAACTCTTTTTCATTTCCATGATTTTTTTTTTTTTTTTTAGTATACAGCACTGCGAAAAATCTTTGTAGTCTTGGAAGAAATTATTGCCAGATTCAGAGACTTATAAACTTTACAGTTCTGGCATTTCTGACTTCTACTTAGTTGAAAATGACTTTATTATTACTAATTTTTTTCTTCAGTGCTGAATTACTAGTAACATGTATTAGTATACAGTGTTTTTAATTAATAAATATTCATTGTTTGTCTATTAATAATCTGAGTGAACATTTTCCATTTCTATTTCTTATAAGGGATTATATTTATTTGTAACAAATGGGGAAAAATTTTGACATTGTTGCAATTCTGAAATTATCTTAGTTTTAGGAAAAAGTGTTTCTTAGAAGAGATGGGTGCAGTCTGGGAATGGGAGGTGCAGTTCAATCGTAAATTTTAAAAGCAGAGTTATAAGCTAAATAATTTGCATGTCTAAACTGTTCTTATCATTTTCCCTTCGGAAACAAAAATTCTCCACTGTAACTAGGTCTGGTTTTAAATCTTTTTCTATTACAGAAATAATTTTGCAACCATTTCTTCTGTAAAAGTCTTTTCTAGTAAAATCTCCAACACAAGTTTTTCTTTCGACAGTCTTCATCAGCATGTTTGTCAAATTTGCTGCAGGAGAGGAAATTTCCTCCAGGAGAGGAAAATTTGCTGCTCATTTGCTATGAACGTATCTACTAAGAGAGGAGACTCATTAGAACAAGACTTGCTTTTCACCATTTTTCCTTTTGTCCAAAACCAGGACACGTATATTTTTGCCCTTTTCTCAGCATTTGGAGTTACAGTTGGCAGTGTTGAATTCAAAACTAGTGGAGTTGGATTAATTCTTACAGTTGTACAGTTTAAGTTAGGATTTCTGCAAGTCAGGATATGTTTAAATGCTAGTCTTGCTTAAATCTTATTTTGGAAAATCTCTTTCAAAAATGTTTTTATCTGTTGTTTCTTATGACAGTCTTAAAAGTTGTAGCTTGTATAAATTTGTCATCTTAAAATGTACATATATGCATGAAATGATTGAAAATACTAAGGAATGATTGGAAATACGTATTTTCTTCAAAAATGTACTAGAGTGAAAAGAAGTTAAAAGTAATTTTAGGAAATGTGACTGGAGCAAATACTGTATTATCATGAGAAGACAGAATGCTTCAGGCATATGAACATCCTGAGGCAAAGCTGAAGGTATTTTAACTTATTGATAACATCTATTCCTTAGGGCTAAAAATTACTATCATAAATTTTTCATTTCAGCATATAATATAAATTAACTAAACTTTATATTAGATTGAACTAAAAGTGTACAAAAAAAGTGAAAGGAGCATCTGAGCAGTCTTACAGTCTGAAATGCAAAATGACAGGGAATAAGCAAAGAATTCATGGCAAGCATTACATAAGCAGCTCTGCATTTCTCTTGGCTTTGGAGGCCTGGTGAATCTCTTCATGCCAGGGGGAAATATCAGTATGGGTGTGGAGGACCTGGATAGGAAGGGTGAGTGGAGTTGATAGGAGGAGTAGTAAATATTGAGATGCTGAATAAATGCTCTGAGGTTTAAACAGCTCATGGACAATGACAGTTTAAAAACGGAGTTCTGCATGCAGATTTCCTTGGATCACTGATAATGTCATTAACTTGTTTAAACTCGATCTTTAAATATCTGAGGAATTAGGATTTTTATTTACATCTGACATTTTACTCTGTGAGAATGAATTAATAGTGTTTTATTTTCAGGTTAGTGATGCAGTATTTGCATAGCAAGCACATCCTGGAATATTTCTTTAACAGTTTTGTTGTTGTTGACAATTGACAGCTTTCATTGCCTTTAGTAGAAGTGTGTTCTGAAAATATTTAATTTAGTGAGGCTTTGCTAGAAGTCAAACTAGGAGGAGGGTCAGACAAATTACTGAAATATACACCAAACAGTCATAGAAAAGGGAGTAATGTGTGACTTTACAGGGATTCTCAACTTAACAATCAGGCCTGTCTCTTGCTTTAATTTCCAGAGGTTTTTAGTAAAACTAGGGTTGACTGAGAGAAAGTTATAATGTTTGTTTTGCATGTTTTTCTTGATATAGTTTAATCTGTTTTGAGAAAAGCACATGATCAGGTACTTGATATTCTACTTACTTCCATGCCATGTTTTAGGATTTACTTACCAAAAAGGAAGTGTAATACATGCTAGAGTAGAAAATATCATTTTGCCAATTAGAATAGCTAGAGGAAGGGAAAGTGATTAATTTTAAAACCAAATTACCTTACAAAGTCTCGCTCTTAAGCATGAATTCTTGCATGCACCAAGAGAACCAAGATGTGTGTCCAAATCAATTTGTCTGGCATGCAGTCTCACCATCCTGTGCCGCTCCTGTCCTTCATCTCCTGATCTGTGTGCCCTGAAAAACTGCCTGAACAAGTGTTCAAGGATGTCAGTGACCTGCTAATCTGACTTCCACCAACACACTCCTCTGTTCCAGCCCTTGTGATGCCATTTGTTATTTTTCCTTCTCCTACACCTCTATGTACCCAGTTGTTCTCCACTCTTACCAGCCTCAACACTTTTGTTGCAATTACCTATGCTAAATGCTGCTGCTGTCGTGTAACATGGCAGTCTTGAAAGGAAAAGCATCACTGTGAATTTAAAAATATATGAACAGGTCTTTAAGAAGGATATTAAAATGGAATTCCACAAACCATTTTATTAAACACAAGGCTGTAATTGTAAGGCAGAAAGTCCTCTGTGAGTTTGTGCAAGCAGTCATATAGATAGAGCTAAGTAAGAAAGAGGGGATCTCAAGATCTTGGAAGTGAAATGAGGAAGAATAAAATCCAGGTGGATTTTGACATTTTGCTTGTCTGGTGGCAGGCTCTGGAAACAGGAGACCTGAGTAGCTGGAGGGAGCATGTAGTTGGCTTGAAGCAGACATAAATGGTTGTTTTTATGAAATAATGACTCTAGGAGGCTTATACCAAGGAAGGCCTGGCAAATGGGGCAATATTGTATCTGTCAAGTAACAGAGGTAACATCACTAACATGGATGCTAATGAAAGGTAACACCAAAAGGGAAAGTGCTAAAGAAAAAAATTCTGTCCGACCCTGTGTTGTTCACAAATGGAAATTGGTTCCCTTTTCCACCCTCTCTCTTGGATACCAAATTCAAATATATGTCAGTGAGTATAAAATCAGTAGTGAAGATTTTAATTGAAAAAAGATTTGGTAAAATCAGCATAATAGAAAACTGTTGTGTTAATTGCACTAAAGGAACATAAAACTATGTAGCTAATTGCATTTAGAGAGGATGAGTAGATGAAAGAGAGCCAGGACTATGTTCGCTACTTCTTACAGCGTTTCCAATAATTTTGAACTGGGGAGTATAGAGTAAGTGAGGATCATTAAGCTAAGAGTGAATTATAGGTTCTAGTTTGGAGGGAATGTGATGTGTAGTACCTGCGTAAGCACGTCTAAAGGTATTTTGAGAATTTCTTTTGGAGGTCTTACATTCTGACGTGAAGAGTATATCTCTTCTACCTTGGATTTTAATTTTGGATCGTGGGATATGCTTATGATGTACACATGAATTACAAGATTGGAATTGTTAGTGGACTAAGTGACCCTGTGATCATGATGGGTTTAACCATGAGCAAATATCATCCTGCCTGCTAATAGATATATTTGTATTTCAGGAAAACTTCATTAGAACTTGCTTCCCAAAAGCTGGAGGGGTTGAAAATAAGCAGCAGTTCTTGAGAGTAGGCAGGTGATGGAAAGTGGAATTCCTTTTTTTATGAAAAACAACAATCCCCTCCCCCCTGGGAAAAAAATAAAAAAAAACCAAACAACAAAACAGGGCCCCTCTCCAAAAACTAGAAAGAAACAAAACTGAACAACTAAGAGGCCTGAAATACTGCTGTCTAGAGTGAGAATAATCTTCAAGGGAAAGGCCCAATGCACTGTCTGGTAAAACAAATGTGCATGTTCACATTATCCTAGATTGTTCAGTCATATTTTATAGCAAATATGAAGGGATGAAGAGAAATCACTTCAGAAATGGTGTGTATAAAATATTGATAATAAAAACAAAACTAAAGGGATGGATGACTGCAGAACAAGAACCAGTCAGTCCTCAGTGATTAAAGGAGAGGTATGTGAAGAAATTTTGATTTGGGTAGAAGGTTCTTTTTTGGGTGTTGTTTTTTTTCAGATTAGCTAAATCAAGCCAGTCACTCAGAGACTGTTAAGTCTCAGAAGTATGAAGACCATGCCACATTTGTTTTGAAAGCATGAGAACTCATATTCTGCCTTGACATATGGCTCTGCGTGGAGATCCGTGTGGAAAGACAGCAGCAAAAGACCTCTATCCTGAGCAGTCTGTTTAATTCAAACAAAGATCAAGGTGTCCCCATAGAACTGTGCACTTCTGCCCAGTGTTCTCTGCCATGTGCTGGTTGTTGACTTCCTCAGATTCCTCATTCTGTTTCTTTTCCTACATGCATGTCTGCTCATTCTTGTACCCTGCTGCTGCATGTACCGTATCCCCCTTTTGTTTCTGTTTCATGTCTCCTAAGTAACCTTTTCCAGCAAGGCAACAAACCCATGAAGGGCAGTGCTTGTTGCTGTCTCTGTGTTTGGTCTCTGTTTCAAGTGTAATGAGTTTAAATAAAATGTTATGAGGATAATAACTCCTCCAGCTGGTGAGCCTGGGGTTCTTCTCCATGTCTAGGGGGTTAACTGAGTGTTTCCCTGACCTGGTAATGTTAACTTTTAATAGTCCTAGAAAGAGAAAAGCATTGATCTCTACTAACATTTATAACAGCCAAGCCCTGTTAAATTATATGGCAGTTAAACTAACATCCATTATTGTAATGGAGTAATTCATAAAATATTTATTTGTTAACAAATTAAAAGCTGGAGGTATAATAAGTGTTGACTGACAAAGTTTTATGGAAAATACCATCATTCAAACAAACCTGATAATTTGTTGATGAAAGAAGCTGTGTGAATGTATTGTTAAAGCACTCATTAAATAGAGGAATTGGCTAATTGGTAATCAGCAATGTATCCATATATCTCAGCTCTGATTTCCAGGGGATTTCCATCCTGCATTTCTCCGTAATAGTGTTGAACTCTATTGCTAGTCTAAAATAGCACTTAAATGTTTAAATACCTGATGTTAATTGTTGTGAATTGTCGTGTCATTTCAGCTCTGACATTCCCACAGGAAGGCTTACTAGTCTCTGTGAATTCACTGTATCCAGTATGGAAACTGCTTGGTGTTTTATTAAACTCTGACTTTAAAAGCTAAAATAGAGTCTAAATAGAGACTGCAGAGTTAGAAAAAAACAGTGGAGGAGTAGACTTGAAGACCATACATGGCAGAACTCCTATGGCTCTGGGGCTTATGTCTCCCCTTTTGTGTCTCAGACCCTCTCTTTGTTTCTGTTTGCTTAGGCTCATAGAAATGTTGGATGTTAGGGACCTCTGAAGGTCGTCTACTCCAAGCTCCCACTTGAAGTGCCAGTGTCCCCAACGCTAGATCAGGTCAGTCAAGGTTTCAGGTGGCTCTTGGAAACATCCAGGGATGGAGATGCCACCCTGGAATCTCCTTTTCCCTCTGTATTCTATAGGATCTACATAATCACACTAAGGCCATGTAATATGCAAGGTGAAAGGAATAAAGAAAGGTGATAATGAATGGCAAGTATGACTTGAGTAAGTAATGAAAAAATAAGGAAAGGAGGCAGCTTGAAACTTGGATCTTGAAAGATGGATTTCAAATCTTGGGCTACTATTGGTGTCTCCTCCTTGAATGTGTCTTCTTCTAAGACCAGCAGCAATTTCATACTAAGCTTCAGCATGAACAAATGCTTGGGAAGGCTAATAACTCTTTCCTTGTAGCAATAGGAGTTTTTGTGCAAGCAGGAGCTTTGTGTCTGTCTGGCATTTTTATTACATCAGTTAAACCCAAGAAGTAATACTGACTTCATGGTGGAATTGTCAGAACCTGAAGCTGCTTTGTCTGAGTGAATGTTTTTGTAGGATAGAACTGGTAAGAGAGCAGAATATTTATTAAGAGAAACTAATTCATGCTTGTTCACAAGTAGGTCCATTATTCTAGGAAATAACATGGGAAACTCATTACAACATGTAGTTTAAGACAATAGTTTTTCTACTGGAGGAACTATGAAAATATAACTATAAGCATGGCAATTGTGTGGGCATTTTTATCTTATTAAATATCAAGCTTACAAGCCTAGTGATTAATTTATGGTTTGGAGGTTATCTTTGAAATGAAAAGTCACTAAGTTTATGTGGTTTTGGTTAAAGCTCAGATTAGAGATAAAAGAGCTTGGGATTCTGACATGAGATCTCTGACAGGAAAGCAAAATATAGAGACCATCAAAGTTTCTACATTTTGGGTCTTTTTTCATATGATATATTAATTTTTTATAATTCCAATGAAAGTCAAGTATTCCTCAGGAATCTGTGTTCTAGAACAGCTAGCAAGTGTTGATTCTAACTAGTTAATGAAAAGAATGAGATTTTTTTTTTCCTGAAAGTCTTAAAACGATTCTGAATAGATCATCCATTTAAAAGGATTTGTTTAACCTCATTTTTCTATTTGCAGATTTTTCTGAGATAAAATATAAAATTATTGGTGTAAACTTGCAGGCCATTGTCAAAATTGGCTTTTGGCTGTTCTAAAACATTTCAAACATGATCAGTGTTTTACTTTGCTCCATTGTCTTAGAATTAATATTAATAACAAAGCATATTCTAGCTTCCTAAACCAAAACAGAATTATCAAGACTATTGTCTTTTCTTTTTTGAAAGAAATTATCTTGTGGTTTACATGGTTAAGGTTTTGACAGTATTCAGACTCTCACCTGAAAGTATGTTAAATTTTCACTTAATATGTGGGCTTCTTTTACAGGTTCCTGAAAGTCTGTGGCTCTGAACTAGTGCGTCTTGAGTTGTCTTGTGGCCATTTCCTTAATGAAACATGCTTGGAGGTCATCACTGAAATGTGTCCAAATCTTCAGGAATTAAATCTCTCATCATGTGATAAAATACCACCTCAGGCTTTCAACCACATAGCCAAAGTGGGCAGCCTAAAGCGTCTCATTCTCTACAGAACAAAAGTGGAGGTAAGAACAGCTATTTTCAACCTTTGCAATAAATATTTTCAATCCTGATAAAGTTGGTTTGGGGTTTAGTTTTTTTTTTTTCAATAATGAAGAAGTAAATTAGTGTTTTGAGTGTCAAGTCAGAGCTAAACTCGGAAAGTCCAAAGGTAGTTTCAAAAACCTTAGGATGTTTTTTTATTTTCAGAATGCTTTTGGCCTGCATGTTTTAACTTTCATGGTAGGTTGGTGACTTTTCACCAGCTGTTTTAAGCAATGTGGTAAAATTACAAATTTAAAGCTTTTCTTGTATTTTGAAGTGTTCTCTAGACAAACTGTACTGGCAGATAAAATTATAGAATTATCATGTTTAATAACTTTAATTCTCAACATTCTCTCCTTTGAAATGATTTGCTAATTTTTAGATTCCTACAGTCTTTGTATATTAGCAGTACTTGAGACACAGAACACAAGTTTTTCATAAAACTTCTCATTTACAGTCTAAAAATTATTTCTTTATACAGTTACTTGACTGCCGAAATCAGAGTTGTTACTGCTTGCTGCAACACATTTCTTCTCTAAGATGAAATGGATTTGTGTGCTAGGGCTGAGAAGTCTGTTGTAGTTTGCTACATTTTACAAATGGTGTATCCTGGTAAACTCAGAAGAATTCCATTCCCTCTCAGTAGCTACATTACTCATGTGTTACAACCTTGCTACCATGGTTTACCTGGAAGCTGTCCTACTTTTGTATTGCGAAAGCTGTGCCAAAATGGGGGCAAACCCATGTCTCTGCATGTTTTTTCCTAGCTTCTAATTCTAGGTTAAACATTTCTAAAAGGGTTTGGTTGTGTGTGTTACTTGTGTTTGAGCTTTTGGTGCCCAGAAGTCAGGCTGTGACACTGGATTGTGTGAGGTGTTAATCTGCAGTGTCATGAAGGGACTGAAGCTGGAACAGTGGGTTCTGTCAACCAGATGTGCAAGTTAACATCTGAAGTTAAGACTACGATGTTGCATTCATAAATTGCATTCAGTTCACACCTGACACATGCATTAGAGTTAGTTGGGTCTTGTCCTTTATTTGGTGAGTCCTAACTTTGTGCCCACGTTCCAGCTAGGTGTCTGTAATGGGGTGGGTAACAGAAGGTAGTTAGATTAGAGAGTGATCTACCTAGTGTGAGTGGTGCTTACTGTGGGATGTGCAGTCACCATGAAACCAGTGGCCCTCAGTAACTTGTTGTTTTGTGGTAGCTGCTCTCTGTATTGAAGCAATTATTATTTTCTTCAAGCCAAAAAGAAAATTGGTGAGCCCTGCATTTTTTGAATAGAGCTGTATTGGTGCCTTGGGTACATCTGTTCTGTTTCTACAATACTAGTCTTTCTGTTAATCTTGGATAAATCTCTTTATTTCATTTTGACTATTGGCTCTAATTCACAAAGCTTTTTTCAGATCCGGGAAAGATCATTGTTATCAGAGGTAGTGATTGTATAATTTTTTTTTTTTTTTTTTTTACTGTTGATTGATCAGAATCTTGATTCTGCTCAGGTAACTTCTGAAGTTTGAGACTTCATGCTTGTAATAATGCAGCAGATGAAATATACTCTGAAGTGATTGGTAACTGTCACTCCTCTGCTATCGCTTTGCTGAGCAGAGCTTGAAATTAGATTGAATGTAGGTGGTAAATATTTCCTGACTTTGAAGTCCTTACATTGTGAAGATTCACTTCTCCCTTTCATGTGTATGGACATGCCTCTGCTTGTAGCTGACAAGAACATTCATTCATAATCAAGTTTATTTAAGATTTTGCTTCCATTTTATACGCATGTATGAACAAAAGGCACTGTTCCTAATAAACAGTGGAAGAGAAATTTCTGAAAATTTAATAGGTACATTTGAGATGATGCTTGGGTGTTACTTGTTAATATGAAGCCATTTAAAAACACACATTGTGCATCACAGGTCAAAAAATAGAAGGGAAAGAATGAAGATGTGGTATAGGATTTGAGTTAGAGCATTAGAACTACAAAAGTCACGGATTTGTAGAAACAACATTATCTTTCTCAACATGAGTTTCTCTTAGTGCAAATCTTTGGTTATCTGTACAAAATAGGCTGCTATTCCTTCTGTACTTTTCAGCTGGTACAGAAATGCTTGTTAGTAAGTGGTGGCTATATGCAAAAAAAGGATAGATTGATCAAGCATGCTGTCAAGTGACTGAGACTTCTCTAAAACCTTTCAAAGAGCTGTTAGTATTCTTGATTTTTTGTGAAATTTCTACTGCTGTCTTCATTGTTGGAGCTTCTGAGGAGCAAACAGAGGAACAATGCTAATGATTAACCAAGAACTTGGTGTTGTATTGTTGCCAACTGGATCTGCTCAGTGAAAAGATTCTGAGGCTGTGAATTCACTAAGAAAAAAAATGCAAACTGATAACAAGTATATGTTTATTATGAGAAAATAAGAAGGTAAGGACAGAGCTGATAAGGTGTTCTGTTAAAGTTCTGTCTCAAAACCAAGAAGAAAGCAAAAGAAAAATCTGTTAATTTTATTTAGACTGTTTTCCTAAATAATTCAGGGGCCTGCTTTTTTTCCTAATCCAAACAATGAACAAAATAAACCACAAAACCTTCATGTTTTAGATCACATCTGGGTAAATAGTACAATTTTTTTCTATTGGTTGTGGATTTAGACATGTGATTAAGTAATGTAGGAAGAGATGAAGATTCTCCATCCTCTTTGTTAGTATGTAATAATTCTGTTTCTGGTTTTACATTATTATGCTTAATAAAAAATACAGAATTAACATTTTAATAAAAGAAATGGTATTTCTACCATATACACTCCCAAGTGCCTGCCCAGATACAGGATTTTCTTGCATTCTGTCCTGCTGTAGCCTTTCCCTTTACTTTTTTGCATTTTAATACTAAAAAAGAGGAAAAAAAGTTCTTTCAACATCTAAATTTAAAGTATTTGTTGTATTTTTTCTATGTATATGATTACTGTGACACTAATAGATAAATTCTAAGGAAACACTCTGTCAAAAAATTGACTACTATTAATGATTTTTTTAGATGCATAGATTTTGAGGACAATGGAAATTTACTAAAATTAATAACATTAAGTTGTCTGAGCAATTGTAATTACTGTTTCTTCTTACTTTAGCTATTTTCTTTGAATAGGTTTTGTATTTAAAAGTGTTGCCATTGTTTCTGTTATCAAAGCTCCAGTTTTTAAGTGCATGTTTTTAGTGAAATGGGCAAGGCACTGCTACTTTGAAAGATTTCTGTACTATCTGGAGAATGTTGTAGTCTTTGGTCTGAACCCTGCTGATTCTTAAGGCCATGTGTAATGTTGCTTCCTTGACATATTGAGTGTGAGGTTGTGTGTATAGAATTGTTTTCTAATGTCTGAACTGAAGCTTCCAATGCCTTTGAATGATTTCAACCTTTCTGTTAATAGGCAAGTCCAGTGATTTTCAGTAACTTTTCAGTTACTAAAAAGAAGTGTCCTGTATGGCTATCTTCCTCCCCACCAAATGTGGCTCATTTTTCCACTGCTATAAGTTCATTAATATGGGTTCCTAAAAGTTGTTTGATTATGTATATGCTTGAATAATTTGTATCTTGCTTTGAGAAACTGATCTCAACCTTTCATAAATGTAATTTCTTTGTGCTCAATACCACTGTTATACTTGTGGGATTTTTGTGCTGGTGGTTTTGATATTTACTGATACATAACTCCTTAATGTTTATTAGTTGAGAGTGTATTCACAGCATAACTTAAGCACTTGTTGGCCTTGATACATTTGAAGAGTACAATGAACAGTGGAAGTATTATTGTATACAGCAATGCACATCTTTATCCTTGAGCATGAATATTACCTTAAGTTAATGCTTATTGTGAAGTATTTAGTCCATATGAATAATGCAGCCAAAAATGTATTTTAAAGAAACCAAAGTCACAATTGTAGTAGGAGAACTTGTCAGTCTTCTTACTGATGGGTGTACATTTTAATGTAAGATTATATATTTCATATTGCATGAAACTCTTATTTTCTTACACCATGACCAATCTAACAGTTAATGCTGCTGTAAAAATGTTCTACGGTGTTTTCAGAAATAACCTATTATAGGTCACATCATAGTTTTGAGAGCTATTGTTTAAAGAGTTTTCAGTTTGGGCAAAGTTCCATTGGCTTGGGTATGAATCTTTAGGATGAAGAGTTGCAAGCAAATAGTGGGGGGAAAAACGGTGAAAGGCTCTAGCTGGAATGTGGATTCTTGGCTTCAAGTTGAGTCAGTGACAATTGTGTGATACAGGGCCTTGATGGTGCTTTTTGATTTCATGTCAGGCTCACAGCATGGAATTTGGTTGTTTGAGCCTGTAATGTGAAGTGAGGGGGAAGAATGAAGGTGTAAAACAGATTTGCAGACATAAGGGAGGACATAATTTGACCAAATAAAGAAAAATCAAAATACAGTAATTTAATTAACTGCAGGGACTATTACTTTCATTGAATTAATTCAGTAATTGCTGTGTTGCTATGTCTTAGTCCCTGCTGTGCCCCTGGCACTGCCAAGTAGCTGTAGAGAACAAAAAGGTGCCCCTTTATATTATGAATCCCAGCTTGCAAGTTATACTGGGTCTGTTTCTGAAGAGCCAAGTTGTTCTGACTTTTGAAAGGCTACACCTGCACTCATTAATAAGGCTCATTCCACCTCATTCCTCTCTTACCTCACACTACGAGTGTTCACATTGCGTCAGTGTTTTTAAATGTGTCATAAAGTTTTGAAGACAGAAGTTTTACCACTGTCTCAAAAATGATATCTCAGAAATGGTCCTATAAACCACATGCATTCGGGGGCTATGGACAGCAAATTTTTAATGAATGCATTTCACTTGTCTCCCTTTTCATCATGTTTCTTTCCATGTTGTATCTTCCAAGGTGATAGCTGATGGATACTTGGGGGAGAATAGAATTCCTGTTCTAATGTCAGCTTCTAGTGTGGAGGAAAATTATTTGCTGCCATGTTTATTTTGAATCTATAAAAGGAAATTGACTGCATTAATGTCAGAGGGCATTACTCATTACCCTTGTGATTGTGGTATTTAAGGACAGCGTGGGGGCCTCATCCTGGAAATGGACTGGGTCCTACATCTCTTGTGAACATTTTTCAGTCAGTTTGGAGATGCCAGCTGAGCCTGGAGCCAGGTGGTCTGAGCTAAACAGTTTCCAGAAGTTCCTTCCCACGCTTAGCTCTTCTGTGATTCTCTTATTGCTGATGACACTGATTGGGAACTTAACCTGGGAGCTTTGTGTTCCTGATCTCTGACTGTGGCCAGTTGCAAGGTGCATGGTTTCTGTATGCTGCACTTCTTCTATCAATAAAATTTGTGTAGTAGCAAGGTACTCATTTTGTAGCTGTGGTATGAGGATAGATACAAAGAAGACTGAGGTTCTCTGACGTGTGATAGTAATAGGATACTCCACATAGTGTAAGGACTTGAAATACTGTACATAGCATAACACAACATGCTTTTCTAAGTTGCAGGAAGTTCAGTTTGTTACAAAGCTTAACCTTTTTTCATCTGGAAAATTTGAGGAAAGGATTGTGTAAAGTTGTTTAAGAGGTATAATCATTTCTGAGCACAAAGTGATTGGATACTTGCAGGGATATCTCTCTCTCTCTCTGGGACTATATGGGCATCTTGTTCTTCCAAAAGGCCACAAAAACTACATTGTAAAGGGTGAGGTGACCTCTTCTATTTTTTCCTCATGAAATAGCTTGCAGAACTGAAGAACTTAAGCATTAAACAAATTTGGCCACCATTTAGTTCTGATTTAACATAAGATTCCCTGACATTTTCTGTAACATTTTATTTAGCTGAAAATTAACATTATAGTGAAAGATAGACGAATAGAAGGTGAACAACTTGAATAGCTCTGTAGACCTCTAGATCCAAGTAGAGTTTCAAGAAATAGTGTATTATGTATTTTGTGTGTTATTGAATGTTTGTGTACTCTTCCCAGATGTGGGGTTTTTTGGTAAAAAATAAGCTACTGAGAATAGGTATTTATCCTCAGAACTCAAAATCTTAGAAGCAGTCTGAAAATGAGTGCTTTCTGGGCAACCAACAGGTATGAAAACTTTTTCTGAAAACAAAGTCTAGTACTTTGTAAGTATCTAAAATTAATTTTGTGGGTTTTTTAATCTGGTTAAACCACTGACTCTCATGTGTTTATTACGATGCATCCCATCTCTGTAAACCTCTCACAGTACCTCATGTCTTTAACATAATTGTTTTAAAGTATCATAGACCAAGAAGTCCAGAACTGAAATTATCTTGATGCTTTGAAATATTGTGGTTGTTGGGGGGAATAGGAGGGAAAATCAACCTGGAATCATATTGTACAGTTTCTCTGTTGCAGCAGATTTAGATGAAAATTGTATTTCACCATTACCCTACATTTGGTTTTCTGCATTATTAACATCTTACATTCTCTTTCTGTTAAAAAAAAAAAATTGCTTTTGGAAACTACTGCAGCATGATTGTAGGTTTTTAGATGCAGAGGTATGATACCTTGAAATTTCTGAACTAGACCCTTTTTTTTACTTATGGGCAGTATTGGTTTGCCCTGTTGTACCTTCCAAAAGGCATGGTTCAATAGAAGTTTAGAGAATTCTGGCTTTGCATCCAATGCAGTTTTTAATTGTTGTGGTAGAATAGCAGATGCCAAGTAATTTCTGACGTAGTTCTTTCACAGACTGTGCCAAGAAAATCCCCTCACCCAAACAGTTGATTTTTGGCTTTCTTTTAGTGCTGTATAATGCCAAAGGGAGGAAAAAATAAGTATTGTGAATTTTTGTAGATTTTTAATTGCTTTTGACAGTCTTAACAAGTTTGTATTTTACATTTGTATGGGGGGGTGTTTGTAATCACAAATCTTTGTAGCAATAGTGACACTCAGATTGATAGAATTGGTTTCTTTTGAGGACTTCTTGTTTGGTTGGTTGGGTTTTTTACTATAGGTAGTTCTAGTATGCCCAAACTTTTATTGGTGTGGTACCTATGAAATGCTATTTCACTGGCTTAAGGTAGACTGATACATCAACTATTTGAAAATACATTTTAATTTAACAACAATAAGTAGCACTCATGGTGTGTGTGCTGAAGTTAGAGATGTTTTGGGCTAATCTGTTCCCAAAGTTGTGTGTTTCTCTGGGTGAATTGACCAGTTCTGACACCCCTTGCTGTAAATTTAAACCTTTTGGGAACAAAAGGGAAGCTTCTGCCCTGATCATGAACAGAGGAACCTTTCTGTGCAGTTCTAAGAATATTACGACTTTTCTGCTAAAGAATCAGCTTCTGAGAATTATGGATGTGATTGGTGCACTTGAGAGAGACATAGATTTCATTGGCTTGGCCTTTGTCTGCAGTTCTCCAGTTCTTCTTTCTTTCAGTATCTCACATTCCAAGAATCTTAAGGAATTCATGCAACAGTTATTGACTTTGATAGGTTTTAGGAAGACAGAGTACTCAGACCACCCTGCAAAGTTACCTCCTCTTTACAACATTTACCCCTCCTCACTGAGGCAGGGTTGTGGGGATGGCTATTGAAGGAAATATTTTCTACTAGTAACTTGGATTTTTAATGTTAAAAATATAAAATTAAATCCTACATAATTCAATTTTTTCTTCAACAAAAAGGTTAACTGGAGAATTAGTAACTCTGATTAAAAACATAGCGAGCAAAGGAAGGGAAGAAGCAGTCTTTAATTATCTTAAGATAATTTTTAGATTCCTTTGTCTTAGCATTAACTTCACTGAAAAATTTGAAGAAAAAATTGCAGAAGAATAAAGGTATTTTAAAAGACTTAGGCTCTTGTTTTATTGAGGGACTGGAAGAATTCCCAGTTTATGTCAGACACAGTTCTTCTGAGAAGGGGAAAAAACAACCTGTTGTTTGTCTCCAGTAAAACAGTTACAAATTTAAAAGTATCTTACAAGATTTATCTATGGAAAGTTAATTAAAAGCTGCAGACTCTTTCTTCCCTAACCCAAACCCAAAGCAAAACTTTTGTTGTTTTTCTTAAGCGCTTCTTTTAATCTTCCAGAGTCACACTGCGGTGCACTTATCTTCATGCCTTGTATGGTAGTGCAATTGTTATGTGATAGCCATATTATAGTGCATAATTTGTATTTTTTTAACCCTTCTAATATTTTTTTAATCTCTGGCTATTTGACAATGAAACTGCAATGAGTAAATAGTCAAATGTTCTAAGTGCATCTTTCACAGATGAGTCACCTCTGCCACAGACAGAAGGCTTTTCTGTTTGAACAGACATTGAGCTCAGGCTATCTGTTGGATGCTTTCTTTATCATACTAACATCAGAAATGATTTGTGCTTTCTGCTGGATCATGAATGTAAAAAAATTCTGGAAAAAGCCAAGCAAGATTCAGTCTTGCCAAGTATATTGCTCTGGCACCAGTGTTTGGTTTTTTTGCTGGTGGGTTGTCTGTTCAAACCAGCAGTACTTTTACAACACAGAAGTTAAAACTTTTGTGATGGCCAAGGCCTTTACAAAGACAGGTAGGATACAATTTATTCCAATACCACCTGCTTATTTGAAGTATACACAGCACATAACTGTCTTCTAGTAAGTATTATTGTTTGCATCTGGGTATGTATTACAGAGTGGAGGACTTTGATGTTTGGACAGACCTGTCCCCTGTCTTGTGTGGAGTAAAGGATTTCAAGTGGTAATCTCATCTCTTGTTCAAGCCAGGATCAGCTCTGTTGAAGTCCTGTCTGACAGACATTTGTTGTACTCATATATAAAGATTTCAGAGAATCTTCAGGCCATCTTCCCTTTTTCTGAGGTTTATGACTAACTACTATGCCTTAAAATATTTCTGAAATCTGCTCTGTAAGGTTGTGTTTAGCAGCACTGTTGTATCCTTCCGATCAGTTTGATGTCACAGTCTTCTTTCTGAAAACAACTTCTTCACTCTGTTTTCCTCATCTAAAAACCTCTTTCCTGGGAATGGAGGACAGGGCAGACCATTTTATTCTCCCACTTTGAACTTTTCCTGTTGTCTCTGGTATCTTATAAAAATAGATTATTTTGGTAGGTTTTGTTTTGCTTGGAAGGCAAAAAAAATTTAGATCATTGAAGCCATGATTCTGCTAAACAAAAGTAAATGTTACCTAAAGTTTGTTTCCAGAGCGTTTTCTAATGAGTTGTTATAATCATCCACTCTTCTCTCAGTCCTTTAAAAGGGAGCAAGTACGAAGCTAAGCTTTGCCTTTGGTTCAGGGGAAACTCAAAAAATCTCCAAACTATACATTTGTCTTGGCTGCTAGGCTGAAGAATGTTGTTAGATGGATATCTTTGATTTGAATGTCTCTGCTTGGCCAAGAAAGTGAAGTTAGACTCCAGGTTAAAGCTCCTCTTAGCTCCTCTTGCAAAGCACTCTAACATTGGAAAGTTGGCCGGTTACAGCTCCAGGATGGGGTGATTGCCTTGCTGTTCTCCTTCACTGAAGTAGGAGTGTTGTCGCTCATGTTGTTGTACTGACAGATGGCTTGACACAGACAGGTTATTACAATGATCATCCTCCTATATGTAGTGCATATGGATTCTGTGAGCTGCCATTCTCTCCTGCTATTTTCATGTCTTTTGCCACCTGGATTCTCAACTGACTGAGACACAGCTAGGCATGCACAAAGGGTTTTTTCTTCTTACATGACATATGCAAAGCCCACCTCAGTTACAGAAGAACAGACACTGCGTCTGAAGGAAATCTGGTTTGCTGTGTGTGGGCATGTGTGCGCCCCAGAAGAGGAATTAATATAGCCAGCAAAATGAATGTTGAGTATGTGGTTGTTTACTCTTGGGCTTGACTTGGCATGATTTGTGATGGTATGACATGGTGTTCTACCAAGCTCCCTTCTATTACTCAGGTTTCTAGTCCTTTGTTTTTAAGTTGTTTTTGTTTTTTTAAATAATGGTCTAAAGTAATAGATTGTGAAAAGACCTTTGAAAATGTAGACTCAGTGCATGGCAGTACAGGAAGGACTGTCTTAAAAAAGGGAGGGACTAAAAAGGTACTCTGAGAGTTCTATGACATTCCTGTTGAAGCTAACACATGGAGCTCAGTTATCTATCAAACTAGCTGTGAATACTAGTCTTCCTCTCTATTTCACCCCACTCAGAAGAGGCATGGAATTGATCTCACATCCTACAAAGCTGTTCAGAGTGACTGTTCACTTTTGTATTGTTTGTGTCAATTAAGGAAAGAGATTGCTGTTTCCCATCCTTTCAGGCCAGTGTTTAACTTCCAATCTGGAAACCATTACTAAAAGACTTGGTAGAATGCAGCAATATATTCAGCTTTCCTGTGGAGACATCTGAATACCTGCAGAAACCTTGTTTAGAGCTCTGTGTGCTGTCAGAGACTGATTTGTTTAGCTCCAATATTTAAGGTTTGCAGATAGGGGTTTGGGGATTTTGCTTTTAATTTGTGCATCTGAGTAGGTTCTGAAGCTCATAGCTTTCACTGAGTTGAATAGGAATGACTATATCTCATTCTCTTTGAGTCTTTCATGATCCAAATGAACCATTTGCTTATTAAGCGCTCAATGTAAAATGAATTGGATATTTACACATTTACAACCTTAAAATATTCTTAATAACCTCTTGAATAATGGCTTTTTAATGCTTGCGTTTCATTCCCTAGCTACCTTTTCCTTTAAAAAGTGAATGAAAGTCAAGCAAGGAAGGGACAGTGACTTTGTAGGGAGGGGAGGCTTACTCTTAGCATCTACTTTTAGGCTGCCTTTGGGAAATCAAATCTTAGAAGGCCAAGCTGAATCAAGATTCAGCATGTCAAGTGTTGGGTATTTATAATTGCTCCTTGGAGACACCTAAATTAAATGTCTGAAATGGCCTCTGTGAATACCCCATGCTATGTCCCTGTTCTGTGTCTGCCAGTCTTTCCAGGAATCAGATGTTTCTTCTTGGTGATATGGCAAAGGATCATATTTCTGCCAAGTTCCATTGGAATGTAACAGAGGAAACTAACTAAAGCATTTACCTATAAACTTTCTAAAAACAAGTAAATTTATATTTAAAGAAACTATAAATTATACTACTCCTGCATACAAACATTGTTGACTAGTGTTCTTGGTGTAATTGTACTCAATAGCATTAGATTACTTTGTCACTTGTATATTGCTTGGGGTTTTTTTTCTATTAGAAACTGTTGTATATCCTGTAGAAATGCACATATTTTTGTTGTTAACATGTTGTGAAGCCTAGTCCTATTTTAAAGGTCATATAGATCACAAAGTCCTAATGGAGTGATGTTTTAAGTATGATGCATAGGTATTTGTGATATGAATCCCAGATTATATTATTTTTTTCACACTGTGAGTGTTTCCAAATACAAAACAAAGTATGTCTACAGACCGTGCAGAAGGATCTTTTCTGTATCTTAGAAACACAGGTAAAAACCTGTAAAGTTTCCTTTGTTGTGGAACAGACCTTTTTGTAAGGTGCAGTCAGTTTCAGGCTGAGCAATGTGCAGTACTTTCTGCAAAGAATGGCAACTCTAAATGGCAGGAACAGGAGTGTAAAATACCCATTATATCTGTTTCAGTCTGTGTGATAGTAGTGACAAGTGCTCAGTGGCTGTCAGCATCCTTGTCAGCACAGAGCTGCCTTTGACATTCAAGTCCCCAGCCCAGCCCTGATGCTGTGCTGCTCTATTGGCAGCTCCATCAGGCTGCAGCTGACCAGCGAATGTCAGAGCCTGCCCTCTTCTCCTGGTGTGTGGCCAGCCCTCTGTGTTTGAGGCTGGCCTTGCCTGTTATTTGATCTTGCTGCACTTCTTCACCAGCTCTCCTATGGGAAATGAGTGGATAGGTCAGTGGGTATCTTCAGGGCAGCACACAACCCCAACCAAAGTGACTTGCATAAAGGTTTGTAACGATTACCATTTCTTTAAGCCAATCAATGGGTAAAGTACCCAGAGACTCATTAAGTGGCATTTGAGGCACCTGTAAAAGAATTTTGAGCTGTATTTCAGGAAATGTGGTGACAGCCTTTAATGCCTAATTGACCTCTTCTCTTTGTTTCTCTTTCCATATTTCCTTCTGATGTGTTCCCCCGTGGCAGCAAACAGCCCTGCTCAGTATTTTGAACTTCTGCTCGGAGCTGCAGCACCTCAGCCTGGGCAGCTGTGTCATGGTGAGTGCTTGGACCATTCAGAATGTGTGGGGGCATTGTGTGTGTGTGCGCACTTGCTTTGGAACCAGTCTGGGTTTGTTTCACAAAGGTGTGTTAAATGCGAGGTTGATACAAGGCTCTACTCTTTTAAAAGGTCCAAGATGAATGCAGGTCATATATTTAAGGGTTATGTACTAGTTTAGTAGGCCTGAAATTGCTTGTGGGCTTTCTCAGGGTTCTTTAGCCTTTTTCTAAGTTTTTGGGCATTCTCTAGATGCGTAATCACTTAATAAGTAATTAATAAGACTTTCATAAGGAGATGCAGCAACTGATGGACTTAAAATGGAAATAAGTACAGTCTTCAATCATTCTTCAGTAGCTGCACTTCCTGTGGTCATAAAAGCTGTTGTAATCATCTTTTAAGGGGAAAACAACTGTGCAAAAAAAAAAGTTTCTTCAAAGAAACAACTTTTGCTGCAGTTTGATCCTCAGTATTAAGTGAATTTAAAACCAGCTGAGTCTGGTGTTTATAGGAAATTTATTTTATTTTTGTCTTTTATAAAAGTAGATTTCACTGTACCATGCAGTGAACAATTTTTGTAGCTCTTTAGAAATTGCAAATGCTTGAGAGAGATGTGTTATGTGTGTTAGGAAGCAAACCTTGAAACACCTCTGTATGTCTGAAACGATGCTGCACATGACGGAGTGTCTGCATTCCTTGCAGATTGAAGACTATGACCTCATAGCAAGCATGATGGGAGCAAAATGCAAAAAGCTTCGCAGTCTGGATTTGTGGAGATGCAAAAACATAACTGAAAGCGGGATCGCAGAATTGGCTTCAGGCTGCCGGCTTTTGGAAGAACTTGATCTTGGTTGGTGTCCTACACTCCAGAGCAGTACAGGCTGCTTCACAAACCTTGCGCGCAAACTCCCGAATTTGCAGAAGCTCTTTCTTACGGCCAACAGGTCCGTGTGTGACACGGACATCGAGGAGCTCGCTGCCAACTGCACGCACTTACGGCAGCTGGATATATTGGGTGAGAGAATGGGGGAATACTGGTGTTTGTTTTACGGTGTGTAAAAGCCTGTCAGTTAAAAAGGAGTCCTTAAGACAAAATTGTCCCCTAGACATATTTGTTAAATAATTATTTCTTAAAATTACGGTTTAGCACATAAAAAAAAGAGGGACGTTTTGCTCACTGCATGATTTCTGTCTCAGAAGCCCATGGATTTATACCAGCTATGTAATTTGACTGCTGAGTATGAATTGCTTAAACTGGAATTTAAGTGCAAGATTTTTTCCACCAACTTTTATTTTCATGACCATCAGCTTTTTTAACTGAAACCTTTCTCTTCTGATTATCAGAAGATTCCATTTTTTTTCATTCTCTCTGGTTTTGTTTGTGTTTTTATCTCTGTGAAGTGTGACAAAGTAGATTTATAGCATGAGTCAGTGATCAATAAACAGATTTTGCTTTTGTGCAATAAATATTTGTTATATATTATATAATATATATTATGTACTATGCAATACTGAATTTCTTCCTCACTTTTATCGGTAGGTGAATTTGAGTTATTAAAGATGAAAGGTTAATTAACAGCAAAACCTAAATAGACTTTCTAGTAAGGTGGAAGGAAGTGATGAGGGTCAAAAAGCATAGCAAATCTGGAATTTCTAATCCTCTGCAGTTTCCATAATTGAAAATATTTTTAGAGATCTAAAGTAAATATACTTTGAACTCTTGAGTAAGGACTTTGAGAAGTGTAGTTTTGTGTGATGCTGAATTTATTCTTTTATGGTGTCATATGAGGTTTTCTTTTTATAATAATGTAGGACAGCAGGGCTGTTTGTGACATCAGTGTGGGAGAAAATTCTTCATGGTTTTACCAACTTAGTTTCACAGGATAGCTGAAAAAGGAAGATTTAAATGAAAGGCAATAAAGTAGTTGCTCTGTGTACTTCTAATGTTTAATAATTGTAATGAAAATACTAATTTGGGTTGAGAGGGATACTGCAAAGAACTGAGAGCCATCAAGGTGAATAATTTTCCGAGCAAGTTTAAGGATTTATGCTTATCAGCATTTATAATTTCAAAGTATTTACCATATGGCTTCAGATTGGCATTCCAGCACACTCTTCTATAATGGTGAAGAGTTTTACTTCTGACTGAGACAGCTGCCTTCTGACCAACACAGGAAAGACTTATGAACAGAAAAAAACTTAACTCCACCTAGTTCAAGTTGTAGGTATGTTATGTTTATGCCCCCCAGGGGTACTGTCTTTTGTGTATCTTTAAGAGAATCTGCTCTGCAGCTAAATTACCAGGGGCACACTGCCCTGTTCAGACATTAAAAGTTTCCAAATGGTGTAGGGAATTAAGTCTCTAAGAAACACTTGTGCCCCTGACCACCCACTTCATGTGTTTCTGTTACAATGGCCTTGTGTCTGCCCACAAAGTGGTCAGACCTTGTTACTGCAGCAGAGGCTTCCCAAAGAATAGTTTGGCTGTGTTAACCTTATGGACAATCTGTTACTTCTGTTGCCTTTCTGACAGCAGTGAAGGCTTACTGCCACATTTCTGTAGTGTTTGAATTCAGATTTTAATTCAGTTGGACATCCTAATGATTTTTTTTTTTAATAATCTGAAAGTGGAAAAAGAGTTTGTTCTGTTTCCTGGGTGCTTACCAATATTCCTGAGTCAGATGGATTTTTAGTCAAACTTTTGCTATGAGATTGCATGTTGCATTCAGATAAATCCCCTCTAGGGGATATCCAGTTGAAAAATCTGAAAAGAAATGGACTTACCATGCTTTTTTGGCAACAGCAAGGAAACTGCATTAATTTTTTTTGTCTGAAGGTAGTAACCACTACAGTCTGTGGTTACAAGAAAGAGCTGTCAAGTAGAACCACATCATGTCATCTGCAGGTAGAGTTGCTAGGTGTTCCCATGTAAGTGCAGAAGTCTCTGTTGTTGGAACAAAGAGCGAGTCTCTCACTGTGCAGGAGTACCAAGGAAGTCAAAGATTTCTGAATGTGCTCTTACTTTGGGCATGTGATACAGGGCCATCCTGTTACTTTAAGCTGCATGAATGTGTAGTATGTTTTTGTCCTTCAGTAGAAGTGTGACAACAGGTCTGAAGCTGTAAGAGGTCAGAGCTCAGCTTTGCAAGAGTAACCTTGAACAGTGGGTCTTCTCTGTGATGTGAATGAATGAGAGGTGCTCTCATTATATCCTTTGTCATCTCCCAAGTTAAGAAATGTCTGGCTTGCATGTGCATTGTGAAGGGTGTAGAGGTATTGCTGCTAGGTTAGCACTGTGTGCTGTAAGGGACTTCTTTTGCTTCAACAAAGCTGTGTAAAAGCAAGGTTTTTTCCTGCATACAAGCACTTATCCAAGTAAGGGTCAGAATGTCTTTCCTTCACTGTAGTCACCAGTGTTGAAGATACTATACTGGTGTCTCTCTGCAGTTGTTAGAACTTATAAACTTGTCAGAGAAAGCTTCTTGTTTCAGCTATAGGTTATTTATCATCACAATAGCTTCAGGGGTGGAGGAGTCTAAGCCTTTGAAAGAAAGCTTGTTGAACTGTAAGGGATGAAAAACACACATTATATATAGCCTGAATGCTATTTGAAGGTGATAGGTCCTGAGGCTTGCTACCCATCTGTCCTTTACCATAATTGTTTGGCAATTTCCTTGTTACAGAGTCAGAGGACTCTGTAGAAGATGAAAATTGCTGGTTTTCAAGGACTCTGTATACTTACTGGCCCATGTAAAGCATTGTTGGATGTCAGGCTGTGTTTGTGCTGTGTAAAACATAGAAAGTAAATTTCTGTTAAAAAAAATCATGGGCTGGTCCATATCTGCTGTATCATAGTTTGGAAGAAGCAGCATAGTGTGTATCACTGAATGCATGAGGATGTGCTTCTCTTGAACTTTTAGTTCTGAGCTTTCTTTTACCCACTACATCCTGAACTGCTTGCTTACAAGTATCACTTCCTCCTCAGCCCACATCTTTTCCGCTGACATGGCATGGTTCCACCCTCTGTCAGAACGATCCAGCTATGATCATCTGACAGTTCTGTAGTGATACAGTACATCAGCCAGTGCTATCAAAAGTTAAGTGGACACCTCTAGACCAGTAGTTAAAAAACTAGTCTTCAAACTGTGATCAGCATTGAGCAATGTGACAAGTCAGATGGCAACCTGAATTGACAGTGTCAAAAGCTTTTCTTGCACATCACATCAGCTGCTTAGTTCTCTTCCTGTGGGGTTCTCAGCTGCTGCCACGGGGGAAGAGTAAATGGTATTAACCTAGCTCTGCAAAAGTTCCAACTGCTCTGTCCTGCACAAAAAGAGTAATGAAAAGTAGACACCCTCGTTACCACAAAATTCATGTATTCCTATCTACATTCCAACACCTCCCACACCTTCCTGAGCAACAGAAAACCCAACTGCCCCCTTGCCAGCTGTCAAAGTTTTCAGCTTTATCTTGAGAACATCAACACGTAGTTAGTCAATTCAAACATGAAAATGTGTATTGTAGCACATTAAAATTTTGAATTTGAGTTCTGTGCAATAGTTTGAATAAAACGTAATGAATAAAAGTCTAGTTTGGCTGGTCTAGGGAAAGAAAGGAAAGTAAGAATATTTGAGGGAAGAGTGCTAGTTATTTTCAAGAGGTGGTACTCCGAAATATTTTTTGGTGTATAGTAGTATCTCTTGCCCTAGAAATTTGGGTTCTGCAGTTTTTATAGCTGTCCTGTACAGGTCTCCTAAACAGCTATAGAATTTGAAGACTTGGATATATGATGGATATCAAATTATTTACAGCTAATAAGCATAATTGTTTGAGCAAAGAGATCATTACTCAGAGGTGCCTTTTACAAAGGTGATACCAGAGAATTAACTGAACAACAAAATTAAATAGCAGATTTTAATGTTTTGGTTATGTATGTATTCTGAAAAATGGCTGATTAGTCTATGGAGAAGTTGTAGTAAATAATAAAGATCCAAAAGCCTCCAGACTCTAGAAGAAAAATGCTCTATATAAGTAATTAACTAGCAGGCTACATTGTCAGTCTTTCAAAAGCAAAGGAAAATGTGCTGTATTAAAATTCTGAAATGCTTTTGAATGGGCTTTTAGGATATATACATAACTAACTGCACATTGTATAAATAAAAGTAAGACTACAGATGATGTGCGTTTATCCTGTGGTGTGAATAACCAAACCCCTACTGGATTGCTTTTAGAAAAAGGTATTTCCTAACATAAAATTTAAAGTCTGAGGAGGGAAAAAACCCAGGTGCAATAAAACATGCAATGTAGGATGACCTACTTAGTTGCAAATCTATTAAAAGTCTTGGATGAAATGATAGGAAAACTATCAAAGTTCAGGTAGGAAGGAATGAAGAACATCCTACACAAAAAAATCTGTGGCTAGGCATCTAAATCTAGAATTTTTGTAGAAACACACGTTTGGATCTTGAAGCATAAAAGCTGTGATGCATAAATGAGGCTGGGTTTAGATGAAGGTGCTGATGTAGTAGCAATTTTAAGTCTTGGTGGAAAAAAAGATAAGTAGCATAATGTGTTGTTCCTAGAGTTGCATTTGGAATGGTAGAGCAGGTCCTTATGGTAGAACAGTGATACTGTGGTAAAGTGTGTGGTCAAAAGAAGTGAATAAATAAAGCATGTTACAGAATTTCTGTGTAAAGCTTTAGGGACTGTTGCATGAACCACCAGACGGTTCTGATGATGGCGATTATATAATGGTAAGGGAGTTAAAAATCACAGTGATAATGACAAGCTTAGTCTCTGTAGAGGAGATAAAATTTCAGGGCATTATAGCAAAGACTCTCCTTGGGTGATGTTCAATAATGTCTCAAAGCAACTAACCTGAGAGCCTGCCATAGGATAATTGGAGACCACATTCAGATACCTCCTTGCTTATGCAGAAGAAGGGAGACTAATGAAACCATTTGGAGTCTTTCTGAAATTGAATCCCATTCAGAGAATGAAAATAGGAAGATGAACTATAGAAAGTGAAACAAAATCACAGTAAGGCAGTATGAGGCATTAAGGAAGCACTGGCTAGAGGTGAATGATGCTGTGTTTCAGCTGTGTTTCAAGTTTACAGGAGTGCCTGAGCTCGTAGAAAGTCAGGTGTGAAGGCTCATCCCAATACAAGGCTATTGCAGGACAACTGTTGTGTGTCCATTTGTGTTCGTGGTGGAAGGGATCAAGCAGGCTGCTACATCAGAGCCCTTCTTTCCAGGAGATTAGCCTGGACAGCTGCCTTAAATTGGAATGCCAATACAGAAAGCTTTTGAGCAAATCAATACATTGAACAATAATAAATTGTTAGGACTAAATGGTATTTATGCAGTGATTCTAAATGAGCTCAAATACAGGGCTCTGGAAATCTTAGTTCTGGTATGTGATCTGTCTCTTAAATCAGCTTCAGTGCTAGAGTAATGCAGGGTTAGAGATATGGCACAACCTTCTGTAAAGGGCTGAGGTTAGGAGCTACAAAACAGTAAGATCATCTTTTGCTCTGTGTACACCAGTGGCAGCCATGAGAAAGTCAGTCAGTGGACATACAGAGGACATTTCCATATTTTGAAGAAGAGCTGCATCCCAGCAAAGGTAGTATTAGCTTTGTCTCTCCGGTCCTTTAGAATTCCTTGAAGTTCTTGGTGAATGTGAGCACTACTCCAATCCATAGAAGATTGGATTTTCAAAAGCTTTAGTTGTGCTGCTTTTGTAATTTAGCTGTCTTTTCCTGGATTGAGTGTTTCAGAGACAACAGAGGACAAGAATGTATCATCTCTTTTCTCAGTGATGTCACTACTGTGGTTACCAAGGGTCTGTTCTGAGCTGCTTATAAGTAGTCCAGGCAGAGGGGTAGATAATGCCAGCAGGTAACACAAAGGTATTCAGGGTAGAAAAATCTTATACTGAAGAACTTAACACTGAAAAAAGGCAGAATGATCTTGTGATACTTATTAGGCAGGTGATAAAGCAGGAGGAAAACATTGAATCAAGTGCAAAGTAGTCACACGAGGCAAAATAACATCAACTAAATATATAGGGGACTGGATTTATATTAGCTTCTGTTTTGTAGGAAAGAGATCCTGTGGACAATTTTTGGAAAACATCAGCTCATTGTCCAGCATCGTTCTAATGGGAATAGAGAAGATTAGGGTTATTTAGACATGAAAAACACCATAGGACTTACTATAAAATTACTGACTGTGTGCTCAGTGCACTGTATGGTTCTGGTCATCCAGTTTCAAAAGTACTAAATTATTGCAGAAACAACACAACAGGGGCCATTTTGAGATGCAAGGGAGTCTGGAAAACAGATGGCCTTGAGGGAACAGAAGAGATGTGCATGGGAGTATGAATGATTTAGAAATAGTGAATTGGGAATGATCTCACTGCTTCTTTCATTGCACCTTAATTATTGCAACTAATAGGCTGGAGTTTTTTGTTTGTTTTTTCTCTTTTTTTTTTTTTTTTTACATAATGTAGTTGAACTATGGAACTTGTGAAGGGGCTTTTAAGTATGAAGAAATTCAGAAAAGTAGTAGAATTCATGAAAGATAGCTTTAGAAACCCTAAAATTATAATTTTTGGCAATTGAGAAGATTCACCAATGAAAAGCTACTTAAAAAAATCTGCTGCTTTTTTTTTTGCAGGGGAGGAAAGGAGTGTAGGGAGCATAATTGGCCCTAGCCCTAGACAAGATCCTGAACTAGATGGCTTTTTGGGGTGCTAGTTAGCTGCAGATGGAGCTGTGTGAGTTGAAGTGTCTGCCAGCAGTTTTCTGCAGTAGTGTTGGATATATAAACTCTCTAGAGGGAAAGCTTGACGAGCAGTTTAGCCCACTCTAGACACCCAGGCTCAGTTCACTTGCCTAGAGTAACCTGCCAGGCTTGCAGCCTTTCCTGTAAGGCATGAATCTCCTGCTCTGGGTCCAGTGTCCTGTCTGCCAGCTGTGTGTGGATGTCCTGCATGGTGCAAGGTCCCCAAGGGGCACTGAGTACTTCAGACAGCTGATTCACACCCCAGTGCCCAGTCAGATGAACCAGGTGCTAAGCACCATGGACTGGACTGTCTGGATGTCCATCAGCTGTAATGGATGTGTGGATTTGTGCTTATGAACATCGATTTATTTAGTTTCTGACTGAATCCTATGCTTGTTCTGACCCTGTGTGACACTTGGGAGTTCAGTCACTGGTCTTGTTTTTAGTAGGGTTTAGCTAGTATTTTGTACATATACTTATGTATGATCAGCAGTCTCTTGAATAACTGCCCCTGCATGTGTGTAATACCCACACTTGCTCTGGAGCCCTGGGAGCCTTGCTGATGCCTTTGGAACTGGAGTAGCCCCTGATCACTTGTCTGCTGTGCTGATGGTCTGTGTGCTCAACAGGAGAGCATGACTCTAGCATCCCATGCTGCTGCTGGTCCCTGGGAGGTCTTGTGGCTCTGGGTACCTGGCTTCTGTAGTAAAAGATTCCCCTTGAAGTTATAAAGTTGCCCCCCAATAGGAAATGATGGTGACTTAAGTAGTTAAGAAAATGCACTAGGTTTTCTAAAGGTAAAAATTCTATGTGCTCTCTGAGAAGCTTTTAATTTGAAAACTAATTTAAATAATCTAGATAAAAGTTGTGTTGTAGTAGCATTTTTTGACACAGTATTAACAGCTTCAAACCCTGCACTATTTTTGGTAACTTTACAATTCTGTTTTGTTTTGTTTTTGAACAGGAACAAGGATGGTGAGCCCTGCATCTTTAAGAAAATTGCTGGAGTCCTGTAAAGACCTTTCTTTACTCGATGTGTCCTTCTGTTCACAGATCGATAATAGAGTTGTGCTAGAACTGAATGCCAGCTTTCCTAATGTGTTCATAAAAAAGAGTTTCACCCAGTGACTCTCTACATATGCTGCTGTGGAATTCGTTTGACAGAGTTGTTTTCCTGTAAATTTGTGCTGATTTTTTTTTTTTAAGAGAATATAAATCTGCTATAAAATAGTAGAAACTATTAATTATCTACACAAATGGGTAAAATGCATTTAAATGTATTATGTTTCTTAAAGTTGATATTGTAGCTAAGAATTATTTTACTCTGCTAATTGGTGGCACTGCATGTTTTTAAATACTTGCCATATGTCTGGCTTTAATGAGAAGCAAATGAATGTCTTAAATGTCCCTTCATGGGGTGTTATACACAATACACTATATTAATATCCAGGTGAAAGCAGAAGTTCAGTATTTATCAGTAAGGAAAATATGGGTGCTTCCTTTTCATGTGTTTGTGTGTGTATATATAAATGTATACATATGTATTTGTATATACATACACAGATATTGTAGCATTCTAGTTTGGCCTGCAGCATAAGATTTTATCATCTGGCCTATTATTAGCTATTTGAAAACCAGTTTAAGTGTGTATAAGAACAGACAGAAAAGGCACTTTGTCTTCTTCGAGTTTTGGCAGTGAATTGTATCTGATGCAGTTTTCTCACTTCCTTCACCTGAAATAGATGTAGTGATGTTTACAGTCCAGCCTAAGCAACACAACAGATAAATGCAAGAACCTGGACCACCTGAACTTAGAGCAGAAATGAAAGATAAAATTGACAGCTGCTTCTTGCTATTGAGACACAAAGTTTAAGCCAGGTACTTAATGTCTTAACTGATAATGTGTAGAAAACTCCGGGGTAGTTTTCTTTTTCAAATTTCTGTCATGGTTGAAACTTGATTTGTGAAACGTCTGGTTATTGTGCAGAGTACCATGAAAAGTAGAACTTGGGGTAATGTGTTAGCAACTGTCCTTTCACTGGCATCAAATCTACTGTCAGGTGTAAAAACAAGCATCTTTGTTCAGTAAAACAGCAATGAAAATATAATGGGTTTGAAACAAGGGCAATACGATTTGATGATTTTATGATCACCAGACCTTAGTACTGGATTTGTTTTGTTTGGGTTTTTGTTTTGTTTTGTTTTTCCAAGAGGAGAGTAGCTCAAAGTACTATTGCACTCTCTCTTTAAGACTGCTTAACCTCTGGAGAAGGAAAACTGTGTTGATGGACAATTTCTGGAAGTTTCTTTCTTTTGCACTTTCTTGGATGAAGCTTTTCTCTTTTTTTCCCCTTGAATACCACTGCTCTGTACAGCTTTGGTTTAGAATTTTACCTTTTTAGCCATTGTTGATGCATATGGACCATAAAATATAGGCTGTCTTTTGATACTGATTCTGTTATTCTTGTACTGATGGCACTTATTACCTACTGGAATAAGAAGAAAAATACTTTGTCTGAGAGAAGTACAGTATTGTACTGAAGATCAGTGACAAAGAACACTTCAGTTCATGCAGTAAATAAGCAACTGCTACTAGAGGACTGCTGCAAATCATTAAAAATCTGACAATCTCTGTGACTCCTGAATGACTGCTTTGAACTCTTTGTGCTGGTGCCAATACTTTATAAACCATGTCATGAAACAGCTACAGAACATTTATCTGATTTTATTGAAAGACCTAGTTCTTCAGATTTTTAAATTTTGCTGAATCTCTGGGGAATTCCAGATCCAAAGAAGGGCATGCACAGTTGGCTTTTTGATTTTTTTCCCTCCACACAGATGGCACTATGGGATTTCCAACTAGTTTATGCCGTTCCATTTTTTTTTCTTCTTTAGAAATCTGGGCATTGTCAGAGAACTTTAAATTGATTTACTTTTTTTTTCCATACTGAAAGATGTCAGCTTTGGTATGATTCTCTGTGAGACCTCATTTCTCTCAATCATGTTTGGGTTCATTTGTTTTTCTGTGAACTTTTAACTTTTTTTAGTCTATATTTTTCATTCTAATTATTAAACATTATTATTCTAGTTACATGAGAACACAGGTACAGATAACGGGAGTTTACAAAGAACAGAGTTCAAAACAAATGTATTTGTTGTAAAACTTCACTTCTCAGGGGTTGTTCTGTGTTTATCTCCTTTTTTTCCTATAGAGATCCATTTTGTTTGTTTTTCACTGTAAATACAATGGGATGTGGATGAAGTGATAGCCATTGTGCCTTCAAACTGGTAAACTTGGTAGATAATAGAGTTTTTCTCATCAATTAATCAAATAATAAGTGTTTTTGTAATCATGTACATGTAAAGAGTTTCATATTTGAAATATTGGTTGCTTTTTAGGTAGCATAAAGGAGGTTTAAATTGAATTTTTGTTCATACTGGAGGATCTTTTCTTTCTTATGATGCATCTTCTGTTTGAAAATGTTTTTTCCAGGTATTCTCTATTGTCACTTGGAAGATAAATTGAAGTTGACCTTTTATTTGGATTGTTTAAAACTTGTTTAAACAAACAAAAAAAAAATTGTTTAAACTATTACCAACATATAATGAATTCAAAGAGCAAAGAAGCAATTGGGAATGACTTCCATCTATAGTTGTAGATTCAACCTTCAGTCAGAGAGTAAGAAACTTTTAGCTATGGCCTTATAAGTCCCAAGAAGTCTTCCAGCAAAACAGTTAGACCAGACTTGACATTTGTAATACTTGTAGGATAAAGAAAACAACCTGCTTTTAGACCTTCCTCATATGTCACAGAGAAGCAAGAATAGGACGCTGTCTCTTTAGTTCTGCTATCTTATACTTGTGTCTATTTATTTATATATATATGTATACATAAATTATATATACACACATATACATTCATGTGTTTATATGAATTCTTTGGATGTGTGTACATACATAAATATATATGTATAAATCTCAAAGTTTTTCATGTAGGAATTACTTTTGTAAAGTGAGTGTAATAGCAAAAGGTGTTTCATAGCAGTTCTGCTTTCAACTATTGCTTTACTCTACCTGGAGACTGAGTTCATCTCCACCCATGCATCAGGAAAAGCCTGGACAGATGTGCTGAATTTCCAGTGTTGCTTTGCCAAAGTGCCTTTTCATTTGCTCGTGGATGGTGTTACAGGGTATGAAGAGTGAATGCAAAGTCCCATAACTACTGTGGACTGTCTCCTTGCAAAGCAGTCGTATAGAGGGAAACTTATATTCTAGTTTCATTTAATCCAAAATGAATGATGTCAATTCCTTCACTGGATTAATTTAATTACTCTTGAATTGGGTCTCAGCTCCATCACTAGACTGTCCCTCAGTCATGTTATTTATATTCTTCTGTTAAGGAATATTCCTTTTTCTTTACTTCTGTTGTTTGATTATCTGTCTTTTTGAAGCTTTGTAGAAGATGTACTTTGGCACCAAATATTAAAAAAACCATGGCTGTCGTGTTCAAAAAAAAGGGGTTTACTCTGAACTGCTCCTGTTTTTAAACTAAAGGGGATCTTCCTCTGTGTGAAATTGATGTGGGATGGCCTGTAGGTAAAGATGTAATTTCTTGGGTAATTTTAAAAACTAGTATGATAACTTTACCATTTAAAGCATCTTCTTAACTCTTCAAGGCTTTAATTCAGCAGTGTACTTACTTGTATTCATAATTTTGAGATGTCTGGCTACATAGCTCTATAAAATGGATGGGGTTTCTGTTCTTTAAATTATACACCTGATTAAGTCATGCTCCATTAGTGAGCATGACTTATATAGAACAGTTTTGCATAGGAGCTTATAATCCTCCACGTACTTGGAAGTCCAAGTTTCAGACAAAAAAACCACAAACAAACAAAACCTTTGTATTTCCTTAGAGCTCTTATGCTAAGTTTTCCAGATACAAGATGTCCAGTAATCATGGTACACAGTGAGTAGAATTCATCTCACTGAATGTTAGTTCTCTGAAAGTTAGACATCTACTTCAAGGAGGAATCTGGGCACCGCTGGGGAGTTATTAATCTCTTAAGGCAGACATTTCAGGAAAGTAGAATGAATCATGTTCTAGAGAGCCTCTCTGGAGACTGTGGAAGCTGTGATTTAGCTCAGGTTAGATACTAAACTGAGATTAATTCCATCCAGTGCTGTACTACCTGTCTTGAAAAACAAGACTGAAACAACATCCATTCTTAAACCTTCAAATCCTTCAAATTCTATCCAGAGAGAAGCAAAAAAAAAGAAATTCTGAGGAGGAAACCTTGAGGAATTTTCTTAATGCCGGGATCTGCTTTTGCTCCTTGCTAATACCTGTGGTATATAATTTGTTTTATTTTGTTAGTTTGGCTTTTGGGTTTGGGTTTTTTGGAAATGCATCCTCTTTCCCTGTACCAGAATCTCATGTACCTAACTGGCTGTATGTATAGTTCCATAAATGCGTGAAGTGAACAGGCAAACATAATTAACTTATTGCCACTATTTTGGTAATATTTCATAGTGCTCTAATAAAGACTGAGTAGTTTAACTGCTCTACTGTCATCAGAAATGTCACCCACTGTGCATTTGCAAAAATTGTGTGCTGAGTCCTGGTTCTTACTGTGTATACTTACTGCATCTTATGGAGTATATTTCCCATGTCACATCAGCAGGACTGCTAAATTTACAAAAACTAAATAAAATGTAGCATTTTATTATGAGGACTATGGGAGTGACTTTATATGTGATTTACATGTTCATTACTGCTCTTTTACAGTGATTCTGTAAGTTGTAGCTTTTGAAATTACGAGACTAGAAATCCCTAGTTTAATGTATCTGCACACTCTGTGTCAGATGCAGTCAGTGTTTTTTCCCAAATGAAGGCATTAGTCCTTCACTGAGATGATGATTTCTGTGATTTTTAGATATCTGACTTGATAATGAAATGCAAGAAGGTGCTCTTTAATAAATTTTACCAGCACAGGATAAATTGTTGTAACTGACATTTGGAAGGGCTGAGAAATGAGTGTTGCATGTTACAGATCCTCATGAGCTTCAGAGAAGGGCACCAGCAGGAAGAGTCTCATTAAGAAGACTCAGCCTCTGAGTAGGAGGCAATGGTGAGATTTTCCTTTTCAGCTAATGGACTAAATACTTTTGTTTGAGTTACATAGCTCTGGTTTCTGCTTGTCTTGTTTTCATTTAAGGATGGTAAATGGTGCAGTTAGGACAGACATCCTAAGCTGAAGGACATCCATTGTGAGGAGTGAAGTTTTTCTGTTGCATGTTTTGTTTCAACTTTTCTAAAAATAAAAGAATAAAAATACCCTCAACTATTTGAGTAATCTATTCCTTAGCTTCTGAAGAAATGCAAATGTCAAGAAGATTGAGAAAAGGAAAAAAGGGTACTTATCCAGATTTATCTGGAAACTCATGGAAGGGTAGCCAGAGCTATTTATAGATGTGAGGAAAGTAAGTGCCTTGTTCTAGATCAGCTGTTACCTTTCCTAGAAACATAGCTTTCCACATAGAATCACATGCTCGTACTTCTAAATCAAGATTTACCATTTAGATGCTCTTAATGTTGACCTTTCGTGTACATGTTTGTGCAGTAAGTCAGAATGTCTCTTTGTTTCACTTCTATCAACTACATAAAAATAGTTTTTCTTTGCCTACCACTGTGAAATCATGTTTTTTGTTACTTAATGAAACTATTTCATGCATGTACACACAGGTGCATGTAAAACTTAATTGCTCCAGTTTTTTGCAACTGGTCCTTTTCTGAGGACAAACTGCAGTTTGGGGGTAAAAATGGTAAAGTCTCTAGGGAAGGTTCAAGGGAAGTCTGATCAATGTATCAAAATACCTGATGGAGGGAAAGAATGAAGAAGAGGGAGCCAGATTCTTCTCAGTGATGCCCATGAACAGGACAAGAGGCAATGTGTACAAACTGAAACACACAAGATGACACATTTTATGGCACAGGTTGCCTAGCAGAGAGCTTGTGGAGTCTCCATCCTTGGAGATACTCATCATCCTGGGCACTGACTGGCTGGCCCTACTTGAGCTGGTGGAGGCTGGACTAGATGACCTCCAGAGGTCCCTTTCCAGCCTCATCTGTTCTTTCTTCTATGATCTGAGATACACCTGTGGTTGGTTTCTTTGCTTCATTGTATTGATTGCTGAAGAAGATAGGGGGAGGGGGAAAAGAAAGAATACTTGTCATAAGGAACTTGTCATGTTGAGAACAGACATGAGAACCTTGTACATTTCCTTTTTTAATTATTTTGGGAGAAATAACGTATCTCTCCATTTAAGTTAGCAGAAAAATCTAGGTGCAACTTAACTGGAATAAAATTTTGGTAACATTTTTAACATGCAGATCTGTAATGTACGAAACACACAACTGCTTTATGGGAATGTGATTGTCACTCCAAAGCCTGAAAGTTACACCAAGGACTAAGAAAAATAGCCCTGTTCTTGGGCACTGGCAGTAGTTTCTGGGTAGAGACTGAGTTGTCTATAATACACTAGGAATGGTTTCGTTTGTATATCTTTAGTATTTGTTTACATAGACCTTACACTGAATTGGGATTGCCATGGTTTAGGTGACAGTTATTCCTGCTTACTCTGTTGGAAACTGAGTATAGGAGTTACCTGTTCACAGTGTCGAACACAAATGTTCAAATTCAGGTGAAAAAGAGGACCAAGTTTATGAAACAGTGAGATGTCTGAGTGTTTTAGGGAGGTACCATGTATAATTGTGGTGAGTTCTCCATCTTTTGTATATTTACTGTTTACCATTGTCAGGAGTAGTTGGCTCTGCTCACCATCAGAGATGGGTTCCCTTTTATCAGACCTTGGTCTCTCTAGATTTTTGTTTAGGGCAGTGCCACAGATTTTTGCACATACCCACTGTTCTGAAATGAACAGAGAAAATAGCTGGCTTGGGTAGAATTTGGAAACTAATGGCTAGTCTATGCTAGAAGTTATTTTGGAATAGTTACTAAAAGTAAATTAAAATAACCAGGAATTGATATGTTCACAGGGCGACCTTGCACTTTCTGAGTTAACTTTGGCATTCAGACAATTACAGGTGCCCTTCAGCTGTCATAGTGAAATCTGTGATGGTGGTCTTTCTGGATTTTGTTAATGAACATAAAGCCACTGCAGCTCTTCAGCATCTTGTGGCATTTTGCATTCATGTCCTTGCCAGGCAGATGGTGGAGTTGAGGGTTGTGGAGATTGGCCTAGCTCTGGAAGTGAGGTGTGTGAATTGCCTGGGGAAATTTCCTGCTTGCATTTATTCATATGTGCAGATGAGAAGGAAGGGCATCTCCAGACTTTCACATTTAAATACCTAAATCCAGCACCTGGATTCATTTAAACATAACAGGTCTCTCTCCCTGCCCCCCATCACATAACCAGCAACAAAATACTTGCATTGTATTTATGATTTAATAGTACACTCAATTTTCTGCAGCAATAGGACTTTGAGTAATGTAACAAGAAACTAATTTCTGTAAAACTGGAAGAGAAGCAATAGAGGGAATAGTTCCAGACTCTATCTGTAAATACCTGTGCTGTGCATGCTATGCCTGTAAGCACCAGAAGCAAGTTATGCCTTTTTGTAATAACAAGTTGAGAAAGGACAAAAGGGATAATTGCCTCCAAGCACATTTTCTGTAGCTGGAGGATATTTATATCATTGAATTTTAAATATCTAGAGTAGATAGTAAAGTTAGGACACTATTTTCCTAGGGTCTGTCACTGAGTAGATAGGTTCTTCTGTAGGGTAATTCAGATCAGATTAGTCTTCAATTGAGGTCTTGAATTGACCTTTGGAAAAGCAGAGGTCTGTGTAGACCCAATAAAATTTCTGTTGGAAGCTAGCATGAGTGGATTCAGAGTAAGAGGTTGCTTACCCCTTGGTGCTCTCTATTATCTCTCCCCTGGCTTGACTTGCTTCCACCAAAGGCCACCACTTGCTTTGCTCTGTTAGTTGAACTGGGTCTAATTTCTCCCTACAAAATATCTTGGTTAAAACTAGAAAACGGCTTGTTTTCTAGTAGTTGTCCTTTTGGTTGTTAGAGGTTTTTTTTACCCTCCTAATTTGGCTATTAAAGCAAGCAGAAGGAAGGGGGCATTTAGCTTCAATTAAAATAATAACAAGCAGCAGGTGGGAGCATGTTGGTCGTGCAAATGCTTTAATTCAAATTAGCATAAATGAGGATAGCCACTCTTGATTGTGATCCAAAGCTTCTTAATTTGTACATAGTTCATCTCAGTACTGTGCCACAAAAATGTCCAAAATGAGGTTGTTTATTTGCACCTCATGATGGTGGCTGAAGCCCTAAAGTATAAAATGCTACTGTAAACATATGAGAGCGTTCAGGTCCTAACTGGCTTCAATAAATTCCCAAAAAAAGATTCTTCCTTCCAAACAAATGTTGGAAGTTTTAGATTAGAAAGGCTAATAAGAGCATATTTAAAGTATGGTGAAGGCAGTGGTTAGCAAATCTAAGCTGGAGGGAGGGGCAACAGTTCTTGGATGAGTTTTTCAAGACTCTTTTCCTGATCTTAAGCTGCATTGGCCCATGAAGATAACATTCACTCCTTTGCAGTCCAAATATAGTCAGTATTCCAAGAGCTCTTTCTCTATGTGCAGTCTTAGATGCCAAATCTGTTTTCTGTGTTTCTATTCAGTAATTAGATGATCCACTTTTAGTTTTGTCCTCCTCTTAGTATACAAGTAGTGTTTATCTTAACATCTATATTTATTTTTAATACTCCTCTCTGAGACTTGTGCTTTCCTTTTATACTTAGGCAAGTATTTGATTACATTCAAAACGGGGTTTTTCCTCTGCTCTGTGTTCTGCTTGACCAAGAGTAAGTGGAAGATAATGTTATTGGTGTGTTCCTTCTTTTCAGATGTGGCTGCTGTATAAACCCAAAGGTGTCTGCATTTGCAGTCACAGCTCCAGCATGGATCCCTGGCTCCTCCTCATTTGACTGTTGCTTTTGGGGTATGAATTATGGGTTGACTTGAATGCACACATACACACAAAACAGAGATGTTAGCCCTGTATTCATGAAGGATCCCATTTATTATGGAGAAATCATCTAATGCCTTATATTGTTAATTCAAAGATAAAATCTTCTTATCTTTAAAAGTTAACCAATGATTTCTATTTAGGAAATTAAGTCTGTTTTCTTCTGCTGTGTTGGATCATTTAAAATATCATAATACTGTGTTGTGCAGTTTACTCCATTACTGCCGGTATAAAGAAATTGAAATTAATGTTCTCCCTGAGTTGTCAGTGTCTGCTAATTCAGAGATGACAGGAATGTGTTAAAATATAGTCAACCTATAATATTTATCTTGCTTTGCACTTAATTTGGTTCCCTTTGACTGTGTTGCAAAATGCCAAGTGTACATAAAATAATGAATAAATAAAAAATAAATTATTTGTCTACATTCATTGACCTTTTGTGCATTCCTTTTAAAAAACAATGAAATACAATACAATATGATGCATTCCAAGGAACAGTTTGGTTATGTTTTTATATATAAAAATATATTTTATATATATTTTGAAATAAGACACCCTGGATGGTTTTTTGATATGATTTCATAACCTAGCTTATTATTATTATTATTATAAAATTGTATTATTTTTTAGTGGTTAGCTTCCTCTAGTCCTATGAAAGCACATGGAACTAGGTGTGTTACACAAAATAGATGCTTCACTGCCTGAAACAGTTTGTGGTACAGAGCAAGAGACGACAGATGTATGTAGACAGATGGGATATAAAGCAGAATATGGAGATTACAATGTACCAAGAGAGACCTCCAAGAAAAATATAATTGTTGACTTTCTTTCAAGAATAATTTCCTAGTCTAGTGCAAATTATGTTACCATAAGGCATTTCTTAATCTCTTTAATTATGTACGTACTGGTACGGTTGCTTTTAAATGTGGAGCTTAAGTAACATAATAAACTCTGAATTTAGCAAAAATGTTAAAGGCTCTGCAGCTCTGAATATGGGCACCAGAAGGGGACAGGTGATCAGCTGGACTCTACTTGTCAAGATCAACCCAAATGTTGAATTGAAAATGAGCAACTGCTTTGCTAGGAGTTTGTCCTCCTTTTGATGAGTTTTCTAAAGTGGTTTTATGGGTTCCAAAGTTGATGTTAATTTAATCGGTGCCCATTTTCTTCTAGACAAATTTTTTGAGTGTTAGGTTCTCCTGATAGTGTTAATTGTTCAAGGCAATTAACTTAACCAGATACAGAGCTTTGAGTTTTCTAACATCTTTAAAGAAATTCTTAATAAGACTTTTAATCTCCAGCACCTCCTGAAGGGTTCTGCTTTTGTATCACAGCTTTGCCTCAGGCCAGTTTAATTTCAAATGTGCTAAAACTGTCTTCTACCATCAGCTTAGAGCTGCTGGTGCTTACAGTTATCCAGAAGTGTAAGAACAAGATTGGGCCTGGCTTCTATGCATTTGGACAAAACACAGCTGACTTTTGACACCTGCTAAAGTACAGTTTCAGGCACTGTTTCTGGTGGCCCTGTTTCTCATGATACCTGTTTCGCAGTATTGAAAATTCACACAAAAATCTGAAATGTGTCAGGTGTCTGTCTTTCCCTTGTGGGGCACTTCAGGTAATGGAAACAGTTTAAAAACCTACACAAATAAAGCCAGATTTCAAAATATTTCAGGATTTGCAGACTTTAGTGCCTGAGAGCCTGTAATATGCTTCTTTACATTATTATTTGGCAGATCATTATTTGAGCAATTTAAGGAGTTATGTGTTCTCCATGCCCATACTTTTACCTGCTCTGTGTCTAGACAGAGAGAGGAAAGTTCAGTGTTCTATGAAAGCATTAAAAAATATGCAAATTTATCTCTGTTACTTTGCAATGCAATTGGCAGTCTTGACTGAAATTTAAACAGAACGGTGCAGATCTGATACCATGCATGCTGCAACTGTTTATTCACTGGTAAAATCAAATGTCATTATATACAACATAGGCATTTATTATTACAAACAGATTTTAACATAATGCTTTCCCTTACAGTTTTTTAGAGCTAGAAATAAAAATGCCCTGATGCCAGGCAGTTTTGAACTGACAAGTATCTTCGGAAGTTAAAATAAATGCAGCAGCATTTTTTTAGCAAGGTCATGTCCACCCCTCTGGATGCAAATGCACAAACAATTTCAGTTCAAACTTCAGGCCAATAGGTCTCTAAATGCAGTTGGAGCCCAGTGATGCAGTCTCCATCATTTCTTTGTGAAAAGGATGAATCATGCTTTGATTCAGCCTTTTTAACTGGCTACAAGCTCAGGGCTCAAAGTGCACCACAGGCAAAATATTAAAAAAAAAAAAAAACAACAGATAATAGGCATTAAATTGTCTGTATTTAAAAACAACACTGAATGTGATGAAGATGTGACTGGCAATCTACTTAGGTTATCTTTTCTAGTACCCGTGTCTAATAATAAATGTTAACATTACTGTAGCACAGAAGGCCTATCATAGAAGAACCTAGAAGAAAATTACTGTGTTGGGAATAAACTTCAGAGAGCTTACTGTGTGGTATCTCTATTTAGAGAAATCTTCGTTGTGTTTTTGCTATTGCTTCTGCTTAGTAATTGCAAAGGGTTTGTCTGCAAAATTATCTAACTGTCACAGGGAGGGTTCATTGAAGGTGATGACATGCTATTTTCAACATATGCCCAGTTTTTTTCCCCATAACATTCATTGATAGACTTGATACAATGCCTTACAGTAACTTTCATTCCCCCAGCAGATATCTTTTCTAGAGCCCCTACCTAGTGCTGAGTATAAAATGCTCCTCTTTTTAAAAGGATTTTGGAAGGAAAAAAAAAGTGGTGGGACATAGCCTTCAGGTGCCCTAGACTGTTTTTATCCATGCTGTGGCTGCTGCTTGCCCTGGAGAGGAGTTTTAAAACAGTTCTAATTAATTTTCCATTTGTGTGTTACCAGGTAGTATTTACTGTATATGTTACTAATGAGACTCATGAAGAAAAATGTTACGCAAAAGTAAATCACTATCTTTGAATTGGCTAAGAGAAAAGATTTGTAAGATCAAAATATTGTGGGCACTGATCAAACTGAGAGATCTACAATGCTGCTCTGTTTTTTTTATATCTATACTTTTAAATAATTCAGTCTTTTCAGAGAATTACGGCAGCTTTCAAGTTAAAATATTGATTGGTGGGTGTTCTGCTGCTCTCCAAAAGGTGTAGAGGCTTTCACATCTGCGTCTCCTCCTCTCAAAGTGGCAGATCTTCGTTAAGGAGGCACGGATTAAGGATCTCCAGCTAATGATTCAGTGCTGTCTGTCCCCTGATAGGAAGAAGTCATTTGGGAGGGGGTGGGGTTACAACCCCTCTTTTTGTCCTTTCCTAAATATACAGTCCTTAGGCAATTTTTACATCTTTCAGTTGCCTTAAATATTGTAGGAAACTAAGTGAACGCAGTCTCCTCTCTCTCTACAAGGAAGAGTACATGTACTGCCTTGCTCCCTAGCATATCTTTTTCCTCAGAGCAACACTGTCTCCTTACAAAAAAGCACGTTTCCCCAGAAGTCTTTTAAAATAATGAGCTTAAATTTGGAAGAGTGAGGGAATTCCAGCTTCTTGCATCTTTCTGTCTGCTGCTGAATGATTCATATCTGTTGTAGTTCTGTTCATACACAACAGCAGGGTCTATCCAGGGAAAGCAGAGGCTGTTCCCTCTGACCGAGAAATAGCAATGCTGTATCTTGTCTCAAAACAGATATGAGAAAATGGTCCATATTCCCTTGGGATGCTCTTCTGTATTGGGTAACAAGCTGGAATTGTAACATTTCAATGAGGCTGTTATTCTTGTTTTACAACACTCACAGCTGCTGTGGCCACTGCCTCTAAGGTCTCCTGCAAGCTCCGGTGTCCTTACCCCTGACTCTCTGGTTGATGCTGAATTTTACCTTAACTAGAAGTCATTCAGCACATGTAAATGATGGGGCTTTCCCCTGCCTATGGCCACGTAGGCTGCATGTTTGGGACTAGCAGGAGCTACTGCAGCTAGCCTTATTTCCTCTGGTGAGAGTTACGTCCCAGTCTGGCAGTGGAGCAGTGCTGGAATGTGGGAAGCTTTGGATTTAGGCCAAGGAGAATTAACTGAAGGTGCAGCTGAGGCTTAGCTGCTGGGTTATGTGTGTGTTCTCGGGGTGAGCCCCCTTCTGCCCTTTCACTAGAGGTGTAGAGGCAGGAGGGCAAGAGTCACAGTGCTGGGCCAGGCAGGGGAGAAGGAGGTTGATTTCAGCCTTGTGGTTAGAGCCTGTGGGAGGTGAAGGGGAGTGAAATCAAGCCTATGGATATAAAACCTCAAGTGGCCTGGCCCCTACTGTGGTTGGGCCTGTATTTCTGAATGGTCAGCTGGAGAGGAGGCAGGACCAAAGCCGAATGAACTGAGAGCCTCTCTGCAGGTCCTCTGAAACACTCACCTCTCTTGGCTGGCTACACAAGGCATGTGGGCAGGCTGGGTTGTCTGTCCTCTTTGTTGCCCAGTCCAAAGGGGCAGACATGCATGATTAAATGAGGGACTGCTTTAAGCTAAAGGTATTGATTCCACCCAAAATTAAAAACTTCTGATTTGGGAAATAATATATATACTGAGCATGTATGCAAAATTAATATGCAAAAGGCCAATATTCTCCAGCTCCTCAGACCTATTAACAAATAAATCAATCCTTACTTATCAACTGGTTTAGGAAGGGTCCCTGGGACAAAGCCTGCTTTTCTCTTTGGAGGCTGAACCTTACAGTTTTTTGCCTACTGTGAACAGAGCAATCTCCACAGGTAGGACAGACACAGACTTGGTCTGCAGTTGAAGATGTACCCATAGCTTACCTTTCCAATTCCTGCTGCAGCCATAGCATCTCGTTTCTGTTATCTGAACAAGTCCAGCACTGATGTTCAGCTGGAAAACAGGTTATATTCTCCCATGTCTGTTCAGTGCTACAGTATTGGCTGCCTGTAGTGTGATTAGCTCTGTGCAGAATGCTTATTTCTTTCTAAAACTTAATCTGTCTTGGGTGTTTTGTTTTGTTTTGTTTCAGCTCAATTTGCTTGTTGAGTTAACAAGAGACTCTGAGATCGTGATATGTCACTTATCAGTTTTCAGTGCAATGAAGTCTGCTGCAGCAGAATGTCTGAATGTCTTGGGTTCTTGATATTCACAATATTTTAACATTTTCAGCACCTACATACACAGCGTGGCAAGTGGTAGTTACAAACCGGCGGCACTGAAATAAACACAAGATGTAAACCTGTGTGGTCGTACCAGCCCGTGCTGCCGCAGGGTGTGGGCCCATGCAGAGCCGAGCTCCTGACGCATCCCAGACGGCCTGGGCGTAAAAGAGAGCACCCAGCCAGCACAAGAAAGGCCCTGCAAGAGACCAGGGCTGTCCCCAGATCTCTGTTCCTGGGAAATGGGGGTTCAGCCAATGGAGGAAAGTTTTGGGGTTGTTGTGGTTTTTTTTGGAGGCATTTGGTGACACCAGTCTGGCATGTGGGGTGGTTTGCCTTCAGCAAGAACAGAAGCCAGTTGGTGAAATGGTGGGATTTGAGCCCCCTGCTTTCCCAGAGAAGGGAGCCCTGTGGGAAGGCGCTGGCAGAGGTGTGCTCAAGGCGCTGGGACCTGCCCCAGTCCCGCTGGCCCGGCTGTGCCCTCGCTTGCCGGGGATGGGCGGCGGACAGGGAACAGCTCCTGGAGGCTGCGGGGTGCCTGGCGCTGGGCTCGCACCTCCCTGCGAGCCTGAGGGCAGGAGCAGGAGCTACCCCGCGGTCACAACAGCCCCTCCACGGGACCACACCATGGGTCTGCTTCTGCGCCACGGAAAAGTGACAGAGCTTTGTCCTGTTATCCAACGTGCCTGAACTGGAGGAGGGATTGCCAGTCTGAGGGACTGCTCACCTCCCCAGCGGGAGGAGGAGGGGAGGCAAATAGCATCTCTCCCAGTTTTCAGGGGCATGCAAATAAACCATGGATTTGCTGGGTGTTTTTTTTTTTTGTTTTTTTTTTTTTTTGTTTTTTTTTTGTTTTTTTTTTTTTTTTTAATCCCATCCAGACGACAGGACAAGCAACACTTTTAACATGGGACTTCGATGTTTCTCTGTGTATATTTTAAAAAATACACACAAATATACAGCAAAAAAAAAAAAAAAAAAAACAAACAAGAAAACATCCAAACATTAAAACAAATAAACAAAAACCACCCAAAAACAAACAAGCAAACAAACAAACAAAAAACAAAGCAAACAAACCAAAACCAAACCACCAAAAAAATTTAAAAAGGAAGGGAAGACAACAAGCGTACTCACGACTTTGTCATCCCCTCCCAGAGGCACCACGGGCTCCAGCGACCTCTCCCACGGGTGTCCCCGAGGCCAGCCCCGCCGTCCTTGCGCGCAGGGAGAGCGCGGGCTCCGGGAGCGGGCGGGGGGACGCGGGATGCGCCGCTGCCCTTCCCCGCGGAGTTCCCGCGGCGGCGCTGCCGGCCGCTGGGGGGCGCCCGCGCTCCACGCGCGGCCCCGGCCCCGCTCCCGGCCCCGGCCCGTGCCCCGGAGCGCCGCCAGCGCTGAGCTCGGCCCGCGGAGCGGGGCGAGACGATGCTCCGCGGGAAGCAGAAACAGGACCCCCGCCTTCAAACACCCTCCAAACCCCAGCGCTGCCCGTTCCCCGTCAGCCTCGACCCTAGGGGAAAGTCGGTCCCCAGCCACGCCAGCGGCGGAGTCGTTTGTCAGAAGCAGTGGGAAGCAGTCTCGTCCCTTCGTGCATCTTGCGGGATTTCTCCTCGCGCAGGCAATTGGCAAAGGTTAGGAAGGCGTCTTTAGATCCCCTATAATCCCAGTTTAAATATTAAAAGTATAAGCAGCCTAGGCCCAATATTTACCTATGTAACTCCATAGATTTCCCTCCAGACCTGGACTTCTAAGAATTTAAGGGATGGTTTGCGTTTCTTCCTATTTTTCCTTCTCCCACCTCTTCTTTATTTTCCCCCCATCCCTTCGTATTTATTTAACAAACTAACCTGAAGAGGAGGGAGGAAAAGCCAACAAAAAAGGGGCAGTATTTTTATGACCGAGAAATAGCCAGTCTCCCTGTCTGTAACGTGAAAGGAAGGCGAGATTCCATCCCCGCCGCCCGCTTTGTCACCGTCTGGGTTTAAGTGGCCACCGCATCAACACAAAAGGCCAACACACACACATCCCAAAACTCGACATAAAACCTCAATTGGCTCAATAGTGAAGATGGGTATTTCGATAACGAAATAACCTCCCTGCTCTGGTGGGGTCTGGGTACCACTCTGTACCCCCACCGTGCTTCAAGCGGCAACTGCCAAGGAAAAGGGGGGAAAAATCCCTCAAGAAAGTGTTTAAGATAAAACTAAGTCTCAAACGGGATTAAGGTTTTAATTACAATTCCCTATCGAAGTAACATGTTTGATGAACTGATTCTATCAATTAATAGTAACCTTAATTTAAGACTTATGAACTAGCTTTGCGTGAAGTATATGTCAGACTATTTTTTTTTTCTTTTTAGGAAAAAAAATTATAAAGGTTAATGCTACAACCACAAAGTACTAAAGCACTAGCAGAAGAAATCGTAAAGAAGAAACGTGCTGCTTTGGCTAGAAGTAATTACTTGTGAATGCTTTGGGGGTGTTCTGTCTGGTAGTGGTGGTGGATACAAAAAAATGGAAGTTCTTTTAGAAGGGGAAAATAGATGGATGTTTCTACCCGCCAACGATATTATTTCATAATAATTTTGGCCCACGCTATATTAAAGAGAAAAACAAGGTAATTGGAACATGCATCAACAGTTTTCCATGAAATAAGAGTTAAAAGAAGTAATAGAACTAATCACTGTCTCCTCAAATCAAGTAGAAAACATTTCAATGCACTAATTAGAGTAATTAGAATAATAAGACTGCCTATATGTGGTAAGACAATGTGTACAAACAACTTTATTTAATGTATACTGGTAATCAGTGATGCGTGCGTGCTTGAATGCTTAGTGCAATAAAATTCACCCCCGTCCGCCCAAACAATCAAATACAAATTAGTTTAATGATTGTGCCTGCTTGAACGTCTTAGAAATCCACAGGCAGAGGGAAATAAATAGCACCATCCTTGTTTGTACGTCTCCCCTACTGACCAAGGAGCTGATGCCTCCATGGACTTGGCAATGAATGACTGTAGACATGAATGAATCAAGGAGGGAAAGAGAATTAATGAATGAGTCAGGCTGGCTAAAAACAAGTCCTAACTTTTAGACGAGCGCCTCTTACAACTCCCGGGACGGGAGCAGACGGGATGGGGAAGAGGAGGGGGAGAGAGGTCTCGTCATCACTTTTACAAGCTGCCTCTGCCTGCCAGGATTTACCACCGTGCGAGGAGGAGGGGGAGAAACACCGGCCGCCAACTTCCTACCGGCCTGCTCTCTTTTAAATCCTTAAAAATTATATCTGTGCGGACAGGCCCAGGGACACACGGGGCAGTACAGCTCAGCCCGGCCGGGCGGGACGTTGCGAGACGGCCGGGAGAGCTGCAGCCGGGCGGGAGCTGGAGCCCGGCGCTGGGACGGCTCGCACCGCCCCGGCCCTGCCGGAGAAGGGATGGGGTTCCCCGGGCGGCCCCACGCCCTGCATCCCCACTCGCGAAGGGAGGGCAGAGCTCCTGCTCCGGGCCGGCAGCAAGGGCACGGAAGGGCCAGGCAGACACGGGCCAAAACCGCGGTGTCTCTGGGGCGAAGGGGTCCTGGCACCCCCTCCCCAGACGCCCGCGCCGCGGCCGGAGAGCAGCGCCCGCCGCCGACCCGCCGCTCCTCCCGGCAACGCTGGCACAGTTTCGGCCGCTCTCTTGCCGCTGTCCTTGCCCCATCCCTCTCTCTCTTTGCCCGCCGACGGGAGGGCAGGGTCCGACGCCTGCGTCCCGCGGGGATGCTCGGGTCTGGCGGCGCTGGCACCGGGCCGCTGCGGGGCCGGGGGTGCGGGGGAAGGGGCTCCGCGCCGGCACGGGCGGCCTTCCCGGCCCCGAGGGCCCTGCGTGAAATCCCGGCATACTCGAGGCACTTGGCCGAGTTTCGGAGGTATTTACAGGGAGTTTGCAGGCAGAGATAAACGCTTCGAAGGAAGAGACCCACAGCGTGGGCCAGGCCACGGGCCGAGGCCGACTGCGGCGTGAGAATCCGCATGCTGCAGCTGGGACTCGCCTGCCAGAGAGCCCACTTGTTTGGTTTATAGCTTGATGAGAAGTCGGGTCTGAAGATGAACCTTTGCTTTTTGTTTTACCACTTCTGCTAAAGCACACTTTGGCTTTGCTCTAACTAATTTTCCCAGGAGAAGTGCCCGCTCCCCCAGCATCGCCCGGCAAACTCCCTTCTGCGGCACATCTTCCTACATCCCCGACGGCAGCCCGGCCATGCTCCGAGCACAGAGTGCCAATTTAGCGTCTGCAGCTCTGAAAATTTGGATTTTTATCTTTTCCATCTTGAGATTTAAAGCCAGAGAGGCAGCCCAGGTCGCATTCCTTCCGAAACGCACAATAAATAGACACCCGCCCGCAGGAGCAGGGGAGGCGGGGGAGCCACGATTCCCAAGACAGACCCCAACGCCTGGGCTCCGTTCTGGAAGCAGCAGAGGGCCGTCGCTGCCCCGTCCACCGCCAAAAAGCCGCGGGCAGTTTCCTTCTTTCCTCACTCCCTACTCCCTGCTCCACAAGGCGCTGCCCAAGCTCTGGCTGGGGGTCCCCCATGCCTGCCACCCTCCCCCAGTGCTGTATCTACGGCCAGAGGTTTAAGCTGGACTAAGCCCAGCTCTCCCGCCCGCCGGTGATCGCTCTCCCCCGGGCCTCATCGCCCACCGGAGGCCGTCGCCTCCCTTTCCCATCCTCTGTCGCCCTCACCGACGGCACAGCAACAAAGAGCCACCAAACCTCCAACAACGCGGCCTGGGACAACCCCGAGGCCTGGGGTCGCCCGGCAGGCAGGGGTAGGCAGCCGAGGGAGAGGGTTTTCCCCCACCGGATCAGCCGGAGGGCGGGGAGCAGCCCCAGGCTGGGGCCAGGAGGCCGGGAAGGCGCGGGCAGCCGGGACCGTCCCGCCCTACCCCCGCGGCCCGGCGACGGCCAGAAGCGCGCTCGGAAGCCGAGGTACTGGAGAAGGGGACATGGGGGGAGCCCCGAGCTGCCACCAACAAAGCCCGACGGGGAGACACCGCGGCCTCCGCACTCGCCAAGGCTCCCACAAGCTGCCCAGCCCGAGAGTAACACCTGGCTGGACACCATCCCGGCCTGCCCCGCAACCTGGGAAATTTGTAGGATGATTTCCCCTTCCTCTGCTTCTCGCTTTCCAAACCCCGGCCCCCACTGCCCACTCTCAAGAAAGACGGCGCAGCCGGGCGGCGGCGGGAACTCCCCGGGCAGGGCAGCACCGACTACTGCCTCTCGCCCCTGCGGGGCTGGAGACACTGGGGGTGACAACCAACACTGACAGACTTGAGGATATACAGTCTCCTCTCGCCTTCCAGTTTCGGCCTCTACCAGAGAGAAGAGCGAACCGAGCAAACAGGGCTTTTGTTGTTGACATCTGACCTAGGACAGAGTGTCCCTGCCTGGAAATGAGAGGGAGGGAGCCCGAGGAGCTGCCGCACACCCTGACATCCATCTAAAGCAGGAGCATCCTATGGCTGCTCCATTTCCCCGTCTCCTTTCTCTTAAAAGAGAGATCGAAAGAGATAAAAAGAACGACCCCCGAACCAGCCGGTCTCCCCATAACGAGTCCGGAAGGACGAGAGAAGTCGCTCCCGTAAGGTCAGCCTCTCGCTGGGCAAAGAGCCCCGGAGGAGCAGCCCCGGGACCTCCTCCGGGGCAGGCCCGGCCCCGAACAGCGACCGGCCGCGCCACCCCGCTACCGGCTGAGCCGGCCACCCCCGCGGCACGGTCCTGCCCCGCCGGGCGAGGCACCGTCCATCCAAGTCACCTCCTGTCCACCCGACACGGGAGCGCTCCCCGATAGCGGGGCCCTGTCGTCAAAGGCGAAATATTCCCTGGGCGCCCACCCGAGTGTCCTGCAGAGGGCAGAGGCTGCTCGCTTTCCGCAGCCCGTTCCGCGGGCTATTGACCAAGGACTTTTAAATCCATACCCAGCTTCAACATTTTACCCGTCAGCACGTCTGCGGTCACAAAACACTTCTTCTTTCTGTCACTTCTCTTCGAAACTATTGATAAGATCATTTAGCTGAATCTGTTCGGGATGAGTGTAATATTGACTAGAAGTTAGAAAAGATGATTAAATCTAATAAGCCTAGAAACTATCGTGAAGGAGGGGAGGGAGGGGGGAGAAGAGCAGGATATCGCACTTAGGAACCCGAGCCAGCCAAGAAGGACCTGAACACACCGCCGCGCCTGCGAACACTGCGCAGTTGGATGTCGCTTGTCAGCGCGCCAGCCCCGCGGGTCCCCAGCCGGGACCCCTCAGGGAAAACCGACCCGCTCGTCACCGCACGGAGCCGCAGACACCTAACGTGAAACCGGGGCCATCGCCGCGGGGCCCGGCCCGGCCCGAGGGTGCGCAGCCCCGCTGGGCAGCCGCGTTCTTCCTTCCTCCTTCAAACGGTACTCCCATCATTAAGCCCCGCCTTTTTGTTTTGCCTTTTTCTTTCTCTCTCCCTCTTTTTTTTTTTTTTCCCTTTTTTTTTTTTTTTTTAAGGAGTCAGATGTTAAATTATAAAAAGGGACGGAGAAGAGTCGAACCTCTTCTCCCCCATGCCTTCCGCCAGAACATGCAACAAACTTGAGATCTCCCCACCAGCATCAAAGGCAGGACAGCCCTACCCGCACAGAAATCAATGCTCCGAAACACACGGCTGTGGTTCATCTGCGAAGAGACACAATGAACACAGCTCCCGAGGCTCTCCTTCAAGACCCTGAAAGTTATAAACGTGGAACCTCTCGGTATAGGCATCAAATTTATTCCAAAAATTCCATTAAATAGAAAGGAACGGCGGTGCTTTTACACAGAACTCAGCTCAGTATAAGTACTGGGGACTTCTCCCTCCAGATCTTAAGAACTGTGCAAATCTGTGCTATCTTTAAAAATAAAATAACGATATTTCAATAATTAGAAGAAACTATGAAGGTATTGTGCATTTCTGTTTTATGTAGATAATAAAATATTACTTTAACATAAATATATAAGGATCTCTGCGTTTTTATTTTTCCCCACAAGCACATCCAAATGTACCAAAACAAAGTATTTTTAAAGAGACTGAACAAAAAAAAATTACATCCCATATAGATTTTGTTCACCTACTCATTTAAAGCTACAGAAAAACAGTTTCCAGAACCTGTTTGCTTTAAAAGAAATAAATATACATTGAGGCAGGCCACTTAAAAATGATATGAAAATATTTCCCTGGGTAGCATTAAAAAAAAAAAAAAAAAGAAAAATAGACAAAGAAAACATTGAAACTATTTCTGCATTTCAAAGGACAAATATTAAACATATATACATAGTGGTAAGGTTTGCGTGGTAACTTTTTTTTTTCGTAAACCTATTTGGAGTTTGAGGTTTTTTCAAACATCCTCTCAACTCCGTTGTCTGACCTTACGCACATATTAATAAGTGTCTGAAAGTTCATTTCCTCCCTTTACCACTGGATCTGCCCTGATCTGATTCACTTCACTAGGCGCTAGTCCTCAACACTTTAAATAACAAGCAGCTCAACACATAAACAAACAAACAAAAAATTTTATAAAACCAAACAAAATAAAAAAAAAAAGAAAAAGAAAGAAAAGAGAAAAGCTTGGTGCCCGTATCTTTTTAACAATTGTTGGAAAACCAGGAAAAAGGCTAATGCATGTGCCTCTTAGAAATCATCATCTGTCTTACCAAGAAGAAAGAAAGCAAGCAAGCAAGAAAGAAAGGGAGAAAGAAAGAAGGAAAGAAAACCCAGTGTCACAGGCATTTTAAAAGACAATGAGAAACATATTCTAAAGCCTTAGCTACTGAATGCAATATTTATAGGAGAGTTCTGCGAGAGAATGCTTCACTGTTTTTTCTCCATAATTGTCCAACACTCAACTAAGTAAACTTTTAGATTATAAAAATGCTTTGTCTCTATAGCACCCGTTTGTGCTGACTAAATGATCCCTTTATGAATTTATAACTATCATAAAGTTCCTCTAATGTATATGCATAGCTGTGTGTGTGCATAAGTACACAAACACGCACGCAGACACACGCACATACATGCGCTGCTCCGAGGTCCCGCTCCTCTGCTTCCCTTCAGAGCTTTTTGTTTTCCTTTTTTTTTTTCCATTTTTTTTTCCTTTTTGTCCCCGTGGGTTTTTCTCTTTTTTATTTTGGAAAGTTAACCATTTCTCATCAAGATAATGTCACGAAATGCACTTTAAAACTATTAGCGAAGGACGGGGGGTGGGAAACACGGATTGAAGAATGGCATTTTTTCCCCACTTCATTTCATTCCCCAGTGAAAGACACAAGGCTGCCCAAGTTAAAACTGGTCCTTTCCTTCAATAAATTATACCACAATCTGACCAAAGGACAAGGGGAGGATGGGAAGGGAGAGGGGCTGGATACAAATAGAAAATAAAATAAATATGGAAAGTAAAGTGAAAAAGAAATGCACACGGTCTCTATGGAGAGGTGGGGGCAGCGTGTGTTTACAGGCAGGTGTAAGCACCCGACCCCCACCTCGGGCCCAGCAGCTCCTCAGGCTCTCCCTGGCTCTGCCTTGACGTAAAACTGCTCAATAAAAGAAAGTTTAGAGGCTGATATCGGCCCGGGAGGCGAGACCGGGGATGCCAAAGGCACGCAGGGGAGCCGCGGGAGGGCGGGGGGGGGGGGAGGAGGGGAAGGAAAGGGCGCTGAGGGGGCGGTGGTGGGGAAGCCAAATAATTCCCTTTCCCCCTCAAGGAAATGCCACTTTCTCTGGGAAAACTCTGGAAGCATACTGTTCCCTCTCTGCCTTCCCCACACCAGGCCTTGCTTGCCCGCACTGACACGGTCTGGAAGGGTTGCACATATTTTTTTCCTCCCCCTTTGGTTGCGCCTCGACCCCCGGACACACTGCCTGAAAATGAAGTTTACTTTGTTGATTTGCATTATTCTCCCTTCTCCAAACTCGACTCTTGCCATTGAAGGCATGTATTAAACAATTACGAGAGTCACATCTCTGGAGAATGGAAGCTGGAGGTGCATATATATGTGTATATAGAGAGATTATATATATGTGTATATATGTATGTCTATGCACGCATGCATATGTATACATAAACACACACATACTAATTCTTTTTGCCATGGTAAAAGGAGAAAATAAGCGTTACACGTATTTAAGAATACTTGTTTATAACAAAAGTTCACATATACACATAAAGCAAAGGCTAAAACACAGTAACATATTGTAGACCGGTCACTGTTTGACTAACGCTTACTGTGGAAAATGCAAGTCATTTGCAAAATTAAGGTCGGAAAGGAAGGGGGAAAAAAGAAAAAATAAACATTTTGTTTATGTAAACTTCGATTTTCTTGCAGTGCAAATTGGTACGGTTAAATACTGTCTACATCAAAAGGGATAGCTTTTCAGTTCTCTTCCTTTTTTTTTTTTTTTTTTTTTTTTTTCCTTACATATATTCATACAGGGGATCCACAGAAAATAAACACAGCAGCATGTGCCAACACCGAGCGACATTCCACAATGCAATCTGCCTTTGTGTGGCGGGAGGGGGCTCCGGAGGGGACCCGAGGTGGCTGTGCCCCCCTTTCTCCTCCGCCCCCTCCCCGGCAGGGCAGCGCCGTATGTTTTGGCCAGCGAGTGAGGGAGTTTTGTGCGAACCGCTTCGCCCTGCGCCTGCCCTGCCGGTGCCCGCCGCTGCCCTGCCGGTGCCCGCCGCTGCCCTGCCGGTGCCCGCCTGCCTGCCCGTGCGCAGTACCCACTCCACTCCCGTGCACGGGCACTCGCCTGGAAAGGTCAAAATACAGCATCACACCTCCTACAGTCTAAGGGACAGTGTGGTGCAGGTGCTTTGTCTGTCTATCTGTCTGTCCGCTGTGATTCGCGCTCGCCCTCTCGCTCGCTCGCTTTTTTGTTTTCTTTTCTTTTTTTCGCGTTTGTTTCTTTTTTTTTTTGATTTTTGTCTTTTTTTTTTTTTTAAGATAGGAGAAAATAAAATTTAAAAAAAGAAAAAAAAAAAAGAAAAAAAAGGACAATCAAAAGTTGGGGGAAGGAGAGGAGGAGGAGGAGGAGGAGAGGAGGAGGAGGGGCCGGGCGCCCCCGCCGCGAGTTCACTGCACGGGGGTCTGCACCCCGTGGTGCGGCGGCGTGTCCCTGCTGGCCCCGTACACGTCCTCGGCGCCCGGCAGCGTCCCTCCCGGGGGAGTCATGCGCTTCTCTTTCTGTCTCCTGTTACAAAACCACACTCTCACCACCTCCTTCTCCAGCTGTAGGCTGTCCGCGAGCGAGGTGATCTCCTGGGCGGAGGGCTTGGGGCACTTGAGGAAGTGGCTCTCCAGCGCGCCCTTGACGCTCACCTCGATGGAGGTGCGCTTTTTCCGCTTGCGGCCCTGCGCCGCGATCTTGTCTATGCTGGTGGGGCTGCCCGAGGAGGAGTCCGCCTCCTCCAACCACTTGTTCAACAAAGGCTTCAGCTTGCACATGTTCTTGAAGCTGAGCTGCAGGGCCTCGAAGCGGCAGATGGTGGTCTGCGAGAAGACGTTGCCGTAGAGGGTGCCCAGCGCCAGCCCCACGTCCGCTTGGGTAAATCCCAGTTTGATGCGCCGCTGCTTGAACTGCTTGGCGAACTGCTCCAGGTCGTCCGAGGTCGGCGTGTCCTCGTCGGAGTGCGGGTCGTGGTGCGGCGGCGGCCCGGGGGGCGCGGCGGCGGCGGCGGAGGGTGCCGGCCCGGCCGCCCCGGGGTGGGGGCCGTGGGGCGGCGGCGGGTGCTCGGGGCCGTGGTGCGGCGGCCCCGGCGGCGGCTCCTCGTGGGCGTCGCGCAGGCCGTGGTGGTGCAGCCCCGGCTGCCCGGCGCCCAGCATCCCGTTGACGGTGAAGCCGGGCGGCTGCGAGTAGAGCAGCCCCGCCTGCGCGCCGTTGGCCGCGGCCATGCCGGGCGGCAGGTGCGCCGCGCCGCCCGCCCGCCACGCCGCTGCCGCCGCCGCCGCCGCCGCCGCCGCGTGGTGCCCTCCGCCGCCGCCGCCGTGGTGCACCAGGTGCGGCGCCCGCCCCGGCGGCGGGTGCTGCGGCGGCGGCGGCAGCTCGTCGCCGCGCCCGCCCGCCTGCACCACCGCCGGCTTGATGTCGGGCTGGCCCAGCGCGCCCGCCGACCAGGGCGCCTCGCCGCCGCCGCCGCCGCCGCCGCCCCCGCCGCCGCCGCCGCCGCCGCCGCCGCCGGGGCCGCCGTGGGACAGCGCCGCGATCCACTGGTGAGCGTGGCTCAGCGGGTGCCCGTTGCTCTGCAGCGCGTAGTCCGCCTGCACCAGGGCGCCGGCGTCGCGGTAGCCGCCGCCGGGCTGCATGCCGCCGGGCGGCTCGGCGTGCACCATGGGGGAGCCGGAGGCGAGCAGGCTGTAGTGGTTGGAGGCTGCGGTCGCCATGACTCGCCGAGCCGCACTGATCGCGCCGGTTAAAGGCGCCGCGCATTTGACAGCTACTTTTTCGCCTCGGGCGCCGCGCGGCGCCCGCGCCCCCCCGGCCCGCGCGGCGGGGCCCACTGCGAAGGCACGCGCGGCCGCCCCGCCCCGCCGCCGCACGCCATTGGCTCCCCGCGCCCTGACGGACGCCGGCGCTCCCGGCGACCGCCGCCGCCGCCGCCCGCCATTGGCGCTCCCCGCCGGCCGCGCCCCGCCCCGGCCCCGCCCCCGGCCCGCCCCCGCTCGAGCCCAACTCCGAGGGGGAACGGGGCGCGGGGGAGCGGCGGCCGCGGGGCCGGGCGGGGGGAGCGTAGGGGAGGGAAGGGGCGCGCCGCCGCCGGCCCCGCCCCGCCCCGCTCCGCACCGCCCGGCCCCGCGCCGCCGGCGGGAGGATGCTGCCGCTGCCCGAGCGCCCGCCGGCTCCTGTTGCTCGCGCCCCGACGCGCGTCTCTGCGCGGAGCGCGGCCGCGCCGCGCCCGGAGTGGGTGCTGCGGGCCGGCGGGGTGCTCGCCTGCCCGCCCCCAACTTTCTCAGCGCCGCCTCGCAGCCAGCCCCGCCGGAGCGGCCCGGGAGCGCCGCTCCCCCGGGGGCGGGGAGCGGGCGGCACTCTGCCTGTCCGCCGGCCCTGCCCTGCTCCCGGCACCCGGGGGTCGCCGGAGCGCTCCGCTCCTCCGGGGATGTCGGGGCTTCGCACCTCGGCGCTGCGGAGGTGGTTTTGTTCCGCTTGTCCCGTCCCGTGGGGACGGGACGCCTGCGGGACCGCCTCAGCGGCTTGGGGACTCTGCATGGATGCGGAAGATGGGCATGAGAGGGCGGTGGAAAAGGAAAAAACAAATAGGGAAAATAGAGGGGGGATAGGGAAAAGAAAAGAAGTTGCGGCCCGGACAGGAAGGAAGGAGACCCTGGAACTGGATTCGGATTTCCTAGGAATGAGCAGCGTCAGGCTGGCCGACGCGAAAAGAGTTCGCTGCCCATTTTTGAGCTGAAAGCCATAGCTTTGTCTCGAAAATAAACTGCTCACGGGGGTAGGTGCGCGTCGCAGGCTCCCACTATCTTCATCGAAATAACACAATAGGGCGGACCGGGGAATTTATTACTACTAACAAGAAACAGCTTTCTTCTGCGAGTTGTTTATAAATCATCGTGTTTAACGTGAGCGCTGGAAAGGCTCCTTGCCTGGAAATAGTCCTCTGCGTGGGGGTGTGGAGGAGAGGGGGGGATGGGCTCCTGCACATAAACATATACACAGCAGCAGCATAAACAGGATATCCAGTGCCCTGAGACAAGGGGCGCAGCAGGAGTTACCTCGTTTCGTTAGTTTAGCGGCGTATCAAGAGCTCCTTCTGCCGGGGGGTGGGGAGGGGAGGGAGGGAGGAGGAGGAGGAGGAGAACGAGAGGAGGAGGGGGGCGCAAACTTTGTCCATGAAAGAGTGGAGAATCTTCCTAAGGTTTGTTTTTTTGTTTTTTGTTTTTTTTTTTTTTTCCCCTTTCTTCGAGATGCAGGCGAAGGAAAGAACAATACTGCCTTTTCTTGCGAGGGTTGCGGAGAGAGAAGTCTCTGAAGTGAAGCTGTGCCTTTTGTTTCCCGTGTGTAAACAACTGGGCACCCAGGAATTTTATAATTTGATGCTCATTTTCTCGTCTCTCTCCTCCCAATTAGGTGTAGACCAGTGAGTTGAAACAAAACAACAGGGCAAGTCCGCAGCAGGCTTCTGCCAAAGCATCGCGGGGACCGTCCTGGGAGAGCCGCTCCACTCTCCGCGCCCGGGCCAGCCCTACCGCCCCGTTCCTGGGGCCGCCGAAGCTCCGCCGGGGGCGGCTTTCCTGCCAGCCCGCCTCCAGGTCCGCTGCCAAAAGTTCTTGCGTGGACGAGACACGAGGGGCCACTCCACGCATCATTTTCAGAGCGAGGTTTTCAGGCGGGCGCCTCCAGCGTGCGGTGCTCGCTGAGCACGGACCTACCCCGGTGGTCGCCCGAGGGACCTCCCTTGTGCCCCGGCCCCACGGCGTGTGCACGCCCCACGGACAGCTGGTCCCCGTGGAGTGCCCACGGCACCGCGCTCCCCGCGGCTCGCCTCGACCAGGAGACGGGACACGGGGTCAGCGAGATTCAGCCAACACTTTTCTGGGGGGAAAACCCCTCCGGGCCTGCCCCAGTCGTGCAGTTCCTGTCCTCTGTCCCGCCCGGCCCTCTGGCAGGTGCTGCCTACTACGGTCGCCGTCCTGCGTGCCTCTCCCCCCGCCGCCCCAGCGGCACATCTCACGGGCTGACGGTAATCACAGCTACCGAAGTAGCACCGCGGCCTTAGGAGGCGGACAAAACCCCGTCTCCCCGGCAGAGCCCCCCGCCGTCCCTCCTGCCCCCTCCCCGGCGGAGCGCACGCCTACGGAGGCGCAGCTGGGAGCAGCGAGGAGCGCGGCCGGTGCATTCAGAGCCGCCGCAGACTCCACCTCCTCGTCCTCCCCATCATTGTTAGCCCTGTCATTAATACCGCTCCTTAAGCATCCTCCGCTCCCATCTCCCCCCGTGGAGAGGAGCGCCGGGGAGCGGGGAGCGAGCGCCCGACCGCCGGTCTTGTCGCCTCGCCGCTGCCCGCCGCGGGCTCCGGCTCCGGTCGCCGCTTAGGTCCGGGCCGCTAGGGATGTAAAAGAGACAGTCATGTGGCCCCTTTCTGGCGGAGCTGACCCCGCGGGATTAGAGGTCTCACCAGCCTTTCTTTCCTTTTCTCTGCTCGCATAAAAGCAGGTTGAAGGTGATGCGGTGTCTTGGGCAGACACTGCAGTGTTTTGATTCAGCTCAGCCCTTTTCACTGTTCAAAGCAGCTGTTCAAATACTAGGGCTGCTTACTTTGACGTGAAGAAGATTTTCAAACAACCCCAAAAGCTTTGAACTGACAGGCCTCCTTGATATCTCCTTCATTGCAGTGCAGCTACTCGAGAATATTCGCTATAAAATACATAGAGCGCCACTTAACTGGAGCTGAGTCCTGGCTGGGAGGCGAGGTGCTGCATACACATCAGGTGCATCCAGAAGGACGCGGGAGGGTTGCGGGAGTCCTCTGGCCGCCCCCCGCCGGCCCCCCCAGCTCCCCACCTGGGGTCCCTGGCCCGCCACCCGCCCCCAGCTGCCGCGGCGGGCTCCGGCTGACGAGATGTTGGGCTCCCTGGTGTTTCAACTCCGTGCGTGCCGGAGAGAAAGCTGCATTTCCAGCAGCAAAACAAGAGCACGGCTCGTTCCTAGCGAGCCTCGGCTTTCAGCCGCCGCTCGTCAGCCTCCCCGGCTCGGGGGGCTGGAGGAACGCTCCCCAAACGCGCGCTCCTCTGTGCGTTTGGATGCGTGCGGCTGTAGGCTGGGGAATATATATTTGCATATGCCTGTTGTGTTTAGAGGGTGAAAAGCTTTTTTTTTTTTTTTTTTTTTTTTTTTTTTTTTTTTTTTTAACTCTGCTCTCCAAACCTTGAGATAGACGCAGCTGAAAGGAAAGGAGGAGGGGGAGAAATCCCCGCGCCTCCTTTCCGCGTCTCTATTATCTACCCATTAGATGTTGTTTTAGGAGGAAATGCTCCAGGAGTGCAAAGACGTGGAGAGTCGCTCAGAGAATTGCTGGGTGCAATAAACGTGAGACTCCTGGTGCTCGCTTTAAAGGCCAACTTGGAAGATTTGTGCTTATTGCTGGGGCGCATTTAATGCACCTTTTGTGAGATGGGATTGTTTTGATCTCTGCTTCCTTTTTAACCTTTCTCTATGAGGTATTCAAGCCTGTGCTTTCGTGTGGCTCTTTCCAGTGTTGCTCCGAGGAGTCTGATTCGGCGGAGAGACCCAAGACATGAATGAAACTTCAACTTTAAGGGCCTGCGGAGAGACAAAACTGAGGCCGGGGCTTCACAAGTGATTGCTTTAAAAAAATCCAATCTACACAAAGAGGCAGCTGGCTGCTTTAATGAAAACTGCTTAAAGCGGCAAGAACCGCAGCCTCAGGGATGTATTTATAAGATGACTCAAAAGCTACACTTTCAAGTTGCTTTTCCTCGGGGTAGATATAACAAACACATTTAACTAAGAAATCTAAACAAAAAGGACAGAAATTGATAACTTTGATTGCACAAGCTCACATTACCCATTGAAATTAAAATCCTCCATCTAAATAGATTTCTCCACCTATCTCTAGAGAAAACAAAATCTCTCCCTGCATATATAGATATACACAAGTGTACGTGTAATATCATGTACATTTTTGCCCTGCTAGAATACTGATTATCCCAGAAGATAGAACGTAGAAAGGTGTAGAATTAAAAAAAAGAAAAAAAAAAAAGTTCATGTAAAGTTTACATTAATGTTCATTTCCAACATTCCCCACAACTCTATTCTTCCGGCCGCTTCATTCATCTGAGAATCTGCTATTTTATCTGCATCAGTGTTTAAACTATTGGGATATAATGTTCTAAGTTCAGTATTTGAAATTAAATTATTTGAATTCACGGATATTAATCTTTTCCCTTCATCCTCCAGTTCTGAATCTTGTCATTAAAAATGATCCACCCTTTGTAGTCCGCAAGTGAATATTTTATAGACAGATACCGCTATGAAGACTTCTAACGCAACGTCAACCAGTCAGACTTAGCTGTTGCAGGGATTACTTTGAGTAATTTATCAAAGGCAGGCTGCTAAATTTTGAGTGGTGAATATGAGGCCTTGGGGGAAAAAGAAGCAGAAGAAGCAAACGAAAAAAAAAACCACGAATTCCATCAGTCTACGAGATAAGTTCTGGTTGGAGTTAATACAGCTTGTTTATTGAATTCTTGGAGACAGCCCCAGATGCGATTGGTGCAACGGAGTTTGCAATTTAGTGTTCAAAACCATGGCTGGGAAATGACCGCCCCGTGTTGGAGCTGGAAGGGCGTTTCTGTTGGCATGAAAAGCAGGTGAATTGGAAGGAGAGGAGAGGCGATTCAGCCTCTCTGGCTCGGGAGACCGGTCTCACAAAGGTCTTTCCAAAGCCTGCTCTGTCCGCAGAGTTTCTGTGCAGGACGAAACACAGCAACAGATTTTAGGAAAAAAAAAAAAAAAAAAAAAAAAAGAAAAAAAAAAAAAAGTACCCAGCTTTCTCTGACAAATCTAACGGTCGCTTTTCTGTTTGTTTTGTCAATGCTCACGCCTGATGGAGCAAAACAGAAATCCTCGGGAAGAGCTCAGATAAATGGTATCCCTGCTCCACCGGGCGACGTGATCCTCCCTCCCCTCTTACAGCTTTCAGGGCACTTTTGGGCACGACTCCCGCTCCTCACTCTGAGAAGCGCCTTCTTAGAGGGCTCTCGGTCGCCACTGCCCCAGTCCGCAGCGGTGCGGAGCGCTCCCTCCGGTGCGGAGCGCTCCAGGCTGGGGATGGTGCTGCTATTCGGCAGAAAAGAGGCGAGCCCGGGAGCTGAGCCCCACGGGGGCCGCGGGCAGCACCGCTCCGGCCCTGGGCGGCCCGCACACGGGCGCGGGGCTGGCGGTGGCCCAGGGGCGTTCTGCCAGCCCGTTGTCAAGGCGGGTTAGGGAAACGGGGCCCCGGCTGGGGAGCGACTTCTGTGTCCCCCCCGCTCTCAGCCTCCCACGTGGGGGTCGGCACAGTCCCGGCGGGGCTGAGCGGGATTTGCACGGGAGCCTGCCTCGGAAGGAGAGGCGAGAACGGGCCGGGGGCGGGGGGGGGCTGGAAACTTTCTTTCGCTTGGCGAGGAAGAAGAGGAGCGAGGCGAGCAGGAAGGCTGGCCCATTGTCCACAGAGGGTGCATTTTTGTCAGGCTGGCGTTGGTTGCTATAGTGAGGAGGGAAGGGGAGAGAGAGAGGAGGGAGAGGGAAAGAAAAAAATACCCGACCCTAAACCAAACAGAGGAGCACAGTTCGCCTTCCTTCGCTCACCCGACTCCAGCCGGTAGCGCTCCCCGCTCCCAACCAAAATAAGAGCGGGCCGCGGGCCGACCCAGGCTCCCGGTGAGGCGAGGAGCCTCCGCGGCCCCGGCCCCGCGGGGCAGCCGCCCCGCGCCCGCCGCCGCGCACCCTCCGCCGCCCGGCCGCGGGGGGCGGCGGGCCCGGCCCGGCCCGGCCCGGCGGGGTCCGAGCGCTGCTGCCTGAGGAGCAGCAACCTCCCAGCATGCGGGATGCCCCGAGTCGCACAGCCCAACAGCACACCTGATCCAGCGCCTACCCACTTGGTCACAGTGGCTTCGCACCCCGCAGAGCATCCGTGACACTGATCCTGACACGGACTGCGGGAGGCTTTGCAGGGTGTCCTTTATTTTTTTTTTTTTTTTTTTTTGTGCCTAAACAATTCAAAGCAGGGGGAAAAAATAACTTCTTCCGATGCAAATGAGCAGCTCTTTAATTTTAAAAGAGACTCTTATTTTGCAGCAGTGTTTTTTGTTGCCTTGCTATTGAACTTTGAAAATAGTGTGGCGGGGGAAGGCAATAATGAAGGGTCTCGAAGGCTTAAGATTTAGTTAAGTGAGTGACTCAAGATTGCACAAAGAAAGTTAGTTACTTAGTTAATTGAGAATTATTCACCTTCTGAGATCGGCGCAGCAGTTTGTTCAGATGACAGTGCGAACTTGGGGCGGGGGAAAGCAGGAGGCCGACAGGGGAGGAGGCAGGTCTCACTTGTGAGGTTTTCTTCTCTCTCTTCTCTCTCTTTTTTTTTTTTTTTTTTTTTTTCCTCCCAGGACAAGTTAAATTGCAACTGAAGGAGAGAGGTCAGTATCTTTTCAAATCAATCTCTCTGTCGGTCTGCCTGTGTCCCCATCTATTCCCCGTAAAGGGAAAAGCTCCAACTTTGTTCCTCCATCTGTTCTGTATCATCTGCAATCGACAGTTCTTTAGATTGCATGCACTTTTGCTCCCGATGAAGTGAAACTTCTAAGATGTATAGTCACTTATCTGAAATAAGGAAAAAAGGGAAGTCGTCTTTTTCAATCTTAGAGGAGAATTGTTTTCTTTCCGTGCAACTGTTTAGTCTTTCTTTCTTTCTTTCTTTCTTTCTTTCTTTCTTTCTTTCTTTCTTTCTTTCTTTCTTTCTTTCTTTCTTTCTTTCTTTCTTTCTTTCTTTCTTTCTTTCTTTCTTTCTTTCTTTCTTTCTTTCTTTCTTTCTTTCTTTTCTTTCTTTCTTTCTTTCTTTCTTTCTTTCTTTCTTTCTTTCTTTCTTTCTTTCTTTCTTTCTTTCTTTCTTTCTTTCTTTTCTCCCTCTTTCTTCTTTTTTTCTTTTCTTTTCTTTTCTTTTCTTTTCTTTTCTTTTCTTTTCTTTTCTTTTCTTTTCTTTTCTTTTCTTTTCTTTTCTTTTCTTTTCTTTTCTTTTCTTTTCTTTTCTTTTCTTTTCTTTTCTTTTCTTTTTCTTTTCTCTTTTCTTTTTTTATTTTCGAATTGTAGTTGACAAGTTTTATTAAAAAAAAAACACTCTACAAGCTACCACTTACTGCATTATTGACATTTTTAAAAAATGCTTGAGAGAAATCACGTTAATGAAGAGAACATTTGTAGTAATTTGGTGATAATTATCAGAATCACCAAATATTCGCAAAGGCTTTAACATTACGTGTTGGAAGAAAAGCAAAACACATTACTTTAATAGTCTGATATGCAAACTATGGACCATTCAATTACATGGCTTAATAATGCATACATGATGTGATCTTGTTATTGGGATAGGAAGGGCTGCAGTAATTCACTCCAAAGACCAAGTGTGCTCTTACATTCAGTAAAATCCATTGCCATGGATCAGGGGGCCCTGCCAAACTACATTTAAGAGAATAAAAATTAATGACTGAGAATTTGAGCGTTAAATTAACATTAATTATATGACCTGCCTGCTGGAAAGATTAAATTTCTTACGCCCTAATTAGATAACGTCTCCTCATACATCAAACAATTTCCATTTCCAGATTTCAGGATTAAAATGCAGGCTGGGGAGACTTGCTCGGTCGCCGGCAGCCGGCGGCCTCACGGAGATTTCCGGGCCCCGTCCCGCTCCTCCCGAACCCCGGGGGCTCACCGCGGGCTGAGATCGGGGCCGGGGAGCAGCTCTGGGTCAGCCCTTCTTTAACTTGAATTTCCCTCACCCACCGCCCCGGATGTGGTGGCGAGGCGAGGCCGGGCGGGGCGGGGGAGCACGGAGGGTGCGCGGGTGCGGAGGGAGATGCGGGAGCGCCTCGCCCGCCGCCTGGGGATGCTCTGAGGAGCCGCCCGGGCACCCACGCTGCCCCAGGGCCTGCCTCCCTCGGCCGCCCCAAGGAGTAAGGACAGAGAGACGCGGCTATCTTCCCGCCTCACGAGTGCAACTAATTTCACTTTAATTGCTTTTCTCAAGAATAAAACCTCAGCGGTTCTCCCTCCCTCCTCCACGCGGGCTCCACACGGGATCCTGCCTTTTCCTGCCCATGAGAAGCCCCCTCTCCCCTGCTCCTTCACCCCTCCAGCCCCGCGGTTACCCACGCGTAACCCACGGGTCACGGTCACCCCAGGCAGCAGCCTGCTGCTGGCGCTCGCCCGCACCCGCGTCCCCTCCCCGCTCCTCCGCCTCCCTTCCCCTCCCGACGGCGCCCGGGCCACGGAGCGGACACGGGCGTGTGCGGCGGGGCCGTGCCACCGGCGGGGCCAGGCAGCTCGGTTTCAGGGCTTCGGGTTTCAGGGTTTTAACCTCGACTTCTGCAGGGGAAAAATAAATTGGGAAAAAAAAAAAAAAAAAAAAAAAGAGAAAAAGGAGAGGCGGGAGCGTGCGGCAGGGGGGATGCGTGGGTGCTCACCCGCGGGGTGGAGGATGCCGGGCGCAAGCGACCCTGTCGGCTCCGTCCTCCTGTCAGCATCCCCAGCCTGGTGGTGGGATACTGGCTGTGCCTCGATGGTTCTTCGCTGTGCCTTTGTGCTGAGCGTCCTGGAAAGCTCCTGAAGAAAAGTCTGAGAAAGCCAAACTAAGACAAACGTTACTACCCAGAGGCTGTTTTGGGAGAGCAACTGTGCAGCAGAGCTGAAGTGGCCTTTGGTAGCTTCATAGTTAAATGCAAAATTCATAGCAACCCCCTACCCACCTCGAAAAACTGTGAGGAACAGGAATCATAACATCATAAAATATTTCCTTGTTCTCATTTCATTCTATAGTACCAGATAATTGTTTTTTCAACTCAATTGAAACTCAGTTTCTGTTATTGCAGTGTTACTGCTCTTCCATGAACTTCAGCATTTGTCAAAACCAGCCATTTCTTGTCTATTAGTGTCTCTTGCCCACTTTCTCGACTGGATTGATAACTGTTTATGTTTAATGCTATGTTAAGTAACAGCTTCGAGAAATTGAGCAGGTGAAGAGGCTGTGGAGGAGATAAGAGTAAATTGTCTTGTTCTTCGGCCCTGATCTCCAGAAGCACCTCTCCTTCAGGTCTGAAGCCTAGGCCATGCAGTCAGACCAATGCTAAAAAAAAGGTAATTATTCCCCAGGGAGTTAATCTTTCCAATAAATAACAAATACCTTTTATCTTAAATTTGATGACAAATAAAGTTGGATAGACAGGGGACCAGAGGCACTGAGGGCAGTAGAAGTTAGCTTGTAGCACACACGCAGTCTGCAAACTTGACCAGCATCTTCAGCAACACATCCACCCTCCAGTAAAAAGAACCTCCACCAGAAACAGTTGACAAACACATTTAACTGAAGCAGATCCAGAAACCACACAAAGGAATATTGTGGCAATCAACTAAAAAAGTAGCAACCTGCAGAGCTCCCACTGTTTGCCACTCTTTCCAGCTTTAGAACAACTGATTCTGTAGGAACTTACTTTCTGCCTCTGGTCAAGCTGATGTGTGTTCCTCCATATCCTCCTGTCAGCTTCAGTGGCAGAGCTGAAAAAAGAGGGCAGAAATGACTGGGTGGTAGTGGTCTTCAACTAGAACACACTGGCACTCCTCTGGTTACCAAGTTACTGCAGTGGGAGTGCAATAGCCTATTTGTTATAAAAATCTAATAATTGGTCTACAAGTTTTGTATTGTGAGGAGGCTACAGTTGACATAACTGTTTCTCCCCTGAAAATGCAGATGTGGATGTGGTGGGATGCCCCTTTCTCTCTGCTGTGGTGAGTGACAGCTTAAAGTTTAATTTTAACTATTTGTAGTCCAACTTACTTTCTCACATTTGTGTAAATCCAGTGGTTGGAAACAAGCTAAATCACTCCCTTGCTCTGGATGCAGGGTGGGCAGGGACCGTGACTCAGGCACTGCTACAGGTGACGTGACAGTTGCACTTCTGCAGCTATGCTTGCCTGTCTGGGGGTGCCAACACCAGTTGGAACAGCAGGGATTTCTCTGCTGCTCCCACACACAGCCCATGAAAGGCAATCAGTCTTCACAGGGAACAGCTCAAATAATTCATGTACCATAATAATTGTATATTCCCACTAAAGTGACACTGAACAGTCGATCCTTCAACAAAAAAGATTTGCCCATCACCCTAGATGATTGCTGAAGTGTTACATTTCTAAAAAAAAAATCCCTAAACCTCCATGATGATATGCAAGTACATAAAAATTAGTGGTGCTAACTGAGCCTAGAGCTCCGTGGCTGAAATGGGAGTCTCTCTGCACGTGAGCTGGATGGCAGAAATGAGCCTGGATCCCTTCCCTTTGCCTGCTAGACCATTCATACCGTGAAGACTGGGTCATACATCTCCCCCCCTCCACTTTCTGCTGCGCAAACGTATGGTTGGTGTTTCCTCAGTGGGGAGCCCCCAGCTGAGAGTGCACCTGTGGTATAAACAGTAAACAGGAGTAAAGAGTTAACCTGCTTATGCACACTGAGAGAGGTTAGTTTATCCACTTTTATTTACTGCTACACTACCGGACTGCGCTTCAGCATAAATTGGCTCAAGGTGCCTTGTTTCAGCAGTCGTACAGAGAACTGGCTTCTTAGTTATTCTGTAACTCAAAGGTGTGCAAAATCACTGCCTAACTGGGAATAAAATTATCATAAGCACAATTATGCCTGTGCTGAAAGGACAAGGTCAGAAGAGAGAATCCAGAATGTCAACAAGACTAGTTCATGATGGATTGTCCCAGACAAAGCTGTCTGATGTTATATATCACAAAAAGTTAAAAGATGATGTAATTTATATGTTAGACTCATTGTCAATTCACACCCAAACCCGAGGAATGGCAAAATCCATTGTCGTACTTTCGGCCATATGGCATGTTTTGGGATGTGTGGTAAGGGTGGTTAGCAATACAGAATTTTTATCATTGGCATGTCAGTAAAGCATTTTGTGAGCTGACAGTAGCTTCTGTGTTTGGCACCAGTAATCCTGGGGGACCCCGTGTCAGTGTGTTTTCCCTGCCATGGCTTCACAACAACTTGCTCACTGCTCAAAATAAAAGATCCTCACGCAGCCGAAAGGGTCTCTTATTTAGTCCTTTTGCTCCAGAGTTTTGGCATTGCTGGTTCAAATCTTTTGGGATGGTGAAACATGCTTAGGCAGGACTATTCAAGGGCAGTTTGGTGGTGCAGTGGCTTCTACCAGCTCTCACAAATTTCTTGCAGGGTTTCTTGTACTCCTCCCCCATTATTACCTTTCTTCATTTTTCTTATAGTCATTTTTTATACTATACAAACATATTCATCCAGTAACTATCCAGAAAAACTTGGTCAACATCCAGTGCTCATACATTATTTTGAAAGAGGATTGTATTCATGGCTGCTGACAAAAAATAAATGCATTCATTAAAAAATCTGCCTGTTTTAAGGGTAGGAGATGAAGACCTCACTCTTTTTATTGCCTCCTATCTGAACACATTCTGGTCATTACAGGTGGGAATGGGAGAGCTGCCCCTTGTTATAGTTGTATGATACTTCCAGTTAAAAATTTTTGGTTATAATGTTACTAGATTGCATCAACAAGGCCCAGATTTTCTATTGTCACACAGCGCTTTAGGAATGAGAACAAAAATTTTTATCTTGTAAATTTTAATCTACAATAGGGCAAAGAAAAAAGTCTAGCGAGTGGGGAGCAGATTAAAAGGGACTGGCTTCAGATGTTATGCTATGTACATAGCATAACAGAGCTAGCTCTTCCAGACACATCTGAGATCACCCAGCTTGATGCTATATGTCCTGTAGGCATGCTGAAGGTGGAAACTGGGGCCATTTGGAAGTGACATACCTTCACATTCCAAGTGCATGCACACAATGAGTATGAATGGTTGTTCCTCTTGCCTAGGAGTGTACAGTCCTGGACCTTTCATTGGACTGTATTTATCATCTAAGGTTGGTCTGCAAAAGACAAGACCATAGATACTGCTTCTTGATTTGAATGTAATTTGTAGATAATGTATTATATCCATAAAGGAAAAGACACATCTTACATATAGGTCCGGTGTGATGAGGTAAAAGCAAGTTAAACAGCTTAGGACACCCACCAGCCCTCTTCCCTCCCTCATGTTTGCTGAAGGTACACAAAAGAGACTAACAATACACTTCAGACTAGATACCTAGAGGGAGACTGAAACTCAGGGTTGCAGTACCTAATTTTTATATTCCTGGTTTTCCAAGGGAATTCTCAGCCTGGAAGTGCACTCCAGGTTATTGCAATTTCAATCCTGATAAGCGGGCACCTTGAACAGGGCATGCTGGCAGGCCTGAGCCTGCTGATAGGAAATGGTCAGCAGAGACAGTTGCTCGTCTCTTACCAGGAATTGCTCTCTGCTCTTCCCTGGGTAGCTCTGGAGAGAAGGATGCAGGCAGCAAGGCTGATGGTAATATCCCCTAACTCCTGACATCTGCAGTGCAGGGGCCATTGGCAGCCAAGAGGAGGCACAGCTCATCTGCTGTGCTGCTGTGTCTGCTCTGGGAGGAAGTGCAATGCCTAGGGTAACTCACTCAGATACAGCTGACTCTGCCACGGATGCTAAAGTTAAGCAAAATTAATGTGACACCCTAGTTAAAAAGCTAGGCATTTCCAGTGATAAATAACAAGCTTTGAGGATGTGAATTTTTGAGCATGTTTGTCTCCAGGGATGAATCAGTGCCCAGCCATGTGTATCTAGAAAGTTGAGCCAGTGTAGTTTTCCTTCATATCTGGTGCTGTTGATGTAAAGGATCAGAGCTCCTAATTGTGTTTTTATTGTGTTTCTGTGTTTGAATCAGAGTTGGTAGCAACCTCAGGCTGCACTTTCAAAAAGCTTGAATCAGCAAGTGAGCCCATTTTTTTTTTGAATAATATTTTTGAATTCAAACACCAGAGCAAAGCTGCAGGTTTCTAGGGTTTCATTTTCAGTGAGGCAGGAGGAAACTACCTTTCTTGCTAATAACTGGTTTGAATGGGATCTTGCAAAGTGTCTACTGAAAGACTCTGTTCACAAGACTGGGACAGTTAGAAGGGATTTTGATGAGTGGGAAATGAAGGAATATGTATGCATATACACAGCAATATTTGTCTCCCACACCTGAGATATTTTTCTCTATTAGTTATGGGTGAGATGCCTTTTCTGCTTGACACTGCAGTCACTTCAGAACATTTTTGGGCAATGGGTCTGTGAGGCATACAGATAGAAAACCCCCTGAAAACCTTTTATAGCTAAATTAAGTATTGGTATCTCTCTCAGGACTTTATTGCAATATTTTTTCCTCCTTTAATCTCCTACTCTTCGATTTATGTAATTAAATTACAATCTCAGCTCTTGTGAAAAATAATAAATATGGCTTCTATACATTGTGATTCTAGAGGGATGTTTTAAAAAGTGATTTGAAAGTACCCTGAATGTGCAGCAACCAACAGAGAAATAGAATGAAAACCACATTTATTATTAGGAAAAATCTTGAAACCTTTAACCATACTTGTCATTTTTAAAGTTGACTTATGATTTAGATTAGACATTAAGAACAGCTTTCTAACTTGCAGTTGGAAAGCACAAGAATAGATTACCTAGAGTGACAGTGGGAGGATTTTGGAAATAGATTGGACGAATGTCTGCTGGGAATGGTTTAGCTGCAGTCGATCCAGCCCAGTGCCAAAGGATGCACAAGTGACCTCTAATTCCTCCAAGCTCGTTACGGTCCCTGAGCGCTGGCAGAGGCCCCTCTGCCAGCACCGGCTCCGCAGCCCCGCTGGCTTCTGCCGAGGTGCCGGAGCTGGCCGGGGCAGGGGGACAGACCCCCGTCCTTCCCAGGACGTGTGCGGAGCTGGGGAGTGCCAGTGCTCACGGGAGGGCTGTCATGGCTGGGATTCACCTCTCGCCCCGCCTGACCTTTCTGCTTGACTTCTCCGAGCGTATTTCTGGTTATAAGCAGCTCCTCCGGGCAGCCAGGAGGGAGGCAGGGAGTCACCTTCTCTGCAAATGTTATACATGAATAAACACCTTCCTGGGCTTACTTAACCGCAGTCCACTGTGTGTCTGGCTCCCTGCTGACACACCATTAGCATCTGAAGCATCTATATTTCCTGAATCGAAACAGAGATAACTTATCATTCTCCAGCTGCTTATCTCAGACCTGCCCTGTGGATCTGGTGGAAAGATTTCCCCATTAGCACATAACAACAGGTGCCTGATACTCACTTTGAAATGTTCCCCTTTTTAAAAATAAGAAGGTTTGGGATTCTTGCCTTCTACTTTTTGCATCTTTTTTCCATCTCTGTGCCCGTGTAGCCCAGTTTATTACTGGACTGTTGTCCCATATCTTGCTGACAGTGCTATCAGTTCCATACAAACTTGTCCCCCGAAGTTCTGGATATGTTAGCATCATCCTTGCATTGCAGTGGCCAAAGTCAGTGTGCCATTTAAAAAGGGGTTAAGTACATGTTGAGGAAACTCTTTCGGGAGCTATAGGAATATAGAAGTACAGGAACAAGCATCCACTTACTTGCTGTTTTCATATCAGTCTTTTCTCTCAATAAATCCCTGGGGTATCAAGTCAGCACATAAAGTGCTATGCATAGGTTTACTTTCTGGAAAAAGGGTCAGAAGAGGCAGAAGTGCCCACAGCAGCCAGTCTGATGGAGGGTGGGACTGTAGAGGGGCATACCCTGGAGACATCCCCTCTTCCCTCTTCCACAGAGTTTCACCCTGCTTCCCAAGGCAGCCAAAAGTGGCATCTCTGGAAACAGCTTTTTCAGCAAGCTCTTCAGCATCCTTTCTTGTAAACGTAGTAGACAGGGGTGTGTTTCTTCTCCCCACTGTAGCCTGGGGTGCCAGGGAGCTCCTGGAGCACTTGGGGCTGCACACAGGTGTGCTCACTGATGCAAACTTCTCTGTGGAGCCTGGCCCCAAAAGGGTCTGACTCCTCTCAGGCATTGCTCATGTAAGCTGCTGCCTCAGCCGTGGTCCTCTGTACTTTACTGGAGCTTTTTAGGGTTCCTTCTGGTTTAAAAATGTTACAGCTCTTTTTAAATCATGGCTTTAGGTAGGAAAATAGACATGGTGCAAGGAAAGGAGAATATCAGGGCAAGAAGTTGAACCCTCTTCTTACTTTCTGAGTACTGCTACCCCTAAATCACTTTTTTGTCATGCAGTGAAATCTTATCCAAAGCACTGGAAAGGAGCACACAACTAACCACAGAGCTGAGATTCATTGGCTGGAATTTTATTGTAAGAGATACGAGGAGCTTGATAGACACACTGGTGCTATCACCTATAGATATGTTCCTTGATGCTTTTCATCATGAAATTCTGCTTCCTCTTGCTTATGTAGTTGTGCCATCTGTCTTGACTTGAGTGTTTCAGTGCTTGATGTTTTCATCCAGATCAAGATCCAGGAGACAAGTGAAAATATAAGCAGCCTATCTTTCATTTCGAAAGAAAAGCTTCTTGAGTTTGCAAAGTTGCAAAGTTTGCAAGGGGAGCCTTGCAAATGCAATGAGAAAGCTAAAACACCTCAATGACAGGTGCCTGCTTTTACTGGTATTTTAAAAAAGCCCCAAACAACTAATTTTTACAACTAATCTATGAGGCTTTTTGTACATGGCCTGATTTGTATTTTCTTAATGCTCAGGACTGGTAGTATTGTTTATAGCTCTGTCAAACTTATAACAATTAAACAGCTTTTTCTGGCTAGTCTCTGACTCAAGGCAAACTATCCTGTAAGCAGTCAGTTTCATGGTTCCATGGTTTCAGAGAATGAAATTAAGGCAAAACTGATACACTTGGAACGTCCTAAAAATTATCACTATTGTGTCATTGTGAAAGTCTAGCACATCGATATTTGGTACAGAAGTGCAGAATTTTGATTTTAACCAAACTCTGATATTTCTGAAAATGTGAATTTACAGCTGATTGTTTATCCTGGGTCAGACACAGTCCTTGCAGGCTCTAGGTACCTTTAACAGACTTCAGCTTCTCCCCTCACCTGGTCATGACCAGGCTCTGGATGGAGAAAGAGAACCCAGGTGAGTGGGCTGGGGGAGGTCTTCCCTGCAACCCCTGTTTGTGATGGTTTTATATTTCTGTGTTTCTGGGTAGGGGAATAGCCAGTAAGGGTTGCTCTCTTGTGATCTTATGGGAGGAGGCAGGAGTACTGGGAGGGGGAGAACTACCAGAAGTGTGGAAAGATGGTGGGAGAATGGGGGTTCACACAAAGGAAAAGAGGAGGAAGGTGAAAAATCAGGATGAAATTAAGAGGATGAGGGAAACATCAGGGCCCAAAATAGGACAGACTATGACACTGAAGGGGGATAGAGGGAAAGAGGCCAAAGTGTATGCAGCTCCCTAAGGAATCCACAGCAGGATCCAAGAGTGCCATGCCATCTCTCTGCATTTGTGTTCTGACTTGCAAGCAGTAGTTTTGTACATGCTCCCATACACCCATGCTCTAATGCACCTCTGGTGAGCAGCACTTCAAAGATAACAGCCTGTTACTGTCATTATTTCAAGCAACAGATGATGTCACAGACTTAATTGTGAGTGGAGGACTTAATTCTCCTACCCAGTGATACGTTTATTTTAAAACAAGTCATATAGTTTTCCTCCTCCTGAACTCCATCTGTTTGAGGGGTATGAAGGTTGAATAATTGAGCCTTCAAACTTTATAGGATATCAGAATTAAGTTTCTTCTCTTGTGTATATAAATTAAAATGTGCTTGTTTGATTACATATGTGATCCCAATTGACTAAGACTGGTCATCTAAAGTGGAATGACCTCTTGGGAGGAATTGATAAAATTATCAAATTATTTTTAGGTTTTAATTCTATATGGCAATGAAAGATGATAACTAGACATTGTGTGTGCATTATTTTTATTCCAAGGCCTCCCTTATAATGTGGGTGGAACACTAATAACTCTCATCAGGACCAGAAATCTGACCTGTTACTTGCTGGAACACAAGCTCATTATACTCAGTCCTCTGGCTGGAAGTGAAAGAAAGTATCACTCTTTTAATTTGTTGGGGAGAATAGAGAACAGCACTGTGAAATGAGTTATCCTCATTGGGTATCCCAAACTTCTAAAGTGTAGATGAGCCATGGACACTGGTTAATACAATATTGCTCCCTGTCATGATGGCTGGTGCTCCCCCTGATCCTCCAAGATATGTGGTTGCTGGAGTAGGATGGAGAAGTTTCTGATGGTCCAACTTGTCCATGAGAATGGGCAAGGAGCAGCTGCAGGACCATCATAGCTAGGGCCCTGGTTTGATGGCTGTTTGTCTCCTCCTTCTCAATCACTTTGCAATCAAGCTCCAAAATGACAATTTGAGGTGGTCAGAGTGAATGTAACTCGTGGGAACAGAGTTTTAGTATTTTTCTGGACTTATAAGCTTAATAATTTCCAGTGAGGGCACAGCAAAGACAGAAGTCTTGGTTGCACACTGAATATTCAACACAGTTCTGCATCTACTAATTTTTAAGCAGAGATGAGCCATTGCTGCACCAAGGAAAATTAGGTTTGTCAGTTCATTCACACTTTAAAAACAATCTTATAAATCTGCATTCTCTCCATCCTACCCATAACTCCTCTATCTCCAACTTTGCACAACACAAGCCCCAGGTTACCTGGGTGCCTGCGGTACATGCAGAACACATAGTGATCAGTTCAGTTGTAATGCAGAGCATTTCCAAAATTAATTACCTAGAAGCAAATATTAAATGACTGTTCTGTAGAATACAGGAAGAAGAATTATTGCAGAGGAGTGAATGAAGGCTGTTATGAATGTTGCCGTTGTGCTCTGGGGTGCAGCCTCCCCAGCCCCCCTGAATGGAAATGTAATAGCAACGAGAGCTGATCTGCTCTCAAGGTTTAGATGTGGGCCTGATTTCCAGCAGGTGGGTAATGCTGGTGATCTGATGTGCCCTGAATTAAGCATGTCTTTAAAGTGGGTTTTTCTTTTCTTTCTTTCTTTCTGAATAGAGACTTCCAGTTCTGTTATACTGAGGCTGGCAGTGGCTTCAATTAACTCTGGATGTGGCTGCAGCACCTGAACATTCCCTCTCTGGCCCCACACTTCCTCTCAGGCTTTGCCAAACTGCTGCAAACAAGTTTATTATCTTTTGCCCTGATGTTTTATATATCAGTTAGGGTGGGAATTCTGTGTGTGAATCTTAAAAAAAAAAGAAAAAAACAAGAAAGAAAAGAAAGAAATTACAAGAAAAACTGAAAGCCGTACGCTCACAGGTGTAGGTGGGCTTAGGTAACAAGGATTATATTGCAAAATCTAATATGAAGATGGGTTATATCTAGCCCTTGCCAAAATTAAAAAAAAGGAAATCTGATCAGCATGGTCAGCAACTGAGTTTGACCCAAAGACTTATGGAATAAAGTGTCATTTGCATCCCTCTTCTGCAGTCTCAAAGAGGTAATAAATAGTGCAATAGAAAAGAAGTGGCAGTGGAACGACTAATTTTAAAACTTTTTTATATTAGTCTCTTTTCAAAAGGAATAAAATAAGAAACTGAAGGTAAACAGTTCTTTTTATTATATAAAAACATATAAAATGAGCTATAAGATTTATGTTTTTCTGCTTATGTGTTTATACTTTGATGACAGCAAAAAACCATGAGAATGAAGACGTGACCTTCACTTTTTTTTTCTATTGTGCATTTCACATACATCTTTTTTTTCCTAAGGGATCTTGGTGTCAGAAATCCCTTGCAATATACATGATACAGGGATTTACTGTGATACAGTTTTACCAAATAACAGACCATTTAGGAGACTGTACGTGCAGTAAATGGAACCTAAGGATTGTATTATGTAGTAGAAGTTAAAAATAAGACCGTCTGTCTGCTTCTGGCTGTGGTGCTTGCCTTCCCAGCAAAATGCCTGGCTAACTTTGTGCCTGCCACACAGAGCTCAGGGAGCAGTGGCTGTCTGGACTGACTCTACTTTGCTGGCTCCTTCTTCCTGGCACCTGGCATGGCCACCAGGGACCGGGGTTTAGAAGGGTTTGCCTAACGCCTTGGGACCAGTGTTTTAAAAGAATTTGACTTTAATGTACATATTTCACTCAGGGCCTGGATTTTCAGAAGAGCTTTGCTACTGGATTCTGGGCTGCTTGGAAATGTAGGTGTTTTCTGTGGGTGCCTATACTGGAGTAGACAGAGGCAGGCCTATGGAGAGTTGCAGTCCATGAAGTGATCTCTGCCCCGAGGGAACACTTCCAAAACAGCAGCCCCAGCCAGGATGGTATCCACACACGAATGGTGCTGTGTGTCCTGCTGGCTGAGCCTCCTCTGGGCACTGCTCAGAAATGCTGTCAGAATGAAGCAGAGTGCTCAAAATACATTTAGGGTGGAAGACCCACCCTGAATGAAGGTCACAGGCCTTTTGCTGCAAATTGAAGGAAGGTGAGGCTTCTTCTGATGAAGAGTCAACACTCATTACTGAAAGCTTTGAATAAATCTTTGAATGAAGATTTATGTCTGCAGCTACAAGCTCGTTCATCTGTCTACGTACCTTACTCGTGTTCGTATGGAAAATGATGAAAAAAGTGTGTTCATAAGGACTCTCGTAGGTTGTACAATGCTGTGCTGAAAATTTTATTACATTGATTCAAATACTTCCTGCAGTTTATGTAAAGTAATCTTTCTGTATCTCATGGAATTTGCATCCTGGGAGTGATTGATACTCTGAGTGGGATGAAGCCGACTTCCATTCCCTACCACACAGGTGTGTGATGAATCCTGGTTTGAGGTGTGCTATTATTTACTGCCAAGGTTATTTCATAAATTCAGTTTCACACTTCTAATTCAGGCTTGCATGCTTTCTGTGAGGAGGGCTCTTATTAAGCCATCATTTCCTGAGCAAACTAAACCAAACTAAAAAGGCACCAGTAACAGACCGGTTTTATTCCCCTCCATAAATGTGTGAAATATTGGTTTTTTGTGCATTAAAAGTGTGATTAGGTGAGATGGCATCTTTGGACAATGGACAAGTGCCACTCTTCATTACTAACTTTACACTGTGTGTGGATCACTTTTAGTTTTCTAGGTGATTTGTTAATGGGATTGAAAAAAACTAACACACAAACTGCAAAGGGGGAAACCAAGTATGTAAAACTGCCACAGAGATTAGTATTAATTTTCAGACTATCTGAATATTGGTGTATGAATATCACTTGTTGTTAAAAAGCCAACACTCTCATGAAGCAATTATTTTCCATTTTAGGAACAGGGAAACAGCAAAGCTTCTTGGAGAAGAATGCACTCAGAGAGCCTAAACTGTTACTGCTGGCTATTCAACCGCAACCACTGGATCCCCCGTCTTTGCTTTACCACCAAAAAAGTGTTTGTGGCTGGCCAGGTAGTTGCAGAATTCAGCCTTTATAACCTCTTCCAAGAACAAAAACAGGGCAGAACTTTCAGAAACAGGAAGGATGTCTGGTCTTTTTTTAGCCTAGAAGCAGGTTATAGAGGATGAGAACACACTTATGGGGTAGGCTCAGTCATGAAACAACTCTTTTTGCACGTTACCCTTCAAGCTCAGCTTGGAATAGCCTGCCTACTTATTTGGTCTTGATTTATTTGGAGTCTTTCAGGCATCAAAAAATAGAATCATCCCCATCTTTTTGTTCTCTGAGGTATAAATTATACAGTATAGTATTTTTTTTTTCTTTTAGACCTTTATTTGGAGCACTCAGAAGGTTTTGTGCCCTGAATCTGTGATCTGCAACAATTTCATTCCTATATTCTTGTTCCCCATGTGTCGGTCTACATGTGAGGCAGAAGGGCAACTACATGGCTCCAGCTGTGCCACGTGAGCTGAGCAGGCACTTTACAGGCTGGATGCTCAGCACAGGAGTAGACATGAACTTTATAGGTGCTTTTGTCCTTCTGCTAAGTCTGGCCTCATGCAGCACTGTTTATACCTTGCTAAGTTGTTCTGGGTACAGTGACTTCTAGCTACACCTCCCACAATGTTAATTTGGATGTTTAAGGCTGTTCCTTAAGTCCTTGTCTGAAAATATTAAATGAAAAAAAATTTTCCCACTATTTTAAAAGATGAGACCAATTAAAATTTCAGTTGATCTTCCCTCTCTTTCTCTTTTCCTGAATACTGCTTCAGGTGTGCATCCCTTTGAATGCATCTCACCTGCTTTCCATACTACATTCCCACTGTTTCCTTTCTGCACAAATACAGGAAATGTGATTTCCAAAAGCAGTGGTTCACTAGGCATCTCTTCTCCACAGTCACTGCGTCAATAATCTTTGTTATGTGTTTCTTTCTTGGTGGTGGGGGTAGTCCAGGCAAAGTAGGGACTTGGCTGGTGCTGGGTGTGTAATGCACTGGCCCCTGCTGATCAGAATTGGTGGCAAGCTGGGAGAAACTAGGAAGCCACTGAGAAGGGAAAGATCTAAGCAGGAACTAATCGCCTCACCTCTGTCTTTTGAGTTGAGGATCAAAATTAGGCTTCTAAAATGACATTGTCATGGTCCTCTAGACCTGTATAATTAGCTTTCCAGCTGGTGTGTCAACCATTCTCTTGGCTCTTACTTTTGTAGGTTATTATCTGACGGTGTGCACATCTTACTTTAAATTTCACCTTCTTGAGAAGGAATCTACCAGTGTCTGACTGCCCATTTGTCCTGATGACAGGGAAATTTGGCACAGCTCTCCAAAATAATCTTTGCAGCACAGAAGCCTGAAGCGTGGAAGTGATTGTCGTGTGAGTCCAAACCAGCTTTTATTACAATAAATTATCATGTTCTATGTAAGTAAGAAGTAGTTTATTTTTCTTCTGGTTTGATGCAGACCTTCAACAGTTCTTTCACATCTGTCTTCAGAAAGGATAATTTGTATGGGCAGTGAAGTAAGAAGTGGGCTCAGACACAGACATGAATTTCCTGTACAGGTAGTAGGAGTCCACATGGGAAAATTAGTGCAAAGACCACTCATTCTGAAGATGTGAACATGGCTAATTTGCTGTCTATTTTACCCCTTTTAAAGTGAGAATATGTGTGGCACTTCATTAGAATGAATGCTTGGCATTGTTGTCAGAGTAAATCCATATACTTCCCTTATATTAGATCACTGTTTTATTTCAAGAGTTACATGCATACAGGATGACAGCAGGCTGATTTTCCAAATTGCTCTGCTTTGTCACCGTTAACTCCCGGCATTAGGCCATCTACAGACTCTGTTCCTGAGGTGTGCTCTGCCAGTTCCAGAGCTGTTCCTCCAACTATATCACCTTTCTGAAGGTCACTTGTACTTCTACAGTAAGTGCCACATTAAATTTTTTATTTTTCTTTCATTTCTTTTTCATAAATAATATTTTTTAGCCCTAAAAAACACGCTCTCTCACAAAATAGTGCTCTACTGAGAAACAATAAAAAACAACCTATTGAGGCATGGGGCTTATCATTGCCTCTAATTTCTTGATTCCTGTGAATAGTCTAGCACAAGGATCCTCTTTAAAAAAATGGTATTTTGAATAAAATACTCAGAATTTTTTGGTTTTCAGTATGACCTGTCTCGCACACCAGGAATCACCTATCAGGGTAAATATTTTCCAAGCAACAGAGAGGAAGGATTGGAAGTGCTGAAGAGGCAGAAGTACCGAGGAAGGGAAAAAAAAATATTGCTTTCTGTTTTGCCGATAATTTCTTGGCTGCCAATTTCCACTTAGAGCTGCAGATGTTACATGGGAGTGGAAACTTTCAGATAGTGTCACACAACTCTTGAGATTCACTGCCACTGAAAATATAATTAGAGATCTGGTTATCCAGCTAGAGGTCAGAAAACCAGAGTTAATTGCTAACCTGTTTATCCTACTCAAGGGATAAAGCACATAAATACAGTTAGAAGCTGCTTAAAGCCTAAGAGACCTCTGCTGAAATCCTGCTGCAGGCTTAAGGTAGCGGTTTTGAAAGTGCCTAAGGGAATGAGAAGTGTGGGATTGCACACAGGCTCCAGTATCCCACCCGTGCCAGTACATCCAGCAGCCTGTGGTGGTCCTGCTGAGCCCACAGCCCCATCCACTGACAGTCTCCCTCACCCCTCCTCCCCCACCAGCCAGGCACAGTCCCCCTGTTATCCAACATGGAAGGGGCAGATATAGCCTAAATAACTTAAGAGGGGAAGGTCCTTTAGAAAACCAGACTTAGGTACTCTTGAAAAAAGGTGCCTCAGACTTTTGTTTAAGCAGCTGGGGTTTACAAGCCCAGTCCTCCAAAGCCTTGCTTATGTGAATAGTCCTTGCCCTTCAGCCCAGTGTGGCTGAAATTAATGCCTCTTCACATGCCCCTTTCATGCTTAAATGGCAGGAGCCACAAGTCACTTGTTTCCTGTCCTTTCACCACCTGATTTCTTACATTAAAACCCTCCCATCTATCTATTCTGAGCAGGCAGTGAAATCCCTTATGCCTGTACAATGCAATCCACTTTCAAATGGAAGATTTTTTGTTACCCCTCATTCCTATTAAAGTAACTCCTGTGAATATAAAGACTTTGCTTATCAAGCCCACAAAATGCAGCCAAAACTGAACAGGACATCCATGGGGCTGGAGCAAGTCCCTCCACCACTCCCTAAGGGCAAAGTTCTTTCCAAGTATCTTCTCTCTCCTTAGGAATACTTCTAGGCTACAGCACTTGTAAGAAGCCAGAAGAATTATTTTTATATCAGGGAAAAGCCATTTTATTTTTATTCCACTCAGACTGGAAAAAAACTACTTTTTTAAAATCAAAAATTCGAGAAACATTTTCCTCTAGTGCACGTTGAACATGGTATTCCTTTCCCCTCATTTTCACTATTGAAAAACCAGCAGCCTGGGTTCAAGCCACTTGCCTGGGCTCCATCAGAAGCTATTGGGTATTCTTGGAGGGGAGTGCTCTCTCTCCTGGGAGAGGTGTTTAGGAGAAGGGATGCAGGGAGCTCCCAGCACTCTGCTGCATGGCAGATAAAAGGGCATCTGCTAAGGTGAGTCTCACACAAACCACAAGGGTTAGGAACAATTGTAAATTGGGAAGGTTTTGCTGGCATCAGCTGAGGCGACATTTCTGCCCTTGCATTCAGGATAATACTTAGGTATATGACAGAATTTTAAGTACCTGGTCACTGAGAGCAAAGAAGATTCAGAATGTGCTTTGGCTCTGCCCTCTTGCTGACATGTTTGCCCTAATACACCATAAGAGAGTACTGGTGCCTGTTGCTTAATACAAACATGATGGAGTTGTTGATTCATATTATTTAATAAGAAGATGACTGTTCTGCATTGTCTGTTTGCATCTTAGGAGCAGTAAAATGAATCCATTAACTTATTAACTTTTATTTTGAAATCTTTCATGGAACTGTCATCTTATTTTGATTTGAGTAAGCGATTCATCTTTTTTAACAACTGTTTTTTTGGTCCAGGGAGACTCATGTACTTCTGTTAATAGGTCAGAATTACGAGATGTATCACTCATGTTCAGAATCTTTTTGTAGTGTATAGCTTATTAATAATAGATTTGAATATCAAAAATAATGATATGCTGTTTCAGCATTTAATTTTGGGGAAACATTCAGAAGATTTCCCCCTTGTACTGGCACAGTCAGTGATGAAGACAGAGGGAGAGAACTGTACTGTAGGTGGGAGCAGAGACACTGCAGCAGCTACTGTGAGGTTGAGCTTTAAATTTTTATGACAATTCATAAACTATTTTTCTAGTCGAGACTCTGGCTAATCGCAGCCTTTCCCTGACAATTTCCTTGTTCTGATTCTCATGGATTTAACAGTGTTCGTGGGGGGTGAGCCGGGTGAGATAGCTCGCTCTTGAAAGCTGCTTAAGCTTGTGTACATTTTTCTTCAGGAATGTCATGTCTTCAGCAAGCTGTTTGCAGGCGACTGATTCCTCTCCTCTTAATTCTTGTCTGTCTAATGGTTTTACTAGTAGAGGGTGGACATGTGAATTCAAAGTGATGGCTCAGAAGCCTTTATTCTTGGCAAAATTCTACTGGGTTGTTATCTTTTACATCTGGTATTTCTCTGTGCCTCTTCTCTCATCTCCTTTCCACCCCCAGCCCCATCCCCATCCCCTTGGGATCCTCTCTAATGCTTGCCATATCTTCCTTTCCAGTTTTACTCTGTGGGCACTGCAAAAACTCTTCTCATCTCCCACCTTGATTAATGTCATCTTTTCCTTTGTACATCCACACAGCAACTCTCAACACTCAGCATCTCCTCACCTTTCCCTCCATCTAACTCTCCCACCCCTCAGGGAGAAAGAGAAGACACCACAAATATGATTTTTCTAGTCTGAGACTTTAATTTCCTCAGCTCTGATCTTGCCAGCAATAGCTCTTACACTGCAGGTGAGGACTCCTTTTCTAACCCTTTTCACTCGTGGGGAGCTACTGGCAGCCTCCTATGTCGCTGCTCTTCCCTTTAGAGGGCAGAAAGGACTTTCTTCCTCACCACTGGAGTAGGGTTGGGTGACTCAAGGGCTTGTCCACTGTTAGACAGTTCCTTGGATCTTTTTTGGCTTGATTTTTCCACTGCCAGCTCTGCATTATCCTGGCACTGGTGCCCTGTGTGATGGTGGCTTGGTGTTGTACCTGCAGGGTTTGACGTTGTTTTCCATACTCTGCGCCAGGAAGATGGACAAGGTGGAGCAGAGAGTGCCTTTGGCTATGTATCCCAGTGATCCCTGTTAGGATCATCATTCTCACTGGTCTTTCCCATCACATTTTCCCTTTCACCTCACACCTCGAATCTCTCTGCCAAAGCCCCACGCTCCACCTTACTGAGTGCAACTTTCCTGTCCTCAGTAAGATATAGGGCAGCTCCAATACCTTCCTGATCGCTGTTGTGCCTTACTCTAGCAGCTTCTGATTGCCAGTGTCAGCAGTCTGATGGTCCTTTCTCTGTGCAGGGGCTGTCCTTTCTGAGCCAGCTAGTTCAGCCCCTGCCACCTCACCTCCACAAGTTTCAAAGCCATTTCAGCTGAAAAGCCTGCAAAAATTGTCACCTGCTTACAGCTAGGACTGTTAAACCCTTTAAGAATCTCTTTTTTTGGATGTGCTTTTAAAAGATGTTTGGATATATCCCTGGCTAACTCTAGCCTCCAGAGGAGTCTCTCTAACCCCAGTTCCTGCTGCTCTTCCCGACATCATTCTCCCTCCTGTAATTCAGGCTGCTTAGTTCCACCTTTTAGCTGCAACCTGCATGAAACAGGTGCTTTTCCTCTCCACATGTGTGTCCTTCAATTACTTTTCCCCATTGAGTATGGACAGTCTCTGGTGATTCATTGCTTGGCATGGGAAGGGAGTGAGCTCCCACTGCCTCCTCCCAGTCACCTGCTCCTCAGGGCTTAGGATGCACCTCCTCTTCAGCCAGCTCTGTCACAGGGGCATTCAATGGTAGGAGACAGACTGGGACAAATCCCTCTTAAGATGCTGCAGAGTGGCATTGCTGGGGTGTGTCTGCCAGTCCTCCCACCTTCCACAGTGCCAAGAAGAGCAACCTTGTGGAGGGAGAGCACATTTACCCCAGGACAGTGGCACTGGCAGCTGTCGAACTTGCACAGCCAGAAAATTGTGTCCCCAGTGCACACCTTGGACTCCGGTGTGGCCACTTTGTTGGAAGACATCTGCAAATTAAAACATCTCCCAGCTGGAGCAAAGGACTTTGTCATGGAGAAGTGTTTAGCTAGAAGCAAAACACTTTAGTGCAGGGACTTTAAGTGAATTTATGCTTTTAGTAAATTTAAGCTCCCACCATGGAGTTTCAGGTTTGATTGCTGTGTTGACTACACAGCATAAAACACACAAGAACAAAAAATTGATGTATGTATAATGCCCATATGATAAATGCTGCTGGCCCTGAGGTAACAAAGTGAAATTAAAGGCAGAGCAGAACTTGTCCTTACGGCTCCTTCTCCACCTGCTGCCCCTTTTCTCCCACTGCAGTTCTAGCCTATGAAGGATTGGTGCCCAAATATTCTAAACGTTTTCCCTACCCATGTTTTGCATATATAACACATATGCCTTACGTTAGTGAGAAGCTTTAAAATTTTTGTGTGGCTTACCTCACCCTCTCAACCAGGAATTTCATAAATAAATCACTGTCTTTCAAACCTTTTTTGCAGATTGCATCTGTCTAAAGCGTGTGCGCTTCAATAAGTGTGCCTGACAGAGAAATTAAAAAGAAAAATCATCTCCCAAACAGAAACTATAAGAGGCATGTTGAGCTAAACACTCGCTGCACATTATTACAAGGGGAATATGATTTGAGAAAGAGTGTTTAGAAAGTAAAGCTGACATTTTGTTTCTCTGAGCTCAGTGGGCCAGAACTTCACCTGGGGTAGACTGACACAAGTTCATAGAAATCAGTAGCTGATTTGTACTCACTGGGACCGGTTCTGCTGTAGGGGCTACTTTTTTTCCTAAGGAACTAAATATTCCTTCCTAATATGTCTTGCTGTTGGTGTTTGTTCAGTTTTCTGAGTAATTCAAAAGGGATTGTTCAAGACTGTTTTCATTAGAAATGAAAAAAACTAAAAAAAAAAAGAGTTTTAGAAGCAAAGCATAAGCTTTTCCTGGAAAAAAAAAAGCCAACTAAATTGATGTCTTATAAAAAAAAAGGTATTATTTTTTGTTAAGACTGAAAAAATTCAGCTGAAAGTGACCCCACATTTGATCTGGAAATCCTGTGCCAATGCCTGATGGGAAGTGTAGTTTGGGGACGTAAAAGCTCTGCTTCCCTCTGTATGCTGTGTTCCCTCTCTTTGCAGGGTCTGCACCCTGACCAGGACAGGAGCCTGTGAAGCTCCTTGAGTGAGCACAGTCTGCAAGGCCAGCCCAGGAGGCACTGCCATGCCCCTGAGGTTTGGCCAGTTTCCCTTCAGCTGAAGAGTCACTGACTTGAGAAACCCCAGAATATTTGCCATGGTGTCCACAGCCAGCCTCTGAGTAAGGAGCAGGCCTTTTTCTTACTTCAGAGTTGGCACCTGTGGTTCATCTAGCTGAGCAGTGATCATGAGCCAAAGTGTATTTTTGGCAAACAATAAGCCTTTATGCCATACATGTTTTCGTTTGGAAACACTGTGGATAACCTGAGTGATGCTTATTTGCTATAACACCACTACACACCAGGACCTTAAAATGACAAATGCTAAATCTGCCCCCTCTTTAAGAATTTTGTTTATTGCCAGAGGGTGTTAAAGTCCCTTCTGTGGAAAGGAGTAGAGATTATTTATTCCAAAGGCAGTTTTACTTAAAACCTGCAGGAAGGATATTTTTCTGTGTTTTCCCGGATTCTTGTTTGCATCATGCTCAGAAATACCAGTATAAATACTAAATATGCAGCCTTCTCTTTGTTTTCCAAGTAGGTAACATGGGGTTGCCCTGACTGCTTCCCACTGGACTCAGCATCCCTCTCTGCCTCTCACCTTGCTTCAGCTGTGTGTGAAAAACTCTGCTGCTGTGGCCTTGAGATCACCAGAAAAGCAACATTGCTTAAAGAAGGCATGTTCATACTTAGAAGGATCTTTGTTGCATTTTAATTACTAGATCCCTAAAGCCATAAATACACCCTAATGCTGAAATCAAATTTGAACTTTTAAACTTGATTTTAAGGCTGCCTTTTCTTCCCTTTCCTTTGCTGAATTGTGAAAAAATACTCCAACAAAAGTCTGCATAGTGATTGTGCGCTGTAAGTTGCTGTGCTCTTTTGCATAAAAGATTTTCCATATTACAGCAGGGGGCCTTCCCCTGGTATGTCAGGAAGAAGAAGAAAATTCATTTCCTACACCCGCCTGTCATTTGCCCTTTTATGATTGAACCGTACACCGTCAGACAACCACGAAAGTGACAAAAGCTTTTGCAACTGAATACATCTGATAATTGCAGTGTTTGGCTAAATTTAGGACTACAGCAGTTGATACTGCAGTGTCCAAGGGAGAAAATAAAAAAAAAAAAAGAAGAAATGGTGTGTAATCCTATTTTACAGTCTGAGAGTTTAGTGATTACCTTAAATGATCCATCACCTTAAATGGTGTTTCTATTTTGTTAATCTTCTAGACTTCAAGAAATATATTTTTTTTTATTTTAAGGAATTTTAATATTATTGATTTTTTAAATACAAACCAAGACTGTAATCACTTCAGAGAAGCAGGTCCACATGAGATTACTTTTTTTATTTATGAATTTTGAGGTAAAAAGTAATCCACATTTGCAGAGCTCTGCACAATGTGTCCAATCCTTGGGGTTCATGCATTATTGGAGCATGAGGGATCTTCCCAAGAAACAAATTTGTTGTAATGGTACTGTAGGAAGTTTTGGAAAAGTGAGAGAGTTTTGTCAAACAGAAGCCCTACACAGTATTTTTCCTTTATATAAGGGCTAGGGTAGGGTTATGATTGTAACACAATGATTATGTGCTGTCTTTGGAAGTGTCCTGTGCAAGCATGTTCCAGGTGCTTGTGTTTACCAAGAATACTGTATTTATTCACACAAAGAATATGAGAATAGTAGGGGAAATGGAATTGTAGAATAGTTCAAGGAAACAGGCTCAAGATTTTGCTGGATTAATAAAATTATTTCAACAACTCAAGACAATTTCATCTATAGTAATTATTACATGACTTGGTTAAGCATAATCCAGCAAAATATACACCACTTGGGGGACCCTGCTATGCACCTTGTCCAGGCCAAAGCTCCTGTGAGAGGTTTTTCATAAGCTGTGTAATGCTAAAGCTTTGAAAACCCTACCAGTCTATAGTCAAACACGAATCAATATAACTAATAGTATTAGACTGATATTACAAACAAATATTTTTCTTCCAGAGCAGAAAAATCTTTCCATCAGACCATGAGAGGGTACTGAAGTGAGAAATGATTTTATATGTAGCTCTTTCCAATGCTTATCATTCTTATATGTAGCTATTTAGTGTTTTATGAGAGTAGTTTGAAGTTCTTGTTATTGATTTGATGTATTTCAATGTATTTTCATGACCTTTCAAAACACATTGTTAAAAATTTTATATTTACTTTGTTACTGTGTAAAGACATTGATATAATGAATATTTAGCCCATATGAATCCTTTTTTTTTCCTCATCCCCACCATATTCATACCAGTCAGGAACACTGTCCCTTCCCATTCCTACTGAATTGGAGAGAAACAGGATCTAGGAGGCGTGAAGTAAACGAGGAAGGGGGTGACAGAGGTGGCAGGTGCCAGTGATGTTGGAGGAAGGTTCTTAAAAATATTTTTCAAGTTCCAGATGTAAGTTTCATGGCTATTAATTCATCAAGAAACTTAGAGGACAGTGAAAGCCTGTTTGTATTAGTGTAGGATGGCAGAGAAAAAAGTGCTGGGTGGCTGAATAATGGGGTTTTGTCAGGCCTGTTTCAGTGGCACCAAGAAGGGATCAGAAACAGCTTCAGGGTATTTGTGCTGATGGGACCTGATGAGATATTGAGGCTTTCACTCCTCCTCTAGAACTTGCAGCTTTTAGTTTCCTATGAAAATAAATGATAAGTGGGCCAAGAAGAAGAAAATAGAGGTCCTGGGTGCATTTCTCAGGATAAAGTTGTCAATGGGACTGTAGCAGTGATGTAAACCCAAGCCTTTGACTTTGATCATGGTTGATGATAATATTATTAATATGGACATTTCACACTCCATTTTTATTGCAGATTGTATCTTTAAATATTTAAAATGGGCCTTAAAACCTGCTGTTATGGGAGATTGTCATGTCCTTTGGATATAGTACATACATACAAGAGCTATGGCACACACTCCATCAAATATCCTCCCTGGAATTCCATATGCAAATAACGAGACACTAAAATGTGAAGTATTATGTTTTTAATGTAGAGTATGTAAAAATTATTGTTTGGGCTGCTATGCAGCTTTAATGAAGGATGGACAATATTTACTATCCCCATGTTAAAGTTTTGCTGTCTTGGATCTTGAAGGCTGAGGTGCCTCTGGTTTCTGGTGGGGCTTAGTCATCCTCTGCACAATCAGAGCTCTCCTACACGATGTGCTGCAGCATAGGACAAGTCCCCATGCCCAAATGCACAAGGGCTTTGCTGAACTGAAGTTCTAACCTTGCCAGAGGTGACGTTCAATGCAGAGTGGATTGATTCGCTCCCTTGGCTGCGGTTGAGTGAGAGCATTTTTAAAAAGGAGCTATAGGCGAGGAGTGAGTGTGCAGCCCTAGCAGATGTGGAGAGCCTGTGGGGCTGCAGCAGCTGGAGAATGGGCTATGGAGCTGAGGGAAGAGGAGCAATGGGGCCCAGGGGGTCCCAGCTCACCCTTGCAGCAGTCATACTATGCATATTTTTACACTCCTTGTGCTCCTGGGCTTGGGAAGTTGTTGGGAGCCTCAGAGCCAGTTTGAATTTGTGGGGTGAGAAGACCCAGCTTCTATGAGCTGGCTGAAATGGGCCTTAATGTAGCTTGTCAGCATCAAAGGGGTGACCAGCTGCTGTGGCCCTGACAAGCTAAACTCAAACTCAGCATCTCTGCACTCGAGTCTCTTCTGCTTGTCTCGCCAGCCTGAGCCGGGCAGATGGAGGGCATGCGTCTTGCCAGAGGTCAGACAGTAAGTCAATAGCTTTACCAAGCTGAGATGCCAGGACCTTTCATTTTCTCAAACCATATGCTCCTCTCTTTTACATCTTCTGGGAGTGGCAGATGGGCAGAAGCCACCTCCTTTCAGAGCAAAGGTGGCTGGCAACAGTGTAAATGCCACTACAGCCTCCCAGAGAAAACCTACAGGGATTTCTTTGCCACTTACACAATAGAGAGAGGTTTGGGGAGGGTGGGAACAATTTATAGCATCAATTTAGCTTCTCTTCTAAGTTTACTGGCACTGTTCAGTGTAGTGGAATGCCACCTCCTGATTTTTACACAGTAAGGTTTTCTGGAGGGTTGGTTGAAATACACAGCTCAGTAAAACTAGTGGACACTAGCTACTTCTCTGGAAATCCTGATGGGTATTCATGGAGTAACCAGAAGATTTTATACTGTCAGATCAACAATGTCTGGATGGACACAGTCTCTGCCCTTCTCTGGCTGTCACTTAGTCCCCTTCCTGCAGCAATGTGATGAGGCAGCACTGGAAGATGGTTTCCCAGAAATTCTGCCTGATTGGGAAGAGGAGTTTTCTCTTTGAACCAAAACTTTGTGCCTTACTTGGCTCAGCTTCTCCACCCCACAACCTCCTTCAGGATCCTGTGGGCTGCTCTCTCCCTCTCTCTTCCCCAGACATTGGCTCTGTTGCTACCACCCCTCTGCCCTCTGCAACCTCTTCAGGGCTGCCACCACCCCTAGGCTTGCAAAGCCACTAGGGCCCCGGGGGCTGCCAGAGTTGGTCTAATGGCTGTCTCCAACACAGTGTTTTAGAGACATCCAAGGCAGCTGAAGCAGGGCTGGAACTGGCACAAATCATCTGCAGAGGGACCAGCAATGTGGGCTTTGTGGTGTGGCATAAGAGGGTGTCACACCTCTGAAGAAGCAGGAACCCTCTTGCCTCCTAAAAACCAACAGCAGCTTTCCCTGGGAGGTTTGTATTTTACAGGAGGCATGTAAAGTTGCTGTCCTGATTATACAGCTGCTAGCCTAGTTCTGGGAAATGAGTGCATGAAAATGTGTGCAGAAAATGAGCCTTCTAATAAGGCTCAAAGACTTTGAACTTCCCCTATTGTCACCGTAGGTCTTCCCCTACTTGCTTAGCAGAGGGAGAACTATTCAGCTACAATCAAATAATGCAAATGACCTGAAGGAAATTCATCCTAGAGACACTTGCTGGATAAACTGCTAATATCGTTTCCTCTCTTTCACTATTCAACCAGAATCTAGGATGACCTTTCCAATGAAACATAAAACCTACAATGTGCGCCCTTACTAATGTATTCTAATGCAATTAGTTCATACAAAAGGCTTGTTAAAATTGCAGTATCTGCTTTCACCTTTACAATAATTGCTAGTGATCCCAAACCATAAGAGTGTGTCATTCTGCAAGGCTCCTGAACTGTAAATAAAATGGAAAGTTTATTTGATAACTCTCCTCCCTGTCTCCTAAATGGTCCTGCTTTTCTTACAGAGGTGTCTGCATGAAGCCTACCAGAGGCTTAAATCTAGCTCAAGAGAGAGGGTCAAAAGAAAAGGTATATACTGTAGTCAGGCATTAGGGCAGGAGACATACTGTCAGTTTCCATAATTGTGCTTTTTGAGGGGCATGAAAGGAAATGCTAAGGTTAATGAGAAATAAGGAGGCTTAGAGTGATGCTGGGTGGTGACTCCATTTTGCTGGGGAATTAAAGGAGGGCACTCCTCCCTCAGTTGTGTTCATCAGATTGCAATCCCTTCTAAATAGTTTTGTCACAGAGAAAAACCAGTGAATAATTACCTCCTTATAGCTCTTGAATTGTGCAGGAAAGCTGCCATCCCAAATGAATGTCCACTATTCCATTTAGCTGCTGTGTGACTGATTTCTAAGGGCTTCTGGAGGAATGTGACACTTGGGTGGGTGGGATGGTGCCATAAGTAAGGCTGGTCCATTAACCAAAGCCAATTAATTCATCAGGCTCACCAGGCTGACACCAGCATCCCTGATTGAGACAAGCTTGTCTGGCTTTCCCTGGTGCTAAAAAAATCCACCTGGAATGGGATGACAGTACTGCAAAGTACCCTGAGCACCTGGGTGCTTCAGAAGGATTTGAGACAATGATTTTGGCCCATAAAGTGAATGAAAGCAATGTTAGTTCAGTAATTCTATCACAATTTCTCCTGTCAATATATACTGCCTGAAGTGTCAGAGCCAGAAACAGGTATGATCTTGCCCTTTTGCTCTAAATTGTTATTGTTACATGAATTGCTGCTGTTATTTTGGTAAACCTTTCTTAGCCTGAAGTCTTTTTTCTTCTCAAAATAAAACTTTGCCAAACTTTGCTACAAACACTGTCACTGTGAGGCACTGAAACAATGTTCCATTTCCGTTCCCCTACTGCTGGCGTGTAAAGTCACAGGAAGGGAGCTTTTCCAAGGGATCAAGATGAGGCCAGGGAAAACAGTTCTTTCTTCAATCCAGTAGCTCTGTGTGTTCAACTACAACAGAACAAGGGTTCCCTCCTGCTCTCCTGTGAGATTGATCTAGAGCTGGCTGTGGAATTCTTTGGTAATTTTTGGAGGTAGGAAGCCCCAGATGAGGTACCTAAGTCTAGGAGAGGACTCCCACAAAGAACATAAGGCCATGCAGAGATGGTTCTCTGTGGCTGATTGTCTTCCCCTACCTAGAATACTTCTTTAGGAGGGTTTTGGGGGATGTGCACATTTGCCGAGGATTTGCAGCCACCTGACTGCCCTACCCCTGCTATGGCTGCAAGCAGGCTGTGGGCACATTCAAGTGAGCACAAGCATCCTCTGTGGCACAGACTCAGGGGCTCCACTCCAGGCTGAATGATGGCCCAAGTCCTGCCTTGTGCACTGGAGACAGGCTTAGATATTTCTTGCTCAATTGTTTTTTTCTTCAGATACTGAAACTACCTTGTGCTCTGCAGCCAAAGATCCATGCCTCCCACGCAGCAGGGTGCCCAGGAATTTTGATGATGCAGGGCTTGAAACTGCTGCTAGTGTAGCCACAAAAGGATTCACCTACAGTGAGTCACAGTCTCAAGTGAACCCCAAGGATGGGCAAAGAGCTGGGCTGAAATACTGCTAGAGCTGGGCAAGTGGTTTTGTTACTCCTACCTAGACTTGCCCTGCTGCAGTTATAGGAGCTGAGGAGAAGTTTTGTTGAGACAAGAGCTGACTCAATGTGCACCTTGTGTAAACCTTGCCCCTTTCCTTTGTGTTCCAGTAGGTTTGGCTGAAGAATTGGCAGATTACAGCTGATATCTCGGTATATGTTGTCTTTTTATCCCATTTGTTTGTATAGGTTCTCAGTTACAGAGAAAGAAATGAATGCTGTAAGCACACAATGAAGAGTTTATCCTTCTTTGTTATGAGCTCTTTACTATTCACATTCTCATGTGTCCTGTGTTTTTTGATGCAAAGCCTTACTGTCTAAACAGGGAAGTGCTGGGATTTATTTATTTTTAATATCAATATTTAATTGTGGTAGTTCCTAATTATCTACTGCTAATTTACAATGGGAAGATGAAGTCCTTGATTTGACAAACTGCCTTCTGAAGCCAAGAGAAATACTGTTGTGCAATAACTGTGACCTGCACACGCTAAGAAATAGGTTTTATTTGCATTTCCCTTAAGTGCAGTACCTGCAATGGCTGACTTGAAAATCCCTCCTCAAATATATTGTCAAACCACAGTAACACAAAAGTATTTGACCTGGTTTTCTTTGGTTGTTGTCATAAGGGGAAAGGGAGGAGCAGGTTTTCAGCAGGTATAAATGGATGAAATCAGTGCAGGAATACAGCCGGGGATCTGATCCTCTGCCGTCTGGAAGGGAGGAAAGGAACTCTTTACATTTTGCCCCTGAGGCAGAGGTAAAGCACTGCCTGTTGCTAGAACCTGTGATGAGTTGTGCTGTTAGTCCAGGCACTGCTTTCCCAAAACTGTGTGCCCATGCTGGTGGTGGGAACTGCAGGGATTTCCCTGCCTGGCACTTGGATCAGCTCATCCCAAACTAGATGAGGCTTTGGGGGTGGCAACACGGGGATCTGAGCTCGAATAAAAGTCAGAGCTTGCAGGACCACGTTGTTGGTGAAAGAATCTTTATCCTTGATCTGCAGGAAAGATTTCCTCGTGCTGTTTTCTGTGCAGAACAGATGGGATGGGCATCGCTGTCTGTCAGGTGACACGCCAGCTCGCAGGAGGTGTGTGATTAGAGAGGACCCTGGGTGAGGCCATTCCCCAGGGAGCTTAGAAGGGAGCACGTCCTGCTGAAGCAGCACACATTGCTGCCTTCCACTGCTGGGAAGTCAGCGCTGGCATCACTGCAGACACTCCCCACCAGTGGATGTTGCTGCAGGCACATCAGAATTTCTTAATGTAGTGAAGAAGAAAGGGGAAAGAGGACAGCAGGGAAGAGAAATCAGGGGAAAAATGTATAAAAAATTCACTACATAAATTAGCTGCGCTTCTTGCAGCAAAACTAACAGTTTCTTTTGAATGTGAATTCTGTTGCTTCTCTTAACTAAATGCCTAAAGGAATTGTATCACATAATATACAAGGGTAATTATTAAAAATGCATAAATAGTCTTGTAGGTACAAAAAGTTGCAACTTGTCTCCTGCAAAACATTAAAAGGTTTGCATATGTCAATGAATTACAGGCTGTTTGCTTTTAATCGCTGCTATTTTGGGAGTTCCTGTAAGGATGTTTTTAGAAGAAACACATTTGGTAATTGGAGGAGGCTGCCCCATTGTAATGGGCAGTTGAAACCCAAAGGAGGCCTAGCGGGGATTATTCAGGGTGTCTAACGGTTTTGGCTCTGGCTTTGGGTGTTAAGTATCGGCTAACATGTTTATGCCTGGCCTTCAGATGTCCAAACACAAAGGCTCTTTTCTTCTGCTCCTGGCAAGAATCCAGGCCAATCTTAGAATATTTGCCCATCCTCCTCTTCTGTATCCGACCCATCATTGAGGACAGTGTTTCTCTTGGAGTTTCATCTGAAAAACACTACAGCAAAGGAATGTTCACTGACCCAGAAGCCCAGTGACAAGAAGAGGGAATTATATGTGTATGAATGTCTGCCTTTGGGGAAAAAAAAAGCACACGGAAAAAGAACTACAACAAATCCAAAGTTTCTTTCCAAATTGAGCCACCTGGATTTTTTCTTTTTAAAAGTCAGTTCTGGTGGGATACACTTGTGGTGTTTTTTTTTTTTTTTTTTTTAAGCAAAATATTATGTTAAGATAACCTGCTTAGCATTATAGCTCTGGGATGGAAGAAATGGAAAATGTGCATTCGTGTTCAAGAGCACAGACATCAGTTCAGATTGATACTTGGAGATTATCGTGAACTAGAATAATGTATTTATGACTAGGGTCAAAGGGATTACCTACATGAATAAGACCTAGCTGGATCAGGCTTCTGCTGGTTACAGCCAGCCAGGAATGGATAATGTGATATGAAAACAGACCTTTTTGGATGTTTTTTTCAAACTTATACATGTTTCTATCTCCGCGTTTGAAGCTATTAAAAGCATTTGATGCAGTCTTTAAATTTGGTCAATATTTTCTTTTAATTGCATATTTTTGACCTCAGTCCCGTAGTTCCAGGCAATAGAAAAAGATGAGTGCTTCTTGTAAGTAGCTAGAAGCCAGTTTCTAAGGACTTGTGTTATTTGCAAGAGAAAGGATCACCAGCATGAACACTGCGAGATCAGTCCCTGGGTTTGTCGTATGATCACTCCAACGTTCCCATTAGCAAAGATCAGGCAGAGAAAACCTGCATTCAGCTAAGTCCTCATGTTTCCCAGTTATGCAGCTCTGCACAGTATCTGTAACATATCTTCTTGGTTTAAGGTCTGATGTGCTACAATGAATGGCAATGATAGGGTACAATAAATGCATTTTACTGGCTAACAAGATGGGAAAGAAAATGAAAAGCATTCTTAAGTCTTAGTCATTGGCTTCTGTATTCAGGCTTTGTTTCAATAAGCACAATTCATCAGCTGCTTACAAGAAGTGTTTAGTTATTGAAAGTATTTGCATTCTGTGTACATGTCCTTCTAATGTAGTTAATGAGTTTGTTTTTATTACAGATGAATCCTGAATCTTTTGATGTTCACACAACTCTGTCTCTACTGAAAGGACCTCTCCTTTCCTTAATCCAGATTACCAGTCAATGCATGAATTTCAGATTTTTAGCAAGGAAGAGCAATGGAAGAGAAGTTAACTGACAGAAAAAAAGCTGGAAGGTAGGTTGCTCTAATTACACAAGTAGTGTTTCCAGCACTGTTGTGTCTGCCTTCTCCCATTAAACAGTGATTAGGATGGAAAGACTGAAGAGCCAGCCATCATTAACACCCTTACAAAAGTTGCTCCCTCCTTCTCTGCTGCTGAAGCAAAGGCAAAAACTCCAACTGATTTCAAGAGGAGCAGGATTGGGCCCTTAGGCTGTACATAAGTGTCTGTGTTGGAAAAGAGAATGTACAATGTTGGGTGCTTCTTATAATATAAGATTAGATTAAATCCTTTCAGTTCCCTGAAGCACTTAGTGCTGGGCTACCTGTGGCAGATAGTGAGTGAATGCCTGTCAGCATGGATCATCCTCTCAGCATTCTCAAAATGTACAATTCTCGTTCTGCAGCATTTGAGAACTTTAAAAAAATAGAGTCTAGGGGAAATAGAATGTAACATCAAGACACAGAATTCACAGAATGACTAGATTGGAAGAGACCTTCAAGGTCATCGAGTCCAACCCAGCCCTAACACCTCAACTAAACCATGGCACTGAGTACCATATCCAGTCTCTTTTTAAACACATCCAGGGATGGTGACTCCACCACTTCCCCAGGCAGGCGATTCCAGTATTCTGTCACTCTTTCCATAAAAAAAACCTTTTTCCTTATATCCAACCTGTATTTCCCTTGGTGCAGCTTAAGACTGTGTCCTCTGGTTCTGTTAGCTGCTGCCTGGAGAAAGAGACCAACCCCACGTGACTACAGATATCCTTCAGGAAGTTGTAGAGAGTGATAAGGTCACCCCTGAGTCCCCTTTTCTCCAGGCTAAACACCCCCAGCTCCCTCAGTTGTTCCTCACAGGGCTTGTGTTCCCAGCCCCTCACCAGCCTCGTTGCCTCCTCTGGACGCGCTCAAGCGTCTCAACGTCCTTCCCAAACTGAGGGGCCCAGAACTGGGCACAGCACTCACGGTGTGGCCTCACCAGTGCTGAGTAAAGGGGAAGAATGACCTCCCTACTCCTGCTGGCCACACCATTCCTGATACAGGCCAGGATGTCGCTGGCCTTCTTGGCCACCAGGGCACACTGCTGGCTCATGTTCAGCCACTGTTGACCAGCACCCCCAGGTCCCTTTCTGCCTGGGCACTGTCCAGCCACACCGTGCCCAGCCCATAACACTGCAGGGGGTTATTGTGGCCAAAATGCAGGACTTGGCACTTGGACTTATTAAACTTCATCTTGTTGAACTCTGCCTATCCCATCCAGCTGTTCTCTGCAGAGCCCCCCTACCCTCCAACAGATCGACACATGATCCCAGCTTAGTGTCGTCTAGTGCAAATTTACTAATGAAGGACTCAATCCCCTCATCCATGTCATCAGTAAAAATATTGAACAGAACTGGCCCCAGCACAGAGTCCTGGGGGACACCACTGGTGACTGGCTGCCAGCTGGATGCAGCACTGTTCACCATCACTCTCTGGGCCTGGCCATCCAGCCAGTTCCTAACCCAGCAGAGTGCTCCTGTTCAAGCTGTGGGCTGCCAACTTTTCCTGAAGGATGCTGTGGGAGCAGCAGTGTCAAAGTGTCTTGCTGAAGACCAAAGAGACAACAAGACAAAAGGACAAGTAGCTTCAATTTTTACCTGATCATTGGCACAATCAAAGAGTTTTACATGTGGAGATACCTGACAACCAATCAATGAGCAGTCAGAAAACCAGTTAGTTGATAGTCTTTTTGTTGAGGTATATGAAAATTATATGTAGCTAATGTGAGTGAATGGTTCACCAGGCAAATGGGTGTTTTCAGCAAAAGCAAACATATGCTGATCAGGTGAAAGGAATTTCCCCTGTCCCATCTCTAATCTGCCTGTGAAGGAAACTTGTCCATGTCTCACTAGCACTCAATGGCCACAGCCCAAAACATGTCCCCTTGCCATCAGTCTTCAGGCTGGCTGACAGACTCTGTACACCTGAGCTCCTGGGCAGAGGCCAGCACCCATGGCCATCCCAGCTTCAGTGATGACACAGCCATAGTAGGAAACCAAGAAATATGGTGATTTTACCTGATTGGAACAAAATAGAGCATAGGAAAATAACTACACACTAACACGTGTTGTAGGAGCCTTCCTGGAGTGTTTGGATGTCCAAATGCTATTGACTTTGGACAGCTGACAGGCCCTTCCCCTGGTGTGCTTCTGTGTTTGAGGACAGCGCTTTGCTTTTTGTTTCACACCCCATCTTCCCTTCATGGCCACATTGTAGGGACCAGACATTCCCCAGAAAGCAGGCACACCTTCATACCAAACCTCTGGCCAAAGCCAGTAGAGTGCAATGGGCTGGGACATGTGGCACAGGGTAGCTTAAGGGAGCTGCACTTTATTCTCCCCCCACCCAGTGTGCTTTCAGCTCTCTTCCCTTCATATCCCAGGCTGTCCCCAGGCACTGGCTGGAGAGTGTGCTGCTACCTGCAGAGCTGGACATTTGTGCTTTGTCCCTGCCTAATTTGCAGGTGTAGGCGCTTCACAGAATGATGCTCAGATGCCCTTACCAACCCTTCACTCTCTGACAGAGGAGAAATCTGTGCAAGGCTGATGGCTCCTGGGCTGAGGTTACAGAGGTGAACCCTGAAGACCCCTGCCCTGCATTTTATGTTGGAGTAGGACAGAGTTGAAATGAGACTAAGTGTTTCCACCCCGCAGTATCATGACTGGAATTTTGAGCCATTAATTTTTTTTTGAATTAAAAGCTGCTTTTTACATAAGTAATATACAATAAGTTGGTGAATACCAATTAAAAGCATATTTCACAAAATTAGACTTTCAGTTGCCTGTTCTATTGAATATCAGTAGGTAATAAGCTTTTCTCATTTCCCTGAGCATGTAATTTTTCCCTTGAATTCTTGAGTCACTGCTTTGATCACTTCTTGATTGCTTAAAGGCTGTGAGTCAGTAATTTTTCCCAGTTTCGTTGTCACATCAAAGATCTTTGAGGGGCTTTCTCCATTAGAAGGCAGCCAAGGTTCCTGGTTGACATAGTTCATCACCATGCCAAAGCTGTGCTGCACAAATGAAAATAGGGAATAATGCAACACTTTTAGCCATTCGTGTAATCACTTGAATAATATGTATCACCTCCTTAAATGGGCCAGCTGCTACACAGCAATATTTTTTTTGCTTGAATTTCTACACTTGAAAATATGGAAGACAAACACTAAACAGGAAAGGTGATTTTTATCTAGATATGCTGATGAGTGGAAGCAAAGGCAGTTACTTTCCTCCATTTAGAGACTTTTACCGTTGCTTTATTCAGGCATTTATGACGTGAACAATTCCGGCATTGAAAAGCCTCATGTTTTTACAGAAACATCATTTAATGTGATAACATGAAAAATAAATGATTTGTGCAGGATTCTGACTTTCAGTTTGGTACAGGAATTTGCATCTCACAGTGGCAGTTTTGATCAGCTGAAGTTATTAATGTGGCTCACTACAGCATGCCAGGTCCTGACATCATTTGTCCACTTTGTCTTGGGTTCCTCTTGGGCAAAACTCAACAGATTTCCAAAGAAGCTGGATCTGAGAAAATTGAAGGCCAAATTATCACAGACACTCATCAGAGTTTTCCTTGGTTCACAGGACAGAGCAGCTGTCCTGTGAAGGCTGTGACACCAGAGCCTCCGGACTTTCATCTTTGGATGTGAAACCCTGCCCAGCCCCACTGGAGCTGCCTGAATCTTCTTTTTCCTCCCTTGGAGGGAGAGTCAGGGTGTGCACAAGCACCCTGTCAGGATGTGTTGGGGTCCCATATCCCACAGTGGGAGAAATGTGTAGGGGAAGAGGCTTGCTTTGGGATGACCTGAAAGCAAAAGCTCTTTCTGAGGAAGGGTGTGAAACTTGTGGCAAATTTAACTTCTTCAGGAGCTGCAAGTACTTCCAGTGTGAACTTCGCTGCCATCATCCCTGAAGCAAATAAATTACAATGGGAAAGCATTTAAAGGGACACTGTCACCTTACAGCTCCTATGTTGAAAACAAACAAATGCCTCTACCTGTGTTACAAATCCCACCTTAACATTATTAAAAGTGAAAGAATTTTTAAAAATCCAATTTACTTGTCACTCTTTCTGCTTTGTTTACTGGTTGTGTTTTCTCACCGTGGACAACAGAAATCAATGAAGTCAGGTTTGCCTGTATTTGAGTCACTTTCACTTTTAGGTTTTCAGGCTTAGGGTGGAAAGTTCAGGGGAATGGTTATTTCATCAAATACGACTGTTTTCATTTGCAATTAAAAAAATCAATGGCAACGTTTCTATTCAGACATATGTTTGTAAAAGTCTGCTTCTGTGAGATTTAAACTTTGGACCAACCTTGGCAGTGTTCTTTGAAAGATGTAGCTAAGTAAAAATATAGTGGCAATAAAAGAATTCTTTCCATTATCATGGCAGATTGGAGACAAGTTATGCAGCAGGACTCCATCTTTATAGATATCACAAAAGTAAGAGATGAAGTATGGTCACAGCCTCTGAAACAAGGGGCAGATACATCCCTAACAAGAAAAAAGATAATGAGATTCTAATATTCAGCACTATGAGCCATGATTTCAGCAACCCAAGAAACCACAGTTGCTGCAGATAGCATTGCAAAGGTTTCTCTGGAAAGAAATGTGAGAGCAGATAAAGAAGTAACTTTGCAGATATTTACATGAGATTCTCATAAGCACAAGGGGCAGCTTTTGATCAAAGGATATAAATCTGGGTGAATCTAAATGTGGTTTTTTTTTCCTACACTGGAGTTCCCTGTTCTGTGCTACTTCAGGAGGGCTCAATTTAAGTCTTCATAATGGTATGCAAAACTTGCAAAATCTATCCCAGCTGGGGCATGCTCTCTAGCTAAGGCTTCCTTCTTGCTCCAGCAGGACTTCATTTCAGGGAGCTGCTGGAAGACTGAAACCCAGAATAGCAAGTGCTGTTTGCATTCTGAGAAGTAGCCCCAGCCTTCTGCTTCCACCCGTGTCAGAAAGGATTTCAGGACTGGGCCTAAGGCTTCTGGCCCTGAATCTAAATTTCAGCAAGTGTACATGATTTGAATAATTAAGAATTGGTCTATTTATTACAAAAAAAAAAAAAAAAAAAGTAGAGTCAAAACAAAGAATTTGCAATCTGTAGTATTTTTTCATTCATAACATTTTAATGGAAGTGACATTAATTCCAGTGAATAGGTTTTGTGGTTTCATATTGGCTGGGATGTACCCCAGGTGTGGCAGAGTGCCCCTGGGGACCTGAAAGACTCACCCTTCTTCCTCGCTGAAGTGAGAAGTGCTTGGACACAAAAGTCTCTACCCAGCATGATGAGGCACTGCTGGTCAGCTGGCCAGTAACTCACATGTATGGGCTGCTCATTTGTGCTGTGTTTGGCACACACTGCATAATTCTGCAAAAGTCAAAATAGCAGAGGTAGTTGTTAAGGGACAGATTCTTCTTTTACTTAGAGATGTAATGAAGCTCCTAAATCAAGGCTGAAAACAATAGAAAATGGTAGCTCTAAGTTTCAAATACAAAGCATTGGGAGATGCCTGTGCCGGAGTCCTTTATTGTTCCCCTTCTGGACCAAGTGTTAAAGGTCTCACCTAAAAGGAGCTGCTTTTTGTTTAAAAATGCTGAGAGTACACATTTCATCGAGTGAACACCACTTCATCAAGGAGCTGTCTGCATGCCTTTCAGTCACTGCTCCTCCTGACAAGCTCATGTTCTTACAGGCAGCATCTAATTGCTATAAATACCTGCAACGTATCATTCACTTCTCCTCCTTAACATAAAACTTTGGCTTTAGAGGAAAATTGGATCTGTTATTCCTGGTGTTTCTTAGCCTCTTGCTGTTGCTAGATGATACCAGGCAGGGTGGCAGGAGGAGGAGGAGGAGATCAGGTTGCTTCCAGGTAAACTGGCAAATGCTTCTGCAGACCCGGCAGGGGCCACCAGGTCTCCTCTAAGGCTATAGGTATCATGGGGAGGGAATTCCCAGACAGTGAACCCTCTTGTACTGGCAGACTGGGAGCTGTTTTTAAAGGGGGGAGAAATGGGGGATAAGAAAAGAAGACCTTGTAGAAAATTCCAGTCTCTATTCATAAGGCTTGTGCTAAAAATGACCTCGTGTTTCATAGTGCAGCAAACAGAGTTGAAGAATGCAGTCTTGTGGCCAAGAGGAGGGTGTTTCAGTGACCACTTAGGAATATTTGAATCACACAGTGGCTTATTTTGCTGTTCTTTCTTATTCCTGACAGCACAGTGTTTAGAGAGGCTCTTTGAGTGGGATGAAGACACTAAGATTTTAGTATGGATAATTCAGCTGCACTCTTCCAGTTGTACACAGCTTAGCAGGGGGGACCATATTTTTGGCCCTCTAAGACATCTCATAATCTATCTGTGTTGTCTGTCACAGATTCAATCCTTTGAGCTATGATCCTAAAAGCCCTCAGGGGCCAAACCTATTGGGGAATGAAGCACTTAACACAGGGTCTTCTGCAATCGATACTTCAATACTAGAAATGCTTTAAAAATACTTTTATTTGCTTAAAAGAGAAAAGAGCCAGTACAGATGAAACCTACTCATCCCTTACTTTACTGCTATTATAAGCAGTTTCTACGAAGCTTAGAGTGACCAGTGACATTTCTTTTTGGGTGACACGTTTGGAAACTTCACAGTTCTTTCATTTTGACCACACAGAACCAGTTACTGTATCTTTCCAAAGCAAATGGGCATGTGAGCACCAACTGGATTGCCTGGTTTCTCGGCCCAGCTCCCATCCAAAACTCTCTAAGAAGAAAAGGCCTCTTGGTTCTTACAGCCAGTTTCAGGCTCTGACACTAGGGATGACCACTTGCTCAGCTTATAAATCCAGAGATCTGAAACCTGTGTCAACAGTGGTATGTTTAGGACATGACAAATGTAGCTTTTGACCATGACGTGTCATTAGCTGCTCAGTCCTTAGGAATGTTTCCAACTGCAGTATTTTTGACTTTTTCCTTGCTTGCAGCTTTGCAGAGATCTGCACTGGGATGGAGGTTGGTGGGAATTGCAAACTCCATCTCCTGTAACAAAAACTCTTGCAACTGCCTGCTCCTGGCTCTTTGTCTGCTTTTTGGAGAGGCCCTACTCTCCTCTGTACACATAAGAGATTTCAGCTGAAACACAGGTCTCCCCTCTGCTGTCTGCCCCCTCTTCCCAAGACTTAAGAGGAAATCGAATGCTGCAATATAAGCATGCAGGTTACACTTGTATTTAGTTCAATGGCCTCTTCTTTCTAACAGTTTACTTTGTCTCTTCTAATTCAAGCATGTCAGTAGCAAGTATCATATCTGTGACATCGATAATAAAAATCCCATTGTAAATGCCGGGGTGTCATTTTCCATTCTGCCTAAACAATCCCGAGCTTTGTGCCTTCTGGAGTGGCCCCTGTCTTTCACAGGTGACATTTGCAGATGGGGATCCGCATGTGCGAGGCACGCAGCTAAGCGGCTCATTTCCATATGGACAGGCTGGCATAAGGGCACTTTGTGTCAACCAAGAGGCCAGTCTGCAGCAGGTGGAAATTTGACCATACTGGATTTACCGTGAGGGAACAGGGCCTTCTCCCTCTTGAGGTGTGCCAGCCTGGTGGAGGCAGTGGAGGAGCACTGCGCAGTACCTGGCATTTTCGCATGCAACTCCATGCTCTTTGTTTAGAGAGGAAAATCAGGAAAACCATCCACAGACTTGTGTGCTTTGACTCTGAAATGTTTTCATTGACATGTTTTGGCCCAAGGGCGCCTAGGGAAGTCGACACCTCACTTGTGTGGAAAGCAGCCAGTGGTGGCAATTCCAGAGCTCTAGAGCAGCTGGACCACTCTACAGGGTCTCAGAGATGTGGAAGATGCAGCTCCCAGATGGACAGGGCTTGTTTGGAAAGAACCAACACTTTTTTGGCATCACCACCATGGCTGCTTCTGTGGCTCTGTCAGTGTTGCAGTGGCATTGTGGAAAGGACAGTGCTCCCTCCTCAGAAGAAAAGAAGTGAATAATTTTTAGAAAATGTGACCCTTGGGAAGGCTTAGTTTACGGAGTAGGGTGTCAAAGTTGTGGGTTTTTTTGTGATCTTACCCTTCTTAGAATTACGTCATCATTTATGTACTCTCCTAAATCACACCAATTACTCTAAATATGTACAGACATATACCAAAGTAGCTAAAAAAGGAACAATTATGATACTATTTGGCATGGTTACAGCATCTGTGAAAAAGACATCTTTTATGTGTAACACAATTTGTCCAGAATTAATGAAAATATCCAGGGCTGTTTTTATGAAGTAATTTGTCACATTAAACTAAAAAAACCTAAGGTTATGTTGGACATGAAAAGAAACTCCCTGAAGGTCAAAGCAATTAAACATTGAAACAACCCATCAACCCAGGGGTCATCGAGGCCTCATCTAATGAGAACGTTCAAACGAGAGGAAATCCTGCAATCGTCTCTACTCATTTCTTCGCCAGGTTAAATACCCATTTGAAGTCTTGGCACAGCAGAGCCAATGGAAAAATTCCCATGGGCTTGATTGGGCCTGTGTTTTTTTTCCCTTGGATTTGAATAAAACCTTTGTATTTCAATCAGATCTGAAATAATTTGCATCTTCTATGAATTCCTGTAAATCAAAAGACCAGTAAGGAGCTTAGTAGTATCATCTTCAATAGTTTTTTCTTCCTTCTTCTGTATAAATATTAACAGCCAACATTTCGTTGTTGCAAATAGATTCAGATTTAGTTGTTTCTGAGGGGATCTCTGTGTGTGTTGTATTCACAATCAAAAAAGAACTACTGCAGAAAGTTTCTTTAGAAGAGAACACTTCAACAGGAAGAATGTTTATATTTATCTGGCAAGATTGATATCAAGTGTGACTTTAGCATTCAGTCAAATATTTTCATAGTTTGGTAATCTTGATAATAAAAAGGACTCATCACTAACTAACTGAGAATTTGTGTGCTGCCCTAACCTTCTGGAATTAGATATAAGAAGACTTATAAATACCTCTCCTTTAAAACTGGTTTTGAAAAATGCCAGGTAAACTCATACAGATTTGTGGAAAGAACTATGCGGGTCAAGTGCTACCAATTTCTTTGTGAGCCTCACATTGGAAAACTGCTTTATATCTGGTAATGACAGCACAGCAGAGAGCAGTTTCTTGATGCTTCTTCCCTTTTATGCTTTACTGCTTTGGTGTTGTCATTAACACTGCTCCCTCTTGTTTTCCACTCTTCTTTCCTATTCTTCTTGGTGTATGTATATATGAAAAGTGTATGTTACTGGGGTATCAGTATTATGTTCCATAAGCTATAATTTCCATTGGCAATTCCCTGCTTTGGGGCAGGTTCTTTTACTATAAACTGACAAAGCCAAGGAAAAAGGAACCAACATCTTTGTGAAATATTTGTGCGTTCAATGTATTTTTATATTAGACAGAAGGATAAAAGACAAAATAAGTGCTTTGGACTATGTACCCTAATCTCTCTGTGTACAGAGGTCCAGGGGATTCTGTGCAGGGACTGGGAGTTAAACCAGAGCAAGCTTGCAATTCATTAGGTGGTGATGAAACATGTGATAGCTTTTCATTTGTAGCAGCTGAAGTAGTGATCCAGTTAGATTAGGAACATGCATTGTTTATGAGACAAAATCTGGTGTTTTGTGCTTTTTGGATAAGTGGGATATAATACATTCCTCTTTTCTACACTTGACTGCTCATCAACTTTTATTTCAGAGGGGAAAAAATTGTATTTTGTAGTGTGGAGATGGTGGTACAAGTAAAGACTGCAGCAATCACTGATGCTGATGTTTTATAAGTGATCACCGTATACAAACAGGAAATGGCTCAAAATACACTTCATAATGATTTATTCATAACTTCACTAATTCTCCACTGCTAAATAGTGATATCAGCGCTCTAACCATGTCAGACTTAATTCGTGTCTTGGTTTCCTTCCATAGTTGTTAAGTTTGAGGGTTCATTTAATGTGCTTTCTCTGGCAGAACAGCAGGCACATGGAGCTGGCAGTGATGAAATGTAGTGGTACAAGGACGTGGAAGTACATTTAGGAAAGGGAAAATTCAAAATCTACTTCCCCACTGTCCGAAGCTCCACAGAAAATCAGTCTGAGACACTGATTTTCTTGAAAGAATTAGGATTTAGACACGCCACAATCATTAATATTGTCAGTGCATAAGACAGCTCAGCAGTGTTTTATGTCTGAGGATTTTTTTTAATGTCCTGTCACTGCCTTTACATGTTGCAGGTACATGGCTCAGCCAGGTCTCAGGCACCGTCTGCAGGGGAAGGAAGCAGCTGACGTGTTTCTGAAAAACTGTTCAGCTTTAAAAGGAATGTTTTTAGGGCTAAGTGGGTGTCCCTCAAAAGAGAATAAATCAGAAGGTTCCGCCAGATTAAGAACCCAGCATTTTGAACATTGCTGAAAAAAAAATACTCTAAAAGATGTTAAACGAAAGTTTGCAGAAAACGGACAAAGTCTGGACTCGTGTTCACTCTGCCAGGCAAGTTCACAGCCCTGTGGAGCAGGGCAGTGCAGAGTGGGGGTACCCAATGCATGGCAGGAACCACACTGTGCTGTGGCAATGGCAGCATCGTGCTGGCAAAAGGGGTTCTGCCCAAAACACGAAAAGACAATCAGGGAATGTTTGTTTCCCCCAGGAACTGTTCTCTGCCCCAGATATGGCTTCTTCAAAGCCTGCATTCGGAGCTGGCAGCAGCACCTTCCTGTCATCTCTTTCTTCAGTGTCTGCAAAGGAATGCATTTTCCTCTGAGATGGTACCTATTGTCTGCTTCTCCTGCCAGAAAATATATGCACTTTTAGGGCATGATTCCTCTTATCTACTACTGCTTGAGGAGAAGGATTACTTTTTGGTTGGATAAGTCACACCCCTAAGCACTTTTGGAGATCTATGTTTTCTGGGGCTTATATTGACCCATAAGGTTTTTCTTCTTTTCCTCTTTCCAATATTTTCCTTCTTCTTTTATTAGGCTGTAAAGCCCTACAATCTGAAAGGACAAGTTTTACATTTAATTTTTGGTCTTTGGTCTTATCCAGCTTAAATGATTCCATGATTATAAACGAACACAGAACAATGGCTGACTGAAACCTGGTACAGGTTCTGTGACCAGGTGCTGGTTCTGAGTGAACCAGAGATGAGGAGATGCCTCATGAGCTCAGATTCACCCACACAATCCCAGAGGGAAGCTTCATGTTCTAGCTTTCATTTTCAGTGGTTGGCTATGGAAATAGAAGTGTTTTTTCACAGCTTGTTCTACCCCACTGGCACAGCCCAGTTTCTTCCAGCTCCTGCCTTTTTTACACTTGGTTGATAAAATTGTGAAGTGTAAAGCATATTGAATTTTGCCATTTTACAAATGGTATTTATAGGTGGAGCTAATAACAGTCTTGGAACCAGGCAAAGCAGGAGTGCAACCCATGCAGATAATTTCAGACAACGGGGAGTAGTGGGCACTGATGTCTCAGGGGTTTCCAGGAGTAACTGGGGAATCTGCCTTGTTTCGAAACTCTCCCTCCTCCAGTCACTAAATGGAGGAAAGATAATGAGCTTTTGTAATAGGCATGGGACTGCTAATAAAAGCTTGTCTTGCTGACATCCCTTTATTGAAATTATTACGTGTTCCTTTTCATGTTGAAGCAAGATTAAAACAACCCTAGGATATTACTTTTTTATTGGAGTCAGAAATCTACACAGTGCCAGAAGAGACAAAAATCTAACCCAAATTCATACCTACAAGTTGGAGGTGAGGATTTAATCATCTTTTCCAACAGACACCATCAGACAAAGTGATCTTTTAACAGGCTGACATTTTGTTGACAGAGATGGACAGAGACATTGAATGATCTCAGTGCCAAAACTGAAAGAATAATGTAGCTGGATCAGCAAAATGTCATGGTTAATAGTATCAAAAGCAACCAAAATAATTAAAAAGCAATAGGTCAGTCACATTGCCACACTCTGAAGACTGTAATAAATAATTAAAAATTCAAACCAACACAGCCTCAGTATTATGGAAATCAAACTGGACTTCAGGGAAATGTTTTTGTGACTAGATGGTCACAAGGACCATCTTTCCCTTCAACCTGTCCCACAATTCTTTTCCAAGCTCTTGAGCAAGAGAGGTTAAAGAGAAGGTGACAATCCAAGATGATTAGGAGACAATGGCAATTTATTATGATACCTGAATAATAGCAACACAATTCAAAACAGATAAAACAGAATCACAAACAAGATGTAGGATTACCCACGTTGAAATAAAAGGATCAAACACTCACAGAGGCATTGATTGCACTTGGGGGTATTTTGAATCTGGATCATGTAAAGCTTTTGCATGAACTTAATTTATTCCCATTAGCTCAGAGAATGTCAATGGAGAAACTCCAGTACATCCAATTACATGTGTGCCTAGATGGTTGTAGCATCAGACTGTAGGGTGAATATGACCAACACAAGTTGAAATAATCAGCTAAAAGTCAGTCAGAGAAGAGACATGGGATATGCAAATAGTTAAAATGCAACAGGAAAAGGCAGCAAAAATTTCTGCAGATGTTTCAAAGAGGAGCTTTGCCATGTAAGAAAAAAGAGATCTTGATAACTTGAAATAACTTAGTAGGACTGGAAGGCTACCCAGGCTTTTGCTTTCCAAAAGTGACACTGTCAAACATTTGAGTGCATTGTCATCTAATTATATTTTATAAAACAAAATTGAAATTTGCTTTTGATTTATTTTTCCCTTATTCAGTTCCAGAGACACAGAAATACAAGTATCCCATGAAGATGAAATACTGAGTCACTGAGATTACTGACTTGACATGCCAGGCACTTGGCCCTGCAGGCAGCAGGAGGAGCTGCATTTGTCCTGTGTGTTGGAGCATTGTTGGAGCAATATGTGCTGCCTCCTATAGGTCCCCAAGCCAAATGGGCCTCTCTGGCCTTTTTGCAGTCCACAGTTAATTTTCACATGATTAGGTGAAACAGGAAACCAAAATACAGAAAAAAACCCCGTTCTGTAAGTCCTTACCCATGTAAGGAGATTGTACCTTACAGCCAGTCTTAGCAACAAAGCAGGTATGAAAGAAAGCAAAAGATGCCTTTTGACATCTACCTGAGCTTGTCCCACTAGGACTGTCAAAGGAAAGTATATCAGAATCCCTTCTGATCCAGTTGGCTCATTAATCAGTTCTTTTCTTGACAAAGTCACCATTAACTGAATGATCCATTTCAAGATTGGTGTATAAATCCTGTTTAACAATTTGTCAGTAGAATGGAGGAATTAAAAAATCTCTTCAAAATCACGAGTCATCCCACTACTAGTTTTGAATCAAAGTTTAAACAGGGTAGAATACAGAAAGACATAGGACCAGGTTTCATGTCTCTTGCAATGGCATCCATTTGAGTTATTCCACTGAATTCACTTGAACAGTTCATGATTTCTGCTGAAGCTGAATTTGATTAATAAACTGATTGCTGGTAGACAGCACAGCACATTATCCTTACTGACACCTTGCACATTGTTTTCAGCTGCACATCCCAAAGCGCACACTGGACACTGAAGATCCTAGTTGTGACCTTGATGCCAGCAAACCCATAAAATATCAAGACTGATACAGAGGTTTTTATGATGTTAGTAGGAATATGTAGGTGTCAAAGCCGTAAGGGACAGGTGTCGTAACAAACACAGTGGGCCAAGTTCATGCTGATGTTGACCACGGTAAAATGTCAGCACAGATAAGATCCGAGACTGGTACAAGTGGCTCAAGAGGTAACATAATGATTCTATACTGATGAATCCCTGAAAACTATCAGTGCAAGAGGACAATATACAGACACTGATGAACCAAAACATTGCCTGCACCAGCATCTTTCTGTTATACAACCTTTAAAAGCCCATTGGAGGAGGAGGGTGTTAGCATGAGAACATCTGGAGAGGTCATAATTCTGCTCTTCTGCATACATCCCTCACATCCCTTGGTCCTCCAGGCTTCTGTAAGTTGCTAACTTAAACAACTTGCTTTGATGCCTACATAGTGACTTCCTGCTTGGGTCTATTCATCCAGTTTACAGTTGCTGTAGAACTTACACTGGACATCAGATTTTGTTCAGCTGCTCTTTTTTTTAAAAAAAGAAATTCCCAGGAAATTGATTCATAGGGAAATTCCTGCACATTTTTTCCCCCAGTTTAGCAATCTTATCCACAAATCAATTATACTAGATTGTGATCACATTTTATTTAAAGAAAAATGATTGGTTGGAGTTTTGATTCAGAGAAAAGCACAAGATACTGAGAAATCTCATGTCTTGCCAATAAAAATCAATTAATGTTGCAACTACATAAACAGAATCAGAAAAGAGTAGTACCCCTATTCCAGTTTGTCCCAAAACAGATATAGCAAGATACAGTCATCCTCAAAATAATGTGTTACTTTTATTTTTTTTTTTTTCAGAAAAGGTGCTTGCTGCAAGCAAAGCTAATAAGTTGCTCTGTTAGCACTGAGATTTACAAAAATTGATTTCCTATTGCACTGTGTCTTCTGACTGGATCCTATAGTGTCTAGTAGGGCTTAAGGAATGAGCAGAGTGCATGTGGGGGTTGGGATGTTTTTCCCTCTCAATACCATCTCTGGCATCTCTTGGTGGGCATAAGCAGCCCACCTGTAGCTGCCTTCTCAGAGAGGGCACTGGAAAGGTCTGTCTCTTCTGCCATTTGCTTCTCTGCATGAAACATTCAGGAAGAAGAGTGGCTTTGAACATTGTGTACTGCTGTTGGATTAAGCTGAAAGTGCTCATGAGTTCAGGAGGAAGGTGGGGTAGAGGAGCAATGATACTTCTGTCTTTTCCACCCACAGGAACACAATTTGTGCAAAATCTTCATGACCATTCACACCTTTTTTTTCTTAAGAAAGCTAGATTTAAAAATTCCCATTGACTTTGCAGAGCTCTAAGCCAGGACTGTTCCTAGATATCCCCACAGGGTCAGCTGGGTTGATACTAGAATTACATTGAGAGTTGCACTAAATGCATTGAGCATCATAATGATGGGTGTCTCACATGGGGTATTATCCTTGCGATAGATAACGAGTATTTCCAGGCTGTGCAGGACAAACCTGCAGGACATTGCAGGGACACAAAGGATAATGGGGCTGAGGAGGTGGGATGCATAAGCCTGGTGCAGAGGAGATCATCCCAGGTGTAGTTTCCAATGTCACATCCACCTGACACAAGGAGCAGGGAGAAAGGAACCCCTTTGGGTCAGCAGACAGAGGAAAAGCACGTGGCTCAATGGGTTAAGGAACAGGCGAGTACAAGCCCAGCCCAGAGGGTGGTGAATGAATGAGCTTCCTCCCCCTCTCCGTTCCAGCAGTGATCAGGATTCCTTTCCCAGCCCACCCCCGGGATTCCTTCGGCAGGAGGAAAAGGAGAAAAGCAAGCCCTTTCTCTTCGTGGGGCGCAGCGGGGGCACGGAGCAGCGCTCTCCGCCCGCGCTTCCCCTCCGCACCCCTGTGCTGGTTTCTGGGTGCTGCAGATTGAAGTTGAGAGCTGCTCTTATGGAATGCAAATACATTTTCAGGACTTTTTAGTCCATTGAGGGCAAAGACAATCCAAGTGAGGAAAGGCACACGGTTGAAATTCAATGTTTAACACGGTCTGTTCAAACAGAAAGATGAATTGAGACCCCTTTGAAAATGTGGTCCTTATGATTCTTAAGAGTAGAATAAATAAGGTGACTGCAGCTAATATTACTTTTCTAACCCTGCTGCCTGGGGGTTTCAGCACATTTATGAACCTTCCACACTTACCTCCCTTAGAACCCACCTCTGAAGATGGCAAGTATTACTTTCTTCATTTTGGAGGGGGGATCTCTAAGTGCTGATCAAAGGTTTTCCCCAGATACTTCAGGAAACCTGTAGCAGAGAGAGGAAGCAGAATAATTTGAAAAATTATTGAAAAATATTATTTTTTATTTGAAAAATTATTCTGCCCTTTCACATTTGTATCATTGTTTCCTTTTAATTCAAATAACTTCAGAGATTTGCACTGCAACAGACATTTTCTAACATCCTGAGCCCACTGAAGTGTACCAAACCCACTGAAGTCAAAAGACCATCCTTAGGTGAAGTTGCTGTGTGAACTTGTCCTAATTTGGCTTATGATCAATAAGACCATAAGCCCACAATAACACCGGGACCAAGAGATTGTAAACATTAATCTTGACTCAGAACTGTTTAGGATCATTGGCCAACCCAACAGAAAGTTAGTGTATTAAGTAAGTCAGTGTATCAGCCTTTTAAGTTAATTTAAGTTAAAACCATAATTTTCTTCACATCATTTAAAATATCCTTTAAACTTTCCCCGGGAAGAAGAGGTCTTAACACAGAGGACATAGTTGGAAATGCATTTCTTTCTGGTGTATTCTGTGTATTCTGTCTTCTGTGTCAGTAAATCCTACTGTGGTGCACAATTGATGTAAAAACAGACCTTGGTTTCTTGGTTTTTTTTTTTGGTGGTTTTTTTTTTTTTTTTTTTTTTTTTTTTCATTTGGAGGATGATTAACAGTGTGGCATGCTGGCCAACAGCCAGCCATACCAGTCATGCTTTACTGGTTGCATGTGTATCCCCTGATAGACAATGTTTAGAAACAAATTAGAGGGCTGAATAGGAGCAAAGTCACAGTTTTGGTCTTTGGATCCAATGGTGGAAAGAACTGTGTGTGAGCATTTGTGACTTTCTCAAAGTTTTCAGTGCTGTTGTAAACACTTCCAATTTAAACCTAGATCATAAATCAATATCTTCTTAGAGGCATACCCATGTCTTATCTGGAGATGCATTTGTGTCCCTCAGCCACATGTCTACAAGAGTCCATTTTGGGTCAAAATATTCTAAAAGACCATCTTGCATGTGCTTCTGCCTGGCAGCTGGAAAGCAATCTTCTTCCCCTTCTACTCCCCTCTTCTCTTTCCATAGCATATTCTGGATAAAATTGGTGCTGAGGTTTATGGGGAAAAAAGAAAGAAAAAGGGTAAAACTAATAATCTGGGTAATAATTGGGTAGTAGTTTCTCCTGCTGCAGTAATTTCAACATATTGGCTGAGCTTGGTATCACTTTCTCTGCAGCTGGTTCACTGAAGAAGCAGGTGTTACCAGACTTGCAGAAAGCTGATTTGGGACTGCTGAGATGCCTTTTTCCCTCCATGTGGGAGACCCTCATGTCAGGCATGTGACAATACTGATCAACATGAAACCCTGTGTGACCTGAGAGACCCAAGTGCTGGGGGGTGGTGTCGTGGCTCACTTTGTGTTCTGCTCCTTGCTCCAGCAAAGAGGATCACTGTGGGGAGTAGAGGAAAAGAGGTCCTGGAGTGACCTGCAGGTATGGAAGGAAGGAACTGCAGGGATGCATTCCCAAAATGTCTGGTTTAGCACATCTGGTTGTATCGGTGCAGCTTCATGGAAGATGAGACAGTTGCACCTGTTTACACCAGAGATACTTTTGGAATAAAAGACACAAAGAAGCAAATCTCAGAGAAGCAGAAATCTAGAGACAGAATTATAGATACTATTGAATCCCCAATGTATTTTTAAACTTCATTTTAAAGGGAAAACAATGGGAAAAAGCCTCAAAGGCACATATTTAAGTATTAGTTTCAAAGTAATACCTCCTCAGAGATCTGACTTTATCACTAGTGAAAGGAGAAAGCAGAAAATGGAATTGTTTTTGTTGTTCTATCATGTTTATGACATGACAAAAACGTGGAGTTCTTCTGCCTTTTGCTTTTCACCTTGTTGAACTGCTGTCAGACTTCTGTAAATCGTTTGCACCATAAACAAGCTTTGTGAGTGAAAGGGCAAGTGCTGAGAAAAGCCAAAGGCAGAGATTTTATATTGAATTTTTTCTTACAGAGATAACTGACTTCAGCATGGACCAGCTTCACCTAGATCTGGGAAGAAAAGCCAAGCATCATTGACGACAACAGCATAATGAAGCTCAAGCAACAGCAAATGGGCTAAGACTCTTAATGTGTTGGTTTTCTTTTTAGGCAAAGAGTAAGATAATTGCAGCTGAGAGGATTTGGTTTTGAGCAAGAGCTACTGTCTTGTTTCTCCTTAGCATTTCAGCCACAGATGTGGAAAGACTGACATCCCTTACACAGGAGTACTACCTGGAAACTGCCCACTGTTGTGAAGCCCTGACTGTTACTAATTGCAGTGTAATTGTAATTACTTTGGAGGACTATCTGTCCATGCACACCAGTGACGGGATACAGAGATAGGAGGAGAAGAGGATGCATTTTGCTTGCACATGTGGCTGTTGCAGTGTCAGGATCTAGCACAGCAGGCAATTCTGTGCCTTTGGCAGAGAGCCATCACGCAAAAAAAAAGGCATCGGCGCATGGCAATGACAGGCTGGGATAACCAGGTCCCATGGGGACTGCTGCTTGTTTCAGTACAAAGTGAGAGGCTTAACAGAATGTGTGTCTGTTTTATCTTGCTGGGTCTTGCTGTATAGAAGCACGGGAAGAAGGCTGGAGAGGTAGGGCCACATGAATAAATGCATCTTCTCACTGAAGATTGTATAAGTTTGGTTTGTTCCCATAGTGTCCTCTTTGCAAATATGGTACTCTAGACAGATGGAGAATAGTACTTAAGGAGCTTGAGAGACATTACTGATCTTAATAGATAAACCCAAATCCACCTGTGCTGAAGCCCACTAAATCCAGCAACATCTCATGCAAATACCTGCAGGTTAAGTTCAGCTTGTGCCTCCAAGGGAGAAATTTTTGTGATTGGTCTCTTCAGTTGTTCAAGGTGCAAAAACCTTTTTGTCTTACATGCTTAGCTCTGCTTTGGTTGTTATATCTGGGACCTTTTAGAAAATATGACACAGTCCAGTACTAATTACTTTTCTTTAAACATCTTTTTTTTGTCTTCCCAGTTTGCTGCCACTCTTTCACCACTGCTTCAGTATGTCTACCTGATTTATGTAACAGGGGTCTCAATGTAACAATGAACTTTTAAAAATATTGCAATCTCAATAACTGACAACAAAAAGCACAAATACAAATCTTAGAAATGAACACAAAAGGCACAGAGCCTGAGTTTAACTGGTGCTATAAAGTCTCAGAGGGCTGTCCACTGCTGGGTGCTCTTGGCTGGGTATTCTGCCTATGGAGAGCTTAAGATTTTGACACCAGGGATTCTATCTATAAATCTGCTATGAATATGGAACTCAGATGAATTATCTGGTGCTTTTACTTTCTTACTGGGGAATAAACAGAGGAAGGGCTGGGCGAGGCTCCTCCACCTGAGACAGATTAATGATAGAAACTTCTGCTGATGGGAAATTCAAATAGAGATCATTAGGATTTGACCTAGAGAAAAGCCATTTTTCCTATCTAGTCCAGAAAGGGAGAAAAAGAAAAATTGAGATGTGTGTCTGATGAAGCTGATCAGAAGTTCACACAATTAAAGGACAGGTTATAGAAGAAAAGATTTCTCAGGAGATGTTGGCAAAACACAGGTGAAAGATTGACCAAGCACGTCCTGCCCACCAGCCAGAAAGGCATCTTCCAGGTGGTCTGAAAGATGTCAGGGGCAGAGAGGAAGACCAAAAGGATCTGGTTTTAGCAGTATGTCTCTTCAAACCAATGGACAAGGTGAGGAGAAAAAAGACCAGAAGAGGAGAGAGGGATCACAAAGATTTATATTCCTTAGGTCTGCACATTGCTATGTCACTAAAGACGAGACAGTGTGATTATGAAACTCCTGACTATTTCATCTCAGATGGCTACCCAAGGTACATGGCATGAATTCCTTCCTGGAGATGCTTGCTTCTCACCATGGACTGCATATGGAGTCTTGGTAGAAGGAACCCTTCCTTCAGTATTCCTAATTTTTGTCTCCAAATAACAAGTTTGTGGTTTTCCTGAGTGAAACTGGCAGTCTGAATCTTGTCCCCAGCATGTTTCTTAATTACGCTATAGCTGTCAAGTTTTAGAAATGCTCCTTGAAGAATGGTCTGAAAATAAAGCTAAAAATAAACTCAGATGTCTTGCTGAAGCAAAGCCTAAGTACTAATTTTTAAAGGCAATACCTCAAACACCTTTGTCTGAGCCTCTAACTGACTATGAAGTGTGTGATGATCATGAAAAAGAAATAATATGCATTTATGGGGTAAGAAGTCAAAATATGATTGGCAGTAGCAATCTTTGGATCCCATATGGCTTGAGAGTGCTCTGATGGGTTGCATTGATATCCGCTTCATTCAAACAGGCATCAAAAATGCCTTTACATCCCGTTTCCAGGAGTTGTGGCTCACTCCAAAGGGAGAGCTCAGCTCAAGCCCGGGGTCAATTCTGCAGCCACTGGTAGTGCTAAGGAGAGGCTGGCAGGAGATTTGACAGAAATGTACATTCAATAAAATCAAAAGGATTTTGTCTCCCTAAAGGTTTGTAAGAAATGAGTTTATAGATAACTGTTTGCCCTATGGACATCATTCTTTAACTTTCACTGAGGCAGCACATGCTGTTATCCTATAGATATCCAATGAAGCAAATGATAAGGAATAGATGATGTTCCTGGCCAGTTCTGTAGCACATTTAATTCTTATTTTAGGATAGCTCTTCTGTGAAACTTGTATCAACTTCAGGGTTATTTTTAATGGCTTTATGGTTTGCCAGCTACTAATGGTATTTCTTTGGAAGCCTCCAAAGCCATCCCAAACCTCCACTTTCAGACTTTCATTTAACTGTCTGTCTAAGAGCTTGTAACTTTGAAGACAAAGTCCCACAGCTTTGATCTTCTTGATCCTTTGACTTCAGCTGGACATTTGGATTTTTCTGTCTCACCATTATGCAATTGAATTACAAGCATTTTCTTTCAGAATCAATGTCTTTGATAATTTTCTACATGGCTTAAAACTCGGAAATTAATTGATAACATAGTCTTTTTAAAGCCAAGTTAAAGATTAAAAGTTAGTTTCTTAGTGAGCAATAGAGTAATTCCAAAATATTTTTTGTTTCCTTGCCTACTCTTTCCTTGCCTTCTTCCCTTGTCTCTCCTTTTCCTAGACAAGGTGTACAGAACCCTTCACAGAAAGATATCACACCATTGACTAGGTATTTTCAATTAATTTTTTTCTCAGAGATTTTGTGGGACTTCCATTTGAAAGTTGATCTGAAAATTTGATTTAAAAATGCTAAACTGACTTTCTGAAAATCCCCCTTTATCATTACAGAGACATTACTAGTTAATCACCTTTAAAAAAAGACATTTTTTGCTCCAAAACTCTGATACTTTGCATTGCTTTCAGGAATAGGTTTCATGCTCCCTTCACTGTTTGAATTTTATCTTCTTTGCAGGAAGGACAGAATAAAAGACTTGCAATAAGCAGTGTATTTGGTGATTTTTTTCCCCCCTTTTGGGATTACCTGTGAACAAAACTCTCAGAATTGAAAAGATAAGTAGATTATTACTGGTCACCAGGGCTATGTGACATTTCATGAGGCCACCAGCACAAATCAGCTGCTGCTGTACAGCATATTTCTAATTGGAACATTGGGTGGTTCCCCCAGGTGGATAGAACAGCTGGGCAGCTGCTGAGGTCACTCCTCACTGAGGGTGACTGGTGTGGAGGGACCAGGCCAGGCTGCTCTGAGTGTCCTCGTCACAAATCTTTGTGTATGCTGAACTTCATGAACTTCTCCTCTTGCTGCTGCCTGTGGTTGTTACAGGACAGACCATGGAAACTTTGTGTGAGCTGTTTCTTTGTGGAAGGTGAGATGCTGACACAGTGAAGCAGCATTTATACAGTAGAGCATCCAGTGGTTGTCACTTGGGGAGCATTTCCTGAGACACAGACAGCAGCTGGACATAGCTGATTGATTTATGGCAGACTTGGACTGACGTGATGAAATACTGTGGCTGCTGCTTCTTGGTAGAGTCAGAGAAAATAATGGGGTGAGGTTAATTTATCTCACCCCACAAAACCAGAATAGGACCCTCAGGAATTGCAAGCAAAGCAAGGGGCCTTCGTGGCACTGCCTGGTGTGCAGAGCTTGCCCTGAACCTCTTCCCACAACAGCTGTCTGAAGAAAGGGATGCAGCAAGGTATTGGCACTTGTTTTCATATTTGGGATCTATATTTGGGATCAGCTAATTCCCCATTAGCTGTATTTTAGGTGCCTCTCTGCTGTCAGGAAGAACTTTGGGCCACATGTACTAGCAGTCTTTGAGGAGGAGAAGGCATTGAAAGCAGGACAGTGCTGTTGGCAGCCATCTAACTTGGCCAGTGGCATATTTATGCTTTAGATGATGTGCCCTGCATGTTTGCTAGGCTCAGGCAGAGTATTTTTATTTGGCATGGTCTCTGCACACTGTAAGTTATTGATTTGCAGGTCAGGTACAGCTAAGCAGAACTTGTCTGCCCCATCACTGTGGGTATGTATGGAGAGGGAAGGAAGCAAAGGGCTCCTTGCAAGCCAGGGTAAACACCATGTGATGCATTAAGGCGAAACTTACATAGTTTGAACTGATTTAATCAATTTTTAATCAGCTTTAACTACACAACAGCAATTTACTACAAGGGTTATGTGATTATAGACTTACTGAGATTTTACTTGTTGGCTTACCATAGTTTTTACGGGCTTATGATGATTTTAGGGTTTATGTGCTAATGACATTTTCCAACTTTGCTAAATGCATATCTGTACAATGCCCCTGTTACCCTTGTCTTGGCAGAAGAGAACATTGCTACAGGCTGTCCCATTTATTAACCAAATATTCAAATCAGGGAAAAAATAATTTAACATGCATTACAGACTTCTTATAAATGCAGAATAAGTGATGTTCCACAAACACTGTGCAAATGCATGCACCTGTAGCTGCATGTGCTTGCATAACATATTCAATTCTGTAAAGGGACAGGAAGCTCTAAGCCCTGAGCATCAAAGTGCTCCATCCAAGGTGCATTTGTTCCTGCAAAAGTTGCCAGACTGGCAAGGCTTCTACAGTGGTGTAATGGACCTTAGGTGCCAGAGTTGTCTCCAGAAATTCCTGTTTGTTCCACCTCTGCTACTGAACAGAAGGAGCTTCTCCAGCCACAGGGAGCAGGACAAAAGGGTTTTGAGTGCTCAGGCACAACTTCTGAGAATTTTTCAATGGGATAGATTATTGGGACAGCACCAATGTGGTCCTGGCATGAGGAAACTGTCCAGAGGCTTCATGAACATCCTGCTGATACCAATGGGCACAGAGAATTCAAAGCCTAACTAAGGCAAAGCAGTAAAACAGAACCGAAGTGGAGTTTCTCAAAGATGTGGACTCTTCTGTAGATCATGCCATAACTGCAGCACCAGTAGCATTCACATCACAGTACCTTGGATCTGGCTGAGCTGTTCAGGGACTGGCACAGGCAGGGGCAGGGTGGAGGGGAACAAGGCAGCAAGTAGCATGGGGTGTGTGTACGGAGAATTACAGGTATGGTTGTTAAGGACATTATTGACTGGACTCTAATAACCCCTAATGACACTCTCTGAGATTTGCCCACAGTTTTGCAAGTGGACTCTTCCTTGCCCTCAAAGCAAACCCTCTGGTTTGAGTACAACTATCCCCTCCCTCCATCCTCCAGAGCATGCTTAAAAGTTTTGAGGGGAAGTTGGAGGCCTCACTGCATGCCACAACACTTGATACTTCCATTTCAAAATGAACTTTACAAAGGGACCAATCTAATCTACCTAAGCCATGAAGCTCTCCACTGCCTGAGGAGGGTGTCAGAAGGAGGATGGCACAGTTTGGCACAATCTTGCAATTCAGGACGTTATCTATTCCAGGCTTCCCTTGTGCTAGTCTAGATACAGGCAAAAGATGCCGTGGGCTGTTGTGAGCAGAAAGGTTATCCTAGCTTTGCTGCTTGCTTTGCCTGTGTCACAGCCCGAGAGAAGCCAGCAGGCTGCTGCTGAGCATGAGATCAAATAGAGATGGCCACAGCGGGGACAGCAGCAGCCAGACCAGCTCTGCAGATCTTCCCCCAGGCTCCTTGTCCCAGCTCCATCCCTTCTTCCTTCCCTCCTAGTCCTGGGGCAAGAGATGCCCCAGATGTTCTCTGCCTGGTAGGGAAACCCCACTGTGTCAGCGGCATTGTGACCCTTTGGGCTGGCTTTGGCTCTGGGTTTCTCTACACTTTGCTGGGTGGAAGGCTCCCAAAAAGTAGTTCAAACATCCTGGGAATAAACCTCAAACAAATAAATTTGCCTTATTGGTCAGCCCTGCATTTTTATCTTCCGTTTCTCTGTTCAGTGTTATGAAGAAATAAAACATGAATTAGTATCGTAAGCCAGCATTCATGTGAACCTCATAATCTATTTCAGTCACTCAGACTACTAAGGTTGGCTTTTAGGGTGATTCTTGTGTCAGAGATGAGAAAGTTACACAACAGACATTAGAGAATCACTTTAAAAACCTCCACAATCCTGCATTGAAATCCCATCCAGTAAGGGAGAGAACCAGCCCTCGGCTGGCTGAGACACAGTCACATGAGTATCCAAAACAATGAACACACAGTGTCGACAGCTGAGGCCATTGAACTTTATGTCACTTCCCAACTGCAGCATTTCTCATAATTTATGGTTATACTCGCCTTTCAACCTTTAAAACCTTTTCCCAAGTATTTGCAGCATTCTCACATAAATATTGCTACAATAAGTAACATCAACATTTAGTAGCTGTTTTTCAAGAATAACCGTGTGACACTATTATGGCATTCCATTAAACCAGCTGCAATGTGGGGAAGGCCTAAATCAAATCATGCCCACTAAAGGTAACGTTTACACATATACAAGGGAACAATGGATGGGAAAAGTTTATTCTCTGTTTCAAGACTTAAATGACAATTCTGTCTCCTTTCATGGTTATGCAAGATGTCTCTCTCCGGTGAAATGACCCAGAGTGGACACAGACAGCAGCTTACTTTCCAGTGCTATTTGTTACCTCCTTGAGAAAAGTTGCAATTACAATTGTAATTATGCTGCAATTGTACAAAGTTGCAATTATGGTTTGGTCTATTTATTTATTGTGGTATTTTAAGGGAGAAAACCTTATTTCAAAGGAACGGAGAATGTTGTCTTTTCCTTAAAGCTATCAAATGTTGTGAAATGATTAGTAAAAAAATTCCTTGCCAGAATTGTTCACTGTCCAAAATGCATCACAACGACTAAATGTAAATGACAGATAGTTAGCTTGCATATAGATACGTGCTTAATTGCCTCCATCCCTCCTGTCTGAAGAATGCACTTAAGCATATGCTCATTTAAACACATATGCTTCGTTTCTGTTTAGGTCAACAGGAATTGAGCACGTGCTTAAACATAAGCAAATGCTGAAGTGCTCCTCTTGAATAGGGATGCTTTTCTGGGGCAAAGCCAGAAAACAGTCTTGTAATTTCTTCTTACCTTAGCCTGCCTCTTGCTCCAGCTGCACTGTTGGAGTACTCCTCCTTCCCAAAAACCAGCTTTCCTTCCCTCCTCATCTCCCCCGGGGCTGTCAGACGCACACAAACCCCATCGTTCTGCCAGCTGGCTGACAGAACATCGGGACTGGCAGGACTGCCCGTCGTGGTGAGAGGTGAAGGGCAGGGGGGCAGAGGTCTGTGCAGGAGCAGAAGGGCAGCTACACTGAGGAATGCAGTTTTCCCCGAACAGGGCAACATCGGCAATGCATGGGGCTGCTGAGAGGGCGAAAGAGGTCAGCAGCACCTCGCTTGTGCCCAGGCTGCCCTCCCAGTGAGTGCGGGACACTGCTCCCACATGGCCCCAGGCGAGGGTAGCGCCGCAGCCAGCATCCTGCAGGGCTAGGTGATTTCAGATCGCTTTGCTATAACCTTTACCTGCATCCTGCCCCCTCCCCGTGCCAGCCGTGCCTGGCTCCGGGCTGCGGCGGTGGCTGCTGCAGATGGAGCGCCTCTGCTTGCAGCTCTGCGTGGGTGCTTCGCTGCCGACACCCGGGGCTCAGCGGCGGAGCTGTGTGCGTTTCCTGCAGGAGAAACATCAAATCTCATGGCAGCGTCGAAACCTTGCCGGCAAAGCACAGAGCGATGCAGGGCTTGATTCCTGCTCTCCAGCGGGCTGCAGAGGCTGCCCAGCTGCTGCAGCAGGTGACGTGTGGCTGGGCGGTGAAAGCCCTGCACAAACACGTGCTTGCGAGAGAGAGCCTGCAGCGTTCGGGGCTCTTTGCAGTCGCACTTCGGAGCTGGATCTGTTGTGCGTTATCAGCTTAATTAAGATAAGGATATGGAGTTTATGTTATATTTCCGTAAATGACAGGGCAGGGATATGAATGATTTATATGGCATTAATTGTATTTGTGAGACTTAGGTCTGTCACTATGCATTAATAAAGCCATCATTTGAATCCAAGTAAGGGAATGAAAGTACAAAAAGTTTTTTTTTTCCTCAACAACTTTCAAAATTCTGCTGTTTGCAAAAACAACCAACATGCAATGGGCAAAAAGTACGAATGGTCAGAGTCTGGACCGCCTGGGCAATAATCAATAAAAACACATCCAAAAGCAACTTTAGGGAGTGAATTTGGTTCAGTGAAAGAAGGCTGGCTCCTCTCCCTGCCCTGCAGGTAATGTGTTTGCCTGTGACGGCAGCAGATTATTTATTCTTTTTTTTTTTTTTTTCCCTCCCTGCCACCGAACTAAAGAATGCATTGTGGGAAAACCGTCCTGACACATGACACTGTGTAAAGGAGGATCACAGCGTGAGGCAGCATCAAGGGGCTTACTTGGTCTTGATGCACTCTTGCACAGCATGGGGCTCCAGAGATGAGTGTCTCTTCCAACGAAAGCACTGGTGCAATTTGCACAACTCTCATGAGAGCGCACGGTGAAGCTGCTCTCAAAGCCCTCATGTAAACAGGGCTGGGGAAAGAAAAGGGGGACTAAAAGAGCCTGCACCATGCACAGGAAAAAGCACAAAAGGAGATGGTTCAAAAGAGCCTGAGCTAAGGAGGAGGGGAGTTGTGAGGGAAGTGGGCATGGGGCGGGGAGGGGAAGGGGCAGAAAATTAAATCCAAATATTAGAAGCAGAAGGGAAAGTCTTAGTAATGAAATTGAACAGTTAGCACCACAGGGACGGGAGCGGTCAGGAGAAGTGAAGTATGGGAAGACACTGGATGGCAATGCACAACTAGAGATTTAGCTTTCAAGGCAAAACCACAGCTGAGATGTGCTCTGAAGACTGTGCCTCAGATATGCAGCCCTTAAACTTCTTCAAAACCTCCTAAGTTCAGATAATAAGTTTGCATAAAGAGAGAGAGGGAGGGGAAGAGAAAAAATAAAGGCGGCTGTAAGTGCTCCTCACTAGCCTGTCTCTGAGCAACAGGCCCTCCTGTACTCACTCTCCCTTGTTGCTCCTGCTTATCATAATATGCCACTTTTGCGCATCAAATTTACATTTCAAAAAATGCTGTATCGCTGCTCTAAAATTAATTATTAATCTTTCATCAGTCCCTTCCATAGATACATTTTTAACTTTGATTTTGCTACCCGTTCGGGGGAGGGATGGGAGAAGGGGGTGGGGGAAAGAAGATCCTTTAATCTTGTCACTTTTCTGTGGGGTTCTCCTCTCGTGTGCTGCTACTTCCAGGCCTGTGTGTCCCCTAAGCACTCTGGATGTACAACTTGAGTTATTCTGCTCGCTTGGAAAAGAATCTTCCCACACTTTTGAGAGCATGAATATTTTCACCCTGCAGGATGCAACGCAGAGAAGCGCCTGTCCTCTTGTCTGACCTGGCATTTCAGCCTCAGTAAAGTGAAGCTGTACTGATAAATGGAGTACCCCAGGCTAAAGAGGTGGGTGGGTTACATGCCCATGCAAGGGAAAGAGATCTGGGTGGGGTTTATAGGGCCTACCTAGAGTGCAGTATGAGCTTATTCACCAATCAGCTCATCACAGTGACTTGTAGGCAATGGCCTGAACTTTAGTTATTTACTGTTCAATGGAAGCAAGTACTGGAAATGAGAAAGGGGCCATTTGTTCTTAGTTTATTGAAGACTGAGTCCTTCTCTTGCCTGAAGTGTAAAAGAAAGAGGGGCAAAGAGGGAACGATGTGTGTCAGATGGATACCGGAGAGATGCGAGCTTCTGGCAAACTCCGTATTTGACCCACCCCTGGTCTGGAGTTGTGGCAAATGCTAGAATCTGTCTGAAGGAGGGGGAAAGGGCTCACAGAAGATGCAGTTATGATGAGATGCTTTTATGGGTTACAGAATAAACACATTCCTTTTTACTTCTATGCTGTGAACATACTGATCAGTGGCTTCATAGCCAAATGCACACACGTGTAGGTGTCCACACACACACAGACGCACACAGACACACACACACACATGTGTGCTTTTACTCACCCCTTCCCCCAGAAATATGCCATCTGGACGTTCATGAAACTGAAGTGCTGTGTGTAGGCTGCTTCCTCGAATTAAGGTGGAAAGACTTGATGCACCCCATCATATTTACTGCATCTTGCTCAAAAGGGACAAAAAATGATCACATTGGAAGACAGATGTCAGCACAACATGGCATCTAGTTAAAGGCCAAATTCTCCCAGTTATAAACAACAATACTTTACATTGCACTTTTTATCTTTCTACTCACATGTACAGTACAGAATGTGTACTCTTTTCAGAAGCTCCTTTGCTGTGAACTGCTGGGTGTATGTGTGGGTGTATGTCTCTCAGGATGTTGGACTTAATCAGAGGTGAATTTGGATCAATCAAAAATTTGGATCTATCACTTACTAGAAAATCAGATAAAGTATAAGGTGAAAAGAAAGCTAAAAATTCAGAGCAAAACACACTATGCTTGTTTTCCAGACCCACATCCCCTGCATGTTTCTTTGCCAGTAGTGCTTGCCCAGATTATGAATTTATCCCTGTGGTCGTCACCTCCAGGCTGTGCCTAGGTTATGCAGCCCTCTCAGATAAAAATCTGCAGTGCCAACCAGCAGATCTACTTTGAAGGCTGCATGCTGTAACACTTTCATCTGGGCTATACTTCACCAGTAATAAATTAGCATTCACACAGATGCAGCCAATAGCTCTCACAGCATACCTCTACATAAACATTATCCCCTCTGCCTTTCACAGTTGGAGAAACCCAGCCAGCAAAGTTGCTGGAGGTGAAGAGGGAGTCAGCAGCAGCTCTGGATCAAAACTGAAACCTTGCTCAATCACACCTTTCTTCTCAATCTTCTAGACAGCATCTGAATACAGCTGCACATCTCCTCTATGTGATTTATTCTGTGTAATAACACGGATTTTTTTTTCAAAGCAGACTTTGATTTCAGTTTGTTGACACTAGTTCTGCATATATGTGTAATTATGTAGGATTATCAGTGTGCTACAGAAGGCCCACTTTGTATATTATGCCTCTACAAACCACTGGAAATTAAGTGCTGTGATTCTCCTTGCAGATTCTCATTTGGGGGATGCAAAGTGAGAGCAAGTAACTGTAAGCATAGCTCATGTTTCATAAAAATAAACAATGTTTATGTGGATGTGTGACAGATGTTACACCTTGTGGAATGCATTGAATTCCTTATAGCCAAGTAAAAAAAAAAGTGAGATCACATAGGCTTCAGAGAAAGTGTGGTTTCAGCAGGAATGCAGCTCTTGCAAAAATCCACTACTGGCCTTGGGAAATGCCCCTTTTTATTCACATAAGAGCTGAAAATTGTTCACGGCCGAAAATGCTAAGGATTCTTAATTGTGCACAGTCTCTCTTCAGTCAAAATACAGGCTCCATTTTCAGTGAGTTACCCTCTCTACCTGCCCAGACTGCCAGCCTAACTGACAAACTGCATGTATCAGAAGGACATAGAAAGAATTTTCTTACTTCTTAGAGCATTTTCTTTCCTTTTGAAGTGTTACAATTGTTGTTTTTTTATTTCACCTCAGATTCTTCTAAGGGTTAATCTTGGGCAATTTTTTTTTTCAATTGGTCCAAGAGATTCCCTTGATTGTTCTCTTTTCTTTGTTGCTTGGGACAGGCCTTTTCAGTAGAGTGGGGCCATAACAGCATTTCCTGATGAATAAAAAGTATGGCTGGCATGGGCAGGACAAATAAGGGAAGGCAGTAGGTCTTTAGGACTTGAGACAGGAGTCTCCAAAGAAAACATAAGCAGATCAGAAGCATTTATCCCATATGACATAGCTATGTGACACTGCTCTCCCTAGCCAGAAGTATCCCTGCTGGTCCAGGATCAGGACATCCTTACTCTTCCCCACCTGCATTCCCCTTCCTGTACCGTGGACCTGTGTAAAGACTGGACCAGTGCTACCTTTCCCCACCCACAGCTCTTCCCTCCAGTATGTGCTGGAAAGAGATCATTTAGCTCCTCATTCCTGCTCCTGTATTTGCCGTGGGACCAAGATTCAATCCTGCAAGTGGCTTTTCTCCCCTGTGAACTCAGTGGTCTGTGGGCAGCCTGAGCCCCACTGCTCCGGCCAAGGAGACACTGGCCTTGTGCTCACGGAGCCCAGGCTCTGCTGATGGCTGCTAGCCAGTCTCACACCTGCTGAGCAATGCTCATCCAGAGCTTGGGGCAGAAAAAGGACAATTCCCCACTCTTTATATGTGAGGAAAGGACAATTGCCCAAAGCTGGCTGCCTGAAGTACCAAAAAGTGCTGCCCTTCTCAGTGCCCTGCTGCATGGGGAGCTCAGCAGCTGCAGGAAGCCTTGTGGTGCCAGCAGCTGCATCTCCATGAGAGCAGGTAGTGAAAATCAGCATCCTTCTGCAGCTTCTTGCTGTTTCATCCTCCCCATCCTTTATTGCTCTCTGAGCCATGCTTTTTTTCCCAGACTACAGACATGCTGTCCCAGCCAAGTGTTTCCTCCCAAATGGACACTGGATATCTCACATGAAAATCCAGCAAATTACCTAGGAGGTTTCTGCATGGAAATAATTTCAATATAGCTGACACATTGCAAGCTCATGTCCTAGCTGGTAAGGTCAGCATCTTCTTTGGCTCACACACTTGCCAAGCTATTTGTAAAGGTGGGCCCATGCACTGAGGTTAAAAGGATGTATTAATTAGAGGACCGAATCTTAAAGCCTGGGGACAAAAGAGCATTGTCAAACTCACATGCCCCCTTTGGTGCAATCAGCCTTGGCAAATGACATCCAACTGGATTTAAAGGGATCCAGAAGTGCAGACAAATTCCTTGCATCTAACTCTCCTTCCAGGCTTGGGACTAAGGTCATTATTACGAGGCAGCAGCACTGGAAAAGGCCTATGGTCTTTGTCTTCTTCCTATAAGCATCTTTTGGATCAAAGTTGTTTTGGTTTTTTTTTTTTTTTTTTTTTTTTTTTCCTCTATGGAGAAGTAGGAAGAGGAAATGTTCCTTAATTTTGAAATTCTTACCAGTGAGAGAGTTTGGATGGTTGGAGTGAAAGTTAAGTGAAAGTTCATCTCTCTGCATCCCGTTCCTCTCTCAATTTGTACCATGCTGCAGAAAATGCTGCAATGAGTCCAACAGCTGGGAATGCTTCCCTGACTGTTATGGAGCTTCTGCAGACTACCTCCCCTCCATAGGGAACTCCTGCCTGTGTTTGGTTCTGTGAGTGCCCTGCAGGGCTGTGCCACAGGGCTGCAGCCTGCAGAGCATCTTGGGGTGGCACGGACTGCCTCTGGCTCTGAGTGGAGCTGACACGAGCAGTTGCCACAGGAGTGGTCTGTTCTCTGTCCCATCTTGCTGCACGAGACATGATGGGGTGATGAAGGACCTGCAAAACTGCTCCAACTTACCTGGCATTAGGGTTATAATGTTAGACAAGATGCATTTTATTTTGTTGTGACTGATGATTTGTTCGGTGAAAACTCCCTCTTTTTTAAAAATACACTTTATAATATATTAAAATATTCTCCAACAAAGAAAAGAACTTGAGAGTTGAAGAAAACTATCAGAGCATGTGAAAGTAAAACATTTAATATTTATTTGGTGAAATGAACCAAAATGAGGAAGGGGGCAGGGCAGAATGAGAGGGAGAAGGGAGAGATTAAAAATAGGCTGATTGCAAAATGTTTCTAAACATTTTGTTTACTGATGCATATACCTCTTGCCCACACAGGCTTGAAGAAGACAGTTTTGTCATTCAGGCACAGACGTACCCTGTGGGTTGGGAAGCAATGTGCTTTGGTGAATGGGAAGTAGGTGGGAAGGTGGGCACTCCTCCATGTTGAGGGCTTCTCTGCTGAGACTCTGCTGATTGAGCCTGGGGCAACTTCCTTCCACCAGTCACCCCTTCTGAATGCAAAGGAAGGGCAGCAGCAGGCTGCACAATTTGTAACCCTCTGCTTCCACTGGGAGTGACTCAGGTACAGTGGGATTCACCTCTGAGGATGGACTGAACCTCCACCTAGGGATGGCTGTTTGCTTCCACTTTTTGTAGAAAGAGACTGGAAGCCAATGCTTGAAAAAGCTAAAATCAGGTGAGGTAGTGACTCTTCCTCACAGTATCAGTAAGGAGTAGCACCTGGAGCATAATAAATGAGTATAAGCCTGCTGTAGTCAGAATAAATCCCCTTGTTCCAGCAGCTGTGTGTGGAGGAAAAAGAAGGGGCAGACAGGCAGGCTTGTAGGGGCTCAGCAAAACCCCCTGGAGAGAGGTGACTGAGTAAAAGCCTCCAATGGGAATTAAAAACTCAAGGGTGGCAATATAGGTATCACAACAGGGTAGCAGTTCCATTGCTCCTCTAAGAGAAGTCTGAATGTCTTTGCCAGAGTGTCCAAAAGAAGAAGCTGAACTCCTCAGGGTAAATGTGCATTGTATCCACCACTGGAATCAGAGCTATGTGCTGGAAACTGTGGAAAGCCTTTTGTGAGCTGGTATCTTCATGTTTACACTTACCTGTGAGAGACCTAAGAAGGAACGTTTAAGCATGGCTGTGTTTGCCATGTGCTCCATCATTAGAGAGTGGAGAAGCAGCAAAGTCAGAGCTCTTGCTCTTAGCATTGTATTGCACCATTAGCATTTTTTAACTGGGAGCATCAAGAAGGAATGAGAAAAGGTGCCTTCTCTGCATGCTAGCACCAGCAAGAGAAGAGGAAGATGTCATCTAAAAAGGACATCTCACTTCTACTGAACAGCCCAGCAGGAGTATGCTGGCAATTAGGAAATCACATATAATTTTAAATGCCCCAAATCAAACAAAACGAAGTCTGAGTCTGAGACCAGATGGAGCATGTTGAGACTCAGGACAACATTCCTCTGTGTAGGCCACTGCCACCTCCAGACTGTTTTGGTTTCTTCTGAAACATGAAGACAATCTGTTTGGTCTTTTTTTTTTTTTTTTTTTTTTTTTTTTTTTTTTTTTTTTTTTTTTTTTAATGTGTTTTGAATGGCTTAGCCAATAGCTGTGAAACAATATTTAGCTATTGGCAAAACCAGCTTCTATTTACTCTAGTAACTGTATTTTCATATACTGTATTTTCCTGCTTTTGTTTTCTGAGCAAGTAATCTCAATTACTCGACTGGGGATCACAATTCTCCCCTGCTCAAACTCTGAAGTCCCCTGCACCTGCCCACGGTGTGGAGATGCTCACTCTAATGGGCTGTAGGATTAAACTACATGTACATTTTCTTCTGCAGAATAAACCTGTCTTATTCTCTTTTGTCCCTGCTCTACCATACCACATATGTGCTAATTGCATTTTTTCAGTGGTCTCAGGAGTCCTTTAGAAAACAAGAAGTGCCAATGTTAGTGGGATAAAGGCATTTATGCTTTATTGACCAGCATTTTCCATGGGCATAATGCTAAAGCTGAACAAATAGGCCAGCCCTAAATGCACACAAATTCACAATCAGCAGCTTAGAGCTGCCAGACTTGGCTCTACCTTGAGCAGGAGGCAAGGGGAGGTTTTTAGGGTCTCCCCAGATGCAGGGCTGTTCCCTGGCATTCCACAGAAAGGCCAGATGTCTCAGAAGGGCCCTCATTGATGAACAATCACAACCTTTGCACACATGGATCAAGGGCTTTACACTGGAAATGGGGTGATCCTAAGCAGACTGTTCCTCTCCCTGCACCTCATGAATGCTTCCTGGAGGCTTTGAAACCAGCAGATGAACAGCATGGTGTGAGTGCTCACATCCAAAGGCTATATGAAGAACAGAGCTCCCTGTCACAAGGCTTCCTTTCAGCTACAACAAGAAAGCAATACCAAGAATCCACATTTTCCTTAGCACTTTGCCTAATAAATAGCACTTAATCCCTATGTAACACTTCCCAGACTTCTAAGTGTTTTGCAAAAGGGATCAGTGTCAGACGAGGAAGAGGAAGCAAATGTCATCACCAGGGTCACTGAAATCTCCTGTTTCATCTCTAACCTAACCACTAGATCTTAGTTGTTACACAGGTTCTATAAGACTATGGGGGACCTGGTGCTCTTTTAGGACCTGTTTTCAGCTGCTCTGAACAGTCCTAGATTGTGCCCAGTACATGGAATTGGGAAATGATGGGAACACTGCTCGTGCTGAGTGTAAGGGCATAGAAACTTTATAGGAACACATGAAGGTTTAATTCTCTTTAACATCTTATAATCATCTATATACCTATTCTCTAACTACCCTTCTCCAGAGAACATCATTCTCACCCTTCTGTGGACGAGAAAAGGCAGGGTTCTTTCCCCTAGCCTTTCCGACAGAAGGGCTAGTGATGCAGAAAAGGGCTCACATTCACTATCCCACAGCCCCGGCAAGCAGCCATCCTTGCTCCAGCCCTTCCTGCCTAACAGTGTAAACAAACCCATCCACAGCTGCCTGCAGAAAAGCTCTCAGCCTCTACAGAACAGGCATCAGTATTTGCTCCTTAAAGTAGTACTAGAAAGCTAATTAGAATGGCAAGTAAAGTGTACAAAAGGAAAGAAGAAAGAAGAGAAAGGAGTGAAAATGGAGTTTCGTTTGACTATACAAGTAGACAAAGAGGTAAAACTTGGATAGCAGGAAAGGAGTTTCAAAAAGCTTTTGGTGCCTTCAATCTATTGCCTCTCTACTCCTGGTGGAAAAGATCACACGTATCATCTTACAATGTTTGTTGTTCTCTGTAAAGATCGGCTCTGATGGAGCTCTCACACTGGCTTCATACTCCATTGTATTGGCTTCTTGTTAACACTTATCAGCTGAAACAACATTACAGCAATCCAGAGTCCAGAAGAGTGTATTTTATAATACCACTAGAACACCGTGTGTATGTGTAGAGGGAAATACACTTTTTTTTCCCCCTTAAAAATGAAAAGGATGGTAATACAACCCCCAGCAGATGCAAATAATTTGAGCCAGACATGCTGGTTGCCCAAAAGTAGCTGTTGACATGCAACAGTTTTGCCAAGGCTACAATTTAGTAAGTTTGGACTTTTTCTAATTACAGAAGGTGGAGTCCTTTCATGATGTGTAAAGGACAAGACCAGATGGATGAAAGACCTACGTCTGCATTTTTTCCTTACAATTTCTGAGCATAAGGGTATTTGCCTAAATACAAGAAAGGATGGCACCCTGGAAACCAACAATGGAACAGCCTTTGCCACTGCTTTATCACATTGTAGTAATAAAAAATAAAGCTGTATGGAAAAGCATGGAGAAATTCTACTGTGTTCAGTCCACGAGATCATGACCTAGCCTCTGTCAATAGGAGAAATGGTCTTCCAGTTTTCTCTGATGCTGCAACCCAAGTTCTAAATTACAGGTTATTCAAGTTCAAATATCTACTATTGGCAGTGCCTGAACAGGCTGTCTGCTGCAGGTTTGTGGATTAGGAGTACAAAGACTTTCAGTTAAACACTAACCAGAGAAAATGGTCTGGATCCACTGCAGTTTGAGCAGTGATGCAGGCACATGTGTATCATGCAGTACCTTCTGCATCATGGTGTGTGTGATACCATTAGGCCTTAGGAAAATGCAGTCAACAAAATGAAGTCTCTCACTTGTCTTGTGAAGGCAATGAACTGAATGAAGTGTATAATGGAGCACAGAAAAAGCACATAATGATTTATTTGCATGTTTCTTCCAGGGAATAGGCTCTGTAACAATTACAGCTTACACACAAGCAAAACACAAACATGTATTCTTACAATGGAGCAGTTGCAGTCTATCTGAGGTGTATTAATACTAACCAGTGAACAAAGCCAGTTGGTCAGAAGTCTCAAGTACATATTTTTTGTAAACCTGTTGTTTGTCCTCTATTTAAAACATATAGTTAGTCTCTTACATGTGCTTTTTTGGATCAGGGACAAGACGTCCTTCTGAACAAAAATGAGACACACTAGAGATACACAGAAGGGAAGGGATCTATGGGATATGGTGGATTTACCCAAAAATCACCCAAAGGATCAGGATGCCTATAAGAGAAAATTCCCTGTCATCCCTCCCTTCAGACTTACAAACACCCAGCTACCCCATCTTAGAATGAACAGTGTAGCCAGCTGAGAAAAGCATCTATATGAGAGCCTCTGTATACATCCCTCATTGCAGGGAAAACAAAGGGTGAATATAGAAAACTGCAAATTTGGTTCAGTTCAGAGTAAAAAGAGGTGTGCTACTGATCCCTTCCAGATTCCTTTCTCTTGCAAATGTTTCCCAATTACACATAATATTTCCCAATTACATATAATTCTCCCTTAAAGTACTACAAGTGTTTTATTATGGGCTCTGGAAGCTGACCCTAGAGGAATTACTTGACATTATTTCCTTAAATGAAATGAAAAAAAATTCATTCCTGAAATGAAACATAGGTTCTTAATGGATTCTACTCTTCTGTAAACAAATCTAAGCTGATTTCATTGGTCTTCAATAAGAACACAAACTCCATTTCTGGTTTAATGCTAATCAGAGTTAATAAACAAAATAAGACAGAACTGGAACAGGTCTCTGGATCACTGTCTGAGTCCTTTGCCACTGACTTCAGTGTTGTGTTTTCCCCTTCATTTACTCATCAGGCTCTGACAATTGCCAGGTCTTAGATCGACTTGATGGCTTTCCCCACCCCCCCCAAATAAAAGTCGCTTCCTCAAGGCAGTTCCAAGACAAGGGCAAGATAAAATCCAAGCATCGTCACTCTGTTACAATACCAAAACCAAAACATGTCCCAGATAATGTTGAACGTGGATCATGCTCATATGCTATATAGGGAAAGAAAACTGGGGTTTTTTTCTCCAATTCACTGGAATTCTCATGAGAGAACAATGACTAAGATAAAAGCTCAGCAAAGACAAACAAAGAAACAACTCCACCTCTTCCTGAAAAGATGTGAAAATAATGTTAACTGGAGAGAGCTTTGTTTTGCTTCACTTCCTCTACAACACAGAGAATGTTAATGAATTACACTGTTAACTGGAACATAATCTTGTCTGTAAGGGATCAGGGGAAATTTAGATGTGGGACTATCAGATAATGAGAGGCAACTGGGAATCTTTGGAAGAGTGGAGAAATCGGCATATGAAAATAATAATTATAGATTTTACAGTATTTACTGACAAACACTGTGGAAGAAACCTCTTTATTTTTAACTGTGAACTTTGGTAGAAAGGGAATTAGGATACCTGGTGTTAAAATCTCCTCAAATCCCTCAAAGCTTTAACTGAAGATCTAATGCTTTAACTGGTACACTGGAGTTTGCTTAGCTGATACAAATCATATTTCCAGGAAAATTTGTACATTATAGTCCTAGATGTCAGCCAGATGATACAAGGATATTTAGGCTTGGAAGCTTCTTTTCTCCTTTTCTGTTTTGCTTAAGAAGAAAAGAATTGCTTGTATGTTGTTTACAAAGATTTCAGCATGATGACTGCTATTTTAGCCACTAATACAAAAAAACCTTGACAATCAGAATGCATTTTTTCAATCTTCTTCATCCAGACAAGTAAGCAGTCATCAATTACAGTCCCACACATGAAATACAAATTTAGCAGTACAGAAATGAAAACTAAAGCAATTTGTACCTTTACTATTCCAAAGGGGATTCATTCTTGCTCTGTTTAGTATGAAATATTTTCTCTCTTGAATTCAAAGTTACATCAATGTCACTGACCTTAAGTTGAATCATAGTAAGAAGATGATATCCTGGCATTCCTGGCACCATCTCCTCATTATTGAGCTTTCTGTTTACCATGTGTTTTAAAACAATGCTCAAGCATTTGTTTTCCTTAGCTTGCAGTCAAGTTTGATTTATTTGAGTTGATGTCATCAAATGTAACACTAGAAGGTGCATTTTAGAAAACCTGATTTTTAATTGATGTCCTTGAACGAATTAACTTTATCAGCAAAATATGTGAAATGTTTTTTTACCCACTACATAATATTTCTTAATAACAGCTATCATGACACAAACGATCTGAAATGCAAAGGCATAAGAATGGCTATGGAAACATAGATTTCTGTGAACAGCTTGGAAAACAGAAAGACATTTCTAACTGAACACTCCTATTTCACTTCCTGCTCTTATCCTTCTTCTGTCTTGGAAACAACCAGAATATTAATATGGATGTTCATTCTTTTACTGCATTGATCTGTAATTTTCCCTGTTTATAAAATTATTGCTCCCACTAATATAGCATTTCCCACCTGGATGTGCATGCACACACACACCCACACACACCCACACACCTACCCCTATCACAGACACATTCATTCAGTACATTCTAAATTAGCAGGGTAAATAAATGAAGAGAGCTCTGTGTCTTGCTGGCTCTTTCAGGAAACCACGTCACATAAAATGTAATGGAAATGCTCTAAGCAGTGCACCTCAATCCCCTACACACCTGAAGGTACCCTGTGTCTTCACTGCTGGAGTGCACATTTGAGTGTATGGGCACAGTGACACGGAGCTTCTCTACACTTCCCTGTGTCCAAGACAAAAAACTTTATCACTCTGCTGCCCAACCCACATGTCCTAAAACACTTCTGCAACTCCTCAACGACTCCAGCATGGTGAATGAAGCCACTCAGGATTTAGGCTTATTTAAATGAAGGCTGCAGAGGTGCCTGTGCACCCTCTTTCCCACAAACCTCTTCAAGGCTATTTCACTGCCCTTCTCTTTCAAAACTCTGCTCCTGGTGATGATTGAAAACATAGGTGGCTGAACACCAATTCTACTGGTTGGTGTTACCTCTTATTTCCCTTCTTTTTGGTCTGCTCCATCTATTGCTTTTGTCTTCCACTCAAACTGCTTGTAACAGGGATCACCGTTGGGCTGGCCTCACACAGGCCCAATGCAATGTTGCTCTGCAACATCCCTAAGTTACCTGGGCCATGCTCATTCTTTATTCTAGGGAGTAATGTAGATGCTGGATTTGGGAATGTGCTCACAGTGCTATCTCCATTGAAGTGAAAATAGCATTTTGTCAAGACAACTAAGCCTCAGTAATATCTAGAGAAGTTTTAAAGTTCTTCTCTCACTTCTTGGTCTAGAGAGAAAATCTAGAGCAGATACACCTCACAGAGCATCAAAAACTAGCTGGAATACTCTGGGTTTATGTAACAAATAAAAAAACCCCTCCATGTACTGTATCACAATCCACAATATCCACCCTCCCTTTGCAGGGCTTTGTTGTACTACCACAGCAAAGCTAATTTTGTGTGATGGGCTGGCATGGAATTATCATCCTCATTTTCCTTGAACATGAGGCCAGAATTTAAATCCAAACCCTGATGGGCTTTTACATACAGTATTTCAAATTGGTCTGTTTGTATGGGAAAGTCAAAATAACTGCATCAGTTCCTAGGATATTTGGCTGAACCTGATGTCTCTATTTTTGAGCATATGGTTTATTGAATTGTAATACTTTTCAAGATAATTCCAACTGCCCTATTCTGAAGGATTAGTATTCTCAAGTAGAACATGCACAAGAATAAAGATTTTGATTGCAGCTTTAATATCAAAGTAATATGTTTCAATTGACTAAGCAGGCCACTAACAATTTAGATAAAGGGATGCAATATTACAATTAATGACCTATACACAAATTCCTCATTGTTGATTAACCCTTCAGAAACTGCTTACTTGCATAAAGCCCATGTCTTCCCTTCCTTTTGCCCACACTCCAAAAGATGGTACAGTACTCAAAATGTGTTGCTAAGAGGTTGTTTTAATGTATGGTAAGCGATATGCACACACATTATGAAATAATACACACAAAGCACTGGTAATGGTCCTGACAGGGGTAATGGAATTTACTGTAATTTCTACAGGGTAAAATTCTAGATAATATCCACTACAAAATCAGCTTTCTCAAGCAGAGCTGGGTTTACAAGATCAGTCAGCCTGGGGCAAAATACTTGAAAGGGCAGCAGGATAGAAAAGCTTCCAGGAGATGGGTTGACCACACCCTTATTCTTGAATTGGGCCCCAGCAAAGAGCAAAACAACCCAAGGCCTACTCTGTTTGTTTGTGCAATATTTTTCTTTAGTAGCATGGCAAACACCTCATGCTATTGTTGCATATGTTGCAGCAACTGGTTTGATCTGGAAAGATCCAGATCCAGCAGTCACATGATTTTATGAAAACCACCACTTTTCTCATGTAGTTCTTTGACTTTATGAGTTGTGGTAAAAAGGCTGGAATTACGAACCCTGAAAAACATAAAAGTACAAATTATTTCTTCCCTTTTGTTTTCTTGACTCTGCCAAGGCTTCTTCACGAGGTCCTTGGGGTGGGAGCATCTGAGTTGGTTACCACAGCTGCATCTCCCTTTTGGATGTTCTAATTTCTCCCTATTCTTTTGGCTCTGTTTGCTATTTGATTATTTGACAGAGTAGTTTAGGTTGGAAATGGTATATAAAAATAGATATATATTAGCTGGAGTAAATAAGAGTATTTCCATGATGACAGGGGAAATATAGCACAGGAGGCTACAAATTAGAACTTTTCATTACTGAATTTGACATTCAGGTGACCTACATACAAATGACACAAAATTATCATTCCTGTTTTACAGATGGGGAGCAGAGATGTGAGGTATACTTAAGAGGTTTTCCCAAGGACACGCTGCAAGTCTTTAACTGAGCCAGAGCTGAAGCAAAGGGCTCCTGGAGGCCACCCCCGCATCCCGGCCTCCTGGCAACTGAAAACACTAAAAGGTCATAAAAGTGTATGAGACAACTGAGTGAATCATGTCCGTAATTCATTCACTCGATCTTTGTTTTCATTCATAAACTCATCAAAGATCAGAGCCCCTGAAGTGAGTTATAGTCCCATCTCCACTGAAAAGCTGTTTGTTAATCTCAGACAGACCTTTGCCTTTACGGCTATGCAGTGGGTGCAGTTAATATACTTTCATTTCCCTTTTTATTGTTAGCTCAGATATTAATGATGTCAGCTGTACTCCCAGCTCTACCAATAGGCTGGGGTTAAGCCACGACAACAGACCTGTGTCCCACCTGCACGATGAATGGATTACCTTTTCCACAGTGCTTGTGCAAATGGACCTCCAAACCCATGGCAGCTGGTAGTTAGAGACTCTTCAAATTAAATGGACTTTGGACCAACTCTACTCTTCCTAGTTCTGAACCACCAACCTATGTATTGGACCAATATTACTTGATGTTCACATACAGATATGAAATAGCCTCTTTTAGCTCTTTATCCGAACCTAAGAAAGTTGGGAGTGGAAGAGTCTGCAGGGCAGGAGCTAGTTTTCCCCATGGAGCAGAGCAGCCCAGGAAGAGATGCCTTGTGGCTGTGGCTTCCTCATAGCTCATGGACAAGGTAGCAATCCTTTTTCAAACTAAAAGTTTATCCCAGGCAAGTTTTTAAATTTTTTCCTTAGACAGAGAAGGAAACGTCTACATTCACAAAGGAAAAAAACTCCCTTGCTCTAAGTAGCACTTAGTGACCAGTAAAGATACAGAATATATCCTTAAAAATAAGTACTTTCTCATAAAATAGAAGATCCTTGACATCTTGGTTCCAAAAGCATTTGTAATTGCTACAAATTGCTAATTGTAAGGAAATTAATGCACTAGGATTGCATTATCACAGGAGATTGTGGTCATGTAGATTCCTGTGGTTGGTATGTCTGCTTGGTAGCTTTTTCAGTTCTTTCATATAACATTTGTATGTATAGCCAAAATTTAACTGTTACCGAGGTTCACCAGTACCATGAAATGATAAATTTTAATTTCAAAATGTTTGTATACAACTAAACAAATTCAAGGTGGACAGTAACGATATTCAAGGTACAAGCAAACATAAAAGGAGACAGGCAAAAAAATAACCCATCATTTTACAGCTGGGGCTCTTGACTACTTTGGAAAAAGATTTCAGAAAAAATCCTACTCTGCATTTTCTCCCCTGGTACATCAAAGTTAAAAATCAAATCAATACCATCTTAGTATTAGACAGTGGTGACAGCATGCGGACATCAGTGTTGTAATTAAAAAGCCATTCAGCTCAGTTGGTAAAATGTAATTTTAGCTGTAGTCACTGGCTGTTTCTAAGCAATCTATTTACCCCAAAACGTCCTCAGGCATGGACTGAAGAGTGTGAAGTGATCGAGTTTTAGTTATCCTCATACATAACAAGTTTCAATTATAATTCCTACTGTAAAAAATGTTATAATAATATTACGCTAAGTCCCTATGCTAACTGACGGCAGGGATAGAAGAGGAGGAAGAAACTTTCTCTGCTTTACTGCTTTCATTATTCTCATTTTACATGGGACTTCTTCCCTGAACCTGTAGAAGGACTAATCCCAGCTGCTGACTGAGGGAACACCCTGTGCTGCTCTGGTCCATGGCCCACACCAAGAGCGCATTGTGGAAAATTGCTGTGAGATTTCCCTCTGCTCTGACAAGGACAGCCATAGGAATGTCCCTCATTGCCTAAAGACTGTCAGAACTCTAGCTTCAGATGCTGCTCACAGGAAAAGCTTAGGGCCACTCATTAAAGTAGCAGCTAAATTAATGGTAAGCAAAACTAAGTAAAATGCACATAGCATTTAACTTCCTAAGCTAAAACTACCAACCAATTAAACCAAATAGGATGCCTGAATTAAATATTAAGCTTATTTACAGATAAGAAAACTGAGGCAGAAAATCAAAGGGCCGGTTTTGAGGGTGGTACTTCAAAACTGTTCTACAATCAGCATTTCTTTTGGGCTAATTTATTTCTTTCTAAAATGTTGGGTGCCCATAAGCAACTTTGTCACAGTTGTAAATCATTTTATGTTCTACTGCACACTATAAAATCCACAGAAATGGACCTGTCCTCAATGCCATAGATGTGCCTGCATGCCCAACCCCATCCATATCCATATCCCCATCTGTATCTAGAGCTCCTTCACTGTCTGCACATCTACTTGTTTCTCCAACTGCTTGGCCAGCCCCCAAGGTCCCTTCCACTTTGTCACCCTGCCACAGACTTATCCTGGAGGGAGCCAACTGGATGGTTAAAAGCAAGTGCTGCTTCAGAACCCCTGAACCCTCCTTCCTCTCTTCTCAGCAGGCTGGGGGCAGTACAATACTCTTCCCCATCAATCACAGCAAAAATGTACACCAACACATGAAAGTGAGGGTGTGCAGGCTTTTGGAATGGTTTATAAGCATCTTCCAGAGTCTGACAAGACTTCTAGGCCTCAGGAGATCTGTGTCTGTGTGAGGTAGTTGCTGTAGCCAAGGGTTTCACAACTCATCTCCATGTACCCCCAGTGGGGCACAATGCAGGCCAGGAGACTGGTTTTGAAAGCTAGAGCTTATCAGTCTGATAAAACCAGAAGCTGTCAGAGACTTGGAGATCCAGCAGGTCCCCAAATCACAGGTTGGACTGGTTGGCATAGGGAATGTAAGTGCAATAGTAAAAGCAGTAATTTTGGGTAAATACAGAATAAAAGTATCTTTTTTTTTTTTTTTCCAGGAAGGGCAGAAATAAAAGTAGCAGCAGAGATATAATCTATTTGCTTAATTCTGTGCTAGACCTTACAGTAAAAATAGGAGATGTTCAGATAAAAAGACAAATCACACTGCAATATGCAGTGCAAATGCATATGCAACTTGTCATTTCCTACTCTCTATTCTTGTCATAGTAGCTATTATTCTCTCACCTTTGCTCATTGGCACTAGCAAAAGCAGTAGTGGGCAGCTAGGAATACCATATGTGTTACAAGGCAGATGGTTAGAAGTACAGCCACTTCAATTGTAGTGTCAGATAAAAAGTTTAGAACCATTTTCCTGACTCTCAGATTCATCAGCGCCCTCAGACTCGAGGCAATGAGCTAAATGGGCCAAGTCTTACAGAAAAGAGGTTTCCATCCCTTTGGGCTGCTGAAGGATGCAGGTTATTGTAAGCTGCATGTTAAGAAGCGAAAACATAAATTAGAGAGTGTGCTGTAATCTGGCATGCAGATGACTTCTGTTCCTGCAGCAAAGAGGAGGTACCAGGCAAGCAGCAGCAAGAAAGCAAATTTTCTTAGTTTCTCACATCCTCTCTCTGCAGAACCCTTTACTCCTTGAGGGGAGGTGCTGCACTGTGGCATCCTTCAAAGGAAGGTCAGCTTGCAGAAACACACATACAATTATTGGCCTGTCTCTGCTGCTTCTCTTTAGCTAGTCAAGCCAAGTCCCTAACAACCCTATTACACCTGGTATTTTTTCCCCCCATCCTTGAAAATTGCCACAGCTACTCTGTTTCCTTTCCCTATATGTTTCCTTCTTATGACAACTCAGAAGGTCTGCCAAAATGGGGGATCTTTTGCTATGTCTGTCACAGTGTGCCACGGCTAAGCCCAGTGAAATCTGAACAGAAAGATTCCCAAATGTATGAAAAAAAAAATCACAATTCTATCACTGTTTGCATGGCCAGGTTAAAATTTAGGGGCAAGCTGCTTGGATTTTAGAGCAGCTGCTGACACAGAGAAGTGACCAGGGACTGGAGCCCTCACTGCCTCTGATTTGCATCAGAGGGAAAATGAACCCAGAGAAGAGAGGATGTGTTCAGACAACGCTCACACACATCCCAAGGGAAGGGTGAAATGATGGAGGAATACAATGATGTTTTCTGAAGCATGGTAAATGGGAGAGAAAAGGACAGAGAAGGGTTAGAGGGAGCTCGTAAGGATGACTAAGAGGCAAACAGACCACCCTGGTGGATATTGGGGAGGGCAAAAAGCCTTCCTCAGCCTTTGGTGTAGCACAGTGTCCAGCCTATCAAACTGCCTTATTTTGGGGTACACATCTCCCTCTATTCCTGCAAGGCAGCAAGGACAAGGGGAGTCCTGGAATGCTCCAAATGTCCCTTTTTGCTGTCCTCTGAGAAGAGAATATCCATTAGCTTCCCATCTGCATTGCTTCATATGGTCTTGAAGGCACAAACTTATCTGTGCAACATTTATTTTTGGGTTTTTAAAGGATTCTAACTTACTGTATTGACATACAGCGATCACTATTTCTCCCTGCTGTCAATAGTTAAAACAACATTAATTGACTTTGGATTTATATTCATGGTATGTTTCTGGAGGAATTAATTAAAATGTCCAGGCTTACTGCCATAAAAACCAAATATGGTCTAAAGCAGATATCATACACATTCTTGTAGGACCCCTGTGATACACTGGAAGGGCTTTTCATCACAAAGTGACCAGTACCTTACTCATTAACTACATGTGCCTATCTATTCAAAATTAAGAGCAAAATATGTTCCTCACCCTTTCCTAGACGCCTTCTTCATTTCTGTGTACAACATTCAGCTGAACAAGCTGTTAAGTGGGAAAAGGAGTAGGAGGTGACCAGCTTTCCCTTCATCCTTTCAACTAGTGAGCAAAACAGCACACAGTAACTATCAGGGGGAGCACGTATTTTTTAGTAGCCTGCAGGCTAAACATCCCTCCTCCCTCTACCTGTCTATCTTCCCAGTGCATGTTGCACTGTCACTCCCAAAGTGCTCAGAATATGCAGAAAGAGCTCCCAGGAAAGCCTGAGGAGCAGAACTCAACCTGGCTCTTCCAGGATAGTTAGATAAATATCAGTACTTCCTTTTTCTGCCCATAAATATGAGCAAAAATGTCATTTTATCACTGCAATAGTCAACACAGCATTTCTCGAGACTGAAGGATCGATCCTAAGCTATCAAATACCTAAACTACAAATTGCTGATATTCAGGGAAGTGTAAGAGGACTTTTATACTGTACCCTAGATATCCCCTTCTGGCCACTGCTGGGCACAGGCTACTACTCAGTAAGGTGGCTCTTTGGTCAGACTTGGTGCTGGGAAGTTCCCTAAGATCTTAAATGATTTTCAGACTTGTGAAACACCTTAGTATTGGTGAGCCTTCTATGCCAAGCCTTGCAGCATGATGAGGATATGGTCTAATGTGCTCACAGAGTCCATAGCCTGGTGCCTGGGACACAGAGTATCTGTATTAATAACCCCAGTACACTTTGGATGCATCTACATGAGTGAATCAAACATGCCCAGGACTGTTTTCTGGCCAACTGGCCTGGAACAGCTTGAATCCATATATACACAGACTGCCTAATGGGAATGGTCTCTGGACTGACCTAACTTCTGTAGCATGTCCAGGAATTGGGAGAGCACTAGAAGGACTGGTCCAAACTGTGCCAAGGACCCTTCTAGCAATTTAATGGTTCAGACAATCAAGTTTCAGTGCCAGAGGATTTTCATTCAAGTTGTTTAATTTACTTGGGTAGCATTAGCCTTAGGGAATCCAAAAGTCTAAGCTCATTGACAGCCTTCTATATATAATCTACTGTTATTAGCACAAGTAATAGCACATTCTTGATTGATGTACATATCTTCCTTACACCAGCTTTGAAATGGTCTGCTCTGAAGAAGCAATCAGGAGTGGCAAGTTTCCAGGTAGTCCCATCTACTGCCAGTCAGCCTAGGTCTGAAGCTCTATTGTCCCACAGTCCCTGCCAGTTGGACAATCCTAACAGAACCAAACAAAATTGTTCATAGAAAGAAACAGGTCAGCAGCCTTCACATCTTTTCCTCCTTAATAGTTTGGTTCAGAGCATGGATGTCCATATGTTTGCAGTGACCTGCTTGTGGCTGCCACCCCGGCGATCTTTCCCCCAGGGTGTCTGATCCTGCCCTGGAAGTGGTGCTGGCTGCAGAGAGAAGAGGGATGTTGGGATAAACTGGAACACCTATGGAAGCTGTATTTTTTGACACCAGAATTCCTTTGACTTTTAGAGACATGAAAATGTCACAAAAAAAGCGTAATGGAACACCCTATGAAATGGGAATTTTTACCATGGAGCTAGCAAGAACACGGCTCTGCATGGAGTTTCTATCTCTGTTCTTTAACAGCTGACTGCGTGCTGTTTTACCATTCTTTTAGCAGATGGCAAAGGCAGTTAATCTGAAACAGCAGGACTTCTCTCTGAAACAAATACAAACATTTCCTGCAGAACACAACATGATGTAAACCCAGTGGCCAGAGTGGTTTTCTGCTGATGTGTTCCCAGGGCTCTAAGTAGTATTTGCAGACAGGCAGCTCTTGAGTCCTAGACCATGGTGAGTAGTGGGAAGCCTCCACAGCAGAGCCACTGTGCAGGGAGGACTCTCCTCCAGGAACTCCACTGTGGGTCCCATCTGAAGCGTGCCATCAGGCTCAATCCTGCATTTCAGACCGGTACAGGTCTCACAGAAATAAGCTGGGAATCTTTTCAGTTGACTTTGTAGTGTCATGCAGGCTCTCATTCCCAGGAATTGAATGAACAGAAGGTCTCCAAGTCACAGTGGGAGCACAGGAAATCACTGGATCCCCATTTCTTTTCTTTATAATTGAGATGGATTAGAGACAGTGTACCCTGTTCTTGGCAATCTCACATTTCCATCTTTTTCCAAGCTTTGACTAAGCAGACACAGCATTTAGCTCAGGAGCAGCAGCCGGACTCACACTCTGATGTAGGATAGTTGCATAATGTCATGTGTTCTCTTCTGTTCTCCTCCCTCACCTCACTGGGGATCTCTTGTGATAAAAACAGTAAAAGGTTCTTGATTTATTTTGCTGACTAGAACATTTCATTATATTGATTCAGCTCATGAAAGCCCCACAAGGAAATGGAAAATAGCCCATTATTTTTAATTTCCAATTGGAAAAGTTACAACACATTTCTATTTATGATGTGCTTTTTTATTTTTTTTAATCTAAATCATCAAATTCAGCACTTATTTTTAGAACAGTCTATTTCCATCGTTAAGGAAAGACTAAGGTTTGAACTTGTGTTTCTCTGTATCACAAGCTGCTGAGGTTCAAAGAAATTATTCATATATATTTTGCAGAGAGTTGGTGAGGAGGTGAAACTGCCAAATATCCTGAACTTCTCTATTTTGGGAAAAATGGTGGGCTAGGATGATCTTATAAAATATATTCACGGCTTAAATTGAACAATTTAACACTCTGAAGCTTAAGTAAAAAATTAATAGAAGGCAAATCTTTGAAGTGGTGGCATGTGTGTAAGCCTCTTGTCCCCTGCAGCCAAAAAAAAAGTCATCAAGGCTTCAGACAAGCAGTATTAAGCATTTGAATTCTCCACAAAAGTATTCATGATGTAGAGCAATTACTTGTTTCTGATATTAGTGAAAAGTTGCTCAAATGTGTTTATTTTGCCTTTCTCTGTATAATATCCTTTGAAATATGTGCTTTGCATGACTTCTTCCGCATGGTAGATTCATCTTTTGTGGTGTAATCATATACCCCCATGCACATTCACACGTGTACACATATATTTATACACACATACACAGACACACACACAGAGAACAAATAAACGAGATGGCCAGAAATTCTTGGCATGGTCTCTGTTATTTCTGTGTTGCTCTTGCTTGAAGCACATTTAACATTTTACTTGACTTGAAAACTTAGTAAGGTAGATGGATTAAGGAAAAAAAAGCCAAAGGTTGAAAGGATGAATAGCTGAGAGAATAAAGCATCGTGCACTTACAGTACTGCTGGCACTGAATGCAAGGAATCAGTCCTGCAGACCTCAAAAGGGTGAGGAATGAAACTCAAACACACCCAGTTTGGTCAGCCCCGAAAACCTAACTGAACAAAGACATCCCAAACCTGCAGCTTGGGTCAAAGAGCTAAGACACTAATCCAGTACAAAGGGCTTTATTCAGACTGTTTACCCTTTTGTATGTATGTATATACAATCAAAACTAATTTTTTTTCAGACCCTGATGTGAACCAGTGCTCTATACAAATCTGTGGGGAAAAAGTCCAGCAAGTTATTTCACTGACAAAAGTGGCCTTTATGTTGCTTCAAAAGTGGCCTTTACTCTTTGCAAAGTTCCTTTAGAATAAGGTCTGCGAGGAATTTTGTGGAAAACAGAGCTACTTTACAGTATTTTCTCTGCATTGACTCTTTAAACATACTAAATCTGTGCTTTGTTAACTCAGCATTCAAATGTAGAGAAATCCAAAGAGCAGGTCAACTTTCTGTCCCTAACGACAGCTTTCCCTCTCAACCGGCCAATGGCCTGGTCACACAACCTAACCTCCTGCCCTGGAAGATTTATCATCAGCTTTGCATATGTCCTTGTCACTTTGAACTAAATGGGGCTGCTCAACGTGCCCCAAAATCTAGCGCCTGTGTATGCCTTTGCTTGACTGAACCCCAAAGAGCTATTAGTGCTGAAAGCTAATTGTAGGTGTTTTGCTCTCGAGAGTGTATCCCAAATTTAGTGTAGCATGTATCTTGCTGTCTTGATTAAACTGCAGGCTCTTTAGGGAATGAACCATCCTTTATTCTCCGTAGTTTTCAGAGCACCAGGACTCTAACTTCAGATGGGGCCTTTAGGTGCTACCATGATATGGATAAATAAAAGACAATATAAAACGGTGCCACCAAAGGAAATGAAAGATGTGAAAGGTAATAAATAAAGCTAATTTCATCCATCTGAAAACAACTGATTAAACCAGCAATCAGATCAGAAATAAGGTAAAAAATGGAAATCTTTCCATAAACATTTTCTACCTTTCTCAGAGGAGCGGTGTGAAGATGATGTATCACTCATCCCTACACAAACCTTGCTTTGATTTATTACCTCTTAAATAAAAAAAAGACAACCTCTGTGATTTTTGTAGCAAAGTATTTTTGCAACACTTCTCAAGAGAAATCCATGCCTATACTCACAGACCTTACATATATCTCTTTAACTGGTAAAAATACAAGCTTCCAAGACTTTCTAGAAGCTAGATAAGGAACAAATAACATGAATCCAAACCTTCTGCTTCTTGTCTGCGGACATTAAATATATTGCTGTGAATATAGAGCTGAAAGACTATTCAGATGCAAGAAGGCAATACTCAATTTCTCCTCCCAAAGACAGTTTCTTTGTCAGAATTAGAGGAATTCTAAAGGGCTTTTCACTTGCACAAAAAGCCTCCTGCCAGCAATGATCATGGTTAAACAAAAAGCATGTCCAATAGAGCAAGCCACTCATGTGACTATCATTTGCAACCCAGGTACTGGGAGCAAACGCTGGCTACATACTTTGATCTAAATATACCCCAATTAAGGTTTGACTGATTATCTGTGCTCACAGAGTGGAGGTAGGCAAATTTAACAAATGGCAGTGAGGAAACTTGGGTTTATGGAGTAATTTAACACAGGCAACATAATGGCAATAACACAGGAGCAGCAGACCACCTGCTCCTCGGCTGGGTTCACTTTCTCATGGACCTGTCACACTGTAGAGCTCCTCACACAAATAAAACAAGAAATAAGTAATTCTCCTGGAGAGCAATTGTTAAACCACCAGTCCTGAAATATGCCGTGTTGGAAACTGATCTTAAGAGACATTTTTTAAACCTGTTTGAGGAAATCAAAGGTCTCATTGATTAGAGAAGAGGTTTTAACCAAGAGAAGTGTGAAAACAACCATTTCTCCCTTTGAGAATTATATATGGATATTGCCAAAAACCTGTAAGTGCAGGAGAATATCTTCATGAAAACAGCCTACAGTAAATAATGGAACACATTAGCTTTTCTTTAAGCTCTTTAATATCACAATTTAACATAATTGTCAGACATTCAGATCTTTGTTATTTGGGTAAGTTATAATTCTATGTTTTTAATCTTGTGTTGGCTGTTTTGGAATTATTAACATATTTGTTTAATCACTACTGAGCGACACAGACTGAAATTTAGAAGTAAGAAGTACAATAACACATCTTAAAATCAGGTTGTGCCATGAGATTGATACCAATTGATCTAGAGGAAAAAAACTGCAATATGAATTACCTTTCTTGTTTTGGTGGAGGAGAGGAAAGAGGCTAAAACTTAATGGATTTGTGGTATAACGAGACAAGGCTCTGAAAAAACTATTAGCAGGAGGTTATTTTACATTTGTAAAGGAAAAAATGAGGAAAAAATCAGTCACTAACAGTTGCTTCAAAGACTCAAAGACTGTCAAGATGGGATATTTTCCCAGAACATTTGGCCTGGATCCTAAGGGACTAACTTTATTTTCAGGTGACCTATGGATCTGAGTCAGCACCTTGGTTAAGCATTTGAAAACAGATGCCCATGCACCATTTATTCCTTGCCTCTTGCCAGTGAAATAAATGACAATTAATATGCACATCTGAACATGCATACTCACTGTGGGACTGCAGACACTAGAGACCTTTGCTTCATTGTCATAATGTGCTTTTTCCCATGAGTAAATTTACTGCTAATTCTTTCAGCTCTCAAAACTGAGCATTGTTAAAAACAGAAAAGAAAAAAAAAAAGAAAAAATATTACTCAGACATAGTCGGTGAGAAATCTTAAAGTTTTAATTAAAAAGATGTTGACACAGATGTTGGAAGAGCCTGCAGACTGGATTTCCTGGAGAGAGTAAGCAGAGTAAGGATTTAACTCACCTCACTTCAGAAGCCTGAAACACAGATATCCTAACCACTCTGCTTTTTCTTCAGTGAGGATAGAGAAAAAAAAAAAAATCTTTTCAGTGAACCATTCGCCTTAAGTTTTTTAGCTACACTGCTCAAATTGCCTCTAGAGGGGCCTATTTTCCACCATTACAGTGAAAGTCTAAATTGAGGAGCTTCAGCTGAGATGACAAACTCCTAGGCATCGGCTTTAGGGTAGATCTCATCCAAATATCCATGGAGCTTTCTTGCATGTCAGGAAGGCTCTAGTTGGTGCATGCTGGGGTACTGAATGCCTCCAGGGAAGCCTGGACATGAAGGTAAAGCTGATGGCTCCCAAACTTACAAACAAATAGGAGAAAAAAAAAGGGATCTGCTCAAATCTGGATCTAGACCTGGACTTTGGGATATAACAGTCACTGGGAAAGAGTGAGGCCAAAATTTGGATCAAGGTTGGCACTGCTCTGCCTGTGCTCACAAGAAGTCTCAGGTCAGTGCTTAGCACTTAGTGCCATGTGCAGCAAAACGCCTACACACTATGGGACCAGCTCAGGGACACGTGTCAGCATAAACTCACAATTTCTTCTATTTATTAGCTACTGTCACAACTGGAACATTAAGGCAGCAGAGATTTGAGGGGTGTGTCTGTTAATCTTACTTTACTGTGAAAATGTTCATGATAGTCCTTTTGCTATCAAGATGTAATGCTGCTGATTAAATTACAAATGACACACTACATCAATTCTTATTAGAGATGCTCAGGTCTCTGAGTATGTACACTCATGTGGCTGATACCCTTCTTGCCCATTTCTCATACCATTCAAGCCAGTAATTATCAGCAAAGATTTCAGAGCAGACTCGAGGCAGTCACGCATCTCACTGTCAGTCAAGGGTTTTATTTTTTTTGGCAATGTTTATGTGATATCAGGGGTCAGAGGTTTTTAACCCTACTTCCCCTGGTGAACTATTACAATCCTCTGCTGGATTCTGCTGGGAAAGGAACATATCCTATTATGCTGCTATCAATTCTTTATCTTGTAGCATTGCTTCACAATTCACAGATACGATATCATTAAGGCTGAAATTCTACCGTATGTTGAACCCTTTGTTTATTTCACTAAGACCTGAAAGATCTTGAGACTAGTCTTCAGATATGATGAGACCTGTCAAAAATGAATTCACCAGTTTTTGTGTACTATCAATATTTTATTACTTAATGGTAGTTTAAGGCTGTACTAGATACAGCTTGTTCATAACTAGCCTGAAAAATGAGATTATCTTTTGCAAACAGTTGCCTTTCATCCTTTTCACCCAAAACACAAATACATTTGGCTGAAAACTGAAAATGTTTCATTTTTTAATGCGATTGTTAAATTTTTTTATTATGGTAGGGAAGATCTTTCTGCGGGGAAAAAAAAAAAAGAAGTTATGAAATAATCAGGTTCTTCGTTTTAAAAAATCCACTTTGGTAGAAAATTCTTGGCCAGACTGTTTCTTTCCAATCATTGGAGCCCTACACATGCACTCTATGAAAAGTTTATAAGTCTTGGATGACCTCTATACGTGCATAAACCGAAAAATGTAACATGGTAGTTACTGAGAGTGGCACCTCAGCTATTCTGGTTTTATGGCTGATTTTAAAAATAATACATATATGAAATACTACTACTACTACTACCAATAACAATAATAAAAATTAATAATCCCTTAATAATAATAATAATAATAATAATAATAATAATAATAATAATAATAATAATAATAGTAATCCCTTTTTCATTTTCTACCAAGTTACAATATGATGAGAACACAGAGTTCCCCTCAGTATAATTCTCCAGCACAAACTTGGCAAAAATTTTCAAGCAGTGCTGTGACAGCAGACCTGAGAAAATGAAACAGATACAATTGTTGACAAAAATAATGTGATTCTTAATAGAATAATAAATAGAAGCCACCAAAGCATTTTGACCAATAAAAGAGTGGTTCCATTGTATCAAATTGACTTACAAATATATAAGACCGAGAAGAGTGGGTTTTTAGTATGATGCTGCAGAGGCACAAGGGCACTGACATAGTCCTGGAGTCGCCTTTTAATAAGTGAAGTGTCAGGGGGCTGGGTAACTCATGGGGGTGATACGGAGCCCCTTGCTTCCAGGTCACTGCTTTGAATCTGGCCTTGGCTGATGCCAGCTGAGAGCTGTAACTCTTTGATGCCTGCTTGGTGGCCTTAAAAACTTCTCAGTTTTTGGGTTCAGCACGAGTGGGTGCTTGCTACACTGGCAAGCCCTGTCACTGTGGCAGAGGCAATATGGGGACTGTGAGGCTGGGTCTGGTGGTCTGTGCACAGTGGGAGGGTATGGGCAGAACACACTGCTCCTGCGCCCCTAACCCTGCGCATCGACTGCCGCGCTGGAGCAGCCGTGTTGGCAAAGAAGCTCCCTGCAGAACACCAGTCTTGAGGACAGAGTGCTTTATTCTACATGGCTGTTCCTCAATATCATTCCTGGAAAGTTTTCAGTAAGTGAGCTAACCCTAAAAAAAATTTTGTTTTAGAGTAGGTCATTCTTATGCCATTTTATGTCTATTCCCCCATCTCCCATACTGTGTACCACCTGGGAGTCCAAGAGCAAACTCATAAAACAGCATAAAATTTTCTAGCTATTTATTTATTTGCTACACTTACTTTCTAATGGAGTGTGTGCAACATCATATTTAAAACATGACCTTAGAAACTTAAAAACACATCCATTTTTCCCAAAGAATATACAGCTGCCAGAGAAAAGGGGACATTCAGTAAACTGCATGTCACTATCAGCTATTGATAGCCAGTGATTTGTTCTGAATCCAAAGGCTAAACCAACCCTCATGCTGCTGTATGTCAGATGCAATTGGTCCAAAGTCAAAGTTTTACAGCTCAGACAGGGCGCACTTTATCCTTCAGGCTGCTACTTAAGATAGCCATGACCCTGAGGAGAACCAGTCAACAAAACAGACAGACAAGAGGATGTGATTTGTATGCATCCCTGAGCCTGCTCAAATCACCTCTGACCTTCAGGTCAGGCTGCAAATGACAGCAGAGTGCATGCACCTGATCAGACAGCACATTCTCATTAGAAAGCCTGGGAAAAGGGGGCAGCTACACTGTGTTTACTCATAGACCAAATGCAATCTACCCAGGAAATGAGAAGAAAAAAGATCAATTTAGCTCAACAGAAGGATGTGAGCAACATGTAAGTATGTTATGAAATTCCATATAAAACTGCTTATTCTTATAGACCCAGATGGGAACTCTCTGCCTGGGTGAGTCACCAAGAAGACAGGTTAGCAACAAAAAGTGGGTATTTATTTGCTGCAGAATACCATGCCAGGAGTCTTTACTGGGGTACATAACTTCTAATAGACTGAGATCCACAGTCAAAGGCATTTATAGGCTTGATTTGCTGGTGGTACTAGTTGATGATCAGTGCAGTTTTCTCATTTGACTATTTGTATAGTCGTTGCTGCTAATTTACATCAGTATATGTGAATTTACCCAGTAGAGAGGGCTGGATTTATCCAGCAGAAGGGCGTGTTCACATGGAAATCCAGGCTTTCCTAAATGTGTTTTTTTGGATATGGCAGCCTGTCAAGTTACCAGAGAGATCAAACCCATGTTTTTTCTGCCAGGCTTCTGGAGGTAATCTGTGCTAAGGTTTTGGTTTAGGACAATTTCCAGCACATTTGGACCAAGTCTGTGATTTGAAGAGTGAGTGTGCTTGGTGACTGTGTTACTTTGTGCAGAGACTGAGGACCACTCTTCATTGGTCCAAGTTGGCATTACATTTCTTATAAATTTCATCTGGCATTAGACTGAAGGCTGCAGTGCTGCCACGATCCATCTATGCTAAACAGGCCTGCCGATGGCAGCGAGAGACCTGTGGCACGGGTACACGGCATCACTCGTGCAGACTCTAAGGAAATGTGACTCCTGCCTCCACTTGTCAGGGGCTGCAAGGACTGCTCTGGCCTCAGCATCAGGGGCTATATGGGAAAAGTGCTGTCCACCTATTGCCTGGTCTGAATGGAGATCAGCTTAGCGTGCAACGCCTCTGACTCAGCCATTTGTGCTTCCACCCCTTACCGTGCCACCTCCCTGCTCCATCCCACTTCTCTGCCCAGACACAAGACACGGCACTGATTGTGCCAGGCAAGAATTCTGGTGCAGTCTGATCGCAAACCGAGTGCAGCATGGAGGCTAAATCCCTCCAGTGCAATCCCTTGACAACAGTAAATTTAGAGAGTCCTTCTGGAGCCAATCTATCTCTAGGACACACTAGAAGCATACCACTGATAGGCTTCCCGAGTGTCTGACATGTGAAGCTGCTGGCAAAGAGGTCAGCACCATGACCTATAACTACTCTCTTCTGAGAACAAAACTGAATGGTTTTATCCAGTAATGAATGATGCTCCTTGCTAGACATGAGATTTTGCCATAAACATGAGATGGGAAATAAGGCTGAAACAGAATTCAAGACTGGTCCTTTGCTTGGGTTGAGTTGGGACTCAGCGTGTGAAGATTAGTTACTTTGCATTTTCCACACAGATCCACACATTTATGACACTTTTTAACTATGACATTTAGATTCATGTTTTCCTCTGGTGATATCCATGTCAGCAGAAAGTAAAGGAATCCTACACAGTGGGGTTATTTTAGTATCAATCCTGTGAATTAAATAAGTGTCTTTTTTAAAGCTCTCAGTATAGATAATATCTGGTGACAGATATATATTCTGGAGAGGAGCCATCCTTACTTTTACATAGGTGTCAAACTACCCATGTTATGACATTAATGTTGTTTTCAGGCTTACTAGACAACCACTGAGGCCCATGAGTATATTTCCTCCTGACTGCAAGGCACTTCAGCACCCTGAGCTGGAGGAGACAGAGATTGCCTCTGACACAGCTACCTTGCACAGACAAGAAAGAAAAAAAAGTGTCCCTGTGTGTACCATGAACACTCACAGCAGTCTGGATTCCTAGCAAAATCCTTTCCAGTGTGCTGGCCACAGTTCTAGGGAGATGAATAAAAATAGACTTTGTTGCTGGAATAAAATAAGAACAGAGGAACAAGAGAACAGCTGTACTGAATGAGACCAAAGGTCCTTCTGCTCCTGTCCCTGACAGTGTCTAGTAATAACTGCTTAGGGAAAGACTGTGAGGAGAACAGCACGGAGTGACCCTTCCCATGGCAGTCTGCTTTCAGCTATCTATAATTTAGGAATTTCCTGACACAGATGTGGTTATCCACTGGACTTTTATTTTCTGGCTTTGTGTAGTTGCTTTTAGAGGCCATTTGCCTTCCACATCCTCTTCTAGGGAGGAGTTACACGGTACAAGGAGCCCAAGCATGCCGTTTGTGAAGGGGGGCTTTTGTTTGCCTTAGTACATTACATTTAGTAATTTCATTTGGTGTTTCTCAATTACCAGGCCAGGAGAAATTGCAAGATTCTAATTGGACTAGGATGAAAACGCACGAAGCCAGAAAATCTTCCTGTTGTTTATCTTTGTCATGGTTTCTTCTGCTTTACAAGCCACACAGTTGTTGGTGAGCTGCATCATGCTAATAGCAGCATATGGAAAGTATGAGAAATGACAGCAGAGTCTGGAAAGAAATGCATTTTTGTATTGCACATGCACCTGTAGGTGTGTGCCCAAAACATGGGAGAAAAGATTTTGAGCGCTTACTGCAATGTGTCTCACATACTGCACAGCCACTTCCAAAGGCAATGAAAAGCCAGGTATAAATTACAGGGATCTTTTTCCCAAAAGAAGAAGAATGTGGCCAAAATGCTTTTGTTTCATCTGTGGTAATAATTTCATTGCAGTTTGTTTCTCTGCTTTGCCACCCATAAAATTTAACTAATTACATCCCAACTATGCACCCTGCACAACAGTAACATGAATAATGGAGAGGATATAGATTATGGAGAGTTAGGCAAAGCAGAGAGATTGCCGTTTTCTTCGAGTTTCAGCAATGACTACAAGTAGAGTGGTTTATGTTTTTGTGAATCACTGGGCTTTCCAAGTTTTCCGGACAAACTGATCAATTCATATGTAAATAAAATATATCGTATCCTATAAGAAAAGAGCAGTTGATAAAGAGGATCTAGTGCTGAGGGTCTTTATGACCAAGAGAGGGAAGAATTTCTTTGTGTCACTACAAAATGTTACTCTGCCCCTCAAAGGAAGGAGACAGAAGGCTAGCTCTATGCAAAAGCCTGACTGCATGTGACTGACCCAGCAGGAGAAGGGCCGGCTCTCTTTCTCGGGCTCCTTCTGTTGCAAGACACAGATCCTAAGTACGTGCTGGATGCCTCTGCCTGATTTCTTGGGGGGTATTCAGGCCCAGTGATACATTTTAGAACAAGGAGGGGAATGAGCAGACCAAAAATGTAAAGCACAAGCTGTTTCTCTTGAACTCTGTTGCTCTGCTGAAAGCGGAGCATAGCAAGTACATGTGCATTTCACTTCTTTTACGTTACACACCAGTAGTGACTCCTGCTCTTGTTACTATAAAAGATTTCATCCTTTTCGTCTTTCCTTTTAAACAGCAGTTCTTACTTAAAATTATCTTGTCCCTTCTGAAATGTGCTTTTTCAGGGTGAGTGAGCCTAGAACAGCTTGAGAAAAAATATAGTCCTTCCAAGTTGGACTGCATCTCATCAAAGTGTTTTTCCCCTTAGGATTTTATGGAATGTTACCTCACTTTATGACAGTTCACATCACAGGGTAATGCTGAACATTTCTGTAAGTGAGGCAATGCACTGTAAAATGTCAGGCAAACGATAAAATCAATAATCTGCAAGTTACCAAAGAGAAAGGAAATTCATGGATGTCAGTAGTTTTTGGGTCAAAGGCAGATGCTCCACAACAGAGCAGTTTGGACTGGCCAAACACTTTTGGGCTGTTTTTGTTTAAGTTTCACTCTCAAAGAGTACTGAAAAATGACTCTATTCTGAGCAACTGGGAGCATCTTTACATACACTTCTTCCATCTTTTATTCTTTTAGCTGAGAAGGTGAGATTGAAAAATTACTTGTTTTCTTTTATATCATCTTTTCATGCCCTGGATGTATATTCTGTAACAAAGTTAACTTGTATTCACAGAAAGAAACCTTTGAACAAAACCTACCTGAGATCAATGGTACATTTCTTTTCCACTCAGATCTGACTGCAAAATCAAAAAAATGAGTATTGGGATTCTGTTGGAACTAAAAACATGTTAGAAAAAGATTTTAGCCAAAAAAAAAAAAAAAAAAAGAACATTCATAGAAATGTTCTGTGCAAGTCTGAAAATATGAAATGTCAGAGTAAGCATCTTTTTGTATTTTTTTAATAAATTAAATATTTGAAACCAAAATTGATTTTTAATGCATCAGCACTGAACGACTTTTTAGCCTAGTTGTTCAGTTCTGGCTTCCAGTTTTTAATTGAAAAAACAACATTTTTATGAAAATCTCCTCACAATTTCCTCTGAACAAATATAGCTACTTTTCAGACAGCTCTATTTAATTTCTTAGACGGCCGTGTTCAGGAAAGAAATCCTATTGGAGCTTCCCATATTCACTTTAAAATATACCAGGGGAAATGCATTTAACACTGGGACTAAAGCATGTTCTGGGTCACAGAACAAGTAAAATAAAACCGAGTGTCGGTATGTTTACTGAGCTGTGCTTATTTACGTGCAGGCTTCTGAAAATAGAATACCATTGGAAAACTTGTAGGATAGGTATAGCAGCTGCTGAAATATCTGCAGATACACTGACAGATGTATGGCTGGAAACATAGTGCTTCCAAAAAAAAAAAAAAAGTGCAAAGGATGGATATGGATGCTTTCATCAACCCAAAACAAAAAAAATCCCCTGGCAAAGCCAGGCAAGTGAAAACATCCTGATACAGCGATGTACAGTGAAGGCTAAAAGGTCAATCACCGTGGCTAAAAGTTATCAAGATAATTATTGCTTACGCCTTGGACGGGGAAAAAAAGCACGGGCACAGAAGCTGTTCAGCTTTGCATCCCTCGCAGCCTTGGGAGAGCTCCTCTGGCCAGGCATTATTTTATGGACAGAAAAGACTTTGGGCTTTCTAAGCGCCGCACCTGCGGTCCCGCGGCCCCTCGGGGAATCATTCAGGGCGAGGAGAGGCAGCGGGCAAACACGGCCCTCCCGACATCAAAAGTCCCCTCTCTCCCTCTCCCCTTTCAGCGGCGGCTCCCTCCCTCCCCTCTCTCTCCGGGCGGCTGCCCGCGGCCTGGGGAACCTCTCACTTTTTGTCCTCTCCCGACCCTTCTGGACCACATTCTATGTTTTTATTCAGGCCATCTGCTCGCCGGGGAAGGGAAAGCGGCTGCTGCGGCTGCCGGCCCCACGGCCCCTCCTGGCACTTCTCTGCCCAGCGACGGTGCCTCTCCCGCCGGCCTCGGCCCGGCCCGCGCAGGCCGGCGCAGGCCGGGCGAGATTTTATTTCCGCTTAAATATAGACGGCGAGGGGTAGGTTTGTGTTGGTGGCCTCCCCCTGCTCCCCCGGAGTGGTACGGCCGCCTTGTTCCTGACAGAAGTCTTTCTAAAGACCTGCTCAAGCCTCACTAAGCAGCTGTGAGTTAGGTCATTTTCCCAGGAGTTTTACATGTGGAAAACCGGGCATTAGGAAGGCCTCAGAAAAGGACACCATCTGGCCCCAGTGAAAAAAAGGATCATGACACTTTCTGTGGTACCAACAGGCCCTGATGAACCATAAAGGAATTCAGGCCTCGACTGTGATCCGATGGTGACTGGCCCAACAATCCCCCCCGTGACAGCCTCCCCCATTCAGCCCCGCAGTTATCTCATAGCACAATGGACTTTTGTGCCACGCTGTTTACCGGGGGCGTCGTCAAATCCAGTCGGATTTCTGGGCTCGGCTTCAGCGCCCCTGCTCTTTGCTGCAACATGTAACACGCATCGGGAGAGATAAGGACACAAAGAAGGCGGCTTTTTTTTTTTTTTTTCCCTCTTCTTTTTTTTTTCTTTTCCTTTTTTTTTTTTTTTTTTTTTTTTTCCCCAGCATTCAAACCCCCTTGCATTTCTTTCACTGTACGATGGAATAAAGACTAAGGCTCTGTAGTGGATGCAAGAAAGATCTTTGCTGGGAATCAAGAAATCTCCTCCCATCACCCCCCAAGTTAAGTCAGACTTTGTGGATTAAGGGGAATTTACACCACTGTTTTCTAAAAGTGAAATTTAATTAATGCAGGTCAGGATTTGCAGCTTACATGGACTTTTTGTGAGAAAATAAATGGATTTGTTTATTTTTTTCTAGCCAACATGTCACTATTTCCTCATGTTGATTTTGGAATAATTTCTGTCTAGGTAAAAAAGAATTTTACTATTAGCAGTATTGGATTTAGCACACTATTAATTTTGTGGTCTGATTTCAGTGTGTGGGTGTTCATTCTTAAATACAGGAAGTGTCTTGATTAGTTTGTACACTAGGTGCAAGCTGCGTAGGGCCACAAGCAGAAGTAAGCCCCCCTTGCCTCCCCCCACAAAGGATGCTACCTTCTCCCTGCCATTGTCACCCCTCTGCCCCACTCCCACTGCAAGAGAGAGCCTGGGAAAATAAACAGACGTTGTAGCCTGCCCTCAAGGTCACTGCATTGACCTTGAAAGGGTAGGGGGTACCAAAATCCAGACTCAAGAAGCCTACAGGGAAAGAGACCTGCTGCCTCCCTCCCCCCGACTCCCCAGTTTAACCCAGTCTTGGTGGTGCTTCTGCTCTCCAGGCTCCCATGGCACCACTGGTGGTGAGGACATCTCTGCTGCTGGCACACAAACTGGACATGGATCCTGAGGTCAAACCCAGCAACTCTGACATTATCAGAAGACTGTCAGGGAGCTGACACAGCTTGGGCAGCAAGGACTTAATGACAAATGTGACATGTTTTATCCTGTTAGGGATAAAATGGGCTAAATTTGATAGGAGTTTTTGGGCATGCTGCAACTCCCCAAGAAAGATCTAGTGATGACATCTCAGGGGTATGGTGTGGTCATGATTGACTTTCATTTGAAATGCTGACAGATAGGTACCAGATGTGAGTGTGGCTGTTTGTCCTTCCAATTTTGTGCTTGTGTGCCCACCAAGAGCGCATTTATTGTGCACTCTTCTGTGCTGTGCCCTTTAGAGCCTGCATCCCCTGGGTGTGAAGGAGAGCAGGCAAGCAAGCCAGAGCATGCCTGCCTCACATCAACTGTATGTGACAACTAAAAGAGGTGTCCCCAGGGACAGAAATGCCATTTATCCTTCTTTTGGGAAGGAGAGAGGAGGAACTGAGGTATTCAGGGCTCTCAACAAGTTAGTGCCAGAGAGGGGTAATAAACCACATCTTCTGAAGTGTCACCCTGATGCATTAAGGTATTTATGCAAGTTTCTGTTAAAACAGATCTCCAAACTCCTGAGTGCCTAATTGAGCTTTATGCACCCAAAGAGAGGTAGGGAGGGTTCGGGAAACATTTAATTCAGGTTTCATACATTGCCTTAATTGGTGACCTCAGGCAGCAGTGCATTATACCTGTGGCTTCATTACACTGCTTATTACATGAGCCTCCCCAGCACGAAAAGCAGACCTGTGCAAACAGCCCTGTATTATCCAGCATGTACCTAAGAGCACATGTGATGGCAATCCACAGCTTTTAATGGCATCACTCATCCTCTCATTTCACCATTCTTTTACTACCACACGTAATGTTTTGCTCTTCATTTAAAGAAGAAAAAACAAAAAGAAGACCACTGGAGTAACCACACCCAAGTAAAACATTGCAAAACTTCCACAAAGAGAAGACTCTGCTCACCGCTGAATTAGCACATTGTTTGACAAGAAGACATATTTAAGATCAAATACCAAGGTGATTTTAAGAAAAGGCTCGTTCTTAGACGAATTGCTTTAATATTTTATTTTTGAGACAATGATCCCATTTCCTATGGGTCATAATCTCTACCTGTAGCTATTTTTGGCTCTCAGCAAGCAGGGGATTTACAGTTTATGCATTCTGACTTCTGTGTGCTGCACTGAGAAATGTCAGAAAGGAAGAGCTTGACTGTGAGACAAGGAACTGTGTGTGTTTGCAAAGGTGTAAAGATGAAGTCTGCAGCAGCTCATATCCACTTACTGAAGTGTTTTTGCAATTATGCACACAGTTATTGATCCTGTTATGAGTTACAGCCTTTCAGAGGTTGCCTTGAGCCGCTCAAACGAGAAAACCACCAACAGCACTGGGAGCAAGCAGGAGGGAGAGCAGCCCCTGGCCTGGGTGTGCAATGACAATCAGCTGAGCCCAGCACATGGTAAAGCCCCAGCGAGCCCTGGTCTCGCAAAGGGCTTTGGGGGCTAGGAAGAGCCTTCGGTGAAACAAGAAAGAGCATGAGGAGGAGTCTGGGGTACCTTTGGGCTTCGATCTGCCACCACAAAAGATACTTATCTAGTCTACTGGCAACTCTTTCAACAGACTGAAAACCGGGAGGAAGACTTTATCATGCAAATAGTTAAATGTTCTGTAATCTGGGGTACATGCTTACTTTTTATTCAGAAAGCCCTGCTCACTGTAATGAAAAATGTCAAGCTCTTTTAATAAAAGAACAATTTGAAAACTTGATATATCACAAAACCATTAATTTTAGCTATTATCTGTTTGACACTTTTCATAGCAACGATTTCACTCTGTAACATGCTTCCCGAGGATTAAAATGATTTTAAAGGATTAAAATGTTAATTAAAAATATAATAGAAATATCAGCCGCTGAGAAGACCAACATAAGTATTTGTCTCTTTAACTGTATAATCATGCTGCTGCCGTTTTGTCCTGACTCTTTACAGTTTGGAGTTTGAGTTGTGAGGAGGTAAATGACAGATCCAGGAGCAATTCTGTTCTTTAACTATTTGACAATGCATCTGTTTACACTTCACAAAGGCAGCGTTATGTCCTTGAAATTTCTAAAGGTCATTGTTAATGGTATTATTTTTCTTTTTTTTTTTTCTTCTTTTTTTTTTTTTTTTTTTTTTGGTGCCAACTGTGTCTTTCTTAGCTTGTACGAGCACTATTCGCGGAGAGAGGCTGGAGGGGGTTGGAGCAGGCAGGTCCAGCAAATTCCATGTGACCAGTTCAGCTGCAATAATCTCTTTTCTCCTTCTGGTCCAAGCTACACATGAGAGCACTCTAGTGTCTTTCATCATTATTTGTCACCCTTTTGTGTTGAGCAACTTATATCCACAGCCATTCCAGCAATTAAAATAAAAAAGGACCAAACATTATTCGCAGTGAATAGCTCTGAGACCAGTGACATCAAGTACCAACCAACCCATTGAAGAGTGGGTACCTGATATCTCTGGAGTATTTTATGGAGCGAAGAGAAAATGCAGCCCAAACTCAAATCCAGCAAACACACAGTCTATGGAGATTTCAGAGCCTGATTAAAAGATAGTCTCTCTACAACAATTTGTCTTACATGTTCCTAGTAATAAGAGGAGAGGGGAGTGGAGCAGAGGGGTAAGAAGACAAGCTCTCAGTTACTGTACAGCTAACTTTTAACACCTTCAAAGATTATTTCTATGTTCAGGCACCTAAATGGACCACAGGGCTGCATCATATGCACCCGCCTTCTCAAATGCTGTAATTTAGGAAACCTTCATCAACAGTGCTCTGACAAAGTTAGGATTTTCTCTGGTGCTTTTCAAGTGAATGAGTGACAGAGCTCCCCTCAGTTTTTCCTCTCTGTGCAATTGCCTTCCCTGTACATCTACTGTGAGCAGGAGCAGGGGGATTTGTATGCCTAGGGAGATACAGCTCCTTCCCCACTTGACCAGGTAAACAACTATTCATCTTCTAGAAGCTGATTGTTTTCTATCTCATATATTCATTTTCCTTTCAGAACAGCACAGCCCTGAACAAAGCCTTGGCTTCAATTTCTCCTCAAATAGTAAGAAAAAGCATATTCTTGTATTTTTAAAGGGTCTTCAGAGTAAGATGACTTTGAAATAATAAAAAAAACCCAGCCACCCCAACAACAATGCATTTCTGTTATATCTCTTAGAGCCTGGATTAATATGCCTAGGTATGCACAGTGGCACGAAGAGAAATGATTCTTTAGGCAACAAGAGGAGGCAAGAGATTCATCTATTTATGAAAGTGGACTGATTGTCTAACCTTGGAGCTGTGTGGGCCTTTCTGGAGATATTAATTAACAATTTCTGCAGTGAACACATAAATACTTCATGGTGTTCAAAGGGCTACCACATCCTCTATAATTACTCAATTAGTTAATAGCACTGTTAAAGAAATGTCCTTTATTTCTAATCATCATTTGTGAAGATTGACTTTTCAGGTTCTGATTGTCAGGCCTCTTCTGCATTAGAGAGCCATCTACTATCAGGAAAATTCCTTCTTTTCAACAGGTAGAGCTTTATATGGCATAAATTTGCTCTTACCCTTTTCTTGAAGAAAATGAACACACTGAATTATCTAACTTCTTACCACAGAGTGGAATATTCCATAATTCTTAATGAATAGTAATAGTTTTCTGGATTATTTTCACATTTTTCCTACATATTTTTTGAAGTGGCTGAAAGATGGGGACAATATTCCAGTAATGTTCTCAGTGGTGCTGTTTAGACACAATTCACTTCTCTGTTTGATATTCCTTTGCTTTTAAATTTACTGTCCCTCACAGCCAAAGCACTGGACTGGGAGATTTGCAATTGTATATAATATGAGCATTAAGTGGGTTTTTAGGGTCAGTGCAGTCTGGGCCAAGGGATTTTTGTCTTGTGAGTCTGATTTTTTTTTTTTTTTTTTTTTTTTTTCCAAAATGAATTACATAATGTTTGGAATATCAATAACTTTTGATGTTCAAACGAGACTAGTTTATCAAGCAATCCAGATTGCTTTGTTCACCTAACCTGCCTCTATCATTAATTTAAGACTGCACCAACTTTGAATCACTACTTAACCTCACTGCAAATGATTCATACTTTTTTTTCCCAGAGCACTTTTAAGGTATCAAGTGACAATAAACAGAAAACAGATCCTGACAACAGTGTTCTAGAAGCCTTGTTACCGAGGTTGTGCTTTTCATTATTTTGTATTAGTTCCTTTCCTGGGCGTGGACACAAATCTCTAGAAACTGGGGAGCTGGCAAGTGGATGGTGACTCTGTTGAAAATATTCCCAGCATTTGGCTACTTTAATGCCCCAGCCAGTACATGTTACACAGATTTCTCACAGTGCTGCTTTTTAGGCATTGACATTTGGTGATGGCAGAGATTCTGCCCCTGGCTCTGAGCTGGGGAAACTCAGGGCTCTCAGCCTCTGGGGGAGATTACTCTCCCCCATGGACAATCTGTCATTGAGGGAGGAGAGGAAAATGTGAACTTGAGCTGGGAGAGTTCCCAACTATACTTTCACTGGATAAGCTCTGTGCCTCTGGAAGGATGGGATTCAGAGTATACCTCCTGGGGCTCTGTCTGTACAACCTGTTCTTGGTGAGGTTTGGGTGGGAAATATGTGCACCTCGTATTGCCTCAGAGGGCTTCTGCCATTACATTTGAGCTTACAGGTGCAGAAGGAAGCTTAATTTATAAGCAGTTTTTAAAGGGCAAAAGAGGAGAAAAAATACTGACATTGGCAAGGATATTTTTCTGTTTACAAATGACATGAATAAAATAGTGATGTATTAAATGCAGTGCTCTGTTTGGACGAGACACTTTCCATTTGTGAAAAATGACCATGCTTCTCTCCCTAGGAAAACCAATCTTTTTCTTTAATGCGATTTATGAAAGAAATCACCATTTTTACATTACTTTTAAAACTTGGGCCACTAAAGAAGAATGCTCTTAGAAGTTTCCACAACTTTGGTGAAGGCTGAGCTGTTTGTAGAGATGTCAGCTACAAGATTGGTGGCTAAAGATAGCAGGTTGAATTCAGAATGGCTCTGTGTCTGTTTTCAATTTGAAAGGAACTGGCTAAAGTGTTGCAAACACTTGAAGCCATGCATTCTGCATTACAATAAAAGTGGTGTCATTATCCACATTACCCTCAATAACAGCTTCCTTTTTAATATATGCAGGACATCATAATCAAAATCTGCTGAGTATAAACTACAGGAAGGAAAAATCCAAATGATCCAGACAATACTGGATGTACCAAACTTTGTAGCCAATACTGGGTTCATGGCTTTTTCCCAGTGATACTGGCATAACTTGTACATAATAAAAATATGTGTCTTTAAAGTAATGCATTAGTGATAGCTGTCAAAAAAAAGACATTCAGGATAACTTCTGTTTCATTTTCTTTACTTTTCAATAAAACAATATATGCAGCATATACAATGACCAAAAAAATCCTAAGCAATGCATGCACGGCCATGACCTCACTGTGAACTAAAGGCCAAAGTCATATTGACACAGACAAATATGGATCCTTCTTGTTCATTCCTGAGAAGATGAGAAGTCTAGAGCTGGAACTAGCAAATCCATTTGGCACATCGGCTGCCTAAGCCCTTGTGATAGGTGACCCATTTTTATTTTCTGAGAAGGTTTCTTCTTTTGAAATCCAGCAACAATTCCCCTGATGAGATACTTGATCAGAAGTAGCGATTTCCATCCTTTCTTTTTTACAGACAAATACTGAAATGAGCAGACCAACTGCAGACAAATGCTTAAATAATTTTTATTCCTGAAATTTACTTGGGAGTAGGTACTATTTTTACAAATTTCAAGAGGAATAAATAGGGACAAAAACACCCATGTTACTTGAATGGCAGAGTTGCACATTGAGTTGACATAGGACAAGGCACCTGACACCTCCTTTCTTGGTGTCAGACCCCCAGGGCCAACCCTGACCATCACCTGGCCATTCTTGACAGAGCATCATCTGAACTAAGACTGACCATGACTCATGCCTCTGGATAAGATGAACAAGAAGTATTTTCCCAGATGAGTTTTAATCAAGCCTTTAGTAAAATTGTCACCAGATGAGTTTGTCTCTAATAGGCAGAACCTTAACTGCAGAAGTCCTCAGGAGAGCTCAGAATAAAACTCCCATTTTCACTGTAAAGAAATGTCAATGTCATTGTGGGAGATGATGGTGGGAGAGAGGACACATTGGCCAAACATATTTATTTTGTTGGGTACAGTTTGATTTAACTTACAAAGAGATCTGCCACTGCTTTGCTTTCTAGAACACTGGTATTATAAAACATCTACCTGTAGACATCATAAATTGCAGAAAAAATAAGAAAATACTGTTGAGCAGATAAATCTTCTCCATGTTTGTTTCATCCTTGTAAGGACAAACTTTTACTTAGCTTCCCACTGTGTACTATGATGGGAACAGAAAGAGGAGAGGTTGTTTACCCAACAATGTTACATCTTAAATGTTAGATTTTGCCACTGGCTTTTTTGTTGAACTGGGTATGCAAGGAGTACATGGTAAAATATGCACTAACAGCAAAGAGACAAGGACTGAACACTTCTAGAAATCCTGCTTTATGCTCACAAAACTATTATGGAGCATCTGAAAAACTTTAGATACAAGTTACTTACTGGAATGCAAATGTGTGATTTTTTTAAAATGCCATTTATGAAAAGATAGAACATAGGAGCAACATTTAAGTGTGTTTTGGAGAATGCAGCTCAAAACTAATTGAACTTACCAGTTGAATTAATACTTGGCCATTCTGGATCAGAAGGTGATGTGATTTATATTATGCTTTTTAGATATCTTCAGTCAATAAAACTCCAGAGTATTCCTGTTGTTGATCAATTAAGTATTTGTTTCTATGTTCATTTTGTGGACCTTTCCCAAACCCTCATCTTAACATATTTTTGTGGCTGATACATGGATTAAAAAAAAAAAAAAAAAGCCTCACAACATGTTGACAATTCTGGGGTTACAAAGAAGATTAATGAGCAAGAAAAAAACTCTGAAGTGAGGTGGAAATCAAAGTGATGTATGCTATTTAAATATTTTTAAATTCAAGGGCTTATCTTTTTTCACACTTCCTTGCCACATACTGTTTTTTTTTCCTAAAAACTGGATAAAAGACATATATTTCATATGTGAAAAACTTTAATGAGAAGATGAACTTTCTTAGTGATGGGACTACCTGTTTCTCTGAATGCTATCCATATTTCCTGATAGCTCCTTAGTAAAAAGGTCCATGAGCCAGCATGGAAAGGGCATCACAACATCAAAATGAGGGAAGGCAGCAGGTGCTGAAGAAGAAAAGTGGGGCTTGGATGGGAAGCTCTAATGGATTGAAAAGGTCTAAAACCAAGAAGAACAGGACACAGAAACATATCCTTCACTGACTTCATCTTACTGAAAACACCACCATGCTCAGGGCAGGTTTAGTTCTGCCTGACTGGGATTGCAGTTGATAGAATTGGCAAATAACATATAAAAGGGACATAGCGCTAGATCTCAACTGCTTGCATGTACCTGGCTTCCATCCCAGCAATAGGACATGGCATCATTTGGAAAACATGGAGTGAGATTTGAAGGGATGGTTTGGTACTCTTAAATCCCTGCAAAAGCTTGTGGGAATGGAGCAGTCTTTGGTTCCAGCTCTTTGGGAGATCAGAGTGAAAGAGGAGGACATGAGGGACATAACACTGACTTGCAGTGAGAAGCAACAGAGCCTTTTGTGCTTGAAAGACTCCAACTTGGAAATTTCCTGCTGCTGACGTTTTGCCTTTATTTATAATAGGATCTTTGTCAATTGCCAGTGCCCACACTCACAGTCCTTGGAGCAAAGGCAACCGTGACACAGAGGTAAAAATATTTCAGGAGCAGATTCTCATCTGACATATCTTGGTGCTGATCTGCTGTGTGATGGTATGGGTACGTGAAGGTTCTGATCCCCAGGGATCATCTAATGGGGTATCTTATTTGGTCCTTCTGACAACCTGGAAATACTTGTGTGGGTAAAAGGAGCACAGAGAGTTTCAGTCATGCAGACCTGGCCATCATTCAGTTGACCTTCTTGACTATTCAGTAACGAATTCCAGGCTACATTTTCTGCTCCTTTAATTGGTGCAGCAGGCAGCAGCACCAGCAATAGGATTTCCATGCTCCCTAGGATGGGTGGAGAAAACTTCCACTGGCTCTACTTCAAGATGGTACTGAGGCCAGGAACTTGGGAGGATTCAAAGAAAGGGTTTATTGTTCATCCTGGTATTAGTCAGTATAAATTAACTATACTGATAGTAACTTTTATTTTCAGTATCAGGCCAGGAAAAAAATCACTCATTTTCACTTTGCATCTGCAAAGGATATTTAGTCATTATCCACGATATGAACAATTTTGTATTTCTTTTTGTTTCCTAAAATCTACTTTGGTGGTTGTTCCAGAAAACAAAATTTGGCTAGATGAACCAAATTCTTTATTCACTTTCACATCTTATGTTTGTGGCTGGTCTCAATCAGGGTCTTGCAGTGGGTATGGGGAGACACCTGGCCCTTGAATGGAGCACAACAACAAGTCCCCATGAGCACTGGGTGCTGCTGCCCTTGTCCAGCTAATAACCAGAAAGGGAAGTGTGAAGAGATGGATCAGCCTTCCAGTCTAGCTGATGAAAAAGGAAGAATTCTGGTCAGTTGTAATGCTTTGATAAATGCTAAGTTTTATAGGGATACAGAGAGCAAACCTTCCCCAGCAGTGAAGCAACATGGCCCCAAACTCTACCAGAGAGTGTTGTGGAAATTACACAACCTAGTCACACACACACACAAATCCACTGTGCCTGCAATGTGTTATTTGATGTTTCATGGAAGAGCTGATCTCTCCTCTTGGGGATCAGGGATAATACCAAAGGGGTACGGTGCTTTTTCTTTTGGCCTGGTGGGTAACAGGAGCTCGTATACTAAATAAGTTATCTGCTAGGAAATGTAGGTGTGCTGCTCCTTCGGAGTGTCTGTGGGATGTTAATTCAGAAGTGGTGGGAGCTGATGGCTAGCGGCACTGCACAGGGCTTCTGGGGACAGGCAGAATCCTTTGCAGTGTACTTCAAAGGGGGATTCTCAGTTAAGGGAAAAAAAGGATAGATTTTGAAGTTTCTTTCTGCCAGAAGGCTTTACTGTGAGCCCCTGAAGTTCTTTTTTTTTTTTTTATAATCAGGGATGAGATAGGTACTTTTTCTTTCTTTTCTGCTTAATTTGGGCCAATGTATTTTGAACCCTGTGTAAATTCTTCTGTGAGGAGAAGACTGAATGTAATGTTTATTTTTTCATGTTGATCAGGTTTCTTGTTTATTTATTTTAAATTAGAAACTGAGCCTTGAAACATGTTTACAAGGAGACCTTAACCACTGGGTTGACATTCAATCAACATACATTCCCAAAGTCAGTGGAATTATTCTTTGGCATTGAACATTGTATGAAAATAATGTTTTGCTGTACTTGACTGAATGAGTCGCCATCTTCCAGGACTGAGCCCCAACCTTTTGATACTTTCACCTTCACTCTTCTTGAGGGCACATGAGATGCATCAGATCAGGCTCATCCCTGATCTGGGTGATGAATTATCACTGGTTTTCAGCTCTCTTTCTCCCCTCCTTCTCATTAGTTTGTCCTCTAGCCTTCCTAATGAAACGTGACTTTACCAAGTGAGAGACCTTCAAGTTCTTCTGACTTGAAAACAATTTTTGTCCAGGATCAGGATGGGAATGAGATACTTGACTTACACCTGTATTCAGTAACACAATACTCTCCCAGGTCCCAATTAAAATGCTGGTTGCATGTATGGTTGCAGTGGGAATATTCTCTGAGACCACAGGGGCTGGACAGAACATGTGCAGTGACCCCGGCCTCTTGGTTTTGCAACCTTATCCAGACCACATGAGGTCTGGATTTATTTTCCTGTTAACCACCCTGAACTGAGTGGTTTGTTAATGATGTGTGGATGGGCATTGGGACCTCTTTGGATGTCTCCTGGCAATGTCTTCCCAATGGCATTGTGTTGTTTGCCTCAAGTCTCTTGTGTTTATACTTGGATAGGCTCGCGATGTGGAAGTTTGAAAAATTTCAAGGTCTAGTTCAGAATGGGACACAACAGGCCTGGAAGTAGATATCCTATTGCAAATGTTCAGGTACAACTTTGGGCACAACATGATCCAACAGATCATTTCAGAGTGAAAGTCCTTCGTAATTAAAAGGACTCTGAGATATATTTTGTATTTTTCAAAAATCATTCTCTCGAGCCACATCTCTTTCAGAGGTGGAAACGTTCCAGCTTGTGATCACAAAGTTCAGGCTAAATGTTGCTTTCTCAGAAGGTCTTACAACATTTTCTCACATTGTCATACTATTTATTAGCTACTTGCACTAATCGTGGTGAAGTCTGCAGATCCATGCAATGAATTAGAGCTTGGTAGAGTAGAAAAAATTTTCTCCAGATGCATGCAGAGACCTTCTGTGACCTAAAAAGTGCACCTTGGGTAAAATTCAGCCCTCAGGTTATGAAAAATAACTGACTGTAAATGGTGTTCATATTAGATGCTACTTTAAGTGGCATCATAACCTATTTGTACTCTGTGGTTCTATTTTGGAAATAAAACCAGAAGACTTTGTTATTTTCAGGGATAAGACTAAATATTTTCTTTCACCATACATAGAGAGAGCAAAGTAAGTCATGTTGGCTGACTTATTTTGCAGTCTACATCAGCAAAATATTATCAGATTCTAGAGAGGAGTGATAGTTCCACGTGAATTACTGGTGGTGCAGTTTGTGTTGCTTTATGATTTTATGTAGCTACAGTAACTACTATCTGATCCATTTTAAATTTTTAATTTATTTCAGTCAACAAGGTTTAATCTTTCAGGAAGATTAAAAAAAAATCACAATTTTTTCAAGGCCACCAAAGGACCAACAGCCTTTCATTTAATCCCTCATAAGCTGAATGCCTTGAAAAGACGTGTGACTTGTTTGGCGCTGACCCTAGCAGAGTATGATATTAATAGGTTATTGACTTGGTAGGTCTTAAACAGCCAGAGGGAACATCATTTGCAGTAGCTGCAATGCACTGGAGGTTTGTTTCATTGATTGTGCTGTTTAACCCATCATCTCCAGGCATTTAAACAATGATATACGCTTGACAAACCTAATATTTCATTCTCTATCTGGGGACCAAGAAACAGAAATTAAAGGAAAGAAAAAGATAACTGGATAGATACATAGCAGAAAATGATGATAAATGAGAGGGGAAAAGCCAGATAGATAAAAGGCCCAAATTTTGAAATGTGCCATAACTAAAAAATATATCAAAAAAAAGAGACAGTTTTCTATGAGAAATGTGGGTAAACGATAGCAAATACATATGAGTGCTGAAAGACTCAGAAGTAGCATGAATTTGGAAATCTTTGGAAATTAGGAATTCTTTTGCTCTCTGCTATCAGGAAATTTCGATGGGGTAAATAGTGTGTTGAAAGACATGGCTCTTTCCATTTACAAAAAATTATGTCAAATATCAACAAGTTGAGCAAGTACAACATGAACTGAAGGAAAAGAACTTAATTTTCAGGACTGGTGCTAACCTATAAGTAAAGATAATGATAGTGACAACAATAATGATAATAATGGTAGGCTTTTCTCTATTAATAGATAGAATATTATACTGAAGGTCCACCTGTGGTATTTAAAATACTGGTTGTGTCATGAGCTGTGTGTGTCTGTAGCTGAAGTAGGAAAAATATTGGAAATTCATTTGTATTTTGCTATCTTGGTATTATAGTTCTTTTTGAAGAACACTACATTATAGGGGCTCCTCAATATATTTTTTTTACAAAAATTGTAGGCCGTAAATTTATAGGAAAAATCTCAGGGTGGATTCTGTTTTAATAAAATTAAAACCCCTCTTTCAGTCAGATCCACATTTATACTAGGTGATAATAAAACATCAAATATAGCAGATAAATAGGTCTCAATAGTTCAGCTGGGACTCATTTAGTTAGGTGATCAGTGTGTAGGAGCAGTGACATTCACTTCACTTCTGTCCATACCCTGGAAAGTCAAGCTGTGTTGGGCACTGGAACGAATCTCCAGCCCTTTAAAAATCAGGCATTCATTTTGAGTTAGGCACCAAGAGAGAGAGTCTGTGATTTGCTGAGTGAGGTTCATGGACACCTCTGACAGCAACCTTTGTGAGACATAAACCACCCCCTGGAGACGTTCCTTTTGCACTGACACAGTCTAATGTTCAGACAGACAAACAGCCTGGGTGAACATGGCTCTTTCAAGATCTCTTAATCCCACTGTCTTTCCTTAAGTAACCCACTCACTGTATGAGCAGAAATGTTTAAGCCTCACTTTTGCAAGTTAAAGTGCCTTGGCTACATATAGTCTTGAAAAAAACAACCATATTCCCACACTGAAACAGATCTAGCAAGAGTCTCCAGCAGAGAGAAGGCTCCATGGTCTTGAGAGATGGCTCTGATGAAAATTACTGAGATGGAAAATGAAACAACAGTGTGAGACTTATACAGCCACTTGCACGCTGTGGAAAAAAAAAAAAAAAAAAGATGTTTTAAGAAGTTTCTGGGTAATCCTGAAACACACATGGGAAGAAACAGTTGAAAAATTAAGAAAGGACTGTTACAATTGTTCTTATTTTTAATTTGCCAATTCCAAAAGGCTTGAACAGAAAATGAAATCACTCAGTGGGATGATCATTACCTACATTTTGGCATCTGAGAGTTGGTACCTGATCTAGCACAGCTATCTAAGCTCTCTTTTTGATCAATGAAGATGGAAAGGGACTTTGAGAAGGCAGCTCCTCTCACTGGTACTCGACACACACATAAGAATTGTGGGCATGATTGTCTAAAGAGACCTTAGACAATCATGAAAGAGGTCTGTCACTACTCTTTCACTACAAGAAACTAACTGTCCCAGAGTATAAGACCAACTCTTAGATGTTTAAAGTTGGGCTAGAGAACTCTGTTTTTGTGAATATTTTCCGTATGATTTCATAGCCTCTGATCTCTTTTTATCTTTTAAGTAATTTAGAAAAAAATGGAAAAATAAATGAAACTGTTAAAGATTATAATTTCAATATGTATGATTTTGCACAGTGGATCAAGTGGATGAGTTGACTTGGGGATCTTATACACCTTTACTATCAATGAATCTATGTAAAATTGCAGTTGTGAGGGATGTCTCATTTACAATATGTATTTTATTAATATTTACCTACACACTTGTCATATTCTGTATCACTGAATATATTGCATAGCTTTTCCTTTGTTTTCCCAGAAGAGAAAGATTGAAACTACTAGATTTTACTTGCTAAAGTACTTTAAGTTCTTTAAAATTATTTCCTTGATTTTAGAATATACAAATGTGAGAAATTCAGGACTATGGTTAATATGGAGCAAAAATCTGTATGTGAAATTGTGGATTTCACCAGAAATACCAAGGTGTTACTGTTGTGTTTACGAGCAAAACTGTCTGAAATGCCAAGTTTCATCAATAAAGTATGGTAACACAGGGCTTAGTAGATAATTGCTTTTCCCCATGTATGAAATTCTGACTGTGATTTTTACTTAATTCAATAGATTTTTTTCCACTAGTTTCAGGTGGGTCAAGAAGGGTCCACGGGATGCAGAAGCTTACATGGAAGAAAGTATTTCTATTTTCCTAACAACATGATAAGAATTGAACACATTTATGTGAATTTGTAAGGAAGAATCTTAATTCATTCTGTCCATGCAGTTGGGGCTTATTTTCTCCTCTACCCTTCTTCAGTAATCTAGGCACCACTGTGAAAGCAGCAAGACTAACTATGAGTGATGTGCACCTGTATTATTCCTCAAAAACATATGTCCTGCTCCTGAAACACCACTGTTCAACATAACACAGGAAATGTGTAGTCTCCACACAAGCAAATGCTCTGCTTAAATTGCAGATGTACAGTCCTCATCTGCCTCACAGCTCTACAGCTGATCAGGGGTGAGCTGTAACCAAAGAGAGTATGTAGATAAGCAGTATTTATTTAAAAGCTGAAAGCAGAAGTTGAGTGCACATTGAGAGGGAATTAGGAATTATTTTAGTAATATGACATAAGAAGGTTCAAAGAGGGAGAAAGACCCTCTTTAAAAAATATTTACTAATGGAGTCCTGAGCAGATGCTATGAAAGCACCATAAGCACTTCTGAACATTTACTATGATGAACAATCTTTAAGGTTACTAATTAATTTTCCTTTACTGGTACCAGCTGGTATTTATGTGAATACTTCCCTCTTCAGTAACCTCTTCAGGGTAGCTGGTTAGGGCATGTTGTGCAAACCTCTCCCTGTCCTGAATTGGCTGCATTAGCTTTCTTGTTGCTCAGTACAGCAAAGTTACAAATACATAGTCTTTGTCTACTGTATGCAAACGTGAAACATGAGACCTGAGAATCAGCACAGAGATTACTCATTTTTAAAAATCTCATGTCGTGGCAGTGCTGTGGTTTAACTCCAGCTGGCAACACAGCTCCACACATCCAGTTGCTCACTTCCTCATATTCATGAGGATACTTGATGTATAAATCTGCTATGTGAATTACATCATACCACTCTGAGAAGTCACTGCTGTAACTTGTGTTTTGCATAAAGCAATCGTTTTCTGCTGTGTAAACCTAATGTGGGACTATACATGTAGGTTGACCATGGATGGCATATTTCCTACAAGGCAGCCTCACTAAAATCAGCTGGAGATACACATAGCATATATGTAACTTTGAACCAATTTATGCATGAGCTACCCAATAGCACACTCTATGGAATAAATCCTCTAATTTACTCAGAAAATGCTTAAATTAAGAAAGATGTGTTAGAGATGTAGTTTATCTCTAAGACTGTAAGCAAATATATCCCACATGGCATCCATTTAAAATACAAAATACATGTTCTGCAAGATCAGGCTCTTACAATTATGTATCTGTATGTAATTCCATGTATGCACAGTTTTAGTTATGCATGCTCCTTAACTATTGATGCTCCTGAGCATTCTGTGTCTGGAGAAATAACTTCCTTTTTGCTTCACCTTTCTGGTTGTATGTATACTCCATCATTAGTGCAAATGTTAAAAGTACAAGTAACCAAGCACTTAGGCTCTGTTAAGAGTCACTCAGAAAACAGACTTTTTCAGAGAGTAACAGGAGAGCAGAGGAAGAGACATAGGACACTCCTGTCCTATCTGCCCAAGCTGATGGAGGAGACCCCTACCATATCATCTGTTGGCAGGAGACCTCTTTACCCCACTGCCTCTGTGGTAAGGAGGGGTGGGAGTGTGAAAGAATTTTGCTCTTTTGTTCAGGGCTGAAACTGCCTCCTAACTTCCTTTTGACTTTCTTAAAAGAGAAAATGTAGAGCATCAGTCTCTGGGAGGCAGAGTGAGAACCAGGTATGTGAACGGAAAATGTGCCTTGCTTCGCCCAAATCCTTTACCCTTGATGGAGTAAAAGGGATTGTTCACTCCAGAAATTAGAAAGCTCTGTGCTTCCCCTTGGCTCCTTTGCTGAGTCTCCAATGCAATGAACATCTCCCAGGTGAAGGGAGGCCTGCTGTGTTGCTTTTGATAACCAACAGGGAACTAAGCTCCAAATAAGCCACCTCACTTCTCCCTGCCAGCAAGGGAGGGACAATAAACAAGAGAGGTGCCAGGGTCCGCCAGTCCCTTTGCCTGAGTGAGCCAGACAAAATGGGCTCCCTTCTGGTCCTGGCCACATGAAACCATGCTGAAACCATGCCCTGTCCATGACATAAAATGGTATTTGACTCAACAGAGCTGACAGCTCCACCCCCTTGTCTCTGTACCCAGGACGCCTGTTCAGAAAAGAATGGAATGATGCTACTTAGGTATTCCCACTACATAGTTAGAGGAAACATTATTTTGGTTGAAATCTGATCTGAGTCAGGCCAAGAGGAACAGGCTGAACTGCTTTTTAGCCATTCCTCTATTTGTTTCTAAATGTATATGAAAATGTAGAACTTAAAAGTCTTCTTCATGAGTCACTTTGACTTGATGTCCCTGCTAGAGGTCATTACAGTTAAAATAGAAACTCTACCACTGAATCATTTAATGACTGGAAATTGGAGGTAATAGGCTTGAAAATGTATTCTCATTTCTGTAATTCAAAACCCTTTATCTGTGCCATGTAGTCCTGCTAGAAAGAGCAAAATGGCCTTTAACAAAGTCTATTTGCAGAATAGTAAGAAGTGTTAAGATGCCAGATGCATCTCATTATGAATTTTAATGAGTAGATTCACACCTTGTCTTCCATTAAATAAATTACATGTTCTTTTCCAAACTCTTTTCTGGCAAATTTGAAATTTGTTTCTAAAAAGTAGACTTGAGAAGAGTTTAGGACCATTCATCCTGGGCCCAGGACCTGTGTCAGCCAAAGAGGGAAAAGGGGTCATGTTCGCTCGTGTGGCAACACCACAGAGCTCCTCTGTGCCATTGACACAAAAAGCACTGCCTGGAACATGATTAAAAGTGGGAGTCAGAAAGCAAGATATTCTAGATGTCAATTAAAAGAGAAATCAATCATCTAATTCTGTTTTTATCTCAGGAAATAAAGAGCTAAATTCATCATCATACAGAAACCTCCAGAAAAAGAAAACAGATATTATAGGCAATAGTGAAGCATATTCTAGTCCCATTATCACAGCAAATGCAATCTCTTTCAAAAGCATTTTTCTTTTGGAAAATGGTCAGAGATATTTGTTTTACAATAGGAAAGTAACTGAGTATCTGTGGCTGAACTCTTCTATGCCACTTCACCTCTGAACAGGTTTGAAGCTTACAGAGCCCTTGAAGTTAGACATTGATTGTGGTGAGGGATGTTTGCAACACTGTACTGTGCAGGAGTGAAACTGAGGGGAGGAAAGAAGCCTCTTTTTCTTTGCATCCTGAAAGGAAGGATATTGAATGCAGTTGTTCAGACAACTGATAGTTGCAAAGATGAGTCTTAAAATTGAAAATATGAGATATTAATACCACTTTGAATCAGTGTAGTTTCACAGAAACCAGTAGCTGCACAGTGCTGCAGAGAAGCAGAGGACTCGGTTACTCTCTCTTGCATAATCATGTTCAATTTTTTTCTCTGTTTATGGATAATCAGGTCTATTTCTGGAGAAAAAGGTAACAGAAACCTCCCTAAAATAAGCTCTTTGCACCCATGGTCAGAATTCCTCTTGTGAGTAACAAAACCTGTGAAATCAATTACTTTATTTTATTTTACCCAAACTCTTCCTCACTAGAAAGAGGGATAGTTCAAAAGTTCTAAACACAGCAATAAAACCTGCAAAATGTCACTAAATATTATGGTTAAGAGCTTGCAGCAAATATGCAAGCAGAGAACACGTGCATAGTCTTTTCATCCTGGAACAACCTGAATCTGGTTTTTTGCCTTTCATTCCTCCAGTCTACCCAATTTCCATATTTTGCACATCAGACACTACATATATTTGTATAATATTATTCTTCCCAACACAGAGATGAATGCAACCATCACACACCTATATATGAAAGAATATCCTTTTAAACAGTACACACAATGCCAGTAGGATAATGAATGACGCTGAAGAAAAGTCATGTCTTTGTCAGGAAACATCTGCTTTAGGTTAAGGTGAAGAATTCAGGTATTCCATTAAATCCTATGCATTGTATACACAGGTGTGTATACATAAAGGACATTAATGAATATGTGGATCTGGTTTTAAATATACTCCGTTGAATGTAGGGACTGTCTGATGACCAGACTTTATCCACATATTATACATTTCTACTTCTGTCTATTTTGCCAGAAAAAATAGACCTGCCAAATTCTAGGACCTACTTTATAGTTCAAAGAGCAAAGCAAAAAATGTTTGGTTTGCTTGCTTATTTGAAAAAGGAAGTATTCGAAATTAATTACTACATTTTTTCTGGGTTAGGCAAATACAGGTGAATGAGATGAGCAAGAAACCAAGTGCAAGCACCAACTATCACTAAAGCACCACTAGTTAAGATACGGCAGATTTATGAGCTTTATTTTCTACCTAAGGCCTGTCATATTTTTTCACCTTTATGTTAGTTAATTGCAGAGTAACATAAATTAACTTTTGGAACACAGCAAAAATGGGAACTTTATTTATGAATTTCTTGGATTTCTTTACCCCAAGCCAAACAACTAAATTGCTACTTAGCATAAATTATTTATTGGCCCTGGCTCAATACCATCCAACACCAGCCCCTGGAGGTCTGGGAGATATAAAAGATTTAAAGCATCTGTGCGACAGCATTGGTGCAGCCACAAAGCCATGTTTCTTTCCAGAAGGGTCCACTTTATTTTGTTGTAAATAAATAGAGCCTAAATTTCAGGGGAGGGCTGGGTAGCTTCTAGCAGGACTGTGGTGTTTTGCATATGTTAATTACCCTTAGTGGCATGACAGAGAGATATACACTGTTTGCACAACTATTCTGGAGAGACCTGTTGGCAAAAGGATGCATTTTAATCTGCACATAATACAGGAATGCTATAATTTTCTATCACTTTGTTTTATGCATATATATGTATGAATATATTACAAAGCAATCATATACATACAGTCACTTCATAATCTATCTTTATCACATTTATCGTTATAATCTTTACCTTTATCTATGCGTCTCTATATACGTGTAAGAGAATTATGAATAAAATCAGAGTGAACCTGCAAAAGGGAATATGCCACTCAGTACATATTCATACGAGAAGCTAATCTCTACTCTGCTAAATATGTCCAAACTATGCCCCCATCTAGGCTCTGCAAACAACATCTGATGCCATCCTTCGTGGCTCCTATGAGCTTGCTCTCCTTTGATGCACCATCTCTATGCGTGCATTGACTTGGCCCTTCCCCTTCCTCATTCTCCATCATGTTCTCCTCAAATTCCACACACCCCCTCACTCTGGTAACTGCAGGGCCTTGCACATGACAGGATTGAGGATCCCATTATGCTGGTACCTCTCTCCTGAGAGAAAGTTCCTGAGTGTCAGAGCTGAAAATGAGTATGTAGGTCATAATTCAAGCTCTGAGGGACCTTGTACACCGATGAACAATTATCTGCACACTGACACTTGGCCATACAGCTGAGCACTTTTGAAAGTACACGTACAGCATATATTTTATTGTGCTGTAGAAGAATTGGCTTCTACCATACTTAAGTGTACAATTTAGTCATCTCCTGTTATTTTTTCAAAAACTGTCTTATTTTTCTGTCAAAAATGTCAAAATGAGGTGCAGTAAAATTTTATATAAAGTTTTAGAAGAATTTGGAAAGACTTGTGGAATTATAAAGCGTTTTTTTTGTTATTGTTTCTGGAAATGGGAAATCCTTCTATCAAACAGAGAAGAAGTGCAGCAACACCAGTACAACAGTCTTTAACAAAACACCTTATCCTATATACATGCACGTATGCTTAGCTGGTCTTTCCTTGGCCAATCCTGTTGGTTTCACAGTGAATCCTGTTTTCAGGACTGAAGCTCAGGTAACATGTTCACAGCAGAGTCTTTATATCACTGGATATGAATTTACAAGACTATTTTAATACCTAAGAACAACAAAGGAAAGTTTTAAATTGCCTTCTTAATTGTTTTTACAAGCTTTAAAAATAAATTCATTTTCAGTTTCATTAGCACTTAGAGAAACTGGAAAAGATAACTGCTCCAAGCAGCCAACAAGCAAGCAGAAAAATATTTACTTCTCTCAACATCTTAAAGCCAACACATACAAAACTGATGAAGAGTGAAGAATAGATGGAAACAGGGCTGTGAGGTGATTCACAACTTGTTGCAGAACAGAGCAGAATAGTTGGGATGAGCAGATTTCCCTCTGCCAATTCATTGCCCCATCCACTAGAAAAAGCACCTCATCAAAAAGATAGCTAAAATCCTGAAAGGCTGTAATGATTTTTAAATACAAACTCACTGCCACCTTCTGTCCATGGACTTGTTCCAAAAACTGAAAATGAACACAGGCAATTATTGTGCAGAGAGTTATTTTCATAGTTAATAGACATGGAAAAGTGAGAGATTCCAGTGGGTCTGAAAGCAAGGCTGTATTTACTTGGAAATAGCCCTGGAACCAAATTCTGTGGTTGTCATCATGGAGACCCCATCAAGGGGACAGTCATGACGTGCAGTGAGCAGTCATCATCCGGGCAAACAAGTATTATTTGGGTAGGCTGACGTACAAGCACCCTTAACTACTCAGTAAAGCACCACTTAAAACACGTACATCCTCTTCTTAAGACCTCTTTGTATTTTACAATATTAGTAATGAGAAAGAAAAAGAACTCCAAAACTCCAGCACATTTAAATACAAATTGAACTATCAGATGACTTTCACTTTATTTGTAATTCTTTTTTTATTGATGTGACTATATAATTTCTCAATAAATAGCTTACACTGTTGGAGCCATAGAGCTAATAAAATTAGAAAACTGGTTGGGAGAAAAAAAAAAGCAATTATGCAGGGGTGAAAATGCTGCTTTTGAGGCATATCCAGAAAACCCATAATCATCAATAAGTTTGGCCGATGTGCATTCAATAAACCCTTTGTGTGAACTCAAAATGATTTCATGCAAATAATGATTTCTTACATAAAAATCTTTCTTTTTCATCATCTTTCTTGTCTTGCTTTGACAGTATGTTTTTTAATCACATCCACTTTAGTGAGTTTAATTAATCAACCTGTGTCTCTGAAGAGTCAATTTTATAAAAGCTCTGCAGTACTGTAGAGGCACTGCTTATTTTCTCTCGGTGCTCATTCAAAAAAGAAGACCTCTAACCCTATCTAGGGCTATTCACACTTACTGACTCCCCATTGGTAATTCAGCTCAGAGTTTGGCATCACTGCTCATGAGGTCTGCCAAGGAACCACATCTCCTGTTTCTGTGTTCAACACAATTTGCTCCTTGCTGGGTGTTTGGGATCTGAAAGTCCTGCTTTTGGTATGCCAAGTGTTTTGTTGCTAGTCATGTTCAACGCAATCCTTTATGACAGCAAAGTCAAGGAAAATCTTTCCTGCATTTAAAATACTCTCGTTAAACAACCATAGCAGTTTCCCTATATGTTCTTAAAGACTTTGCTTTAGATCAACATTAAAACCAATCTGTCTAGGCTCTGCTTTCTTGCTTATGAAGAAGGGATAGAGAAGGCCATTCATGATCTGGCATTGTTCAGTACTGAACCATTAGAAAAAACAAACTTGGATAAAGGCATTCTAGTGGTGACCTAAATAAAAGAAACTAGCTATGAATCAGGAAACTTCTTCCCTTGCTGACTATGCTCTTACTAGCTGTTTGTTTAAGAGGCATTAAATTCTTCTCGGCGCTTACATTTTTAAAAATAACCTTTGCTCACATGTAATTAAAATTTGCAAATGAAAAATCAAAATAGCACTAAGTTTTAAATAAACTTAGATATATAAAATCATCTCCGAGCTCTGTTTTTTGTTCATGTTGACAGTTTTTCTCTCTCTGTACCAACATGAAAAATACCCTGATACTTCAATGCAAGCTGTCATGCAGAATCCTCAGCTGCCAGTATCCAGCATATTTGAAAAGTATGAGAAAAAACTGTCAGTGCCAACAGATTCCCTAATAAAAATAATAATGAAGCCTTGAGAACTGTCAGTCCTTCAATTATGCAGCTCTGACAGTGGCTGCACATTTGCAAGAATCCAACCTTGCTACTGGAGGGCATAAAAAGGCCAAATGAGCTTTGTCAGAGGCAGACACAGTCAGGCACAATGTTTTTGTTCTGTCCTAAAGTGGACAACCATATCTTCAGAAAGTTTAGTGTTCAATCTAGGATCAGCTTTGCTGACATACAGAACTGAATAAGTTAAACATAAGTGAATTCTAATCCTGACACAAGGGAAAAAAAAAGAAGTGTAGTGAAATGCTCAGTATTAGTCTTGCAGAGCTCCTTGGATGAGAGCTTTCAGTGACATTAAATTAAGCAGGTAGTTAAAAACCAGGTAGACCCAAGAGAAAAATATGATCTATTCTTCTACACTGTCTCTAAAACTAAGGTCAGGTACAACTTTTGTTGGGAAAATAACATTAGGTGGACATTTGTATTGAGCCTATCATTGCTTTGATAAGGCTGACACTGAAACGAGTAATCAGTGAAATTGAAGGCATCATATTCCTTGTTTGAAAAAGAGCAAGATACTGACACAATGGAAGAATCCATCCCAATTTGTTCTGGTATTTCCTGATTAGATCTATCAAAATGGTATCCCTTGCTCAGTCAAAACTTAGGTGTAGCTTTCAGAGAAAGCCACTGTCAAAGTGAGATTTAAGGCATAATTATCCATGACTGGTAGAGCTCCATCTTTCTCTTTTTGTTTAGCCAATTAGAATGTGACTCTATTTTTATTTAAAATAGTGTCACTTTCTAATTGGTTAAACAAAAGCTATTAAAGCATGAAGTCTTGGAATACTCTTCTAATGTTTGTAATGATTGTAATGTTCACTAACCCAGGATATTCCTCTGCAACTGGATTGGTCAAGTTAAAAAAGGATCAAATACTTGTCTTGTCCTTTGCTGGTAGAAAATCAAGATGTGAGTATCCTTTCCACACCCAAGATTTTTCCCCAATCTTCTCTATTGGATAGGTTTGTGGGTTTCCAAAATAAATCATCCTGAAGGGAATGCCTGAAGGGCTGAGGGAGATAATAATAATAATAATAATAATGATAATGATAATAATAATAATAATAATAATAATAATAATAATAATAATAATGTGTTTCTCCCTGTACATGCATGAAGCTACTGGAGCTGAGCACACCTGCTCTGTGTAATCTGACATGAAAGTAAACCTATGCCAAGGGGTGAATTAGCTAGTGGCATCTTTTGGCTACCTATAGTCAAAGAAAGGCCACCGCATATTCTGCTCCTTCACATCACAGTGTGCAGGAAGGTGGCTTTGCTTTTTTTCTTCTAGCATCCTGAACCACATATAAGATCCTAAAAAGGAGTGAGAAATTGCTCCAGCCAGAAATACCTGCCTTTAAAAAAACCACCACTACTTTTCACAGTGATACAATGTGACAGAGTTTCTGATTGTTCTTTCTCCCTCTCCTCAATAAAATACACACTTGTGATACTTGGTACAAAATAAGGATTTCTCTGGAGGGGAAATGTAGCACTGACAGGAGTGCTTCAGTTTAATCCTCCTTTCTTTCTTTCTACTCTCCCTTCCCCAGCCTCCTCCCGCCTCTTCACCCACCCTGGAGGCTCTTATGGGATTTTCCAGGTAACTAAAAGCTTGCAAAGCCAGTGCATCAGAGCGACAGACCAGACAACTGCAACATCTAGGAGTGAGTGACACATCATTTCTTTAACTCTCCCTCCTCCCGAGTCACTCACACTAAGGCTCCAAGCCATTCTGTACATTATATATGGTTCTATTACTTTTTTGGTGGGGCATTGGTGATATTGTATGTTGTAGCAGGCACTTGTCAATGAATTCCTGTGTATCAGTGTATATACCCTGGCTATAGAATGATGACTCACTCAAAAGCATTACATAGAGGAGTGGTAATTATCAGTTTATTTTATTGGTTTTGGTAAAGAAGAGTCAAATTTTGGTCAGCAGAAATTTCACTGCACCAGATGTTTCAATTTTTAAAGTATATATTCAGTGAGACATGACTTCTGTTACAGTAAAAATGTGTACCTTTTTTCTTTCTTCTTTGGTATGACAGTTATGGACAATGTAGTTGTCCTAACATGCTGCAGAGATGACTCTAATGGCTTTTAAGATCTCAGACAGGCCCAGGATCATTGAATGTTAAGGACTTGGAATGGGCCTCAAAAATCACCTAGTCCCAAGCCTCTTTTCCATGGGCAGGAATTATGATAACTAAAGCTAAGGGCTCCTTGGGAAGAAGCAAGTGGAGGATGGTGGAACCCCATCTTATCAGGCATTGCTGGATGGTCCGCAAGCAGATGCATATTTCAGCCTCAGTGATAAACAAACAGCTCAGGAGAATTTGGGCTGTATTGGGACAAATTGTCTCTATTCCAGCTATCTTCTGGTTGGTGGGGTAAAAGATGAAGCTCAAGCACCAACCCACCAAACACACTTGTCCCTTCCCAGTACTGTCAGACAGTTTGGCCCCATCAGCAAATGCATTTCCTGCAATTAATTTTGGGAAATTTGAATAATTTCAAAGAGGATGCAAATCTGAGAGGTTTGTCTGAGGGCAAAGACTGCCCAGCCAACTCTGCTGCAGTGGGGACAGACCCACATGGGTGACCTCAGGCAAGGGAAGAGCACTAGGCAGCCTGGTGAGGAGCTCTGTGTAGCTTGGTTAGCTTATTTTCCTGGCATGGAGCTACTCACTGGCTAATTCACAGTGATGAGCAGGATAGCACAGTGCTCTGGGAGACCTCAGGAAGCCCCTTGCCCCCATGCTCCCCATCTTTCATGAACACAGCATGTTGGTCCTCAGTGCACAGAGCTACCCCGGAACCTCTGTGTTCTCCTCTGTGACAACACCAGTGGTCTTCTTGCCTGCTGACAGCAGACCTGAGAAATGTTTCAGCATAATTTATAGGATAGCTGTAGGTGACAAAATGTCTGTATCACAGTGATGCAGAGGGAACTGAAAGTGCCTGTTATCACTCAGGAAGCACCAGGGAAGAGGACCATTTATTTAGCAGATTCCCCTCTGGAAAGGATGTTCTCATCCACCCTAGGGGTGACTTTGCCGACAGATCTTTCCATCCTCAGGGGAGCAGAGTAGGGCTCAAGCGCCTGCTCTCTGTATTTTCTGTACTATCACAATGATCAAGAAGGAAATCATTAGACAGTCCAGACTTCCAGCTTCCATTATTTTTAACAGGCATTGCACATCTAATTTGAAGTGCACAATGCAAATATTTACCTTCAAGTGTCAAAGGAGACTATAAAGATCTTTATGGATCTTCACACTTCAAGAACTTAATTCATTAAAAATAATTATACATATGTGGGGATTACTTCCGTGGTGGAGGAGCTGAGATGTGCCATCAGTTGCCAAGTTGGAAAGTACAGCATGCATGCTATACATCTGTGTGTCAGCTTTTATGTGAGAGAGAAGGGCTCTTGTACATCAGAACATATGTGTGTAAACAGGGCTGAGAGATCTCACTGCAATTCACTGCTGAATAAATTAGAGAAAGTCACCGTGTGGCATTGCAGGCTCCCAATGCTGCAGACAAAATCTTTTGTGCTTGCCCATCTCCTTCACCTCAACCCAAATACTCCACATGCCTCTTCATTTTAGAATGAGAGCAGTTTTACAAGGAAAAATATTAGAAATTGGCTTTGATTTTTCTTTGCCCCTCAGAGATTTCAAGGTGTCCAGTGATTGGTTTCCAACAGTGCCAGTTTTAGAAGATTGAGGCTTTTAGCCTTAAATTTTGCCTTATTTTGAGAATGGACAGACACTTTCCCATCCTTGAATTGTGTCGGTTCTTTAAGGGGCAGATGCTGCTATTTTGAGCAGGTAACAGGAAAAAAATTTACTGCTGAAGTCTATGGCCAAGAGAAGGCAGTCAATTAAATTCCCAGACACTAATAATCTGTTCTTACTTGTAAATCACGAGGACTCTGTTTTAAGCGTTTTGAAAACTTCAAGCATGAATCATGTGATAACAAGCACCTTATTTTTCAAAAATAATATTAATAATTTAGGCCCTCTCTTTTACTGCACGGAGCATGTATTGATCTGACCTACTTGTATGCCACCACCAGCCCAAACTGTGAGAGTGTCTCAACTCTCATCACACGCACAAGGAAGTAGCGGGAAAAGAATGTCCCTCCTGTCTCACTGCTCGTGCTTGAGGTGTGGTGGTTTTGGAGAACAGCTGTCATAAACAGGCATTTATTTCTCCTTGTGAAGAATCCCATGGCCATTCACCTCGTCTTGCCTCAGAGAACTTTCACACCTCTGCTCAGCCCCTGCAGAAGTCCTGCTGGTTGAACTCACCAGCCTTCTGCCACTGTCACTTCTCTGGGTGCCAGAGGCTCAGTCACCCTGGGGACCATGCTGAGACAGGGAGGAAAGACTCTCAGAGGGTCAGGACAGAGACAGGGAGATCTTGCAGTACTGTTCCATATATTCTTAATGCTATGTGTTAATACTTACCTGTGCTCAGGAGACAGCTCCGAGAGAGAGTAGAGTCTGAGGATGAAAGGGTCACAGCAACGTGTGCTGTTTAGTAGATTTTCAGCTCAATTTGCACCAGTTGGTGAAGCCCTGAGACTACAGCAATTTAGTCCACTTTTTAGATAATGGATCTTACCTCTCTTCTTATAGTATGTTTACACTTCACAAAATCTTACAGAATTTCCCCAGTTGTAGGGACAAAACCCAGCTGCTGCTGCTGGTAGTGAAAATTTTGTGGCATATGAAGTGCATTAGGACATTATTTGGAATCCATTGCAACATCAGACATTTGCCTTTGACATCAGAAAGGTAATAATGATGAAATGTGCTCCGAGGGTACGTCTCATTTAATAGTGCCTATTACAGTTGACACACACAAGCACGAACCATGTTATCTTGCATTTTTGCAAATAAAATTTATTCCACAAAGAAGTTCATGCATGCAGAATAAATAGCACCTTCCTGGTGAAAGCATATAATTAGCTGAAATCCAAGAAGTGACAAATATTTGCTTTGCCTGAAAGTTGCTGCATGAGATTCTCAAGTTTGAAGTATTTCAGAGACAGAAATGACAGCCTTCACTGTTTCGTGATTGCTTGGTATTGCTAATTGGCACTGGTTGCAGGTAGCAAATTTCTAGCTAATGCAGAAATTACCTACCCTGTTCCACCTCTCAACTCTCTTCTCACTTCCCTTTTGCCTTCTTGCAGCTCTTATTTTTATGGATAATTTAGGGAGGTTGTAGCACCTTCCAAATATCATGGACTAAAGCCTATCAAATTCTTCAAGTTGCCTGAAAATGTTCCTGTTGCAACTGAATTAACCCATATTTATATGTCTATATTGTTGTTTTTATTTATTTGTAGGAAAAAAGGAGAAAGAAAGCTTTCCATTTTGACATTCATGATAGTTCAGGTTTTTAACTTTGAAATAACTTTCATTATCAAATGTTTAAATGTATCAAAGTAAAATGAATTGTGACCCCAAATATTTATGAAAAATCCATCGCCTACTGATTTGATCTGATAAACCACAGGAGATTAATTAGTCTTGGTTATGTGACTTTTCAAGCTCTAAGCATGGCTGAAGGGGTTTTGATTTTTGTAGTTTAAGCCTGTATTTTTGTTTAGTCATATTAAATATATAACATAGAGGGGAATTTGCTATATGGCAGCATTTACCACTGGTATGATCACTTTACCCCAAAAATCTCCATTTCACCAAGAGCTATAAGGCTATTTTCATAATGAGAGTAAGTGTATGTAATTTTTCACCATTAAATCAAAACTGCTCTGTTTCAACTGCTTTAAATGATTTTGTACAATAATTAAAAAACTAGTATGAAAATAAACTTTATTTCTCTTTTAAAGTCAGAAGGTACGATATACACACTGAGCAAGCTAGATTAATTTTTTTTCTAAGATACAGGCTACAGTGTCTTAAAATAGACCATAAGACTTCTTTTAAAAAAATGAAAGAAAACCCCTCAAAAAGCAACAGAGGACTCTGCCCCAAAGATACTCAGAACTGACTGCTCTTGTGTCCTGCTTCAGATTGAGAAGGTGTGACATATGTCCACAGTGTTTTTAGCTCTAAACAAATGTTTTTAGCTCCAGACAACTAAAACATCTAATTCTAATGTTAAAATTAAAAGAAACTAAACTTCCATAAAACCCACTAACCATATCAATCTCAAATATCTTTCCTCACCCTGCTCCATTTGTGCAAATACATTTATATTGTTTCATAAACAAGCAGCGTAGCAGCTTAAAAGTTTAAAAATAAAACTTCTGCAGAGAAATTAGCTTTAATTCATTTCAAAGTGCTCTTTTTTCTTTCTTTTCTTTTCTTTTCAATGGATTTTGTGACTTAAGGTTATGCTGTGTTGGGGTTTTTCTAGAGCTGTGAATGTCTTTCCTCATTTGACTTGTAGACAGCCCTTTCACAGTGTGGTGCTGTTGCAGATGAGGGGTATCTGTGCCTCTGCCAGGCAGGTGTTTGATAAGGATGTTGACAGGTCAGAGGTTGTCACCATTAATCCCCAAAAACTATTTCTGACTAACCATCATGACAGAAACACACTGTAACAAGACTACCAGGTTCAGTATTGATTTCCCATCTAATACAATATCATGATTGTATATTACTTGTTTTTTGCACTTTATTATTCCCTAGGATGTTAACTTTGAAGTTTTAAAAGCACTTAGTTCTACAGCTGCAATCCTTAACACCTCTGCAGACTTCTGTGCATCACTTTGTCACCTTCCTCTCCCCCAGGTGTTCAGCTGACCTGGTGCAGTGGAAAAATGCTTTCTATTCACTTAATCAGAAGATACTGTCTCCTGACACAACAAACCAGAATTTTAAAAGCTGTAGCACTATTAGAAAAGGGCTTCTTAAAAGAAAATAATAAATAAGCATCTGTATTCCCTGGAACATCTTTACAGGGTAAGAGGACGTTTCATCAGATATTCCTGCACTCATGGGGGCTTCAGAGGACTTCACTGTTGACTCTCAGAAGGGATTGCTTTTTCTGCTGGTCCATCTCCCCGTTGTCTCTCTTTTGTCTGTCTTACCCCTGTGGACGTTGAGGTCTTAGGGACATTCTTCTGCTGAATACTCTTATCCATCCATCAGCTGGGTTCTCCTACAAACTGCTGTAGATATCTATAGCAATCCAAGTCAATTAGAATACAAAATGGTTAATTGAATTCTCCTTTGTTCCCTGGTGATATTCAGGAGGGCAGCACATGGTACCTGCAGATGGATGGCAGCTAAATAGCCTTTTAAAGCTGCAAGCAGAAGTGGAAGTTTGTTTTCATTCATTTTCTCTCTCTCGTTCAGATACAGCAAAACATTTATTAATCCTCCTCCAAACCATATGCCATGTGTCTAATGAGTGGTAGGTTAACTTAATCATATACAACCAACCAAGTGTAGTAGAAAAAACATTGCAGAGTAGGTGAAAAAGCTAATACTGTAGATCTGAGTTACTTAAGTAAGCGAAGGAGATGAAGAATATGCAGGGTCAGGCCCTCCAGGAAGTTCAAATAAATATTGAGTCAGACAAAATTCTTCTGGGTTCTTGGGGGGCTCTCTTGGTAACTTCTGAACTTCTAGCTGGGACATCTTCACATCTTTTGTGAAGGTTCATGCTAAAAGTATTGCTAGCCCTGCTTTTTTATGTTTAGGGGTTATTCTGAAGGCTTAGCACATATAGACATACATACAGGACTTCATCACGTGGTTGCTTTAGGCTTTAAGGAACCAGTAGAAAACTGAACCAAGAGATTTCCCACGCTTACCTGTGGGGTATCTGAATTACTGAATGAACCCATACTTAAGTTTTCCAGACATATTTTATTGATGAAGTGTCATGACTGCTCATAAACTGTGATAACACAGAACATCTGCAAACTTAGCAAGGAAGAGCTGGAGGAATTTTTTTTTTCACTATTTCACCAGTCTTACCAGGCTGTGGTATCTGTTATGATCTTCTTGCTGGGACAGCAAATGCTGACTGTGAAAAATGAGTGTTGACAAATTCTGTGCAAATTTCTGTGCGTTGTTCAGTGCCAAGTTATAACTTCCAACAGCTCTTCTATTCTCAAGAAATTAGCCTGCAATGTTTGCCAAACTAGAGCAGTTTTGTGGCAGGACTAGGAAGACACCATCATACTTGTTTCATTTGAGCCCTAATTTGACCCAAAGATTTGATTTCCAGCTTCCATAAATTCACTAACTACTAACCTACTCTTCCAGCTAGGGCCTTGAGTCCTTTGCTAGCTGGAAATTATGCTCCTATTTAATTATAAATATTTATAAAACGTCTGTGATCTTTAAAAATGTGAGAAGTATCTCATGTTTATAATTGTTATAAAAAATATCCCAAACCCACTAATTGAATGAATCTTTCAAATGTGAGTAATTTTTTATTTGAATTCTACATCCTTATGTATTATGTAACAATTAGTAATGATGTGATGGATAATTTTTTTGGAACAGTTCCTGATTCCATTACTCAACTACTCGATCGACCAGTAATTATGAATCATATCTTTAATTAGCTGCCGCTCTTCAGAAACATATGAAAGCCAAGGGCATAAAGTAATTGGCATAAAAGTTTTCCTAATTAATTTATCTGTCTATGTGAGTAACCGGGACTGGAGTCAGGGGAACATTTATAACTCCAGGAAGGCCAGCCCTAAAATCCAATGTCAAATGAGATTTATATTTCTGAATTATAAAAAGAACAACAACAAGCCACAAAATTACATTATCCCCAACTCCAACAATAAGGCACATAATGCGTTGTTCAGAGATGAGCAAAAACTTCTTATTGATCCAATTCATTTTCATCGTATTCTCCAGTGGGTCTTTCAAATCTCTCTGGCTATTTCCCTCATTCCACATAGTAACAGTAATCAAGCACATTAAGCAATTCATTAAACAACAGCCCCACTGACCACAGGGAGTATTACAGCTAACATTCATTAGGCAACTAGCAACTTTATTTAAGCAGAAGAGAGCTGGGGAGTGCAAGACTCAATTCTTTGTCTTCTGGGAGCCTATGGCCCACCATGGCAGTGCTGGATCTGCTTTTCACAAACTATAAAACCTTTAAGCTTGCTGGCACAGACAGTGCCTTTTTCAAGGAGCTGCCTGGGAGAGAAGACAAAACTGAGTGTTTGCTGGTTTAATTCTCAGCCTGCCAAAGATTAAGTTAAAATCTGAGCTCATTGTTAAGTGTGAGTTGTTAAGATTTATGCCTGATATAAAACTAAAACCTTACAGTATTGATATTTAGGTCCTATATTTTTCAGATCTGATTTCAAGAGGGCAAAAGCTATAAAACATCCAGGTTTGTTCATTTGAATATCCTGGTTTGCCTGGCACTTTGCAGTAAAAATGATATATATTGTCCTTCATAATAACAGAGGAAAGGCTAAAACAACAATGGAAAAAAAGTCTTCCTGCAAATAACAATTAGAAAAGTGTTAGAAAAGTTGAACTGAGCCTGTACAGTACTTCTGGCCTAATTAATGAAAATGAGAAAAGTCACATGGGCAAATACACTGCTGTTCCCTTGCTTGTCCATTTATTTATTTATTTTTTCCAATTGGTCCATATTACAGAAAAAAAGAAATATACAATATTACTTGGCATTATGTTTTTGTATAAGGATTCCTACAGATATCCAAGCTATTTTCATAAAAAGTTTACACTGGGACAGCATTAAGCCAGATTTTTCAGTAGCTATTCTTCACCATCTACTGTGTGAACCCACAGAATGAATATAATATGCATGAATCAGAAAAAAAACCCTTCTCCTTCCATAGTGTTATTATTTTCTATTCACAGAATCACAGAATTGTTATGGTTGGAAAAAACCTCTGGAGATCCTCTAGTCCAACCCCTCTGGCACAACCAAGTTTGGCACAGTTACTGTTAAATTATACAATGCTTTAAATGACTTGGCATCTTGTGTGGTGTAACAGATTACAACTTCCTCGATTTCAGAAGAACAACATAAACCAAAAAGTTTATTTTTTTAGTCATGGCCTTATTCTGGCTTTAAAATGCTCGACTACAGCATTCATATCATTCCCTATTATTGACACAGAAATTATTCAGATGATTCAAAAGAATTAATGGCACAACTGATTACTGACATAACTAGAAGGCAAATACAACTCTGCTATAGTTTGAAAATACATTTCTGGGGTGTTTAATGATTTGAAACCAGATGATTAAACCTTCAAATCAACTTCTACAGAGTAATTGGCCGTCACGGCCAGAAACATGGTAAGAGGTTCTTGCCAGAATTCAGATGTTCTTCCCGTCTGGATGGACCCATATTTGGGAAGTGCAGTCATCTCTCACTGAGGGAAAGTCACTGGACAAGCTCATTTCCCTACATTAGGAAGATGTAGGATGGAGTGGATGGAGTTTCATCCTAGAAGCTAGCTGGGAAAGTAACTTAATCTTTGTTACCTACTTGTAGCAAAAGTTGCATAGAGGTGGAGAGATGGTGGGCCAAAATGCTGGTATTAAAACGAGCTCCAGCAAGTGGGGTGGGCTGTTGGAAGAGCACAAAAGACAAATACAGCCCATGGGGCTCTGCTGCCTCCTGTGCTCCACCACTCATCAGCAGAAGAATTCATAAGAAACCATCAGAAAATAAGACATTTATCTCACCCAGACATCCTGACATCCTCCGTGAGCAGAATGCTTTTGGTTGTTTGTCTGACCAAATATTTTGGGATAACATGAACCCTGGATCCATGTTTCTGGTCAGGCAATTCAGAGCCCATACAATAACTGAAGCTCTAACCTTGTTACAAAATGTAAAGGGCTAAGAGGGTACTGTGCCTATTCATGACACAGAGCCTGCAATTTCAGCTCTCTGGAAGAGAGCTAGTGACTTATTTTGTTAGCAACAGAAAGTATTACAAAAAGTGTGTCTAACATATACAGTTGACTGCTTGTATTTCCTGTACTCGTTTCCAATAGTGGCCTATAAATGCATTTATACTAAGGCGGAGAGTTTATTACATATGATGGATGGCACTGAAATACCAGTTTTATCCTTCCTGTAAAAACAAGGGCCATAACTCATGACAGCTGCAGCCTCCAGATGCCAACAGTGGTATTGGTTTCAGGGCCAGGACCAGGAAGACACAGATAATTTTGCTAATTCCCTCCATTATATTATTATATTCTTACTTGCAGTGTGAGACAGCTTATCAAGGAATTACCTGACTGAAAATGTATCTTTAATGTTTTATTACCAAAATTTAAATGTGTGCTGCAATTTGAGCACTTTTCAAACATTATGCTTTATACAGAGAACTCTGTTCAGTGAATGCAAAGTTTTTGATCTTTGTAAATTTATTTTTGGTAACTGGATGTTTGAATACCATCTTTTTATGTTAGGAACTTTTAAATGTCTCCATCATTAGATCTGGGCATGGAAGAGCTTATTTTATATATATATATATATATATATGCATATATATGCTCATGTGCTGTCATGACAAAGGACCACTGAGCAGTGTCATGGGCCCCAGAACACATGTTCATGATTTTTCTTTCTAGTTCCTGCTGAGTTTTCCCTTCTTGACAGGGACTAGTAATACAATTTACTACATCGTAACAAGTCCTATTGAAATGGAGGAACGTTGTCACTTCATTTACTAAAACTACAGGATCTCTGGGGAACTTGTTCTGCGTTTCTCTAAAACCTTGATTACATCTTCCAGAATTAGGAAAATGCTGCAGTTCTTGCTTTATAGGTAAGATAAGGCACAAAAAGGAACTTACATGTCCAAAATTCCCATAGGGAAACTCTAATAGTGCATTGATGCAAACCAGGGTCACCCAAGCTCCAGGTAAATGCCGTAACCCCTGGACAAGGGGGCATTTAACAGCACTATATTCATCTTTATTCCTTTTTCTCTTCTGTTTTTCCACCACTTCACTACCTCATTGATTTCAAAGAGCTCCCACTGCCTCTTGGAAAACTTTGAAAAGCACTCAGTTTTAGAAACAATCTTGCTGATTTGTAGTTTACCTTATATACCTTTCTTCCTTTATTATTATGCAAATGCCTTTGGAAGAATAAGCATACTTCTGAAGAATTGCCCTGCTAATACTGCTTATTTGTATCTGCAGACATTCTCATTTTGCTCTTGTCAACACAAGCAGCAAGTATGGAACATACAGGAGAACAGACCACGAATCAAGTTCACATATTCCTTAAATATTTTGTGGAGGCATCTTGAGAATACTGAGTTTGCAGGTCTACCTTATCTGAGGCTTGGATTTTATTTTCACTGAGTATTTACAAAAATGGCCTCTATAAGAAAAGATTTGGCTGTGTTAGAGTTGCACTTTCCTGCTGATCTCTGGTAGGACAGATGGGATCAGCTAAGCCACTTTAAATGACAGTCTCTGCAGGAAAACACAGAGAGAAGGAGACTTGCCGTTACTTACAACCCATCAAAACACAAATCTGACTTCAGTAAGATCTTCACAGTGTCCAGCCTAACTTTCACACACACTATCCAACAAAATACAGCCTAAATCACTATGGGGAGAGAACAAACTGGTTGAAGACTTCTGTTTTGAGAACAGTTCCCAGTTTCTTTCTGTCATTAGAAGACTCGGGCAGGCTGTGCAAAACATGGTGAGGAACCCACCTGAGACTTGAGTGGAGGCAGGTCTCTTCATCATGCCCACAATGGAGGACAACATAAAAGTTAGAAGGGGGTGTGAGTGTGGGAGGGGTAGCAAACCTTGGAGAAGACAGGGTTGAGGAAAGATACTTGAAATTACCTGCTTGATTCTATACCCATCTTCTCCCCCTCTTAATGTTTCTAGACCTTAGTTTGAATAGCTTTTCAACCCTTCCCTCTTTGCTTTCCACAAACACAAATGGTTAATGGAAATTAGCCATGCAGATATGGTGAGAGATCAAGGTTGCCCTGGTTCCATCCTAGTGCAAGGCTTGAGATAGCAAATCTCTGCAAGATTGCAATGTTCCTATGGTGTTTTCAAGCCATCATTACATTCACTTTGATTACCTCATCCATTTCTGTTCCCTTGTCCTTACTCTATTTTGTCCATAGAGTTTAAACTCTCAAGTTAGAAAGTGTCACTGTATTTGTATGGGGGCCAGCAGCAGGGTCTTGTTCTTGGCAGGTCTCCAGATACAAGTGTATAAACCCAATTAATAATAATGTACCATTCAATTGCAGTTGATATGCACATGGGCAGTATGAAAACATTTTCCTTAGCATTTAAAAATGCATAAAATTATATGACAATGAACAGTTTAATTGTCAGGCTCCTCACCACAAGGTCTCACTCCCAAGCTCTGAGAGCTTCAAAGGCACTTTGTTGCCCAATTCCCCTTCCATTTTACCAAATATGTTTAAGAATGTAGAAATAAATTTCTAGAATCCACTCAATAAATCCAGGATCCACCTAGATTTCATCTCAGCTTTTTCCTTGACATGTCTGATTTCGTCCTTGCATGAGACCCATCTCAGTGGATGGATATTATTACAGGAAGCAACTGACTTAATTAAGTTATAATAATAGTTTATCATCATTATTTAGTCCTTTTCAACTCTTTATTAGTAACAAGTATTCCTAGTAGCATCCTATATTCCTCAGTAGTAGGAAAACATGAAAATAAATTGCAAATATGTCGTCACTGAGACGCAAGTCCAGAATGACAGCTTATATCTTTATTTTCTTTACCCTGCTAAAAAAGACTTAATGAGTGTAGATGTGGTTTTGCCAGTTTTTCTTATACTTTTCCTTAAATTTACTGAAGTATATTGTATTGTTACTTTTAAACAATTGTTTGAAAAACAATAGAGCAAGAGAACTACTTACTGTAGCACTGTATTTCTCTATCATCCAATATTAACAATCATTTTCTGCACATTTCTTTCTGCTGGACTGACACACACTCATACAAATCAACCCAGAGAGTTCCATATATACAACTTGATACAAAACTTTTCCTAATTAGAAAGTGATTCACTGTTTTCTATAGAGATGTGTAACGAGAACTTCCATTGCATGAAAGCTTGGAAAGTTTGAATGGTTTTTCCAAGGTTTACCAGTTGGATCTATGAATAATTTCATCCTGACTTTGGCAGGAATGTGGTGCAAAGAAAGATTAGATGTAGAAAAAAAAAAATCTTGTCTGAGGCTGTCCTGGACTTTTATGCAAGGAGCTTGGTGGTGCACTGGCAGATTTATGTCATTTTAAGGGTTTCCACCAGCTGAGTGCAGGAGCGAGCAGGAATAGGGAGATGGTACCTGAGCTGAAGCTGATGTTCCTGAACCCTCAGCTGTCCCCTGGGAAACCTGGAGCAGAGCAGAGGGCAGATTTGGCAGTGCTCTCAGCTGAGCCATTTGAACCCAGCCCTGGTGCTGAAATTCAATGCTAAACATCTACATGAAAAAGAAAATAATTTGGGGTGAGCCACATGCCCGGTGCTGCAATTCAACAAAGAATGCCTCTCTGAAAGCTTTACTTTCCTTTGCAGCTGCTCCACACATCTTTATTTGGCACATGCCTTAGATCTTTTAAATGTGTACATGTCAGTTTTGTTCTTTTCAGCCAGTTCTTGTTCTTCTCTTGCCCTTAACACTTCCCCTTGTCCACTCTTTTCCCCCTCCCACCCACATCCACCAACGTCTCCCCCCACCTCTGGCACTACAGAACCACTGCCTCAAACTGTATAAAACCCTTGGCCTCAAACCAGAGAAGACCTAAATGCAGGAAAGTAAGGATAAATTAAAGTGACAGGGTCTCAGCAGTGGAAATTAGTGCAACTCTTCTAATTGCATGTCTAGCCTGAATGATGGGATACTTAATTCTTACACATCCCAGACAATTGCTTTATACTAACATGAGCTCTGGGAAAAAGGCAGATTCCAGAGACATATGGAGCAGTAGATGGAGTGGAAAAATAAATCAGTTGTCCCAGCCACAGTGGAAAAAGTGCTTTATCTGCACTGTTAATATAAGGTGTTGCCACTGTTAAACAAAACTAGTAATGTCTCCTTCATTCATTCTTACTATGAAAATAAAGCATTAAATAATTAAGTGGCAAAGTGGGCTTTAGGTTCTATTTATTGTTACTTGAACAAGAAATGAGCTTTGGGTGAGGAGGGTACATTCCTCTTGTTACTGGACACAGTCCTAAATGCAGGATTCTGAGAGAGACGTAGTCAGGGGAGCAGAATGCTCTACTTCACTTCTATAAGGACTGCTAATAAAAGGCTTCAAAACTAGTATGGGTTCTTATATCTATTTAACCTTTTGCCCCAAGAAGCAAAGAGCATCTGGTTAAGTGGAGAGTAAAAGCACAGCTACTTTTCATTATCAGGGCTTAGAGCCAGCCTATGTGGAAGCCTGAGCTGCCAAGCCTGGGTTAAATGCTTGTTGCCTTCACTGCCTGAGGCCATCTAGCGTGTTTAGAAATGATTAAGTACTGCAGCCTAGAAAGGACCTGTCCTGAGCGTTCATCTCTGACTTCCAGCAGAAAAGAGAGCCTGGCAATGACAGAGGCAGATGGATGAGTCTCATTAGTATGGTGAAGCAGCGAACCAGACTGCCTTCACAGAGCTGTCCAAAAAAAAAGCGAGCAAATTAAAATAGGAGCTGAGAAAACCAATGAGCAAGTGTATTAACTCTCTGATACCTGGATTCATCTCCAGCAGGTTAGGGAAGCTGGCTGCTCTTCCCAAGAATCTCTGATCCATAAGCAGGTGATGAGCACTTGGTAGGCATGGAAATTTCCACCTGTCCTTATTTTATTTTTGTTTTTTTTTTTTTTTTTTTTTTGGCAAGCTTTTAAAAAATGTAGGATCCTTATACATACTATACCTCACACACACATACTTTGAATATTCTATAGCCTGGCAAGTGCAAGCTAAACATTCTGCATTTATAAGATTCCATTCATGCTTATATCATTATCAAAACTCACATGGTAATTAGGTTCTGACAGAGAGTTTTGGCATACAACACGCTATGAGGATGTCAAATATCTTACAAAAAATGTGTTACATTCCCAAGATTGGTAAAGATATGCTGCTGCATTCTACTAATAAATGGGACTATTGCCATTCTGAACAAGGACATCTTGCTGACCACAGCTTTATCTGAAACACCCTTGTGCAATAAAATAGCAACTCCAGCCCTGAAGTGCAGGGAGCCCCAGTACAAAAGTGTGGTGACTCACTGGCATCAGACCCATCACCCTGGAAGTCTCCATAGTGTGATGGACTGGCAAACCTGCAGCTATTTTGAATGAGATTTTCTGCAAGACTGATGGGAAATTCTATCAATTTGTTACCCACTTTGATTTGTTTAAGTTGATTCAGGCACCATCAAACTATGAAAAGAGAAAGAAAAAGCATTTGAATAATTCAGAGTGCAATTGCAGCATGCAAGGCAGCCATTTTGCTTTGTCTTTTCATGCAAGATGAATAGTGTAGCACAGTAGAAATGTACCTAATGCCCTTCATTTTTCTTTTGATGAAATAAGTAGGATCAGAATCCACAATTTGAAAGAACTGTGAAAGAAGTTAAAGATCTAGGGCCTTCTCACTGTAAAATAGGCAGTAGAAGTGCCCTCCAAAAATGATACCACAACAGATGCTTAAAAAACTGGGATTTTTATAAATAAAATTGTAGGTTACAGTGTTGGTATTGGAATCCTTACTCAGGAGTATACTAGAGGAGGTGTTGAAGAAAAAGTTTAATTCTCCGCTATAGGTCTCTGCAGTCCTTGAGGGGATGGATGAAGTCATACAAGAAAATGAATCTTACAGAAGTTTTGTTTTTCGTGAAGACGTAGAAAAGTAATTTCATAATTGCTGTAGAAACTAGGATATTCATGCAGTCTTTAATATCTCTGTAGTCTACAAGTACATGATTTTCAGACATGTTAACATCTTTGTGCAGTCCCACTTGTTTCCTACTCAGCACTTTTGTCTTGTGATACTTCGTGTTTGCTCAGAGACTTCATTCCACCCTTGTCATCATGCCCAGGAGAGTCTGGAAAGAGAGATGCTATTTAATTTTTTTTTTTTTAAATTTGACTTTTTCTATTCAGAATGAAACGTAAGTGCTCAAGGAGCATCAGGAGCCTGCATTTTTTAGGTCTTTTCTGAGGAGGAGGAGGAGGAACAAAATTACTTTTATCCTCTGGTGAAAATGAGCCATTTCAAAAAGGATTTGGAAACTGTGGGAGCTGCAGTCTCCTCCCCAGCTCCTATGTTATTTTGCATTCAAAACAGGACAGATGACCTGACAGATCATCTTTGTTATCCCTTTATTTTCACTTAGTACCTTCTCCTCTGTGCTGTCTTCTACTTACCATTGCCAGACAGCTGATCTTTACCACTGCTCATTTGCTGGGCCAGGCTAGTGCTGTTAAGGCCAAGTTACACAGAAGAATATTCTTCTTTCTTAATCACCTCATGAAGATGATTGTGGGATCATGAAAGGCCTATGGAAATATTTTTTGTTCGTTTTCTTTTGTTTTGCTTTTTTTAGCTAGTAGAGATCAATGCCATTTCCCCCCTCCAATTTAAGGTTATGTTAAGTCAGTGATTAACTTTCAGGCTTCAGGGCAGACTATAGTGGGCAGCTAATCTGAGCCGTGATATAACAAGAGTACAGACAATACTGACTTCTTATATTTAATACTTGTTTAAACCAGAGCATTTCCTTTTCTGAAAATCTAATCTTGAATCAAAAGCTACTTGAGATGGTGAAGTAAAAGCAGTTCTTAATAAGTTCTTCCAGTGGTCAAATGCTTTTGATATTAGATAATTATAATTCCTCACTAATCTGAATTTATCAAGTTTTAACACTGAGCCATTCATCTGAGCGCCTAAGACATTTTGAAGGAATAGTGGCTATAGTAAATGATTTAGGCTTCAACCTGTGATCTTTCAGATGGGTGCCTGGAAGATGCAGGGCTTGGTAATAAAAGAAAGACTTTTAAAACAATTGCCTTAAAACCTAACTGCTAGCCACAGAAAATGACTTGGGTACTTAAAGTACGCTTAAACTTACATCTCTGAAAATCTCATTTGAGATATTACCTAACACTGGAAATACTGGAAAACACAGTCTCTGCCATTTTTCACAATTACATTTCTCACAAGTGCCTCGATATTGCCAAGGCAGAAAAATCAGATGCCTTGTTCATACCTAAAGCCTATCATCATCCACAAGTCAGATGTTCTCCCTTTTAGCTTCATGCAAGGTCTGAGATAAACATACCCAATAGCACTCCTTCAAAGAGCAGGACACTTTCTTTAAGAGTCCAGATTGAGCTAAGTTTCCAGGTCAGTTTCTCTTTAGAGGACTGTTCCCTGTAGACAGGCAAGTGGTGAAAGACCAGCAAAGACAGCACCAAACTCCCAGGTGGCAGATGTGATGGGGGTCTGGGCTCCTGTCACGACTAACATTTAGAGATGGGAATCTGTACGACTGACTTATCAGCTCTCACACAGAAGCAAGCTGCTGACTGAAGGCTAGGGAAAAGAGATATCTCCTCCAAAACAATATTTGGTGCCAGTTATAAGAAAATGCTCATAGACAGGGGTCAGGAATTATACTGCTGCACTGACCTCTGAAGAAGAGAGAAATAGCAGTAGGTTTACAATCAGATTTAATTACACATTCCAAATTGACCATGAAATTTTATCATTAGGTAACTAACCTCTTTTAAGTAGGAAAGGTGAATGATTGAGACTGCCTCATTGACTATTATTGCTTTACCTGGATTCCTGTCTCCTTAATGCATCTACTAATCCTTTCGTTTAACTCAATATGAGGAAGAATTCAGCCTTGTTCATTCCATTTGCAAAATGAGAAGATGCCAACTTTTCCCATTATAGACTGGTATTTATTTTAACTAACAACATGAAAAAGAGCACTAGAGTTAATCACTTTCAATCAATGTCAACTACATTATTAGTTAATGGGAGTTTATACTGCATATTATTTGTTTGTGAGACATTTTCTGATGTGTAACATCTAGTTAAATGCCTTATCCTTGTGTATTTTAAATAGAGAAAAAATGAAGGCTAGAATCAGTGAATTTGTAAACACTGACATACAGAATTAATTTTACTTAATCATAATGAGGGCACTAGTTAGGAATGTGAGACTTACTTCTGGAAAACATGTAGTATGCTGTATGCAGAGATAAATTTTGCTTAATGAGTATTTTGCCAGCTCATTCTGAGCAGATCATTATTCTACAATCTGATCTTTAAAATTATTTTTTATATATAAAAATATAATTTATATTTAAATCTAACAATTTCTATGTTTTGCAGAGATGTGCAAGCTCCTTAACCTCTTTCCCCCTGCCCCCTCTTCCCATACTCCAGCTTCTGGCATATACGTTGTATCTTCTTGTTATAGCCTCATTTTTGTCGTTTGAGGATCTGCGAGAACATTCCAAACCTGAAGATTTGATTTGAAATCAGCAAACTCAAATCAGAAAAAAAGAGCACATTTTAATGAACTTGTCTATAGCTGAGTCTTGTATCTACCAACATTTCCACTTGTATTTTGACCTCATATTCCTTCTTCACTCTCATGCGTTTCCTTTTCCTTAGCACCACCCCAGTCATGAAGTAAATGGTTCTCAGCAGTAGTAGAGTAACAAGTAGATGGAGGCTGAGTGAGAAGGGAATGAACTATATGTGACATAAGGTCCTTTTTTAAAAAGGACTTCCTGTTCCATTATTACTTTATACTGCGACAAAGGCCTGACCTGAAAGTTAATAAAGAGAGCATGTTTACTAATTAGGCTTTATTCTTATTGGCCCATGTTAATTGCAAAATATCAATCTATCTCACTTATGAATATGCAAATGTTATGTCAGAGTGGCATAAGTTTCCAGCACACAGTACTCTGCTAGCTTTAATTAGATCAAAAGGGGGTCCAGCTCAATTCAACAAGATGGGCCCTACTCTTTAATCAGGAAAATAAGTTTGTCTTCTAACAGTATCTTCTTTTGACAGTCAGCAAACACTAATTAACAGACATAGCTGTATTAATTGCATTACTCCACTGTATTCTTATCAGCTGGCTGATGTTGCCTGTTTGCTAATGCAAATAGTTGCTGCTTTGGTAAAGTCAACTTGCAAAAGTCTTTCTAATGCTAACTAGCAATCAATGCATATAAGATTTCTAAGATTTCTGTAGGGAATTCTGCATAATAGATGTATTCTGTCTTTTGAGGTATCCACGGCCATTTAGTATAATTATTCCTTAGAGCTACACCTATCATATTATCAGCTTTTTGGAGGATAAAGAACACAACTTATTTGTTTAAGAACAAAGGACTATTATCATTTCCTTTAGGAATCACTAAATCACTATGTTAAATGAAGATGTATGACCCAATGGAAAACTTGCATTTATACTAATTATGTATTTTTTTCCTTAAGATTCTTTTAGCGTCTTTTAAAAGGAAACTTACTGCTTTTATAAAGTATTGACTGGACAGCCCTGGAGACTGTAATCCCATGGAGTAGGTTTTATAGGGACTGTGTTAGGCAAAGTCTCCCAAGGTGCTGTCCATGCGTTTTGCCTTCAGCCCTTTTCTTTGAGAGCCACTGGGAAGGCCAAGAGGGTAATCCAGTCTCTATGTTCTCTATGTTCTGAAAGCAGTCTTGTGGAGAAGGACTTGGGAGGTGATTCTCCCTCTGCTCTCATGAGTTCCCACCTGGAGGACTGAGTCCAGCTCCAGGGCACATCTAAGATGGACATGGCCTTGTTGGAATAATTCTTCAGGAGCTCATCAAGATTATCAGAAGGCTGAAGCATGTCTGCTATGGGAACAGGCTGAGAGAGTTGGGGTTGTTTTGCCTGAAGAACAGAGGGTTCCAGGGAGACTTCATAGCACCTTCAATTCTTAAAGGGGGCTTACAAGGAAGATGGAGAGGGGCTTTTTACCAGGGTGTGGTAGGACAAGGATAAATGGCTTAAAAATGAAAGAGGGTAGATTTAGATTAGATAATAGGAAGAAACTGTGAAAGTCAGTTTTGACAGTGCTTGAATAACCTGGTGTAGTGAAAGACACCTATGTCAGAGGTGTTGGAACTAAATGATCTTTAAGGTCCTTTCCAACCAAAACAATTCTATGATTCAGCTCCTAAACTCTCTTGATTGCTGGCTTTGGTGTTGATTAATGCAAGGGAGTTTTTATCAGCCAATTGGCTGCCATGAACAAGGCTGAGACCACCCACCCCTTTCACACAGACTGCCAAGCAGCTGTCCCCAGGTTGTTAATGTTTTCTCCATCCTAGAGAAAACATCACTGTTATCCTGAGAGATGCAATCATCTATCAGGTGACATCTCTCTGCAGCCAGACTGAGCTCTCTCACCTTTGCCCAAACACAAAGCAGACTGTGATAAAGGGATCCTGGTAATTATGTATATGGGACATACATAATTAGCCATGTTCTCATAGTCTGGGCAAAGCTAGGAACACAAGTTTTGGGCAATACCATAACTAAGATGTCCTGCACAAACATATAACTGTACTTTCTTAACAAGAGTGCCTTCTTGTACCTGGCTGTGGGATGACCTAGGGTGAGAGTTCATCCACCCAGTCCAAACATGCAGGGATAATCAGCTGGAGACCACCATTACATCTAATTGAGCTGGTGTTATTTCAAGATCACAGCTCTTAACTTTGTGATGTGGAAAGCAACAAAGTCCACAGGGCTCCCAAACCACAGGATGTCAGCTCGGTGTGAGGATACTGAAGGAAAAGCCACGTGTCCACTTTGTATTGCAGCACCAATATTATTACTACCAGTGGAGTCACACTGAAGCAGAATAATGCTTATGATTTTCTCTGGTATAAGCAAGACTAAAATGGTTTGGGGCTAGTATTCCCGAGTGGAATCTGCAAATGGAATTATTATGTATTATTTATATATTTACGGGTATACCTTCACACAGCTGACATTTTAATGAATCCCTACAGGGAAGGAGTGGAAGTGATAATGAAGCCTCCATGTCAAAGCCTCTCCAGTTTTCCAGTGAAGCTGCAATACCCCTTAATTGTCCCCCAGTACTTTGTTTACCTTTCCCTTTATTTATTCTGGATTGGAAAATGAAGTTGAAAAAATATGGTCAAACACATTTAAAGTGTAAGATTAATAATCTTATGAATGATAAGGACATTTTTCAGATCCTCTAAATTTTTAAAATAATGTTTTACATTTAGGTGTACAAACATAAGAGAAAATCTCAGCACTGGTTCTGATTAGCTCTTTGCCATGTTTTCCTTCTGTTATGATATTTAGGGTATAGAACCATAACTTCTGCAGTCAGTATGAAACCTGAGGACTGCCTCATTGCAGGATGAATTTTGTATAGAAGTGTCAGATAAGCCTCAGCTTTTGCAAAATACATTGCAAGATTCAAAGATTTTTGTTTTACCACCAGCCCTTTATACATGTAAAGCTGGCTGCTCTGTGTCACACCTCAATATTATGATAGTAGATTCATTAAAGTAACTTTGCTAAACTCTATGTGATTATAAATTTCCACGCTGGAGAGTCAAAATATTTTTTTCTAGGTTTCAGTTAAAACTGGCAAATCATTTCTGAAGAGAATGCTAGTGAAAAATAGGTTTTTATATGTCAAATAGGTCTAATGGTTTAAAAACAGTTCAATGATGTAACCTTTGAGGCAGGTAGGTACTTGATGCTTGTCTGAGACAATTTGTTGGGAGTAAAAGATGTACCTATTATTCTCCCCATTAAAAATTTGCTGGAATTTGGAAAAATTGGAGCCTTTGAAGTAAATCTACATGCAGGTTTCATGTGTTCTCTAGATGCTTTTTGGAGAGCCTTCACAGCTAAATGTATTGCACTTTAATCCTTACTAAGACATAGCAAGAAAGCCATCCAAAACTTCTAGCCCCATGACTTTCTCAGCAAATTAGGCTAAAATACAAGCAACAATTCTGCTCTAGATTTCAGTGTAAAAGCCAGAACAGCTTGAAGAGTTAGGCACTAGCTCAGGATCCTACTTCAAACCTGCAGTAGGCAAAGAAGGAAAGAGAATCCAGGTGCTTCTGTTTTCAAACAACTGGCATGATCTACACTTGACTTATCTGCCAGTGCTGTCCGACTTTTGTTTTCAATACTGAAATAGATACCAGTGCTATCAAACTGATACCAGTTTATGTTCCTCTGGTATGGTGACAGGGATCATCACCCAAGAATCAGTTCCTGCCTCACTGAATGACACCTCAGCCAGTCTGGAGTAAAAGTGACAACATGATGAAGCAGAGAAATCCCTACCTAAAACAACTGCTGTTCCTAGAGAGGCTGAAACTTGGTTCCTGGTACAGAGAAAAGTGACTATAACCTGGGGTAAAGGGGCATGGATGCCATCTTCTGAAGCTGATTTGGGATTCAGCCTTTCACAAGTTCTGTTTGTGCCATAGGAGAGTAAGGCAAAATACTGTATTATCCTTAAAGAGAATGATCTAAGTGAAATATTTCAGGCTGGTTTGCCAAGGAAATGGAGCCTCTGTCCTTCTACTTCTCCACTTTTCTGCCAGTCAGTCTTCTTTATAACTTTTTAGTCTGTTTGGCAATTTAACTACAATTTGAAAGAGAAGCAGAAGTCTTAGAGACAATTAACTGCATTTTTTTTTTTAAATCTGCAGCTGGGAAGTGGAGAGAGACTCAGCATGAAAACCCCATTGAAAAGAGAGCAGGAAGAACTCGGATGTGATATGTTATGTGGCTTGGTAGTGGCCAGCTGCCCAATCTGCATATGCATGGATCCAGATTAGCCAGGGTATGTTATTTCTTGCCTGACAGATGTCAGAGAGTTTACACAGGGAGACAGAACTATTGTAGTGGGAGTGAGGGAAGGAAACGGGATACAAATCTGTAGGAAATCAAACTCAATAAGCTGTGATACTCACAGGACAACTTGTGTTCTTTTGCATATTTGGTAAGAAAAAATTACAAGCACTGTACAGTTGTATCTAACAAAATGCTTTTCACTTCCTCTGCCAACTAATAAAAACCCCAACCCTGTTGTGTAGCCTAAGATTTCTTAAAAAGGCAAATTTTGGAAAAACATACAGTAAAAATTACACTTATGGTGAGCGTCCTCAAAAGAGACAGAAGGAGAGGATGAGGTAGGAAAGAAATTAAGGGTATATAGTCCCTTTTTCAGGGAACAGTGGGAGGGGTGGCAGGGAAACACAACTCCTCTGGGTAAACATGGCTTGACAGCAGGAGCAAAAGGGAAAGCAAGAAGAAGGCAGCATTCTGTGGTCAGCTTTCAACACAGAAATTGTACCCCCAAGAAATTGTAGCGATGCCTTCATCAAGTTTTCTTTTTCATTTTACATCAATTAATCCAGGCTTTCTAATCCCAGGCTGTCCACTCAATTCAGGCACTGACTTTTGTTTAGATGCTTTTGGGGTACATTATTTGGAGAAAAAGTAAATTCCTCCACCTTCTTATCATCCTAACCCAGAGCTGTAGCACAAAAGCTAGCAACAGGATGAATAGGAAATGAAAAAACATCCTGCTCCCAGCAGCAGTCCTCCTTTCCCTGTCTGCATCTTCTGCCCCCACTTACATGAATGTCAGGATCTACATATGAACTGGTTAGGCTGCTCTCACAGCACTTAGACTATCCCTCCAAACCAATGTTGCTGCACATCCCCCAGCATGACTGGCAGAGTCTGACCAGGCTTCTCTAAAATACTCACCAAGTTAAGTACAATTTTGTCCAGCTTGTGGTCTTTCCTGCTAACCAATCCTTTCTAGTGCTTCCTTGTGTGCTCATTTAAGGCAGATTTCACTATATAATAAATACCAGCACCCTATGACCCTGCTGTCAGTGCCAGCTGTGCTTCTTCAGCCTCAGAAGACATTACAGCCACACAATCTCTGACAGAGCAGACTCCAGTAACTGTAATTCACTGTTTGCTCCAGCCTTTATACATATATGATTTTTCTTTGCCCAAATCCAGTGCAATACAGAATTCATACAGATTCTTTGCTGAGCTTGTTCTCCTTTGGATTTAAATTGAGACTTTACCAGAGCTGTTTAAAGATTATTATCATACAGAACAGTATGACTGACCATCCTAGCAGATATCAGGTTATGGTTTAACTCTACTCACTTGTCATTACGTATCTATTATTAGCTCCTATTTCACTCTTGAAATATAGGTACACTTTAAACTTTCTCTACTCAAAAAGAAAGCTTGCCCTGTAGCTCTGTGGAAAAACACATAGTCACAATGATAATTTTGAGCTAGCACCTCACTGGAAGAAAACACAGCAAGTACATTATTCCTTAGGTTGCAATATCCTTGGGGCAGGAACATTTTGGGATTATTTTAACTATTATTACTTTCCATCAGGTGTTTGTCCAGGACCTATCTCCATTGTCCTGGTTCATGGCTGAAGCGCTAAGATGTAACAGGGACCAGAGTCATTGAGGGAATTTACAGCAGCAAAAGCAGCAGAAAGGTGATAATAAGAGCAGGAGGAAACAAAATACAATGTGAAACACTTTCTCGTGTTGCTTTTTCATTTCTCATTTTTTCTTGTGGGAAATCACACAAAGAAACTGTCATGATTTCTTTGTTTCCTACAGAGATGCTAGCTAGGACATACCACATCAAGGACTTCAGAAACAAGCACTTTTTACCTCTAAAGTGCCTGTAACCAATGACCCCAGTGAAAGACTCCTCCAAAAGAATACTGTGAGTTCGTTTTGTGGGCTTCCATGCTGCAATCCAACCAGAGAGCACAACCAAATCAGTGGCTGTTGGTGGAGATAAAAATCTTTGTCTAGTGGGACACTCAAGATTTATATTTTTTTTACTATGGGAAAATTCCTGTTAGGGCCTGCACACAGAAATTTGGGGCCAGACAGAGCCATCTACTTGCCTGGCTGAAAAAGCTCAGTGATCCAGTCACCTCCTCAGTGTGCAGCAGCCCTCTGTGTAATATGGATCCAGACACCTGGGATGTCATCTGTAGTCCTTTAATGTCAGAGGGAGTGTCTTGAAAAGACTAGAGCCCAAACAACAAAATGCATTTTGAAAAAAACACTTATCAAGCCTACTCATGGTGTTGCCAACTTTCAAAGATGCTCTCACCTGTCTACACAGCACATCAGAAAGCAAATTCTTGCTCCATGCAAACAACAAACACCTTAAACCCTACTGTGCACTTTGTGCAAAGCTGAATGTGGAGCATTTTCACTGCAGCTTGGTGATTTGACAAGCACAAGCAGCAGTGGCTGTGAGAAGCAGGGTTAGCTTCTCTGTATAAAAAACCACAACCTTTATTTACAGTACAAATATTTGAAGACAATTCTCAACAATCTCTTCACCACAAGAAAAATTGATACTTTTAGCCATCCTCGTTGCCAAAACTTTAATCTTTATCAAATGGAAATCACCATCTGTCCATTAGATCAATGACTGGCACTTGGGTCTCATTGATTTACCTATTATGGAAAAGATACCATAAGAGATACATGATAAATTAGACTCTGTCATGGATATTTGGTAAGATTTTGCTCAATCTTTGCAAATGAGATAATTAGTTATAGCTTTCTAATTTTAAACTAGTGTGTTACAGATTAAGTGACTGTAATCTCTCTTTCCTATCCACTTTTCTTTTCACATACATGCATAATGAGGCTTTTGTCTATAATTTTGGTGTCACATTAAAAACATTAAAAGATGGAAGAAGGAAATCCTCCCTCCAGTTTGAGTTGAGTAAAACTTCATTATCAGTGAAAATCAATCATTATAAATTGATTCAAAATTATTCTGTATATTGTAAGTAAATAACAAAATGTCCCAAAAAAGCTTCAGTCATTTGAATAAAAATTGCATAATATTTTTACATCTTAAACCACCTTTTCTTGAAACAATTGCAATGCCATACCAGATGTCTATCTCGTCTGTCATAATTTTAAAATGCATGCATTTCTTGTTAAATTTCTGTCATACCAGAAAGACCAAAATAATAACTGCAGAAACGTGGCAACAGCCTGTGTTCAAACATGTAATCTGGGTTCTCATCCAACCTGATGTTTTTAAAGGTCTTGCAGGTGCACAGTTGAAAGCAGCTGCCATTGTCACTGGCTCTTTGAAAGTCAGCCCTTCCTGTGGCAACTGCAGAACCTGGCTTTGCTGCAGTGGATGCATGTAGAGAGGTAGTGCTTCTTGGAATGGGCTCATGAATGCACATTGGTAATCCATATGATTGCTTATTAACTTTCTTCCATCCATGTCTCATCCATCAGTCTCAGAAGGCACTTTTGTCCTTTTCCTTGGGTTGGCCCCATCGGTCCTCCCAAGTTTTGTGCACAATCATGGTGGCCTAAAGCTCAGTCTTGCCATCTCACCACTCTGTACTCTGCTTTGAACCCCAACATTACCCCTGAGAGGCTTTTAGGAGTGCCAGCTCTTTACATCATGCAGAGAGAACAGCATTGACTTTACTGCCAAAAATAGCAATCATCTCCTTTATTCCCCATTCCTAATCCCCAGCCCCTCTGTGGCAGCCCTGCAGGCAGGGAGGGCTCAGGGGACCGACTGTGGTGAGTGATGGTGGGGATTTCTACTTCCATTCCACACTTTCCCATGGGGTAGGTTACAAACCAACCATCAGAGGTGTTTTGACCTGTGCCTGCTGGTATGATAGTGCATGAGCATGCAAGGAAGAGGATGGATGGAGAAGCTTACTTGGGACCAGGGGCAGGCAGGACTGCTTCTTCTGGTGGCAGTGCTGGCTTTAGCAAATGTGAAGTGTCTGTGGAGCTACACATTTAAGAGGCAATGGAAGCATATACACCTGGCCTCACTGTGCCAGTGTTGGGTGCATTATCTCCTGGTCTGCTCCAGAATGAAGCACCACTGCTGCTGCTGAAAGTGTCAGAGCTTCTTATCAATAAAGACAGGGGGAAGAAATAGAGAAGAGAGCATTGGGCAGCCTGAAGGGCTTAAACCTTAAGCTCCAGTTGATGTTAGAAAAAGCCTTATCTCTGTATCTAGCACAGCACCAAACCAGCAGTCAGCCCTACCTGTTTAGCTCAGGAGCAACACCTCCCCCCCCTTCCACTTCTCCTTCCCTACCCCACAGGCTTTTACTAACTGTTTTAAAGTACTTTTCTCTGTGAGCAATTACCATGTCCTACTTGTTTAGATTAAGTCACTGTCACTTCATTTTCATCCAGATTCCTACTTCAGTCAGACAGTGAGGAACTGCTAATGAGACAGTATAATCTGAGTTCAAAGAAAATAGCAGAGCAGAAAACATGTTCCCTGGTTAAAACAGTCTCAAAATTTCATTATACACTGGCTACATGTCTCTCGTAGAGTCATGGCCACTGAATTTGCCACAAGATTCAGAGTAGCTACAAAATTATGATTCCACAAGGTTTTCTTGAAAATACTCAAAATATAATTAGTCCTGATGAGATTTTTAAACCTTCCAATATAACTTCAGCTGAAGCAGATTTGTCTTCTTGGATCTGCAAATAGCATAAAACAACATTTCTTAGGGAGGTGAGGACTGTCCCACTCATTTCCACATTTTACTCCTGAAGGCTAAAAGAGATGATGCACATTTCAAATCATAATTACTTTGGCTGTTAATCCTCCTAATAAGGCTACAGCTATATGATGACTAGAACGATTACTTTGCAAAACACAATGCCCACTCACTTGTCAGGAAACCCTTATATCCAATATATCTTCAAATCCCTCATTGCAGTTATGAATAGGTACTGTTGAAAATCAACAGTAGAATAAAGTTAGCAAATAACTGAGCCATGGAATAATAACAGAGCCTTTGGAATAATTATTATACTTAAATTAATTAGAAGTATTATTTTTTTGTTTGCTTGTTTTGTCTCAGAATTTCCAAGGAGCAGTTACAGAGTGCTATAGAAATGAATAAATCTGGCTAGGGGGGCCAGATGCTCACAATCTTGCCACAGAATATTCAAGTCCTCGATTTTATAAGGACAGGAAAGATGCACAGCATCTGGGATTACAACAATGCAAAGGACTGAGCAATTAGAATACACACATACAGACCCCTGGAACAAACATTTTCCTCTGTCAGTCTTAACTTCAAAAAATGGAGCTTCAAGGCTCTAAATAGAGGGAAACTCTGCCTGTCTTTTGCCTGATTCTACTCCAGCAAGGCCAATGGCATTTTCTGAGATTTCATGGGACTTATATTAGCACAGGATTTCCTGCTGCTGTTTTCTCATAAGCTCCCATTTCTCTAAAGTTGGCGGTATTAGAACTTTTGAAACCAAGCAAACTGTATCTGTATCAGATTCCCATTATTTTTTCATGATACTTTCTAACCACTGTACCTCTCTTGGTGCTGTAGGGTTTCCAGTTTATGTCCATACATGACCCTGAGGACAAGTATGATGTATTTCCAGTTTTGCTATGTTACTAAAAAAACCAAAACCCTATGAAAAACCTCAGTAAGCCACAAACCCAGAACTACTAAATGAGGGTGCCTAATAATGAGGTGATTCGTAAGATACTGTTTTGCAGCAGTCCAAGCATAATAAGAAGTGTACCAGCACTATTGCCTAGCACAAAGTGATGTAGAAGGAATGAACAGCCATAGAGCCAGTGCTACCAACTGAAATCTGCTGCTGTCAACCTGTAAGTGAAAACTAATTGCTCACATGATTCACTTATAGCTTCTCTCCCACCTTCCCATGTAACTTCCCCTCTATTTCTAGTACTACTTTCAATAAATCTAATTTATTGTACAGTTACTATTTCCTAATGTGGCTTTTTTTGAGTAAGGCAAGAGTTGGCATGGGAATGTTTTGCTATTCAACAGAACTCTTGCTCCAGTTAAGTAACACATTTGCAATTTTTAATAGATGCCATATATGTTGGCAATAATTTCAGTGCCTTGAAGCTCATATAGATACACATCAAATGATACATAACGTTGGAGCCTGGCACATATATGCTATATATGCTGTATGTTCAGATAGAGGGATCCTTGTTTTAATATTCCGTATCAAAGATATTTGTGCTTATGTTTTCACAAAAAAACCCAAAAAACCAAAAAAACAAAGACAAAAAAAACACCCCACAATGTTGAAACCCACACCTTGTGCCATAGTAATGACACCAGGTTAAAGAACCCCAAAACTCGACTCCAAAATAACCCGGAGCAAACTCTCCTACCCTATAGTTTAGGCCAAGCTGCCAAATCCTATTACAAATTCAATCCTATTAAAATGTTCCCAGGTTTAAGCCTGCTTTGGAGTTTTTCATAAGAGTGCGTGACCCCAACCCAAACCCCTCCATGTGTGGTCAAGGGACCTGCGGATAATTGTAAACTTCACGGGCTCCCATTAATCTCGGCACAGTCAGATATTAGCGCTTGTAAATCAGCACCTAAACAAGGACAATAGTTAAAGCCATCAATAGTCTTTTAATGAGGCAGATCAAAAACAAATGAAAGCAGCGGGGCATTGGGCTCTGCCAAGGAGGGGCAGGGGAGCCAGGGGGCTTTGTCTTCCCTCCTCGCACACCAGCCCATGGACGGAGTCCAGGACCCCTCCGCGGCGGCCGGGCCCGCCGCCCAACTCGCACGCACGGCCGCGGGTGGAGCGCGCCCGCCCCGCCTGGCCGGGGCCGAGGAGCTTGCCGGGGAGGCTGGGGACGCCCGGCCGTGGCCGATAGCTGCCCCGGGGGCGCGGGTGATGCGGCTCTTCGCTGCTCCCACCGGGACAGCGCCCGGCCCGGCGCGGCTCGGTCGGCAGCCGGAGCGCGGCCCGCGCTCCCTCCCGCCGGCCGGGCGCCGCCGCGCCCCGGGGGAAGCGGGCGGGCCGGGGCTCCCCGTTGCCGGGCAACGCGCGCCGCCGCAGGGCGGCGGGACGCGAGCCAGGCCGCGCTGGGCTTAGGAAAACGCCCGCTGTTTGCACGGGGAATGCCCTTCCGCCTGCGTCTCCCCTCGGAGCCGCGTATCTTAGGTTCACAAAGGTGAAGAGCTCTGTGAGAAAGTGGAGGTGAAAGCCCGGCCGCGTTAAGGTCCCCGGGGACGGACATTCCCCCCGGAGCTCTTCAGCCGCTGAGCAAACGGGGTTTTGCCCCTATAGTACAACGGGGGCGGGAGAGGGTGTGAGGCGAGGGCCCACACCCTGGTGTGGGTGAGGTTTGCGTGGGGAGAACACGCGGCGATCGTACCTCGATGAGGCACCGAGGCACCGCTCTGCACCTCGGGCAGCGACGCACGCCGAGGCGGCAGGGCTCTCAAAAGCCAATGTTTGGTGTTTTTTTTTTTTTTTTTTTTTTTTTTTTTTTTTTTTTTTTGTTTGGTTTTTTTTTTTGTTTTTTTTGCTGTTGGTTTTTTTTTTTTTGCTGTTGGTTTTTTTTTTTTTTTTTTTTTTTTTTGTTACACCTATGTAAGAAATGCAGTAACGTGAATAAGAGGTTGTCATTTAATCACCGGGAAATAATTCTGTGGCTGATAGTATTTTCTTTCTCTTTCTAATGAGATCACCTCACACTCACTGGCACTGATACAAACATTCACAGCTAAGTGCTCAAAAGAGGTTGAAGTACAAACTGTATATAATTCACCGCTTGAGAAAACACTATTTCAGCACAACACAATGCGAGATACTCTCAAGTATTCCTGAGGCAGGAGGAGTGTACCACAGTCAGGCTGAAGTGACTGTTTACATCAACTTGATTGCACTTAGTCTTTAGTAAAGCTAACAGCTCTTCGTATTATTAGCCCATCTTCTCAGTTCTGAGGACCTCACCGATAAGGGGCGAAATGTAAGTTACGTGATGGCAACATGCTGTGTGCTAACCTGGGCTGTACTACGAAGTGCAGCCAACGTTGGGTTGGCACGAAAGGGTGCTTTTGCCAGATGCCCAGCCCGTTCTAGAAGGAAGTCTGGCAAAAACAGCCTCGTCGCAACTCCCTGGCCGTGGCCACAGCCAAAAGGTGGCAGTGTTCAATTCATCATCCATCTCCACGCCAACACCCGGGCAGGTGCCTGCCTTCAACGTCTTTCATCTCAACGCAGTGACCTGTGCCGATTTTAATTGCAAACCCCCTCCTCCCGCCCTGGACTCAAAACATAAAGGAATTGAAAAGCTAACAGAGTTAGAGAATCTTGTAGCTGGAAGAGTAGAAAACAATCAGGTCACTCACTGGTTTCACAGATCCCCAGCTCTCGCTTTGGTGAGATGTATCCAAACAAATTGTTTAGTTCACGATTTGGTTTTCCTGCTCTCATGCCAAAATAGAAACATGAGATTTAATGAAATTTGAGGCTCCCTGACTAAATTTACAATTTCAGTAGTAAAAAGTGATGCCTATATCAAGAAGGAGTAATGCAGAAGTAATGACTACCAAAGGCATGCTGTTATCTCTCTCTCCCTTTCTCTTCTCTCTCTCTAATAGTAACATTTATTATATAGGCACGCATGTATGTGAATAAGCACATTTCAGTTATGAATAGAAAAGCCAAATTTTTTTTTTAATCTCAGTGATTTTTTAAAAAATAGCTTAATTTTGTCAATATTTTTTTCCCTGTGAAATCTAAAAAGCTAACAGTTTTGGCTCTGAGAATGTACAAAAAAAATCCACCCAAGGTCATTTGACTTCCAGTGAAAACCAAAAGAGAAAAAGTGACCCAGCCATGTATTTCCTTATACAATTAAGTGAGAAGCCTGGTCTTGATAACTGAGTCTCTAAACAGGGATCAATATTCTTTATAGGATATAGGATTCTATACAATGGAGGTGCACTCAAATTCACATACTTAGTCAAAGGCACAGTAATGAGTAGAGCATAGTGTGTTCTTTGCCTGCTGTCCAATACACTGTAGTACTCTGCCATGTCATTTAATCTGGTACAGGTTGCAGCATTAAATAACAGCAGAGACACAAAATACTGTTGGTCTGTTAGCCCTAGAAACAATTAAAACCTTCTTTAAAAAGTTTCCCTCTGTCCATTTGTTATTTTTTTTTTCCTGTCTAAGGGAAAGAGTACACAGGAGAAAGAAAATGATCTTCCCAATCCCAAGGTGAGAACACTTCTTTTTCTCCTGAATACATACTCCTACATGTATAATTCAGTGGAAGGGAATACCACAAACTGAAGATGAAGACCCTGATTACATATGCTTTGATTATTATTGTTAAATATGTTCTGATTAAACAAGTGCAATAGTGGGTGACAAAACACTGGGTTTTGGCTTGGTCATAAGGAGTGTGCTCCTGACCAGGAGAGGGGGAAGGGAATTTAGGGTAGGCACTCAGACACACAGACCAGACTCCCCTTATTCCAACATCAGCCTTTGCCATTAGGGACCCCAAGGCATTCAGAGCTGTGTGTGGGGTCAGTTAACTCACACTTACCTTCTTCCTCTGAGAGATGTCAGTAGGTAATTCTAGACACCTGTTTATCCTCACCGGGAGTGCCACATGCCACTTCCCTGCTCCATGTGTATGTAATTGCAAAGCCAGCAGGGGATATTGGATGATATTAGAAGCTATGGCACCATTAGTATGCACTGCAGCTTCTCGTCATTAAATACCGAGTATATGTTCTCTCTATTGTCATCAGGAGGCAGGAAACTACAGGAGAAGAAACTGATTTTCCAGGTAGGAACAACAGGAGCAAACTGAAGTGGTTACAGGACAACTTTGAGGTACTTTGCTCATCCTGTACCAAAATAAAATTGTTTTCCTTGCTGTCCTGTTTCCCTGCTGTATACGGTTTCTCAGAGATTATCTGTTGGGTCAGTTTTGTTGTCACCTCTGGATGACATACTTTCTTGACATGCAACTCACTGGAGTCAGCCAAAAGCCAGCTACTGCAAGTGCCTCTCATCAAAACTCCCCTAGAACTGCGCATGAGGACTCCCCTAGAACTCCCCTAGAACTCAGCATCACTATTTGTGTCTCTGTTAGAGGTGCAGGCATTTCTAAACACAAGCCAGGACATCCAGACTCCTACTGATGCATTGTATTCCTACTAGCTTTGCCATGCAGTTTAGTGAGTGCAGGTGTCAGCAGCTGGTCAGAAGATAGATGCCCACTCTAACTTAGATGTCTCGAGGCCAGCAGTAGTCACTGTTTAGAGACTGGCACCTTCAGAAGGCAATTGATCTAATTTTCAGAAACCATTTTAGAGTGAGAGGAATTACTCGCTGAAATTTAGTTTCTCTGTTTAGAGGAAGTCTAAGTTAGCTTAAACCATACATCTAATTTTTCAGTCGTTAACTTTGTGTATAATGAGTCTTAGCTTGATGATTATTGTACATCCTTGAATTCTACATTTCATTTGCCTTACCTTGCCTGTTACATTTGGTGACTGGTCAGTTCCTAGCATTATCTTAAACAAATCTTAAAACACAAAATATTTTAAACTAAACTATTAAAATAATCATATTCATTATCACCTTGTTTTACAGGACTTTCCTCTTAGTCATGGTGACTCTATTTATAAGGGAATTTTGTCTACCAAAAAGAAATAAAACCAAGTATGGTTCTCAATGTCTCTCTGAAGACTGAACCTCAGGGTATGTTGTGAGTTAGAAAAATATGTGTGATGTTGTTGGCATAGAAGATCAAAATAAAAACTTTCTGAGAAGAGATACTTTTTAAGATTGAAAATTAATATTTTTCTATAGGAATAGTGAAGGAGACTATTAAATATTCTAAACAAACCCATTCTCCTAAAATTTGCAGCATAATTTCATAATTTTAGGAGGCTTGGGAGTGGTGTTAGGTGATCCAAGTTCTCACCTTGTTCTAGAAACCAGTAAGTTTAGGATAGAGAAGAGGTTTAAGTGTGAGTGACATATGCATCTCTAGGAAACAGTTTGTTGGAGGCAGGACCTTGTAAGTGCCTTAGAATGAAAAGCTTACTAGGTTGTTCTGGAAATTTGCATGATAAGTATCCGTAAAGTCACAGGGTGCAGTCCTAGTCCTATTTAAATCAGTAGGGTTACTGATTTAATAGACCTTTCTTTTGACTTTAGTGCTGCCACTCTTGTTCTTATTAAATCTGTTTTGTGGCCAAAATATTGAATTTTTTTGGGGACATTAATTGTCTCATGAGATAATTAAATAAGAATGCAAATTTTATATCTTATTTAAACCCTGTTTTTACTACACATAAATCAGGAAAGCAAGAAACAAAATGAAGGCTATACTATAAGATTTTTTGTGAGGGAAGAGCTTATTAGTTATATCTCCAATGGTTTGGTTAAATTCTGTTGTCTGAACTGTAAAATATTAAAGATCCAAGACAAAAAAGTGCTCCCATGCTTCAAATCTGACCAATTCTATTATGTGCACTATTGAAGGATGAAACTTTCCTCTTGGATCAAAATGCTGACAAGGAATATTTATATTTTTTATAAAGCTATCTTGAAGGAAACAAGTATATACAGTGACTCAAGCAGCCATAAAATGATTTTTTTTTTTTTTTATTTTGAAGTAGGTCAAAAATGGTCATGTTAAGCTTTTCAATTAGGAAAGGATATGTCTATGAAGTTCTTCCAGTTTTTATTGATCCCTGTGTCATTTTTAGGATGATGAATATTTGTGTCATATGCAACTGAGTTAAGGATGCATTTCTTTCCTGAAATCATCTGAAGGGAACGGCTTTGGCCATTTCAATGCCCATCCACTTTACCATCAGAGGACTTTACATTAAAGGAAGCTTCATATATTTTTAATATCTGCTGCAATGCTGCCAAGCTTTAAACTCCTCAGTAGACACAAGCCTGCTGCAAAAATTCTGATATGTGTATTTCCAAGTCCTCAAAAAATGATTCCAAGCCCTCTCCTGGATCTCTGGGCTATTACCCCAGGTGCTAAATACACTTTGAATCAGTGGAACCCTCTATCCCATCTTCTCAAGGCAATGAGTGTATTGTTTCAGCGTCCCCAGATCCAGACACATGCATGACTTCACTGTTTGATCTAGGGAACCATAATGTACTTTGGAGAAAGAAAATAGGCAGGGCAGAATTACTAGTGCCCTACAAGAATTACTTACCCAAACCAAATTTCTCATAAACTGCCTACTCTGCTACTGAGTGCTGAAAAATCACAGCCTCCTTGGTCTAATTTTTGTATAACTGTGATCTTAAGCTGAGGCAACTTGGCTCTTTAGCATGGGAAACTCCAACTTAAACAGAGAGGCTGCTCTTTAAAGACGGAATAAGAATTTCTCCTTATTTTTGTCAGGCTGACAGAAGGAGCATTTGCAGCTTTCTAGGTATCCATGTCCTGTGGGAAGATACTGTGCTCTCTATTTTTGGCAGGTCGTTATATGGATCAGCTACTAAGTTCATTTGCTCAAACTTCCTTTGCAGAGGGTTCTAAAAATAGAGGTAACTTCAATACTGATGACCAAAGTGTTTCTCCTACTGGTTGTGTTGGTACTGGGTGCCTAAGAGTGAGAAGATCCATTCATTCTCAGTAAAAAACCACAAAGTACAGGTGACAATGAGGGTTGTGATCCAATCAGAGTTAGAAATGTAAGGGTTTGTGCAACTGAAATTGGATTTATCACAAGACAGGGATATATTCTTTTTCCTCAGCATATCACAGTACATAATATTCTTGAGTAATTCTAGACTGCGCTACAAAAGAATAACTCTATAGAAAATGTTAATATTTGTTCAGTGTAATTCCTTTTTATCATGCTTCAAAAAGTAATAAAGTTGCAGTCTTGGATCTGTTATATGAGGTCCTTGAACATGCCTGCAAGTAAAATTTAAAAAATAGCAAGAAATAAAAATACTAAGAAATCATGTAATCCTCATACACAGACTGAATGGATGGACTAAATCTTTTACCCTGTGGCCACCTGGTGTTGATCTACAAAAAAAGAGTAATTCTGCCTCATCTTGCAAGTATGAAGCCTCTTTTTTTAGTTTTTATATTTTTTAAATTAGAGAATTTCTTTCCTTAGTTTCACATTGTGATGCTAGCAAAGGGAGATATCCAGCGGTGTCTCATTACTTCCCATTATCTCAGTCCCGTTTAAGAGGAAAAATATGGCTTCAAGGGCTTGTTGCTCCCTATCTTTAGGAAAGATATTTACATCCAGTACATTTTTCTTCCTTGTCTCCTTACACCCACGAGCAGAAAACATTTTTTCGCAAACGTTCCAACAATAGGTCATGATCACCATGACCACTGAACACAAATTAGAAAATTAATAAAACCCAGTCTCTTGTTATTCCTCAATCTCCTGCCATCAGATGAAAGATGCTTAGTTTCAAAACAAATGCTTAGTTTCTCCATCCTTGAGGCCACCCAGCACTCTGCTCAGAGTGAATGTCGCAGTATTCAGTTTCAGCAGTCATGCCTCTTCTCCCTCTCTTTTGGCTTGATGTCTCTCTTTAATGTGTGCTCTTCCTACTGGATCTTCCCTGAGATGTCTCACAAGAGTGCCCAGCCCATCTTGGCACCTCCCCAGTTCTGGTGGATCCCCGGTGGATCCTATGCTGGTCCATCAAGCCTGAATCAACTCAACCCTTTGTTTTAGGAATTCTTTCTCTGTTCTCAGTGTTTTGCTGGATGCAGCAGCTGCTGCTAAGCCAGCTGAGAAGACTTGTGGCCTCTTTGGCTTGGATTATGGTGGTCTCACCCAGAGCGCATTTGTGCCATACCTTCAAGGACTTTTTCCTACCAGCACAGCACAGCAGACTGGACAGGACTAGCATGCCAGGCTGTGTGTTGTTAGCAGACCAGCAGAATAACTGGAATCTGCTGGAGGTGCAATTAAGCCTTTCTTCCAGTTTCCTTTCATGTGTGCCAGATTGGCCTAGCCTGCCATTTTATTGAGCCTGACAGCAGCTTTCATCCAAGCGACATTGATGAGAGTGCGTAGTTGCTCACACCATCAGCCTGCCAGCTCCAATGGACAATCTGAATAGCTGTGATCCTACATTAAAATGTCAGTATTAAGGGAGGAGAGCACACCATTTTGTTGCACAGCTGTAAAACCACTTCAGCAAGGCTTTCAAGCTCATTATTGCACAAGCAAGGGGTTTCAAGCATGAGTGCTTGTTCCCTGTTCTCCACTTCACTCCATACCCTCCCCCTCCCCTTGTCAGCCTTGCTTCTATAAATATACTTTTTTATTTTATTTTTTTTAATGGAATTCCCTGTCTCATGAAGGAGCAGCTCTCAGGCTGAGGCAGCAGCAATGTTGCAGACGTAGCAACAACACAAACTTTACAACTGTGGAGCAGGACAGTCTAAGCAAACGAGGGGCTGTCTTTCAGAGACTGGTCTCATTTTCAGTAAATTCCATGCAGGCTGCCTTGCTGGTATAGAAACAATACAGTACCCAAAAGGTTTTTTGGTAAGTGGCTAAGGGTAATTTATTATTCAAACAAATAAATAACAAAAAAAGTGTAACATCTCACTGAAATACTTGCTTTCCCTCTGCTAGAAGGACATATGTGCTCACAAATTTGTCATAGTAAGGTCTCTTTACACTTTCTTGAATGTGCTGTGCACTTTGCAATGTCTTTACGCAGAAGGGTATTTTGGAAGGATAAAAGAAAATAATAAATGAATGATGGTTCACTAGAATGTGGTGATGAAATAAGAAGTTATTCTTATTTTACAAAAATATTATTTTTTTTTTGTGGAAGAAAAAGATTTATAAGTTCCACTTCTGCCACTGGGCCACAGCTTTTCTCTGAAGCATTTCCAAGTCTCCAAATATCCTTGAAATTCCTGTCAGGTGCTAAGAATTGAGCCTTCCCACATACCCTGCTGATCTCTCCTCTCCTCTCCTCTCCTCTCCTCTCCTCTCCTCTCCTCTCCTCTCCTCTCCTCTCCTCTCCTCTCCTCTCCTCTCCTCTCCTCTCCTCTCCTCTCCTCTCCTCTCCTCTCCTCTCCTCTCCTCTCCTCTCCTCTCCTCTCCTCTCCTCTCCTCTCCTCTCCTCTCCTCTCCTCTCCTCTCCTCTCCTCTCCTCTCCTCTCCTCTCCTCTCCTCTCCTCTCCTCTCCTCTCCTCTCCTCTCCTCTCCTCTCCTCTCCTCTCCTCTCCTCTCCTCTCCTCTCCTCTCCTCTCCTCTCCTCTCCTCTCCTCTCCTCTCCTCTCCTCTCCTCTCCTCTCCTCTCCTCTCCTCTCCTCTCCTCTCTGTAAATTCACTGAGAACAAGTAAATTAACTTGCTCACTTAGTACATCTTTAATATTCTTGGTGGGAAAAAGAGATTTTTACCATTTTTCAGTACAGAGAACTTTTACCTAGACAGATATTTCATCTTGAAACTCTGGTGTTGTATAACGAAAGAGCTCCATGTCAATTTGCTGGCTTTGCTAGAAGCGCCTCGGGTGCTTTGCACTGTTGCCTATTTCTAGTCTTGATCAAAGCCCTTTTCGTGTCAGAAGACAGCAAGATCACTGGCTGATGTTCATCATACTTCATTGTAGAAGATCTGTGTATGTGCTGACCAGACTTTTCGCTACTGTCACTCTGCAATTTTGCCAGCTATTTTTAGACAGCCCAAGTACCTGGCTGCTCTACTAAACACTGGAACCATTTCTACTCCCAGGGAAGCATTCTACAACTTGTGCATTTGTTTTTCTGTTGTTCTCCTTGTGAATTTCTTGATCATTTGCTCTTTCATCAAATACATAGATGTTGAAATTTCCATAGGTGGAAACACACCTTGGTGTTCGGACCAACATGACTGCATGGAGAATTGTCAAAGGAATTTAAATAAAAAGGCTCCAGTCATTGAAGGTAACATCATAAAAAACATCAGGAGCTAAAATTTCTTCATCTTTCTAATACTGAACAGGGTAGTGTTATCTACTATTTTTACTCTGCATTTGATTGCTGTTCATAGGACAAGCTGGAAGTGAAAGTTTTCAATGAAAATCTAGTATGAAGAGAAGGAAAATTGTTTTCGGGATAGTGAATGTTAGTAAATAAATACTGAGTGCCGAGTTCTTTCTCAGGCCTTGGAATTGTTTCTATTCTAATGAGTTCAAAATATAAATCAGATTAATACGATTGTGTGACTTGAGTGAAAGTGCAAGTTACCCATTACTGTTAAAGCACAGTTTGCCAAACTATAGTCATCTGGAGGTGAGGAGGTGGTGCAGATTAGTGTCTAAGACCCCTGTGCAGCTCATGAAAATGGCCAAGTACCTCCTGATACTGAATCCAGTGCTAGAGGAAGAATTAGGTGTGGAATGACTTGCTCTCTAGAAGTTCTTATCCTCCTGTCCATGGGCTCTGGACTCAGCTGTGAGTCCCATCACATAACCTGTAGTTGTGATCAGATGAAGTGAATTCCATGGACAGTTGTCAACTGGTTTCCTTATCATGTGGTAGAAGTAACTAGTAGTCTTTCACGTGATTTTTTGTAGTCATTCAGAACATTTAAAAGTCCTGAATGGCAATAGATGTGTTTATGTCTAGATTTTGTCCATCTTTCTCATAATTTTAAATTTGAAAACAAAAGAAGTTTCTGTCTTCCACATCTTGAATATGCAGGATTCAAGTACATGTATCATGGTGTTACATAGAGTTCTGAAAATCCTGTTAGTGGTGCCTTAAAAACAGCAACCTTTTTATAAAAACTTCTATTATTAAGATTTCTTCTTGTCACTTACACTGAGTTGTTGCTTTATTTGCTGCCTTTTAGGAGAGCTGGTACATGTGAGGCTACTGTCCACCTCCAATAATAGTGTGCATCTTCTCTGACTGATTTTCTGTTCATATTAGCATGCTTAAGTTGTCATTTGAACTTTCTTTCCTTTCCTGTGCTCTTGAGTATTTCCAGAAGATCAGTTATTTATACACATTAGCACTTAAGATGGAATTTAAGCTGTTGGCACTTAAAAATTCTGCTCACAAAAGATTCTATTTATGCAAAAATTAATCACTGAAGTACATCAGATATAATTTTAGGATTATGTGGGCAACTTTAAGAAGGGGTGACAAACAGACACATCTAATATTTATTTCCTGATGTACAAATTCAGAAGTTTTTTAGTCCATGAGGTTGTTTACTTAAGACCAGCTTTTATCTGGGCAGCTGCCAAAGGAAAAGGCTACACAGCAGGTCAGTGCTTCTTTTCTTGTATGCATACCTGCTCTTTTATGCTTTCCCTTATGTACTGTTTAAACCAGCTATGACCTGTAGGCACAAAATTCTGCAGTATTTAGAGAACTTGTTTGTTCATTTTTAAAGAAAGCTTTCTATCCATGCTGTGGAAAGGCAGTAAAGAAAAATAAAAGAACCTAACGTAATAAAACACACATCCACTCTCAAATAAAGATCTTCTTTCCTCTGGGTTCAATTTTCCTGATATCTTAAATGTCTCTTATGCTTGTGAAGATTTGTTTTACTGTTTGATATGTCCCACCTGTGATGCATCACTGAGCACCAGACACCCACAAGGGAACAAGCTAAAATACATTTGCCTGCTTGGAATTTTCCTTTTCTACAGTGGATGTGGAGAAACCCCACCCAGAACACTCTCATTTGCATCATGTCTCTAATCATCCTTTTGTCCCTCAGAAAACACTCCTGCTGAGAGCTAAGGGAGAAATCCTTCCATTCCATCATTTTGGTATCTTGCTTTACCATCTTCATTTCCATTTTTTGTTTGATAAATTAAATAGATAAAAGTGAACATCTCCTGCTTGGAGATGGCTAATCTTGCAAAATGTTTATTCATTAGGATTTGCAGTTTGTCTTCCCATTTTGGGCAGTTGGCAGTAGTTTGAGAAGCTTGCAAAAAAATCAGATAGCTTCTTTGTTTAGTGTGGAAGAATAATCCAGCTCTAATGGGTCACAGAGGACCTAGTATCCACTTCAGAGGAAGAAAATTATGAGTAGGTGAGTACGTTTTACATCTCTCTCTCTAGTTTGTGGGAAGTGCTCTGTTTCTAAACGACCCTTATTTCCCATCTGGGCTTGCTGGAGCTGAGGCCAAAGATATGGCTGCATTTTGAACTACATTTAACAGCTTTCACTGCTCTCCTGGTTCTCATCCTGAGCCTGGAGAGAAAATACAAGGCAGCAGTGTGCTTCTGTCACACAGCAGAGGCAGGTGCCCTGGAATCCTGACTACTCTTGTCCTCTGACACTAGGACTGTAAAATGGGCATCCTAACCAAGTATAACCTGCTTTCTGGCTGAGTTCTCTGTTCTGAAAGAGTTAATTTGCTGCCTCAAAGGGACAGCTTTTGTCCAGGATTGTTCTCTTCAGAAGTTGCCACATGCTGGAGAAGACAGAGTTGTTAGCTTTGCCCTGGCACTGACTTCCTCAAGCCTCAAATTAATTTTCTCCTTTTCTTTGAGAAACTTCCTGTTTAAAATCCGTTCCCTAAAGAAAAATAGCTCATAAATGCAGGACCTTTGTAATATATAGTGAATGCTAAATCATTTTAAAAACACATGATGCACTGTTTCTAGGCATGAGTTTCTGCAAATGAGAGGCTCAAATACATTTAAAAAGGAAATTAATTATGATGTACAGAAGTAGGCTCATCATCATAAGGTGATGACTTTTTTTCTTTAAAAGGTGGTATTTTGAAAAAGAAAAAAAAGGTTTGGCTTCCCAGCGCCAAAGGAATAGACACATCAGGAATATTGTTTGGCCAAACAGCTGCTTTATTAGCATACCTGGAAGTTACATACCTGGAACGTATCTTTCAAGAACTCATCTAGAACTTGTCTTTTTAGTTCAATTTGTTTTGCTTGAGGGAGACACAGACTTTAACCTTCCTTCTCTTGGAAGTGCTGCCATCAGCAGTTACCCTGTCACACTGGCCTTTCGTAGAATCAGTGAGATTGGAAAAGACCCCAGAAATCATGCAATGGTTACCCTAGCACTGACAAGTTCCCTCTGATGCTTATCCATATACACTCAACCTTACTGCCACTAACATTAAACTCCAGACAGTCAAGACAATCCCTAACACATAGGGCTGCCCCACAGCCTCTGCCTCCTTGCCTATCCCTTCTGAAGAATTTATAGCCATCCACTGTAGCACTTCAGTTTTGTGACTTGTCTCACCAAGTCTCTGTGATGGACACTATCCTAGTTTTCCTACTGCAGCACAGCTTCCATTTCCTCCTTTTTGTTGCTCATGCTATGTGCATTAGTGTAGATGCACTTCAGTTGGGTTAACAATCCTGCTTCCTTTTCAGAGGGAGAAGCTGTAATCCCTGCATGACCATTCTCCAGTGCTTCTGTGGTTTCTTGCACATCAATAACCCTTGTACCCTTGCTGCCATGTGGATCTCCATCCCCTACCTCTACTGAGCTATCAGACTGACTTTGCTGCTGTGTTCCTTACCCCTCCCTCATAAGGGACTCGCAAGAGGAAAAAGGTGATGGACTTTTTTATCAGCAACATTGGGAAAACTAGTCACAGGCCACATAATCTCTAGGACATAGCTTGCTTTCAATCTGATTTTAATGTCAGGTCACTTCTCACAGTCAGCCTCAAAACACCATATAGCCCTTTATTATCCAGTACAAATGTAGCAAGGATTCAGTCTCTATTCTGAACGTTTACTTTAACTGAACAACTGAATACATGAAACGTTATGGGAAAAAAAGTATCTTTAGTAGCAAAGTTACTCAAAACCACCATTTTCTTAGAAAAATTAGAAGGGAGAACCCATTGAATTCCTATTACTCAGATTGCCCACTGATGCAAACTCCTGCAGAGTGGCTGATGTTGGCAGCAACACCCACCTGACCTGACCCTACTGAATTTTTAGAGAGATTTTGTACATAATGTTGAAAGAAACCTTCTCCATTAGTAGAATTAAATATTAGACTTTATTAAGACAAAATTAACTGGTCTGCCATTTTCAACGTGAATGCTGTAAGGCAATGCTGTGATTCAATAAGAGCACCAAAATCTCTCATTTGTGCTGTGATAAATTTTAATAGAGAAAACGTCAGAAACATACACCCTGATTTTTTTATCTGGCTGATACTAGGCCTTTTCTGATTAAGTCTACAGAAGGGTTGTGTAAATGTTAAGGCCTACCTGAGTTTGCAAGTTGAGCTTCAGCTTATGTCTGACCGAAAAAACATCTAGGACAAAGATATACTTAAATTTTAGGTAGGAAGTCCTGAGAGAACTTCTGAAAATACATATGTACATAAAGAATGAGGAAGGATGGGCATTTCTGAAGATACTGAGGGGTCAGTCTTGGCAATTCCACAGAATGTGATGTGAAGGAAACCAGTGCAGTGCTTTCCTCAGTTTTAAAATGCAAGCTGTCTAGCCTCTCATGGAAGAAGGACTTCATGGGGCACAACTGATATTGGGTGCCAAGGGATGGTACCATGCCTTTACATTTTGAGCAAGGAAGCTACGAATCTCATAGATCATCAGACTTAAGGAATGGATTTTTTAAGTAAAAGGATAAGCCTTACAGAAGGCATGATAAACATTACAGCATAATGTGATAAACCCCATGTATCAGAGAAATACATAATTTTTCACCCCAAATCCTAGACATGCTAATATGTTTTTCATCTGCTAAAGTGAGAATTCAGTTTACAGAAGACCTGAGATATAATTTAATCTTAGTGGGACCATTTGTAATTTTAACTACTAGCACAGCTAAAGCAAGAAGGAATCCCTCATTAGAGGGAGAACAACATTCTGCAATAGCTTCTGTTCTCTTTTCTAATAGCACTTCATTAGTGTTCATGGGAAAGTAATTAATATTCTATGAAGTAAAATGATAAAATGTTAGTGACTGAAAAATAAATACTTTTCAGTATCAAAACAACAACAACAACAAAAAAAAGACCCAGACTTAGTTCTGAGGCAAAACTGAGTATCTGGAAATCCAGTTCACATTTTTATCTTGTGGCTCTAGGAGCCTCCCATAGTAACTTGTTGCATCTCTTTCTATGCAGTATCTGATGAAACTGTGGGATGTTTTGTGAAAGTGTGATAGCAGGTCACTGGTGAGCATGCAGGTGAGGAGGTACAGATAATTAGGCTGCCAAACTCAGCAGTGTGTCACTTACTGAGACTAAAACTTTCTGCTGTCTGGACCACTGGAATCTATATGAGTGGGTAGCAGCCATTGTGTTATGACTAAGTGGTGGAGTTTTTTGTCCTACTGGAAGAATTCACCACTGGGTGCTAAATGCTGCATTATTAGTGTTTTATAAACAGCTGTTGGAATTAGCCTGTGTAAAGGACTGGAGAAGACTGTTTCTCAGCTCTATGACAGGTTGCTGAGAACTTGGTGGCTTAGCAACAGATACCACATTTTCTTAGACCTAAATAGGAAAACAAGGAATGTTATGGCTTTTGGAACAAAATGCCTATAGTAACCTCAACAAGTACCCAGTATTACCAGAATGGTTTTATCTGTAAGAATCTGAAGACATGCTCAATTACCAAAAGATCAATGTCTTTTGTTAAACAGAATTATGTGTGGTGTGAGGTAAAAGAAAATTCAGAAAGCTTGCTTTATTTTCATATTAATTCAACCACAATCAAAAGTAGGATCCCTAATGCCCTTACTGGGCACAGCAAGATCCCTTATCTCGCTGAGCTAAGAGTTTATTGTTATTTATTACTAGGCATTTTGAAAGTGAAAGGTATTTTTGTGTTATGGCATACTGTGTATTATTTGAATTAAGAGTAGTCCAGCTTTTCAAGAACAGGAAGGAAGTGCATGACAACCACAGGAAGATTACGCAGAAGACAGTAACTCTGCAGAGTTATCTCCACAGATGTGGTTTAGATTATTTTACGGAAGAGTCAAAGGTAGCCTATTATTTTTTCTGAAACCGGCAAATCAGAACATGCATGTGTGGGTAAAATTTGACCCTCAGGATTAAGTCTGCCATTGCAAAGAGAAGATCAGTGCTATCATACGCAGCCATGTGTACATGTATGTTTAAGAATGATTATACAGATATAGAAGATGATGTGTACTTTATTGCCCTTCTAAATGCCCTCCCAGAAGCTTTTCTCAACACTGTTGAACATTAAAGACTTTTGTTTGAATGTGTGGAATTTGCTTTGTATTGCCTTGGAAAGGAATACATCTTTCACTACCACAACCTTCTGTAACCCTCCTGCCCTCTTCACTCCCACACCCCCACACAAAGACACTCCTTAATTGTATTACTGTTAGGCTGACCTCCAACCCCTACTAAAATGAGGACAAGGCTAGTTTTGTGTTTCATGGGATAACAATTTATGAGCAATTAAAAATGAAGAGACACAAAGCATTCATCACAGTCTCAGCTAGACAGGCAGCTGAGGTCAAAGGTTCTAGCAATGAAGTGTGCACAATATATTTTTATTTCTGTTTTCACTAAGAAGGAAACGGGTTAGCTAAAAATTATGGCATGCAGCCTCCAGTTCAAAATAGGTGCACTTAATCTTTCAAGACAGTCCATGCTTGGGCAGATAGGTTATGACAGCACACACACACACAGACACACACACACACACACACAGACACACTTCCAGTATCTCAGAACATATTCAGAACATATGAATGGCAAACTCAAACACACAGTTGCTTAAAATGTTAATCACTGAGTACACTGACTTTTTAAGCAGTTTACAGTTTAGCAGTTACAGTTTTTGCATGGAAAATACCTTTTCCTTTGATCTTCAAAAATAAAATAAGGTAGGATTTGATACCTTTTGTCTGTATTTCAGGCTGCATGTAGGAGCTCAAGGAAACTTCATGTGTTAACAGAAGCTACAGTAGATAATGTACATAAATATGGAAATTAAGGTTTCCATGTTAGTTTTGGTATCATGGTACTGCTGCATCTCCACAACCACAGTAATATCCTGTGGAGACGTTTTGTTTTGTTTCCATTTTTTGTTTTTTTAAGATAGACAATGAAGTTCCAAACCTGTCACTTATTGCTGATTTAGGGTCTGTGTCTCAGTCTGGCACAAGTAAAAGTATTGGTGAATCATCTATTACATTATGCCATAAATCTGGCTCAGTGTGATTTGCAATGTGTCATATTTCCAGCCTGGATCCAAGCTAAAAGCTGAGAGTGAACATTTCTGAATTGCCATCCCAAAAGAGCTTGATATGCTTGTTTTATCAAAGCACCTGAATGGCAGTGCCAACAAGAACAAAGTGAAGCACTGCCTAATGGGTTCAATTTTGCTAGAGCTCTGAATGAACATGGGCATATATATACATGTACAGTTCTTGTGGGATTATGGTAATTGAAAGTTCACTTACACAAATAGGAACATTTATAGCCTTTCGGAGTAATTTTCTATTAGAAGAGAAAATGTAAGTTAAAAATGTATTTCATTTGCATCAGAATCACACCACTTTACAAGTGGATAAATAATGTAAACTACCAAAGGAGGGCTAGAATCTTTTTACTTTATTTTTGTTGACTGAAGTGACTCTAGTTTATTCAATAAGGAATACTTTTGAGTAAAAAAAAAAGTGATTTATGTGAAGCATGAAATTTTCTGAATTAAGCCAAATGATAAAAGTAAAAAGAGTTGGTAGTGATTTGACTATAGAATATGATACATTTGTTAAATGAGAGGTTTTTCTCACTAGGAATGAAAGCCAATAAACAGTTCTTCAAGAAAACAGGGGAAAATTAAAAAGTCAATGATACTTTTAGTCACTGTTGGTGACTAGGAAAAAAAAGAAAGCTTAATAGGAAAGCAAGATGAAGGACTTAGTGGACTGTGTCAGAAGGATCTATTTTATTTGTGCAATGTTGAGAGCATTCTTCAACAAAAGAGACAATTCTGTCAGAGACTAGTCAGAACATAGCCATGACAATGGAAAGATGTTTTAAGCATCATAAGTATCTATCATGCAAATATAGTCTAATCAGGTTAAGTGCTCTCCTGTATGCTAGGCCTAAACTAAACAGGGACATACACACTAAAAGCTGATGCGTGCTTCTCTCGTGTTTCTCATGACAGTCAGTTAACACATTAGCTATGTTTGGGACTCATTCTGCAACAGAACAGTGGCTCCCCTTAAACATCTCCAAATCACCCACACAGACAGTGGTGAAAATCAAGTAGGAGTCTTTGGGAGAGAATTAACAATCAATTTTTAGGATTTTTTTTTAATATTAAAAGACAATAGTGCATATGTTTGTTTCCTTCTGCCTGAGTAGGAGCAGTGCATAATGAGATAGTAGTCTTTCAGGACTTAGAAAAAGCTGTATGAGGAGGCAGATTATGTGAGATAAAATACAGAGATTATTGTAAGAATACTGATTTATGTATATAGTATATATAACTTAAATATATACAATTTATATAAGAACATGTATATATAGTGTATGAATAATTGCTGTTAAAATGTGCAATGGAATATGAAATTTTTACTTTCATCTTGAGTGGTGGAAGCATCAACAAAGCATGCAGTCCTTTTCTGAGAAATCGCAAACCTGGTATTAACAATAATCTCAAATTAAGAGTTAAAGAATACTTTTTTGGGGTGGAAAATTCCATAAGAATTTCAAAATGAAAAAGCAGTTTTAATAAAATATTTTTACTCTTTATCTGATGTCTGTGGAATAACAGAATAGGGAAAGAAATGAGAATATAGCCAAGCCTTTGTGAATCCTTAAGATTATACAAAAAAAACCCTTTCCTACAGCATGTCTCTGTTTTATCATTCTTTAGTGGATAGTTTGTGTGTTTGGGCTGAGGAGTTTGTTGTAGAGTTACGTGCACCTGGCAGATATCCCCTGTCCATCATGGTGCCTGAATGGCTCAGGAAGCTGAGACATGATCTTTCCAAAGGATAGTAGGGATACCTCTTTCCACCAAAGGTGTTTCAACTCCTGACCAGAAGAATTTCTGGGACTTATAATGCAAAATGAGAATTAGGATGTTTGGGATTAGAATGCATTGGATGCTTGTGGAGCTCTTTTATGGTTGTGTCCTGTTCTCTGTCACCTTTGCTCTTTAGCTCAGTGAGGTTATATTAAGGTTAAAATCCAGAGTCTGCATGTTTCATCTTCTTTTCTAGGCACAGAATAAAGATCCCTCATGTTCTCTGCTCTTCTATTTATGACCATTTTCATGTGTTATTCAATGATTGAATTGGGAGAAGCAGTTTGTTATACTGGCATGATGTCCAGGCTTTTATCACTCCCGAGTGTGAGTGTTCAAGAACTTTTTGCTAGTCTTAGAATAGGTTGCTGATTCTTTCTTCTTGCACAGCAAAAGTGGCCTTTGGTGTCATACCAGATTGCAAGTTGCAGTGGTTATGAGAAAATCTGTTACATTCACTGCCTTTAATGAGCTTAATTCCTGTTTTTTCAGAATTAGAACAGCCTAACTACAAAAAGAGTTTGGGATGGGAGATGGTTTGATCAGCTTGGTGACGGAGGTCCCACTTCCAATTGACTGCAAATTACTAGGTAAGGAGCAGAGCAGACAGTGTGGTGCTGAGACGTCAGTGATGGGCTGTACTGCCTTGACTGGATTCTGAGGCAGTCTGTCCACATATGGCCTCATGTTTGTTGCTGTTGCTTTTTTGGTGATTGTGCAAAATTGATCGGCACCAGGCAAATATTGACAAAGGAATAGACACTTACCTTGACTGCTCTAAGTTAGCAATTTTTTTTTTTTTCTGGATCACTAATAACAAGGAAGTATTTTCAGGTTGTATGTGTGTGGTTGGATTTCTATCCCCAGGTACTTATTCTTTTTGTGGCCCTGTACCTGGTCAAATATTCTTCTAATGTCCACATCCTGCTTCTGTTTGGGATCAAGTCAGCAAAGGGAATATTTTCCTGAAGATCACTCCAACTAGATTTGGCACCTTGTTCTTCTAAGGAATGAGTGTGAAGGATGGAGGGAAGAGGGACTAGGAAAAGGCAGGGGGTGCATTCTGCAGTTCTCCTGGCCAAAAGGAGGATGCACACATGCCCCTGTGGAGAGATCTGATATCCTCTGGAGAGAGATCCCTGGGAAACCTCTGATGTGATTATTTATACTGGGATCATCAGGACAGTGTTGGAGAGTATCAAGAGGTCACAGGATATTAGTTAAAGCATCACCACATTTTTGGGGAATTAATTCCGACATTATGCTTTCTAATGTGGAACACTTCTTATTTAATTGAGTTAATAAATTCAATCAAATGTTAACATTTGGTCTGCAAAATAGGGAATCAAGTCTCAAAAGCATCTTGATAAATGACTAGAATCTCAAATAGGTGACTTCATAAATTATAGATGCAGATATTTACAAACACATCCACATACACAGTGGTATGAGTGTGCCCTTTACTAAATGAAATGCAGCACACCTGAAGCCTGAATTATCTCTTTGGTGGACCTTGGAGATATGCTTTTGATCAGTGCTGGATGACAACTGTTTGGGCAGCTTATGTACTTGTCATAAATCTTGGCTACATCTGTTTCACCTTGGACTTGGCTCAGACCACTTCACACTTCTGCAAGGTCTGGACACAACACCCCTGACCCATTTTCCTTCAAACAAGAGGTTTTTGATGTAATCTAAGGCTACATATTTTGTTGGTAGTGTTAGAGTTTACACTGTGAGGAACTGTGAAGTCAGGAATATTAAAATGTTTGTAGAATTGACAAGAACAGAGAGCTGAGTGTAAAACAGAAAATAACATCCAAACCCTTCAAAATAGCACACTCTTCCAGTAACTCTCCTTTTATATGGAAAAGAGTTTTGTTCTGCATCTCCTCCTTGACTGCTTGATTGCTGGTCCGGTGTTGCAGTAGCAGTGTCCTCAAGGCTGAGATCTGAAACAGAGCACAGACAATACTTGAAAGGAATGAGATCTTCATCAGGAGCTTCCTGGGAGCTGAGGATGTGTGGATATCAGCTGGCTAGTTTTGAAAAAATCCTGTCCTAAATATTTACTAAAACTATGGAACATTTCACGCCTCTCTTCTGTCCCTCTTTGTGGTCTTGATGAAAAGCATCACAAGAAGAAGTGCCCTGGTCCTGACTGGTTTCCAAGTCTCATTAAGTACAATGGGTTTGCAAGTGCTTCTGTACATACCGGCTGCACTACATCATCCCTTGCATTCCTGGGGCTGAAAGCTGCAGAAGGCAACCAACGGGGAAGGGATAAAGAGTACACTTTTTGAGGCTCTCTGTTCCCAGCTCCTATTCTCTGCTTCAACCAAAGGAATGAAATTGCAAAGCCATTACCTCATTTCTGAAGAGTTTGGAAGGCAGCTAGCTGCTCTGTTTTGAACTTGGGAGATTTCTCAGTTGCATGGAAAAGTGGAAATTTTGTAACTGATTTTTGTTTGTTTATTTGTTTGTTTTGTAAGAGTCACATTTCACCACAAAATGAACATGAAATGGTAGTGAGTTGGAAGTTGAAATGCGAGAGTTTGCAGGGGCTTGTTTCCCAGAATTTGATTACAGGCATATGTCTCCCCTGAGGCTTGTAAGATTTTAGTAATTAATTTTTTCTAGAATTTAGCTTGTGCTCTCTCTTTTTTTGCGTTCCCCACCTCTTTTTTTTTTTTTTTTTTTTTTTAATACCACCTGATTTCAGTAAGGAGAATATCATCTTTGTGTGGCTTTCTCATAAATCCTCTGCTTTAATTTGTTTTCTTCAGATGGCTTAGTACAAAATGTACTAAAAAAATCAGTAGGAGCAGGATCATATGGAGAAGCATTAATTGCTCAAGTGAAATAACAAAGTTTCCCACACACATAATTACAAATGGAGTACTTTGTTTGCACATTATCAAATTAATTTAGTCATTGTAATGAAAAAAAATTTCCTTGAATGGGGAACCTCAGAATATCAGGTAAATGCCACTACATGTCATTAAATCCTAACTAAATCAACAGACATTCATCAGTACTAGTGCTTGGAGATGGTCTAGGCTTTGTATCCATTTTATACAGGATACTCCTTTTGTGGCTATCCAGGCTGAACAATCATATGTGGTCTGCTGGCTGGTACCACAGCAAAGCAAATCTTGCAATGCAAACCAAAATGTAAGACTTCTTCATCAATTGTGTATCTTTTTTTTTGGCTGAGTGTTAATGGCAGCCCTGCCCTGACTTGCACAGTGCATTGTGCGTGCAGAACCTCCTGTGCCTTTCTTTGTACCTGTGTGGTTTTGGGTGCTGCTGACCTGGCCCGACATCAGACCTTTATACTTACTTTTGGTGCTTTGCAAGCCTGTTGGCTGGACTTACCCATCTTCACAGCCTCTTGCCCAAGGAATGTGTGGCTCCCATACCTCAATGTTTGTGATTTTATTTGGAGTGTGGCTCCCTGTTCTAGCCCATCCCTTTTTTATGCACTGAAAGATGCAATGATCCTTGGCCCTCAGCAGATAATTATGTCTTTATGATTAGATATCAAAAATATTTACAGACCCTACTGAAATCTCCTGATGTGCTGTTACATTGCATCTGCCTTTTTTCACTTTTTATACCAGCTAATTAAATTTTTCTCTATTGCATTTATATCATACCATAAATGAAATATTGTGTAACATGTAATTAATGTTTGATTCCTAATAAAAATATGGTATAGTTTGCCAAGCACTATCTAATTGCATGTGTGAAATCCAGAATTACATGCCTTTTTTATAAAGGATAAGAGTCTGCTGAGGCAGAAGGCCTTATACAAGGTCTGTGTATCAGTCTTCAAATCAGCTTATTGGTAGGACTTTAACATTATAGAAGTCTTAAGCTGAGTTACTAAAATGAAATGCTTTAATACTTCTACCTATTCAGAGGTACAATAATGAATTGTACTGAAGACATTGCTATCTAAATGCTTTTCATAGATGAAGAGATATATTATAGGAATGTAGAGGAGGAAATCACATTCTATCAAAAGGGTTGTGTACTGATTAAAAATGTCAGATAGAAGAGAAAGAAAAACATTTCTGAAAACATTTTTCAATGGAAAATCAATGACTGAAAGTCTAAAATTTCACCAGAAATCTGAAATAATAGCTACTCGTCCTTCAGTTTTTACAAAAACTCAGTTTCCATGATGTAAACTGTTGTAAAGCTCATGAGCTGCCATTACAAGGAAATGTTCCTTTAGCTTTGGTAGCAAATCCAGGGACATGTTTCCTTCAATGACTGAAATTAGCCACCCCTAAAATGTGAATACAAAGAGAGTATAATTCTTGCTGTCTGCAATAAAAATAGCACCATCTCTTTGTGAGTTATGTCAAACCTTTAGTATAACTTTCTTCTCACAGAGGCCTTGATCCATTAAGGAAATTCAGAATGTAATGAATTCAGGAGCAGAAAGTAATCTAATATTAATGAAATTGCTCCCATATTTTTTAAAGTTCAGAGATGGGCTAAAGTGGCACTGGAACCAAAAAACCTTCATTCAGGGACTTATGGTTCAAAGTATGAAATCAAATTATAGTATTTCTTGTGAAAATTGAGTGTGTTTAAAACTAGCAAAATTGTTTTTTCACATATGCATTTGAGCTGAGTTTATGCATAGCATGCAATGTTGACTCCTTGAAGATGACTCCTTGAAGATGACTCCTTGAAGAATCAGCTACATAGACTGCTTCCTATGTCATGGTGTGGAGCTGTCCTCTGTTAATGCTTATTGCAGAAGTATCTTATACAAGAGGATAACACAATATCTGAATGGCACCTCCATATAAATGATGCACACCAACACGTAGGCCATTAATAACATATGAGTCCCCCCAGTACTTTATCTTCACTCTTTTGGAAAAGGACCTTTGCTATAACCCTTATAAAAAATGTCAACTAAGACTCATATTCTTCTTTCAATACACTTCTCAACTTTTCTCACATCTGGTGCTAAACTCTTGCTACTCCAGTTATGAAAGCATAGGAAGAATCTGTATGTAAAGGGAGACATTAACAGTTCATAGCTGGAAATGGTGCAGATTGATGTATTTCTGATTACTAGAACGAGTGCACTAGTTTTTGCTAACACTGGGAAAGGTATTCCCAGATACCACAGTGCAGAAACACAAGGATCAGTCGTTTGGTTGTAACCAAATGTATAATTTTTAGCTGTCATTACTGAATATAACTCTTCCCATGGCATATTTTCCTCTGAATCATGACTGACCTTCAAGACTGTTGATGTACCCTTTCAGCCACAAAAGCCCTTTTGTCTCAGTGTGTTTTGTGTGTGTGTGTGTGTGTGTCATTCTGCCCATTTCCTCCTCATGGTGAAAGACAACTGCTTGAGTTTTTCTTGTTTTTGTTTGAGAATCACAATTTGATCAAAAGAGATTAAATAAATCAGCAAGTGATAATACAAAGCCATTAATACAACTTTTTGCTCAAGTGGTTTGGCATCCTTTATCTTCTGGCTTAAACTTAAACAATTACAGGCTTCCAAACAAATTACAGTGCAGAACATTATAGGATTTATGAAATTTGGCAGCTATCACTTAAAAAAGGGGAAGGAAAAGAAGGAAGAAAAGTTCATCACTATCCATTATGGAAATCTCCAGAAAGTTCCTCAGAACAGAAATAACAGGGTACTGATAAAGCCTTGCAGAAGGTTTTAGCATCTTGACTTCTAATTTGTATATTTTTGTTCATTTTTCATGCTTCATATGCAAGCATATGGAAAATACTGTGCGGATCTTATGCCAGCAAAATGTCTTCCATACTATTTAATTTACAGCACCAATGCCTTAATTATATTAACTAATACACAGCCTGTAAATAGGGTGACAGTTGTCTCATGAAAACCCTGCTGTAGATTCCAGCCTTTGCCAGAAAGAGCTCTAGTTCTTGTTGCTGAAACAGGTCCTAATAGGGTAAAACATGGGGATGACTAACGGGTGGGACTGGAAGAAGTGAAGCCTCAACAAATCTGCTGACAACACCATGCTCTGTGAGGCAGTTGACACTTTGGAGGGAAGGGATGCCATCCAGACAGACTCTGACATGATTGAGAGGTGGGTCTGTGTGAACCTCATGATGTTCAACAATGTGAAATGCAAGATCGTGCACTTGAATCGTGGCAATCCCAGACACACCTGCATGTTGTGCAGAGAAGTGACTGAGTGTCACATTGTGGAGAGGTACTTTGGGATGATGGTTAAAGAAAAACTCAACATGAGCCGGCAGTGTCCACTCACAGCCCAGAAAGCCAATGATGTCCAGGGCTGCATCAAAAGCAGTGTGACCAGCAGTGTTAGGGAGGTGATTCTCCCACTCTGCTCTCGTGAGATCCACCTGGAGTACCGTGCACAGTTCTGGTGCCCGCAAGGATAAGAAGGACATGAAACTGTTGGAGCAAGTCCAGAAAAGGCCTTGAAGATGGCAAGAGGACTGGAGCACCTTCTGTATGAAGAGAGGCTGAGAAAGTTGGGGATGTTCAGCCTGGAGAAGAGAAGGTGTGGAGACCTCATGGCAGACTTCCAGTATCTGAAGGGGCTGACAGGGATGCCAGAGAGGGACTCTGTATCAGGAACAGTTGTGATATGACAAGGAGGAATGGGTACAAACTGAAAGAGGGGAAGTTTAAGTTACTTATTAGGAAAAAATTTTTATCTGTGAGGGTGGTGAGTCACTGAACCCCAGGGAGATTGGGGATCCCCCAACACTGGCATTGTTCAAAGCAAGGTAAGGCCCAGAGCAATATGGTCTAGTGGGAGGTATTCCTGTTCAGGGCAGTAGGAGGTGAGACTTGATGATCATTAAGGTCTATTCCAACCCTTTAATATTCTATGATTCTGTGATTCAAGGCTCAGCTTTAAGCTGCTTTTATTATTCCAGTTAGGGCTATATGCTGTGTAGGCATTATGTATTGCTGAGTGTACACTGGTTGTGCCAGAAGTGAGAGGTGGGAGTCAACAGGATGACAGCTAATTCAGGGAAAGCATGGGCTGGCATGACACAGGTTCGGCCCCACAGACTCTCCATTGCTATCAGTGTCTATTGAAGCAAAAATTGCCCAGCACTGTTTGAAGTTATCCGGTCATCCATTCTGTTCTCTCTTAATTACCAAACTCCTAGGTGTTAGTCTCATTTTCCCCCTCCTCATGATTAGTTAAGTGATCATCTTCTCTAAAGATTTATTCCCTTTTCTGAAAAAAAGAAAAAAAAATTGATAGCATTTTTTTAATGGAACCTTTAGATTTGATCAATGTCCACAAATGCTATAAGAATACTGTAGGCAAAGCAACAATTTTGGAATTGACATTTTTTTTTTTTCCTACGTGGAGCAAGTCCAAAAATAAAAACTAAAATCGAGGCCGAGGTGAATGAAAAAACCAACCAGGCTTTTAAAACACAACTGCAACCTGGTGACCAGCACTGAGACTGATCCAACACAGTCACTCCAGTACTTTCTCTTGGGGGAAAATGCCTTGAATTCTTGCTGAGATGTACACACACATGCAGACACACATGTGCATGCATTAATATACACATCCCTACAGACATACATAAATGTTTGCTTCGCTAAGTATTGCTAAAGAGCTGCTACAGTTAAGTAATGTGATTCATGACTGAGTAGCATGGCTAGATGTTATCTGCTTAATGAAGGTTAGCTCAAATGAAGGCAGACTTGCCTGTATTTCAGCATGGCACACACTCCAGCATGTGCCATAGGAAACCACAGATCTTCAGTGGGAGTTTATGTTAGTTTGGAGTGAAGTGTGCTTAACCATGTATTGAATACTACTACGTGTGCAAACTAAACTGAAGGCAATGTGAGTGAAAGTATCCACGTGACTTTGTATCCATAGTGCTGTTCTATATATTCTGATATCATCCATGAGGGTATTATGAGGCTGAGTCGATCTAAAGTCTTATAAAATTCCATGTATTTGTTAAAAGATATTTGCCAGATATTTGTTAGAAGGACAGTAGTGTGTTCTTTTAGTGCTGAGGTTTACGTTAAATAATATGGAACCACCAAAAACGTAGGGAATGTTTGCATACACTGAGTAGTCCATGTTCACTGAAGACTGCTCATGGATCTCCTACTCTGCTTTGTAAACAATTCTTGTTGTGGTCTGCCTTACACTCTGCATTTCATACTGGTCTGTCTAAATTCAAAACTTCTTCCAGAATGTCCAAGCCAGATTTGGGTGAAACATTAAATATGAGCATGATGCCAGTGGATGTTCTTTCTTTGCCACTCCAGCACAGAGTCTTTCTGCTGGCCTATTGGTGGGGAAGATAGGAATTGATGGGGCAGGGGATGTGCCAGATAGCTTTTCTGCTCCTGAAAAAAAGGTATCCTGTCCTTTCTAGCAAATGATGGATCCAAATTATTTTGTTCTAGATGGTCGAAGTTATAATCTTAACTTGACACATGACAAACACTCTGAAACACAGATTGCTGGAGCCAAAAATAGACATCTGGGAATCTGGAAAAAAAATAAAAAGAGAGAGAAAACTAGACATGTGCTAGTTGTTTTAAGACAAATGCTAATAAAAGAAACAGAAACGTGATGATTCCTTCTCCTGGAGGATTGCAGAAATCAATCCCAAGCCTCAAAAAAGGTGCAAAGTGTTTGGGAAAGAGGATGAAATAGATGATATGTGACATGCCAGAATTTTTAGCAAATCTAAAACTTGAAAGAACTGAAACCCTCACAAGGCGATATTCAGCTTTCTCTCAGTTTACACTGCAGATTTTACCATTCCTTATTTTGTGCAACAGGAATTGGGTCCTTTTACATGGCTTACTTCAGACTTGATGTCAAGGGTAGGACATTTTATGACATAGAGGCCTGTCATGGCAAGAGAACATGGGCGATGGCCAAATGCATGGCAGCTGGAGAGGGTCACAATGACTTGGAGTAAGGGTTTGCTGTCAACCTTATTTGTTTGATCAGCTAGAACAGTACTTTAGGAAATCTCTGTGCTTGCAAATAAAGCATGTGCAGCATAGAGTTCCCTCCATTGTTTCCTGAAGATTGACGTGGACAAGTGCATGAAGTTACGTTTGTTTCTCAGTCATGTTTTGATGTATCCTGTGTGATTTAAATTAGCACTAGTTAGCATACAGAATTGAAATAAAAGACCTATCTCCCCTCCCAGCCAATAAAACTTCATACCTATAATATCTTCATGCAAGAGAGACAATGACCAAAATTTTCAAGGCAAGGGAGTAAGATTAAGCTTCTTAAAACATACCAGGCCCATTTATTGGGAGAGCTGGTGAATACACCCAGTTTCTGTTAACTTCACAGAAAGTAAAGCTGAGGACTGGCTTTATTTAAAAAACATATCAGCTATCATTTCAGGTTGCCTAGTCAGACGCAGCTTGTGGCTACAGCTTTCATGGCTCTTAATAATCTGTTGCAGGAAAAAGGGCAATAGAACAGGAAGCAAATAAAGGTGCAGAAGAAAAGAGAGAGAGATATGAAGGGATTGGGCAAGAGCGAAAAGCATGCAAAAAAGGGGAAATTGCAGGATGGAGACCATGAATGGAGAAAAGAAGAGAGAAAGATAAGAGCACAAGCACAGATGATGAAAGAAAAAGCTGGCGTAAAATGGATGGGCTGCAATAAATACAAGAGAAAGAAATGACTGGAGAAAACCCACCCAGGGACTCTTTCCAGTCATGGACAGCACAAAGCACTGACCCAAGGGGAAACGATTTTGAATCTGGCTGGGAGACAGTCAGATCTGTGGGCCTCTGCATGGGATTTTGAAGAAGGGACCTTGCTGATTTTCCTGAAAAGTGGGTCGCCATGGATTTTAAATGTGGAAGAGTATATAAGAAAAGGCATTTTTTATCCCTGTCAGAAGACAAAAATTGGAAGAGAACTTGAAATGTACCATTCTGTATAAGGTGTCAGATAGCAGACAGACAGAGAACAATTAAGACTGCACAAGGCTCTCCATCAGCAGCGTACAATGGGAATAGGATTTTCTTTTTCCCCGGATGTCAGCCCAACCACTCAGGCGAGACGAAGAGAATTTCTTCCACTTAAGAAATCCTTTGTTCAGGGAAGAGCTGTTCAGGCCTCTGTTCTCTCCCCAGCCAAATTGTACGTTGTTTTCACGAGAAGACTTCACTTTCTGAGGGGCATTGGTAACCAAACTGCTTCTGGACAAAGTGCAAATTGTAGCAAATCCAGAGTATCCTTAGAGTCTGACAGGAAGGCTAAAGAATGAAAGGAAACATTTTCAAATGAAAAAAAGTTGCTATTTATTCTTGCAAAATGTGCCATAATGATTTTTTTCCTGTGAACCTTGCAGGTGCAGAACTCATGTTTTTGTTTTCTGCAGGGTGGATGCTTGGTCCTGTTTGTGTTTTTGTTGAATTGTGGTGGCTGTATTCTCAGCACAAGAAAAATGCATGTAAATCTGTATAAAACCGGACTAGATTATTGTGGAAGTGTAGATAATTCCTATGAAAGCTTTAACTTGACCATGAATATCCACCATCTGTACTAATTCAGTTGCACCTTCCCTTTTTTCCTGGTGTGCAATACTGCCTATTTAAAAACAAAACCCAAAAAGCTGTTCACCAAAAAAGGGAATGAGACATCCCCACTTTCAGAAGTTATTTATCTTTTTTTCCACTGAGATTAAAATCACTGGATTCAGCAGAAATTACTTGTCTGATTTTTTTTCTCTTGTGCCATGAATACATGTGTGCGCATACCTGCAAAAATGCTGGAATGTACATGCACACATACACACACACAGATGGAACTTGGAATGCAGATTTTATCACCCAATTAATGACAGCTTTATGTATAAAACATTTAAAGACTCATAAAATTATTACCACAAATGTGTGACTTCCCAGCTTATGTACATTACTTGAAATTTCTTCTTCATAAGGGTAAAATAAATCCTCAATGTAGCTTTGAATGCAGAGATACTGCAATCAGCTATCTTTCCATCTTCCTTTTTTTTCACTCTGGCTATGTATAGTGTCAGTATTTATGTGCAGTGCTCTGTTGGCTCTCACAGACCAGACTAGGAGTCTCACAATTGGGTTTGATACTAGATCCTACTCAGTGGAAGGAAAGAAGCCTGTGTGTCATCATTTCATGAAACCATGTAGCTAAAATGCACATTCAGGTCTTTATATCATAGTATAAGTACAGAAATGCTTGGGAGTCCATTCTGTCAGTAGTATCTCCCTTATTGGGTTACTGATTACTGGTAACACACTTTATACAAATCTACATCTTAAGATCGCTTGGAAATTTCACCTCTTGCATACAGTGACTATTCACTTGTTAATGGGTGTTTCTCACCAGGATCTCATTACAGCTGTGCCCCATTTTCTGCCCTCCTGTCCAGTTCATTTTCAAGTGTAGTGTTATATGCTGGTTCAAATTGGTGTGCTTTTAAATGGTTTAGTTCGTTGATACCCAAAGAAAACACCTCTCTCTTCATGTGTGACCAGAGGCTGAGATCAGCAGAAGGGGTTGAAAACTGTAACTTGCTTCCCTACCTGTCCCATCAGAATGTGGGCTGCCTGGCTGATAGGTCATAGAGAAAAAGGAAAAGAAAGCATGGACATTACTGATTGATAAGGGGACTATGAATGCTTGGTGGGTGGAAGTTATTTTAGTTTTTTGATATTATCTCTGATTTAGTGCTTCATTTTTGAGTGTGTATTCAAGCATCACATGACTGCATTCATAAATACATCAAGAGGATTCTAGGAAAAATTAGCAATTAAGCAATTACAACAGAACAGAACTTGTGTCTGCAAATTCTTTAGCTGGCACCCTGTGCTTTGTAGTCTGGATGTCTTTACACATTCTGAATCTGCCTCTTTCTAATCCTTCCTTATTTTCATCAGTTTATTACAAATAAAGTTGTGTATTGCAACAGGAAAAACCCCTCACATTCTGCATTGCCTTATTTTTTTCGTAACCAGACTACTTTTCCCATTGCACCTTATTATGAAAAACTGTGAAACACACATAGGGCAGGATCAAAAGTCCAGGTTTTAGCAGAATACATATTACCATAATTTTTCATCGACAATTAGGAATTAATGCTAGATTAAAAACAATCCAAAAGAACACAACTGAAAAACGAGAAGAAAAGCCAGAAAAGAATATCAAGTGTTTTGTATTCTCTCAGTTATCTGCTACCACATTTGTACTGCATATTTACTAACGCCAGAGCTGCACTACCCAGTGCTTCTCATTTTAAAACAATCATTTATGGGTGTTAAAGTATGCCTGTGAAAGCAGAAGTGTACTATGTCAATCAAAGCTAATCACTGGTACAGGCAAAGTGCTTTTGTTGGCCTCCATGCTCTAAGCCGCACTTCCACATCTGTGTTTGAAGAGATTAGAGAGGTGCTTCATACAAGAACTGTATTAGTTAAAGCTGATCGACAGTATTTGGAATAAATCATGAAAAAGTTGAGTGCCAGAAAGAAAAGGCATGGTGAGTGAGTTTGAAATGGACTAGGACTAAACCTGACTCCTTCCCATCCTTCCAACCCTTCGTCCCCCAGAAGCATACGTATAAACATCTACACACTTGTTCTTCTGAGGGCAGCAGTGGTTACCCTCCTCCAGCCACTTTGCAACTGATGTGCAGCTGCAGAGCCAAATTTACCCGAGCTTGTTTTTACTGAGGTACATGCTGTTTATTGGCCAAGTCATTGATACCATATTTGATGTGTCTATAACAGTCAGGACTGGCAAGGGATGGGGAAATGGGTGTTAAAGGAGAAGAAGAGCTCATGCAAACTGCTGTGGCTTGGAGTTCTGCAGCTCCCCCCATCTCCATTTCCAGCAGCACTCTTGCCTCATGAATGCCATACACTTTCAAATAAATTATGAGTGACAAGTATTTGAACCAATAAAGAGGGCACCATATTTTATATGCAGTAAATTTAATTCCAGATTGTGTTTCACCTCAGCAGTGTGACATGTTTATTGCCGCTGAAAGATGAAAGCACCAGGAGTTAGAGACAAGCGTCAGCAGTTCTACTGGGCACCCGCAAAATGAAGATTTGACAGACTGGTGGCTGAGCCCGTGAAATGAAATGCCAGATCAAATTTTACCCAAAAGGGGTCAGATGTACTGTCATGCCCCCAGACTCTCAATACCAACTGAATAAATGACTCTGGTTCAACAAGCTGCCGAGGAAGGTGGTGTGCAATCCATAATTCACTGCTAGAGGGCTATGATGCCTTTCAAAACACACCGATGATTGGTAGTGCCAGAGCTGGCTTTGAAGATATAATGCAATGAAGTTACTCTGTTGGTGCTGAGAAGTTTTGAAGAGTACTATTAACCAACTTCCAAAATTTGTTGCTTGGTCTGCCTTTGTCCCACAGTTGGCCCTGCAACTGCCTGCATTAACAATGAAAATCAAGGAATAAGCCTCTAAATTGCTTAATAAGATATGCATGCATTTGAGACATTTCTTTTTATCGGGGTGGCCCAAATCCAAGGAAAAATCTTTTTGACAATCAGCTGTAAAATGATGTTTGTGTCGCATCCCTTTGGAGGCTGAAAATAATAGAGAAGCATCATGTTTGTTCATTTCTAGCCAAGCTTTGCCACCTTTCGTCATGCGCAGCAGCACTTATGTGAGTTATCCCACTGGGACTTCATAGAAACTATTTGTTTGAGGGTTACTTAACATAAGTAAAGCTGGCAGAATTGGATCTGATATTTGCATACAACAAATTATATTAAGGGCGACTTGTATGCAGATTTAATTGCACAATGCAGGAAAGATATTTAGAGAATCTTTTGGTTTTATTGAGACATGCTCACTATAGACATACTGGTCAGAAAAACACTCTCTATTGACTCTTTAAAAAGTTTCAGATCAAATACCATTCATTGCCAATGGCCACAAACACTAAAACATCTCTATCAGTGATGCCACCAGCCACAGTGCTTCCAAGATTCAGATGACAGCAGAGTATCAAATCTGCGGGTCAGTAAGCTAAACTTGCTGCTTCTTAAATCCATCCTGTACCTGCTGGTAAGACAAGACATATTTCAAAGTGCTGCTGCTTAGAAGTAGTTATGTTTTTTCTTCCCATAACAGAAGATGGCTGTTCCAGATGTTTACCTCATTCCTGGTTATAAATCCCCTAGTTTCCAGACTGAAGGTAGTCGCCGGCAGTTTATACCTATTTGTTCTTGTGTCAATCTTTTCAAAATAGCTTTAAACCTCTGTAAATAGCTTTTCACTCTCCGAGATATGTTCCAGCCTGATGTGTATATAGCCAGTCATCTGGGCTTTGTTTTGCTGAGTTTACTGAGATCTTAGATTTTCTTCTAATATGACAGATCCTGAGGTCCCTGGCTATCACAGAATTTTCCTGCCACTACTCTAAATACACCAGCAATTGTATAACACTGAAATTGGAGTCAAAATGAACAGAGGTTGAGTAGATCTTTGAAAAATATTCCAGGTAGGAAATATAAAAATATATAAAAGTTTGAGCCTCTATCAGAAAGATATTGCTTCATCATCCTAATTTTGCACCTGCCCTTCACATGCCTATCTCATGCAGGACCTTGTACACAGTGTATGGGTACCACCAGCACTCTTGGAAGGGCAACATTTCTGACATGCAGAACATCTTTCTGGTTTCCAACTGGGTGAACTCCCAGATGTGATTTGATGTTTCTGATATTTGTTTAAAGTAACTGACCCAGGGTGATGCAGGGTGCTAATTCCAAGTATTCCCAGCTGCCATCTCCTGTTACTCCTGTGCACCCATACAGAAGACTCTGGAGAAGATATTGATAGCATTTTAGTTGGCCCAGACACTTAACATAAGTGGAAATGATTAGGCCTAGAGGACCCCATGGGGCTCCAGGGTACACATACATAGCTGAGCCTCAGCAGAATGTTGGCAGCCTTAAGGAGACAAGCGCCAAGTGAGGATCTTGGCACAAGTGCTGCTAAGTCTGATCACCCTCCAAGTCCATTTCTGAAACCAATCAAAGCCAAGAGATTAAATGACACATTTCAAAAGAAAGAAGCAGGTGTGATTTCCCCATCACTCCAGTGAGGTCCCTTGCTACTGTTCTGCATTTAGGTCTGTCTGTCTTTGAGTCACTTGATGCTTGCTTGTCTGCCTTCATCATCAGGTTGCCTGATCTCCTCATCCCTGTTCTAACATGCAAATCTCTGCAGGGGTCCTGCAGAATGAGGCTCAGTAGAACTTCACATCATCTCCAGAAGCTGGAGTCCTTAAGTGGATAGTACAGAGCTGAAGACAGGGTTAAGACAGGAACATAACATTTGCATAAATAAGGTAATGTGCTATAAGGAATGTCAGGCAATGCAGCCTCCATTTGAGGAAGGCATTTTCTTACATTTCTTGAAGATCAGTTTAACTTCTGCTAGTCTTGTCAGTCCTTTTAAATGATCCCAGGGTTTGACTCTTGAACAGTTACCATTTTGAGTAAACATGGGTTTTATTAGTTTATAGTTTGTTAAACCAAATTTTATTTTAATCCAGCTGTAATAAAGTTAATGAACTACAATAATTGCTACAATAAAATCCCATGCAGTGCATTGCACATAGAGTACAAACACCACTACCCCTGGGCAGTGCTAACAATGTGCAGATATTCCAAAAAACACTTCAGCATCTTTCCTTCAAGAAAATAAAACAACAACAACAACAAAAAAAAAACCACCAAAAAACCCAAAAAAACAACAAAACAAAACAAAACAAACAAACAAACAAAAATTTATTTAGAAATATAAAAGATGGCATTGTGTCAGGACCTCGCGTTAATCAAGGTACAAACTTTGTGACAATGGCTTAGCAAGTCCTGACTGGGCAAGTGCTCAGCCTATGAAGCAATTTTCTAGAGCCATAGTTTATTTTATGCTTCTTGCATATATATATATATATATATATATATATATAAAATACATACACATATATATGTGCATTTAGCTGCATCAACTAATGGCATTGCCCATACTCTTTTCTATGGGAACTGCAGCACAGGAAGGAAGCATGTATTTTCACTGGGCTAGTGTTTTCTTTCTTCAACTTTTATGATTTTATCATTTTCAATATGTAGGTATTGTAGAAGCAATACTTCATTGAATGTCACCCAAAATCTCTTAAATTAAATGCCTGAGAAAAAAAGCCAAATATTGATCCAACTCCTTATGCAATACTGTATTAGATCATTTGGATTTTTTTTTTTCCCATTTGATAGTTAGGGCACCATAGGAGCTTTTCTCCAGAAAATCTAAAGGTTTTACTCTGAAGGAATTTCCGTAGCAGAATTCCTAATGAGAACAGCAAGAATAGGCATAAAAAATATATTAATACAGACAAGCTTTGTGTTTTGCTTTGGCATCAATAGCAATTTTTTTTTTTTTTTGTATAGAATCAAAGCAGGCATTATTACTCATAAAAGAAGCAATTTTTTTTTTCATAAAAAGAGGATCTAGCAAAGAGAACTCATATGTACAGGGTTTTAAAAATTTTTATTTATGAACAGTTCTTTCTACCTAATTAGATTCTTTATCTATATTTGGTTTTTATTCAAGTTTTTGGGAAATGGCTGTAAGCTGACTGAAGGTAGGTTAGATATTAGGAAGAAATTCTTTACTGTGAGGGCAGTGAGGCACTGGAACACTTACCCAGGAGTGTGATGGACTCTCCATCCTTGGGGATTTTCAAGGTCACACTTGATGGGACCCTGAGCACCCAGGTCTAGTGTAAGGTTCCCTATCCATGGCAGGGGCAATGGAATTAGATGATGTTTAAGGACCATTCCAAGCCTCATCATTCAATGATTTTATGAGCAGGAGTTCTAAAAATGTGGAAAATATTAACAGACTTTCCAATATTAATCTGTTAACAGATTAATATTGGAAAATACAACTCCTGAGATGTACCCAGAAGACAGAAATCCTTTTATCTGATGTAGATCATATTGGAACCTTTTCTTTTCTTACAATAACTTTCCAATTTACTTTTATTCACATTGTAAGAAAAAATATACTGAAAATAAACAAATTCTGTTCTTCTAATTATTTTAAGCTATTCCTTAAGTTGATTAAGGCTCCTGAAGTCCTCTAGATGAGCATATCGTACTGGTTTATTCAAATAAAATGTTCCTTTAAACTCCTTTTCCATAAATAATAAACCTATGAAATTTAGGTGTTATTTCTTCTGTATTTCAAGCACCTCTAAAAGACAGATATATATTTTTATAGGTATGACAGAATTTTGTGTGCGACCTGCGCTGGTAAAAAAATCATAATTTCTTAACAACAAATAGCTAATAAATAAAACATATCTAAGTACTTAATTGCAAGCCTGTTCATAGATCAAATATTGACAAGGCTATCTAGATATCTTAGGCAACGTTATCATTTGCAGAATTGGACTCTAACACTTGTTGTAGTCTAGATCATTTCACTCCAGGGATTAATAGAGCATCTTACTCTGCCAGACCCTCAACTAAGAATAAGCTGAAATAGGTTCAACCCCACATGATCTTGATGAATAGTTCAGACTGTATAAAGTTTATGTTATTTTAATATAAATCAGCCTTTGGGGAGGGAAAGGTATTGAAGTAGAGCATGAAGAAAATGGATTCAGTGTCTACTCAGACAGACTTTCTTTGTCAATTTGGGTAAGTCCCTTGATTTTTCAGTGCCTCAGTTCTCCCTCCATAAACTGAGGAATTAATATTAGCTCTTTTATCTGCCTTGTCTATTCATACAGAAGACCCCTTGGAGCAAGGATTGCCTCTTGCTATATGTATTGCATTATTGAAGTGACATTGCATCCCTTCCCTTCATTTCTCTTTATGTTCATCTCAGTTAGCCTTTAAGGTTCTAAAAGTATGCACAATTTTATTAATTTTTGTAAAGTGGTTAGTCCAATATAAATGAAAAATGATAAAAAAATAAAAACAAGTAATAAATCATATTTAGCAATGAAAATACTTTATGACTGCAATTGATGGTAATTTCAACATTTCCCCAGTCCCCCTCTGTAAAATTATCTCAATTTAAACTCTTCTGACAAACATTCTTTCTTCATTCTAAGCTCTATTTCAGATAACATTTGCTCAATAACCTCAGCTAATAAATGTGCTTTGGTCAGAGCACTTATTTTTTAAACCATTTAAATTGTACTCATTCTTTTTGCAGGCCAGATCCTCATCTGGAGTAAATAAAAATAGTTTCAAAGTCATTCTGTCGAAGTGTGAAGCTCTGAAGAGCAATATTGACCTGCAGGTACTGATTTATGCTGCTCACATCTCCTATCTTGCTTTACACCATAGAAATTTCTTGGCCCAGTCGCTCTCTGTTACCATAAGAGCAGAGCACAACACTGTGTTTCCTCCAGTTTCAAAAGGATTTATCTTCTAAAAAATGCTCTCAGCTATTTGTCCTTTTAAAGTTTTATTTTCTTACATTCTTAGAAGTTTCAGTTTAGTTTGAACATTAACTTTGTTAATAGAGCCAATTGCCATTTTAAGAGAGGGAACTCTCCCATTTAAATATTTTCTAAAACTTAATTCTAGATCGACATCTCGATTTTTGCCTAAATTTAGCAGAAAAGAATGCATTAAACTTTTGTGTGTATTAATCTAGGTGTTAAGGAATGTGCAGGTGACATACAGGGATGGAGAATATATTTCGTTTCAAGTATCTCTTCTGTGATGACACACCAACAAAATCTTACCTGTCTGCATTACCTCTGAGTGGCTTTCCAAGATTAGGAAATATTAGCATGCATTTTCTCTCTATCAAGAGTGCAGTCACACCCTTTGAATTGTGTAAGGGGCACAGAGGAGAGTCTGATCCCATGCACTGTAGCCACTGTAGCTGGATTTGCTTATGAGGAGACCTTCTGCCTGGGGAGACCCATCAACCCATCGAGGCTGCCTCTGGTCAGGGTTCTGGGGATGGAGACTGAGATATTTGTGTTAGTGTATTGAAAATCTTTTGGTTTCCAAATCTCACAAATAGTTAAGGAAGAATAGTAGCTGTAGAAAATGATAAGTGGCCACGCAGAACACAACTGGGAAGAATATCCCTGAGTGTTTTGTGAAGGAACTTTAAAAGGAAGAGAATCATTATTCCTAGCCCATCTTTGAATTTAAATTGCACACTTAAGCAAACTTTGAACTGTACCACACAATAAGCATAACAAGTAAACCTATGCTTTTAATAGTTAATAATCTGATGCATGACAAGTATCATTCTGAATTCTGTGTGAACTGATTCACAAAAATCATTCAATAAATTAATGTAGTTTTGCAATATTATCAGCAAAATAGGCAAGCAGCCAAATGTCTAATGACAAATTGAAGGGTTTGGAGATGTGTCTGTCTCTATGCAATATTGAAATTGTTTTCAAAACAGAAGCACCCTGGAAAAAATTGAGCAACACCACGTGAACCATAGCACTATTATGAAAATTCAATAAATAAATAATGTGACTTATATGCAAATAAATTTATCCATCCTTCAACTTTGCCAGCAAAAAATTTTTTTAGTGGCCCACTTTGACTCCCAGTGAAATAAATGGCAACATTTCCTTTGGCTCTTAGAGAAATGGATTTTCTTCTGTAGCCAGCATTTATTCAGATCTGGTGTACTCTTTACACGATATAAATACCACATATGAAAATCCTAAAGAGGAGCCACTCTGAGGAGAGGGTAGCAATCTGTCAAAGCAGTGGTTATTGTCTGGAGCGTTACCTGTCTTGCAGGTGCTATTCCCCGTCATTTATCTTCCAGCCCCGATCTGATGGATTGGGGATTATTGCTCTTTTGGCAATCAGATCCTGAACATGTCTCCTATTTAACTCTGGGCTGTAAAAAAAGGAAAATTAAAAACCATTATGAGACCTCCATATAATTAATCTTCAGATGGCTTGAAGCTCAAGCATGTAATGTCCTCAGTGTACTGTCTACTATAACAAGTTACAGGAGGGGAAAAAAAAAAAGACGACATATCAATACACCTTATCCAAGGGAAGAAATTCCAGTTGTAGCATTAAATATAAATACAATAGTGTGTTGGCATAATGTAGTAAGGTTCTGTACTATTAAAGGCTTTGTTCTAAAGCATATCTGTGTACACAATGAGATGATGAACACAGTGCATCACATAGCTAAATTTAATATATGCAGGGGTATGATGTTTGCAATGCATGCATTTCAGCAGGTCCCATTAGTGCGCCTTTCCCCTCCAGTGAAAACAGAATGAACCACAGCCCCTTCTGGTTTGCATAAAGCAAACAAAATTAGATTTGCTTTGCTGAATTGAAACCCGCTTGGGATTGTGAGCCTCTCTCGGGGACAAATTACTTCAAACAATCCCTTTGTACCATAACAAAATCAAAAAATTCAGGCCAATCAACATGGCTCAAAACCCTTAACACAAGAATTAATAATACAACCTAGTCTATTTTTATTGCTTCTGAGCTACAGATCCTTGTTTTAATATAATTACACTTATTTGTGGTCCACATGTTAAATAAGCTTGCATATGTTAACTAATGTGACATAAAACAACTTTTGTAATTTCACTATTGCTACCAGTTTTGTTCCCCCTAGAGTAACATCCCTAGCATAGGACAAGCTAAACTTTAATTGCATTAAATTAAATAGATTTTTTTGTCCTATATAGATATAATAATAGACATTTCTGAAGTCAAACAGGAAAAAATACTTCATTTAAGTTTCACTTTAAGTCATATTTCCTGATGAGTTTCCAAATCTACCCCTTCCTTCAAAGAAATGACTTGTTTTCTGTAGCAGAGAAAGCTTATTTAAGGTGGCACAGGGCTTTTACCACTTCTTTAACTCCTTGTTAAAGGTATTAACATAATACCTTTACTCTCAGTGGTGTTATGCAGGTCATGAGCACAATAACTTGCATGCCACATTTCACTCCAAACTAAACTGATTTTTGCAATATTTCCCGACCTTTTTTTTTTAGACTACATTGTTTTGAGCATTGTGCCTACTTAAGCTGAAATACACTGTAAAGGAAGGCAGAGAGTTTATTTGCTTTCTTCATCAGACACACCCAAAAGGAACCATGGGGAAGTATGTTTGTCAGTTCTATTTTCATCAATATTTCATACATTGCTCCAGACAGTATTATTTCTTAGCATTCTTCAAACTCCAACCTTGGTGTTGCACAATATTATTTTAAATACAGCAAAATAATGGCAAACATAACCAGCTCTGATTTTCCATCCTAACGTAATACAAGATTATGGACAAAAAAGCAGGAGGTCACTTTTATTACTTTCTAATAAGACTTTACCTTATATGAGGCTATAAGCAATATATCAAGATGTCACTTTGTGCCTCCTAATATGACATAGTGGTGATGGAAGGAACCAAGGAGTTAGCAGAATTTTCTGAAGTATTCTCCCCAGAAGCATGTTTCTGCAATGCACAGTCTCAAGCACTTGGGAAGGAAAACGCTGACATAGGGCAGAATTATACCCTGACTCATAGTCCGTGTAACCCAACTGATGGATGCATAAAGTATCAATCAAGACAGTTCTGCTCCTGGAATATATACTTTCTTCACAGAAAACAAAACCAACTTTTTCCCAATTTAAGCTGAAAAATTAAGTCTGGAGATACACAGAAGAAATAAGAGATTCAGGAAAGTAAAAAGTGCATTTTTGTTACAGCCACAGGAATGTCAGAATTAATATTTGCATTAAAAAATAGTGACAAAAAATTAAGAAACAAAACAACACAGAGCACCTTAACTGTGTTTCATAGTGTCCATGCCAGATATGACTATCAGATAATACATTTCTAATCTCAGCAAAACTGACAATGATTCCTAAAGATGGCTTTGTATATTCTGTTTTTTCTCTCTCTTGTTGCTAGAAGATGGACTTAGCTGGACTGAGTGCCTCTAATTAAGTCTTTTTTGCTACTCCAAATTCCTTAGGACTATAATCAACTCATTAACACCTATTTTCCTCAAGCTTTTAATAATTATTTTATTTGCAGCTCCTATCCTTCCTTATCTTGCTCCAGATAGACATAAGTTTTACAATAATATCTAAATATCATTTTACATTGGAAGGAACATTTGTCCAGAGGAAAATCACATGTTTATATGCCAGGCATTAGGAGAGTCAATACAAAGCACCATTTACTAGAAAGAAATAATATCTGCAGGGACAGGAAGAGGAAGAATAGAGACTGATCAAACTCCATGTCTTAGACAGATTCTGGTACTTAAAGCAGACAAAGAAAATAGCCTTGCCTAATGCATTCCTTGCTTTAAAGGGGTTAGTCCCAGCACAATCAATTTAATTTTCAGACACTTGTAGGTTTGTTGGCCTAAATCCACAGGACATTCAGAAGTTTCTGCAAAATGAAATTCTACCTGGCTTACCAAGATGAGTATGTCAAAAAAAAAAAAGCAGAGGCAATGAGACAGCAACTCCAGCAAGAGCAGCAGGCACGCGTGGAGTCACTGTGGAAGAGGAACTACTGGGGGAGCCTTCAGCACAAAGGAGAAGTGGACTAACTTCCCTCCCTGCCCAACTGCCAAGTGACCACCTGATTCGAAGGCTAATATTCAGTATACAACACCATTATATTTCCTGGAACCTTCCTTGGCTGCTGCTTTCTCTCTGGTGCTGTTCTGTGCCAGACCAGATTTTGGAACACAGGCAGCTCTATGCCGTAGTCCATAAAAGCCTCAGAGTTAAGATGTGTTTTTTGTTAAAGTACTCTCTGAGTGCAATTGCATGGAGGTGTGAATAAGCAGTAACTCTGTTTAAATACCAGTAAAAACAATGTCTGTGGAAACTTGTTGTGTGGTATAACAATTTGGTATGTTGTCATGTGTTAAATGTTCTTATTTGTGCACTACTGTTCTCTGTTGCACCTTGCAGCCACTGCATGTCACTATTAAGACAGAGCAATAGAAGAAGATTTCAGAAAGATTTATAAACTTCTAGTGGAGATGGATGCCACCATCAACCAGATAAAAGCTGCCCCCATACGAATATAGTCATTTATTGTTTAAACCCCAAGCAGCTGAAGTGCACAGAAGAGTTCACAGTCCACTCTGTGCTATGCAATTTAGATTGTTTAGGGTTTTTCATGCATTTGTTATGTATTTAAGTGTGTGTTAAACCATTAGGTCCCAAGAAAATCATAGTCATTCATGATTCATTGAGTCATTCATATCTGAAAGTTGTGCCCTAGCGCCGATGTATTTTCTTAGGTTGAGATATGTTCCTCCTACAAAATATATAAAGTATTATCCATGGGCAATTACCCGCTTCTACCCATATTTCAGGGGAAGCACTTTTAGCAGTATAAATTATTCATATTATATAAAGCAGCACACAAGTGGTGTACTCTGTCAGAAACTCAGCCTTTTTGTCATGGGTTTTTTTTTTTTTTTTTTTTTTTTTTTTTTTTTTTTTTTTTATTTAATCTGATGGTAAAATTCTCTTTAAATTCACATGATAGCAGTTTGCTTTGGTATTCTTAAGTATGTAGATTCCCAACTGGTATAAAGTAAAATATGTATCTCATATAGTAGATTAATGTAATTAAAATCTATAGAGCAGATCTTAGAGGAAATTTTGGCCTTGTAGGAATATATCACTCTTTCAAAGGGAAGCAAGGTTAGTTAAATTTCTATAACTAAATCAATTATTGATACTAATATATTTCCTAAACTGTAGGATCTGGAAAGGTTTCTTGTCTCCATGTTTTGGTGCACTCCCTCCTGCTGTGGTCTGGCTCCATGCTCAGACCTAGGTCTGCAACATCTCTTTGCTTCTTTCCTCATTGCTCTGGGGAGAAAAGCAGGACCTGATCTGGAAGGGAGGTTGATTCCTGCCATGAAGAGAGAAATAGGAATCAGGACCTTGCCTCTTTTAGGTCACACCTGCTGCACAAACACAATGACAAGATCAATGTAAGTTGTGGCTTCTCTTTGTACCATGTTGGGCAAATATAGATTAAAAACATCCCCACTGTGAAGTGCTTATGCTCACACCCTAGATAGTAAACAATATGATGATATTTGATTGCCCTCAGAAGCTGGTTTATATTTTGTCACCTTCTACTAAAATTTACCTTTTCACAGTCATTTTGATATAAATTGTTTGAAGAAGTGTTCATGGAGCAATGATGGTAATCGGTAAGAGTACTTTTCTAGGGAAGTTAGGCATCACCCATATAAGCACTGTTCTAATAATCATATTAATTCACTGGCTTTATATGAAAACCTTGATACTGATCTTATAAATAGTTCTTGTTAATGCATTTTGGGTGAAATGCTGCCAGGTTTTAGTGATGCAAATTAAGATGACTGTAAAATTGTTACATAGTGATTTTGTTAAATGTAAATTCGCAGTGTTGGATAGTGTCATTCTGTTTCTTGCCGTATGTTCAAGCTAACAGGCAGAACCATGCTCATTTGTATAATGTTAATATCTTCTTGCTTAACTTTTATAACATTCTGCACAAATTAACTTAAGATCCTAATAATCAGGCCAGCTATTAAAGAATTCTGTGATGTGTTCCAAAATGAAGTGTGTAACGCCTATTGGGTTCACACAATAATTACAGGCTGACTGCCGTCTGCTCTTCTCATCACAGTGACACCTGCTAACAAATATGTTGCTAACTGTGTTTGCAGCATTACAAATAGGTAGGTGCTCATTGGCTGCTATGGGGCGAGGGTGCCTGGCCTGTGTCCTTACCAGTGGAAGGTGATTTAGTGAGTCTGCTTCGATGATCTGCTTTTCACAGTGTGAGACTGTATTTTGCACCCTAGAGTTCCCAGGTAAGGTGTCACAGTGCAGACACTCCTCTTTTCACCTCTCCCTTTTCCTGCTATAGCATCCTTTTGTGGCTATAGGATTTTTCAGTTTATTGGTGTTTCTGCTGAAAAAAAATATGAATAATTTGGGAAGCTGGAGGCCAAAGTGTTCCTTTTGTGTGTGTCTGTATGCACGAGCATGTCTGTGTGTGTGTGTGAGGCAGAGACAGTAAAAGCAAGATATTCTCCTTTCCATTGCAGTTTTTATGTATATACTATTCAGCTATGAGCGGACTGATGTGCAATAAAAATATTAGACGTATCTTTTCAGAAATAATAGCACTTCCTTTCTGGAAACATGCTAATGACCTAAACTGTGTACTCTTAGATAATGAAAACGATAATTGTAAAAAAGTGGTGAAATATATTCATGACATAGAAAAAGTGTGATGCCTCTTTTCATAAAATGCTCTGGCCTTTATCCTACTGCAAACAGACTAAGATTTGGATTCATGTAATGTTGATTTGGTGAAGTGGACTATTCTGATAAAAATTTGTCCTCTCTTTTAGTTATCTGTTTATGAGGTCTAGTTTAAATTCCACATACAAAACCATAACCCAAAAGGTAACACTACCTTCATTAAGCACCAGCTTCATGTTCCTTGCTACACCTTAGAGGGTCAGTTAATAATAATAATAACCCCAATGTGCATACTCATTGATTCTTACCTCTTCTACTGAATTAGTAGAAATAACAAACTTTCTCAAAATCAGTCTTTTAGGACTGATGTATGGACTGACCCAAAATGTATGACATATGAAAACTAAATTTGCAGAATGAAAATTAAATGCATATTTATAGATAGGATGGAAATGGGGTGTTTTAGAAAGGGAGAGACTGTGTGATGTCGGGATGAAGACATTCTTAAAAATGATAAAAAGTTGTTTCCAGTGCTTTCACTTCTTTAAACAGCCTTCTAAAAATGGGAAAGCTGAAATGAAAACACAAGCTTAGACAAACTGAATATTAAACAAGCTACCAAGGTGTCCAAAATGGGAACCTATGAAACCATGATAAATATTCTTTCATGAAACTACATTGTCCTTATACTCTAAGTTTGGTGATTGGGGTACAGAGTGGTCTGAAGAAACAGGTGAGATCTGACTTCAAAAATTGCTGCTCACAAAATCTGATGTAGATGGTTTGTTTTCCCAACCCATAATGGATTGGAAAAAGAGCTGAGGAAAAAGGGATTGATTTATGAACCATTTGAACTCAAAAGTAACTTTCAGTTTAGTTATTCAAGACCTTCAAGATTTGTCTTGCCTATAACTGGAAGCTTGAACTTTTGTAGTGTGAACACTTAAAAGCATAGTTCAAGTTATTTTGATGCAAAAGATGCCCTCCTCCTGACTCCACTGTCAATGAATCTTAAATTTCAGCTAAATTCTGAATGCTAGAGGGAACAGGAAAAAAAAAAAAAAAAAGGCTTCTATATTCACTTTCACCTACTATGGTCAGTCTGTGTTCCACCAGTTTTTGTGCTACTGTTTGCAGCAAAGTTTCTGGAGGATAAATTAAGTCTGTTATTTCAGTCCTGCAGCCTACTGTTTTCAGATGATGGTCTTCTAATGAAGGAGTGTCTGGGGAGTCTGGTGTGTATGGACACTTTGAAAATTATGAAGATTGAACAGAATTGTGATGTCCTTTGGCCAAAGTATTCTCTATTAGTTTGAACTATTTGAGCTCCTTCCATGGTTTCAAAAATTAATTTTTTCCTATGTGTATTTTATACTTCAAAAAGGTTTAACATCACTGCAATTGTGAAAAAAATGAAATACGAAAGACTATTTCTCTCTTCCCTTCCAAATAAGGATGTTATAAAATGATCAGAAATGTGCAAAATCCTCCACACGTTCACTCTTGTGAAAGGCCTTTCGCAGAGCGGATGTAAACAAGTCCTAGAGGTACAACTTCCTCATCAAACAGGTGTCATGGATCTTCTGAACCTCTGAGCTTTCCACCAATTTCTTCCATCCATTTCCTGATGTTTCCTGATACTATTCTGTAGTTTGTCCTACATCTAGCCATGCAAAAGTGAATCTGGAAAACTAAAAGGTTTACTTTTAAAAGGTAACAATTTTGAAAGGCATAAATATCTAAAATACTCCTAAATCTAGTCCCACTCAGGACCAGTACTTACTTTCTAAGAGACTGTCATCCTAACATCTCTAAGGTAAGGTGGAAATGACAGATGGTGGCATGCTTCACTCTAATTTTAGGATTGCAGATAGCTTACCTGCTCAGTCTCCCTTCTGCCTTGGACGGGACCAGGAACAGCTATTCCCTCAGTAATCGTGTCCAGAAGTTTAAAATACTTTCATGGAACTTGGTGCTATTAGAGGCTTACTCTCAATACCCAGAGATACATAAAATCCCTTGGATGTAGAAAAGGCTTGGTACTGATCCTGATATAGACGCTATATTTTATTAAGGAGTATTTTTCATCTGTTTGAACTGCATAAGTGAACTTTCTAAGATAGTAAATGACTCTCTTACGGCACCTCACTTTATGAATATTCTAATTTAACCAGGCTGATTTGTAATTTTTCTATTTTATTACTGAGTGATTTAAGATCAAACACATCAAGTGTGAAAACTAAAACCTAACTAAACAGTTTGAGATTTAGAAAATTCATGATGGATTTTTAAAACCAAGTGAACAATTGGTTTATTAATCCTATCATTTGTTTTTGATTCATATACTTTTTCTAAAGGAAAATTCTTAAAGGATTTAAATTTTATAATATTCAAAGGACAGAAATATTCAGGATTTAAGTGATTTAAATTCACACTCAACAGGAGACCGAATAACACAGGGATTGCTTTTGGATTGTGCAGTCTATCACCTCCATGGCACTGGGCCTATCCATCTTTCTAGGTGTGTATATATGTCCACAATAGTAGAATCTGTTAGTCCAAATGAAATACAGAACAGATTGTATTATGTAATGACTAATCAGAGGTGTGTGGCTGTCATAATTAAGAAAACATGCATCAACACTTGCCAACAGTTTTCACGAGTTAGAAAGCGAGACAGCTCAGCTATTTTGTATCGTCATCATGGCTAAAGGGACAGAACTGATGTCAGACATCATGGTAGGCAACTGTGAGTAAGTGTTGGCTGGTTAATGCAAACAACTCTGGGGCATGACTCGGTGGTCCAACACTTTGTGTCAGATCAAACAGCTCCCCTTCCCTCTTCTTCAGGGACACGAATCGGCAAGCTCAGCCAAGGGTTGAATGAACATGGAGGCTGAAAAGTGTGCTCCTCTCTGGAGGTGCCATAAGTAGGTCATGGTTGAGACATGTTGACAAGATAGCTTATGGAAAATTGCACTGCCTTCAAGATATATGTAATTTGGATAAATTGAGGAGCTCAGTCCCATATGATGCCAATCCAGCTTCTACAAGTCTGAAATAAATTTTAGAAGACAAAAATACATTGCAATAAGTTACAGTAAAGCGCCAAGTCAATACTATATAAACCATTTACATTTTTAAGCTACTAAATGCAGAGAGTATCTTGAGGACTTTTCCTTTATCTTCATTTCGAAATACAGTAAATATTACTTTCTTCAGAATATATTATTCTTTCATAATTACAGGTATAGTATTGTCTTTTTGAATAATAGCATGTTTGTTGACAATGCCCCTGTACATGCTAATCAGTTATTTCACTTCAGTTACTGTTGCTAAAATTACTTGGGTTTCACTGATCTCTCTTTATGCAATTGATTCTGATAAAGTCAAGATAAGGCAACTATTTCTGGATCAGATTTTGAAGGCTTCATATTGTAAGAGTTAATTTAAATAAGAGGAATCTTTTTCTGAAGAGTCTTATAGATGTAATTTATCACTTAAAAAATCAGATTTACTCAGGTAAATCAGGTTTAGGTTTTTTTTTCATCACGAGTTTTGAAAGGTTATTTTACACAGAAAATGAAAAATAATGTCCTCTATTCTATTGAACCATTTAACTGAATGTGTCTCTCAAACCTGTTATCCTAGTGCTTAGCATCCTGATTTCACAATCTTGCAATTAAATCATGACCTTTCCCACACGACACAGTTGTTGTCTTTAATAATCTTTTTTTATTTTTTTTTTAGGACTTGTGGCTCAAATGTCACCTCAAGTCTTATTTTCTATTCCTCGTCTGTAATTTGGAAAATAAGAATAGAACCCATAAAAGGTTATCCATTATCAGTTACATCTTCTAGCTCAGAAGCACCGTGTGTTAGAGAAGAAGAAGCTGACAATTCACCAGATCTTTTCCACCTCCGGCTTCCAAGGTATATTAATGTTCAGACCCTATAATTGACTGCAATAGAAAGAGTCTCTCTCTAATTAATGGTCTAGATGTGAGTCAGATACGTTGCACTGCAAAAAATGCTCCAGCCCATCATATCCTTTTCTGATCTGGGGTTTTGTATGCTTAACATTTTAGGAAAATATTTTTCTGACTCAGCTTTTTTTTTTTCCCTAACCATGCATGAAATTGCAGCTGCATCAAAGGGATCTCCTAATAATCAGTGCCATATAGTCACAGCATTAGTCTTCTGGGGAAATTACAGTGTTCTTTTTGGGAACTTATTTTTTTTTTCTGGTACTGAATCTGGGATATTGATTAGGACTTGATGGGATGGGCAAAAGAAGAGACTTTTAGGGGACCGTGGTTCCCCTTTGTCTGTGCCTTGCTGGCTAAACTTGAAATGGTATAAATAGCAACACTAAATACTTGGTCTTATAGGAAAAATTTCCCCTGATTAAAACATTACTCACACACTTGTGTAAAGGAAGTCACACTCTTTCATCCTTTTCATGCTCATTTAAATCTCATTTTGTCCTCCAAATCATCTGCTGTCCTTAAGGTATCAAGATGTTTAGTTTAGCTGGAAAAATATATAGAATTCATATGACCACTCAAATCACTCATTCCTTTGATGAGAAGGAAATTTCCTAAATTAGACTGTCTCAAAAAGGTCTCTATTACCATGACATATAGTTTTAGATAAAGATACTTGTTAATCTTGTCACACTTGGTTTAGAAGACATAGAACCTGGTTTTATGCTAAAAGCATGCAAGGTACTAAAGTGGTTAAAAGTTTATATATGCACTATTAAACATATGCAGAGATTTTGGAAGCAGACAATAGAAGCAAGTAGCCAGATTTGCTCTTAATTAAACTTGATCTGTTGTAGTGAGTCCAGAGGAGGGGCCCAAAAATAACAGGGGGATGGAACATCTTTGCTGTGAGGAAAGGCTGAGGGAGTTGGGATTTTTCAGCCTGTAGAAGGGAAGGCTCCAGGAGGACAATATTGCAGCCATTCAGTACTTAAAGGAGGCTTATAAGAAAGATGGGGACAACCTTTTTATCAGAGCCTGTTGTGGTAGGACAAGGGATAATGTCTTTAAATTAAAAGAAGGTTGGTTTAGATTTGATATGAGGAAGAAAGTTTTTACTCAGTGGTGAACCACTGGAGCAGGATGCCCAGAAAAAAGATAGATACCCCTGAAGGATGTCTATCTGAATATACTGAAGGTCAGGTTGAAAAGTCTCTGAGCAACCTGATCTAGTTGAATAAAGCCCTGCTTATTGTAGGCGGTTGGATTAGATAACCTTTAAAGGTCCTTTCAAACCCAAACTCCTCAGTGGACTTGGTCAAGTTCAATTATTTCTTGCATAAAGTAAAGTCTTAATATTGCCAATGACATACTCTTGAGGGATCCAGCCATTTTTGGGCCACAATGATATATTTAAAATATATTCTAAACTCAGTCTTTCACACAATAAACACTGCATGATATTGAGCACTAAGCTAGTAATAAATAAATCAAGATTAGAAGAAAACTAATGGGGCAAAAGTAAGCAGTTAAATTAACAACTCAGCACACAACACCATGAACAGCTCATGCAAACAAATTGCAGACCTGAACTCTGTGTACACGTTAGAATACAAACTTTGCATATTTTGAGTCTTCCTGTAAGTCCATTTTGTAGAAAAATAAAAAGGACCTACAAAATGAGTAAAACAGAGCATAGAAGCAATATTGGTGAAGGTCATCAGGAACAGGTGTGCTGGTAGCATCTCTTTGTGGCAAGAATATGGAGAGTCATGCTTGTAATGCTATTGGCCTCATGATCTCACTACATACTTGTGTGTGTGCCTCACAAACACATACCCTTGTCATTTAAGGCAGATGTAGGTACCTTCTCTGTATGTTGTAACAGAGGAAATAAAAAGGCAAAGTAGACTCAGTTTTCTGGTGGTGTTGTCTATACAAGCTTGAGTTAAAGGACCCTAAACCAGTGGGGACAGAAAGGCAACAAGGGATCTATCTACCCCAAAGCATTTCAGGGAACTTTAAATATCACAAGACAGTCTGTTCCTCCAGCAGTGGGCCACCTTGATGCCTTGGTATGCAGCTACCTCACAAGAAGGCAGGCAATAAAATGTTTGTCTAACTAACAACTCCAGGAGACCTCATGTAGAAGTTCTTATCCTGAAGGTGAGCACATGAACTGAACTCCAAGTAGCTGCCCCTGCACAGCACTCACCTAAAGATTCCCCTAAAACAAGCTAAAGATGTTGCCTGAGCCTCAGTAAAGTGTGTCCTAATTGAGAGGGGAGGGACAGTTTGTTCAATGCATGTGAGACCCTCATACAAGTTGAAACCCCTCTGAGAGCCTCTGGGAAGAAAAAAAAACTCCCCCTGGATTTATTACCAAAAGCTACAAAAAGCCTGAGAGATTTTCAAAATGGCTTTGTTCTAGAAAGATGAAAGGACATAGCTCTAAGAACATCAAGTGTATGAAGTTTAGTCTCTGTGGGAGAGTCATGAAGCTTGGAAATATACTGGTAAATGTATAAACTTATTTGAATAAAAACCTGAAACAATTAAAAAAAAAAAAATTCTGGACCATAGGGAAAAGTTGATGAGGGACCTAGCAAAGTCTGCATTTTGCACATTCTGCAAGATAAAGTGATAACCATACCACAAGTGTGGCTGTTTCGAGAGGTGATGAACTGATAATTTCAGAAAGAGGAAAAATTCCACCGTATTAAATTCCAGATAGTACAGATAAAAATATGTGAATTTTTAAAAAGGAACCTGAATATGGTGAAATGAGAAAGATCTTAAGCTACGGAAATTTGTGTGGACAGAAGAGAAAATAGTCTAGTAGAGCTGACACAGATCCTAGCATGTGACATATAATTTACTGAGAAACATTTCTCAATTCTTTCAGCTTGTTTACTCCTGCCTTTTATATTTGAACATGTGATGCATGTATGTTTTGTCATATAACTTGCCAATATTTTATGGAATTAGGATGGTGTGAGGAATGAGGATGAAAGAAAATTTAGTTCCATTCTTACCTCTGCAGACTAGCTTTGAAAAAGTTACTGTCTATGCTTTGGTCTCTAAATGTATAAAAAAGAAGGTAATAATAATTTTTTTATATGAAGTGTTTCAAGATCTCCAAACTACAGGTATGAAATCAAACCACAGCATTATTATTTATTTTTATTATTATTATTTATTATTATTACTTGAACTGATTGAGATGTTTTAGAGGTCGTACCTAGTTATTTGATAGAAAAACATTTAAAATGGAGAACAAAAGATCAGAAGACTGGAAGCACCTCTGAATAGATGGGAAGAAAAAGCACTTCCTCTACATGCAAATCTTGCAGACATCTTCTTGCCCTGGATCAAAGCTTGGTGTACACTTCACGAATAGCAGGCTCTTAGTGAACTTGACTCTATGGCATCATATTTTGAGATAGGGGTGCAAGAATAAGGCCAAATTAAATCTGTAACTTTTTTTTTTTTTTTTTTGAGAGAGAGAGAATCACTGCAAGGAAAAAATCACAAAGCACGAATTCTCCTTCCTATGTGTAAAGCATACTCTGTATTTCCACACTTCTATATTTAGCCCATGAAGAAGGAATAGTAATGCGGATAGTTTCAGTACACTAAGTGTGCCATCAGTTTTGGCTAGGTGACTGGCTTATCCAGTTCATTTAACAGGATCTAGTCTAGTTCTGTCTGAGCACAGATGCAAGGTAGCACCACAGCAACTTTCACAGTAGATGGAAGCAGAGCAGAAAGCAGTTATGAACCAGTAGCAAGCCATCACTGAGAAGTGACTTCAGCGTTAGAGACACCTCCTTTGACATTTCCATCAGAAATCAACTTTAGATATCATGCTTTCTGACATCTGCTTAGCCAATGACTCATGAACTGAACCGCTCTTGTACGCAACTCCTGACGGCAAGAAAGCCATTCACAGCCACGGCTGACACACAGGCAAAGCAGATTTTAGTCTGGAGCTCAAGTGTCAGCCCTGAGACCTGTGTCTCAGCACTCATTTTAGACACGAAGGTTGATTTGTTTATTCCCTTGAAGGGTTATTGCAATTTTTCTCTCTTTTTGTCAGTAGGCTTCAGAATGACTTGTAACAGCAACAAAAACCGTGTGGAACAGAACTGTTCCAGGGTGGATAGGGCTGATGAAATTTTTTGAGCTCCTGTGACTAAAGCCTGCATACCTACTGAGGAATCCTGTCACAAATGTGCTAAAAGTCTAAATCTCTGTAACTTGTCTTTCTACAGAAGCAAGTCTTAAGTGTTTGTGTCTGCCAGTCTCTGTAAATGTATCTATCTGACCAGACAAGTTTTATAGAAGATTTTCAGCTGTCTGGCAGTTTTAATACTCATAAGATTCCTAAAAAGTTCACAAAAATAGACTGCTGAGAGAGGGGAGACCTTCTTGTGTCAACCTGAGGGAAAAATTTCAGATGCAGTGAAATCTTTGTCAAATAAGAGATCTTGCCTGGGAGGACAAGCGCTGTGATGCCTCAGTGGCATGAAAATCATCAGTCACAGCTCTTCCACAGAGAGGCACTGGAAGATCTGACCATAGCATGCTAATCCATGAGAAGCCAAGCTTCACCAACACTACTTTTTCTGGACCTCCTAATGCCCAGTAAGGCAGCAGTAGGGTGCTAACTCTCAAAATTCCTTGTCCCATTGCAGAAGCAGAGAGGAGAATAGCTCCAGGGGTGATGTGACAGCTGCAAAACATGCAGAGAAAAGGCCCAGGAGCAGATCTGACACAACTACCTTGATCAATGTTTGCTTAGAAACGAAGATTTATATTCCTTGTTTATATCAAGAACCTGAAGTGAAATACTGACCACTTTGAAGTTAGTGACAGATCTCCCATAACCAGGATTTCATCACAGTTCCTTTCTGTAGACTCCTCTGTGATTTGTTGTACATTAAGAGCAAGGGGAAGTTAAAATGCTCTGAATCAGGAAAAATATTTTACAGAGCTAGGTAATTTGAAAAACATCTTTCATCTGTTAGGGTTTGAGCTTCTCCCAGTAATAACAAGAACTTGATCAAGCATGAACACTCCCTAGCTATCTATAGATTTGTACGACACAACCTTAGAAATGTCATTGGTACACTTCACAGTATAATCAATACATTCTTTTTAACCTTTACGAAAGAAGGTTGGGATACAGACTAAGATTGATAAAAAGACTCTCCTGCCGTGTGAAAGGTGCAAAACTAGAGAAAGAGCAGAACTGGGAGATTTTGTTAGCATAATGCACAAACTGAAATGTGCTGTTTTGATTCCCAGGGGATGCAGGTTTGAGTGTGAGCACAAATTGAAACCAAACTTCCAAACTGAATAATTCAGAGGCCTTGTCTCCTCTGGTCCCAAATTTCTTCCCCTTCTTGGGGGCATCAGTGTCTTGCCACTGTCTACATTGTCATGCTTTTTGTGATTTCCATCAGCATTCTGAAGACCTGAAGAGCTTCCTTATTGTTCTTAGTAGTTTTAGTGTCGGGGAGAGGACTGCTGCTCCTGTCCCTCCCTCCAGCATAATGGAAAATGTTGCCTGTGATGGTGTATCTGGCATGAGAAGTTCTGCCATAGCTCCTGTGCCAAGGTGAGTGAAAGAAGCACCTCAGAGTTTCTGGAGCTTTTACCCAGCAAATTCCCAAAGACTTCCCAGCAGCTGACCAACAGGAAAAAGAAACATTATCATCTCCACAACATGATGTTTTTTATGAATCTGAGAACAGCTGAAGTGCTTAGCAAGTGTTTTTCTTCTCCTGCTGTCTTATTAGAGGGCAGGGATTTCTTGACTGTTGACCCTGTCCCCCATCAAAAAAAAAAAAAATCTGCTGTGCCAAAGGAAATGCGCAAGTGACTGTGATGGGACCTTGTAATGACATTACAGGATTGTGTCTTGAATATTGGCATTGAATAAATACAGCACATACTGAGTGAGCCCAAAATGGAGCCTGGTCCTATCCAGCTGTAAAGACAGGGTCTCATCCCTATTAATGCTTTTAAATACTTCTCAGCTTGCTTCTTATGTCACCACAAACAGATTTCAATGCAACTTATTCTGCAGTTTCACTCTCTGATAATGTTCATTACCATATAATATTTTTCTTTTTATTGTTGCTTTCTTTATCTCTGGTTCCCATATCATATGTCCCAAGAGGAAATATAAAGATTTGAAAATAGAAACTTAGCAAGATAAAGACTGTATTTTTTTTTTTTTTTTTTAATTGAGAACTGAAGCAGAAAGATTGTTGCTTTGCTTGACCCCAAAATTACTCCTTTTCACAAGCAATCCAGTTTTGGCTACAGTATATATTTTATTATCTTAAGCTGTTTTGTACAATTAACAGAAGACCATCATCTCCTGTAAATATATATGAATTGCAGTGATAAAATGTCTGGTTTGCTCTTTTGTGTACAAGTTGATCTCCATAATGCAGTTGATAATTATTTCCAAAGAATCTTCTTGTAAAGCAAAGAGTCATTTAGGGGAACAAGGGTAGTACCAACATGAACAAACTGTAGTGATTGAAAACTTGCCTTTTGCCCGCTGATCAGTGTCTAAAAGAAACAAGTGACAACAAAAACGGAACCAGACCTTGTTCTCCTGTTTGACTATTCAGCATTATTAAACTTTTTTGTTTAAAATAATAGTGTGCAATGTTGTCATGTTGAAAAGAAGACATATAGTTTGAGCACTCTGCCTTTTGCTTAAGCTAGTTTTCTGTGTGGTCTGTATGTCAATGAAATTAGTTTTTTATTGTTTATTATTTTCTCTCTACAGGTCCCATTATATTCCAGTTTGTAAGTGAAGGAAGCACAAGAGGCAAGAGGAGCTGTCTGCAAATCAGAACTTCATAAGAAAATATTTTAAATCATGAAGGACTCAGTAGCAACTCACTTACTAATGTGTCCTGGGGTACCAGAGACATGCTAGGCAACTGAGAGAGAAACAATGGAAGCTAATTTTTGTTGTTCACAAAAGCAAAATGAATAACTCATTAAGATTTCAGATGACACTTGGAGAGAACAAAAAAATGAAACATTTTTAATTCAGGCCTACAGAAATGAACAAATTAATCAAGACCTGGATTTGCACTGACATCTGCAGATAATTTCCTTTTTAAAAGTTCTTAAGAGATCTGCATGTTCTTATATGGAAACACTATTTGCAAGTTTATTTATGAAAGACACACATTGAGTACATTGTGATAGGTGAGTGTTTTGTTATAAATACTTCTAATATATTATAAGGTAACCAAACTTTGTAGAGTACATGTGTGTGTGCTTGCATATGTGCAGAAAAATACATGTATATGCATGCATATATATATTTATATAGTGTAGAGGGACAATTCATCTTGCCTGTGAAATTCTATTTTTTTTAAAAAGCATTTTTTATCTGTAAACTAAAGTACAAAAACCAACATTGTGAATATCTTCAACTCCTCCAAAGTAAGTATTTAAAAGTCTATATAAGTTTTAGGTAGTCAAAGTGTTCTGAGACACAAATATCTTCATAAAATTTGCTGTATAAAGTATAAAGCATTCTGATTAGTCATGAGAATAAATGAAAGTAGAGGCAAAAGTCTTTGATAAATATTGAAGGTAAACAAGATTAGCAAATGTTTTGTTAATCTTGGAAAGAAACAAATGTTTTTGACTACAAATCTGCATTTAAACTAGGTAATGATATAAAAAGCTGTTTCTTTTTATATACGCCTGATATAAATGCCTGTAGATGCCTATCTGTATGAATATGTATGTATATATGTTACCTAATGCAGTTTGCAATGTGAGACAGCTGAATATAGGAAGGATGCAGAGTCATGCATATTTTCATCCTATTTTCATCTTCTAAAATTTGCTGTTTCTTTTTCCATTGCACAGGGTTTTGCACATCAGGTAAAATTTCAGAAGAAATTAATGAAAGAGCTGCTAGTGACTAAAATCAAATCAGTATTTCACCTCCACATGACATGGTTTGCTTCCTTCCAGCTAACATTAAATAGCAAGCAACAAATAAAGACATATTGCAGTGGAACCAACAACAATTGTTTCTTCAGTCTATGCACTTGACAAATACCCTAAAAGAAGATGTATAAGGATTCTCTTATACTAAATTTAGTATAGGAAATCTTTAATAACTGGAACTGACTATAATTTCCTCCTTTAGACTGCTCTGTTTCGGTGTTTCATAAATCCTTGTATTGATTAACTTTACATGGAATGTTGTACAGCCCTAAACACAAGAAATTAAACTGAATGGCAGGTGAATTTTAGCAGAGTCCTTCCGGCCAACACAGCAAAACAACAAAGCAAAAATGAAATACACAAAGTATAAAACCAAATATATACAAAGGAATATTAATGCCAGTAAATGAGTCAATTGTTACACTTCTGAATTTTTTCTTGCTGAGTTTCTAGAACCAAAAACCTAATGGAGGAAAAAAAAGACTTTATACATACTTATGGCACATATTAACACTTGATTATAAGAATTTAATGCATACAAGATGTACAAATAAAATTCAATAGTAGAGATCATGAGACAGTGAAAAGTAAACTAGGAAAGCTACTTAACTGACATCTGAGATAGATAATTCCTCTGTGAATCTTCTCCATGAAGATTTTTCTGAAAGAAAGTCAAAATGGAGTGGAATAGAATCAAATGGAACAAAATGGAATTAAAGGAATGGAATGGAATGGAATGGAATGGAATGGAATAGAATAGAATAGAATAGAATAGAATAGAATAGAATAGAATAGAATAGAATAGAATAGAATAGAAATTTCAGTTGGAAAGGACTTATGATGCTGATCTAGTGCCACTGTAAGATTCTTTATGCTTATTTCATGTGACTTCCTTCATTTCAGGCCCTGAACTTTATTACTCGTACTGAGCACATTAAGACTTTAAATTTCACTGTTAGAGCCCCATTTTACCATTTTTGGTCAGGGAGTTTCACAAAATCTACATTTTATAGACTCTAAAAACATTTGTGCTTGATTTTGGGTGTATGAGCAACATGAAATTGATAAATTCCTCCACTGGGATACTATTTTAGCTGAAAATGTATGAAAATATTTTACAAAAAAAACAATTTATTTGAGAGAACAGTCCTGTATCCTGAAGAGGAATGATGTTGTGGGAGGATCTTTAACAGTGCAACCATGAAGTTCTTTGAACTGCTTTTCAGCTAAATAAAGATTTAAACTGAAAACATCAACACCATGAAAACAAACTGCTATACAGATCACTACTTACAAAGACATGTTTCAAAAGAAAATCCTGTGTGGTGGTCTTTGGCTCAACGTGCCCAGAAGGAGAAAGGGAAGGGATTTTTGGGAGCATGGATGCATGTGCTCTAGCTCTTTAGAGACCAGCTTGTTTTTCCTGCACACTGAGCCCTGCCTTTGTCCTCCTGCCCTGCTCCCCTGGAGCCATTGGCAGCCTTCTGTTGGCTGCTTGGGCTTCATGGTTAGTTGGCTGAGGGGTGCCCACTGCTCGTGTTGTTTAGGAAGAGCAGTAAAAGCATTATAAGTTTATGCCTCTGGAAGTTACTGGAGAAAAACACTCTGGGCATGGGTCTCTTCAGTCTGAAAGCTTCTGTGTGCTGCTTGGCAGTGGAAGTGTCTGTAGAGTAGGTACAGATTAAAGTTGTGTCCCATTTGAAGAACACTATTGTGTTACAAGAAGATCAAATGGCCACCTTGTTTCTTGTTATGCACCCTTCTGGCAGCTCAGTGTCTCACTCCAAATTAGTGCTACTTTAGCGGGGGAAAAAATAAAGTTTAGCTAAATATGTTTAAGTTTGTACTGGTTCACAGGCAAAGGGAAGCAACCTAAGCAGCAAGAAAATTTAGAGAAGCCTCCATCCCTCTTGCACTGTCTAATCCAGCAATTCATGTAGCCAAGGAACTGAACAGATTTTGCCTCAGTTTGATATTATATTATATTTTTTCAACAAACTAGAGTGTGCCACAACGTCCTGATGGTAACTGCCTACTGAAATGCTGTTCTGTTTCTGTCTTTGCTGTTTCAGGGATTGAATGTGCAGTGTGGTTAAAAACTGACTCGAAGTTTTGGCTTTGGGGAGATTTAATTCATCTTTGGCACAGAGCAGTTTTGTACTGAATGAGGAAAGAAATAACAAAAAAGTATTTCAGGCTTTAAAATGAATTTCTGTTGTTGAAAATTTTGAACTTGGCAAGAAGACAAATCAGAAGATTTTGAGCAAGAATAATAATGAATGTTGTTTTCAGAATTTTTCTGCTCTAAGTCTGGCTATCTACAAAATAAAAGGGTTTTCTGAAAAATCCCTCACACTCAAGTTTTCATCTCATCCAAAGGATTATTCAGAATAATGGATGTGTTCAGAAGGAACAAAAGCAAACCATTTCTCCAAAGAACCATCAGAAAAGAAAATTAAAATTGTATCTTGCAAGTTTTTCAAAATTTCTTATACTAGGGAATAGTAATCATTTAACTAAAGTCATAGCACAATGAAGTTATTTTGGAATATTGCATTCTATTTTTCAGTATACAAATGTTTCAAAGGTAGGGTAAAAATGGATTTGAAGCTATCTGCTGAATACAGTGATGCAAGTAGGTAAATTTGGCTGTTTCTGTGCTGGGGACTGTTTCAAGCAATGCTACCCAGCCTCTATATAACAGACAGAAGAGTGGAGGAAAGGTCTGTTAAGTTAGTTAAGTTTTCAAAGTAGACAAAGACAAGCCAATGTTTAGAACCTGTGTTGGGTTTTCCCTTCAGAAGCATTAGCATTGCAATGCATGCACACCAAGCACATCAAACTCCAAATCAAGTACTGTTAATGTTAAACTAGGTGGAGCAAACAGTCCCAAGCCTGTGTCAGTCCTACCTTTTCATGTTGTCTTCTGTAAAAGTATAATACTTGTAAAAACCTAAAGCCTGAGTTTATGAACTTAAAATTTGTGACTATTGCCCAAAATTTGTTAAAATTTTGTTTTTTTGGAAAAAAATTCAAACTGAACCACCATTTTCATTGTGGTACTCTACATATTTTCCAGTTCTAGGAAGACTTCAACTGGATTTACTGTGTCATCAAACACTGGCTGTCACCTCTTTCTATCCATGTCTTCTGATGCAATCTTCAGTTAGATTAAAAGACACTGTTATTTTTCTCTGGGATCCCTTTCTCCTTCAGGGTGCAGTGTGCATGGGTGCTGTGCAATGAGCTATTTAGCTATCTGGCACCTCCTCATTGCTTTCTTTTCTTGGCTTTGTGCCTTATTTACCACTTGCCTCTTCTACTCTGAAGACAAAGCTATTAATTTGTTTGTGGCTTTTTATTTTACAGTCTGTATGCTTGTCAGATATACATTAAATTTATTTTCATTATGTCCTTGGTGTGTGAGGGGTATGATTATCATTCAAAGTGTCTAGGTGGAGAATCAGGGTATAGGGACATGAAGGTCCAGGTTTTCCTTTAGCTCTGAGTTCCCAGCTGGAAGTGTTTAGGATACGTGTTTGGATGTTTTTCCCCCCAGAGATGTTAGCATTGCACTGTACAATGCTTTATGCTGTCAAAGTACAGCTCCTGTTATTGATTTTGGTTGCAGGTGTGACTGCTCCAAAGCTCTGTAAATCAAAATCCAAGGTCTAAAACCGAGGTACGCAGAAAGCACAAAATAAAGGTGGTATTATTCCCTGGCTTCATAAATCTCCTTCATCTCCTTTTGAGGCATTGCTTTTCAGAACAGTTTGGATCTCCTCTGAAGAATCACCTGTCCAATATTTAGCTTAAGTGATTTGACCAGAACCTTGGAGGATTCCTGTGGTGGAGGTTTGGCTAGAGTTAGGTCTTCTGATCAGCATTTTTTGCCACAACTCATGCCTTAAACTTTCTTTCCCCACTGTCTTCAGCCTACATGTCTTTACACTAACCAAAACAGGATGTCTAAGGAGAGCAACCACCTTCACTACTTAACTCTGATTCATCCCTGCTGCAGGTGCATCCCATGCCTCCAATGATACAGGGGCAAAAATAACAAGCAATCAGATAATTATAGACTATATCATAAGGCATGTGCAAGGGGTGTGCATGTGAGCAGCAAGGTTACCCAGGCAGCAGAGATTCTGGCATTTCTTACCTTTTGAGTGATTCAGTTTGTAACCTTGATAATTAGAGCTGATCAGCACATTTTTGGAAAATGCTGTTCTGCTGAAAGTGAAAACAGTCTGCATCGATGTGAGAATTTTAACCAAGAGACTGTTGCTAAACAGGCTGCCCGGGCCCTGCTGATTCATTCACCTCGTTACAAGGTAGGCTTGGGTCTCTTACACTGTCTCAGGGGTCCAGGCTCCTCAGGCATATTAAAAGCTGCACCAAAGTTACAAGATATACCTAGGAAGTAGAATTAATTACAGTTTTACCAGTTTCTGCCTATTTGCTTGCATAAATTTCTGCTATTTTGTTGCTTATACACAAACTAAATCCTTCTCCCCTTTCAGTCTACATCAAAATGTCTGATTGCTTGGTATTGTGCTGCTGTCTAGAGGGCTGTAAAGTGGCCCTCTGCTCAGTCCTTGACTTTGTGAGCTGAAGGATTGCCCCTGACCATGGCCTGGGTCATTAGAGTGTTGATCCTACAAGGGAACCAGTCACACTGGCAGCAAGTTTCACAGCTACATACTCACCAAGACTAGAGGAGCAGTGACATCCAGAAAAACTCATTTGCATTTCCACCTCACAAAAAGGCTTTTGCCACTCTCTAAATGTCTTATTCCTGTCCTAATCTCCTGCTCTCACAAGTCCCACCTCATTCCTCCTGGCTTTTTAAAATCTCCTCTCTTTTTTTCTTCATGCACTTTTGTACAGTGGGAAAATACCTCTTCCTCATCCAATTGTTATTGGACTCTAACTACCAATTGTTACTGAACTCTAACTAAAAAGAAACCTTGGGAGAGAAGCTCATAACCCAGCTCCCCTTCCCTTTGCAGAAATCCAGGCAAGGGAGTAATGAGCAACCTACACCACAAATTCAATAGTATTGGTGGAAGAGTTAGAAACCCTGTGTTGTCCTTCCAGTTCCTACAAGGAAGAGGGGGAGAGACTATTTACAGGGTCATGTAGTGACAGGACCTTCAAATTGAAAGAGAGTAGGTTTAGATTAGATACTAGGAAAAACGTCTTTTCTCTGAGGGTGTGAGGCACTGGAACAGGTTACCCAGAGAAGTTGTGGATCTCTCGTCCCTGGAAATGTCAGGTTGGATAGAGCTCTCAGCAACCTGGTCTACTGAAAGGTCCCTGTCCACAGGAGGAGGGTTGGGACTAGAGGATCTTTGAGGTCCTTTCCAGCCCAGGACATTCTGTGATTGTATGACTATAAGTAGGAAGCAGTGTGGCAGTCAGCTATTCCAAACAAAAACTGAGAAAACTTAACCCTAATGAAAACGACTGTTTCTAGCACCACTGCACATATATCCTGACACCTTCTTTTTCTCAGGAACTTTAAAAATATTAATGCTATATTCCCATAGCAGTAGAGCTGTTACCTGTGCCAGGCTACTTATAGCTGTAAACGAGGGATTTTCTGACAGCAGGCCTTGTCACTCTGAGAAGTCTGTCCAACTCTTCTGTACTTCATTATTGAGGGATATGCATTCACTTCACACCAGCCCAAGCAGTAATCATAAATAATGTGCAACAAGAACTGAGAGGAAGTACACAAAATTACGTTTCAAAATGTTATTTATAATAATATCAAAAATATGATAAAATGAGACAATGTGTGTGCAGCTCTAATAAAATTAAGAGCCAATTAATTTATAATCACTGATTTACATTCAAAGTTTTTTTTGATATTGCATATTAATTTACTCTGTTACTCTCATTTTACTTTTCAAGGTTTCACAGCCATCCCACTTTTTCACATTTGCTGTAAAGTTCATCTCTACTGCTAATAAAATGACTAATTTTTTTTTGATTTATTGTTTTAAATAGTTTTCTGTCATGGATGTCTTCTTGATGAAATGCTTTTATAATGTCTTTTCTGCCTTAGTACTTCTGCTGTAAATTACAAGCCATACAGTTTCTTCATCTCTCCCCCTAACGCTTTGATACTGGGTTTAGTGTAAAGCTTTTCCTTCTGGATCTGTGTGTTTCCTCCATCTCACACTTTGCTTTCCCATCTTCCTAGCTGCCAGTATTTCTAAGCTTCTATATACGTGATAGTTTTATACAACTAAGCTAAACAACATCGGTGGCCTTCTACCTTCTTATGTTCATCCTGTCATCGTGTACACCATTCACAGCTTCAAAGGTTTCCCCAGGGGTCCTAGCACAGTAGAAAATCCTGATTATAAGTGACATTTGAGTGGATTTTTAGAATTAGTGTATTAACAATTATACCCAACCTTAGGCTCTTTATTAACAGTATCAAGACTGGAGTCTAGTACAGAATTCAATGCAGCTGTGTCATCTTTTTGTGAAAGCAATTTCCAGTGTATGCATTGATCTTAGCAGTGATCTAAGGCTGGGCAAAGAGGTTGGTACAACACTTTTTCTAAATAGACTTAGGATCTTTGGCTTTTCCTGAAGGATGAAACATGGTAAGAGTCACTGAGGCTCGCATTGTTTGAGGTATACAACTTATTTGCCCTTCATATTTCCATTTGCAGTATTGAGGGCAGCCTGGGAAATACACAGATTTTATCTATAAGGGGTCCTCTGAAATAAATCTTTGAAAATCACCTAGAAATTGACTTGCACGCCTTAAAACAAAATCATCTCTTTGTATGCACATGAGACATGTCCCAGTAGAATATAATGGTTATAAGAGAGACAGTGGTTTTAAATTCTCATGGCTTCATCAGTATAGATGTAATTCCATAGAAAATATCATTAGTAGAGTTTTAGCTGTATGTTACAACACTTTCATCTGCTGAGGCATTTCAGCAATTTCCCTTACCTTTCTAACCAAGGTTAAGACTAAAGTCTACCAGCCAGGATCTCTGAAACTCAATATTTTGGTGTCATAAGATTCTTGTTTGCTTGTTTGTGTGCCTGGATGCCAATTAGTTACAATCAAGTGAGACTTTTCATACACTTGGATTAGAAGCTCTAACTGTGGTCTAAAAATAAGATGGACTCTGCTATCTGCTGCTGTCAGGGTTTTATTTGTACTCCTGCTGTCATAACAGAGAACAGAATTAAGAGCAATGTGCTTATTGAAAACACCTATGACTACAAATGACAATTGCAGTGATTTCAGATATTGATGGACCTGTAAAAAATTAATAACTAGTTTAATATTTTCTTTCTATATAAGAAGCACATTTGTTTTTAAGGGCCTGAAGAAGAAAAAATTAGGTAAGTCAAGTATCAGGACAAGGTGATTACTTAACATCTGTGACCAAGGAAAAGGCTCAAGGAGAAAAATCATCCAACATCTGCACTGTCGGTAAAATACTTGTAAAAAACACAAGTGAAGTGTGATTAATCACCATGGATGTATGATTGAGTCAATTGACTGTTACTTTTTCATGATGATTAATCAGCTACAAAAATTATAATTGTCCCACTTGTAGTGGCTGCATGCTGTGCCTGATGACATCATTTGGGCTACAGATACTCAATGAGTGGTTTTCAAAAGAATATGCAGATGAACCAGGAAGGATGGGTGAGGTTAAAACTATATTTTGAAGACCATTGCTGTCTTTGGCAACCCAGACTTAAGACTATTTTATCAGCTCACTGAATGGACAAATGCTCTGCTATCTGATGAATATTTTCATCAGATTAAGCTAAAATCAGAGGCATGAGTTTTGTCATTTAACATTATTAAATAATATTTACATTAGGGATACACTTGGAGGCAGAGAACAGAACTAAAATTATTTTCATGATATTAGATAAATGAATGTTACACTCAGCATACTGTGTAGTGCATCTCAGAAAATAAAGAGCTTCCAAAACAGCAATGCAATGCTTAGATAGATGAATATAAGTTAAGGAAAGAAAAAAGAAAAGAGAAGGGAAATGTCTTGCTTTAGACTGTGGGTGAAAACCAGAAAATGGTAAGAAAAATAAAGATAAAAAATATTTAGTGGGAAAAAAAAGGAGGCTGGCTGCTTACTGTTTCTATGAATTCAAAATATGGGGTCAACGACAAAAGAAAGAAAATTCAAATGCAACAGAAGAGACTTGAAAAATGTCCAAACCAACCCAACTGAATTAATTAATGGCAGCTTGGTTCCTGTGACTATTTTAAACTGTGTGATCTGAGAACCCCTGTCAGGTTGGGAGCTAGATATTCTTTATCTCCCCCATCTCTGGGCAGGACTTGGATCCCAGGAGGAAGAAACTTGACCGCATTGCCTATAAACAAACTACAGCCTGTCTGGGTCAGCCCTCAACCTGGATAATGATCAGGCAAGTGGGACTGTGCTGTGGAATCTAGACACAGCTTTGAGATCAAGAATATAATACAAATATTATAAGGATAGTGACAGCTCCTGTAATTATAACAAAAACCCTGTAATTCTGAAAGCATATATGCAGCCATGCTTTAGGGCATAAGCCAGTCACTTACTAAGGGTTTAAGAAGCAGCTCCCTTTACAGGCAGGTGCTACCAGAGATTTTTTTCTGATGAGGTTTCTCACACCTTCCTCTAAAGCAGCTGGGATTTGGCATCTGTCAGAGACAGGGACCACGCTAGATGGATCACTGATCTAATCCAGTGTGGCAGCTCCTGTGTTCCTACGAAGAATGTGCAAGCTTCATAGCAGATATTGGTTTTGCATGTAAGCCTGAAAATATCATCAGACTGTTGAGTGGGTAAAGTGCAGCATTTTATAAACATACAACCCTCAAGGCTCCTAGGGAAAGATTGTTATGTTGGGATCTTGGATAATCTGAAAGAGATGATGTACTAAGATCTGACACAATAACCCAAATGATGAATTATTCTGGGCAATTTTGCCCATCAAGCTAGATTCATATATACTAATGGACTGTGCAAAGGACCGTGTGCTGTAAAAACCTCAACCCCTGTACACTCACTATTATTTTAAATATCTTTGTGCCTACATAGAAGTAGTTTCTTGCAGAGTACAAGATCCTGCTTTAAACTTAAAGTTCAAAGTCTTATTTAAGAAGAGAGATTTTTTAATGGAAAATTTCTTTAAAATCCTCAGAGATAACATCCTTGGAGGAATACCATCTTTTACACTCATTTAAAATAGACTTCTTTCCAGTCTGTTCTGAGCAGGCAATACCTTTCTGAGCTGTACATAAAACCTCACTAATGATCTGTAATGAAGTGCTTCTTTCTGCACATCCAGCATTTTTTCTCTAAAATTCAGGGAAATAGCACAATTTTGCCAGCACTATTCCCCTTTTAGCACACTGGCTTTGCTTTTGAACTACAGCACTAAGAGCAAAACCTCAAAGTATAATCCTGTATCTCCTCCTTAGGTTGTCACTATGTCTTACAACCATGGATCTGAAAGTTTGGTTCTGTTTTATTTCTCAACACTTCACCTTTATTAAAGCACATTTTTTATCAGCCACAGAAGGAGAATTTTTTAAAATGTTTATGTTTACAGGAGATTGTCTTGGTAACTTCTTGTATTTAGATAAGAAAGGGAAACATGGGAGCTCTAGTCTCTTGAGCTTTTCCTAGGTACCTACTAATTGTTAATTATTAGAGACTAACTAAGTCACTGAAGTGAGTCGTTTGGCTGGTGTCTCAAATGCTGTCATTTACTACTACACAAATCAGCCTAGTGATAGAGTGTCTTTAAATTAGGTTACAACCATGCAGTTATTGGACAGGGAGTAATTGATAAAACCATTAGTAACACTTGTAGAGATAACAGCTAGCAAAATCATGCAACCATAATTATTCTTAATGGATACATGCTATAAATTGTGTCAAGAAAAATAATCTTGCATTATCTTTCAATCAAATTTGACAGTCCTGGTAGATTACTGTAGACTAAATGCTCATGTATAGAAAAAAAAATGACCTACCAGAATATCTTTTCTTTTCCCCCCTTGTCCTTTCCCATAAATTTATGTGGGGCTTTTTTCCCTTTTATTTATTTTTTTCATTTTTTTGGTAATGTCTTTCTGCACTGGAGTTAAGGCTAAAGAAAATATAGTCCTTCTTATTAGTTGCCTTTACCACAGTGTTTTATATTTTCAGTCAGACACAAGACACAGCAAGACTTTTTTGTAATGTGACAAGAAAAGAATTAACAGTTTGAATAAATGATTCCAGGTTACATTACATTTTTCCAACAGCAAAATGTATTCTTTAATAATACATAAAGTTTTATCTGTATTCTGGTGTTAACATTTGCTTCATTGAACAAAGGCTCCTAGTCTCAATGTCCTACCCCACCCCCTTCTGACTTTTCTCCCATCAAAAAAAAAAAAATCACTGGTTGTTTCAATGAATCTTCCCTCTCCCTCTGCAAGTGACAAAGATCAGAAACTGCCTCTATTGACTAAAAGATCAGACTTATAGATCAGATATATAGTTTGATTGTATTTTTTTTCCCTCCCTATGTGCAAGGTGATGCTTCTCAATCATATGCATGAAGGGTTTAAGAGGTGAATCAGCAAAAAGGAAAAGGTAATTACATATGAAAATGATCATATAATAATAACTTCTCAGAAGAGAGTTGCATAAATTACTGGAGTTCTGTTGACCTTTAGAAATACTTGGGTCCTGTGGCTATTATTGTGAACTTCCAAAGTCTCAAACAGTAATTCCTTTGTCCCAGGGTACTACACATAATTTAAGTTGCACATTTGTGCATATACTATCATTCCAGTTAAGAGGGAAACAACTCAGGAGGAGCTTAGTTAGAGGGTATTCAGAGACTTCAGCTCTTAGATCCTTCATTCAGTATCACCCTTCTGATGCTTTATCTTTGAGCCTGTTGGAAAATCCTCATAGGAAAGTCACTACTGCAATTAGCATGCACAGATGGTCTTGAACATCCAAGGGAGAGGGGCTGCCAATGCTGAACTCCTTCCATGCTCAGGAGAGGAAATAATGTGAGAAGAAGGTTTGAATTATGATGTTAGGAAGCAATTTGTCACTGAAAGGGTGGCGATGCAACGAAGCATTTTGCCCAGAGGTGCTGTGGACTCCCCATCCCTGGAAGGGGATTTGAAGCCAGATTGGGTAGGGCTTTGAGCAACCTGGTCTAGTGGAAGGTGTCCCTGCCCACGGCAAGGGGGTGGAACTAGATAGTATTTAAGGTCCTTTCTATCCTAAACCATTCTATGTTTCTATGAATTATGGAGCTGATGAGCTATGGCAGCTGATGCTGGTGAAAAGAGTGTTTTTCTGCAAATTAGCAGAGAAATCCATAATCTACCTTGCATTATGCCCAAAGTAAAAAAAAAGAGAAAGTGCCTGACAAAATGCTGCTAGGAAGCGTTCTTTCCAGGCTGGCCACACTGTGTGACTTATCCCAGCCTGTTAAACCATGTACTGTGCATCCTGCACTGAACACATCCACTTCCACCTTGTTCCACCTCCTCATTCCTTGTGGGTAGCTCCTCTCCTTGTCATATTCCTACATTCCAGGGCACAAAAATGCAGCACTCACAGAGCATCGCACATTACAAATGGTACATCTGCTACTTTGGAGAATTGGAGGAACTTCTGGGGTTAAACTTCCACATTCCTTACTGTGAGAAAAATACACTGGTCCATTTTTTTCCTCTAGAAAAGCACAGGTATAAAATGCAGTTAAGCCTAAAGCCCCATGTCTTACTGCAATTCAAGGAATTGTAAGCACTGGGAGATTTTTATTTTCCTTCTCTTTCACTCTGACACATGGGTTGCAGTGTACCTATAATTTCTGCATTAGCCAGACTTAGATAGCCTTAGTGATATTTCCTGGCAACTCCTGAATTCACACTAAAATGAGTCATCAACATGTTAACAGCATGCTAAAATGATTCTGATACTTCTCCAAACAAGCCCCCCAACTTCTTATTGATTTGCTGCATGCAGATTTAATGAAGATAAGTCAGCATTTACTCAGCAATGATAGAGAGCAGGAGAGAAACATTTGGCCATGGTAGAAATCTCAGGGTTTACCTCTCTTTGTGGGAGCAGGGCGAGTGCTTTCCCAGTCCTGAGAGAGGATGTAGCACCCAGTTGCAGGTAGGACAGGAGCAAGTGTCCTGGCTTTGCTTTCCACTGTGAGTGCTCTGCTACACTGAGGTGGTGACATGCTGTAGTCTTGCAGAAACCTATTGTGCCCAACTCCCTGACGTGACAATCTAAATGGATTGGTTTTATGACTGAAGCAAGGACAACTCTTTATGTATTATATGCATCAAATTTCAAGCAGGTAAATGCCATCCTCATCTTCAATAACCACATCCACTTGATTTTTCTTTCTGAATGATTTGTTGAATGTGCATACAGACCCATACATAAAATTCTGCTTATTACAATACAAAATTGGAATCCAGCCTAGACTTATGTGCATTTTTATGATACCACCCCAAACTATAAAAAATCCATTCAGAAATCAGGTTAAACATACAAAAAATGTTTCAGTAAAAATCACAACTGAGCTTTTAATATTGCTTTTAATGGATTGTTAAATGCTTATAAACCAGCTTTGAGTATAACAAATTAGCTCTGTGAAAATTAGTTCAGGTGAAACCCTTTGATTTTCTCATTGTCCTCTAAATTAAAAATTAACCATCCCGGCACGTGCACTATACCAGAGCTGTACAAGCTTTTAATATATCCAGTCTCATACAAAACTCATACTTCCCTTGAGAAAGTTGAGTTTCTAAAGATTTAATTCAAGTTCCAAGGTCAAACTGAATAGATCTGAATTTCTCCTTAAAATGGGAGTTTCATTCCAATGAGGACTCGACTTCAATTTACTGCTTCCTCCTAAGTTGTGACAATATGGCACATAACATCACATGCAGACAGCAAATCAAATGCAGTGACAGCACAATTCCAAAAAAGGTGCCCAAGAGCACACTGTGAAGGCTAGTTGTGAGATGGGATCCCCTTTTTTAAAAAAGAGTTTTAAAAGATACTTCCAAATCACATGTTTGCTACTTTTAAACAAATCCAGTACATTTGCTGTGTCTTGCAGAATGTCACAGGAGAAACACAAAACAAAATCTCTCATCTGTTTTGTAGGCAGTGGAAATATATGAAAACAGCATTTTCCTTTCTGAACATTTTATCCCTTTTAAAATTCACTCTCATGTAAATCTGTCTGCCTCCATATTTAGTTCAAATGATGAGGAAATAACCACATGTTTTAGGGACAAATTCTGCCCTCCATTCAATCTGTTTTACTGAGCAACTTAAGGCTGAGAAACAGAGCCTTTTCCTTTTACATAGAGAATTTGTGGTGATGGAACTTTGTGGCTGTCTCTGTGCTGTGCCTCCAGCAGCTTATGGAGGAAGCAGGATGTTGTGAAAGGGAGGCTACCAGACTCAGTTACCAACTGACTCAAGTCAGCCAGGGACAAATCACTGATATTCAGGGCTCGTCTAAGCTGGGATGTAGGTTGGATGTTCACCATGGGCCAGTGAAGGTCCCTGAGACCTTTTGCTCCAGCTCAGACTCTGTTTTACCCATGCCATGACTGCATCTAAGGATCAGACATGTGCCTACACTGCACAGTGCAGCACTCTGCAGTGGGTCTCATGCTAGCTCTCAGCAAGCTGGTACATCTGGGAAGCACAGCAAAACTTTGCAAAGAATCCGTCTGAGCTCCAGGAATCAGTCAAAGCCGTTAGGCAGGCATTCCATCTGTGCTAATGAGCTGTGTGTCTCAGCTGACGGGGCTGCCGTGCTGCCAGGGCTGTGCGCTTAGGGACGTGGTTTAGGTGGTAGACTTGGCTGAGCTGAGTTAATGGTTAGACTTGATGACCTTAAGGGTCTTTTCCAATGTAAATAATTCCATGATTCAGACCTGGACAGAGAAAAAATGGACAGAGAAAAACTGTCTGAAATTCAACAAAGGGAAATCCAGGGTCCTGAACCTGGGGAGGAATAACTCCATGCACTAGTACAGACTGGAGGCCAACCTGCTGGAAAGCAGCTCTGTGGAGAAGGAGATGGGGGTCCTGGTGGACAACAAGCTGTCCATGAGCCAGCAGTGTGTCTTTGTGGCCAATAAGGCCAATGGTGTCCTGGGGTGCTTTAGGAAGACCATTGCCAGAAGGTCAAGGAAGGTGATTCTACCCCTTGACTCAGCCCTAGTGAGGCTGCATCTGGAAGGCTATGTCCAGTTCTGAGCTCCTCAAGACAAGAGACATAGAAGTACTGCAGTCAGTCCAGTGGAGGGCAACAAAGGTGAATCAGGGACTGGAACATCTCCCTTGCAAGGAATATTGGCTGATGTAGTTGCCAAGCCACTCTCCATGATACTCGAAAAGTCATGGCAGTCTAGTGAAGTCCCATGTGACTGGAGCAGGGGAAACATTCTACTCATCTTTTAAAAGGGTGACCCTGGGAACTACTGTCCTGTCAGCCTCGCCTCTTTGACTGGGAAGATAATGGAACAGATCCTCCTAGAAGCCAAGGCACATGGAGGACAGGGAGGTGATTTAAGACAGTCAGCACAGCTTCATGAAGGGCAAATCCTGCCTGATCAACCCAGTGGTCTTCTATAATGGAGTAACTGCATCAATGGAGAAAGGAATGGTTACAGACATCACTTATCTGGACTTCTGTAAAGCCTCTGACATGGTCCTCAACAACATCCTTCTGTCTAAAGTGGAAAGAGATGGATTTATGAGTGAAGTGTTGGATAAGAAAGTGGTTGGATGGTCACATCCAGAGGGTAGTGGTCAATGACTCAAAGTCCCACTGGGCATCAGTGATGAGTAACATCCTTCCAGGGTCCATATTGGGACCCGTATTATTAAATATCTTCCTTCATTAACGATAGAGATGAAGGGATTGAGTGCAGCCTCACAAACTTGGTGGTGGCGGCACCAAGCTGAGTGATGTGGTTGACACAACTGATGAGGAGTGGGCCCGTGGGAATGCCATGAAGTTTAATGTGACCAAACGTAATGCGCTGCACCTGGGTAGGGCAAGCCCTGGTATCAGCACAGGGTGGGGCATGAACAGAAGATGGAAGCATGTGAGGGAATGTCTGTAGTTACACACACCAAAGAAAGGAGTCTGCCCTTGAGTTACCTTCTATTTGACACTTTCTCCACAGATGAGTTGTTGTCCTCGGACTACCTCCATGATCTTTCCAAATTTTTCTACATTATGGAAATTAGGCAGTCCTCTGCTGGTTAGCTACTGAAATGGAAGTAGCTCTCTGTAATAAGACCTGTAATTTATTACAGTACTTTTACAAATTACATTCTGCATAAATATTTGTTATAAAATCTGAAAATGTGTCTGTAGTGGTATTTTACCAAGGGACTTGTATCTGATTTGGAAATAGCATAGGTGTGTAACTATGAGTTTAACTACTAATTAGAAATTGGTAGGTTTCTATAAGAACACAGCACATTAAGAAAGGCTATTCCAAATATAGAGAATAAATAGTAATGAATAACATTAAAGTTAAATTTTAATTTTTTTTCTCCATCCACTAAATGCCTATTTACATGATTATAAGAACTAATGTTAAAAAAAATAAATTGCTGAGCACTGGTATCATAAATATAAAGCACATTTAAAGGTGAATAGAATATAAGTAATGCAGTTGACTTTGACAAGACCCTTTTAAAAGTGATTCCAAAGACATACCATCTAGGACAGTCAGCCAGGGCAGCAGAATAGATATCTTTAAGAAAGTTAGAGACAACACTCAGTGCTACTTTTGATATGTATTATAGATGTGATATTGCTGTTCTTGAAAAGGTGGCAAGGTTGAAGGCATAAGTTCTAAGGACAAGCTGAACATCTAAATCTATGAAGTCTAGAAAGAAAAATCACTTAAGAGGTGATTTAATTGAAGTATTTAAATTTTAAAATGGAACAGATAATGTCAACATGAGCTCCTATTTTCAGACCAGCACAAGAAGCTAGGACAAGAGGAACATAAATGAAAATTAAAGGAAAACAAATTCAGAACAGATATAAATACTCATCCATGATGAGAATAATAAATGTGCAAAAACTTGGCATGGCCAGCAAGGATTTGAGGCAAAAGGATTGGAGTTTTTCTGATGGGATGTGCAGTGTCTGTTCTTCAGTCAAGTAATAGAGGCAGGTGCTGGTGAATAAAGTCACTCTGCTCATCTTTCCATCTCATTAAAATTAAAGACAACTTAAAAATAGTTTTAGAGTTCACAAGCCTTCATTGCTCTTATTTACATCAAAATAACTTTTAGGGGTGAGAATTATGAGGTTGCAAGCTTGTTGAAATCTAAAAGCAAACTTCATGCAGAGAATGGCGTGGAAGACATTCTTTTTCATTCAGTTTTTCAAATTCTATCTTCAATCTTTGTTATGCTTTTACAGAAAGCACTTTGGAAACAAATTAAGCAAAATTATATGTAGATCTATACAATAGGTAGCACGTGATTCTTTAGGACAGATATTTTTTATTCTCTTGAGTGACCATAATAGTGAATGTATTTCATACATGGCACATTTTTTTAAGAGGAGATATTAAAGACTTCTCTGATAAGACAAGCAAAGATTTCAAGGGAATGTTGTGTATGTGGATATTCAATGCTGGAAAAAAGTCTCAAGGAAGCCATTAATAGTCTTAATCAGAATAAAATATGTCCAGTCATATGGCAATACATGTCATAATAAACAAGCAAACTCTGCATGAGACTTGCCATGAGAGTCTTTTTGACAGTATAAAATATGTGGTGACATATTCTATGTGTTACTGTTTATCCAAAAGATTGTCAGCAAACAAGGAAAGATTTTTGCATCCATACTATTAAAATATTAACAAGAGTCTGGTATTTTCACTGAGGTGAGCACTGAACAGCAGAAGAGTGATAAGCTATGACTTAGACGGGTCAATTGGAGAAAACAGTTCTTCAGAGTGTAAACAAGATGAATATAAGCAGTTGGACTAAGATTAGTGTGTAGACAGACTAAATTAGAGGCTATTGCTTGAACTTTTAAAAGGCATGGCCATAAAATGAAAAATCTGCTGTCCACCCTATGCTTAAAGGGAAATCAGAGGTGTCTGAGTAGAAAAGATAGAAATACTTGAGTTAGGAATCTGAAAAACTGCCCAAACTGATGCAAGTAATTATGAGCTACAGCATTTATTGATAAAGGTGATTTCACTTCTCCCCTCCCCCTGCCCCCAATTATTGTAGTTTAATAAATTTGGTGTGTTTATATCTATGTGAATAATTAATTATTGGAATGAATACTGTCTTCCTTCCTCTACAAAGATGAGGCAAGCAGTTTTTCTGGAACCTATACATAAAAGTTTGTGGGGGCAGGCAACCAGCAGCAGCAAAAGCTGATTTGCTGCTCTTATAAATATTCTTCTGTCAAAATTCCCAAATAAGTAACTGTAGTATAACAATTTTGAAGGTGAGACTACTGATCCATCTTTTAGGACAGATGACTTCACAGAACTGCTGTAAAAACCCCTCCAAACCACAGTAACTATCAGGCCTTATACATCAAGGGCAGTCATTATTAATTTTAAATTTGTTTAGAAATGGTAATGTACACTTAGGGTATCAAAACAGCCTTAAGTGTGCCTTTTGATAATGTTACACAATAATCAGGAAGTCAAGCTTAATGGAAGCAATTTCATGCTTGCAGTTTCACATTAAAGAGTTTTCTGCATTCCTCTCCATCCCCCAAACCTGGAAAGTCTTCTGTGCAATGCCACTGCCTGACAGCATTAAAAGTGTTTCATTTTCTTCCCTCATGTATGTATCTCAACAACTCAAGATCAGTTCTTTAATGTTGCTTATGCATTTCATGGATTTATAATATTTGTACTGAAAATTGGAATGAGGTAAAATAAAATGTCAGCTAACTTGCATGTACACGCACACACACACACACACACTACCAGCTTCATCTCCCTGTGGCAGCTGGGGATTGTTTCAGACCTGGTTGCCCAAAGACTTAAGGAAGGAGGTCAGTAATCCAAAATTTCTGTGAGCAAAACAGTGAGGGTCCAGGCAATGACCCAGGAACAGGAGGAACCCTTACAATCCCTCCCATGCAGCTGCAGTGGTCCACCTCATTCCCTCCCACCTCAGAATGCACTACATCATTTATTTATTTATTTCCCAGCCAGTAGTGGAGCTGTATCACAATGTAACGGCTCAGTAAGAGTTTAGACAAGACCCGTATTGCTCATAGTAATTAAGCAGATTTACTTGTAAATTCGCAATAAATTAATTCAGTACTTAGTGCTGAATATTACTTAGTGCTATAATATTAGGAAAGAGATCATGTGGGTGTTTTTGCCTTTAATTCATAACCATAAGGTTGAAGTAATAGCTGTAAGGGTTTTTTTTTTCTTTAGCTAAGTCAGTAATTCTAGTTCATGCAGGGGGTATTCATTAAAGAGATTGAACTTTGTGTTTGCCCTCCTTCACTAACATTTATATTTTCTTCAAATAACACAAAGCAACTGGTTGATAAGGGAATGTTTCAGTCATTTTCAATTAGTTGTAAAGTATTTTTTTACAGTAGTCTGGTTTCTGGTTAACTGACCAACAGAACAATGATGGCTATTTTATACTGCAGAGACAGTGCTGACAGGGGGTATAATGAGAGAAACTGTCTCAGATTTTCTTATTAACAACTGTAGCCAAAGCCCCTGTCGGCCTTGCTAAATGGGTAATAGCATATTACTCTCTTGGTGGAGGCCTCTAGGAGATTACAGACAAAGTTGGTTAATTAGTGGGATCTGAAGTGTTACTTCAAATGCTGTCCCAGCTCTGCAGTTTTCCTACAGTTTCTAATTATTTGCCTTTGAATAAGAATACAGGACTAGATTTCCCAACCTGATCATTTCATAAAATCTGAATGGATAATCAAGCACTACTTATTTCAATCAAAGTACGGTCAAATTGAACTTAACCACAGATGTATGAATACGGCAGATTTGGTATTGATATTGATTTTCCAGTAAATCATCTTAAGTTCAAATGATCAAAAATCAAGACAGGTCAACATCAAAGAAACAGGAATATTGGCATGAAAGCAAGCTCTCTTGATTGGTACAAATTAAAAGATCATTTATTAGTGATTATGCTGTATAATACTGCCAGTGCCAAATGAATGCAATTAAGATGAAATGGGCCCCTGCAGCTACAGGGGTTAATAAAGACTGAATTCCTAATGATTTTTCCATTAATTATGAAGATGTCCACAAAACAGCTTTAACAAAGCTGTGGCCACCTCCGACAAATCTTTGTAATCTGTATAAAATGCCTCCCTTAATTGACATGTTGTTGGGATAATGTAAAGATTTAACAGCTCCGAAATCATTACTTGCCAAAGAAGGGTACTCTCTGAAGAACGTGAAACTTGGGGTTTGTAGGCAGTGCAAATGTTTTGAATGGCTTGAAAATTCCATGGTGTTTCAAGTCTTAAATGACATTCATCCTTGCTAGAAACATTGCTGCACTCTGCCTGCAATGAATAAACATTTGCCTCCTCTGAGTGCTTGTGCTCTTCACAGGTTAGGGAGTCAGAGTATTAACTGGGAGAAAAAAACTGCCAGGGGACTGGACCAGCAGGCTCTACAGACTCTACTATTATGAGGCCAAGTTTTTTCTTTTAGGACCAAAATTTGGCCCTAAAAAATGGGAGATAAAGAAGAAAAAATGCCTTACCTTTGTAAGCTTCTTGCCTACACACACCTGCTTCTCAGGACTTGCTCTGGGGTTGCCTTGGGCTGCTGTGTGCATGGTTGGGTATTTCCAAAGCAGAGGAGTCCAACCTTTCTGTGGGAAGGGTAAAGCCAGATGGTGACTTTCTCTCCCTTTTTTGTTGCTTATCAACTTAGATAATCCTTCTCTGATTGCTGCTGAGAGCAGGCTTGCCAGTCTTTTGGCCATTTCTTGCTTATTCATGGGATTTCCTCAGGTTTTATAACTACTTTTTTCATCAGTATCATCATTACCTCTCATCTATCAGTTAACAAGGAAAAAAACCCTAAAGACCTAAAAATGAGGAGATTGTTTGGATGCTTGATTAGGCACCTGTTGCCTCTCAGCATAAAGTTAATTACACATGTTTTCCATACCCTCTGTCTCTTTGTTTTCTGTTTTGAGGATGACATCAGTTTGAATGTGAATTTTAAAGCAACTGGAACTGCAAGAAGGGAACACCAAAATATTTGCAGTTGGGTATTCTCAGGTAAAAGGTGGTTTAGACATTGCTTTAGGCATACAGAAATTTAAGTCATCAAAAATCTGGCTAGTTTTGCAGACATCATCAAACTGAATGCTTTACACCAAAGATGGCTAAATGGTCATGTTTGCAGGACTGTGCTCTGGATGCAATCACCTAAAATGGAATACTGGGAAGGCAAAATCATCCCAGGGAGAGTAGAAGAATGGACTCACTGGATAAAGCCAATTGAGTCAGTAAAAACAGTGATAAAGTAAAACATTTCAAAATTCTTTGCAGTCTTGCCTAGTTAGGAAGTTAAACCAAATATTTCATGTGTAGACATGTAAAAAGAGAGCAGCTGAAGATGGTACAACAATGTTAATTACTTTGGATGCAGTTAGGATTAAAAGTAATCCAGACAGGGACCCAAAATAAAACAAATGTTCCTGTTCTCAATGGGTACATCAGTTATACAGGTAAGGAAGAAATATAAAATGGTAAATAGGAATAAGATTTCCACATCAGGAAACAAAACTTCCAGAATAATATATTTTGCAATCAAAATACTAATTCTAAATTTTTAAATCAGCAGAAATGTTAAATCCTTAGATTACTTACTTTGAAGTAAGATATATGTTCAAACTATTGCTTAAATTTCCTTGATGGGAGACAAGTTACAAATGTGTGCTTTTAAAGGATTTGTGGGATACCTGAGAGTACAGACTATTTGAGTGTGAGCCAGGAAATTGCTTCAATTTGTAGTAAAGAGGAGAGTTAGTGTGGATAAATAAGAAGAAGAGTCAATAGCAATTTTGTAGTTGAAGATTGGTGCTACAAAAGTTCTTCAAAGAAATCACACGTGGATTAGTCTGTATTTATTATGATAGACATGGATTGCAAAAAATGTTTTGATAAATCATATTTTAGATGAATTAGATGAAGAGAAGGTTCCTTTTTCTCTCCTCTCTCTCTACAGGGAACCTAAACACTTGCTTAGGTTTGTACAAATGATTTCTACAATCCCAGTCCAAACCTGTAGTATTTCCCACATGGAAAACCTCTGATGATACACTGGAAATTAGACAAACCCACACCACTGAATAATGCCTGTGGTAACACAGGTTATTTTGCAGGTGGCAACCTTCCAAACATTGTAAAGCAGGATGAACCTAACTTTATCTTCTGGAATTTTTCCAAACCGTGAACACTCAGCTTCTCAAAGAAATCAGGTGTTTGTGACTTTGGTGGACAGTAAGGTTTTTAAAAAGCTGTCTTTTTACAAATACAGATTGCACAGCAGAAGCAATTTCTTTTTAACACAAGAAAAACCTACCTGCATTCTAAAAACCTTAGTTCTGAGCAATGTCCTAGCACTCTGAAATAGGTTACTGTTTAGCTGTAAGGCCAATTCTAATGAGATTTGAAAAAGAGTGGTGGAAAATGAAGATTGACAGAAAATTTTTAGTGTATAGAGAGATCGGTATTGGAGCCCTAAATCTTCACTCTGAATTTGAAATATTTTGATCATCTCTGATTAAAATTCATAAACATTAAAAGTGATATAAAGAGACAGGAATTGCTACAGATGATACCTCCAACTTCTGTACCTCTAAAAAAGCTGGAGCAAATCCAAAATACATGCTTAACCTGTCTCCCATAAGGATTCTTTTCTTGAAATTGTTTAGGAAGAAACAGTCAGAGGAGGATGCTAGAGGAAATAGATGAAGGACCAGTTTGAACAGCAGGGTGAGACATGAAATATTTAATGAAGAAAGAAGCCAAAGACTTAATGTTGACAGGAGCATTGGAGACTGAGAATCTGGGAACACTGACTGCAGCTGCTGACAGCTTCCTCTGTGGAAAGGAGGAGTCCATAGAAAGACTGACCACTTTCTTTGAGGACCCATTTCTCCATGTGCTTTTGGCTCATAATTGTACCTCTGGGATTGTTGTTGTATCACTAAAATATGCTCCTTCTACTTGCACATCCTTGTTTCCTAAATCTTGATGATTTGCAAATGCACAAACCAGTCTTATGTCTTTATTATGGAACAGCCACTGTTCTTTGCTCAAATACTTGTTCCTCTAGCCTTCAGCTTAGTCCAGTTTTGTCCCACTGTTTTGGTGATCCTGTGGTTCTTCCATTTTAAGAACTATATTTCCTCACAGTTCCTGATATCAATTCAGCTTCTTGATTTCTCTGGATTCTCTCCAGCTCAAATGTCATATCTCATCTAAATCCCTAATCTTCACTAATTGGACTAATGATCACTAATTACATGTACTGTGCAAGTACATCGGATTTTCCTTGACATGAGTTGCGGGGATATATTTTGGGAAAAAACAGACAGTGTGTTGCATGTGTAAAAGTTACAAGTGAATATCACTGGTTTCATCCTACAGGGTATCCTTACAAGAGCTAGTACTAAACAAAAAACAAACAACTCTGATATAAATAATCTATTTAAGTGTGAAATTGGATTTTCAACATAAAGATCAAATTCATTGACTTCAGCGATGTTACATGAGGGATGAATTGGCCTTTTAGTCATTTTATTGCATCTGCAAACTCATACCTCACGCCTTATCTTTGTCTGATCTGCTATCAAATACTTATTCATACAGCAAATAACTTATTTGACTCTTTAGCAAAAAAGCACCAAATTCAAATGATATTTGCTACACCAATAAATCCGAAAAGGCTGCTAAATATGTGTGCATAAAACCCCATAATCTTACTTAGATTTCTACCTATACAGGAGGTGTTAGGAAGAATATTGTAGAGGAACTGCATCTGATTTTGATCTCTGTGGCATAAATCAGAAATAGCTCTTTGGTAGTCAATAAAATTACACTGTTAAATCAGAATAAGTGTTCATTTTTCTTTTTTAAAATGTTTCAGCACTATTGCATCAACAAACAGAAGTAGCAGAATATTCAGATTTCATTACGATACTTTTCCAACAAAATTACAGGATAGACTTTTTCCTGCACTAATTTAATTCTTGGTTTTTATAGCCACTGATTTTTAAAATACAGCTGGGGGCAGTTTTGCATAGGTGAATTACCAGAGAGCGAAGAATTTGGGGGAAGAACAAGGCTGTTATTAAGCAAAGACCCTGTACTTTTGTATGTAGTTGTATATGTATGTTAACTTCAGGAATATTTTTTTTTTTTTTTTTTTTAATAATTATACACATCTCACACTTGCATTTGTTGCAGGGTTAGAATTTTGGTGCTTTTCATCTCCTTGGAGGTTTTTCAGCATTTTTCTAAGGTTTATAAAATAGTCGTGAATTATGTAAGGAAATGCTATTTGTTGATGATACAAATAAAAAAACTGAGGAAAGGAATTATGGCCTGACCTTTAACATGCATGTTCAGAGTTGTGCACATTTCAGTCATATAAATCAAAACTAGGTGTGAGTACCTGGCACTGCACTTAAAATGTAGCTATAAACCATTCTGTAAACTACTGAAGGGTGTTAAGAGGGTCTGCAGCTGAATGAAACTTCCAGTTTCTGTAGCTCAATGGCTGCTTTTGGTTTCTACCTATTCCACCTACCATGGCTTCATATTTTCATGTATATTACAGCCATACCTATTATTCAGTCATCAATTCTACTATTTATATAGTCCAGGTAATCAATAATCTGTGATACAGCAGCTTCTATACAGAGAAACAACCAACCCTAATTGTCTTAGAAAGATCTTAAAGATTCACTTCCTCACGTCCTCCTTTCCTAAATAAACTTAAGAACTAAGAATCAATATCAGCATAACACAGACTTAAGGATGCTTTGAAATATTCTAGGAACCAGGCTGAAAATGGATTTCAAGTAGCACCTGCAATGCCTACTGTCAGTATATAGACCTAAAAATACCTCATAAATACATAAAATAATATAAAATGTTGATGTTATTTCTGGTTGGACTGCATCTTGAGGCATACCCAACCCAAATTTGCTAGGTATCTCCTGTCTGAGACCTTACCAAAAATATGGTTGCATTAATGTTCATTGCTTCTTTACCTTCTGGGTTTTGGGGTTGTCGTTAACAGATCTTCTGACTCGCCTCTTATTTTTTACCACTGTTGCCATTCTTGTTATATTTGAATTATAAGAGTTTTTGCTTCTCATGTTTATTTATATATAAAATTTCTTATATCATCTCTCCATGAAAGTTCTGTTACCTTTCTATTGAACAAAATTTGAGCAGATGACAACCCCTGCTTCTGTTGCCACAGCTTTGCAATTTCCTAGTGCCTTATAGCATGGCTATCCAGCTTTCTTCTTCTGACACTGTGTTTCTGTATCTGTAATCTGCTAGAAACTTCTAAACAACAAATTTACCTAGCAGCCGTAAGAAACAGAAGCCTGAACTGTGGGATCTACTTTTCTAAGCATTCCCATTTGCTGTGGGGCTATCCCAGCTCTCTCCAAGTATTTAATATCTTTGCTTTTTCAAAAAGAGCAAGCTTCTAGGAATCTTTGCCCTTGGTTTCATTAATTGAATGCAAATTTCTTGATCAGAGAAACAGAGAAATGTATGTAGAACATAAGCCACTGTTCAGGATTTCATGCCTTTTTAAAGTCTTGCTTAGAATACTGTTTTCCATTACAGATCCCTTAATTTATTATGGTTTACCTCTGCATGACCTTAATCTTGCACAGTGCGCAGAAAGAAGGGAAAGCACAGTACCATCTATTACCACTAAGAATAGGCACAATGTATAATCTCTATGATGAAGGTCATAAAGGTCAACTGTCTTTAGTTTTGGTTCCCTCCAGGATTTTCACACCTCTAAAACAGTAGCAGAGTGGCTGAATGCAAATTGCAGAGTTGCTGTGAAAAGAGTGCAGATCCTAAAGAAAACCGTACAGTGAGGAGATTCCTGAGGTCCCTGTTTCTTGATGCCAGACAGAATAATGATTATTCTGCACTCTTGGTAAGAGGCAGGAGTTAGCTTTTTCTGCTCTCCTTTTCCTTTTTATCAGGGTCTGTGGTGAGAGGACAAGGTGTAATGGTTTTCAACTGAAAACAGGGCAGGTTTAGATTAGCCATAAAGGAACATCTTTTTACAACGAGGGTGGGTGAGACCCTTATACAGGTTGTCCAGAAAGTTCTAGATGCTCCATCCTTGGATATGCTCAAGGCAAGGTTGGATGGGGTTTTGAGCAATCTGGAAGAGTGAAGGAATTTCCCAGCAGGGCAGCCAAGAAGCAAAGGATTAAAAGCTAAAAGACTGATTTACTAAATAAATAAGGAAATTTGCACCATAATCAGCAAAATTTTCTCTGCAGCTTGACATTTTGTCTCATATCTGTCAACATTCACATCATTTAAAAAATTGGTGCTGGATAGTAATATTTTATTTTCCTGTACTGTACTTACTCTTCAGCTATGCTCCAGTTATGCTAATTGGAGTTCCATGCATAAATTAGGAATATGACATGCTAATAAAGATGGATAGTACCTCAGAATCTCCTGAAAAATAAAAAAAATCCAAACCGCAGCATTAAGGGGATCTGTCCTAGCATATGTTATTTCAATATTTTATGTGAAGTTATGCAACAGGCAAAACCCGGGTGATAACAGGAAAAAAACAGTTCTGCAGTTGAGAAAACCATCAGATAACCTTTAGGATATAAATCCAGATTTACAGTAAAGGTTGAAAATAGGTAATGAAGTAATTTCAATAAGATGATTCCTTTTCTTTTCTATAAGTACAAAGAAGTCAATCACTGACATCCGTAAGGAAATATTGTGGTTTACCAATTTCAAAATTTTTGCTAAATCTTGAAAAAACACATTTCTTTTTCAATTTCTAAAAATATTTCAACAGACTTGAAGAAGCTAAAACCAGAAAAAGTGCACTGAAATATGGACAATGTAGAAATGTTGTATGTAGAAATAGAGTGCAATTTCCTCTGACTACTAAATAAGCAGATAGGATACAAGAGACCCCTACGTTACACAGAAAAAGAAATACAAGGATATTCTGAAAATAAGTGCTAAAATAATGATATGTGTACAAGACATAACACATTAAGTTCACATTTTATGAAATATGAGGTGAAAATAATTCAGACACATGCTTGCCAGATCCTAGTTAAAATATTGTTGGCTAGATAATAGCAACAACAAATTCTTTACAAAGAAAGATATGATAAAGCAGTGAAAGAATTCTAGCACATGGCTAATGGACTATCTGTTCCATCTTATAATTCTAGGGTCTGTTGAGTTCCACACAACTCTGAGGCTTTTCCAGGAGCTAGTATAGAGAGAAAGGTGGTAGGTGTCACTCTAAGTCACTGCACTTTCACCCCAGAAGCCTAGCTCTAACAACAGGGAGGTGAATAATAAAATAGATTTGAACCTTTCACTGTGCTAAACAAGTATGGCCCTTATAAATTGCTGAACAGTTTTTAACATTTGTCCATAATCTCTTTTTATATGAGGAATGAGTATCAGAAAGATTTATTTTTAATAGATGTTTTTCTAAAAACATTCACAATCACTTGCATCCTGTTTCTCTTAGCCTTCTGTCTTATTATTTTCATTTAAGGGAGAAGGCATTTTGAGAAGTCAAACTGAACATTAGGTAATGGTTAATCATGCTTAATGGAAAAAAAAATCAGATTATTTGTGACATGTAAATTGAAAATAAATATCAAAATTGCAATGCTATCAGAAAAACTAAGACAGAAGGCATATCACTCGATCCTCAAACATGTGCTGTTTATTGCAGAAATAACACAGTTCATATATTTTTATTTGCATTAATTCAGTATTTTTTTTTGCAGTACCACCTGTGATTTTTTTTTAAATTTGATTAAGATGTTTGCAAAGATAATAATTAGAAAATCAGTTTCATTCCCTTTAGTTTTCCAGACTACAAGTGGTACTCTTACTATTCAGCTTCTGAGGAAGATAGTTCACAATTACATTGGTTTTGCTTTACCATGACTCCTATTTTATTATTTTCAGAAAATATTGTATATAATTATCAGAATTCCAGAATTGTAAGATTGTACATCATGTGAATAAGAATATCTACCTTAAGGTTCTCTTTTGCCTCTCTTGATGTTATTTTTAAGTCAAGATTCTTGTTCTGCTAAAGAAGACATTTAATGGCCTCTTAAAATTAAACTCTAGTTTCATTAGTTTAATACACAAGCAATGAAGGCATATTTAGGTGGTGAACTTATTATTGTTCTTGGAAAAAAAAAAAGAAAAAAAAAAAAGGGGGCAGGATTTACAGGTCAGAAGCATCCCTAGTAAACATAGAGGTGTTCAACAGGAGTTTTTTCAGTTTGTATATTTTGGTCAGTGTTTTCCTATTATCTGATAATATTCCAGGTTGCAAAAGAATGAGAGAAAGAATGAGACACAAAAAAAAATCTGGTAAATTTTACTCATTCCCCATTAGAATTTGATGAAGTGAAAGAACATCTGACCAATTTCTTTCTTTGAATCCCCAGGCTCTGCATAGCTAAGTCTTTTACCTCTGCCACCTGCAGAAATCAAACCAGAATCTTATGATGACTGATACCCAGCTGAGCTGGTTCCTTCTTTTTCATAAGAACAGGGAAGAAAAAAGAAATCCAGCCTTCTGTACCTTTGCCTGTTTTTCTCTGGTTTGATATTTGTTCCTTTTTGCGTACTGAAAAAAGAAATATTCATAAACATCCTTGCATCCTAAACTTCATTAAATCAAGAATGATACAGAGATGTTAAGTCAGAGAACACGAACAAAACTGAAGAAGCACAGCCTGCTTTTAACTGTGTTTCATCATCAGGGGAAAAAAAGAAAAAAAAAAGAAAAAGACAAAGGACAAGGAAGCCATCAGTAGAGAAGAAATGCTAAAAAGTCTATATATTATTTTGAATTGCCTTGATAATGTGTCATAATTGCAGAGACAACCTTGAAAAATGAATACAGGAGAATCATAAAGATGTTCATGAATGAAAACCAGGAAGACCAATAAAAAAAAAAAAACCCAAGGAAAGTTCTTTTTATTTCTCCATTAGCTATAGCCCAGAGAGGGTATTTGAACAAGAATAACATCACAAGAAATTTACAAAGGGCAGAACAAAATGAGCGTCTTTAGCAACAGCTTTGCACTTATGTCAAATTCCTTTGAAACAATCCAGCAATAGGTGGGTTTTGATTTCAGGCCATACAACCCGGGAGGGCAGCACACTGCAGAAAGTCTCAGGACTGGCTGCACTGATGTGTTTGCTATTTTATCACCAAAGGAAACTATGGGAGTGCCATACTCTGCCCAAAACTGAATTCACTCCCTCAGGTACTCCTTAAAAGGTTGTGTGAGGGAGCATGTGCACGTGTGCATGTGAGCATGTTGGCAGAGGACAATTTAAACTATTTTTTTTGAACCACTCAGATGTTGTAGTGTTATTCTAGAAGGCCACATCTTTCAAATTGTGTCTTAAATGAAAAAGTCTTCATATTGCTGAATTAAGGTAGACATATGAAGAACAGCATCTGACAATCAAATCATATCAAGCCAAAGGCTGCACAGGGAAGTTCATGAGATCGCTAAGACCAGACAAAATCACTTCAAGACATTAGCTTTTTCCTGCTCCTTTCTTTATGTAACTCCAGTGGAAGCTTTCAGCAATTTAACACTACTCCTTAGAAACTCCACATTTGTTTTGTTAGGAGCAAGTTCAGCCTACAGTAAGTTTGGGGGAAATAAACTTTCCCCAAGATTATTTCCTTGGGGAAAAAACCAGGTTTTTTGCTTCTTCCTCCAAATGCGACATATGGACCTAAGATGAATAGGATATCTGATTTATTTAATGCAAATATGAAATACTTAAGTGTCAGAATGTAGATTTTGATTTTCAGTTTGTGTGAATTTTCTATTTCTAGTACAGGCAGTACAGAATTTTCACCACTTCTCAGCATCTGCTGAAGAAATAGTAACACAGAGAGTGGTTGATAGGGGAACAAACCTGCCAATACAAAACTTATTAGGCTTTTGAAGATAAACTGGAAAAAACATCAGTTCTTGAGTCTCAGGTTGAAACACAAGTAAAATATACTTCAATGATAGTATATAGAGCAAATGCTGTATAACCTACATCTGACTCTTTTGTTAGAAAAATGAATCAGTACTGCCTTAGCGTTCACAACAGTCAGGTTTCCAGCAGCTCCTTGAATGGAATCAAGGATTTTAATGGGGTTCTGTTCTGTGTGTGGAAATGATCAAAGGATTTGCCTTCAATTTCTAAACACATTGAACAACATTTTAGTTGCTTTATATCATAATTTTCATGGTTTGAAAGGTTTAGAAAATTCTTTCTGCAGTTTTGTATAAAAAGGTAATTTTAGGACAACATATTGTGTACCAGGTCACTTAAAAGGCTGAAAGGAATGATAGTGAGACCCAGAGGAGTAATAGTGGGTATGCTAAGAAGAAAATGCCAAGACAGAGATATGTGTTAAAGAAGAGAAAGGAAGGTCTGCAGAAAGAGGTGTCAAACTTACCAGAAAGAATCAGGATGAAAAGGCATTGTGACCATTTCTTGAGGATAAGGTTATCAGCCTAGACCATCTCTTTGAAGATGCCCTGAGAGGTACTTTAAATTTGGACTGCTGAAGGAGAAGTAAGTCATGGACTTGTTTGGATGGGGAAGAAAGGAAGTGTGTGGTTTAGATTTGGAGAGTTTCTGGAGTTTCAAATGCATGGGTGCTTTTGGGTGCTTTTTCAAAATGAACCTGATCTCAAAAGACACAAAGGCCTTGCTCAGCCTTCGACAAAGATGTTATGTAAAATCACTACCCATTTAACACCTGTCAGAGAATAGGAAAAAATCTTCAGCATTACTGTAAATTTTCACTCAAAATAAGTTAGATAATACAGACAAATTGCCATTACTTTGTTTTTGGCACTTTCCCAAAAAATTGTTTTATTAATCTCTCTCACACAATTTGTATGGAGCATGCTAAAGCATTTTGTTGATTCTTTAAAATTTTAAAAATACATTCTAATTCCTTATGTACACTTTTAAATTCAGGAAGTTATGAATTGTGTTCAGTGCTATGTTTAATTCAAGACTCACACTCATGTTCTCAAATATTCAGCTTCTCTATACAGTCATACATGTTGTGTCTACATTGATGTTTTGATTTGAGCAGAAATCTAGTTTTGAAATAAATCTTCTGAATATCTCTGCTAACTGAAGGTTGCCTTGCTTCACAGAATCATCCTTGAGGAGTGAACTATTTTATTTTTGAAGAACTCTGTCTCAGTGCAGAAGTTACTCGGAGAAACTCCAGTGCCTGCTTCTCTGAACAGTGTTAAATGGTATGCATGGGTGGGATGTTCAGTTCAGGGGGCCAGGTTACATCTTGGATGAAGCAGAAGATGTGAAATGCGTATAACAAGTGTGAGTACCTCATCATCACCTGCCTGGGCTCACTGACAGACAGAGCCACTGGCCACCATATGATGGTACTGGCTATTTTCAGGTTAGATTTTGTGAGAGGCTGGTAAGGAATGAAACCTGTGAACAGATACAAAGTTTATTCTTATCTTTCATAATATCAAACACTTCTGTAGACCTTCTGTAGACCTTTCTAAACAAAAAAGATTATTTGCTTTGCACTTATTTTAGAATGGAAAATGCATGAAGGCACCTAATTTGAAGCTCCAGTGGGAAGAATTACCATTCCACAAATATTTTTAACACATCTGAAATTTTCTCTTTCTATATTAAGATAAACTCGTGTCTAGAGCTTTTGATGAAAACCCAAAGGAATGCACCTGATAAACTCATGGCTGGGGAAAGCTGATTGCTTTCTCATGGGATTGATCTGAAGATCCAGCTTGTTGTTTCCCAGTCTGTTGAAAGTCCAGGACTGTCTCAGTCCTTGCTTATGGTGCAGCATTTGGAAGCACTTTCCTCTGCCCACATCTGTCTACCTTTGCCCAATCTTTTTCTTACTTTGTCACTGTGAATTCCATAGCAATGCCTGGTTTTCTAAGAAGGAAAACACAGTTGCTTACTGCAGAAAAATGCCATCAAATAGTCCAAATATATATTTGTGTGGAAGACTAAAGATGTGATCTTCCAGGTATGTCTAGCAGAAGTGGAGACTCAGCAGTTTTTGCTGCAGTTTCTCTGCCCTGCTTTGTTGATACCTGAAGCTTGGTCTCCAGTGCCTCAGCCTTCTCCAGGTATTAATCTTCCAACAATCTACTGGCTTTCACTACTTTTTGCTTGTGGCAGTTAAAGCAAAGCAGCTTTAGGTATCTTGTGTTCTCAAATTTGGACGTATAATCAATCGTTTTTATTCATTCTTGGGCTAACAAATCCTGAAAAACATTTCCGCACAATTTCTCACCTGTCATTTCAGGAAGAGCCATCAGGGGTGAATTTCTACACTTCTGTGAAGGTTGAGTGATAAATGCTCCCTGCCAGTGTATCAGTAGCTCTTATCTAAGCAATAACACAAAAGTGAATCGACTTCAGTAAAGGTCAGTAACTTTTAGTTTCTTCCACTCTGCAGGACTGTGAAAGCAACGTGATCCTCTTCCCTCTACAGTTTTATGTTGAAGTGACACCTGTTCTTAGGGAAATACTTCTGAGAATCCCTGCAAGTGGGAACTGAGGCAGTATGAGCTGCAAATCACTTGAGTACTCTAGAAACTTTAATTCTTGGGCAACCTGCTGGTTGGAAAGTTTGAAGACTGAAGTCTAAATGCTCCTATTGTTTTGCCTCAAAATGTTAAACATTTTTGTGAAGACTTACCCTGAAGTGACACTGTCTTTAGTAGTAATTCAATAAAATATGCAGAGAAAGTTATCCTTTCTGAGCAGGAAATTTAAAAGGGAAGAGCAAATTCACCAAAGGAACTAAAAATCCAGAACAATGGATGCTCCATATTCACAATGAGGAGAAAATCATGAGCATGAAATATCAAGCAGTCACAGGATTAGTTAGAAGAACTTGAGGCCAAAGGCTACATTTAGTTAATTTTGAGTGAAATTTATTTTTATTATCCAAGAGTCATTGTAAGCCCTTATAAAGCCAAGGGTTGTACCTCAATTGGCACTCTCTACCTCTTTTCCTATCTCTTTCCATCTTTGAGGCCCTTTTCTTCCCAGGGTTTTTTGCTGGATTTGAGGTAATGGCACATCAGAACTATGCCCCTAGCTCGTGAACATGCTACAACTTCACAGTGTTCCTGCTACTGCTGTATTTTTGATTCCAAATATACCAATGCAATTGCTGCACTCATACCACCCTTGTTATAAATCTACATAGACTTGCCTACGTACGTGTGAATTCAGGCGCACTTGACACATAAGGTCTTCCATGTAAGTGATTTTTCCTTCTCTTTGCAAACTTCAGCTCCTTCTATGAGTATACTTTGCCTAGTATTTCACAGCTTCTTCATATTCCTAGTTAACTTCGAAACAAAAACAACCTTGTCATTCATCCAGAAATTCAAACATATCCTTAACCTCAACATGTCCTCAGACACTTCAGTGGAATGCATTGCGCTGCTTTCAAGAACCCTGATTGATATGGTTATTAGGTTCATGTAACTGTGCAAGAAAAACATCCTATATTCAGGAAGAGAGATTCAATTGTCATCAGGAGTTCCATTTTTCTGGGCAGGCAGAAATTCTGAGATCAAATGTTGCATCGCTTTACTCTATTTCACTTGCAGAAAGTATGACTTGATAGACCTTTCCTTCTTCAGAATAAGTTGGTGCCTGAAAAGAAAAGCAGCCACTGAAGCTGAACTCCTACACGAAGCTGCTGTGCTCTGGAGCACTTGGTGTTCCTCAGATTTCTAAAGCCAACGGGGTTGGCTGCAATTGCCTGACTTGCTGGCCTCTACAAAATGAGTCCCATGGCTTGCTTTAACTTCTTCCCTGAAGTTCACAGAGAGTAGAAATACTCCAGGGCTTTTTTTGTAAACATGCAAATGGCAAACCACAAATACCAAAATATCTTCTGCAAAAAATGTGTTTTTTTTTTAAAATGAAGAATTTAATTTTTAAGTTTTAACAGGGAAGGTTCAACTCCACATTCAAGGTGAGAGAAAGGAACACACTGTGCTTTTTTTTGTTGCACTTTTAGAAGACAGAGTGTAGTATCTCTGGTATTCTGGACTTAGGCACTCACAGAGCTTCAGAAGAAGGACACTCAAAATTTCAGGAGGTTTGATCAACATTTGGGGCAGTTGAGAACACTGACAAAAGGATGAAAAATAAAGGTGCAAATGAAATGGAGAAAAAAATGGAAAAGAAAAGGGGAGGAAATTCTGAGATTCTTGCATTTCAAAATAAGGGAAACTTTTTTCCCCATCTGTTTATTCAGACATTTTTGAATAATTAAGTTTCTGTCAAAGGAGGTAATAAATCAACAATTATTAGTGTATCTATGTGTTGTAATTAGCAACTGATAATTGTATATTAATGAAATTTTGAAGATTATAAATAAATCAACACTTGGAGATTGAGGTCAAACTACCATAATTTCGTAAAGGTAAGAACTGTAGTTTATTTCCAATAAAACAGATCATTTATTATTGAAAGAGGGAGTGTGAGAGTTTTTTGTCTCAAATTGAATAAATCTAATATTTCATTTAAAAATTAGAATTTTCCTTAGTTTCAGGCACAAAATTCCATGCTGGAATGACAGAACCAGTGATTATTATTAGATTAAACATTTATTCACCAACAGAAACTATTAATGACAAATTATAATTTAGGGCTGTGCTTTTAATGCAGTACCCAAATGAGACATTACCATTTCTTTATATACTGTTCTTAAAGAGGAATTGAAACGTAGAATTATCTATAAGCTGTAACTGGAAGGCAGAAAATCAATCAATGAACTAATTTTTCTTTTTTTTTTCGTGAGTCTATTAATTGAAGTTATGTTGCTTTACCTGGTCTTAGCTTGTAAATGCTAACCTAGGATGAAATCATTAGCCTTAACATAGATACTGGTAACTCTGGGCTATGTATTTAGTGAATGCAAATAAAGATACACATAAGTAGCCAATTATCTGAGGAAATGAACCATTAATGGATTAATGTAATTGGAATATATTCTTTTATCAAGAGAGACATTCACTTAAAGTGGTACTGTATTTCCTTTACACATGACTTGTTGCATATCTAATGCAACATATTATAACATATTCCAAACCAGCAACATCCCAGAAAGAGTCAGACTTGAAAAAAAAGCCAGACAGAAATAGAGACAAGCCTGACAATTAGCCCTTTATTTTCTCCTCAGCCCACAAATATTTTGATACATCATTTACATGAGCTCTCTTGCAGGGGAAAAAAAAAAAAAAAAAAGAGCCAGAGGTATGACACAGTGCACCTGCAGGATTTTGTTTGCCAATCTTCCTTTAGAGAAACAGTTTAGTTTGTACCATGGGTTTTAGCAGTGCCATGATACATTTACTGCATAGAATGATTTGATAATGAAAAGCATTTCTCAGAGATTTTTCCAACTATATGTCATTTCCTATAACAAAAAGTACAAAGAAATGCACCATCATTGAAAGGGCAAGTATTCCCCATGAAAAAATCCAAACCATTTCTCATCTTTTCTTCCTTTTTATGCCAGGGTTATTTTGAGGGGAAGGAGAATAAAAGTATTTCTGTGAACATGATAGCAATCTTTGTCTGGATTTTTTTGATACTCAAAAAATACCCAAAATAGGCTCTATTTAACACTGTGAGTGAAAGGTAGTAAAATTTTAATAGAACAACTGTGAGGAAATCAAAGTCCTTGATGAGTCTAATGGAAAAAAAATATATAAAGCTATCTTTATATAGATAAAAGCAAAGAGGAGAAGGGAAAGAAAATGCAGATGGCCATGGCTACTTGTCTCAGAGCATGGAGAATGGATGTATCTCTAAATACATAGCTTTTGTGTCTTTCAAAAACTTCTGGAAAATATGAGAAAAAATACCTTAAATAGTCTATTTTTAAGCAGGGGTTTTGTATGCAGTTATTGGCACCCATAACATAAAATATTTTACAATTTTAACAGACATTGTGTTGCTACTTCATTTATTAGTAGAATCTGAATTTGTGGCCTAATATGAATCGAAAGACAAATAGCAAAGTCAGGCACTTTACTTTGGTGGGTTTGGTTCCCCTCCCTCCCCCCAATATGAGCATGGGACTAATTTCAGGACCAAATCTCAATACCTTTTTAGTGCCTTTCTACATAGAAGTACTACAACTCCCTTGCAGCTGGAGACTAAGGAAGAAGCCAAAAGAAATTGAAATTATTTTCCACAGGCAAATGAGCTGACCCTTCACCAGTCCTGTCAGTGGAAGATGGAGAGCTCCTCAGCTGCTCTAGAGACAACCATCCCATCCTCTAGATACAGACTCAACTGCTCCTCTTGTGTCAACTCATGTGCAGCTGGGAGTCCTGCCTGGATTCCATTTGTCTTTTGTCCTTCTGTATGAATGTTTGAAACCAGGAATTAAACTTTCATCTGTACACTGTATTTCTGAAGAATTGGTATGATGCTTCTTTGCATATAAATGTGGGGAAATCTGGAGCAAACCCAGCAGAATTCATACTAATACTTCTTTCCAAAAAAAAGGCAATCTCATATCATGTTAGTACAAATGTAGAAAGTGTTGTCCAAGTTTAAAATGAAAGCCATTTAAACATGTCATTTCAGGACACATATTCCTTGATATAAGGATTTGGATAGATTCTCTATCAATCATATTATAATTTGCTTTCTGTGTCCAAATATCTATCTCAGTTATTGTAGATACAAATGCTATATTCAGAACTAGACAGGTAAGTTTTGAGGAGGTATCACATTTTTATGACTCTTCAAAAAAAGTTGATATATTTTATAAATGATGTGATTTCTTTCCAGGGAAAATTACTTTACAGCTTAATTTTTTTTCCTGACATTTTCCCCAATAAATAATCAGCTCTTTTTCCAACAGGACAACACACAGTCTGAACCCTGAGCCTGGAGGTTAAGGCACCATCCATTTATCTCTGTTCACATAATGTGAATTATTGGTTACTTGCTTTTCATTGTAACTGTGTTATTGGAAAATTATATCCCAAGACATATTTAACGCATTTTACTTAATCTCTGCTCACATTTAATTTGCTAAATCCCTTGCAAAGTGTTTTGCCTTATTCTATTGACAAAGCACGGGCTTCAGATTTTACTGAAAAGATACTGCAGCTTGATATGGATGATGCTCTTGACATTTACACACATCCCAACTTTATTTATATTGCAGCAAAGTACCTAACTTGTGAAAAGAAGAATGCACATTCAGCAACTTACTCAGTTTCAGCCACAGGACTCTTTTACTATCTCTTGAATAATTAGCAACATGAATTCAGATGGAATATACAGTAACTTGCTTGACTTTGGGGTATGAAAAAAAAAAGATTAGAATGACAAATAGTCAGACTCCAGGGTCAAATGCTTTGCCAGTAGTTGCATATGTTTATGCCAAAATACATAAAGAAATGTCACTTCAGCACATGAATGATGACAAACACTCCAAGTGGGACTGCACTTCATCAATCATTTCAAATGCACAGATTGGGTTTACCTATATAAACAAAAGCAATAAAACTACTCAAAGCCTCACCTTAAACTATTCAGGCATGACATAAACACTGTTACTGCACAGTCAATCCCCGTTTTACTTGAGAGGCAGTCAGAAAGCAAGTGACAAACTGATTTATTAAGATTAATAAAGCATGCCCTTAATAAAAATAAAGCCACTAATATTTTGCATAAACATGGGAACTTTGTTTGGGGCTAGAACAGACCAGGATGAACAAAAAAAAAGGGAGAGTTATTAAGAAATATTTTTGCTCTGTTCATTCAGTAGTACTGGTAAGATTTGAGGAGTTTTTGATCACTAGAAGAGTTCCCAGGCACAGAGACTTTCTGCAGACACAAACTGCAAGTTTGAGACCAGAACAAAATGGATTCTCTTGGGAAAAAAAAAAGGTGACTCAGAGGAAGAGCTCTAAGTCAGCAAAACACTGATGGGCCCTCTCTGGCTGTGTCCCCTGGGTTTCATCAAAACCCCACTGAAGTCAGTGGGAATCTTTCTGTTGTCTTCAATGAGATTTGGAGCAAACCCCCTGTGAGGGAAATTTAATTGAATTCCTTAGTATTGATCCTTTCACTTCAGTTGCTCATTTAGCCTTTTTTCTTAAACTGCACCTGCTTTGTCAAAGGGGAAGGGGAAGGGAAGTGAAGAGATGGGAAGGGAGGTTTTAAAGTTTAGGTATTAAGCTAATGTCAGCAATATTTTATATAAATACAATTATGAGACATTCCTAGAATATTATAAATATCCATTCGATAATTTAAGAACAGGCTAAACAATCTGTTTAAGTACTCTTTTGTAATCCCTTACTGACAAGAAAATGGGCTCTGTATCACATTCTCTCCCACCTTCATCAGCTTCCCCCATTTGCATTATGCTCTTTCTCTTTTTTAATTACTGTGTGACAGAATCTAAGGTTTAAACTAAGCTTCTCCCTTTCTTTCTCTTTAGCCAGTCACTGAAGTGTTACATGACCTTGCACACAAACCATTTCCTTAGTCTAATCTAGACAGAATTAGGAAATAATCAAAGCAGGCAATAGTATGTGTAGAAGGGTCTCCTTGGTTCAGAAGATGCTGACACAGAAGATTTCCAGCCACATATCCTAACATAAGCCAGATATTCCTCACTTAGTGGAGACTATCTGACTATATCACAAGTGCAGAAAGACAGGTCAATCTAACTGAGATTTGTAACTTTTTGAATTGATGTTCCAGCCCTTCAAATATAAGGAAAAGGCAAGTGATACGAAATCATTTGTAACTTGGAATTATGCTCTTTTTTTTCTGTGTCACTTTGTCACCAGGTGTTGCTTGTCCTCTTTATCCCACACAGAATAATTGCCTCTTTATGGCCATCCTGCTCCTTGTGTCTGAACTCTCAGGTCCGTGTTCCTTCTCTTGCATACATCCAACAGAGTTCATCATCCTGGGGTGACCTGGCCATGTCCATTCCTGGCCTGCTCTTTGGGAGTATGTCACTGCTTGGAAAACAGCACAGCAAGGGCTGATAAACTAAAACCTCTTATAAGTTTCTACCTTCAATTTGCCACTCAAAGAGCCTGTTTGCTTAAAGGAGAGCATGTTTCATTGTAGTCTCCAAAAGATTTTTGCTTATCTTCAGCATATTCAATTTTTCGCTTCTGAATGTTAAGATTTCTTTAAATCAGTGAATAATGCTGATTTAAAAAAAAAATATTTATCCATTACTCCTTAACTTGTTGTTAAGCCATAGACTACAGCCCATTATTTTTTTGTTGTTCTGTGACATTCTTCCTTGACCATGACATCACTGAGGGAGTGAAACAAGGTCTGAGTTATAAATAGATAACAAACCCTTGCTGGATCCTGAAGAATAGTTAATTTTTGACCAATATTTATAAGCAGCCCACAATGAAGTTACTGGGTCAGCTCAAATGAGATCGTTAGCTCCACTGCAATGACATGAAGGTGGTAATACAAACTCCTGGCATCTCAGAAAACAACATCTCAGCACATCCCTTTTATCAAGAATATTCTTTGGGAAGTCTCTGAGGTACAGAAAATATGCCCCTATTTTATAAATAGGAAGACTTTGGAGGATCCAGTACTTGCCCCTTATGTCACAGAGTGCTTGTAAACAGCTGGACATCTTGGGGAGTGAGATGCTTTATAGACACTTCCTTTGACCTCTGTATTCAGTTTCATCTGTCAGTTAGAAACTGAATTGTGCCACAAGAGTAGCTTTGTTCAGTTTCAGAGACCTTCAGTCACTAGCAGTGGTGAGAGCTATGAATGCAGAGGAAAATAAAAAGGAACTTAAGGCATTGACTGCAGCAAGGTCCTCTAGGAAAATTTACCTTTCTATTTAAAGGTAAGTTACCTTTCTACTTAAACATAATTTACTCTTACCAAAAACAAAACAAAACAAAACAAAACAAAACAAAACAAAACAAACCCACCCCCCCCCCCAAAAAAAAAAACAAAACAACAAAAACCCAAAAACCAAAAAACTAACTGGATAGATAATAGTAGCCCACATAACCTGTGTGAAGCATCAGGATAACAGTGCCTTTAACACAAGGACCTCTAGCTCTTTTATTCAGACACACAACTTGAATGAAGAAGTTTGTGTTTCTCTCAAATAAAAAAAAAAAAAAAAAAACAACAAAACACCAGGGTATGAAACTAAATTCATGGCTTTTCTGTAGCTCTGAGATTTGAAATACACTACAGACAATAAAATGCCCTGAAAAGGAAAAAAAGCAAATTAATACTGAAGGGTTGCATAAAATTCAGCTGCTCTCTGAAAAGAATGCCTCCTTCATCCAGGTGATGCTTCAAACGTCCTCCTCACTTAGCACAGCTCAGTTGCTGGTATTTATAGATTAAGACTGTACCAGGAACACTGTGTACTACATGGAATTTATTCTTTAATTTGTTTCTTAATTAATAGAATGAATTTTAGCAGTATGTTCTGTTTACTGTTTCAATATTGTGGAAGAATGCATAGGATTCTATGAAAAAGTAACTAAATCCACATTTTGTTAGATCTCAAGTTTTGATTCATCAAGCTGACAAAATGACAGTTCCAATGTTAACGAGGAATTTCTTTTATCATCTTAAGACACCTTTTGGTGACTACACTGATTTTTGTTGTATATGGCAAACTATGCAATAACTAGTTATACCTTTGAGAGAGCTCACAAAATCTTTGTAAATTTCTGTGACAGATGACAGATTATTTGGACCTTGGAGACAAGAAGGGAACAAGTATATAATAGTTTGCATTAAAGTAACAAAAGTCATATTTTTCTGGTTAATGCACTGATCAGAGCAGTAACTTAGGAGTGCATTTATGTATTATTTTAAATGTAGCTAACAGATATTTTTGCAGTCAGGTAATCCAGGCATCTTCTCAAAAATATTTTCAAAGTTAATTTTCAGCAGCATGGATCAGGCAATGTCATGTAAGTGTGATATTAATGCAGAGACGGCCCATAAGATACAGTTTATAGATGGATTATATAATATATGTAGGGAAAACATTGCTTTAGGGATAAACCACAATGCATGTAGATTGAAGCTGTTCTGGAAAAAGATCTCTAAGACTGTTTTTTTGCAATGTTTCTGCTTGTGCCCAATGAGGTTACAAGAATCATCAAGTGCTTGGTTTTATTGGAAAATGCACTCAAAGATTAGGAAAAAAAAGTATGTCCAACATATCTTAATCTGCCAGTGTAAATATGCAGTATTTCCTACAGAAATTTCAATGTGTATCATGTGAAGAGGTAGAAGGCTGAACATGTTTAAAAATCAGGTAATTAATCTCCATCCTAAACTTGATCAAAATCAAAAAATAGTTAGCTTTATCCCAGATAAATGGCAGCAATAGATAAGAAGACTTTTACAATTATTAATTAGCAAGTTTAAAATCTTTTGGTCATTATAAAGGCAGAGAAATCAATGTGAAAGCACAACAGATGTGGATCCTTATTTCCTATCAAAGAAAATTTTTTTAAATCCCTCTTTTGTCAAAAAGGAACACAATAAACTTGAAAAAATAAAATTATCTTGTTTTATGAGACTGGCAAAAACCAGAAAGAAAAACCAATTAGTTTGAACAAACCAAACCACATTTCCTTTGGGGAAATTAAGCAGTAATTTGGGACTTGCCCAAAAATGTAATCTGGTCTAAAATTCAATATTTTGACGTGTTTCTCAGTTTTGAAGTCCTTTGTCTTTTTTTTTTTTTTTTTATTCTTTTCTTTTTTTAAGGTCAACTTTGAAATGGCAAATGCTATTCCAAAAGGAGTAGCTGAAACATATTGCTGTGAAAAAGATAAAATCTTTCAGCAGATCTGGAAAAAAAAAACACAAAGGGACTTTTTCCTTTGGAAAAATTCAATGTAAATTCTTGAAAAATTTTGGTCCTGTCAAACATTTTTCAGAAAGTTTTCCATCATGATAGTAACTAATTACCATAAAACAAATTTTGAAGTATTGGCTAAAATATAGCGTTCTGTTCTATTGATGCTCTGGTTCATTTTCATCAAAAGTAACTAACTTTCAAATCATTGTACTTGCAAAAGGTTGAGTTAAAGTGCACAATAAGCAGCACACAAACCTGCAGACAGCCTGATGCCAGATCTCTCTGCATGAAGGAACCTCTTGTAAATATCTAACATTGGCAATGCCACTTTTGGGGTGAGACAAGTCCAGGTACTTGTACTACCCTGGACAGCCAAGAGGGACTGGCAGGAGCCTGTTGCTAGGACCACTAAAGGATTTGGGGGCCTAAACTTTGACTGAACCATGTCAATGGAAGACTACTTTCAAAAAGTTTTGCTTGTAATCAAGCAGGCATTTTACAGGCAATCAACCTGACCTGGAGGTATCTTTTTGCCTTCTGTATCTACCTGGAGGTACACTTTTCTAAAAAGTTAAAAGTAGCTTCTACGTGAGAAAAAAATCCACTTTGTTTGAGCATTTGATCACTTCATTGCTTATGGCCTACTTAAATCCTAGTTTTAAAAAACAGAAGGGCATCCAAATCCTCTGTTTAACTTTTTTTTTTTTTTTAATTTATTCTTTATTCACTTAACTGAGAATCACAGTGAGGTGGAGTTCAGCCCTGGAGACACCTGTGCTTGTGTTTGGAAGGTCTGTACAACTAATTCCAGACCAGCAACACTTCTGGGAAGTACAATCCAAGTGGGTGGAGACTGTGAAAAAAACGGTGTGTGCCTGTCTGTCTGTCTGTTTGCCTCCAGTTACTCTACAAGATTTTAAATGCCTATGAGTTCTGGGAACGACAGAAGCAGTAAGGATGCAGACAGCTGGGCTCAGCTGCCCCTCAAATTGGGGATCCAGGAGTGGCACATGCTGCTTCTCATCAGGCAAGAAGCAGGGTGCTGAAGTGCCTTACAGGTGCCTTGGGACAGGAGAGACAGCTGTGTGCACATGTGTGTGGAAGGTAAGGGCTCCTTGGGGAACGAGGGGGAAGAGCAAGGTTGTTGCAGTTAGGCAATAATAAATTACTGTTGTGTGAGGCCATTAACTCAGCAATTATTGATAGAACTTCTTTTTTCTATCAAGGACCACAAAGTCCAAGCCCTGTCCCCTCAGCACTCTGAGGTCCTAAGCAACGTGAAGCAATATGTACATGTACCAACAGGGGACCTGAACTGCCATACAGGTGACACCAGGGCACCAACACAGCAGTGAGCGCTCCGAAATCCAGCAGAGTAACGTTGAAAATTTCTTCATATTCTGCTCTTTCTAGAAAATAATAGCACTCGTATTCCCAGCATGGCACCTGTGTCACCTCTGCTTGAAAATCTGCACACAACTTGCCACAACCTGTAACACAAGTTTCTAGTGGAGAGAAGAATGCAGCTGCAATGGTTTGCCTCCCTCTGTTTAATAATAAGGTTTCTCAATTATATTTGTTGAGAAGCAGAGTTCTATATTTATGCACTGACCACTTTAAGCACATTCTTCTTCTGTATAATCTTTGATAAGGGAAAACATTTTTGTTTATGTGCTGAACATTTTAATTGACTACTTCCAGCTAACAGAATATTGCATCTTCTCACATGTAGGAGAGATATGTATAATTCCATATGTTATTTTTAATGAAGTCAAAATTAAATAAGACTTCTGATAATTAAAAATAGATACTATATCAAATATATACAAATTAAGAAAAGAATTAATGCAGTAATTTAATCCCCTAGGTACTGAAATAATTATACATTTGAATAAAGAAAAAAAAAAAAAAGTGAAAAACATGACAACAGTGAGGGTGGCTATTGCACATTAACTTTTCTGTGATTTTATATTTGCCAAGGTGGAGTACCTGATCCAGGCTCTGAAAGGGATTCTTTGTTAATCTCTTAGTAAAAATATAATTGGTTGTCAGATGCTCACAGTTCTCACCTGTGGGAACTACTGGCTTCTCAATAGTTTGATAATAATTACAAGACCCAAGCTGGAAATTTTAAAAACTCCAGAGATTATCTTGCTTGAGAAAGCATACTTACTGTCATTATAGTCTTTTCTTTGAATACAGATTTACACATAATTTGCACAGATTTATATATAAATACACAAATATTATTATTATTATGTTGGCCATATGAGACTCTTATGATCAGTGAAACTTGGTTTAGACCCACAAGCATGCCAAAGTGCTTTGCAGGTTCATATCCTGTTAGGATGGAGTATTGTTCGGTGTATGTCATGCTGAGTTTAGCATGAGAGGACTCCAGACCTATAAAGCTAAAGCTGTTCTGAACTGAAAGACGATTTGCAGACAAGTTGTGTCTGCAAGTGGGAGTGCAAGTTGAGCAAAATATTGCTTTCCAGGCCTTCAGCATCCCTTTTCTTTAATAAGTTTACCCTTACCCCTCTAACATCATATGCAGGGGGATGCAGAGCAAGAAAATGTGGAGATCCAAGGTGTCACAAGCTAGTTCTGAATAAGGCGATTATCACTGCTTGGCTGTGTTGCAATGAAGTGTGAAAATTTGAAGCATTGGCATTCCTCTGACGTTTTTTGTAACATACTTTGCTTCCCAGACTAAGAAGCAGAAAAAAGTCCAACATGTACTTTTTTTTTGTTTAGTAAGTAGAAAAATAAAACTAACTTTGCTTGAGAAACAGAAATGGTTCAGTTCTTTCCTGTCTGATTCAAAGGTACATCTAAGTTTAAATGGGGTAAAGAAAAATAACTTGAGATATGCTATCATTTGTGTTTTCCATCACAGAAAAATGAAACCCAGTTCATCCAGTTTCAACCAAAAATCCAGATCAGTCGCCTGACAATCATTTTCTTTAGAGAAATCATGAAAGTAGTGTAATCATTTTTTATCACTGATTAGTGAACTAGAAAAATGGGCAAACAGAAGACGAAATTTTACTGGTTACATTACAGTGCTAAACTAGTCATGCCAAGAAAATCTAATCATTCTTCCAGGAAACAAAAAGATGAACAAGAATAATAGACCAAAAGGAAAACATTGAACTTCTTCTGGATATTTACTCCCATAAAAATTTCCTGTCTAATCCAGCTCTTACCTAGCTAAGTAAAAGATGTCTGTCATGCAGTGAGTTGCACTAACATCCCTGTCGGTTTTAAAACAGCTGCAAAGAAAGTAGTTCCATCTCCTTGTTTTTATTAGTGCAAAAAATAAAGGACCTTTATTGAAAGTTCAAGTATGTTGACCTTGGGTGAAAAATAAATAAGTAAACAAAAACCAAATAGCAATTTTAATGGTGGCCCCACCAGTGAGCAGAACTCTGCATGCTGGGGAATGTAAAGCATTTTCTCTTTGCAAACGGAAGCCTTTACAGAAGTTTACCTTGCAGCATGCAGTCATATCTGATAATATTTCTGGAAGAAATTTCCCTTCACACAACTGGGCAAGGTGCATGCATAATTCTATTAATGTATACGGCCAACGTCACCTCAGTGGGCTAGCAACCTCCATATTAAATGCATTATGCATTACTTTTTCTCAACCTTTCTGTTCAGAATGAATCATATCTTTACTTCTTAAACTAGATGCCATGATAAAAATCCCACTCCAGCTCCCTTTGACATCTTTCTTTTGGGATAAGATTGGGACAATTTAACATTATGCAATTTACTGCAATGTACAAATGGTAATCTCTCTCCTTTCCAATGCTGGTGATCAGCCAGTGAACACAGCTGGGAACCTGACCATTTACTCGAACCCAATTTCTCTGAAGCTTTAGTTATCCATTCAAACACAATGAAATTTTTAACTGAAACTTTTAGTGCTGCTTAAGAATAATTTCATTTCAGCAATAGCCAGTAACTAGCCCCACTGCACTTTTGGAGATAATTTTCTCTGATATCTTCAAATGGGTATGAACTTCCATGAGCTATGCCTCTAAAATTTTTGGCTTAATTTTAGAAGTATGTTGTATCAGTTCCTCGTCCCCACCCCTTTCCCTCACTCCCATTGTGTTGAATACTGAACTTTGATATATATATAAATATATATAAGTTCAAGATACTTATTTCCTTTTTTTTTTTTTTTTCTCTCTCCCTCAAGTACATTTCTGGGAGATACTTTCAGTTGTAGTGCTTTGGAGCTTTGCTCCTTCCTATTTCAGATGCTAATAACTGCTGAAAAGGTTGTTGAAAAGTTTATTTTGCTGTACAGGTGACATAGCTTTGCTTTATTGCTGAATAGAAAATGCACTGATTTCTCTTCACCATACCGTTGCTTCTTGAAGCACATTCTGTATTCAAACCACTTAAACACAATGGATGCATCCATAGACACAAGTTGCCCGTGTGTGCACAAAGGATAACTCTTAGCAGAAGAAGCATCCACCATCCATGAGAGGGCAGACAGAAGGTTATACAACATGCATCTGTACATCATAGAAAAAGATTCTTGGGAAACCTAAGATATCAGTGGACAAGGTTGTGTTTTTACACTGGCAAGAGTTGTTCAATATCTCCCATTATTTTTGGTACCTATTCAGAGATGTTCCAGACTGTAACAGGAATAAAATGGAGCCTGTAATTGGTGCTGCACTGTCAATATCACTTGAAAGGCAGTCATGTTACCAGTTACATTTACTTATAATCTTAAGAAACTAACAAATTGACTGAGATGGGAAGAGATCTCTGCATCACTGGTTGCCCAGAGTTGTGTTCTGTCAGATTTTTAATGTTTCCTAGGATAGAGGATCTGCACCCTCTGGGCAGTTTCTGTGCTCGATTACCCTCATAATCTTCATATATTTTTGTTTAAATGGAATTTCCTGTCTTTCAGCCTGTGCCCCCTGATTCTTGTTCTGTCACTGGATAACACTGAGGGTGTGGCTTTGCCTTATGTCATCCCATTAGATATTTGTACATATTGATCAGATCCCCCTGAGACTTCTCTGTGCTGAACAAGTCCATCTCTCTGTCTCGTCAAATGCTCCTGTTCCTTCAACATTTCTTTGTCCCATCTCGATATGCTCCGGTATGTCCTTGTCTCCTCTGAACTGGGAAGTCCAGACCTGGACACAGTGCTTAATTGGGACTTAGCAGATGGGAAGGATCACTGCCCTGAGCCTGCTGACAGTACTTTGCAATCTATAGGTTATTAGCTCGCTTTGTTGTAACTGCGCGTTGCTGCGTCATGGTCAACTCGTTGCCCACCAGGACTTTCTAGTCTTTTATTGCAAAGTGGCCTTTGAGATGGCATAACCCCTCCCCAGGGGTCATTGCTTTTTTCTTTGTTGAACTTACGAGAGCTTGTCAGCCCACTTCTCGAGCCTGCCTGGGTCCTTCTGAATGGTGCACAGACATCTGGTGTATCAACCATCCTCCCTGTTTTGTATTATCTGAAAGCTCATTGAGGTTACACTCTGTTCCCATTATACATATTACTAATGAGGTATTGGCTATTAATGGCCCAGTATTAACACTTGGAATACATGTGGTTTTAGTGGTTGAAACCTATTTGGGCTTTGAGGTGCTGATCACAAGCCTCAGATTATTCAGCCGGCTTTCTTTACCTCTCACTGTCAGATTTTCTGGAACATGCTTCATCAGTTTGTCCATGAGGATGTTTTGGGCGACAGTATCAAAAACCTTACTGATGTTAAAACAGATGATATAATTTATTCTTTCCTCCTGCACCAAGTCAGCAATTAGTTGTAAATCTATGCTACTTTCAATTACCTTCTTGTCCTTCATGTGCCTAGAAACTCTTTCCAGGAGTAGTTGCTGTTTTACCTTGCCCAGGATTGAGGTAAGCAGCCTGTAGTTCCCTGAATCTTCTTCTTGCTGTTCCTGAGATATGAGCGACAAGCTGTTCCTTAAGCTGTACCCTACTGTCACACCCTACTGGGTGTGAAGTGCACTTATTCCATGTTCAATCAAATAATATACAAATAATCCAGACCCACAGATTCTGATCCTTTAGATTTGTCTTCAGACACTGCTCAGAATCTGCACTGGAATTTATTTAGGTGCTTCTGAAACTGCTTTTGTCAGGTTTTACCTGATGTCAGACAAGAGGGATGCCATTCCATGAATGCTGCTTATGGCAAAGCCTCCACACACAAGCAATGAGGGCTGCTCCAGGTCCAACTGGGCAGCCAAGGTCTCAGCAGTGCACAGCAACTCCCACTGCACTGGGAGTCATTGCTCCTGATGTTTTTCCTCTCTGGGGATTCACAGAAGCTTGATTTTCTTTAGTAAATAATAGAGCATTGTCAAAACTAAGAAGCAGCTTAAAGAAAGGAAGGAATTCACTGGCGATAGTTCCTATTTGTGTGACCTGGAAAAAAATTAGGTCATCACAAATAACCTCAGAAAGGGAGTACTTGAACTCCAGTTCTACCAGTAAAAAACACTAGAGGTTTAGTGCTAGAAAAAAAAAAAAATAAAAAAAAAAAATCCAACCACAAAACAAAGCAAAGTTTCTCATACAAAAATCTCTGTTGTTTGGGATGGATTTTGAAAAAAAGAATAATTACATTGACAGACTTTAATGTCTGTCTTTTTGCTCAATATTTAAAATAACCAAAAGAGAGTTAAAAAATAGCAGCAACTTAAATACCAAGGGCTGGTTCTGTTTTTCCCTAAAGATTTCTGAAGCCTCTATTTTTTTTTTTTTTTCTGGAAGAGAGATCTTTCCTTTGGCAGACACTTTTCAGAGAGAGGTTGACCTCTGCTTGTTATCACCATCACTGAAAGGTAGAGAGGTTGCCTTTGTAATAGGCAACCAGACTCCCAAAGGGACTTCTTTGTTTGCTCTCAACTTCCCTGACCGACACAAGGATATCTCCCAGGTGTTAACTCCCCTTAGCTTATCTCTCCTCAAATCTAAGCTATAGTTTAAGGAGTGTATGGCAAGGAACATTACAGAGCACAATGACCCTCCCCTCTCCCACCACGTTTTGCAGGCCAGTGAGTCCTCTCATTCAGTACCTTTGAATCTGCAGATATTACGCACACAAATTCCGTACAACAATTAGTCTTCTAACCCAGTATTTCAGCTTTTGACTATTCCATGACTGAATTCTCTTAAAGTTCAAGTGCTAAGGCTTTGATTAATTTATCTTGGCTCTTGGTGCTTCACCTCAACTTTGCTGTAGCCCTCTGCAGGCCTGCAGCTCACAGTAGAAGCAGGTACTTACAGCTGTTTTGCCCTTTGGATCTATGGCAAAATCTTTTCCAACAACCGGCCCTTCCAGCTTTGAAGTTTTTGTGGGTCATGTGCCAAAGCAAGATTGTCAACTCTTATAACAAAGCATGTCAGTTCACAGTGTACACAGGATTATATTGCAAACCTCCTTTTCTGTGACATTTTCCTTCCTCTGGGCATTGTAACTATTGAAGAGACAGTAAAACATCACAGCCATCATGTTCTCCTTTTAGTAATTTATGCAAGGTACAGTGATACATTCAGAAAGAAGCAAGAAACTGAGAAGACTAGAGCAATGCTTAGCTTTGAACCAAAATCAGCTCTAAATGATTTCCATTTTCACTTGTCACAGGGGCAGTTAGCATTTTTCTTTCAATACATCAAGTAAGAACAGCAGCATTTTATGTCTTCTAAAGAGATGCATACAGTATAACTGCATACAATATTTGAGACATTATTTGACCAAACAGGTGGTAGAAATGTTGTATCTATAAGCCCTCTTGCTCCACTGAGGTTGGACCTAGCAATGTATTGATTTGACAGAGTAGCTCTAAAATTGTGAAAAGTAAATCCATCCCACTGAACTGTTCAGCAGCTATCTCCCACCTGGGCCTGCTAATTTCATTACAGATGAACAAGGTCAGGTTGCCTGGGATGCTGAAGCCTTCCTGGATGGCTGGAAAATGGTCAAGCTGTATTTTCTAATCCTTAATACATTTTTTTCTATTTTCTCCTCACTTTTGGCTTGATTCAAACCAAAATGTGTCGATGGAAATACATCTATTAGCCAAAAGTTCAGGACTAGACCTCTAAGAGACTTTGCAATTCAGTGTTTTCAAAAAAATGCGAGTAAGTAGAAGCTACAGGGAGCCTGAAATATTCTTATGACAACTGATAATCTAGAACAGGAAAAATCTATAAGGACAATTCACCATTCAGCATAACATACTTTGCTCTGTTAAAAAGGAAAGTTATTTTTTTTCCTCTGCAAATGAGGACAATATGATGGGGAAATTAAATTAAATGGTGATGTTATTCCCCTGGGGCAAAACAATTCTATTCAATAAATTAATTTTACATCAGTAGCTCTTTCCTTTCTTGAAACTGACAGTAATAACCTGACAGCTTAAAGCTTTAATAAACTTCAAGAACTAGGAGACTGTCTTCCACAAAAAAAAGAAAAAAAAAAAAAAAAAAAAGCCAAGTGTATCTCAGGTATTAGAGTCTTTCCTTGTTCATTGTCGCATAAAAGTCCTCTAAATTCAATTCTACTTAGTGTATTATTTGATGAACCAGACCACTTAAGACAGCTTTTGGACAGCATGCAGTTTTAGTATCTTAATGTTCCCATTCTTCAGAAGATACTCAAAACCTCAATGACATTTCCCATTAGGTGGCTCTAAGTAAATATTATACGAAAAGGGGCAAACACATGAAGGAAAAGTATTCTGTCTCAGACAGTCCTGTTTGTTAAAAAAGAAATAAGTCATTCTCTACAGGGCTGCTGTGTGAATTAAGCCAGAAAGCAATTGGAGTTGATATATCCAGTTATCTTCAAGGTTTAGGAGATCCGTCATCACCGGCATCTGAATTTGAAATGAAATACATTGTAATTTTAAATATATTGTAATTGTAATTTTAAATATATTGTAATTTTAAACATAGCATCTTCCTTCCTTCCTTCCTTCCTTCCTTCCTTCCTTCCTTCCTTCCTTCCTTCCTTCCTTCCTTCCTTCCTTCCTTCCTTCCTTCCTTCCTTCCTTCCTTCCTTCCTTCCTTCCTTCCTTCCTTCCTTCCTTCCTTCCTTCCTTCCTTCCTTCCTTCCTTCCTTCCTTCCTTCCTTCCTTCCTTCCTTCCTTCCTTCCTTCCTTCCTTCCTTCCTTCCTTCCTTCCTTCCTTCCTTCCTTCCTTCCTTCCTTCCTTCCTTCCTTCCTTCCTTCCTTCCTTCCTTCCTTCCTTCCTTCCTTCCTTCCTTCCTTCCTTCCTTCCTTCCTTCCTTCCTTCCTTCCTTCCTTCCTTCCTTCCTTCCTTCCTTCCTTCCTTCCTTCCTTCCTTCCTTCCTTCCTTCCTTCCTTCCTTCCTTCCTTCCTTCCTTCCTTCCTTCCTTCCTTCCTTCCTTCCTTCCTTCCTTCCTTCCTTCCTTCCTTCCTTCCTTCCTTCCTTCCTTCCTTCCTTCCTTCCTTCCTTCCTTCCTTCCTTCCTTCCTTCCTTCCTTCCTTCCTTCCTTCCTTCCTTCCTTCCTTCCTTCCTTCCTTCCTTCCTTCCTTCCTTCCTTCCTTCCTTCCTTCCTTCCTTCCTCCCTCCCTCCCTCCCTCCCTCCCTCCCTCCCTCCCTCCCTCCCTCCCTCCCTCCCTCCCTCCCTCCCTCCCTCCCTCCCTCCCTTCCTCTCTCCATTCTGCTGGTACTTCCTTCCTGTTTAAAATTTTAAAATGGAAATCATGACAAATGGATTCTATCCACCAATAAACCCGTATGTTCAGAACCCTGTGACTGTAGCTCAGTGTCTTCACTTTCCTATATGAGATCTTGAGCAGATGCTGCTACGTCTTCTGAATAACTGCAAGGGGAAATAAAGGACTTTGACTTTTTTTCTCTCTCTTTTTATTTTTAATTCTTGAAGTCAGCCCACAAGCGCAAATATTAACCCCCAACCCCAGAATAAGTAATCTCTTTTATCATTCTTCTCATAAAAACTTTATGTTTCTCTGAAAGTATTTTACAACTGTGACAGAAAGCACTGTGACAGATTCCGGTAGGAGACGACCAGGAGAAAGGCTGGGAAGTCAGCCAGAAATTAAGAATGATTCCCCTTTTGCACCCACTCTAGTGTATGACATCATCCCTTGTACTTCGATGCCTCCATACAAAGGCTTGGGATAACAAGCCAAACATATTGTGCCAAATATCTTTGCTATTATTACAATTTTTTCATTTGGGTATGATTCTGATAAATGATTTGTAAAAGCAAAAAGGCCATTAAATGAAATAACAGGGAGTTACTCAATTCTTCAGCTGCACAGAGTAGTTCCAATTAGAGTCTGAAGGAGAAATATTGCCTTTCTATCACTCAAGCCTGTGACACAACACATCTCCCTGAGGTCATGGGTCCTGAATACTCAAAGAAAGATGTCACTTCTATTCTGAAATAGATTATAGAGGTTTGCTAATCAGTAAAAATAGCAATCTCCCTAAAGCATTCATTGGGTAGTTGGGCAGAAAGAGCACTTTAACAGCCTAAACTCAAGGCCTTAGAGCACTGTCATTATTCAAAGGACATTTTTGAATACTGAGTAATTAAGTTGAATATTTTTTAGTTATTTCTCAGCACTGGATAAGACAATTACTTTTAAATATTGAACATAACTTCAGTAAGGTGAACACTTTTTTTTCCCATGTTCACAACAACTTATTTGAGGATGCAGCAGCAGACCATTAAAAGTAGATGACAACATAAAAGAGCACAACTTTAAGGACAGGACATCCTTTTGTTGAAGACTGGGACAGTTGTCTGCCATGCCTCCCCTGTCCCCCCTCTTCCAGCTTCCCCTTTCTCTGCTCTCAGTGAGTCCCACATAAATTTAGGAGGCATAGCATCTAACAGAACTAAGGGTTTTGGTCTAAATGCTGAAAGGTACAGTGCAAATGCTGTGGATGGCTTAGCACAAGAAGAGGACGCTAAGGTTTGAGGTTTCTTGGAAGCTGCTTAGTGCTTTGTCAAACTGAGGCCTTGGTAGAGAGTTTGTGCAATATAGCACTCTGCGTTCATCACTGCAGTCACTGGAAACCCTTTCCCCAAGCTGAGCATAGCTGGACTCCTTACAGCTAACTCAGACTTAATTGGCAGTCCTTGCTAAAGTTATGAGGAAGCATGTTTGCATATCTGCAAGTGCAGACATAAAAAAACAAGAATGGGAATACGTTCTGGTAAATTCTCTATTCATTTCTACTGAAAATATTGATTTAAATTGATTCCCTGCCTCTACTTCTTTTCACTGAAAACAAACAAGAGGTCATTTTTAAGCCCTAAGGCCTATGAGCTTTGATAATGACAGAAATTTTTTTTTAAAGACTCAAAAGAGTAAATTGACTATGGTCAGGCAAGTTTATTAAAACCTGTATTAATAATATCCTAATCAGCCCTATAACTCAGCAACTCACTGGGTTTGGAACACGATCTTAGCCATTCTTACAAGGTCACCCAGGTAATTTCCTTTGACATATGGCAGCAATTCGGCCTCCATTTCTTTTCCCACCAGGCTTATTTAACATACATATCAGAGATGTGATTCTTTTATAGTACTATTGGCATAATGATAATGTCTTTATAATAATAGTGATTTTGTATTTTATTAAAAACATTAATAGGTAATTACTGCTCCTGTGAAAACATCAAAGAAAAAGAATTATATACTTTCATTCTGTAAATTCCATCTTTGGCATCAAAATAAATGCATTTACAGTTTATTTTTTAATACACCAAATTTGAAATCAAACTGACCAAATAATTATGATTGCTTTATGAACATGAGAATGGTGTATCTTTGACAATACAAAGTTTATTGTTGATTCCCATTTTCATATCTATTTAAGATGTAGTATTACGATATATCCTTTAAATATGGAAAAAATAATTAGAACATTCTTTATGCATTTTGTTGTCATTGGCTGTTGGGTTCTTTTAAAACCTGTGTTTTGGAAACATGTTTACATCTGAAAGAGTCTAAGTAAAGAACTTTCCAATTTCCCTCAACTTATCTATTGATGTGCCTGACAGCCCTCAAGACGCAGCTTGTTTTACCGTGCAGACACCCTCCATTCCTCAGGTTTATAACCTCCCTCCAACACTAAGTGTTTCTCCTCAGCTTTCAGGACCAAAAAAGCAGTTTTTCCCTTTCATACTGGATGTTTTGTGTGGTCCAGCATCTTCATTTCCTGGTCCTGAATCCACTCCACCTCATCACTGGCTGTCCTATTGGATGAGGAACAAAGTCTTTGTGGAGATTGCAGGCCCATTAAAGAAGTAATAGGATGAGGTTGCAAGAGCTGATGCCTTGACAGTGTGAGAAAGAGAAGGAAGCTATACCCATATAAATGTTTTAAGAGCTGATGTTTCATGAAAATTTCATGGAATTGAAATAGTTCATGCTGATGGCCTGAAACTGTGGGAAGTGACCGATACACCTAAAGGCTGTGCTGCCATTGAGCAGGACCTTGGGCTGGAGAGTTGGGCAGAGAGAAACTTAATGAGGTTCAACATGGGCAACTGTAGGGTCCTGCACTTGGGGAGGGATAACCCCTAATACCAGTATGTGCTGGGGGCTGACCTCCTACAGAGCAGCTCTGCAGAGAAGGACTTGGTAGTCTTGGTGGGTGACCATGAGCTGGCAGTGCCCTTGTGGCCAGGGGGGCCAAGGGTATCCTGAGGTGCATTGGGAAACATGGCCAGCAGGCTGAGAAAGGTGATCCTGCCCCTCTACTTGGCCCTCGTAAGGCCACATCTGGAGTGCTGTGTCCAGTTCTGGGCTCCTCTGTACCAGGCAAGGAGCCACTGGAGAGAATCTAGTGTAAGACCCAAAAATGATGAGGAGTCTGGAGCGTCTCTCTTATGAGGAAAGACTGGGGGAACTGGGCTGGTCTAGTGGTGCCCAATGAAAGGATGAGGAGCAATGGCCATAAACTAAAGCACAAGAAATTCCACCTCAACATGAGGAAGAACTTCTTTACAGAGCTCTGGAACAGGCTGTGCACTTTCCTCTCTAGAGTTCCCTCTCTACAGACATTCAAAGCCCACCTGGAGGTGTTCCCATGTAACCTGCTCCAGGCGACCCTGCCTTGGCAGAGGGTTGGACTGGGAAATCAATCCCAAGAGTTTCCTTCCAATCCTAAGAATTCTGTGATTCTGCAACTCCAAAGAGCATTCTCATTTCAAACACACACACACACGCACACAGAGTCACTCTCACACACCAATTGAGTCACTCTCACACATCAGTTCTGTCCAAGGGGCACATTACCATTAGGTCCTTGAAACAGAGATGAAACAGGGAGAAAAGGATGTGTACTCTTACTGGGTGGGATTAATCTCACTTAACTTTAGACGTCTAAAAATTATTCAGCCCAGTTAGTCAACTGTGACTACCCTCGAATCAGAGGTAGCAGAGAGAAATAGGTGCACCTGAAATGCATTCATCCTTCCAACCTTAAAAGATTAATTCATCTTTGGAATTACCTGCTTCTCTCCATTGATTATAAAGGAGAACGTGAAGTAAATAACTCAGACTGACTTCTAGACATCTGAAAGTTAGGAACTATGAATTTCTTCCCTTCTTTAGCTCTGAGAAGGACTGAATTTCATTCTCTGAACTTTGGATGAAAATGGTACCTATGGTCTGGTTGCATTGCAATTGAAGAGTTTTCAGTATTTCCAAATTTGAGATGTTTCATGTATAAATTATTAAAAATAAAAAAAATAAATAACTGAGGGGAATACAAAACAGTACTACTACCCCTGGAAAACCCTGTGCAGTGAAAAATCTTTACAGATTTAATTTTAGTGTTCTAGATTAGCTAATTCACAAATAATAAGTGTAGTACTTCACGGCTCTAAAATGATCTAAAAGTAATTGATTCCATAAGTCTTAGGATTTTGAAAGTCCTTGAAAGATTTGAATTAAAAATGAATTATTTTTGACTGTGATAAAAATATGGTTCTGACTGTATTCCCAAAGTGTGTGCATTGAGTTTAGTTTTCAAGATTGGTAGGGTAGAACTTTTTTTCTTCTGAATTAGAGTCATAAATTTATTGAGAATAAAAGGTACTATCCTTCTGATCAGTATCTTCATGGTAACATCATTTCATGAGGGTATAAAAGATCATTGCTCAGTTTCTTTTTTGAATTGGATGGATTTAAATAGCAGCTTTCATGAAAGGCTTCGAATCCTAATGCTATGAGGTGCATGGGAGGAAGTTAATTTTTAAGGATGGCTACTGCAACTGAATTAATCATTGGGCTGGAATGCCAAAAGGAATGTCTCAGAATTCCTCCACTTCATTAAAAATGTGTTTAAATCTTAGCCTACAAATGCTAATCCATAGACATGGCAGCATTAATTCTAATTTTTACAATGTGTGGTTTTACTCTCCTTTTTGTATTTACTTTATTCAAAAAAGAGAAACAAAGCATCAAAGTGAAATATATGTGTGTTTCTATATGTAAAAGTAGCCAGTAATTATTAACTGAAAGGTTTTGTGCCTATTCAATTAAAAATTATTACAAAGAAATAATGCACCTCAATAGAATCTGGATGTTGAAATTTGTGCGCTGAGACATGTCCAGAAAGAAGAATTTAAGGGGTTTTGTTTGCTAGAGCTTTTTGTTTATTTACTGTTATACTGGATAAAGAGGATCTTCTGTTGGTTATTTTGGAAACATTTAGTCAAAGAGGAACATTTGGCAGCAAAAACTCACTCTAAATTTATCAATATATATATTTGGACAAACATTTCCAGATGGTTTTCTGGGTCTTGGACTTTCACAAAGCTACACAAAACAAACACTTGTCTTTATGAAATATGCTAGCTATGAAAGGTTATTTTTTCCAGTCACTGAAGTGATGTTTTTAGTCAATTTTTATCTGGTAAAATGGTAAGAAAATCCCTCCAACAAGATGAACTTACATTATTTAGTGTTTAAACACAGCAGGGAGGCAAGTCTGTCCCAGGTATTTGCATTTTTTAAGGGGTTTGCAGTGTATCAGAACATGCACATATAACAGTAGACATGATGATAACTCCTGACTGTTTCCTCTTCGAGGTACAACACGAGGACACAAGGACACAAGCACTGAAAAAACATGAATAATACTAGAATGCAATTTGGTGTGCTTTAAAAGTTCAGAACTGTGTAAAGACTTGTAGACAAAATAAGTCTCTTCAAAGCTGTGTAGTCTGATGATTTCAAAGACAAGTTTTCCTGGAACACCTCCCTAAGTTTTGGAAATGGATGCAATTATTAAAAGCCTCTTTTAAGCCCTTTATATAGGCTCAGATGCAGGTAAAAGAGGAAGTTCAGCTTTCACATGCTAAAAATCCATTGAGTTAAGATGGGAAAAGCTTTAAGTCTGGTCTTGGTGCTGTATTGGGAAAGGAAGGATCTGAGTACTTGCTTGAGTTTTTGTGCTAGTGAGGTTCATTTTTGGTTTTAGTCATTGCTGGTTCTATATTTTTCCAATGTAATTTGGTCAAGTGGCTTTGTAGTGAAGTGCAAACTATAGATGTTTGGGATCAGTTGAAATAACAGTTCAAAGCCTTTGGCCTTTATTCTTAGAAAACAGCATAATCTGAGGGGAAAGAATCCCACACAACCCCTCTGAAAATCTTAAGCCCATAAGTCTTTTATGAAGGGTTACTTTTTTTGCAGGTAGATCTCTGAAAGAGACAGCTGATCCTTGTGTACTGACACATTCTTAACATATCCCTCCTTCAGATGCAATTCCTATCAATCACATTCTATAAGAAGCTTCAAACTGAAAATCAAATTTAAGTTTTCAAAGACCAAATTTACCCTGCATTTGTTGATTGATTTTTTTCTCTGCTTGCATGAGACTCTTAATCAACATTTTTTAAAACCTTATAATTCATTTTGCTTTCTCCTCCTAAAAAGTAGAAGCAAGTTAACATTAATTAGACTATATATGATGTGTAACCTATCAAGATAAATTTGTAGTAATTTTCTTGTCTTGTTACCTGCTTTCCTTGTCTCAGTTGTATGTTCTCACACATAGGTACTAATGAGATTACTGTGAAAGAGAATAAAGTTGGCATTAGTCCCCGCTGCTCTGTAGGGCTGTCTATGTGATTTTGGAACCCATGTGACCTGGACTTGGATGCTTTGACTCACCACTGAGAGCAAAACACTTCATCATTAATCTGTTGGGAAGACTTAGAGATGGCAGAGCTGGACAAACTGAAGAACAGTATGGATGAATTAGCAGGAATCAAGTTTTCTGACTTAAAAATCATGCTGTAAAGGCTTACGGGGAGAAGCACCTTAATCGATCAAATTAAGTTCATGTGTTTTTCATGATCAGTGAGTGTGATACAAAGAGTACAACTGTCAAGCTCTTCCACATCTCTCCAGCAGCCTGTCTTATTGCACTCTGTTATGCCACTACAGGGCTTGACCTTTTCTGGTTTCTGGTATTTATTATGGTGTATCTGTGGTGTCTGGTATTTATTTCTGGTGCAAAATTATGGTGTTTTTAGCACCTGGTCACAAAACTTCCAGCTCTTTTTCATTCTTCCTGCCATCTGTAATATTTCCCAGTTCCTGGTCTATGAAGTCTGTAGTGTATAGTTAAAGAGTAGGCTCTATTAGAGTACATTGCAGTTTTTATTATGCTGATGTTAGAAGTTGAACAGTGAGGACTGAAAAGCTTAGGTTCCTACTTCACTCTGCCAACATACCTTCAGTCTTGTTAGCCTTGACTTGAGCTTTTCTTAGCACAAACTATTGACTGTACCCAGTCATGCTAATTTGTGTTTCTGACATTGAACAGAATATAACAGAATAACAGAACCTTCTTCAGTCAAGCCATGACAAAGAAATTAAACTTGGGTTCTTGACACAATATAATAGAACTGAACTGGTGTCTGCCATAACCTTGTGGGAAATTCATGTCGTTTGTTTAAATTTCTTTACGTTTTGATTATAGAGGAGATAATGACGAGACCTACATCGTACTACCAATTGTTTCTTGGGATCAAACTATTAATTGATAAAAACTTTGATAGAATGCTTCTATAGAAGTTTAAAGAAAATTAATTCATTTTTATTTCTGAAATGAACCAGTAAATATTGATCACCAGTCCCTTATTTAAGACAAGAAAAAAGTTACAGTTTTAGGAAATGTAGCAGTTTGTGTTTAGAAAAAAAATGAGCAAAAATATAGATTTTAAAAGAAATCTTTGAAAGCAAAAGTAATGTCATTGCCTTCATGTTCCTAAAAATATATCAACAATTTAATCTAACTGACTTGGTTGTGCCTACAAGACTAGTTTAGTTTTCAGTCCTTCACTTTACATATTCATTGTCATTGACTCAAATTTTCACACAAGAAAATCAGAAGAAAGGCTTGAACTCTTTCTAAAAGTGTTAAATTTTGGATAATGGAGTAGTAGGATTTCAGACTGAATTCTCAAACCAAAATAAATAACTATATGGTTCTGGAGCACATTATAAAGTAAGTGTCATTTGAGACTTACTCATTTGGCTCATTTGAGGATGTATGGAAGAGAAATCAGTGCAATTCAAACCTTGTTATTTCCTGGTCTGTACTGACAAGGCTGTCATTCCTATGAAAAGAAGGCTTGTGCTAAAGAAAACATATAATACTGACAGCATTAGCTCTGGATGCTACTTATAGGAACATCAGGTTCAGCATTTAGAGAATTTCTTTTATTATATCTTGTGGACTTCCTTTGATACTGTGCTAAAAATCCCAAAGATATTTCCTGTGGCCTTGAACTCATTTCATTCAGTTTGAAATTCATATTTAGCAACTATTTTTGATAAATAAAATCCAAAAAAATTAGCAAGAATAACAATGAGAACTAACTTGGAGAATAATGGTTGACGTAAAGCTACAAAAACATGAAGATGGTCAGGGCTAAGGGAAAAGGAAAAAAATATTAATTTGAAAACTTAAAATTACGCTAGATTTTATCTTCTGATATAAGACTGAATCAAGGAATATATTGTGATCTTTTATAATCGTGAGTAAAATTTTCCCTCCAAAAGTCATCTCATCCATTTTTCTGCTGGAACTACTTGGACAAATGGCTTCTCACAAGTGTGAGAAATGGGTTCAAACTTACTGGCCCATATCACCGGAATAGAAGAAAAAAACCCTGGATTTTTACTTGAGAGCAAATGCATCTGTTGTCTTCATGTCTGGATGTGAGCTGTCTGAGGACATGAGCTTAAGCAGCAAAACTATAAAACCTAACACTGATTACACTAATCCTCCTGAAATCCATGCAGACTTGCCTAGCATCCTGTATATGTTTCAAATAAAACAGTGAACTGAGGAAACTTTAGGCTTGCCAATCCTGTAATATATTTAGGTGCATTTCCCAATACCTCTGATCTTTCAGAAGAAAAAAAATCACCTTCTTGACACATCAAAAAGCAGCACAACACCAAAGCAATGACACATTTGATTCTGAGATGTGTGTTGTGTTTACTTGGATTTTGTAAAAGACTTAGTGACTGATATGGAAGAAATTAAAATATATAGGAGCAGCAATTGCAGGTGTGAGCACTTGAACTGTAGTAAAAACATATGGCTCTCTAGTGTAGAGAGGTGGCTATAGAGAGCAGGATGTCACCAAAACCATCGATCAGGGAGACCTGTTTTCATGTGTGGGTCTCTGAGTGTGAGGTAACTGGGACACCAGCTGATCCAGGGACCAGATACTGCTTAAACCAGGTGTTTAAGGCCAGTTTAAGGCTAGAGAGATACTGTGTGTGTGCATGTGTATCTGTCTGTCTGTCTCTCTGTGAGTGAGGGGCTCTGTACTGCCTATTTGGGTTGTACTGGGGCTGTACTCCCAGTGGTCTCGTATGTGCAGGAGCCAGCAACTGAGTTGACTGGGACCCAGTGGCAGCTACCAGACAGACTCTGTGCTGTAGTGTACCATACTGCATATATAGTTTTCATATGTAGTTTTCAGTGCCTTTCTTTCGGCTCAGCCAGAGAGGAGAGCAGGATGAGGTCACCAGATCTATTTGTGATTGCATGAGTGCAATGTTTTCTGTCTGGGATGGTCCATGTGGCTGTGTGTGCACTTATATATGCACTGGGTGTATGTGTGTGTGTGCACCCACTGGGAATACGTGCTCAGACTCGCTGCTGGCTGGACCTGGGGGCAGAGAGCTCACCTCTCCCTTATCAGCTTGCTGGGTGCACTAACCCCATACACTGTGGTGGCTCTGCTCCTCATACAGCCCTGCAGCGAGAGTGCCTGAGGTTAAGTGGAATAAATTATGAGCCTGAAGTTATAAAACATAGTGTCTGACTGCAAAAATAGCCCTGAAATGCACATGTATTTGTTTATCCTTATAATACTGCTTCAAATATAAGTTCTAAATAGTGAAGTCTGACCCATTTCCATTTGGGGTATGTCAAAAGCAAGTGCTGTTTATGTATGTATACTTGTAGCAACATTCATTTCCTCAATTAATTTCATCATTGCCTCTAGTAAAATGGAGATAATGGCATTAATTTCTTTATGAAAACTCCTCCTCAATATTTTCTTTGATATGCTGGACTAAAATTTCCTCAGAAAACTAAAAAAACAAAACAAAACAAAACAAACCCCCAAAACCAAACAAATTAAAAAACCCAAACAAACAAACAAACAAAAAAAACCAAAAAAACCTGACAACAAGAACAAAAATCCAAACAAAAGAACAAAGCAAAAACAAAAACAAAAAACAAAAATCCCCAAAAACCTATATAACGCCCATCATGTCTAATGCTGTTGCAATGGTTTTCATTTGGAATAAAATGAAAGAAAGAGTAGACTTGACATATCCTTTTCTCACGTGAGTTTTTCACCCCATCTTCTATGCAAGAATCAGTGTATGCAGCATTCGTTTTGTAAATTATTTCTGTCTGCAGTTATGCAGTAATACAGAAGAAGGAAGCTACAGGTTTTTTTCCCAGACTACTTTCAAATGTTTCTTGGTTCACAAATACTTCACATATTACAGGTGGAGAAATGTTGCTTGAAAACAGTTTGAGATCTTGTGATGGAAGCAATACATTGGAGCAAAGCAGTACTACCAGCAAAGAAGAGCTATAAACATCATGGGTGCTTTACCCTGTAGGCAAAACCAACCTTGCTTCTTTGGCATAAAAGCATTGTTTTAGTCTCAAACAACATTCTCTTTTGTAGCAGCAAAAGGTAAGTTTTAAAAATGTGTTATTAAAAATTCTATTGAATTGAACATTAACATTTCTGAAGAGACAAAAAACCTCCTGCAACAGTAAGAAAATACTCAGCATTTCCCTCAGTTCCCTTTGAGATTAGCAGGAGTTTAGCCCTATATTTCTGTGGAAGCAGAGGTAGGGTAAGCTGAAAACTTTCCAAAATTCCCTCTCAACTCTTTCTTTTTCCCATGTGTAGTCCCAAAAGAGAACAAACAAAACAGAAAGGAAGATTCCCAACAGTCTCTGAACTGTTTCCCTGCTTCCTGCCGTTCATGAAGAACTTCTGCATGGCCTCATAAATTCTGTGGTCAGAGACAAATTCCTTGAATTTCTTCCACTGTGGAATCACTGGGGAGCCACAGCATGCCAACAGTCTGCTGAGGGATGGTCCACACACAATCAATGGGGAGTTTTGTGTTTGGGAGCTGGTGGCCGAACATACCCCACAGATCTGCCATAAACTCATTGCTCTGTTGCATCAAAACAGTTTATTATATTTAATTACCAGCTGGAACGAATGACTAGTTCTTTGAGATCTTGGTTGTTATATGAATCATGACCCAGTGAGCTAAGTAGAGGACTAGGACAGGAATATTGAAGATCTAAGCTTGGCTTTGCACTTGCTTTTCTCTTAGGGTCAAATAAGCAAACAAGTTTTTTTCTTACATTAAGGAAAAGACAGAGATTGCAATTGGAAGTATTGATTTACATGATGTCATTACAATTGTAAGCTCATACAGTTATGCATATTGTTACCACTCCTTTTTTTTTTTTTTTTTTTTTTGAGTAGCAAAGTGGTGGAAGGGCTTGGAAACAACTCACTTTAAGAGAAAATTTGGGCAATCTGTTTAAGACATGAGCAGTGTTAAAAACTGGTGTCTATCTATCTATCTATCTATCTATCTATCTATCTATCTATCTATCTCTATATATCTATATATCTATATATCTATATCTATATCTATCAATATATATATATATATAAACCCACAACCATAAACACATTTTCTCCTCTTCTCCTCTATAGTGTTAAATGCAAAAAAATGAAACAAAGAAAATTTTGAAATCATTAAAAAGGAACTGTTTTAAAGCTTAACAAAACATTGAGCTGTGGAGCTCTTTGGGATATTGTTGAACCAAAGTGTTAGCACAAATGGATTGGCATGAATATGATTACAGATCCACTACAGCTTAACAGCTGTTCTATAAGTGGACAGAAATAAAATGCTTTCAGATGAACAGCTAAAACCAATAGATTAACGCAAAATTGTGGTTTTTTTAGGCATGATATCCAATTATAGAAATTGTATGCTATTTTCCTAGGAATAGAGTGCAGTTTTTGTGTCACAAAGATATAATACTGTAAACGTTCTGTAATAATATAACATCATAATAACATCATATCATATAACATATGATAGTATTACAATATAATAATATCACATCATATAACATCACACAACAAGCATAGTATCATATAAAAGTCTTTCATGAGTCTTCTAAGGGTTTCTGTGAGAAGAAGAATATAAACTTTTAAGGAAGGTTCATCTTCCATACAGACATCACCTCAGAATTTCATTGTTTTAATTTTCAATAATGTCGGTCCAAACTGACAGGGAGACTAGAAAAAAGAAACGTAATTAGATTAAAGTATACTGAAGAGGGGTGGTTCTTCAGAATTCAAAAACCAATGGTAGAGGCAAGAGATGAGGATCAATACACAAGGAAGAATTAGAGACACAAGAAATATGGCTAAATATAAGAGAGGTTTTAAAATCAAAAACTGAGTATTGATGGGGAATACAAGTCAGATAAGAAGAGAGAAGCGACAAAACAGAATGATTAAGAAAATTGACATGCTTAAAGAAAACAAGGAATTTAATAATTAAAATATCTTCTGTCAAAAGAATAAAAAAGGACAAGTGAGAGAAAATAAATGAGTAAAGCAAAAGTCAAATCAAACAAAGGAACTGTGATCAAATGAAAATGGCAGCTGAGTTTGGATTTCTAAAAGTTCAACACAGAACATTACACTCCTTTTGTCTTCTTGTTTCTTTGTGTTTAATAACACAATCAGAGAAGTCGCTTATTTAATTACAGTCTCTCTTCTTGCCTTCACTACTCACATAATTTCTGTGTTTGGTAAGAATTGCCTATGGGATCTCAAGCAAATCACTTAACTCTTCTATCACCTCAGCCCCCTCATCTGAAAACAGTGAATATAAAGTGTCTCCTTTTCTTCCAGGAGGGTTTATTTTAAATTTTTAATCTATTTTCTTTAGCAACAAACCTTGTTTGAGCACCTGATAATTTTCGCAATGGCTCCATGCAAGCCTATGAGCCGGAGGGGCTTTGTTTTCTGTGCTCCACATTGCTACTTGCTTCTTGCATGATTCCAGATAGGTCACTTAACCTCTGTGGGCTTCTGCTTCCCCATTCATACGGTGGGATAATACTGACCTACCTCAGAGAGGGATCTGAGGCTAAGTTAGTGTTTAGAAAGGACTGCTGAAGTACAAGGTGTAAAGTATTATTATGCTGAGTGCTTCACCGGTGAGAAACTAACCTCGCGACTGAAAAATCAGTTTAATATATGAAGCTCTAGCAGCTAGCATGGATTTGCTGATGAGAAGGGTGGCTGCCCTTGAGAATGGAAAAACACAGTCCCACATTGCTCTGGCCACATTCACTTTGCTTACTCAAGAGCAGACAATGACAGGCAGGGGTTGGAGGGGGAAGGAGGAGGGGAGGATTTAAAGTTAATCTTGCCATACGACTGTGTACAAGAATTACTGTCAGTACAGAGAACTGACACAAGGTAGGGAATAAATCCAAAAGACATAAGCTAAAAATGTGAACAAGGAAGAAGATTTGATTTTTCTTTTCATTTTTTTTCCTCTTTGTTTTATTTGATGCAGCAATCTAGACCTCCTCCACTGCTCCCTCCCATCCCCCTTCCTCTGGGAAAAAAAAAGAGGAGAACTCTTATTAACCAGTGCCTCTTTCTCCTGTGAGTAGGGAAATGCTTCAACACTAAGTCACTTAAGTGTAGGTTACTGTGCAGCCATACTGCTCCCTGTGAATGATGTATGGCCATTCAAAGCAGATATTAGACTCTGTGTGCAGATACCACTGTACATATTAGATCGCTCCAAACAAGGGTACCTCTGGTGAGGTTGGATAAAAGTCACGGCTTAGACATATTTATGGAAAAGAAGATGTATTGAAGTAGCTGAACTAATAGATCAATGCACCAAAGTTTATGGGTACAAGTCAGCTGTCACAGGCATGGTTAAGGGAGTTATAATATTCCAGTGAAGTCCCAAGCTAAAAATAAAATAATAAAAAAAAAAAGATTAAAATTGCTCTGTCACTTAATTGATAGACCAAACCTGAATCAATCACTCCTGATTGCTGGCCAGCTCTCACATTCACCATATGTCTCTGGATTTCTAAACTCAAATATAAATCTTTTCATCACAGGCAGGTTTGAACACAACAAAACCTTAACAGTGAAATTTCTTTTGAAAAGAAAGGCAGATGAAGAAGCAGAGATTCTTATTCTTCCACTATCATTCATACAAATAGCTCTCTTGAATCACTGTAGAAAGACAGGTACTTGAAAAGCAGAATTTGGCTCTGAATATCGATATGTATTGTAACAGGGACACTCCTGGTAAAAACTACACTGTTTCCTCTGAGCATGTGTATGATCTCTGTATGAGCTCCATGCTGTACAACCCCCCTACCAAAAGAGGCCATATTATGAGTCATCCAGTAAGAAAACTGAACAGATCTCTTGTCCTTCCCTTCCTCTCAGCTCCTACAGCGTAATTGTATCCCACTCAGTCTCCTCCAAGCACGTTACTGTCCTTTCTGTCCGTTAGAAAGAACCAACAAGCAAAACAGAGAGTTTCACAATTTTAACACAGAAAGAGCCATGCACACTGGTTTATGTTCATCCATGCAAATATACGTTCATGCCCATATGCCTATATACACACCCAGGTGCATATGTTTACGTGTATGTGTATGTATATGTAATGTGTATTTCCATATGTATTTCTATGTGTGTGTAGTGAATACAGTCAAAGTGGCAGTAACCTCTGCTGGGGGTAAGTTGTGAAGAGCCAGGAGCAATGGTTAAATGGTCCACAGGGTGGAAGAACCTCTAAAACATGCTTTGCTGCTGCAAAATCCATAATGTGAAACCACAGATGACAGATGGGCAAATGCTTTCATATAGTTTTTTCTTAGCCTCATGAAAATAATTTGAGAATAACTGAAATACAATGGTTAGCACAGCAACTGCCATTAAAAATGTGATTTCTGCAGTGCAGTTACGTTTGGAATTACATGGCAATCTCTAATACAGAGAATGAATTCAACACCCTAGAAAAGTAAATTTGATCTGTCAGTAGCAAACTCTTCCTTCTTGTCTTAACATGCACTATGCTTCACATCTCTGGTTTGATCAGATTCAACTATTACCCTTGCAGAGCATGTACATATAATAAATGTATATTCATCTCTTTCCCTAAAACTTCCCTATAAGAAGGGATAGTTGCCATACCCTTTATTATGCTATCATACAAATAGATAATAACCACTCTGTGTGTATAAGCTGATATGCAGCAGGCAAACTTCAGGCAGAGATGAAGTGGGCAGCCAAGACCCCTCACTCTCCCATTAGTATTCCTTGTGCCTAAGCCCTGCAGATCCATGCCAGCTGATGTTCCCATAAAGTCCTGTCATTTGTGCAGAAGAGACAATCCCCAACATTTCTCTCACCTTGGAGAACCTGGCCTGGCCCCGTAGGGCTGCACCTGGGCTCTTTGCTCTGAGCCTGCCCGTGTCATCTTCCTCACTGGGGAAAGATAAACCTGATTTGCTGTGGCTCTGGAGTCTTGACTTTGGGGCAGGGCAGCAAAATTCAAATTTGCAGTAGTGCTGGAAATTTTGAGACAAATCCAAATCTACATTTCCAGGTCCAGCGTCATAAGCCATACTGGTACAAATTTCACATAAATGAAGAAAATATCATTGGCATTTTCTGCTCAGTTTTTGGAAGCATGTCACTCCAGACCTGAGAAACTGCTGTCTTTTTTGTGCATAATGCTCTCCTTAATATACTCAGTGAACTTTAATATACAAAAACTTCAGCTGCTAATTCAAGATAATCTAGGTTTTCTCCTGGCAAAATTGAAGTAAATATAAATCACTTCCCCTGATGATTTTTACAATATTTATTCATGGACCCTTCAGTATGAAGCACTTTGATTAAACAATTTAGCAAAAGCACAGCAAACCCACCTGCTGTATGCAGAACAAGAACTGAGCATCTCCAAGGTTGTTACGAGCTATTATATGTGTATGAAAAAGATACTTTACACTTGCAGCCAGAGATCCAGAAAAGTGACAGCTATACAAATATACATGAGCAAAACACAACAGCATGGGAAATTATCTATTCCCAGCCTTTTCTGTATGCTTTACAAAAATGGAAAGTTTTTGAGATTATCTACAGTAATTAGGAGTCCCCAGTTGTGTTTACATGGTTAGTAAGTGTAAAATATGATGACCTGCTGAGGATTTGCAAACAGCTAACTTATAATGATGGATCGTGGTGAGAGGACATGTAAGATTTCCCAGACTTCTGCTGGGAATACTTCAAAAATAAAGCACGTTGTTTTCCCTTGGGGTTTATAATGCCTCTTTGACTTAATCAGCTTGCCTTTTTGCTCTCAAGGAGAATTTTCTCCAATTTTACTCATTGGGAGAAATTACAATGTTCACAGAGTTATGGCAGTGATTTTTTAACTATCTTTTCTCCTGGGAGACATTGGTTAGGGTAACAAATAACTCCCCCATAACATTTGGTTCGTTATTTTGTAAGAATACAATGTTTGAGGAGATGATATTATATTTATATATGTGTGTGTCTATGTGTGTATATTATACTTATGTAAGTACATGTTTGTGAGCTTTATATATATATGTCTTTATAGATAGATGCAAAATTAAGATAACTTAAAGAAACAATTTACCTTCTATATTAAAAACATATGAACAAATAGTTATTTATTTCAAATTGTATTAAGTCATTAAAGGAAAATATTGTATCTATTTTATATTCTTACAGTGCCCAAGAAAATAATTCCTTTTCTCCATGATGGGATAATTTATGCAAGCCATGCTGACTTATTTTATACAGTAACATTTGAGCAGAGTGATCAGTGACTATATGTTTGCTCTCATGGCTCAGAGAAAGCAAGCAGGGAAATGAGTAATGCTTTATTACTGCCAAACCCTTCTCAAAAGTGAAGAATACCCCTAGGCATATTTTGAAATGTTTCTGTGGGGTAGGGGGAGCTTTGCATGTCTCCCTAACAGAGCCATATAAAGCAGAGTTGAGAGGTGAAAATGATTCAGGAGAGCTGCTTTGTAGCTTCAGGACAAGCCATTCCTATATTTGCTTATATTTCTGGCTAGTACTAGATGAAAAATGAGAAAAAAATAAGATTCAAACATTTAAAAAATGGAAACCAATTGCAACATTTGACTATAATATTCCATCTACAGTGTCCAGGACACCAGGCTTTTTTAGGCTTCTCAGTTCTGGCACCAGGTAAGCCAGCCAGGATCTGGACACCACTCTAATATTTTTAGGCAGATACTCCTTTTCCCTTCAAGCAGCTGGAGGTGATGGGCTGTAAACAAAGGGTGAGATTTGTCTCACTTGGCTTTAGCTGTCTAAAAGTTTAACTGTCACCAAGCTTAAAACAATCATTCAAGCTTCAACTAATCATTCCAGCTCCTTCCATAGTCCATAGAGACGAGTAGAGACCCAAGAGAGTGATTTTATCATATCTGAGATACACACCTGAGAAAATTTTCCCCTCCTTCTTTGTGCCAGAATTGGAAACGGATCCTTCCTTAAATTAGATAGCTAATTTTCTTGTTTAAAGCTAAGTGGAATGAAACTGGGACACAATGTATAGCATCACATTTTTGATTTTCCATGATTAAACCTCCAGGGAGTACCCAGAGATTTACATTTTCCTTTACATTTTCATCATCTCATTTTTACACCCCTTGGCCAATTTAGAGCTGAAAACTTACAGGAGTTGCTCTTCTTAGTCTTCTACACCTTCCCAGGAACAATTTTATCTTTCAGCTTGCTGAGGTGAAACATTGCTCCAAACCTTTCTTTTTCCATGCCAGGACAGTACTTCCTCTTGAGAAATCTGCACACCATGTGGTATTGAACATTTTTGGTCCTCAGTTTATTTTTTACTCTAATGACTGAGTTTTAATTCACTTTAATTTGTGGATGGTTATGATGATTAAGGTTCTTCCATTTCACAAGTGGCTAAACTTTATGTTTGTATAAATTACAAATGTAGATTAATACACTCTACTTTTTTTAAACTATTCCAGGTTTATGACAGGTAAATAAAAGGTAGAAAGATAGAAAGATACTAGATAGAAGAGTCTACTTGGTTTTTATCTTCAGGTTTTTTTCACAGCTTTCATAATATTTTCTTATTTCTGTGTGTAAGGGAAAATATTATAATCTTGATTTTTTTAAAGTGGTACTTAATGCTTCAGGTGTGCTGAAATATCACATACCACTTTTCATCAGGAACTTGCAGATTAACAAATATTGATGAGCTTCTGAAATTCCTATGAGACTAGTACATGCATGTTATTTAATGAAGGTGAGGCACAAGGAGGTTTAACACATTTCTTCAACTTAAAGCTTTCTGAAGTAGATTACTTAATGTTTATGACTTGTGTATATGTCAAATTATTTCAGAATATATTCTTATTCACTATCACTACAAACATATCCTGCATACTCAAGATTTGATTGCATCTTAGTGGAGGGATTGCTAATGTTTCATAAACTGCATTCATACTTTTAACTATCTCTTTCATCATGAAGTGACTCATTGCCTTTAACTTTGTGAGAGGTTCTCTCTTTGATGTTCTTTTCTTATTTTGCATAAATTTGTTTTGCAGTAGTTTCTATCTGTGGTTTAACATTCTATCATTGTCTGTCAGTTGCATTATTTTTATTACTATTCCAGTGACACATTTTTGATTTTCCAGTCTCTCCAAACACTAAATTGTTTGTTGGTAGGGGCATGCCTTCAAAGGCTGAGTAAAGAACAGGGTGCAAACTCTTCATATTAATTAACCAAATATAAAATTTGGAAATTAGCTTGTATATAATAAGGACTGGGTCCTCATTAATTTATTTAATAAGCTTTGGCTTTGGTTCCAAACAGAATCAGTCTTGAAAAAAACCCCACACTTCCACAGCAGAGGAACCAGTAGATACAGAAAATCCCATAATCACCATTAGGATGTCAGCATCTATCATAATCATCACCCATTAGCTGATAGAAGCTCAAGAAATGCTTATTTTTAGAAGATATTCTTGAATATTCTCTGGTGGACACCTAGATGTCTACAAAAAGTTAAAAATTAATTAGCACTTTTTTTGGGATATCTAATCTACTAAATCAAACTAAATGAGGACTATTTGTTTTAGTGTATTTTCTGTCAATATCTTCTATGTATGTAAATGAGCATGACACTTACTCTCATGGACTGAGCCAATTTGGAAGTTTTAAACAGAAGCAGAATCAGTTTGTGGAAAGCCATATGGTCTCCTTATGATCTGCCATTAAACTAAATAACAGATTTACACCCACAGATACAACAGCAACAGCAAAAAAAAAAGTAAATTCCCATTTTTCACTTTTAAATTGTATCTGCTCTGAAGGTCTTACATTTTTATTTTTATGTTTACATTTTTCCCCAAAAGTAACAAAAGTGCTGTGGAATCCAAGAATGCTGTTTGTGTGTCCTTCTCAATTATCAGCAAATGGTTATTATTGAATGTCCATCAAGACCAAAAAAAAAAAAAGATCAGTCAGAAATCAGATTATCAGCTAGCAACCCATAGCTGTAACACATCAAACATTTGGGAATTTCTCACTTCATGCCCTTCTTTTTCTTCTCAGTTCTTTAAAGTGGCTGGAAGATGGAAAGAAGGAATATTGCTAAAATGTCTTAACAGAATATCACATGAGGCAAAACAGGAGAACTCATTCATCTAGTAATTTCTAGGAATTGCATCCAGTAATTTCTGCAGTTTTCCTCCTTTGACTCAGAACTGAAGCCAGTAACACACTTGGGTAAATGCTGTCTCCCTGATGCTCAGTTTTCATATTAGGAAAATACCTGAGTTGGAGATGCCATGATTTTTACTGGTATTTTTTCATGCTGGTCAGCTCTCCATGTTAATTAAAAAATTTGTAGATGGTCTTCCATTTTAATTTGTATGGCTTCAGTTGCCATCCACAACTTTATATTCTGTCATAACCTACCCATTATTTTCTTCACATGGTCATGCCAATGGTCTATAAACAGGTAACCTCAGGAGCTGAATTCCCCTGTTTCCCCGCTGGAAATATTTTGTTCAAAAATTCAAATGTTTTCTGCAATCTTCCAATAACTCTTTTAAGGGTTTATATGTGGATGTTAACTTCTATAATAGTCTACTATCAAACTTTTTCCTTATAGAAAAGTAGAACACTCTATATTTGGTTAACTCTTCCCTGTTTATGAATATTCCTATTTTCATTAGTCCATTTTACCACCGCATTGCCCTGGGAGCTCAATGTGCACTGTTATCTACCATAAACCACAAATTTATTTTGGAGTCACCACATCAATGGCAAGGTCCTTCAGCCTGCACAGACATCCCTTCATAGAATTGCAACTTCGTACTTCCCAGTATCAAGATGGAAAGTGTTTGAACAAGGCACAGTTTGCTGCACAGTTCAGTTCACTTGGTATGACTGACATCTTTGTCATTATGTACCGCTTTGCTAACCTTTGTGTCACCTGCCAATTTTATCAGCAGCAATTTTATACTTACTTCCCAGGCCCTGATGAAAATATTGAATGGTGCAAGGGGAAGCACTGATCTCTGAAGCACCCTGTTAAAACCAGTCCCTTCAAAACGACAATCTCATTGACAGCTACCTTTAGAGACCTACCAGTTTCTCACTTTTTAATCCTAATAACATGCATTGCTAATGCTTAGTACTAAAGTTCAGCTAGGAGATCATGTGTACCTGAGCTAAAAGCCTTATAAATGTCTACACTTATTTTTATGAGGTAATATGTAATTTTTTCCAAGTTAGATTTGTTTGATAGACTCTATTTCCTATAAAGCCATTCATACCTATTAATTCCTTATTAAATCCCACATAAGTTTTAACAGTATTTTCCTGAGTGGATGTTAAGCTAATATATTACTATGATATATATAGCTCATGCCAAGCTATACATATGTCAAATAAGGTTGAACTGGAGGACTTGGTAAGAAAATAATCTTTATTTGATAGCTAGTCATAAGCATATCTCTGGAACTAGAGGGGCCATTTGTATTTTTAGATAGAAAATGTACTCATTGCTCAACCCTAGCTTACCCCTTCAGAGATGATTTAGTGACATCAAAAGTCACTCAAAAAGTGCATCATTGCTTCAGCCCTTACACTTCATGAAGAACAATAGATGGTTATTTCTTTTTGGCATCCTAAGCTAACCCCTTCCCTCTCTTCAAGAACCTTAAGAAGGTTAAAATCCCTCAATCCAGTTCTATAATTTGAGGGAAACCTTTAAGGTCTGAAACCTTTGCATCTGCTGGACTTCAGCTTCTTTTAAGAAAGCTGCGTATCAGAGGATTTACTTCCTTCCAAGATTTGTAGCTCTTTTCTAGTCTTCAAATATGTTAAAACTTTCTTCCTTAAATTTTTTCCCCATGCTGTGGATGAATGATCTTCAAGATTGCATCATTCTTGGTAATTCCTTCTTGCCATTATTGTATACTTGACAATAGTCAACGAAACTCTGTAGAGCTTTTTAATTGTGTGCTCTGAAAATTTCACAGGCAAAGCACCAGCCACTTAATTGTGCTAATTATTATTCATGCAATAACGCCTATTAGTCTGCACTTTTTTTAAAGGGGTTCAATCTGCATTCAGATCTTGCTTGCTTGGCAGAATGTCATTATAGTGGCTTTCAAAATCTGGCAATAAGCCTAAGAAGAGCCCATTTTTGCCACTGGGACTGCCTAATCCAGACATCATTATTGATCAAACTGACACATGCCTGCCAAAATGGCTACAAGAAAAACAGGAATCTACACTGTTCCAGTATCTCCAGCCCAAGTCTTCAAAAATTGTAGGGACCAAAAGGTGAAATTGTATTTACAAGTGAAATCAAACATATATACATATATCTACAAGCAGAAGGGTAGAGTTCCAGAATTGCATTTAGTGAGTGTCTTTTCAAAGACACACTAGAAGAGCACATTAGAAGAAAAAGGAAGTAAAACCAATGGAAGAATATGGCTGTTTAAGTCAAGTCTCAGGTCTGGAACTGATAATGAGATATCAAATTATCAAATTATAAAGCTTAAACATCTCCTATCCTTCGGTCAGATATTTACAGATCCATTTCAGATTAATTTGACTATGAAATAAAGGTATAGTTTTAAAAGTAAATGGGAGCATCAAGCTTCTCAAATAAATGTGACTCCTCAACAATGAGAATTGCAGGAACAACACAGGAGCCATTACGATTTTTCTACACCATGGTATCAGTGATGAAAATGGAGTTCACAATGCATAAAAGAATGAACTTGATGGATAAACACAGGGTTATTTGGAAACTCCATAGGCTATTTTTTATGTTGTTGAATAAGCAACTCCATGTGACCATTTAATAACACGAAGGACGTGAGATCCGATTTGCTTGTCAGCAGTTAATATATGATGTATAGCAGGATGTGGCTCTAAGCAAGGCAGAAAAGTAAAATAGGTGTAGAATTGCAGAAAATTAAAATAGGTGTAGAATTGCAGAATGGGGAGGGTTGGAAGGAACCAGAGTAAGTCATCTGGTCCAGTGTCCCTGCTCAAGCAGGGCCATCCTAGAGTACATGGCACAGGATTGTGTTTAGACACAACTGACTATCTGGAATATCTTTAGTGAGGGACACTCTACAATCTTTCTGGGCAATCTGTTCCAGTGCTCATCACCTGCACAGTACAGAAGCTCTTCCTCATATTCAGATGAATCTTCCGATGCACCAGTTTCTGCCCATTGCCTTTTGCCCCATTGCTTGGCACCACCAAGCTGAGCCTGGCTCCATCCCCTTGGCACCTTCCCTTCAGATACTGACTGACACTGATGACAGCACAGTCATCTCTTCTCAAGGCTGAACAAACCCAGCTCCCTCAGCCTTTCCTCATAAGAGAGATGCTCCACCCTTGCAGCCCTTCTCTGAACCCATCTCAGCGTTCAGCATTCTGGATGCTCTTATACTGGGGAGCCCAGTGTTGAATTTTGGTGGGGGACACCACTCGTGACAGACCCTGTGCCAACTAGACCCTGTGCCACTGATTACAACCTTCTGAGATCTGCTGTTCAGCCAGTGCTCACTGTTTGACATACAGAAAGTGCTGTATGTCAGAAACGAAATTTGAGGAATATGATGGAGAGGAAGAAAAGATTTCTTTACCTTTTTGTGGAAGACTGAAAAAAAAAGAAGAAAGGGAAATTTAGATTTTAGCTGAAGAAGAAATTTGTTGAATGTTAGTATAAACTGGAGAGAAGTTAGAAACTTTGGCTCCACAAATTTCTTCTAGATCCTAAGTATTCTACAAGATTACCCTACCATTAAAAAAATAATTCACTGATTATAAATAGAGTTTTTAAAATTTATTGGCCAAGACTTGTCTGCATCCAAATTAATTTTGCAAATCTTAAATTTATATCAAATAAATTAGTTCAATGATTTTCCACTTCTGATACACAATCATATCAGCATATGATATGAGAGAGACAAGGATGCTGAAACTGGACAGGATTTTACTGATGAGAACTTTTTCACTGAAAAATGTTGATGTATTGAGCTAAATGATTATTTGAGCTTATCAAGTTCAACAAAACTTTGACCAAGGAAAAGCTCTCATGTCTAGAAAAAACCTGCTGATTAAAACCAGAGAAAGATAAAGACAGAAATGACTGCTTGCCACAGGACAGCTACAATGTAATGACTATTGTCTGAAGCATGAGTTTTGCAGAAAATCTCTCACCTAAATTTGCTGTATCTGTTTCTTTTTTCATAAGTGTGAGGTAACAGAGCATAATGATGGAGAAAAACACACATGAATTAGATAGTTTGGATTTGTGGCAGTATTGAAGAGCCAATGACACATCCCAGCTCTTGCTCGGTCTTAGCAGTGAATAGAAACTACAAGTTTTCAGATGATACTCGATGGCAGACGGTACAAATTTTGGTTGAGATGGATACTGACAGGTATCCCTTCTTCTTATATACCAAAGCAGAAACAAAATGGTGAAGCCATGACATTTTCCAGTAACTGGAACAGCCATTTTTTATTTGGAATTGAAGTAAATTTATTTCTGTGTTTTTCATCTTCTGGAACTTGACCTTTCTGTTGCTGTCTTTAGTCTTCTCACACTGCTGATGCATGTTAAGCACTACTGTGCTTTGCCCCACTTCCAAGAGGGTCAGCAAGCCTCACATGCCCTCATATGATGTCAGATGTTACCATCTTTTCCTTGTCATTTTTTCACTACCCTGACACTTGTGCTTTACTCCCATTTTGGTTTCCTGATGGGACGTACAAGTCAAATTAAAGGAAAGAGGAAAACACTGGAAACATATTTAAAAGAGTAGAGGAGGCTAAGGAGGGAAGTGATGGATCAAAAAAAATCTCCAGAGTAAGCTGCATGCAACCTCCTCAACACTCACAATTATCTATCTACACCACATTTGTCAAAAAAATGGAATTAAGCAAACTTTCATTAAACATATGGTCTAAGACATTATGACATTTCAAACAGTAATACTTGTTTACACTCTATCATGTTTTATCCTACTGACACAATGGCAGAACTAACCACTGACAACAAGGGAAGAGTCCTGCTTTGAGGACTTCTCCAGTGCTGGCATCAAAGTAGCCTGTGATGTTCTAAATAACATGACAAATCATTATATAAACCTTCTAAGTACCAAGGGGATAAAAACTTGTTTATAATTCACCTCTGTTACTGGTTGCATGAAAATTCAGTTACTATAGAAGGATCAGCCAATTCTACGTTTTCACACTTGCAGAGTACATGTCAGCAAGGCTATGCCTTGAGTGTCAAGAGTGGGTTTAATTCTAGATACGAGACCAGAAGTTTTGCCATCCACCCAGTAGATTTGGTAAGATACCAAGTTAAAGGAGGAAACTAGCCGTTTATGTGATATTCTCCCCGAGCCCACTGACGTGTCAGGAAGGATCTTGCACCATTCCAAAAGCAAAAGGAAAGATTATACCACCAAGTCTCTTACATCAAAGAAAGCTTGGTGTTCCTGACAAGATAAGACTGTTGAAAAGAAGACAGTCTTGTATGAAGAGGCACCTTTTCTACCAGTTTGTCCCAGTAATCACTGCCTTCTTAGCTGCAGGACTATATATAGCTCTCTATCATTTTGCTTTGAAGATGCCAGGCTATCATATTTATAGGCTTTTGAAAACTTGTACCCCTAAGTCCCTCTGATTTTCAATGAGACAAAGAAACAAAACTGATTTTAAACATAAGAGTTGGTTTTCTGTTACATGTGCAACATTATTGAAAATGTACTTGAGTATCAATGAATGTAGATGAAATCTATACTCCCAAATAGCTAGGACGCTTCAGAAAATGGAAATTTGGTGCTTCTGGAAATATTATTTATGGTGCATTCATAGACTTTTATTTCCTGGTTGAATATTCTTGGTGGTTAAATGAGAATCTATATTAAACTTTATATAATCCACGTTATCTTAAAAACTATACAGAAAATCTGTGTGTCCCTCTCTCTGGGTGTCCTTGCCTTCTTGCTCTCCTTTGTATTATTACAGCACACTCATTGCACCTTCTCATAAATTAGATCATCCATATCCCAGAGATTGCACTGTGTATCCATGGGAATTTATACAGTGATTAGAACAATGGAGCCCTGATTCTGAACGGTGCCTTTGGGATTTCTTGTGATATCAATTATATACAACACAATCCTGCCCATGAACAGCATTACCCTCCAAGCCACTCAGCTCCAATTGCATGATACTTAAAATTCCTCACCTCATATTCAATGGCCATAAGAGGAGAAGAAAAGAGTAAACAAACAGGAGATGACCTTTATGAGTAAAACATCTAAGCATAAAAAGATTATTCGACCCCCGTCAGCCAGTCATTAAATCAAATAAGAGCTTTTCTTGTACTTTTAAAGCTCAGATTTACAGTCAGGCAAATTGTGTAAAAAGGCTGGTAATACAGTGACGCCCAGTGCCACTGGGCTTTAGAAAGCTGACAGTTGCTGTAAAATAGTCATTAAACAACCTCTAGAAGAGACTCATCAGCAGATGCCCCCAGGTGAAGGAGAGAGAAAGCTGAGAGAATGAAGGAGAATCTAACATCTTAGCATGACTGAATTAAACAGAGCATATTATGCTGATTTTCAGAGTCAGCCCAGTAATTTAATTTTCATAGCAGTTCCTTTGATTGTAGCAACCATTTTATGAAACATTAATAAAACTTCTTTTTTATGTAGCATGCATCCCTTTTCCATTTCATTAAGAAAAAAGACAGGATGTACAAATTTGCTGACCATTAGCTCTGTAAATGACAAAAACAAATGAAAGATTATTTTTAATGCAGTACCACTGTGGTGGGTAGACTATATTTGGCTTCACAATAATTTCAGCACAAATTAGAAGAGACAAACAAACTGTACATGGATTTGTCGTATTGTACTGCAATGCCATTTCATAAATCAGAATAGACTACTATGTGTGTGCACGTGTGCCCATATACTATTTTTATATGTAATTACAGTTAGTAATGTTATATTCATTGAAATAGATTCTTCTCTTGCTTTTACTGGTATGAATTGCATAATTATTTGGAATTAATATCAACATAAACCTGGTGTAAATGAATAGAAGAGATAATAAATGTAGTTATCTTCTTGGCATAGTGCAATACACACATACTGCCTGTATGCCTGTAGTCAGCTGTCATCTGCCCAATTACATGTAAGCAGGGGAAAAAAAGAAGTTTTAAAAATTTTCAACAGGGATTAATTCTGCAAGATTTCACAAAATGATTTTACAAAAATATAGATGAAAAAATTAATTTCTCTTTTACATTTTTTCCCCTTCCATCCTGCCTTTCTGCAACTCCTTGTTTTTCTTTGCATACTATAACAAGATTGAATATATAACTATAAAGTGATGAATGTAAAAATGAATGAGAGAAAGAGAAAAGCACAAGGAAAAGAGAAAAAAAGTTGCACTGACTTTGCATCTTTCACTTCTGTTGGCATAATTGTCCTTTTCTCTTTAAACCAAAATTTCCCTCTACATTTTTGCTTTGGAAAAGCAGACAAACATTTTTTCAGCAAAAATGTCTTCCTTGAAGAAATACTGACACCTCTTTAACCAGAGAAAATACGTTTTGCAGACAGGAAAGACATGTCACAAAAACATGTTCTCATTTGGTTACAAAATCTGTTTCTTTGTTGACTCCCTCATTTAAATGCTGCCTCAAAGTCAGACTCCTATCATAACAAATAGACACAGAAACTCATATGTGGAAATACACACATGTTTATATTTATCTATATGTATATTTATATGTATATTTATTTACATATACCAAACATGTAGTCACAGACAAACTCTGTGTAAAAATGAAGACCATGAAGTGAAGCACTCAAATGACAAGTTTTCTCACATTTAGACCATCTGCCCATGTACACAGAGGCATCAAAGCCACAGGATTACATGCCAGTTTTTCCCCTGTGATAACTTAGTTTCAGGAAAAAAAAAAAAACAAAAAACAACAAAACAGCAAACTAAAAACCTGGCTGGTTACTGTACAGTCAGTGTTACACTTTTTTTTTTTGATATTTATTTTAATGTTCCCTTGTGAAGGAAAAAAATGACTCATTCATCTCACAGCGAGGGACCAGACTCTGAAAGATGCTATGGAGTTTATTCATATAAATGAAAGCACCAGTGGGAAACAGCCAGGTCTAATTCAAACTTTTTGTGTGATCTCTATCAGACCACATCCTCCCTCTGTGTCTCAGCTTTTCCTTAGTAAAATATCATTAGCTATACATTGGTTAGACTGTACAGATGGGGTTATCCGATTTCACTTTAATTTTCAAAAAAAATCAGGCTTCTTTAAAATTAAAGTACCTGTTGGGAACCAAAGAAGAGCAACAGATGCTGCAAGAGGGCCTGTTCATTTTTGCAATGCCATCAGAGCAGGATGCACAGGTTCCTTTTATTCAGTCACTACAGGGAGATTTCATAGATTGTGCAGCTGTTTTGGGGATGTCAAGTGCCTCATGCTCTCTTAGAAGAGCCCTACCCTAGGCTTGCTGCTCCTAGGTTGGCTGTATAGTCCTTGCACAATAGATTCCTCATCTAACTCAGACTTCTGCAAGAGGAAGTGATCTAGCATGTATATTTTATTTGCTATTGATTTGGAAAAAGAAATTTCTCTTTCATCACTATCTTCATCTGTAAAATGAGGGTAATGTTTATCGCTTAGCAAAGCAGCTTTAGATCATCCTGTGACATATATGGTTTCCAGGTGTCATAAACCTCCCATAGATTCATTTTTGTGTACTCAATATTACAGTGATAGCAACTGAATGGACACATAAATTACATTACAAATTGTGGCTGCTTTTCCAGTTTGTTTTTTTTTTTTTCTTCTAAAAAATGTTATTATGCAAGAATAATCTGTGAAAACATGCCAGTAACATGTGGAAAATACTTATTGCATGAACAACTAGTATACATTCCCTTTGATTTTTTTTTCCTGTAGGATTGTATTCCTGTAAAAAACCTCTTCAGAGTTATTGTCCATTACACAAAAAAACATTTTATTGCATATTTTGTGTGATTTTGTGCAAGAGTGACACAATTTTATACTTTGTATTATTTTAAGTGGTAATGTGGATTAATATTCAGTAAAGTCTCTAGCAAGTACACTAACAAAATGTTTTCAAGTATCTTCCCCAGAAAATTCCAGGAGGATTTACATAAAGTTTTCTCATCCAACATCCACAAATAATTCCTCTAATTACATCAAATGTACTAACCCTTTGCTCCCATTCTAATTGAAGGATTTAATTATGAAGGAAAATCGATACTTCATACTACAGCCTATAAAGTTATTACTTTGAGCAAAGAATTTTGCAAGCCACAAAAAGGTTGCAAATTGCAGCACATCACAAATTTTAATGTAGAGGGGAAAGGCAGGTTATGGCACCATCTTTCCTGAGACAATTTTCCAAAGGTGATTTTGCATTCATCATATCTGCTTCTCACAGAAAGAAATGTGGGCCTCCCAGGTGGTATTTTTTTCTATTGAAATTATTTTACATGCCACTAAAACTAAAAGAGTTTGTTTTGTTCGTTGGCGCTTTTATTTTTTTGTTGGTTGGTTGTTTTGGTTTTATTTTGAGGGGTTTTTTTGTTGTTTTGTTTTGTTTTGTTTTTCCCCCAGAGGGTGTATAAAAGCAGACTAATGGCCAATGTCACAATTAAGCAACTTAAATTTATTAAGAAAAGTTTTTAGCAGAACCTTGAAGGGATGCTTGAAAGTTCCTGGTGCACTGCAGCCACACTGGTCAGAGAAGGAGGAACAACTCTAATTGCAGCAAGGCAGAGTTGTAACTAACGAAAAGTGGAAAGAATATGCTGGTTTTTTTAACTATGAACTAATCATTCTTTTCAAAAGGCATTATAAAAGATAGAAAAAGGGTAAAATGTCCAGAAATTAAGTTATGTGACGGACTGGGCTGCAGTTTCTCAGAAGTTTAATCTGTACCGCTAGTCAAATAAAAACCCAGATGCTGGCCTCAGTATTTTCTTGCAGTGTTGTTTTTGATTGAAAACTTTGTGAATGTTTGTGATATTGCTGAGAGCCTATTGGCAGATGAGCATCTCTTGCTATAGTCTCCATCATTATTTGCCTGTCTTGTCTATTAACGAGCACTATCATCCCATCGTAAGATGACAGCTGCAACACGTACTCAGGCGCAATAAACAGCTAAATGAGGCGCACAGCAATTTCACTTGTCACCAGAGCCCTCGGCACGACTGGCTGCACAGCTTGATGCATAAATTCATGAGGCTGTTGCATATGATGGAGTATGCCTGGCTGAAAGAGGTGATGGATAGCAGGGCAGCTAAAAATGGCCATCACCTTGACTCTGTCAGGACATTTTTTAAAAGTACCCCATCAGCTCTCTTGCATTCTTTTATGTACACTATCCCCAAGCTATAGGCTTTCAGAAGTACTGATAGCAGACTTTTCCTTACTGACGGTTTTTGGACCTAAAGTCAAGTTTCTTCTTAGGTTCAGTGAATGCAATATATGCTACTAATGTGTAGGGTGAAATGGCCCTCTAATAATTGTTCATTCAACACACAGTGGAGTCATAAGGTTAAACACTAACAACAGAAATTTTCCTGAGTATGTCTAAAATGCTGGTAAAATGCATACATGCACACAGAGACATATATGACAGCAAAATTTGTGAAGCCTCGTGCAAAAGTACATTCAATTACAAGTATGCATACAAAACTATGCTTTGCAAAAAGCTATACGAAGTATTCTGGAGTACATTATGATAATTATGCATTATGCAAAGTGAATACAGGTTGAAATAACTTGCCATAACATACTGTTAGATCTGAATTAACAATGCATTTTTTAATAAGTCTATAAGACTGAAGGGAAAATTACAAGAGAGAAAAATGGACATATTGCTCTCAGGGTTTCCAAATAAAGCCCAAAACTCAAGTTGCCATAAGCACAGAATTTAATGTCCCAGTGAAATTCCTTGTATCCCCTGTATCTATGTTACTGGGAACCACCTAAGGAAGACAAATACAAAGGCAACAAAATCAATGAGGCAGTTTCCTGCAAAGCTTCACACATTAATCTCTATCACACAGAGAAATATACACCACTACAAGGGAAGGAAGTCACTTGTTCTCTAATAAAAGAGAAAACCCTTGGTAATAAGCAATTAATAAAGTTGTCATGATTAGTTATGCAACTATGAATCAATGTTCATGATGAAAATGACCACTCTCATGATTTAACATATCTATGATCTGGTGGTACTGCAAATATCATTGCCATATTGAAGCCTACAGAAACACTGTAGTAATTTTCTTAACATTGTTAATGGCAAATTTTAGCAGAGGTGGTTTCCCTGTCCTGCACACACTTATCTGTATATCTGAGTGCAATGTGTCTCCTCCTGCCTCTTGTCTGCTCTGAAACTCTCTTTTGGGCTTGCCAGCTCTGCCTGGCTCCTGTCTGCCGTAGAAGGAGCTTGGACCTTTCCTTCCTGCTGACACCTGCCAGCAGTAGCAGTATCCTGGCACCCGGGAGCAGGTCCTTCAGGCCAGCTGCAGCCAGATGCCACTGGGTCTGCTTGCTGCTCAGGTCACCAAGTGATGGGAAAAGCCCCTGGGTGGGAGCACTCAGTGGCACTTCTGCTCCTTCAAGCTCTTACACCATGCAGCCACTCACGTAGTCCTCATAGCTGTGGTGTCCAAGCACACACCAAGGAGTAACCTCAAAGAGCAGAGGCACCCCTCGAAGACCTTGAGGAGGATCAGTTGCCCCACTGGCTCTTTAATTTCCTCTGTGATCCCAAAAGGAGGCTGGAAGTGTTGGCAACACTTGGAGCCAGTGTTGGTGCCATTCTCCCACCCACTGGCTCCTCTTGGGATGGTCAGCAGCTGATGTATCTGGAGTGCAGAGTCTGAATTTCTGAGGTCATGAGTTTTTATTAAATTTAATGGTGCATCTTGGGGAAAAAAATAAAAAGCCTAAATAATGATTTAAGTGACTGATTTTCGATATGGCATGCTGCCATCTGGTGGACACCGCTCTGATCTAGCGTTTGACCAGAGCTATGAGGAGGTGGGGCAGGGAAACAAAGGTCTACGTGGAGTTTTGAGGTCCTCTGTGGAAGAACCTGGATCCAGTGCCAGTCTTAACTCTGCAGAAACCATTTCTGAAAAACCCGAGAGCCCCCACTTCCCCACGACTGCAGTGTGAGACATTGAATCCAGAAAATGTTGGCTTATTTTCATGGAGCCCCTGGGAAAAACACGAAGAAAAGCCTGTCTTTCACACTGTCAGGAAGGGAAAAAAAAAAAAAAAAGGGAAAAAAAAAAAAAAAAGCAGGAAAAGAAGCACTACAGTAGAGCCACACTGAAACTACAACAGGCTTCTAAGCATGTTCTACTTGTGGGTTGTTCTCTGGCCCGCTTGTTAGATCAGAATGCTGCTCTTGTGGATGAAGCCATGTCCTGGGAGGAAGCACTTAATTACCACTCAAGCATTTAGATAAAACTAAAATGAACCTCAAAGAATGAGGCATTTAGGGAAATTTTAAATTACACAAAACAGAGTGCCTCTATTTTTGCCTTTATCCAGCTTCCATCAGAAGGATATGCAGAAACATGTTATTAAGTGATACTGGAATCCAGACCATTTAGACCATTTCAAGTGCTAAAGAAATCTGCAATGTTTGGTAGATCTGGTGAAAGGAGAAGGAAGAGGGAGAGAAAAAAATTAACTGCATATTATCATAGACACTGGATCTTTATTCACATTTCTATTTTCCTAGCTTATGCTTTCATGAAAATATAGCAGCGAAGCTTTTATCAGTGCCACATGTACTGTCCTGAATATCAAAGCTCAAGGAAAATGATTCTTCTTTAAACGAATGAAATAGTACAACACGCAGCCTAAGAGCTGCTGTAATTCAAGAACTTCACAAATGCTATGAAAAGGTAACCAGCAAAAGAGACTTGTGTCTCATGGTGTGTGTGTATCAAGCTCTTTACAAAGCATTCGTACACTTTGTCCTAAACACAGTAATCAAGTTTCCCACTGAGAGACTTGAAGATCAAGACTAGGGGCCAAATTCTGCTCTTATAGTTACATGTTCACCTGTGTAACTGACAGCAGAATTTGCCCTTAGGACTTTAAACTTGATCTGCTATTCGATGGGCAGCTCGTGCACTGATCTGAGCACCAGAGTGATGTGCTCCTGTCAACCTGTGAATCAGAGGAATTGCTGCTCTCATACTGAGGAGGAAAAAACCTCCTTGTAAATTGCTCTTGAAATCGCCTCATGCTTCTTTCTTGCAAAGATGGGCAAATTGGAGCACAAAATTCAACATAAACTTAAATAATGCTTAGATATCAGGGAGACAGATGCCATAGAAATACAAGCTGGTTGATGACTAATTGTATTTGCCTTTCATTTAGGACACGCTATGATAAAAGGAGTTAGTGAGGGGAAAAGAGAGAAATTTAAATGAAAAAATGCACATAAATATGTACATGCTGCATATAAACAAAGCAAATTTAGACCAGCTTCAGCATACTTCTTCACTGGCCAATACAGAAAGTGTGCAGAAAAGAAGCTATTCTTTGTAAAACTGCCTTCATCCTCTGAAACAAACAAAAAAAAAATATCAATATAGACAGGGCAAAAAGTTGTATTGGCTGAGATTACCTTGCAAGAACTACAGAATTGTCTGTTGAATTCTACATAAGTTAGCAACTTTGTGAAATGGAATATTTTTTTTTCCAAATTTACTGCTTTGCATAAAATTAGTTAACACTGAGCACGGACTGTCAAAATGTGTCTAGTAGAATGAGAATGTGGGACACTTGGGGAAGGCAGCTGAGTTAATTTTAGTTGTGGATACACTACCCTCAGCAAACCTTGACCCTGTTCAAACAGCACTTGCAATCAAGCTTTACTACACTGTGTTGTCAAGCAGAGAGCCTGTTCTGTTTATGCAGATACGTAGACTTCTCTCATGGTGCCAGGCAGCCTTCCTTGGCTAAAACTTCCCTGGTCCCAGGCTCATCTCCTTCCTGTGCCTAGCTGCCAGATTAGCCCATTGTGGCAGCAGTCACATGAGAGGGAAGTGCTGTTGGCTGATGTTGCCCTCATGCTGCTGTGGAAAATGTGAGTTAGTTGCAGTCATGCCTAAAGTCTTTGGGGCTGGGCTAGCTCAAGCCATTTGAACTTTCAAATAAACGTAGAAGGTATGAAACTGTCACATCAAAGATGGATGTGCTCATTTAGTTTGTAAATCACGTGTGATTGCTGCTATAATTTTTTCAATGGGGAAAAGATGGCAAGAAGGCTTTCCTACATAAGTTGGCCAAAAGATACTTTTGATAGTCCTTCATGAAAGAATGTGTGATCTTTAAATAAGGGAGGTAAGCATTATTTTTTCGATGTATTGAAGTAATGTCAATGCCTTAGTTACAAACTGCTATTGTCCCTGTGATGCTGCACTCTGCAGAGACAGACAAGAAAAGCTTCTTCCTCAAGGTCTCCATTTAGCAAACAAAATAAAAAAGACTAGGTGGTAAACAATTTTTTAGGTACATATTTTTTTTCACTAGGAAAAAAGCTTATAAAACTCATTGCAATGATCAAGTCTGTTATTTCAAATGTAGAAACAGACCATTTCTTTTGCTCACCATACTGACATCATTGCTTGAATGAGCAAGAAGAGAAAAAAAATAGATTTTAAAAAATGCTTTTATTGTCTTATTTTATTCCTATTCATTTGCAAGTTATTCTATTTTCAAGGTCAACTGCTTGATAGAACACTTGGAAGGATATTCCCTGGACATATTTTTGAGAGGAAAAAATAATCCAGTTTGTAAACAAATGAAATAAAATGTGACAGAAGATGATATCAGACATGCAACATTTGTGACAGATGAAGCTCACAAAGATTGCCCACAGACTTCAGAATGTCTCCTTAGTAATCCCCTTTTCCTCAGGAAAGACTGCTCCTGGGTTTCCCTGGCCACTTCAGAAGTTCATTCTAGCATCTTCATTGAATTTCTAAGACTAAACTCAGTAAAATTAATGTATTTTAAACTGCCCAAGAGGTTACAATGAGTATCTTGCAGAACTTAAACTCTCTTTCTCTTTCCTCTAGTTTTTCTTTCTGCAAACACCCTTATTCCTTTTCCAGTCTCAAAAACAAAAAACCCCAACTAACCAACAACAGTGATAAAAAAGAACAATCTGTAAAACATCCCATAATTATTCTGCAAATTGCAGAATGGTAGTTAAGGCTCATCTCCTAATAACTTTTCCAATATTTCTTCGCTGCCTCAACAGTTTCTGTCAAAGTCTCATCCAAGTGTTTGATCCTGAAAGTTAAAATTACCTCAGGAATCACCTCTTTCCACCCTCAGACCTAGATCTCCTGAGCCTGTTTATATTTCTTGTCTACTTGCAACTGCTACGATAAGACCCAAAAAGCTGTGAACACTTTTTCCCACTGTGATAGACAGGAACAAAGCCTTCTTCAGAGAGCAGTGGATGGAAAGTAAATAGGTTCATGAGCTCTGGGAACACTAGCAGTGCTGCAGGGTAGCAGACAATGTAAAAATAAATACAGTTAAAGAGTAAGAAAAATATGTTTACTTTTGCTCCTTTAAGCTTTGAGCTATTTGAAAAGGTTGTGAAGGAGATCCCAGTTCAGAAAGGCGCAAAAAAAATTTACTTTTAGGCTATGCAATTGCCTCACAGATGAAAAGGAGGCAAACTGGATTTCAAAAGATTCACAACAGATGAGTCATAATCATGAAGAATATGATCCCCAAACCATTAGGAATGAACAGATCATGTGATGGTAAGTATCCAGAGAAGCACAATTTCCACAAACATAAGTAATTTTTCCTATCAGGTTCTCAGTACTTACTAGTAAATCCCAAACAACTAACAGAGTAGCTATAAATTGAAGAGACTTGAGAGAGGCATTTTGCAGATTTCTGAGAATTATTTGTCTCAGCTCACACTTCACTTGTACTGGTAGAGTAAAAGCTACAGTCTGTAGCTACAATCTGTAATGCTACAAACAGGTCAGTATATGACCTGTATATGTATGTATACAGGTCAGTATATGTATGTATATGCATATACATACATACATACACACACACACACACACATATATATATATATATATATATATATATATATATATATACACTTTTTTCTTTTTTGCTTGCTAAGTGTGAGGGTTCTGTTTTGGGGTTGGATTTTTTTTCTTTTTTTTTTGTTTAATGAATAGTGCCTAGAAGGCACAACAAGAGAACCAACTAGAGAACCAACTACTGCATTAAATCAATATTGTGTCTTGTAAAACACATAACAGCACTAGAAAATAACACGTAATCTGAGAAAAACCATGGCCATGATGCATTTCTATCTCTGTGGAATGCTATAGAATGTAAAATATTTGCTTCTTTCTCCTTTCAATTAAAACCCTGCTTTCCTCTGAGATTATGCTCAATAAGTATTTCATCTTGAAGAATTAAGATAGAATGCTTACATATTTCTAGAGGTGTGGACTCTTCAACAAAACAAAAGGAAGTAAGAAAAATTATTTTGAGGCTTTTTGCCCATCCTCCATCAATAAAGTGCTCTTAGCTTTGTCCCCAGCCCTGTGTCCAACCTGCACAGCAAAGATACCGTATTGCCTCAGCAACCCAAGTGGTATATACAGACATTTACTCTAGTTGCTTTTTTTCCCATCACTATCTCTTTTCTTTCTGAAATATTTGTTACAACTTCTAATGCTTCTATTAACCAGACTTGTAGCAATTTCCCGTAGTTATTTTCCCTTGTGAAAGAATACTGAAAATTTGTAAGGTTTCATTTCCATTTAGGATGAAAATTAAGGCCTTTTGAAGCTTTAGCAAGAGGAAAGATGAATATGAGAAATGTCCCTAAGTACCTCAAGCTCCCATGTCTGTTGTAGAGGAAACTAGATCACCTCACCTCACATAATTTTTTCATCTCTCTCTCTGTCTCTCCTGTGTACCTCAGCCACTGTTCTTTGCTATTTTGGGATGGCTCTCTTTCAAGGGGAACTGCAAACTTCTGCATAAATTAACTTTTACTGTCTCAAGAGGTTAAACTTGTGTATCCTCCATTTCAGTAAATAACCGAAGGTTGTTTGGTTGGAGAGTCCACCTTGTGTTTACTTTTGCAGAGCAGTTCCACAACAGGACAGAGAAATCAGGTCCGAGCACTCACCTTCATCTTGTGGAAGATGAAATACAAATCACCATGGTGAACCAGGAGGCAGAGGAATTGATTTGGCCCCTCTTACACCCCAAGTCAGCAGGACCATTAGATTGTGAGGAACTTCAAGAGTGTCCTGTTTTCTGACTGGACTTTCTAGCCTGCATCTCAGAAGGCTAGAGGTTCTAAAAGGTTCTAATGAACCTTTAATGAAAAAAAATCATGCCAAACTGATACACATCAGCAGCACATGTCACTCTTGAAAGACTGGTTCTTCCTTTAGGCAATAACTTTTTGGCAAAAATACTCCTAATATAGCACAGCTACATGTCCCACATATAAAATCAGTTTAACCAACCAGTATCTACTGAACCAAAGTCTGACTGACATAAACAAAAAGTTATATCCTCTTCTCTTTCACATAGATTTTATGCTGCACTCATCGCTATGCTGCTGCCAGCACCATGTCAGTGATGCATATATGAATCAGTACAAACCATTCACAAGTTCTATATTTAAAAGGCTCCGGATGTAGCAGTTCTTCCAGCCTCGTCAGATGTTCGGAGGCGGGTAGGCGTGAAGGGAGGAGAGGGGAAAGGAGTGTTCCGCTTCAAATTCCCACCAGTTTGTTTTGACATCTCCCTTGTACCAAAGTGGCTGGAGCTCACTCAGTGGCTTGCAGAGAGAAGTGTGTTGCCAATCTGATATGATGACTCTGCATACACCGCCAAAAATTGTAGTGGATTTTTCATCTCAGATCACAAAGCAAGCTCATGTTTAATTTGGTAGCTACTATCATCCCACCTTTTTTGTGAGACATTGCTGCTTTACATGTGTATCCCTTTTTTTATACCAGCAAATGACAGGCAATTTTTTTCATATACTTTGCTCAATTATATAAGACTGTCACAAGTATGTAGAGGATGGGGAGAAAGTGAGCTGTTCTGGTGAGACAGCTGACAAAAGAGCAACTCCAGCTCCCCGTACGCTCTGGACTCGGCAGAAAGCCCTTCTGGTTTTTTCCTGATTCACACTATATGAAGAAAATAAAAAATGTGGCAATGGGGAAAGGGAGGAACTCAGAGAGGTAGAGGTAAGGAAGCTAGGCAAGAGAAGACTAAAATCTTGGCATTACTGCCCTCCATATCAGGTTTTATTCAGATCTCCTGCCTCTCTGCCTTCATTTTCGATTTCTATATCGTAGCACACATCCTTGTCCTGAAGGCATCTGCCCTCCCAGAGCCGGCTCTGTTTTGCTTGTGCCATTATTATAGGCTCGGTGTCTCTGATACATGATTGAGGCCTGACTCATAAATAAGAGCTACTATAAATTTAAACCACTGTCTTGTTTAATCCCCTTTTGCCCACATAGCGAGGAAACTGACTGGAATTTATTGCCTTGCGTATTCTCCCTGATTTATTCAGTCAGGAGCCTGCTTGCATTTTCCTCTATTTGACATTACTTTATATCTCGTAACATAATATATTTTCATTATATTTTAACACACCATGTGGTAAATGCAACCACACTGCAAAATTTTGGGATCTTGCTGCTTATGCTGTTATTTCTCATGTACAATAATATCCACTACATGATGAAGACCTGACTCATAGACAATAGCTTAGGTCACTGCCTTATTTATTTCCCTGAGCACTCTGGCCAAGGAACTAACGGCCTGGTAATATATCTGACATTTGTATCATGATAGTACGATCTATGCCCCTGCACAGGAACATGGGGCTCATCTGTTGAACCAAGCTATTAGCAAATATAGGAATCTGCATTAGAACACCAAGAAAGTTGTGCTGACTCAATTCTTTCAGCACAGCCTGTTAATTCTCAGTATGAGAAGCCTGCGTCAACTTCTATGCAGGTGGAGAGAACGAGTGAGAGACCTGAGGAAATCTATGAGAACAGGTAGCTTTGAGTAAAGAGGAGGTGTGCAGTGTCACCAGTTTGGCAGGATAGGAATCGAGTGAGCGCATATAATCTGAGAAGTCTGCCTCCATATATTGTTTGGTGTGCTTCCAAAATCACAATTAGAGCTGTTCCTTTTTTAAAAATGAAATGATTTCTCCTCAAATTACATTTTTGGAAGAAGAAAATGCTGTAGCAAATTGATTTTCAGTGAAAGCAATTTTTTGAATGTTTTTTATTTTCTCACTGAACAAATCAATTTCTGTGCAAAACCCAAAAAGCAAAAGTGAGATAGGGTAGGATAAGAAAAGTTGAGACCCACAATAATTATCAGGCTTTTAAAATTTGTTTGTTAAAAGTTTAAAACAAAAGTTACTTTCACCCTTTCTGTTTTAAGGAAGAGTTTCACACAAAGACATCACCAACAACTACAGATTCACAGTGTGGGAGATAGGAGTGTTTTTCAAAAAAGGCACATTTGCAGCATGGACGAGGTAACCAGCACATTAAGTCCGGGGATTAGAGCACAAGATGGGCACATCACTGGGTGTAGCACCTGACAGTGCAGGGCACTGGGGAATATTTTGGGAGAGAAGGTTCCAGAAGTCCAACAGCCTGACAAAGAAAGAAAAGCTTGAGCTCACAATAGCCAAAACACAGTAGCAAGGTCATTCTGAAACTTTGTGACACACTCACACCATTACCAAGGTTATTCCTGTATTCTCCCTGAGTTCCCTGTGGGCTTTGATGAAGTAAATGCCTCTTAGGGTTAATACCTGAAATCAAGTTACAGGGAAATATTTAATAACTTCAAGTCTGATTTCAAGCCTTATAAGGTATAGGTGGCTGCCATAGCACTGGCTATTGTTCCTGCAGGTATTCAGAAAGAAAAATGGTTTCAATGATTCTGGAAATCAAAGCAAAGTTTGGTCTGATTTTAGAAGAATGTTAGTACTCATGCATAAAAGATGTAAGGTTATATGCTTTTGTATTTCTTTTTAACCACTTTGTTATCAACCTTTTTCATCTAAACTTTTTGCTCTGATCTGCTGAATTAGGCCTGGCTTGGAGGGAGTTAATTTTCATCAGAGGAACCCTTATGGTGCTGTGTTCTGGATTTGCAATTAAAGCGGTGTTGATGATGTGCTCCAAAGGGATACTTTATAATGTCATGCTCAGCTATAAAAAGTGAGTGGAGGGACAGTCTGGAGAGATAACAACTGCACAGTGCCTGGCTGGACATCAGCGTATTTGTGGGAGGTGGCAAGTGATTGCTTTTGCGTCATTTTTTAATGACTTTTTTTTCTTCTTTCTTTGCTTATTAAACTATGTTAAGCCATGAGGTTTTTTTGCCTTTGCTCATCTGATTCTCTTCCCTGTTCTGCTGGGAGGGCTGGGGGGCTGAGGCACCACACAGCTAATGGCTCTTTGGTGCTGCTGCATCACAGCTGCATATCTGTTCTACCTCTGTTCTTTCTAATCTAGTTTTGAGGATTCCCTAAACACTTCGGGTCTACCTGGGGGTCAAAGAAAGACCAGCAACTTCATCAGTTTCTTGGTGATATTTTTAATTTTTATACTCCAGTCGTGTTACTTTCAAATGAAAGGACATGAGAACTGTTGTAATTTTTGGTGATTTTATTCCTTTTGCTCTGTCATGACAATGGACTCAAAGACCTGCAGGAGACAGCAGGAAAGACATGAAAGAGTTACTGAACCATTTGTTCAAGACATGCTGTCAGTGCTTTCTCTTTTTCTCTGGCCTGGTATCAATAAAAGGATGGAAATTGAAAACACTCCTAACTTACGAGTCCATATGAAGATCTCCCTATACAAGAACTGTAAAAATTAAGATTAAATACTCCAGGGTCATCTTTTTCAGGAAAGGAAAGTGTTTCAGCAGTAGCTGTTCAGACCACCCTACATCCCTGCATAAGTGAGGTCCGTGGTATCACAGAGAAACAAGAATGTTCCAGCTTCACTTTTTTTTGTGAGAAAGGAGAGAGAAATGCAGAGACTGAGGATGGGGAGCAATGATTTTTTTTGGCTTTCATACCTGTTGATTTCTGAAAAAAATATTTTGACTATGATGTGTTGCTATTATCCACCTAATTAAAATTACAATTTTTCTGAAATACTGCCTCTAGGCACTCTAGAACAAGAATTAAGAGCAAATATCTACAGGGTATGAAGGCGTCGTGACTGTCCAATGACCAATAGCAAAATAATAAATACTCATTTTGGCCAAAAGATCACTTACCTCTGCTTCACATCCAGAGAATGGAATCTAGAAACAATGTCTTTTGCTGAACAGATTTTTCTTTATTAAATTGAAAGTTATTTGTGACTGTTTCCACTTTTCTTTCTCTTTTTTTTTTTTTTTTTTCCCACTATAGTCATTATCCCTTTATCTCAAAAAAATGCTTCACTGTTATTTCCAGTGCAGCGATAGCTCCTGGAGAGTCCAGTGATCATCAATCACCATCTCCCCTGCTGCTCAAATCAACACACACACACTACTCATGTCCCAATCAGTGTCTGGTCTTGTAGTACTGGGAATGGTTTAGGCCTAGCTATGTCTTTATCAATAACCTATGTTTATATGAACAGGAATAAAACTAATCTGAGTGGTGAACCCTACATTTAAATGTGGTTATTACTGAATAATGAGTCAACAATCAAACACTATTTTGTTTTCCGAAACACGAATAAAAAAGAGGGGAAGACAAAGAGAAGATAAAAACTAGAGGAAAAAAAAATCAAAGAAAACAAACAAACAAATAAAAGAGAGAGAAGAGAAAATGAAAAAATTCTACTTTTTCTGCTTTGAGAATAGCTTTCAAAAGCGTGGGCAATGTTTGAGTGACAGACACTTTTGTTAACACAAGGTACCTACATGCACTGACCTTTCAAAGCAAATGCAAAGGTGTTTGTAATCTTTACAGTCTGAGACCTTCCTAAGGATATGATTTGCAAAGTTGATATTTACACACTTTAAAAACAATAAAAAGTGTTAGTGATTTTTAAAATAGAGATTCTACCAAAGAGTCAATACTGTTTCTAAAGCACACAATTTGTGCATATTTATATTAGCTGTGATAGAATTAGCTCATTTGATACAAGGATAGAATGGCCAAAAATCACAGCAGTGTTTCTGGTGATATTTCCACTCTTATCTATTAAATGGGTTATTTTCTCCACAGTAAAGTTTTATCTTATTACCCATTGTCTATTGGTAAAATATAAAGAAAACAAAGAAACAATATATGTAGTTTTACTAAGTAAAGTTAACAATGGGTTAGATCCTGCTGCCTTTGCTAATAATATCAGGTAAAACCTCTTCCTTGGATTTTGCAAATATTTGTGGATGTAATTAACTTAAGCATACAATAAGTCACTCCAAAGTCAGTGCTTAATCAGTCTGAGAGACTTACAAAGGAAATTAGCATTTATGAAATACATTATAAATAGCCTCATTTGCACATAGGGATCCCTAGTAAAATATTTGCTTTTTACATTTTGTATACCCTAAGAAATGGAGAGCTATTTTGGCTGTCTGTTCTTTTCATTAAGTATATTTCTTTTCAGGAAAAAATAAAATTGCTAAGCTGTCGGTTAGCTTAGCATTTCACTTATCATACATTTTGTTAAACAGGAGCAAACTAGGCTGAATATCTATTTATGAAAAAGTTTAACCCACTTTTTAAAAGTATTAATTACTTGAAATAAACTGTTTTCTTTCCAATTCCGTTGTATTAATATACTATTATATTATTTAGGCCACACAATTTCATTGTAAAGGAATTGTGAGCCAAAGTATTAGACCCATATGTTCTTTGTTCTATACAAAATTAAATGACAGTGTATTTGTCAGCATGTAATTCATTTTAAAATTCCAATTATTTCTAGTATTTAACTAAATTAATGTCTGAAATGCTTGAAAATTGAGACCTTTATAAATTTGCTTGTACTTGCACAAATTCAGCAGTTATTGATAGAAAGATTCTCAAGATATATCTTGAGAACATATATATGAAAACATATATGTTTTCAAGATATGTCTTGAAAACATATCTCCACTATATATGCCACCAAGATAAGGAAGGCACTCTTTGGTTGTCTAGGCAGATTTTGAAATTTTCAACTGTATTTTCACTTTTGCTATCCAGCAAAATAATTATTTAGCCAGGAGACCAAACTAGATGAACCAATAGTGCCTTCTGCCTTTAAATTTACCAGTCCTTTTACTGAATCACAATATAATCTCAAGCAGATGATTAAGCACATTCTAGATATAAGCATTTTATTTTTCCCTGCTAGCTGAGCTCAGGAGGAACATTAGAACTACAGTCATAGTTTCATGCTACTTTATTCTGAACCAATCTAACTTATGCTGACCCATAGGGCACAAAATAAACATTTTAAGAAGCGCTAAACATTTTTTTCAAAGACCAGCATCTGACTTCATGTTTAGATTATAATTTTTGAAGAGATTTCTAAAAAATAAAATTGATATTCCTTTTCCTTTCTTTCAAAATATCTTTTTGATGAATCACAAATCAAAAATCATCTACCTTTTCATACATCTACTTTCCTCCAGTTTTAAATAAAAATTCCCAATATATTAACACTAGAAACCACATTGTGACCACTTACACTTTTTATATGTGATTACTTTAGGAGAGGTTAGAGAGTACATTCAGTGCAGAACTGTCTTACTCCTTTTATAGCTGCATGCCTCAGAATTTTCATTGCTATTATGGATTACTGAGTCTTTCCCTGTGCTACTCTTTTCTCTCAGCGTGAAGAGTGTCTATTGATAATGTTTTACCTGACCTAAGTATCAAATGAAAAGTTAGTTTCAGAATCCAAGGTAAAAAAAATGGACTACTTGGCAACAAGCTAATTTTAAGAGAAAGAGTGGGTAATTTAATTGCAACACAGCCAACAGCAATGTAGAAGTCTGTTTATACCAGTCTTAATATTGCAAATTGCTGTTTTTGAAATCTGAGGCAGACAGATATAAACTGTCTTTTTAAGAATAAAAATATTCTCCTACACTTGCTTTACCTAAGAATTTATTATTCCAAGTGCCATTTTAACTATTTGGTTATCCTTAAAAGATGAGACATTCTTGGGCTGGGGATTTGAAAGGAAGAGTTTGAAATACCCTGTGCTTGGAAACTGATCACATTTATAAGCAAATTTAAAGGTATTTTATATTAAGCACAGCTTATTAAAGAGCACTACTCACTCTGCCTGTGCAAGTACTTGATGGTGTATGAATTCTATGACAGTGCTGGGATGATTCTTTATGAACTGTGCTGATTCTTTGTTAACATGCTTACTAAACCACAGAGCAATTCACATCTGGGGGAGGTTTTGAGAAAGAAAGCAACAAATACATCTGATGAATGAAATGAAACTAAAATTAAATTGCAAGATATTACAGAATACAGAATATTGAAACAGTAACTACAAAAAAGAAGAAGTTTGGGACAATTTCCTGTTTGGCATATTTGATGTGATAGTATTCACATAATTACAGCAACAACTTTCCTTTCCTTGAACCTGGACCATCAGCATGGTAGGGACATCTCTTCTGATGCATTGCCCTTGACCGTGTATGTTTCCTAATATATTCAGAATCTGAATCCTTATAGTGATTGTAATAGGAAATTCAAATTTTCAGTCATCTATGTATGTCCATACATATGACAAGGTTTCATTTTGGTTTTTGGGTTTTTTTTCAGAAATTTCTTCCTTGTGTAAAAAGGCTGACTTGAGACTACACTGGTCAAAGAAGGTAGAAAATTCACTTTTATGTGCCTTTCCTGTAACTCTTGCCATCAAGATAAATCACTATACTAATCTAGTGCACAGTGTGAAAAGAAAAAAATTGCTAAATTTGAAATGTACAAAACTCACGAAGCAAAAGAACTTATATGTCATTTATTTAGATTCAGTTATGATCTTCTTGTGAGAGTGAGACATAATAACAGAAAAGCCCTCGCAGAAGATATGGATGCATCTGTAACACCTCTACATCCAAGAAGTGAGTACTCCAACAAAGAGGGAAATACATCAATTTTGTTGATAAATTAAGAAAGCAAACCACATCAAACACCAGGCATTTACCTTGAATTTTCTCTATGGATTTTATTTGCAGTATGGATATGGCCAAAATATTACTACTGAGTGTTGGCCAAGCAATTTGTGAGCCTATAAACTTTGATGGATGTTGGGTAGAACAGACCAAAAGATCTTGTACCTGAAGATGATGTACTGAGTGACTCATGATAGTTTACGATGATGTTTAAAATCTTAATAGTACTGCTTGTTTCTGTGCAAGAGCTGATTTTATTACTTGGACCAAAGGCCACTGACATTTTGGTTTCATAAAGCATAAATACATCCATCAGAACACTTTTATATTCAGAATATGAAAGCAACATTTAGGGCTGTGCACAAACACTGGTGAACTGAAGCAAAATAACTTTTTTTCTCATGAGAACTCCATGGAATCATGGCAACATGGAGAAATGGGAAGAAGTTATCAAAGTCTGTTGAGCCTTCAGTAGCAGAACTACATCATGTAGTCTGTAAATACTCACACTCAAAAAGCATAGTGTGCTGTGACTTACTGTGGACATATTTCATTTGAATTCTCATTAGGGGTTAGGAAACTCATGTTTATAAAGAGGAACTCCTCAAGAACAGCAGCCTGTACTATGGCCAAGCAGAATGAAATAGTTTTAAACAACATGTTTTGATTTGATCCTCTTTGTTGAAGGGGTCAGTAGCTTGAATCAGCTCCAGGCAGGAAGAGTCTGATAGATTTCCCAAGCAGTCTACAAAATTCTCTTCATTGATGGTCATCTGTTTTCAAGTTTATGTTGAAATTGCAACTCCTTGTAGCTGGACATACCACTAAGGCCTCATGAAGGTCGGTTATGATAACTGAGGGGGTAAGTCCAAACTGCCAAAATTTCAGGTGGTGAATCCTCTTTAAAATTTAGTTTTCATGTCAAAGATTTTTCTCATTTCACATGTATTTTGACACAAACATTGTCTATTGTAAGGATAGGAACAAAGCACTTATTTTGAAAATTGTGAAAAGCATTTAATTGTTGTAAACAGTAACTGATGCCTCCCCAAAACTGAGGGACTTAAAAGTCTTATTCAAGGCAGGATATTTAAAATGTTTGGATATTTTCCCACATACATTTTATTTTTTTTTTTTTAACTTCCTCTTTTTTAAAGTCATCATGCGTAAAAATGAAGGAATAAAAGCTATGTCTCTAAAATAAGTAACCTGCTGAACTGAATATATTCCTTAAGTGATACAACAAAGTCATGGACACTGGACTGCATGCTATACAATGCTGGCATTTTAAGTAGCTTCATCTTGAGGAGAAGTTAGTAACCAAATCTTAAAATCTGCTTCTGTGTGGGGGCAGAGAAGTAGAGAGGAAGCAGATAGTTTTTCTAACCAGAGAGTAAATGCCTTGTCTATAATTTCTCACAGCAACTCAAAATGGTTTTTTTAGTCTTTGGAGTCACATGTTTATAGATTTTCTGTGGTTCAGTTGCTTAGTGCCCTTGCCCCTCATTAATAGAGATGCTCACGTGTAAAGTCATGACAGACCTTTTGTGAACACAAAGAAGCTCAGCCTTAGAAATGCAAGATGTCCTCAGAATGAGTGATCCACTATAGCCATGGATAGCAGGAAGTGCTTTAAATCTGTTTTAGGAAGAAAAAAAAATATTGCAGAATTTTTCCAAGTCTCAAGATGAAGTATATTTCCTCCCACCTGATTCCTCCTTTCCCCAGATAAAGAAATCTTTAATGATTCCTTCACTGACAGGAGCATCACAGGCAAAACACTACCTGTATATGCATCTGTATTTACAAAAAGAAAAATATCACTACATTTCCTTTAAGATTCTGTTAGAAGTTGCACAGAGCTCAATTTTGAGACCTGTAGCAGTCCATGATACTAAAATTGTATGCCATGTTTTGAAAATGTACTCCTTCAGTTTTTGCAAATCTGTTTACATGAAGATACAATTCTTTCCCAAGAAAGAAAACCATGTTGCTTTCTTTCACTGAAATATCACCAGCATACCAAGGTGCCACAGCAGTCATGAATAGTAATGTTGACAGATATGTGGACAGATTATATATAAACATGTACATCCGTAACTGTGTGAACAGTGAAGGCTGTGATTTAGTTTTCAATTCCACTAGCAGTGTCCCATCATTCCCATGAGAACCACTGATCACTCAGAGATACATTTTGGGGTGATTGGTCCATTTTTGCAACATCTTGCTATTTTAGAAGTGCCAACAGAATCTCACTTTGTATAACATGCCTGCAATTCCTGCTGCATTCTGCTTGTAATGCTGGCCAAAACTTGCTTGTTTTGATATCACTTGTGCTCAGTGGGCAGTCTAATCAGCCTGGTTGATGGCTCCCCTGATTCACATTGCTCCCACTGTGCTCAAGGTTGCAGTATATTAGTCTCAACACAAATATGAACTTAAAAGTATACACAAAGTATTTATTTAGATAGCACATGCAGAATTCACATACTCCCAACAATAACTTTATGACTGTTATGTGAAGTATTTAAACACTGAAAGGAATAGCTATGGTATACAGACAGGCTTGTTGATGAACTTATTCTTTATTGTTATAATACATTAGAATTATTTGTATAAAAAGAAGGTGAAAATGTTTTATAAGCTCTGTTGGTGAGTACATTTATTACTCTGAGCTCTTGAAATTAAATGTGTTCCTTCCTTTTTAAAGTCCTAGTTTAAGTAGTCACAGTTCTAACTATTTAGTCCATGAAACATCAATTTTAAAATGACTTCCAAGTTCCTGATCCTTTGCAGTTCTTGCTTTTTGGAGTTATTCAGTGTCCATTTGCTTTCCATAAATAGAAAAGTGGGGAGGTTAGGTGGGGCTGTGATTTCTGAAATACAGCATCATGATGCAAAGTGACAATGACCAAGGCATGTCACTACAAAATTTTCTATATTGCAACATCAGGCAATACTGATACTTCAAAAATCTATAATATGAACCTTTCACAAATCAGAATTGTCTGCAGTATGAGCCTAGAGATTTTTTGGATTGAAATGTCCTTATAAACAGCCTAGCTGATGCTAACAAATGCAATGTAATTCACTACATACAGTCACAACATTATCATGTGTTTTACTCTATCTCTTTTACAGTAGTCACGTACTATCTGATTTACTGAGCATAAAAAAAGAATTTTGACTTCCTTCTAATTAACCTCCTCCACCTTAAGGCTGCTGTCAATGTCACACTGTAATTTTTGCAGGTATCTCTCGGCCCAAATACATTATTATGGCAGCTGAAGTGCATGGGGCTTGTTCTCAAAACAGTTCCTACCATATGCACCTCTGAAGAACTGGGCTGCAATCTCTCTGATCAAATTCCTTTTCTGGAATATCATCAGGACACTTTCTAGGGACTGAATGAATTCAGTTCTTCCTGGCTCCAGAGCACAAAACCAAACCATAGCAATGTATTTAGGAACAGGACCTATACTTTTGGTGAAAATGCTTTTGTTACTGCAAATTAAAAGGAAATAGAGAAGGAAGTACAGACAAGTGATAAAAATATTACTCTGAAATATTACTTTGAAGGAAATTTTGTTGAATATTTTTCAAATGGAGTATCTGGAAAAGCTGTTCTACTGCACTTATATCTACAATAGATATTAACTACATGCATAAAATCTGTATTAAAATGGAGTCAAATTAGCAGGAATTGGGAAGTATGCAATTTATAATGTCATACTGCATTTTATGTGCACAAAAACAAATTCCTTAGTTTTATACCAACTGATTTTCTTTTACATAAATTCTTATATTTGCTCTCCTCCCCATTCATTCTTTTGTTTCTCCTTTTCCCCCTTAACCAAATAATTCCTCCCCAGTGGAGTTCAGTGGGAATTGAGAGCTCCGACTTGCATTGAATTAAAAGTAGGAGTCTGTTTTATACATTAAACAGTATATAAAAAAATGAAACTACGCTCAAAACATAGACATCGGCATGCAATAAGGATTCCCTCATTACCGTGATGAAATCATCTGTATCTGATCTAGATAAATTCCAATATCCCTATGATAAATTCCTTCTCCCCTAGAAAAGAATACAAAAGACTTGATCTTTCTATTGGCATTTATCTTCTCTGATGTAGAGGCATAAGTCAAGTGCAATAGTCACCAGTGACTTATTATTTCTCTTCTCACAGGTGAAGATGAATGTCATAAGGGAGATAAGCCATAGTGCGCATATATTATATATATAACACTATATATGAATAAGGAGATATTAAAAACACTATGAATATTTTCTTTTCCCTTTTTATATTTTTTTTACTCATCCTAGACTATCGTTAAATAAAATTAGAAGATGCTGTAAGTTCATCTTGAAATGAAAAGCTTCAAAGGATTCAATATTTCTTTCAGCACTACAGCCTGTCATCAGTGAAAAAGACATAGCCTTTGTTTCTGTTTGACTGAGAATTGTTTGACAGAGGCACTAGACTGGGACCGCAGGCAGTGGGCAAAAACTGATATACAGGAGGTTTCACCTGAACATGAGGAAGAATTTCTTTACTGTGCAGGTGACCCAGCACTGGAACAGATTGGCCAGAGAGGGTGTGGAGCCTCCTTCACTGGTGATATTGAAGAACCTTTGGCACAATCTTGTGTTATGTGCTCTAGGATGATCCTGCCTGAGCAGAGAGGTTCAACCAGAAGACCCACTGTGGCCCCTTCCAGCCTGGCCCATTCTTTGATTCTGTGAAATTTATCTACCTGCTCTGTTGAAGATTTCTATTCTTTGATACATAACTTCCCATGACTCAGTGCTCCAACTTGTAAACATGCTACTCATAGCTCTTTCCTCTTTCAGTACTCTACAAGCGCATAGAAGAAAATCAGGTCAAACAGCATTTTATTTGATGTGTACTTGTCTTGGAAATATATCTGTTATTTGACTTTTTAAAATATAACATTTTAAAATATTTTAAAATATATCTAGAACAAAAAAATTACTACACCTAAAAAAAATCTATAATAGTTCAGAAAAAAAACCCCATTTATTGCATTTATTTGTCTATAAAAGTAGCTAATTGCAGAAGTGTTGTAAAGAGCATCAGAACAAAGGAGTCCCAGTATTTTTTAACAAGGAAAGGTTTTTGGCCATAAAGAACAGTGATGGATATTCCTGAGGATGCCAAATTCATATTCAACCCTCTCAGGTCCTGCTGTAAGCTCCGGCCCCCAGCAGCCAGGGGGGCAGATGGCAGGGTTTGGGTGTCAACACCAGTGGTTCAGTTCCGATGTGGTTGGGCTGTGCCACTTCACTCAGGCTGCTGAAAAAGGGCTGTAAGGAAGCCTCCAGAGAGGTGAGAAAGGCAACACTAAAAACAGTGTAGGTTGTTGAGACAAAATCCTGCAGGGAAAAAAAATAATAAAAAGACATGGGGAGGCTGTATATGTCTATAAAGGTCACCCGCAGTCTAGGTCTAAAGGCAGCATTCTGTAACTTCCTTTCTGGTGTTACATTGCAATTCATCATTTGCCCAGGTTAGCCACAGAGTACAACTCCTTTCTAGTAGCTCAAACAAAATAAATTTCAGAAGCAAAATTAAACACCCTGTCTCTTTAGATGAGCTACACATGTCCTAAACCAAAAAGTGACATATTCAATCTTCTCAGCAGCTTGATAGATTGGCACTAGTAAAAAAGTATTGTTGCACATGTGATGTGCACATGTATTGTATATGTACTGCAACATAAAAATATGTGCTTGCCTTAATGATTTTAAAGCAAAAAAAGTTCAATACATGAGCCATATTATGTTGGGGAAAACCACATATTTTATGCAATCAACAAATAATCCCTTCAGCCTGCAAAATTTAAAAAAAAGTCAACATACAGATATATTCCAAAATACACATGTAGAGTGCCAAAGAAGACTGAATGAAGATATATATTTAAACTACTCACCTGAACTTTGGGTCATTATTTTTTTTGAAACTGCTATGGATTAATAAATAAAATCTATCAAATATATGTTATAATTATTTATCCAATGTTTACAGTGAAGGAGAAGGAAAATGTGGCATGTCCTGTGCTTTGCATCATTATAGGGAGTACTTAGAAGGAATATCATGGAGTAGCACCATGTCATGTGAAGTTCCCTGGAGATAGTCAGTAAATCAAAGCTGTGGATGGCAGACAATGTTCTTCCTTGGTGCATTCATATTTTTCAGAACACAGCTTCATTATATCTGGTAAATGCGAAATTATTTTCAGAATGCCGTTAGTGTGAAGGATGGATACCAATGCTCTGTAATATGTAAAGGTACAGTTAAAGTGAAAATCTGGTACCAATAATTTATTTGCAGTCAAGGTATTGTCTGATGACAACACATTAGAAATATACAGCTGGCTTAAATAAGACATTAATATCTTTGTACAGATATATAATTTTTTAGATAGTCCATGTACCTCATCAGAATGAATGCAGGCACTGTTGGCCAACACTTTCCTACACCACTGTGATAACATTTGGGTTGCATATCTAATATGCACAATACTGAGGGAGGAACCATGATGCTGACTACTCTGATCTAAGTCTTTCAAAACAGGAAATCACCCAACTTTCAGCAATTCATAGACTTTTTATGTTTCAAATCCACTATCATAATTATCTTGTGACACAAAATACAAATTTTCACCCAATAATTGTTGCATCAGAACTAACACCTTGTGGATGAACTATAACATCTCTTTCCAAAGGATGCACAAACTTAATTTAAAACAGTAAGACACTGTCAAGCAAATCCTTTGGCAATACATGCAACTATCTAATGACCTTTAGTGCTAAAAAATCTAGTGTTTATTTCTGATCGGAACATAACTGGCCTAAGCTTCCAACCACAGAAGTCTCATTATCTCTTTGCTAGAATAGAGACCTCTCTGATTAGAAATCTCCTCCAACTCTAGATTCTGGCCAAAAAAATCATGTCACCATTCAATCTTCTCTCAATAAAGAAAATAGGTTGTGCTTATTGCAATAGTGGTAAAGCATGTTTTTCCTCCCTTGGGATTATTCTTGATAGGCAGAGGTAGAGAACAAACCAGCTCCATGCTGCCTTGTGCAGAACTTTTCCCCTCCCCCTCTATTTAGTGCTACTTTTAGACTAAATTAAAACGACTCCCATCACGTCTTTTCATAGAAATTGTATACAGCACAGTGTAAATGGATTCTTGTTCATAGCATGTTGCTACAAAATAGTTTACTATTCAATTAATTATAAGTATGCAGTTCCTTATGTCTAGCCAAAACTCAGAAAAGAAAAACTTATTTTTCAGTAATTTGAAACTATGATGCTATTAGTCATTTGAGCTTCAAAATCTACTACAATATAAATAAAATAAATCCATTTGTTGAAAACAAAATGTTTTTCCAGTTTGGCTGAATATTGTAAGATTTTGAGATTTTTAATTTGTAGGAATTAGTCTCTTTCTATATAAGTTTTACTTGTTATTCTGAAACTACTTGCACCTGGAAGCTTTCCTTTTTTTAAATTTTTTTTCCCTAGCCACTTGTAATGAGGTCTGTTTTGTGTGATTTGCATTTTTACTTTGCTGAAGGGTGGAGTCTTTGCACATTTATTCAGTCACTGGTTTTCACTTTCCAATGAAAAAGGCTGCTGTAGGTCAGAAGTCTCAGTATGTGAGATACAGGAAAAGAAAAGGATAATATTGCCTGATTACAGCAGAGCCAGTTTTGCCCCAGAATATGCTCTTTCAATTGGAGCATTTCCTGGGTGGCAGTAAACAGCCTCAGAAGCCAAGTCACATAACCTATAGCTGTTCCAAAATGGGGACGTTTTTCAATGCAGTGCCTGAGGCACGTCAAAGTGCAATGGTAAGTAATATAGAGACTGCAATAACCTCCACTTAGGAAAGCAAACTAGCAGATTAAGCTCTAGTATGTTACAATGTCTTTTAGGAGGAAAAAGAATCCTGAATTTTGTTCAATTTGACAACCTTCCTGTAAGAAGACATTTATGTTTCCAGATTTTCTTCTCCTGTTCCTTTCTTTGAGTACTGACATGAATGGTAGCTTCCTCTTTTCAATGACTCATCCATTAAGATTATCTAAAAGTAAAACAAACTCAGGAAAATACTCTTTACCCATCTCATCCCACGTAATTTTCACTTTTTCACTTTATTTTTACATCAGGCCAAAAGATGATTGGTCTTCTGGTACAAGGATGCGTTGGCAAGAATAAAAACTGGCAAAAATCTGTATAACAAAGATCCAAAATTTTTGCTGGCTTTCTATTTGCAGCTGATTATCTCAGTTATTAGGGTACAAGAGAACTGTTAGAATGAACCATGAGACTCCAGTGACTACTGAAGTCGAAGGAAATAGTCCTTTTACCTCATTAGGTTTTAGATTAGGCATTAAGTCAATAAGATGGCACTGCCCAGATTTCTACATAAGAGTAATATTGTAACTCGTTTGACTACAGCAATAGGGGAAACCAATGGGAAAGATTTTTTGTATTATGACAACAGTACAGCTCATAATTTTTCACAGAACTACGTAATTGCCTGCAACTGAAAGCGCTTCACCATATGTTTTAAAGGCATGTTCATTAAACTCACTACTGTGCATTCTTAAGTGTTAGGGATAAATAGGATAATAATGGAGGATTCACGAGTTAATATTGAAAGCATAGGTATGCTTTCAATATTAATATTCATGAAATATGGTATTTAAGTGTATGGTTTTATTTTTGGTGAGGAAAAACATCCTTTCCTTATCAATGCATTGTGCAGTCATGACTCCATTGATCAATTCCATTTGAAAAAATACAAATTTTTGCAATTTTCTTTTTCAAATTGCAAAATTCATGCTTTTCCCTTACATCCTGCTCAAATACTATTTTGTAGGAAAATGATGGTACCTGAGGTCCCCCTTTACCTTTTGCAATTGTCAGTCCAGAATAGCTATAGGTGCTCAAATCAAATGTTGCAAGGAAAGACAGCACCATCTACTCCATGCTGAAAACCTTCTATGGCAAATCGCAAAAAAACATGAAGTAAAATAGGTAGGTTAAAAACACCTTGAAAGCAAGGTTTATAGTGGAAATGCTCAAAGACATTCAATGATAACAGCAACAGTTGGCAACACCATAGTAATAAAATACTTAAATGAAAAGGAAAAAAGTCTGTATGCTTCACAAAGGTTTGTGGATTTCAGGGGAAAGCTATGTGCAGAATCAGTGTAAAGATGGATGTTAATAATTCATTATGATGCTTAGATGTCATTTACAGAAAATCTCAGAAACTCAACTTGCAGTCATAGTGTGAAAGAGTCAGAAAGAAGAAACACAGTGCTGCACCTTGTACTAGTATTTCCTTCTCCTTTCCTCATGACAAAATCATGCATCTGAGTGTTCCTCATGCCTAGGATTCAGTGGCCAGAACAGTCTGCTCAGTTATTGTGCAAACAGCAGTCTGACTCAAAACAAACACAATGCCCAACTACAAATAAATAGTTAATGGAAATCGGTCTCCCACTGTCTGACACTCAGGTAAGCTTCCCATTCACTTGTGACAAAATGTCTTTTCCCCAGTGGACAAAAAAAGGGATTGATGGGCACGGCTAGAACAGGTGGCCATGTGCAGCCTTTGCCCTACAGGGGACCTGCAAGCTAAGAGCCAGTAAGGTACTCAAACCAGCAAATAGGTTTCATATTTAAAGGATATTCACATACACAGGTACATTAGCACTCTTCTTGCATCCTCCAGCCTAGATTAAAAATTAAAGCAATGACCTTAGACTTCTCCTGTTGTTCAAAATTTTCTTTTTATTGAACAGGCAACAAAAGCTAAAGATACTTCATTTTTCCTCTCTTGCTCCTTAAATTTCTATTCCCTCTTCTCTTTCCTTCCACCTGTTTTTTCTCCTCCTTCTGTTTTTGTTGGCAGCAGTGTATTTGACTTGACCACTCAAATACCCACTAAGGTCTATTTGCAATCCCCAAGCAATAGCAATTTATAGATGAAACTGGCCACTTACAGATTCCTGTCTCCAAATAATGAACCAGGTTTCCCTCAAATAGCTCCACTTGGTAATCCTTTCATGTCTATTCTGCTCCTGAGCCATTTCTGTAGAACATTGTCTACTGGGAAGGGGATGCAAAGTGAAAAGGAGCAATTGTGTGCATCTGTGTGTGTTCTTTCTCCATGTCTGTAAAACCCAACCCAAACTGTCAAGGTGACAATCCAAAACGATAATCAAAACCACTTTTTACATTCCATCTTGTAATTGCCGCAGGCAAGTTTGAAAGGAGATGCTAACAAATCCCAAAGAATATCAGGTATTAAATATTTGATACAGCTAGAAATGTATACAATAGACATCAAACTTATGTTGTATATCTCTGTAATTTCTATACCATAGGTAAACAACCATATTTCAATAACAAATCCTTAGGTGGGTATTTGGAAATCTACATTAAAATCTGTTTACATTTTAGAAACAGCTCTGTTGTTTCTACATGCAGCTACAACAATAACAACAAAAGGAGATTTTACTGGGGAATATTATCCCCCATCGACATACAATGAAATAATATTTTCAAGGGTGCCTTTCTAGCTTTTTGCATCTTTACAAGTATTTGCTTTAAAGCAATCTTACATTCATACTACAGCTTGATTTAAAAATTGTAAGACTGCTGATTTACAAAATAGTTTACACTCATGCCTACAGTCTGCATTTTAAATTTTTCCAGTACTTAGCTATTAAAATTCAGTTCATTTTTACAGTGTCCTTCATAGGGAGCATTGAGAAGGCTACATAGAAAGAGGGGATATTATGACTAAAAGGGAAAGGAAAACTAAGAAAGAGGTGCAAACTGAAGTTACTCTGCTTGAGAGAATAAGATAAACACGGTGTGCTGGATTCAGCTTGGGTAAAGTTAATTTTCTTCACAGGGGCAGGTATTGGGCTGTGTTTTGGATCTGTGCTGAACACAGGGTTGATAATATAGAGATGTTTTTGTTATTGCTGAGCAGGGCTTACACAGAGCTAAGGCCTTTTCTGCTTTTCATACTGCCACGCTGGGGAGGGGGCTGGGGGTGCCTGGGAGGCTGGGAGGAGACACAGCCAGGACAGGTGACCCCAACTGACCACAGGGACATTCCAGACCATGTGACATCATGCTCAGTACATAAAGAGGGGGGAGGAAGGAGGGGGCATTTAAAATTATGGGTCTGTCTTCCCAAGTCACCTGCTTTCCTGAAGATGTCTGAACACCTGCCTGCCTGTTGGTAACAGTGAATTAATGCCTTATTTTGCTTTGCTTTTATGCTTGGCTTTTGCTTTCCCTATTAAACTGTCTTTGTCTCCATCCACAAGTTTTTACCTTTTACCCTTCTGATTCTCTGTGCAATCCTGCTGCTGGGGGAGTGAGGGAGTAGCTGGGGCTTGGCTGGTGACTGAGGTTAAACCATGGCAAACAAAAAGCCAGTGGAAAGAGTGAGTTCGCCCTCAGTCTGTACAGTCAAAGAGAGGAAAAAAAGAATGGTCTTTGATAAAACTTGGTCACAAAGTAGGCTCATGTTAGACATATGTAATAGAACGGTGCCTGTACAAAAAGAGAGTGAATGTGTGATGCACTTAGCATCTGCTGAGCCATGTTAACTGCATGTGTGTGTTTAGCTCAGAATAAATGTAAGACAACTTGACCTAGGTCATATAGTTAGTTGCATGTTGTATCAATGTAGTTCACTTTTGTTTGGGACAAACAGCAGATATATGAGCAGTTACTGGGAAAGTAATTTCCACACAACTTTAGACTACAGCAGCGTGGAAATCTTCATCTTAGCTATTTCTTCTAGACATTCTTCATAATCAATGGAGAGAAATAGGCATTTTGGGAACATGATTCACCTGATATATGTTAGTTGTCTAGTGCGGAATGAATCCTAAGAGTGACAAATTTTTTTCAGTGACTACAGAGAAAGTCAAGATGACTAGTTCAGATGTAGTCATTTACCCTGGCTCAGACAAGTCCCCCTAATGAGCAACAGATGTAAGGTACCTTGTTACACTGCAGTAACTTAATAATGAGCCTAAAATCCTGGAATTAACAGCCAGTGGTGGGGTCCTGCTAGGATGGATAATGCTCTCCAAAGACAGAATTAGCTCTGCATAATTTTATGCTGTGCTTTTAAAGGAAACTACAGAGGGGAAACAAAAGAGAGGCACAAAGAGGTGAGTGGCCCAAGGTCACCCAAAAGGTCATAGCCTCTATCTGATTCAGTGACTTACCACTGAAGTGCACTGCTGCTAAATGAAAGTAGCAAAATAACACGAGGCAGGAGAATTTTTTCCTACTCTTCCATTCCACCCTCTAAGTGCAGATTAGTGCAGTCTTTATTGAGTATTAGGTAGGTAGCTGTAAACACTGAACAGTTGCTCCCCTAGTGTACAGTGCAAGGTTCACAAAGATGATCCTTGTATGACCCATTCACAGCACAATATCACAGCAGAATATCTGTATTAGGGCGTTTAAATCTACAAAGCTTTAAAGTAAAGGCCTTTCAAGACAGCAGCTTTACTAACATGTAGCATACTTTGCAGAAAAAGCATAGCTATTTGACTTAAGTGCCAAATGTAATGGACTGGTAGCAGCTGAAAAGTCTAGGCAACTAAAAAATCCAGGGTTGACATCCATATGCAACCAAAAAGGGGTCACTTCAAAACTGTAATTGGCACATCCCTGTGTCTGATTTTCTTGAATGTCACTGGCACCTGGATTAAGATTTTGTTGTTTGCAGATGCCCTCTTTCTTCTAGACGACTATGGCCTTTTAAATTCTCTTTTTTTTTTTTTTGGCATCCTGGTTTTCCATAGCCTGTGGAGCAGAGTTGTGATGTGTTCTTCCTAGTACAGCACTTGTGGGGGAAAGTAACTGTGTTCTGAAGTAGCTGGAGGTTTCAAGGATTCTTCACACTTTGAATCTGATAGAGTGCAATGTAGTAGACAAGCCTGAAGGGATTCTCAGTTATGGATCACCGTAACAAAGTCTGCATTTAAGAAGAAAATGTGCCAGCTGAGATGATAAAACAAAATGTTTCTAGTCACTGATATCTGAAGGACAGAAGAGTCTGATATGAACTGAGATTCTGAATTGGCATGTCTACCTTAGCTGAGGGAGAAAATAGATTTATCAGTTTCTAAAAATGCTGCCTTCCACATTTCAGGATCACAGCTGTCTTCCACTTAAGAAGGCCACCCAAGACTGAATGAACAAAGCAGTAACTCTGTTAGCATGCACTGGAAAGCATCAGCACTGTCTGAGCTGACTTCATGGCATTGCTGATAGGCTTTACAAAAGCATTGAAGGGAGGGCAACAGAAGCACAGGGCACAACAAGGCCAAGTTTTGAGAGAGGCACTGGCAGGTCAGGGAGCATAACAGATCAGGGAAAGAAAACCCATGTTTGCTGCGTTGCCCCATCACAAACTGAACTGTTACCTAAACCAGTAGGTAGAGCTTTTCTAATGACCCATTGGATAGAGAGAGAAATGGCCAAATTTGGCCACACAAGAAGAAGCCATACTTAAATTTTTATGTCAGCATCACAAAGATGGTTGGATAGAATGGCAACACTGGAGACTGTGTTTTTCTCTTAAAGAAAAGGCTTTACAGATAAAGGTTCCTGTGAAAACCAAATTCTCTTAGTAAATATAAACACTATGAAAATATATGTATTTCCTGGCATTTCCATGATATTGGAAATTACTTTATTATTCTACAACTGACACTTAATAATTAATTTCTTCATTTTGTTTTGATAAGGTTGAGGTGACTAGAGGCTGTAGAATGGAGTTACTCAGAGCAACAGTAGGAGGAAAAAATGTCCTCCAATAAGCTGCCTGAGAGTAGTTTCTGAATCCCAGTTTTATGCCACCTGAAGAGAAAAATCCAGAACTAAATGTTTTATTTTATCTTATTTTCCTGCAGTGCCAGCCCATTTATTTAGAACAAAATGAAAAAGGAAATTATATATGTGAATACAAGGCGTCCTGGAGAGTTTTAAAATGTATTTTTAAAATTTGTATCAGTGCTGTACATTATGCTTTATTGTCAGCCACTGATATGAATTTTATCTGCAGTTCAAGAAGGTGGAGTATACAGGTAGTGAAGTACCATTTTAATTAACAAAACAAAAAAGTGTCGTGAAAAGTATTATAATCTGTCCTGGTCAATAAGAAGCCACAGGGGGAAATTAACTCTGGTTAAGCATATCCTTTCTACACAGTTCCTTAGGCTCAAGAAATGAAATATATTTCATAAAGCTGAACTGGTTAGTGGAAATGCTCCCATTATATTATAATTTTAAAATATTTAAACTACAGTATGACCCAGACATCTCAGTGGTTATCCAAGAATGTCATGCAAAAGTTATCAAAGAGGTAGGTACAGGGGTACACATTCAAGAGTTTTTTGTTTTGATTGCTCTACTGAGATTCTCTCCTGTAACAAAAACAAGGACATGCACAAACACAAACAAAACTTAAGGGTCAAACTGATATGACGTATTTCCCTGCACTAATAGAGTTTGACTAACACCTTCATTTTTTCAAGTGTTTTAGATTTCAGGAGCAGAAAAGACCTTTAGTTTATGTTGTCTCTCTACTACATAGCAGAAGCTTTCATGGAGTTGTTTCCGTCTTGACCCTTGATTTTGCCTTTCAGAGTAAACAATAAGACTGCCTTCTTGGGGAAGAAAAAGAAGAATGGAAAATAGATGCTAGAGGTAATTATGTTTGATGCACCACATATTCCTCCATACTCAACATTAACTCTTTTATATATTCTGACACATCAACAGACAAGGGGCATGGAAAACCTCATATGGCTATTTTAGTGTGAACCCTAAAAAGTACTTAAGAAAGGACTGTTCTGTTTCTTTCTACTATACCTGGCTTTGCATTTGTTTCCAACATTCTCCCCTACTGCTTTGATGAAGTTCTTTGAAATCTAACTGCATTGTCCCAGTCTCTTAGATTATTGCATAGTGACTTTGATTTAGAGGAGCTCTCCTTTCTTTTCAAAAGTGTCCTTTCCACAAAGGAACAAGTATGACATGATGAACAGGAACCCAACCTTTTTTCCTTGTTACTGAGCTGACTTGGTTTGTAGTACTGGGCTGATGGTTTCAGTTTCCAACAAGAGAAAGATACCACATCTGTGTAGTTGGTTGATTTGTCTATTACTTGTGGACAAGTCACCTCATCAGTACTAACTTGTACTGTGTTTTGACCAGTGTGAATCCTTATTTTTTTCTGTAAATATGTATTTGATTTTGCTAATAAAAGTTTGACATGAGTTTTACTGGAGCCAGAATCTCTTCCTGACACCTTATCTGTCTGGCCTTGCTTGCTCTTGGCTTGGCAAGTGCCAAGTGGTTGTCAGTTCAAGACATTGCCATATTCTCCCACTGGCTGAAAGTGTGGCTGATTTCCCCATTTCTGTTTGCTTATATTTCAAAATAGTCTACATCCTGCTTATTTAGAGAAAATGTGACCTTTTCAAAAACAAACATGACCTCTAGAGGGGAAAACAATTCCAGAAAAAAGACATAATTCAAAGTCTGACTTTGTCATGCATCTGAATTCTGTCCATACCCTACTTAATTTTATTTTATTCAGAGAACCCTTACAGCAAAGGCAGTCACAGTAACAGTACAAGTCCAAAAACAAAAATTGCTTGTCAGTAATCTGATATTCTGACTATTTCATGTAATTCACATTGAGGCTGCTGTAAGTTTTAAAGTCATCAGAAGTACAGTCCAGCTTCTTGAGGGAAGAAAGGATAGATAACCACCAGAGGTGAGAGCTGTGTGCAGTGAGTCATGTGGTCATAATGCTGGTTTGCTGTAGCATTCACTGTAGCAAATCCTCAGCCTACCAGAAGAACACAGCCATATAATCCCATGAAGTATGAGCAAGACAGTATCATGTAAACTCACTCAGCCAATAATTTTTTCTGGGATATAAAACACACAGTGACTTATGTTGGAGTTACATGGTGCTGACAAGAGGTGATAGCGATGCTTAGCAATAATAATATTGCTAATTACATTGCTATAATAAAGATATAATAAATAAACCTATTAGTTCCTCTGTAGCATAACACATCCTTATAGCTTTGTAAACACAGATAATATAGCTGGCAAGCGTCAGTTCTAAAGCGTGACAGCATGGTAAGAAGCCAGTTTGCAGCCAAAGAAAAAAAAGGTCCAAAAAGTCCTTTTGATCTGTTACCATATGCCTTCTCTACTTTGCATAGCATTTGCTATGAGAGTCTCAGTGACTATATGATGCAAGAAAATAAGATTTTGCTAGTCCTTGCTCTTGTTGGGGACTTCAATGTATCAGATGTCTGTAGAAAATACAATACAGCAGAGACAAAATAGTCCAGGAGGTTCCTGTAGTGTGTAGAAGGTAATGTCCTAACAGAGCTGGTGAGGGAGCAGAGGGGGGAGCTGCCCTTCTGTTGCTTGTGAGCAAAGACTTGTGGTTGATGGCATAGTTGGGGGCTGTCTTTGGCACAGCAATCACAAAATTATAGTTTTCCATTCTCAGAGAAGTAAGATGTGGGGATCAAACAAAAAGTAGAATTCCAGAAATACATCAGCAACATAAGGAGAACTAAGGAGAATCTCCATGTCTTATTGTGTGTGGGGGGAAACACAGCGACAAAGGATGAATAAAAGGCTGAATTCCTTAATGCTTTGTTTGGCCTCAGTCTTCAGGAGTCAGACAGTTGTTCTCCAAGTACCCTGCCCCTTGAGCTGGAAGACAGGGATGGTGAGCAGAATGAGGCCCTCATAATCCAAGGGGAGATGGTCAATGTCCTGCTACACCGCTTAGACATGAACAAATCTGTGAGAGCACACAAGGGAACTGATGGAGATAGTGGAAGAGCTTGCCAAGCCACTTTTCATCATTCACCAGAAGTCTTGGCTAACTGGTGAGGTCCTAGTTGAGTTGAGGTTAACAAATATGATGCCCATCTACAAGAAGGGCTGGAAGAAGGGACAGGGGAACTACAGGCCTGTCAGCCTGACCTTGGTGCTGGGGAAAGTTTTGGAGCAGATTCTCTTAAATGCCACCATACAGCACCTACAGGACAATCAGGGGATCAGAACTAGCCAGCATAGGTTTATGAAAGGCAGGTGCTGCTTGACCAACCTGATCTCCTTCTATGACAAGGTGACCCAGTTAGTGGGTGAGGGAAAGGATGTGGATGTAGTCTACCTGGACTTTAGTAAAGTATTTGATGCTGTTTTCCACAATATTTTCCTGGAGAAAGAGGCTGTTCATGGCTTGGACATGAGCATTTTTCACTGAGCAAAAAACTGGTTGGATGGCTGGGCCCAGAAAGTGGATTCAACCCAGCTGCTGGCTGGTCACAGGTGGTGTCCCCCAGGCCTCAGCATAGGGGCCAGTCCTGGTTAATATTTTAACAATGATTTGGATGAGGAGATCAAGTTCTCTCTTAGTCCATTTTCAGGGGACAACAATTTGGGCAGAAGTGTTGATCAGCTGGAGGGCAGGAAGGGTTTGCAGAGAGATCTGGACAGGCTGGACCAATGGTCTGAGGCCAAATGTATCAAGCGCAACTTGTCAAAATGCCAGGTCCTGCACTTGGGTCACAACAAACCCATGCAGTACTACAGGCTGGGGGAAGAGTGGAAATTTGCTTGTTGAAAAAGGATCTGGGGATGTTGGTCTGTGGCAGCTCATGATGAACCAGTGTGTACCCAGGTGGCCAAGAAAGCCAATGGCATCCTGGCTTGTATCCAAAATAGTGTGACTAGCAGGATCAGGACAGTGATTGACCCCCCATATGACTCTCTGTACTCAGCATTGGTGAGGCCAAACCTGAATCTTGTGTAGAATTTTGGGCCCTTCACTACAAGAAAGATATTGAGATATTGGAGTTTGCCCAGAAAAGGACTGTGAAGCTGGTGAAGGGTCTGGAGCACAAGTCTTGTGGGGAGCAGCCGAGGGAGCTGAGTTTGATTAGTTTGAAAAAAAAGGAGGCTCAGGGAAGACCTAATTGCTCTCTAGAGCTTCCCTGAAAGGAGGTTGTAGTGAGATAGGGGTAGATTTCTTCCCCCAAATAACAAGATTAGAGGAAATGTCCTCAAGTTGCTTGAGAAGACATTTAGATTGGACATTAGGAAAAATTTCTTCACAGAGAGGGTTATCAAACATTGGAATGGGCTGCCCAGGGAAGTGGTGGAGTCACCATTCCTGGAGGTGTTTAAAAGATGTGCAGTTATGGTGACTGGGGACATGTTTAGTGTTGGACTCAGCTGTGCTGGGCTAACAGTTGGACTCAATGATACTAAGGGTCTTTTTTGACTTAGACAAGTCTATGATTCTGTTACATTATTCTGTAATTTTATGATTTAGAAAAATATTAATTTTTAGGCTTCAGCTATTTTAGGAGGGAAAAAAAATTAAAAACCCCAAACCCATCCAAAAGTAAGGCATATCAACATGTCAGACGTATTTTAAGACAATTGATTTGATTTTGGGAGTCTTTAAAATATTTCTTATAATTTTTTAAACATGCTGAAGAAAGTTTACAAGAAGTTCCTTGCATGTATATTTAATGATCCATATTTTTAATCAAACATGCAATCATTTATTGTGAGATTCTGCAATTGCCAACTCTTACTGGCTAGTTTTCTAAGGTAGAAAACAGAACCATTTTTCCTCTTTCCTCCCTGTCAAAAAGCTATACCCCTCTGTGTTTGTACATCTAACCTAAACTTTAACCAGTGTGCTTTGACCTAGGTAATTGGTTGGCAAACAGACTCAGGGCTGTGCGCCTCCTCCCTATATCCATGCACACAGTGAAATTGCTTCAGGCCACATTTCAGAGTTGCAGTCTCCATTGGCTGCATCCCTGGCACTGTTTGGAAATAAGCAACACTTCTGTAGGGATAACCCAGTTTCTATTTTACAATCCCGAGTACGCTGGTCACTTCACAGAGGAAGCGCTGCCAGCCCGTTTCCTTGCCATTGCAAGCGCCATCTTCTTCGCTATTTGCTTGGTCAAATATTCCACACTCTTTCAGCACGTGTGAAGCTTTACAGAAACCCCTATGTTCATCTCCAGAGAGCAGCCAGAAAGGGTTAAACAAAATCAACCCTGACAATACTAGAAACAGTTCTCTCAGTGTGTGTTGGTTCACTGCTCCACAGGGCATAGCAGATGTTGTGTCTGGTAGTAAGAAGGGCCCAGGAGGTGTGAGCTGTCAATCACTTTTTTTCCTAACTACAGGCTGTGCTATGGATATGAAGCACGACTAAAACAATCTGTCTCAGCTGGGGTGTGTGAGGTATCAATAACCCTTGGCAGAGGTGTCAAGAGCCTTGCTGGAATCAAACTACCCTGCTGACCAGCTGCTTAGCAAGTTAACAAGGCAGCATTCAGTGCTCGCTGCCCTCCCAGCCCAACAATTAACACAACTGGAGCAGGGCTCTGCTGAAATGCAGGAGGAGCCTCGCCGCATCGCCCTTGTGCTGGCGACAAAGAGATGCAGAGTTCTTTATTCAGAAGCATCCGTAACAACATGTGAGGAATGAGAGAAACTAGGGAAGAGAACATGTTTTATTCTTAAATCAAATATGCAGATAAATATTAGCGATATGAGACAAATCTGAATGGACTGAGATAAAATAGATTTGTAAAGTATTTTCACTCATGAGGCCAGTAGCTGTAGAGCAGGCAGGGAAAAAGAGCTCCAGTAAGGAATAAATTGTGCTGAGAAGCTAGAGTAAGGTAAATTTAAACAACAGCAGGAACAAACAATGTAATGAAAGAGTTCTGAGGCACTGGTAATCCAAACAAAAGCTGCGTAGTGGCTTGTTACAATCATCCACATGGCTGGTTAGAGTATTATAGAACAACCAGGTTGTAAAATGAACAGGCAACAGTCAGAAAGTCTTAAACATTTTGCACTCATGGGTCATGTATTACTCAGCCTTGTACCAGTATAAATTTGGAAGTAATGCCATTAAAATCAATGGCTTCACAGCGGTTTAACAGGGAAGAATCGGGCCCATTTGTAGAAAATTATTCAATTTTTCATTTTATAAACTGCTAACTCCAGCTTCTGGAGTTAATGTTTTTCCTAAGCCCTCAACACATTCTTTTTGTTTTGTTTTGTTTTGAAAACTGAATTACTTTCAAGTCTTTTTGTAGTCTACATTGCTTTATTTTGTGGTTTTGTTCTCAAGGGTATCAACCAGTGATTATATACTGTTCCATTCTGAAAAAAACCCCAAACATGCTGTACGGCAAAACATGAATATTAGCTTTAAACAATTTAATGTTGTTTGCCTTTGCTTTGAAATTCAATAATGCCATCAGCCCAAAAGACCTTTTAGAGCAGAGTATTTCACACAGTGAAAGCTGCTTTCTGCTACAAAAGCAGAGCAGCTGTGGCTCCTGCAGATACTCTTAAAGACAGATATAATAAAACACTGGGAGGGAGTAGGTCGACACAGGAGCATGAAATGGACGAGATGAAGCTCTTTGTCACAATCAAATAGGCTGTAAAGTTACTATAGTAACATACAGTATTAAGCTCCAGGTGGATTGACTTAATGTTGACTAAACAAAAAGAGGTTAAGGAAAACCAAACCAATAATTATTACACTCTCTCTACCAAATGTTTGTCAGGATGCCATTATTTTGATTTAGCCAAGCTGCACAAAACGTGGTGCGGGTTAGTTTCTGTTCTGATGAGCAGTTCCTCTATGTGAAAACCTGTAAAAAAAAAAAAAAAAAAATTCAAAATTGTAAGAAGGAAGGCGATGGGTTTGCTGTGCCTGTGACAGACACCAAGGCAAAATCCAGGCAAAAGACCATGACAGAATTAAACTGTGTCAAACACTGTTTTTTTTTTTAATTTTTCTCTCCAGGATCACCACTTCCCTAATGTAAGAAATGTGGAGAAGAAGACGATGTTCAAACTCATCATGACCTACCTGAGCTTAAAAAAATGATGAATGGAAATGATACATACATTTTGAGACTTTGTTTTTATCGTCCCTGTAGCAACTAGCCTTTGCATCTAAAAATCTACCAGGACATATTCCACTAATTACAAATTGTATCTTCAACAGGAAGCAGGAATTTATCTGGCTGTCAGTGTTTGTTTCTAGTTATATTCTTTATGTCGAAAGAAAATGCCTGACAACTTATGAATGGGGTGCCTCTGGCTGCTTGTCCACCCTTCTCTTTTAGCTGTGTGTCAAGGAAAGCACTTTGACCTCCAGATAAATCCCACAGTGTTAGAAAAACTTCCCTTAGCTCCAACGGCCATTTCTTTCACTCCATTTCAGTCTGGGAATTAAAAAATCTAAAGATTTAAGTGAAATTCCTGGTTTTATTCTGAAACTTCTGACGCTGTCAGAATTCACACCTTCTATCAGAACTGTAATTTCATGTGTCTCTGGTATAGTTAGTGAACTCCAAGCTGCTGCCCTATAAATCTTTAAAGGTTGCTATTCAGAAAGGGAAGGAGATAATATTGGTTCAAACTGAGTAAAACAGAGCAGGTCTTTCTTTGATAAAAAGTAATAAGTACAAATCAGAAACCCACTTGGATAGTCACTGCAAAACTGTCAAAAAACCTCTCATCTGTGCCATAAAATTAGTCTCAATAAGACTTGAAATAATTCCACACTGTCAGGGGGAAGAGAAAACATGCTCACTGCATTCAGGACATGAAGTGTAGCCTTGGCCGGTTAGAGTAAAAAAAAAAAATAAAAAGAACACAAAAGAGGTTTTAATTATCAAAATTGTGAGATGGTTTTAAACTGTGCATGGTTCAAAAACACCTTTGGAAAAGACAGTATATGAAGGATAGAGGCAGGAAATATCTGAAGCTCTGAATATTTGAGGGGTTCCTGTGATTATTACAACCTCTTGGCTGGATACAGCAGCCAGGGAAGCAGTATCTACTGAAAGATAAGGGAAGGATTAAGCAGCTAGCCAGACTTTTCTGGCAAAAATAACACAAGGATTACTATTTTCAAGAATTTCTTTTCTGTAACCTGGTAGAAATGTAATGTGGTTGCACCCTTGGAAATGTAGTGAGATGTGATCAGAGTAACAATAATAAAGAGGCAGTCCTAAGGGCTTCAGTGGAGACAAATATCACTTGAAGACGTACCAAGCACTCTTGTTAAAATGAGTTCAGGAATGGTTTTCTTTTGGATTAGATTTATAGAAGTACCTGGCACAAGCTGAAGCCATCCAAAGGGCAGCGCTAGAATATGAACCAGCTTTCTTGAGGGCAGACAAATTTTGTGTACTCACTAAAATAATGATAATAATAATAAGCATAAATACAAAGACTCGAGCCTTCCAGTTCCCCTGGAGTAGTACTAGCTCTCATTAATGATTATGGTATGTCACAAACAATTGTGTAGCTGGATGACAAAATATTTGAAGATCTCCTTGTGATTATTTGAGATATCTCTGCTAAGCTGGACTGCTAGAATGTCCTAAATGTCCTAATGACTCAGTGTTAGACAAAAAGATTATCAGAGCAATGTCATGGTCCAGAAAGCATCTTCACTTACTTGAATCTGCTATTACATATTCTTGAAACTACAAATCACATTCTGACATATCATCTGTCTCCTAAACCTAAATAGGACCCCAGATGGCTGCTACCAGTGTGGTTATCTGTATCTTCTTCAACTCAACAGAATTCAGTTGGGCTATTGAGGAAGAGCATCCAGTCAACTGTAGCCTGCAGTTCAGAAATCTGGTGTAGGCACTGCAGATCCCATAAAAATCTAGTTTGTGAGTCAGGAAGAACAAAAGGACAATGAAGGCCCACCTCAAATATTTATGTTCTGGCACATGAGGACAGGCTCTTCAAAAGGCACGAGCACAGATCTTGCACACTTTAGGAACTGGTTACCTTAACAGAAGCAGAAGTGGAATCCATATAGGAAATGGATAAAATAAAAACCCCATATGTATATATGAACTGTATAAAAGACTTTATCTATTAATTCCTATAAAACCCAAGCGTACTATTCCTTATATATTCTTACAATGAGGACATGTGCCAACCTTTGAATATAGTATTATAGTGGGAAATAAGATGTGTATACAGTAAGGTATCTGCCAGGGTTTCTTTGTACTTTTTCAGAATACTCTCTCATGGCCACCTGAGTATGTAGCAGTGCTTGAATAGGGGATGCTACATAATCCTGAGTAAGTACCCCAGTTAGGATGCTGTTTCAGATCTTTGCTCTTCATGGTTGATGTTAACATGTTAATTCTAAATGCTGGATATCTTTCCTCCTCCTTTGCTTGAGAAGTCCCAGACAAAGCTTATCACTCTGCTCTGTCAGTTCTTGGTTTACATTCTCTGCAGGGAGCTATAGGCATGGAGACCAGGTGCAGCTCATCTCTAAGGAGTGGATAAACAGCAAAGCTCCTGTCTTCACACATGGGGTCCCCTTGCTATGCCCTTGGTGACCCACATGGAACTGGAGCTAAGAGTCATCCACTTCTTTCCTTAGCAGCCTCTTTTACCTTCCTGTGTTGCCTAGATTAGCTGACAGGATGGAAACCCTTCCCTGACCCCTTCTAGTCAGAGGAGATCACTTTTGTGTGTCTCTGAGTGGAGCAGCTGGAAGCCCACTGCCTCCTGTGGGGTCTGCACTCTGAAACACCAGCCCCACAGCCTGCCCCTGGGGTGATGCCCTCTACACAGTGTTGCCCTCCTCCCTGCTTCAGAAACTTCTTAAAGGGATGTTTGTATTCTCTGCTCATCTTCCCCAGCACTGAAGTGGCCTATGCATGTTTATAAATCAGTGAAGATCAAATGAATGTTTAGAAGTAATTTGAGCCTACAGGTACTGAATTTTCACAACCAGCTAAAATGGTTGTTTCTTGCTCTTTAACTCAAAGGAGTCGCATGGATGCATTGGCCTTGCTTGAGAGTCATTGTAGATTAAAAGACAATTTGAATTATAATACTGATCCAAATACTACTGCTTCTGTGACTTTGGGCATGCCACTTAACCCCTCTGAGCCTTATTTTCCCTATTATCTGAGACTAATGGTATTTTACCTGTCTCAGACCACAAGGGAGCTATGAGGCTTAATTAATGTTTGCAAACTGGGTTGTTGCATAGCATAATTAAATAGCATTTCCAAAGTTTAAAGAAGTAGAAAGTATTAAGACCCATCAGCAGTAAAGATGAGACAAGGAGTGAGAATGTCCTGATTCCCAGAACAGTGCTTAATTCTCTCAACCATATGGCTTTGGAAGGAAAAAACAGCACCAAATTGTCTTCAAGTACACTTTCCAAAGTTCAAAAATGTGAAATTTAAAGCAAAGGTGGCTATTCACAACTTTAAAGAACATCCAAACAGCAATATTGTTTTGATTGTTGTATAATCATTTCCTTCTTCTTTGGTTGCATGAAATTGTCCCACATTTTTAGATGTTACTGAGCTTCCAGCCAAGAAACTTCGGTTAAAAATGATCCTTCACAGCTAACTCTACTCAGTTATAACATTTTTAATGAGCCACACTTATTTTCCCCTTTGAAATTTGATGGTTCTCTTCCAGGTTAGTTTACAGTATTCAAGTTGCAGTTGTCTTGGACAACATAAAAATGATAGAAATATTTTGCAGTGTGAGACCTACCAGATATCTCTTGCCCTATCACTTTGGCTCAAAGTTCCCCTACAATACTCAAGAGCTATTTTAGCTATGAAATGGAAACAGATCACAAAATTATTACAGGCATTATTGTAGACTGTACCTTATTTTTGATTAGTGTGAAATTTAGTACTGATCAACTGAAAGAACAGTTGGATGAAAGGTTCCCTTTTGCTCATATAATCATGTCCCTTCATATCCTGAATGAGCAAAAGGAAAGGAAAATCAGACAAATTTTAGCCATGTGTTTGTTATATGCCTTTTTTTTTTTTTAAGTTTAAGGCAATAGGATTTCCAGTTAACACTTTCTGTTTACCATACGTTTTTCACAGCAGAAAGGAAAACTCATTATACACATTAATTTCATTTCATTTTCTTCTATTTTTCTGTCTATTACAATAAAACCAGTTTTTGAGGAAAATGTTACAGGGACATTTTTATGCTATGGATGGCATAAAAATGTGTGATATCAGCCATGTCATTAATCTTACTTCAACAGATGTGTGATGCAACTCAAGTTTATTTATTTGGATTTAAAACTAATATTTGAATTTCAAGCATGGTTGAAGGGCTCTAACTATTGCGATAATAGGCTTTTGGTTTCCTTTTAAATAAAAATACATCTATTTTATCATTGCAACATTCAATCTCAAGTTTTACCTCTCTTTCAGATTGTCAGAAGAAAGCAATAAAAGCTGTAAATAAAAGAGTTAAAAATTGGATTTCTTTTCTTGAAATCAGAGCTTTAACTTTTTTTGATATATATAAAATAGACTAAGAAGTTACTAAAAATAAAATATTTATTACTATCTCAATTCTGTGGAGATAAAAATCCTTAAAAATAATGCAGTTCAAATCCTAAGGGATCTAATTTATTTGAAGTAAAGTCTCTTAGAAAAAGGTGTATCTGGAAGGTTCAGATGGGACCTTGCTATTTAGATCTTACATATCAGAGAAGAGCCTAGGACAGTTCAAAGTCTAGGATATGGAGTTATGTGTCAGGATCTATTGGTACCTCATAGAGTCCTTAGAGAATGACCTTAACACAAGAAACTGAGAGTTCATGTTAACTATCATGCAGCCCTAGCAGTGCCTGATTGTGCCTGTTTCTCTCCTAGCCTTTTCTTTTCTGCACATTGACATACTAGCTGGAATCAGGATAGCCTTACAGTTCAGCATGACTGAGATAAATAATTTTTATCATGAACATGAATGTTAGAAACCAGTGATGGCAGCAATTCCAGCCAATAACCTGTCCTCTCAACAAAAATCTACCTGTGAAGGCTGTCCCATCTCAGTCTCCTAGTTAGGGCAGCAAAATAAATCTTTATACAATGCAGGTATACACAAGTCTCCCAATGAGCTTAAGAGGATGCCCAACCAAAATTTTTATCTTTAGCAAAAGTTAACTTAGGGCAGAAAAGGTGATGAAAAGAAAAGCAATTCTAAATTGTGTTTTCATCATGTTGGTTCTTCAGAAGTAAGACCCATGGCAAAGTAAAGTTGATGATAAAGATCAGGCAGCATGAGGAAGGGTGCTGCCTCTTTGTGCTATCCCAGCAGATTTTTATTTTCTGTATTTTCTGTATTTTCCTTTGCTTCTGTGGATCCCTGTGTTATTTACTCCTGCAATGGGAGTGCAAGCTATTGTCCTTCGGCTTTCTGCCTATTGCCTCTCTGTCTCCATTCCCAGACAGAGGTTTAGGGTGGGTTCTGATATCCATGCATTGGAAGCTGAGACCTGACCCTCCATTTTGTAGCAAACCATAATATCTTGATTATCTCAATAAAGATTTTATAAATCTAGTTAAAATTTCATATAGGAACTCACAGTTACACAATGTCATTGAAAAACTGGTTGCTTCTGTTGAGTGTTGAGTGTTTTCTGTTAGGTTTATTATTTTGTGTAATTGTGTTCCTCTTCTCTACTAAATTGAGAGAGAAAAAGGTAGATAAAAATACTTCTGCCTCTTGCTACTACAGGAGGAAATTGGTATCTAAAAGTCTTGCTGAACCATGACTAGGAAATGTTACTTTTGGGTCTGTTGATGAGCAGATGGTAATTGGAGGCAGGCAGGACTAAAACTGGGACCTTAAACCAGTCAAAAAGAAAGTAGTTATTTATATTAGCTAAAGAGATCTGGGGGGCATTGGAGGATGGGGTGGAGCAATTGGCAATCTAGAGCATTAAGGAAGGCAAAAATTTGCTTACACCCCCTAATTCAGACTGAGTTTCAGGTCAATACAATGCTTAAGAAAAATGAATTTCCTGACCTAGAGTCACCTCTCAACCTGGGGAACACTTGGGAAAGCAGTGCTACTGCTTTGCCAAGTTCAGGAAGGTCAGTATCTACTAAACTAACACGATCTTGAGAGAAAAGTGGGGAAATAATCTGACAGCTCATTGGAAATGCTTGTTCTCCCCATCTGAGAGTTTCTTCCACCATTTTTCCCTCAGCTGGCAATGAAAATAATTTTTACGGGATTAAATTGTTCACAATACAACTTGGAGAACACTGATATGATACCAACCACATGTTTGGAGTCTGCCCACAGCAGGATGAACGATGCAGCTGTGCCTTGCATCCTGCTGGTCTGCACGTGGGACAGTTGTGCACAGCAATAGTGACTGATTGCTGCACATTAAAGTTTTACACTTCTAAAAAGTCCCCACCTACAAGGGAGACTTGTAAGGAAACTTTGTAAGGAAAAGCAAAGGCAGCATGTGACAAAGGAGATGCAAACTATTTGTCCTTACGGAGACTCTGTTTTTGTTCCCTTTCATCATGCAGTTTCTCTTAATCTAAACTAAAGGCCTTTCAGACTGCATATATGATGCTCCTCAGGATTGAAAGAATGTGTGTATGTGGGCTGAAAAGCAGAGGAGACGGCTGAAGTAAGAAAAATTCCAGAGTGCTTAAAAATGCTAAAACCTGGAATGTGTTCCCAGGATTTTTTGTCACTTCTAGTAGAAGATTCATTAAGAGTGTGTTTATATTTATATATGTGCACATACATACATAAACATCTAAGCCATATGTATTGATTAAATAATTACCTAAAATGTAATTGCCTCCTAGACCTGCCAGATTAGTTTAAAACAAACCAACAAACCAAAATGAAACAGAAAAACCAAAAATCAAATTCAGCCCAAAACCTCCACCAGCATCATTGCACATAGATCTAAGACAATACCAACAAATTCTCATTTCACTGGGATTTTATTTCATTCTTGTAGGCTTAACATCTCATTGCATGAACAAAAAATATCACACAGAAAGGGCTCTGGGCTAGCTACTTCTGAAAAGATTCAGCCTTCTAAGTACTATCAATATCATCCCTATACCCACACAGTTAGCACTTTCTAATACACTCACTGAAACCCATTAATAAAGCAACATATTTAGTCTAGTTCTTAGCCATGTGTCGCACTGAAATAAGTTCATGTAAATCTGTGAACTGCACGACAATGATCAAATTAACAGTCGTTTCAGGGAAAATGCCCCTCAGGCTGAAAAATAATTAGTAGTCTCTCACTCTATCTTTTCCTACTAATAAAAATCATGCTATTATTGTTGACTGTTCTAATAAAACACCTTCCGTGACCCTGAGGTAGCTCAATGTAAAATATAAGGACTATTCTATTGTGCAGATGCACACATATTTTATTGAACATTTCTATTTAGTTTCTCATCTAGTAACAGCATTACCTCCATGAGAACTTTTGTCAGAATGATGCAGGGTGTACGCTCTCTTCTTCCCATGCAATTCATCTTCCTGAAGTAAACCCCAAATTTTAAAACTCCGCAGACTGTCAGTTTAATTTCTCTGTGCACTGATCGTTATGTAGTACAACAGTGCAAAGTTTCATTTTTCCCTTTGATGACCACTTGGAAACAGAGTATTCATTCGAATGAGTATATTCTTGCACTACAAAATTCAAAGTGTCTCAGACTTCCAACAAAATTTGTGCATATTCTCACCAAAATTTTGCTCTCAGGATTTTGGTTCAGTATGAAAGAGCAATTTACCCTGTGCCACATTGTCAGAACTACCTAGTTAAATATTTACCTTATTATCTGTGTCTACATTTAATTTTCTAACAGCGTGGCTGATGAAAACTGCGTAAGAGAAAGTTACCAAGACTGCGGGCACCCAGTGAAGAAGCGGCCTGTGGTTATACTCCTGTCTTGCCATAACTGGCATAATTTTCCTATGTGTAAAGGTGGAGAAAAATATCTCATATTGACTGAGTGCCAACAGTGTGCTCAACTACAGAGCAGTGTTAACCTATTCCCTTATGCCGTAATGGATTTGTGGGGCCACATCCCAAATATTATTTTCTTTTCATTTTAACTGGATGTGGAAACTGTATAAACACAGAGATAGGGATAGAAGGCTTGTTTGAGTTTTATGTTCATGAATAATATACAAACATTTGGGATTAATTTATAGTAGCAAGCAAATAACAAGAGCTTTCCAAAATGGCTCCCAAGAGCACTTCCAAGGGAAGTACTCCCACTAATTTGCACTAATAGGAAAGTCACAATGAGGTTCTTCTGTAAACATATTTCTGGAAGCACTTTGTGTGTAAGTGATCAGGAGTGACAGCACATACTGAGGGGGTAAATAAATGGTCTGACAGCCTGGAAACATAATGAAAACAGGAGTGCTGCCAGTTTTGGCAGGATTTGGAGTGATCTTTACTTCCTTAGGATGGCTGCAATGTGTGCTCCTTGCCTCTACATGTGTGCAGGTGCTTGTGTGTGCCCGCGTGTACACATGTGAGAACGTACGGCCATGTCCACGAGATTCAGCCCAGCCATGCTGTCCTACATGAAGCTGTGAGCCAGCATAGCAATCAGTCAGATATTAATGACTTGTGAGTTTCCCTCCAGGAGGGAATGCCGTGGTCCAGGCTGCCAGGAAGACATTCTAGGCTCTAGTCTTCTGCATCGTCAGCCTGTGTATGTAAGTGCTCTGCCTTCCTCTGTATACATTCTCCATTATGGTCCTAGAAACATGGATGATCGACCCTGCTCTCAGCTTCTGCATCAATATTAAAAGTAATTTTCTTAATTACATCTCTGAATTGTTGTAATGCATCAATTGTTGAAGAAAAAGGTCAGCTGGTTTGCAAATTTCTATCATTCATGGGGGTTCTTAAAGAATACTTAAAATTCCCATATTTTAGAGATTTATATCTTATGCAATCATATCTATTTAGTGTTGTCTTGTGACAAAAGAGAATAAAAGGATTGCAAATAGGTAACAGGAACTAGGTAGATTTTTTTTTTTTAGTATTTCTCTAATGTAGCCTTGCATAAGAATCAAATTCTGTCCAAATTACTTTTGTGATATGTGGATGCCATAAATAAGAGGATGGAAAATGAATTGATCTCTTTCTCTCTCCTTTACATGAGGATATCTTATAATCAGAAAAGCTAATATATAACCAAAACCATCTTTTCTTCTTTCTCGGAGATAAAGCACTTGGACCAAGAATTCAAACAAATGCCTTTTATTGACAGGAGAATTTCTGAGATACCACTGCCCTTCAGAAATGACAGCATCAAATATGCAGAAGTCCAGGAGAAACTATCTTTCTCTCCCTCAGCCTTTCACAGCTTGTTAGCATAGTGCTTTGATTTTAGTTGGCCTAATTGCTCAGAATTAGACCTTCAAAATAATAAGAAATACACATGTTCCCCTGATAAAGCTAAGAACACTTCAGGCTCTGTTCCAGAAATAGGACTGAAAGTAATTTCCATCTTTCAAGTGTTATCAGAAAACAAATGTTAGTAAACAGTGGGTAGTGAATAAATGAGGAAGGAGGGAGGTCAACGACAGCATCAATCAGCTACGTCTTGCTGAAAAATTAAGGTGCTACAGGTGAAAAAAAATTAATTTTGAGAAAGGAGGGGATCAAATTAATTTCCATATCCACTTTTAGACATCTATGCTTCCATAATGGGATAAAACCCTTCAATTTTCATGGGTGGCAATGGAAATTCTTACTAAAGGGCTCGACCCTTTGAAAGGTGGTGCCTTGAGCTATTGAGCCTAAACATTTTCACACATTTACAGAATAAGGATTGGCATTTGCTTAGGAAAGGTAACTCATTGTGTGCTTATGGTTCTGAACAAAAGAAGACTGAATAGCTTCTGAATGCCAGTGTTGCAGTCATTAGCTGAAACACTGAACTTTGTCTCATTTCCTTATGAACCTGAAATGTGTGTTCTAAGGACTATTTTTAACTTCCTGTTAGTTTATCATAAAAGGACTCTACCCCCTAGTTAGTATCTTCAGGAAAAGCTGATGCTAACAGATTAATGGAAATGTTGCAAGGGAAAAAAACAGGCTCAGCCCCTAATTTTGAGGCAAGTCCCAGCTGCACCTGCTGATTCCAAGTAGTCACTGAGCCTGGCTTTGAATAAAACAAAAGAGGCAACTGCAGGTTTGTTGAGGTTCAGTTTTTGTTTGTTTGTTTGTTTGTTTGTTTTTTTCCTAGGCCTCAGAGCTCCTGCAATTGAAGTACATACACAAAAAAACTTCCTGCTGTGATAAACAGAGATCTCATACACGTGTGGACTCAACAGGTATTTTTAATCAATGCAGTTTCTCTGCAGTTAAGGAAGCTGTGCCAATTTGCACTGGAATTCTGCTTCATATTTATATGCTCCTTATTGGTGGCTGATCTGTAATCTGAAGGACTAACCTGTCTCGTCCATGCTTTGCATCTATGCTTTGCAGAAAGCCTCACAGAGGTCTAAGACTTTTTAATCAGTCAAATGTTAGGATGCACTTCAGATATCCTCTGGAACAATGGCTGCATTTTACCTCTGATTTACCACAGCCTTAATTAAATTATTATGATCAATTGCTAGGGAATAACGAGTAAGTCAACTTACAAAATTTTAATTACAAAGGCAATATTAGTGAAATTCTTCATCATCTGTATGTTGGGCACCTCTGAAGTTGGTCCTCTATTTCTGTGCATAGAACAGACTTTTTGCTTGGTTGCCATACAAAGGAAGTGAGGTATAAATGAGAATGTCACACAAGCATGGAAAATGTGGAACAGCTAGCACAGTTGGATCTGCTCTCACCATGCAGGGAGGACTCATTTGACCAGCACTGACATAGCAAATAAACTGACATCAGTACTGACCTTTCAAAATGACAGGAGTAAATTTTTCACTTTAAAATAACATTACTGGTACACCAAAAATACAACAAAATTCTTTAAATTAAAACACTGAGAATATACTTGGATATTTTTCTTACTTGTAGTTCGTTGGACAAATATCTTGGACTTAAAACCTTTTGACAATAAAGTCAAGAAGCAAATAATTAATATGTGATCTGAAGGCAGAAAGCAAGTAATTAATAGCTAATTAATTAATTTGTTCATTTAAGTTAATCCTAAGGAAATTATTATATTTGAGAACTGCTTTCTACTCTGCCATATAAAATAATTTAGAGCCAACACACAATAATGAGCAAGGGTTTTGTTGCTCATCTCACCTCTTATTCTGTTGTCACTTGAAGTTTTGTAATGCCATTTAAAAGACTTAACTTCTTAGTTTAGTGCCATTGAGAGCAATGGTACAAGCTGCAGAGTTAACAAGTTTCAAGATCCAAGTTGGATCACATTGGCCCTGTAATAGTACACTGAAATAATTCTCCCACAGAGCAGCTTATTCATTTTCACAACAGCTTGATGGATGCTGTTATTTTGATTGAGTAGGAGAGTGTGAAGAACACTTCCTACGACAAGGCTGTTGGGACAGACCTTAAATGTTAATACTTATAAGAATGGGGAATGTATTTTAATAGTTGGGTTACATTTCTCTGATCAAACCAACCATCTAAGAGTTTGAAATTCTGCTGATTCCCAATCTCCTGTCTAAGTATTTTGATCTGAGGTGTTCTCATTACAAAGGTGTCTTATAGGTAGCCATAGATACTGCACCTACAGTGTGCAGTGTATAGTGACTGTTAAGAGAGAAGAAATGGGGGAAATGAGATTACTGGGAAGAAGATAGACAAGCTTAACAAGTGTCTAAATATCAGTAAGGACCTGGAAGCTAGAATATAGGGGATGATTTTTAGGATGGAGGAATTAACACAATGAATTGGGGGTAAAAGTTTCTCAGCATCATCCACTGGCTGGAGAGGAAATAGAGCAATCAAAAAATTCTAATGCAAAAATATTTCTACTTAAGCACCCCACAACAGAAAAATACAAGACACACAGAAGAATCAAACGGATGGTATTACTTAATTACCTGTTCTTTTCTTCCTTTTAAAATTAAGTTTCCATTATCTGTACTCAACAGCCAAGACTTCCGCTTCACATTTAGTCTATTTTGTCTACTTATTTTTATTGACCTTAGGGGGACCCAGAAACTGACAGTTTTTGTCAGAATTGTCTGTGATTTTCTTGAATGTAGGTGCCATAATGGCCGCTGACTTAAATATATTTGGATGTTTCAATAAACACATCATAGCACTTATATTTTTCTGCAAACCTTGGTACATCTAAGCTCTGTCAATTTAAACAAATATTCATCATCTACTTTTAACCCTTCCCCAAACTTTCATTGTAACAAGAAAACCTCAGTCCACACTGATATCTGAATAAAGATTTCACTTATGAAGTAAAACATACATTGATGGCTGAAACACAGCAACGAATGGGCAAGAGAAAAAGTCAGTTTCTGTGTGAAGTAACACACTTTGAAGAGGCTTGTATCAGCACAACATGGCCAAACATTTATTATGGGGAATTAATTGACAAGGAGAACAATAGTGACTGACAATGCAAGGAGAAATGAAGCTCTCTCCATGGCTTCTGGTATGGCCCCTTTAGGGGGTTATCTCAGGGTAGCTGCTAAAAGGTCACAGGCATCGTCTAATGTCTAGGGCTTCTTTTGCGTTTATGCCCCCTACCCCAAGGAAAAAATTATGCTCTAAGAAGTGGTTAAAAAATCAAAACAAAACACAAGGACATGCAAATGCAGTAACTTTTACAATTACCAGAGCTACCACAACTGATGATGTATTTTTATGTACCATGCTTACTAAACAAAAGCAATTGTCAGAGTCCACAAAAGTGTATATATAAATCTTAGCATTATTATGGACATGATTTTTGACAAGTATGTTATTAACATCTTAAAGTATATTCTTTTAACAGCTCTATATGAAGACAAAAGGGCAATGCATGTGCTGATCTCAGGTAAATATTACAGAACCAGCTCTATTTCATTTTCAGGTTATTTTACTTAATTTACATGAGATTCTGCAAACTAGATAATCAGTCATTTTTGAAATTATGTAGACATATTTTTGGGCAAATCACCATGAAAAAACACTGAATAAAGAAGATTCAGAAATTGAATTGAAATTGGTTGTCTCTCTTTAATTCATCCATAATATCAAACCATTTACATATACGTAGTCATTAAGATAACTTCTATGTGGTTTGTGATCCACTATTTAACTGCAAAATACACAAAAGAAATTAAACCAATTTAAAACAATTATAGAAAAACAATATTCAATAACTGAGGTGCCAAAAAGTTTTACCGTATCCTACAAATGCAAAAAATTGTCTAATCAGCAGTCATATTACTCCACATTACATTTATTCCTGCAAGCTAGCCAAGCTCAAATTAATTGTACTGACTAAACTTTTCTTCTTGGAGAAAATTAAAGATATGCTGTTGTCAACACTTGAGCACAACCTTGCCGACACTTAAACGCAGAGAAGGGTGTGACATCCTGCCCTGGCTGCTTCGCGCTAATTAATCACTCTGCTATTTAGGACCATTCAAGCAGACAAATTAATGGAGAATAATTAGTGTATCTTTGTTCCAGCTCGGCTTTGCACACCAGACACTCCGAGGGAGAGAGGGGAGTATGTAGAAAGTGAGCTATCAGCATGCACATAGTTTTGCTTCTGTTCAGCAAGTTCTGCAGAGATTAAGAGAAAAGCCAAATTAGCAGTCGTGTGACTGGGGTTAGGACATCTCTCAGTAAAGAAAGCTCTCTGTTTGGGTATCAGCTTTCAGAAGCAAGTTGTTAATCCAGATGTTACCTTTCATAAAGAACAAAACACAATTAAAAACCTCCTCCTCCCCCTCTCACCCATGCACACAAAAGAAAAAAAAAGGGAATTGTTCCTTTCCATTTCAAAGATTTATCTGCAATTTGGCGATGGGTACCCACTAAAAAGAAATTTCTAAACCTTCAGCTTGCTTTCCAGGTCATATTTGGTCACCATTAACTTTCACTGGGAGCACAGGGGAGAATACAACAAAGAACATACATCATGTGGTTATTATAGTCAAAAACAACACTTATTGTTATTTTATGTGATTGTTTTGAACAGAGAATACACAAACCCATCAGATTTCAAAAAATAACAAGTATTGTCACATTTATATTAGTTGTAACATAAAATCATGAAGTAGCCTAAAATATGAAAAAAATAGTGATACCTACCAAAGAGAGCAATGATATTAAGTCCTTGATACAGAGGTACCCTAAATTAAAAGAAATATGTATTTGTACACATCCCATAGAATATTTTCTGGTTTTCCCCTATAAAAGCTTTGTGTTCCAAATTCGTCTGTTACTTATTCTTACATGATGAGATCTATAAGAATTTGACTACTATCAAGAAGGAGATGATCATTGTTAATTCACTTTGACATCATCTCAAGCTTAATGTGCTGAATACTGCTTGGTGGGACTGAACACAAAATTTGTGTACTGGCAATTTCTGTGGTAGTTTAAGTGTCATTCTAGACATCATCAGCGCTTAGTCTCTCTGACTGGTGCCAAAGTCGAACAATATGTAACTCATTGCAAGACCAGGACATAAAATATTTCCTCATTGAAGAACATTATGTTTAGGAAGATTGGTATAGAAACTTGCTGTTCAGACCCATTTCTAGAATACATTGCTTACAGGCAAAAATGCACCATGGCTCACAAAGCACAGTGTCTTGAGGTGGTGGGGAGGTGGGGGCGTGGGTGAAAAGGGTCAGGGGAAAAAAGATCAAGAAAGACCACACAGTGAGAAAAGCTGACCACATTCAGAAGCTGTATCAATCCTAATCAATCCTATATGATCCTTTTTTTTTTCTTCCTTTTTTTTTTTTTTTTTTTTTTTTTTTTTTTTTTTTTTTTGTAAGAGCACACAATAATGTGCAGACTATAAAACTGTGCTACGTGCAGTTTATTTTCGAGCAGCATGAACTGAAAGGCACGGAGAGGGGGAAGGAATCCCACCCAGGTTTTGACACGATATAGGATACTGTTTTAACACAACATTACAGGGCTTCATAAAAATGTGATATTTCTGTTCACAGTGTCCTGGGTTTGTTGGTCAAGGAAGAACACAGCTACGAAATCATGAACTCTCACAGTTCCTCACTGTGAGGGGGAAAACAGAGCACCTCTCCACAGTTTCCTACAACACAGAGTTGCAGTGTGGTAAGACCAGATGCCATTAGAAATGCTGCCATTCTGGGAGTGGGTTTCCTCAATCTTTGAAGGTGCATAATCCTCATTAAAGGAAAACCCTGAGCGTAGGAGGGGCAGCACTGACATCAAGGCACCTGGCCATGACTAAAAGAGCTGGCCCCATATGCGGCTGCTGCTGAGCAGCAGAATGTAATTTAGTCGCACCAGCAGGAGCAGAGGTCAATGATTTTATATTAATGGGGATCATGACAGTTCTAAGCTGTGGCGTGCTTTGAAATAAGTGTTGTACAAGGCAGCAAAGAGGGCTCAGCAGAGGAAATGAGCTGTGTCACTGTCTCCTCATGCCTTGAATCAAACACAGAAACATTTAAAGTTGCTATAGAATTGAAGCCATAATATTTTATAAACAACAATTACCTGTTTTAATCCAAAAACTAAATAGCTTTTGAATTATTACATCTTCTGACACAATTCAAATTAAATTTAAAAAATTAAAAGCGTGGGACTTTTAGACTGCAATTTAAACAGAAGCAGAAGTGGAGGAAATGTGATAAATCCTTTAAAAAATCAAATACACTTTGTAATTAATCATTTGCATGCAAGGATTACAGTCACATTGCATTAAATCACAATGCATCAGCAAACAATCCGTGTCAATATCACCTAACAAAAATCAGAGATTTAACCAGGCAAAAGGGTCCAAGTTTTGATTAAAAGATCCTCAGGAGTTTTAATATGTACACTTCAGACCATGAACCAAATTCACATTTAATCAAGCTTCTTTGTGGAGCTGTAATGTGAGCTCTTCTGTGGCTTTTTGGGGGATTTAAATTTGGCCTTTCATGTAAGTGCATGACACAGCAATCCTTTACATGGATCAATATGTAACTCAAGGGATACCTGAGGTCCTTAATGAGGTTTTCTGGGTAGGGGTTATTATTATTGTTGTTATTGTATTCCATTGGCACCAACAATGTGGTAGGTGCTGTTCAGAGATGTGGTGGGGACATGATCTTCTCAACAAAGAGTAGTCCTTGTGAGGGGATATTTGTGTGAGCCAAAATAAAAAGAGAACAATGCTGTACCCTCCCCTCCTATTTCCCAGCAAAATTCAAATTACTCTTCTCTCAGTATTGATCCCAAAGCCTTTTGGTAAGTATTACAAAAGATATCAGAATCTGAAGTTAGAGTCACAGCCTTGTGGATCAGTTCTGAGATGCTATTCCATGGTGTAAGAGGCACAAAGCACAACAATGGTAGAAATGCAAAGAAGGGGGAATGATGGTGGCATAGCAAAGAAGGTGGGAGATACAAGATAATGACTCAGGAATAAGGATTATAAAGGTTCTCAAAGGCAGTGAGGAACAGTTTGCATTTTACTGAAGGGTGGAAAAAGGAATGATTGACATGGCTAGAGTGATAACCCAAAAAGGATTGAGAAAAAGTATTTTTAACAGAGAGGAATTTGGAAAAAACTTTGTGTATTGAATCACAAAATGAAATACTCCAACAACTGTGGTAAAAGAAGTTGAACACAATATTAACTAATGAAATGTTAAGCATAAAGCTGGGAATAAAGGAGGAAACAGTGAAAAGGGTGGAGCAGGGGGGACACTGACAAATATGGAGAAACCTAAGGGACAAAACCCAGCAAACTGTAACGAGACTGGTAAAAAAGGCACATAGAAAAAGTTTTCCAAAAGAAAAAAATTTATGATGTTTTATTGTTTTGTGGTGATATATAAGGCAGTAGTATTCCAAGGGCAAAGGAGGACTTCTATGCAAGGGTTTAGTCATTATGCTAAAGCACAATTAATAGTTAACAACAGCTAGAAATGAATGAAGAGTGACAATATATAACTAACTGGAATGCAGAAAGGGAAACCAAAGGACTAGGTAGGGACGTTCCTTGGAGATAAGAAAGCCCCTGTAGTCCCAGTGTCAAATGCAAAGTCACACTGACCATCTGACTGGTGAGAACTTCGAGCTCTGTGAGGAAAAGTCTTTTATGACTCAGGTATCTCCTTTGTTAGGAGTCACTTTCCCCTCTGGAGGCAGTATCTCCTGGCTCTGTCAGCGATAGCCTGACTCATATGATGGCAAGGGCATCGGCAAGAGCTGGACTGGATACTGGGCAGCTGAATCCTCAGTCATACCTGGGAGAACCACTGGCACAAAACCAAGCTCCTGCGGCGGGTACCTGCCACGACCTCAAGCAGTCGAGAGGCGCTGGCTGGCACTGTCCATGTGACGTCGGGTGGCCACCACGTGAGAGGGCACTCCAGGGGAACGGCATCTGCCAACCTGGTAGTGTTGAGTGCTGTGCCGTGGGTTATGCAGCTTTGGTGGCTTCACACGCTGAGAGGAGGTGAAGAGACGAGAGAAGGACGCTTGTTTGAGAGCCCAAAGAGTCTTCATTCCCCCAGGCGCGGCAGGAACAAAGGTGCTCTTGGGGTAGGTGCAGTGACAAAATGCGGAAGAAACAAAAGATGGCAGCAGATTAAATAGGGAGTAGGTGAACAGGGGTCTAAACCTGTTTCTCCCAATGGGGACAAACAAGAGAGGGATGACATCAATTATAACAACCAGTGGTAAATAACAGAGGTGGGCGCAAAGTCCGGGGACAAATAGAAGGGCTAAGGTGGGGTGATTGATACAGAACTTTCTTGAAGAAGCTGGGGGTGGTTACAGGATTGACAACTGACAGGAATTGAACAAACCCTGACTGATGGGACTAAATAAGGAGAAAACAGGGAGAGGTGAGGAGATTGACAGGTAACTGTGGATCCAAGTGGCGGGAACTTTCAGGGTAAACAACTTGGAGCAAACCACTGTGAGGGGAAAAATAGGGGAGTACAAGGAACAAACCTAACTAATATTAATAAAACAACTGACTAAATAAAACCAAACCACAACATCCTCCTTCTGGTCTCTGCTCTTGGAAAACAGCCCCTTCACCTAATTACAAGCCAAAGCTCTGCCCTGAGCTGATTGCCTCTGGCTGAACAGGCAGGCAGAGGATGGAGGCAGAAGGAGCCCAGAAACTGTAGAGCATTGTTTGAGTGAACTTCTCATTGTCCCCAGGCCAAAAGCTCTAAGTCCCCTGTCTCTGTCTCATAGCAGTGATCTTGCAGGCAATAAAATTTCACTTTCTGAGAGAAGCCTTGTAGGAAGCTGACTGATTTTGAGACACAGAGCTTGGCTGGCACTAAATTTCACAGCTAACCCTTTTAGGCAGGTTTTAAACAAAGTGCAGTATGAGCCTAATATAGGTGTTCATTAACTAATAATAAATTGCAATGGAACGCCATTGACACCTATATGAGCACTAATCGGATTGATGATCACAGCCATTACCACTGAATGCCAAACAGATTCCTGATAACGACACGCTGGCTCCAGACTACACGTGTTATGCTGAGAATCACTTAAGCAGAAAATCCCAAGAAATAACAAGTTCATTCACCTGTCTTTTCCCTTGACTTACAGCTGGCATGTGTCTTTTCTCCCATCTTCTGGGCTACCACTTACCTCACTTGGGAAGGGATCTGATGCCCTGGAAACTGGTGGAAAGGCTTAAGCTGACTTCCATTGCCTTGGGCAGGAGAATAGTGAGCAAAAGATACAAGGGAACAAATATTAAACAACCACAGGAAAAAAAAAGTCACTTTATGTCAATGGCCAATGTCCAACCTATGCACTAATAAAGGAAATGTTTTAAAATGCTGTTGTTTATATCAAGTATTTAATGAGAGAGAATACTCTTAGACATGCAGAGGAATGCTTGCCTTGGCAACTGTTTGCAATTTCTTGAGCTCTGGGTGTCATGTATTTTAATTTTAATGTCTTTGTTCTTTAAGTTAGCTTTTCAAGTAATATTTTACTAAAAGATATGTTTAAAGTATATGGAAGATGAACATACCACCTCAGACACAAAATTAACCTGTTCAGTTTTTCAAATTGTAAACTACAGAAAAGATAATGTTAAATGATCTGAATATAAAACTAAGTTAATGACCTAAAACTTGTCTCTGCTTGTCTCTTTTTTTCTCTCTGCCTGGCTAGTTGATATGAGGAAATATATCCTTCACTAATGAACAGATTTATCATCTTATTTTTACTATGAGTTTTAGTACTGCACATATTGCAGGGAACATACAGAAGGCCTGGTCACAGATTAGGACTGCTCTGCCAAGGCACTGTAGAAACAGAAGAATCTCTGTCCTGAAGAATATTTTCTGACAGCTTCCTAGGAGTTCATTTAAATGAATGAGAGCAGTCATCCAAGTAACTTTTGCTGCTTTTGAAAATTTCAAACAGAATTTCCTAACACCCATTCTAAGTGAGCTTTTTTTGTAAAATGAATATCATTATAATCCATTAATGACTGAGGGTAGGATCAAGTTCACTCAGGTTAGGCACTTAACTTGAATCTAATTTTAAAGCACCCAGTATACCAATCCTCATTAATAAGAGCATACCTAAATTCCCCTACACAGTCAGTGAGGAGAAGAAGGTGGCTTTTTTTCTTCTACTTAAATGAGCCAAGACCAAAAATAATAAATTTCCACAGAAAGGTGGGAGATAAGAAATCAATATCCTAGTTCCATGTGATAGTAGAGAATTTGATAGATGTTAATGCACAGATAATCCAAATGAGATAATTGCTTCTGCACAGTAAGGAAAGGCTAAAAAGGAAACCCCAATGTTTCCTGTCAACCTGGCCTAGAAGTCAGATGTATGAACTCATTCTCATACTCATACTCTTTTGATCAGGCTAGTACTGGGCATATAGTTATGACACAGGTGTGAGTGATATAGATATGTAAGAGGTGAGGTCTTAACCATGGAGCTAGAATCTTATTTTACTTCCCAGATATGATTCTTTTTTCATCTATAGTTCACAGTAATTAGGATTATATGTTTAGAGTCATTCACGATAAAAAGCTTGTCCCACCTAGGCATGTACTGCTAGAGGACACTATTTCCATCTCAGCTTATTAGAGGAAAAACATAAAACATGTAAACATGCAAAAAATGAAAACCAACATCCAAAACATCGGGACCAAAGATGATAAATCCATAATTTCTATCCTTAGAAGCACTGAGCAGTACATTCTGAAAGAGACTTTGAGAGGTCACTCAGTCCCCCCCACTCCTCAAAACATAGCCAACAAGATGGTCAATACCTTTTTTTCCTTTGGATCTCAAAAAGCTTCAAAGGCAGAGATCCCACAACTTCTCCAGGCAGCCTGGAGAACCTCAGTGCTCAATCATCCTTATGACAAGAGAAATTCCATATATGCACACAAATCCTCCTTCAGTTAAAACCTCCCTTCAGCATGACAGCCCCCAGCACACAGAGCTGCGGGCACTGCTACTGTCCCAGATGTGTCCTTGCTGAATTCAAGACCCAGTTCAAAGGCACCCTTCCCCTGTGCAGACCAGCTTGTATCCCCATTTTCTTCCATCTGCAGGCTTGATGGGAGTGCACAGTCTGTGTCATTCTGTCTCCTGGTAAGATAAAGACTTGAAACACGACTAGTCCTGGGACAGACCCCCAAGGAATTCCACATGTGCACTGGTATCCTGTCAGCACACAATGCTTTTCATGCACCTTACCGTTTATTCATCAAGACCAGAATATCCCAGTTTGGATACAAGGATGCAGTGGAATACTAGGATGCAGTGGATACAAGGATACAAGGATGCAGTGGAATACTATGATGAAAGCTTTGGTAAAGTGAAGACAGATGGCACCCATCACTTTTTTGTCATCCACAGTCCTAGACACTTAATTTTAGAAGGCAATCAGGAAGGCCAGAAGCATTTTACCCTTGGTAAATCCATGTAGGCTTTTCTCAGTCCCCACCTTCTCATTTGTGGGCCTGGAAAAGTCTTCAAAGAGAGCCTGGTCTATGATTTTCCCAGGGATCAAAGTGAAACTGGTTGGTTGTTGGTTAAACATCAGAAAAACCAAAATTTTTCCACTCTCCTCAGGATTTAAAAAAAAAATATTAAAAACAACAGAAATAAAGGAAATGCAGCAATAGACAAGCTGCAGTCTTAAAAAACAACACAAAAGGACCCTGTTTCATAGCTTTAGGCTATGAAACCAACTCTTCTTAGCCAGGAAAGTTACATTAAAGAAAAAGTATTTGTTTATACTCCAGCTCATTCAATATGCATATACAAAATACACATCCTCCTATGCAAAACATTCAACTGGAATACTATGGACTTGATTATCATATATGGTCAAGAGATTTTCCTGCACACAGTAACACTAACAAAGGGCCTTAAAAGGAGCATCAGTTTTAGTGTCATGGGAGGGAGGCCTTTTTATTTTACAGGGTCTTCTCAGGAAGTCTTAACATAATACGATGAGGTTAAGATTTGGTTTTACTTCAATATTTTCACAGTTTCTGTGCCATTACATTTCTATAATGAATGTTACTATGTGAGCTCACAGCATTAGGATTCTGCCTCATGATTTGATGTTCAACAATATTTTTGTTTGTGTTACTAGTTCTATTGTCACAATGGAAAATACACTAGTGACATTAGCCTTAGAAAATTAGGCTTCATTTATCTTAACAAGTGCACCTTAGAGTATACGAAGCACAGAAAACACAAAGCATGAAATATTCTACTGAGATAATGTATGTCATAAATTTTATAGAATTATTTAATAACATTTATTGTTCTTGATGGCACCTTTGTAGAATACTGCTGCCTTAAGAGAAATCTTAAAAAACAGAAAACAACCAGTATATTTTAATTATGTATATTCTTTATCAAATAATAACATACATCTACATATTCTTGTAAAAAGCAATGTCTAAGTGTCACAGTTTTATGTGTCTAATCCTAACTCCCTGCATAAACAGCTTCCTGAATTTTTTCAATGGCCTGGTTAAGCTTATGAGCTTGGCTTTTAAGGAGGTGCTTATGATAAAGGTCTTGATTCTTTGTGAAATCAAAGTCTTAGAGAAATTCATGAAAGATCCTTACAGCAACCTTAACTCTTTCAGTATCAACTAGAAACTGTAATGTGTCATGGGATATAAAGCCTGTTGCAGAAAGACTTAAAAGTGGTACTGTTGAACATGGCTTTGAGGAGTTTGCAAGAGCCTGAATTCTCCCTCTGTGCGAGGGAGTGCTGTCTTGCAAGTCCTTATCACACACCCTAAGGTTTATTTCCTGTTTTGCTTGTCCCAGGTAAATTAGAATGAGGTAATTTACATTTCCTTCATTCTGTACAAAAAGCAGCTGCAAAAGCCTCTACTTGGAAAGCACATCTGTGTGATCAGCATTGGGCTGGTACAGTTACCTAGGAAAGTTTCTCATCAGTTTTAATGTAGATTTATAGATGCGTTCTAACCAGCCCTGATGTTTTTTTTTGTTTTTTTTTTTTTTTTTTTTTTTTTTTTTTTTTGTTTTTTTTGTTTTTTTTTTTTTTTTTTTTGGTTGTTTTTTTTTTGTTTTTTTTTTTTTGTTTTTTTGCAATTAAGGAACATAAGACATTTTTTTCCCTAGTTTTACAGAAGGTAGAAACTGCATAGGCAAATAAGTACTGGTGCACCAGTACATGGCTGAATCCATGTTACACTTTAATATTTCCTTCTTGAAATACCAAAGCTGAAATATCTCACTATTTTAGTGATTGGTGGAAATTTCAGAGTGGAATTGCTTACTTAAAACATCACTTAAGTCACTTGACATTGACCAAATATGCTCCCATTAAAATGACATCTCACAAATATTGCCCGATTAAGCAGTAGCAGTAGCTATTTGTTGATGAAAAGATAAATCAGTTTCCTGGGAAAAGTGCCAGTAGATAGCTTGTATACACTACTTACATACTGGATTCTTGATAGATTTGGTGAAGATGTCTTCATGTTAGTATAATAAAAGCCTATTATCAGTTCAACAGCAGAAAACTGTTTTCATTCATCAAGAAAATAGCAGGTTCGACACTAGTTGCCTTTTTAAGTGAAAGATTGGACATATGCTATGAAAAAATTTCTTGCCATTGCAGAGAAGGATAGCACACTCAAACACATTTTTAAATTTAATTCCACTTCTCAATTCAGTTGTCAGCCTCTTTACAGTAAATTACATGGTTACTATTAAAAAGCACACTTTGACTTGTTCCCAAAGTGATTTTTTAAAAAGTTTGAGCAAAATCCTTGCAGCCATTTTGGATTTATGACAAGAGTAAAAACTAATCCTCACACCCCCAACTTCTCTGAACAACATAGGAAAAAAAAACGAGATGTGTTTTCTTTTTGTCTCCCCATGGGAATAATTCAAAAGTGGATGAACTGCCAAACTTCAAACTTGTGTCATTTTTATTGAATATTAATATTCTTTTCTTACTAAGGCTAAGTGCCAAATTTCATGCGACACCAAACCCCCCACCCCACATTACATGTCAGTCCCTGCTTTGTAAAAACATGATGGAACAGGTAAGAGGAATTGAAAAGTGAATGATGGTTATAAGGCTTGTGATACAAGGGAGGACAGAAAAACATTAAGAATTCTTTCTAGTATTATAGGCATTTCTCAGACCTTGCCCAGGGAAACATGTAACAAATAAAAAGTTCCTTGCTACATTTAAAAATTAAATAGGATAAAAGTACCAGACATTTTTCTCTTCTAAAAAACTGAAAGAAATAAAATTTCTTCCTAATGATTCTGCTATATATTTTTTTCAATCAGTTAGTTATGAGAACAACAAATAGCCCTCCATTTTCTCTTTTAATTTCTGAAAAGAAGAAAGGAGATGAAAAAGAGACACCTGAGAGACTCCTAAAAATTAGTAGAGAAGGGCAAAAGATTCATTACTAGTCGTGACATCTCATGGAAACTCTCAGGTGTAGTTCCAAGAAGGAGATAATCCACACAGTGTTCAGACTTTCAGAACTTTTATTTACTGAACTGGTTCTCCACAGGCAATTGCTCACTCTCAACAGACCCATTGGAAGAATTGAGCTTGAACATCAGTATCTGCATTTTTGACTTTTGCTCAGATCAGTAAAGCTAGGCCTGAGAAAAGAAGGTTATTGGATCTCTCAGTGAGGATGAAGAGGTTAAATGTCTGTTTCTGGAGCAATTCTAGGCTCATGAAAGAAATCAGCAATTAAATACTGAAGCCTTGGAATATTAGCAGTTTCTTTAATATCAAGAAAACTCCATCAAAATGGAGAATATGGCCTTAAACATATTTGAAGTGTCTTTTAAACAAGGTGTCATGTTTATTTTGGCCTCTTTCCCCATCTTTGAGAAGGAAAGCGACAGCCCTTGCTGGTGCATGGAGCCAGAGGCAGTGAGACAGCTTTGCTCCACAAATGCTATTAAAGGTGTTTCTTTAACAGTGAGAATCAGGTGCAAGTTAACATACACAGAATGTCTTTCCTCAGCCCTAATTTGTGCAAGCCATTAATGGGTAAGAGTAAAAAACATGATAGCAGCTATCCATTACAAAACTGCCTCTGTGGATTAAAGTACACACTGATTGTTCCAGCCTAGGGAGTCTTTTAATGGGGAGAATAAAACTACTTTAAGCAGTGTAAAAATTGTGTCTGTGATCATAGTGCCATGTTACTTTTGGATATGATACTGCAATTCTGTCCTCACTCTAAACAGGTGGGCAATTCTTAGTTTATGCTGGGTGATGTAGACTACAATCCATTCTCAAGAACTGATCACTAGTATTCACACTTTCTACTCACACCCTTGAAAACATGCAGAGCGAGGATGAGAAGCCTGTGACAGTGGTTAGATAGGGCCTGTCTACATTTTTATCCCAGAGGGCTCCCAGCTGCAGCATTTTGTTGATTTGGGGATGCTGCTCCTGTATAGTCCCAAGGCAGGTGAGTGAGTGGTAGGTAAGTGCATGCCATGTGAAGAAATGTGCCAGGGCCAAACCAAAATAAGGACCACGTGCCATCCAAAGTAACTGCATTGCTCTGCAATGTGGCTTGGTAACCTCCAAGCAGTAGATGTACCCTTAATTTTTATAAGTATATATTTTGGTCATGCTTTGGCAGCAATGGTGACATCTGATTTGTGAGGTCTGTAATAAATGCCATCTATTTTCTTTCCTTTGCTGGAGAGAAAGAAAACCACTACGTTGCCTGCTGCTGTCTCAGGACTGCTGATATAACCATAGAGGGATGGCAAGTCCAGCACCTCTTACACTTCAGGCAGAAGCAGAAGGAGACAGAGGGAAGCCTTGGCTGGCTCCTTGGGCAATACCTGCAGTGGCCCAGGAGGCACCATTTCTGCAGTCTGTTAAAAGTCAGGGAAGTTCCAGACCAACCAGCAGGTTTCACACTAAACTACAGCTTCTAGCTAAATCAATAAAAGCAAGATGAATTAAGAGCGAATGTGCCAGGTTTTTTAACTGATATAATTAAATCAGTTTTTAAATGCATCTTTAGTTACATAGACACATTCAGATCAGATCTTGGCCATCTTCTCCCCCTCACATACTTGAAGCCTGAATCCTCCTTGCCAAAGGGGCAATATGATCAAATCTGCATATTCTAATTTTTCAGAGCTTGTAATATGAAAGTCTTTGAGAGTTGGTGGTATTCAGGTGCCCAAGTATCTAAGCTAGTTTAACACTGTTGAATCTAGGCCAAATAAGTGCTTTTAAGTTTTCCCCTTAAGCTCTTTGGGCTTCAGTTTTCCCACTTCTGAAATCAGAGTTTTGAAATCAAGATTTGTGGTGGGAGAAAAATATCAGCTGCCTCTCACACAGAGATCTTTCCTGCTCTCACTAAACTGCCATGAATCTTAATTCTGAGCAAGAGGTTTTGAGATCCTCACAGCTGAGGATCACTGTTTTAGCACCTTCTGCAAGCTGAAGGGGGAAAAAACACCCTCAGTACTGTCATTTCAAACCAGCCTATAACATTTCCCTGAGAAGCTATTTGGGATGTAAAATTGTATCACACCAAACCACATCAACCATCTTTCAGTGAAAGACAAGAACAATTTGCTATTTAAAATAGAAGTATTAATGTTTTAACAAGCATAGATCTTTGTCTACAGTTTTGTGAATGAACAGATAAATAATTAAGCAAGAAACAAAACCTAAAATATTATGTGCAGAACTAGCTCTATCTTTCACTTCCCAACTCAGTGACTTTCTCCAGTGCTATTATCAGACCATATTTGTTCTGTGAAAATGGAATGTAGCTCTTCTTTAAAATGCATCTGCAAGACACACACGAGAGTCATATCTCAGCTGGGAACTAAATTTTAATTCTGGTTTTGCCACATCAGTATGAAACACACAATTTTTTTTTTTTTTTTTGTTTTAACATTCTACATATCTGATTTGTTTAGCTTACTTGGAAACCTCACTCTCCCCTACCATCTTGGATTCAGTAAAGAATCACTTTTGGGGCTTTCAGCCCACAGTTTTCTCTCATTTAAAACATATACAAGATGAAAATGCTCAAATAAAAAAAAAAAAAAAAAAAAGGAAAGCAGGGGGAGAGGTGAAAGTATTTTTCCAGGATATTCCCTGAGCTGCAAATATTTATTTATTTTTGGCATAGCATACATGCACAGAGAACAGCTACCTCCTACCTGCCTTGAGCACTGCCCTGTGTGCACACACCCAGGGTGACAGGGGAGACCTTGGCTGGGGGCACCCAGCAGCAGGAACATGCCAAGAGGCTGGTAGTGGGCAATACAGCAGAATTCATTTTCAGGTGATCACCTCTGGGTATTCACCTGAGGACACATCTTGTAAGGTGTTGAACACTCTGGCACCAATCCAGAAAATCATTTATACCCACGAGGAGTGTGCCCAAGTTGAGCATACATTTCTGTCCTTTCCTTGATTCAGCTCAGATGGAACAGTATTACTTTTAAGAGCTTTTTATTCTGTGCCTGATAAGAATGACCTTCACTCATCACTCGTATGGTTGTTGCTTAGGCTCAGAAAGAGGATCAGATAGGAAGGCTTTCTCTCACTTCTGATTTCCAAGACAGAGAGAGAAAAATCCACTTTTTCCTTTTTTGAGATCTAGTACATTGCAAGCAGTTTGTGCACTGTCTGTTAGAACCTGTCCTCTCTTGTCGCTGAAATCCCTCAAACATGTCTGCTTACCCTTGGAAACTGGAAATATTACTTCTTCATGTGTGCTAAAGCAAGGAAGTTAATTGTTTTAGAAAACTGTAGTGATTGCCTTGGAAATAATAGTAATACCACTTAAAAATTCAAGTGTGCAGCCTTTCCTTTCTCAGTTGGAAACATCCACTGTCCAGTACTCTGATGCTTAATTGCAATCCACAGAACACTGGAGAAAAGAGGAGAGAGGCCACATTGCAGTCCCTTGAGTGTTCTCTGTATGCTACAATTAAGTTCCTCCATGCATCTGTCTTATTTTCCCTTTTTTTATGTCCTTTCCAGGCAAAAAAAAAAAAAAAAAAAAAAAAAAAAAAAAGTCCTGAGGGATGATTTTTATATTTTGTTTTACTTTAATTATCTGAAGAAGAACCTGTAAAAGTCATTATTTTATACTGTAAAAAAATAAGTCCTGTTTTCCTTATTTATTTGTGGCTAGAGAAAAGTTTCTGCTGAAGTTAAAAATATGTCAATTTACCTGCAAGGCAATTAAAGCCCTATTTATTTCTGAGTCACAAATATCATTGGTTCTGATATGAAATCAGTAAATAGAAAACTATATGGCATGGGGCCAGGGAGACAGACAGAATTAGCAGCCATTTAGTGTGACCACAGTAAGAACTGAACAATCTGATGCTTGGGCAGTGCTGAACTCAGGGAAAATGCAGCACTGACTCTCTCTGCTACTATTTTGCCTTTTTGTCTGTGATGGATATATAATAATTTTATTTTGCCAGAATGACAGTGGAAATGGAAGTACTGCTGCTAATGTAGAGGCTGTAAAGCCATCAGAGGAGCTTTAAGCAAATGTTATCTGTTTTACTGAAGAAATCAATTACACACAGATTGCTTAAACCAGTGACAGGCATAGTAAGGAGTAAAATCTGTTAAGCAGAAAACTTACAGCCATCAATGGGTACAGATTTACATGTTATATGATACAACTATTCAAGAATTGCAGATTACAAAAATCAAGGAAAAAGAGAAAAATAAGAGAAAGTCTAGAAAAAAAAATAAAAGGCACTTTTTAATATTCATATTTATATCTTATGCAGCTGAGAGGCTTCGCCTTTCTTCACCTCCCCTTTCACGGGCATGGAAAAGAACTGGTCAAGACTACACTACCTGGAAGATGGGCAGTTTTGAGGGAACTGGTCTTTGCCAGTGATTGGTTGTTAATGGTCTGTCCAAGTTTTGAATATATTTGTAATTTCCCTACATTATTTGTGCTCTGCCATTTCAGGGTATTGCTTTGGTTGAGAAAAAAAAATTTAATAGTGCTTAGGCTTCTGTATTTAATCATATTATCATCTCATTGTTTCTGGGTACAAAACAATTTCTTTTAATTCTGAAAGAATGATTTATAAGATGATATGCATGTTAGCACATATTAACAATTACAGCAAAGAGTGTATTGAAATTGCTTGCCACAGAATCATTTATCTTTTACTCACAGAAGAGTGTTTGCACATGGTTGTGTTAGATGGGGTCACTTTGCATCCATATTTTCATATTTAAGGAATATGATAGAGATGATATCTCTACATTTTGTGAGAAAGCAGCGTGTAACTCCACATTCAAAAACAGAACTACTGAAAAATTAGCTACTACTTCTGAAAGTATTTGCCTTAATCATTCGTATAGCGAAAAAAATATGTAGTCAAAACTCTGACAAAAAAATCCCTAGTCAAATCTGCCTCTGTCTTGGCTTTTGCACTGCTGATACTTAGAGCATTAAACATCCTTACAGAGAATATCACTGTTCAAAAGGACTGTCAAGCCTGTTAATTACTCAGGTGGAGTTAGCATACAGCTCATTAAACCATGTCAAAACTTTCAGTCCTTCTCCACTATATCAGTCCCTTTAGAGGCTCTCACATCAGGATAATTTGATTCTTACAAATACATTAATTCAGATCATACATTACACCAACAAATTATTCCACTTTCTTTGTAAAACAGGTCTGATCCAACCAGAAAGGGTACTGCAGCAAAGACAGCTTCTGTAATTAATATGTAGTGGGTGTGTCTGGTGCAGGCAAGGAGCGTTTGCAAGCTGTACTTGAGGGTAGCGCTTACAGAATGGTTATTGGCAGACCTCTTGAAGAAATACATTTCTTGCAGTAGAAATATAAAAATGGTTTGTTGCTCTTATGAAAGGTTGATTACAATTGTACAAAGTATTCACATATCCATAGTCTGAACCTTGGCATGGGTTACGGTGTTGCCTCAACTTTGCTTCGCAACAGCAGAAGTTCTGTGAAAAAAAATTAAAGATCAGGTTCCCCTCACTCCAATGCCAGAGTTATCAAAACTTCTTACCTTCAGCAAAAAGCCATTAAAAAATAAAAGAGTTAATATAAATTGTCAGAAGTTGTCTAGTGATTTAGAAACATACATCTCACTATCAGTGGTACTCCTGATACTCACAAACCAGAACTATATTTAATTAGAGAGCACCTCAAGTCCCACCCCTCCAGGAGGAGCTCCAGATATTTTGACAGGAGTCTGCATCCTCCTATGGCTCAAGTTATCTCTGAAATATCTAGAGAGGCAATTGAAAAAAACTATACTAGAGAAAAGCTCCGAAGGTGTCAGTGTGTAAAATGTTTGTAAAATGTTTATTAGGATTAGTTACAGTCATCCTTTCTTTCTCTTTTTTTTTTTTTTTTTTTTTTTCATTTTATCAAAGCACATTTGACCTGGTGAGTAAACTGGATGAGATTGGCTTTCATCTAATGTCTGCAAACCAGAGCACAAAAATCTGGTTTGAACTCCAGCCATTTGGGTTCATGGCACTTTATACTACCTCATCCAATGCAATCAGAATTGATCGGCAGGACTATGAGATTTTTCTCATGAATATAATTGCATTTGGATATAGTTTGTGAAGACTCTTCTTTTAATCATGGAATAAAATTAAGATTTTTATTATTTCAATGTGCTGAATAGAAGCTAAGAAATGTGACAGCAGGAAAGTATTTTGCAGGGGTAAGCAGGCTAGTTAGTGTAATACTAGCTGCAAGTTTTAGAAAGAGGACGTGATTTTGCTCATTATGTTCAGTCACTCCAATTGGTTTTAGCAGAAAATCATTGTGTGGAATGTCTCACTAGATCAGCACAAAGTTTACAAGATCTATGACTTAGAAGCAGTCATCCACCGCTGAGGAAGACCTAACTCTGTTAAACACTTTTCTAAAATGACATTTCCAAGATGGATTTCAGCTCTTGATGAATGAAAACCATCATCACGGTTTTAAAGTTTAGTTTGTTGTTTTTAAATGTGCACTCCACAGGAGTCAAATGTTCATTCTTACCCTGCCTTGCTAGGAAAAAAAAAAAAAAAATTGGAATAACATGTAGAGGACAATTAAACATGCAGAACACTTTCTCCTCCAAAATCCTTACATTGGTAATACTACAATAATCTTCAAATTTATCACACCAGACCTCCAAGTGTGATAATGCATCTTTAAAATACAAACTTCAAGCTAAAATATTAAACATGTGCTTCCTCCTCCTATAGGATAAGTGCTGAAATGTCACACAGTATTGGGGAAAATGACCCGTAAGTGTTTTTTTCCCTCCTACTGGAGCAGTTAGTGTGGCGTGCAGTGAACCAAATCAACAATGTGATTCAAGCTGTCTCTGCAGCGTCATGGTGAAAGAAAGGATAAACTATAAAAACTACCCTCCTACAGCTCTTAGTTCTTGCTTCCCACACTTTAACATCTTCTGTCACCCCTGGCGCTGTTACTGACCCATACTAAGCTAAACTAAAGGATGATAAGTTTGCTGCCTTTGCCCTTGTCCTAAGGGGCTGCACATTATCCTATCAAACATCAGAAGCCATTTCTGTGGGATATTTGTCAACCTAAGAAGTCCTTTTAGAACAAATGAAATGGGCAGCGAATTACAAAAATGTCATTCTCTAAAGGAAATGGATGAAGGCTTTTGTTCTCCAGTAATAAATAGATGCCATAGGCTTATAACACTATTTTTGTATTACATTTGACAGGGTTACTATTTCCAGTTCATTAAGGAAACAGCTTGAAAACTATTTTTTTATATGCTTTTCAAAATAATGTTTTCCCAGTAATAAATATAAGCAATATCTCACATAACGTTAACTTCAGCAACAAGATTTGTTCCAAGATACTTGTATTAGAGATTAGTACATATCAAATGGCAACTTTTAAATACATATTTTTGCAGCATATATAGATGCTTATTTAACAGACAGGTAATAAGCACACAAGTATTAGTGCCTCATCCAGGTTTTTTTTTGTGTTTTTTTTGGTAATATTTTAAGATTGTTTTAAAATTTATCTTTTGCTAGACCAATTTTCTTGTGCATGATGATCTTATGGAACCTCATGATATATACTCCATAGGCTAAGGTCAAGCAAAGGAATAATAACTCACTTTCTTAAATGAATGCTTCAAAGTAAACCTTCTATGTTTAATAGCAATAAACAGAGGTCAGGATGACACTCTCCCAGGCTTGAGAATAAAGCCTGTGTGTGTTAATAGTCTCCAAGAATTACAGCAGAATTTCTGGGTGACAAAATGTTTGCCAAAGTATGTCCCTGACAAAATGTTTTACAGTGCTATGGCTGTCAGACATCTGAATTTTTACATAAAGCTAAACTGAGACACACATATAGAAATACACATAATGGTACTTTGATAGTTTCCTTTGCTATTAAAGAATGTGCTAAAATGCTTCAAATATGATTATTATTTTGGCACACAGCAAGTTCTTTCTGAAGATACTAACTGACTGAAAAATTAAGTGATATATGATATATTGACACAAGTGAACTTAACTGCAATGTCAGTCATAATGTTTAATGTGTAAGGTGTATTTCTCTCATCATCCACTAATCAATTATTAAGGGAAAATTTTATTTACATCAAAGTGCTATAATATTTCTTATGTTTACAGCTTATTTTTGCCTGCAGAATAGTCTCTCAACTACTGTACTGCTGGCACTAGTTATTACTGATTACAAGTGAACATTTTGTTAATAAGAAGAGCTCAAAATTGATTTTATAAGAAGATAAATCAGTAAACCAGACCATTAACTGGTCCCTTTGCTTTGCAACTATTTCACTAATTCCAGACTAATTATATTCAGACCTTTATTAGTTAGATATTTTCACAAAGTAAGCTGCACATGGACCAAATGTAGGGTGAACAGTAAAGAATATATTGATAAATGCACTCCTTCCTCGTAGTGTATTTTTCAAGGCACACACCAGTGCACATCTCAGATTAGACTCCATCCCTTAGTTATCATTAGTCAGGCAGAGACAGCTAAAGTTTGCGATGAATAGCTCCCAGCAGTCCCCTACATTCCCTTTCTCCCCCTGCACACCAGAGCTCTGCTCCTTCATGCACGGCCGCCCATTCGCAGGTGAGGAGCTCAGACTCTCTGAGACCTAAACCAGTGGGATCCTGCCAAGATCTGCTTCTAGCAGTGGGGCTGAGGGAGTTCAGCTCTCCCTTTAAGTTGGGGCAGACAGAATTACTCCAGAATTACTCCTGGCTTCGGGCTGAACTGATGAATGTACTTCTTCGGCTGAAACAGAAATGACAGAGTTTTTTTAAAGAATGATGAAATATTTAACTAGACAAAAATGCTTTAAGTGGAAAGCAAAGCTTGACATGTTATTTGCAAAATACTTAGCTTTTAGGCACTTTTAGGGAGTCTTGAAAAAGCAGGTTAGACTTAGAAAATCTTGTGATGAAAGGGGACACTGGTAGAAGTCCTTCATTTAGACAAAGAGATCTCAAATTTCTTCCCCTGCTTAACTGATAAAGTGAAAAATTTCTTTCCCTCTAGGATTCAAATTGGGATGTTAACAGTAAAGATAAAATAACCTATACCTATGGCTATGGCATTTTTTTGGGGGGATACTGGAGATCATTTGTTTAAAACCCCTCAGAAAGAGCAGAGAACAGCCCCATCTATTCTGCAAGTTGGATGCACTGTGTAACCCTGGTGTCAGAGGAATCACCAGCTCTGGTAAGGATAGGCAACAAACATGGACTTTTATTTCCTTGTGCCATTTCACTTTCAATATCAAACCAAACTACCAAAGAAAGTGGTGTTATTACTCCATAAAGTGACTGATCTGGGAAGAAAAAGATGCTTTTCTTCCACATTATCATCCTTCCCTTGAAGTGGGAGCCCTGTGAAACCATGTTCCAAGGGGATTTTTGTAGCTCCTGTATTTTCTGGGGCAAAGCTGCTTTCAGTGTTAATAAGAATTCCGTAAAGGCATGTTAACTTCACAAAAAAGGTTAAAACTTTCAGAATGTGTTATCTGAATTATCTTATGAAGACTATTATGTCATATTAAAGGTTATTAGCAGTGTAGAGATCAGAATTTCAGGATGCTCAGATCCTGATTTTTTTCTGAAATACTGATCTTCCTGCAGCTCTTATGGATTTCAGGGTAGATGCCAGCCCTCTTCACCTGTGAAAGCAGGCCCACCTACTGGGATTTAGCTGCCAAAAAGGTATTTTAGCAGATAACTTTAACACACCCAGTTTTGAAAAAAATCTGTCTTTGATTTTTTTTAGCATTCATCACTGCTTCTCTAAAGAGTTTGGGAATATTACTGTATGCTGTCGAACAGCTGCTGCATTTCACTCCAGGCATGTATGAAGTGTTCACCACACAGTTTTTCATACCAATTTGCTAGGTTTGCATAGCACTCTGGGATCCTGTAGATGAAAGGAACTGTATCGAGGTTAGATTACTGTTACAGTGAAACCCATCCTAATAGGCACAAGCAAACCTAAATCACCTGTCCTAACACAGAGTAAAATTTCTGCTTCTGTGAAAAGTTCTCTTATATTAGTTCTGCTATATTATGTGACTACCTGTTGTAATGGCCATATTAATACCAGGCCCTTTAGTGGCTGATAAGAGGCTTTTACTTTGGATAGTACATGAACAGATGCAGAGCCAGGAAAAGAATGCCTGGTGCTACAAGCCCGGCTTCATGAGCAATCACAGCACAGCCTTTTTGAAAGCAAAGCTGCAATAATATTAGGCAAGTCTGAATTTTTTATAGGCAAAGTTTAATACGAACTCTCCAAGGAAAACAACCTCAACAGTAAACATGAAAAGCTGTTTGAAGAGATATAGTTATTTTACTCTGCTGATCTTACAGTTTCTGTTACAATGGGCCTTAAAACACCAGCTGTAATCCCAAAGTCAGCTTCAGTGGCCCAAGTTACAGCACACAGTGGTATATAGACAGACAGACACACAGGAGCTCTCACAGCCAGTATAAATCAAAGACCTGGGGAGTTGAAATTAAAGAGTGCACTCATACCTACCCATACAGTAGTCACACTTAAAAGTGTTAGAGGTATTACCATATCCTGTGGTTTTACTTTCTTTACCCATGGACTCACAGTGCAGGGTAGTTTCTCCCCATCACTAAATAAAAATGTGCATTTGCTGAAAATGCAAACACATGCACAGACACACTGTGTGTTTGTACAGAACAGACAGGGGTAAATAAAAACCAGACATGTACAGCAACTATTGAGGTGAATAAGTTCATTGGTGACTTTTTTAAAGGTTATAGGTAATGAAGGATAGTCGGTACTATTTGTAACTAAAGAGTGAAACAGAAACCAAAATCAAGAATTTACTTGTAAAAACATGATCCATAAAAGCTAATAAAACCCTCCAAAATTGACACACTTAACTTTGTGAAAACTAATAATAATAATAATAATAACAGCAGTAGTACTAAGAATAAAAATGAATTTGCAGTCATACTTTGCTTTCAAGCTTAAATATTTCAGTATGCTTGACAAACACTAAATATCTGAGAAGTGCAAGTCCTGCAGATAAATAAATTAAGACCCAGACCACAAGCCAGACTAAGGAGTAGGACTCAAAAATTCCCCTTCTCATGCAGTGTCTATTGCACAGTTTTCTTCAAACAGAAGTAACTCATTCCTCTCTAAAAGAAGAGCTCAAAAATGCAAAGGATTACTTTATGGTAATGGTTTAGTTGAACAACAAAACATTTGTGTACACTAAGAGCATCTGAGAACAACTGTTCTACATTGTAGCTGTCGGTCATGCCTCTTCATGACTTGTTTGGGAAAAGGGTGAAACAAATTAATTTATATCACTTCAGCAGGCAAGCAGTAAAATGTTTTTCTTGGCTACTGATTCATGTATGCTGCAGACGTGTGACATGTATAAAAGTGGGAAACATTTCCTTGCTCCCAATTCCTTTCACATCTCTAGATTACCAGAGGGTAATGACTATGCCATGAAATCAAGGTCAGTTCTCATCAATTTCAATGAACACTTTTACAAAGAGTGAGGCTGGTCCAAGAACTGCAGTATTCATTTACCAAGACACCTAAGAGCTAATATTTTGAGGAACCTGTGAATTCCATCCGCTATTTTCAACATAAAGTGAAACTTGACTAAAAGTGAGCATTTCACAGCATTTGTCACATGAGTCTAAAAGTGCAATTTTAATGCTACCAGACAAGGGGGAAACATCTACCACCTCACAGAATGTGTAAGTTAAAGAAATAGACATTATTCCAAGGATGCCTTAAATGGCATGTCGCTTACAGACTCAGTAAGTGAAAATATACTATTGACATTTGATAATTCAAATCTGGTTTTGTATGTGACTCTATCAGTGGCAACAAAAATACAGACAATTCGAGAAAACCCAGTGCACTAGACAAAGTATGTATGCTCAGCTGTGTTCCCCTAACGTTGTCACACGTTGTTTTTCTCACAGTAACTCAATGCCACAGGGCTGTTGGCATAGAAAGGTCTCGGTTCAATCAGCACAGAACATCCAAACAAGTCTTAATCATATACATTACATGAGATAAACATTTACAAAATTAATATTGATGTTGCCTATGCTAGCAAGAAAACCTGTCAATGTGGGAGGAACGTACCAGTACAATAACAGTAACAAATGCTCTAGAGCCCCTGTGTGACTGAACCACTGACCTTGCTACTACAACTGAGTGCCCTCCTTTTCTCTGGTGATGTGTCTCTTATCCATACCGAACAAAGCTGCCTTCTCTGTAGTAAAGGAATTCAGGACTTGTTTCTTAAAAAACTTGGTTTTCCCATGTTCAGTGGTAGTTGAGCTGCCTTAAATACTCGTAGTAATATTGAAGAGTGTTCTTTCCAATAATATTTCAGGAAAATACGATTTTTGTTTCTGCCCTTTTCCTTGATTTATCCTGATTTTCTTATTAGGACAGCAAAGTTAAACCATGACAGAAACATATCTATTCGGGATCATGAATGGTTTGAATTCCTTCCAAAACCTTTTACAGTGGCTCACCTACCCTTACCAGGGTATCCAAACACAAGGTGTTGACAAAGGAATCATACTCCTAGAGATTATCCAAAGGCTGGAAAGCATTACATTTGCTGAAGCACAGTGAATGCACTAGAGCTGACAGCAGCTGAGACTTCCAGGCATAGGGGACATCCATCCCAATACTTTAGTTCAGGGCAGGAGTGTGCTTCTGAAGTGAATCTCCTAACTTCTCCACTTACTGCATTTCAGCTTGCATCACAGAGAAGTCTAACAATGCCCATGCAGCTTTCCAAGTAAACTGGCAGCACACACCTCTCTGCTCCTACTCCTGCTGGATGTTGGGTTCCAACAGCAGATGAGAAGTAGCACATATTAAAAAAATAGCAGGGCATACACTACAGAAAGGCATGTCTTCAGCATCAACAATTTCACTCCACAGATCTGTTCTTACCAGGCTATGCTGCTTGCTAATGGCAACTTCGCTGCTGTGAGCCGCAACCGCTCCTGCTGCGCATTCCCTCCCCTGATGTGCTTTACCCCCTTGAAAATATATGCAGGGAAAGGACTGAGAGAAGAAGTCAAATAACTTCAAAGGAAAATTAATCATAAATTTCAACTCATTATCCCCTTTATTTTGAAGATACAACATGGTTAAAGCATTTCATTTCATTACCTACCCACCAATAACACAGAAATAGTATAAATGAGTAGAAAACAAAAGGTGAATGGTAATGAGATCCAAAATGGCACAACAATTTTTTTTTCACTGTTTTTCCCACCTACCCTCTCTTCTGATAGGGTTTTTTCACTTTAAATCACTTCTCTCCAAACTCAGTGGGCTTTGGGTTGATGTTGTTGTAGCAATCACACCTGTGAAGTGGTTTTAATTCTTTGGGAAATCGTCCAGCATCTACAAGGTTCCAATTCTTTCACCCTCCAGACCCAGCTCTGATTTTAATTTCCTCCTGACCCAATTAATTAATCGACTTTAATTCAGTACAAACAATTTTTTTTAACCAACCCCTGCTACTTTGCATCCCTAATTTAACCTCTCCAGGTCTCCCTGACTACAGAAAGCAAGCAGTGCATCTAGATGGGTACCCCTGCTATTCTTCAGTCAGAGCCCACATACTTGCTGTGGAATACATTCCTACAAAGATAAAATGGAGAAAGATGACTTTCAGTCACAGTGCACACACTGCTCAGTGCAAAAGAAGTGCCATATATGGTAACATTATTTTTTCTTACTAGTCTAGTGTGATAGATAGAAACTCACATTGACTTTAATTGAGTTACTCTAATTTCCACGGGAGTAAATTCGGACCATAGGGACAATATTAGATGTGACCTTAATCTGATTTGGCCAGAATATATAAGTTAAAATGTTTTTATTTCAGACTGATATTATAGTGCTTGTCAATTATAAAGGTCATCAAAGTATTAGAACACCAAAATATTTATTAATATTAAACAATAGCATATAAGTATTTAAACTGAGGAAAAAACAACACTGAAATTGCTTCCAGTTACTGATGACCTGAGAGGTTATTTTCTATAGCAAAGAATGAGCAATTGTTCTGTTGCCCTGTAAAGAACTAATAATCTGTCTAAAACCATTTCAGGACCCCTTTGTGCATATTGTACCTACAGAAGCATAACTCTGTCCATCTCCAAACACCTCTCCCTATACACCCAGTGTCCAGACTGTTCTGAGCTGCTTGTAATACTGTAATTCATTCAGCAGTAACATTCAACAATGTGCACTTTACTTATGTAATTTGAAGGGAAAGAGGGAAGAGGGAGAAGAAATGGCTTTTCCTGATGTAGGAGATAATTCTCTCCTTTTTCTAATGGATGGGCAATAAAAGACTTTTGAATGCAGTCTGGTTGGCTCAGAAAAAAAAAAAAAAACAAAAACAAACCAACCAGCCAAACACTGGAAAAATGCATCCAAACAATGCACTGTGATAAATAATGGGAGTGAAGTTGAAGGAAGGAATTGGGGATGTTTGATTTTTTTTTTTAAATTTTATTTTAAAGTAACATTATCCCAGAGTATAAAATAAAAATTACTCTTATGTAATGTGTATACCCATGATATATGTATGCATTATACATATAGGAATAGATGTTGACATGCAGACTGTCAGGTTTTCCTGATCCATCACATTACCAATGAAATCTATTACTATTAAACATTGATAATCACATTCAGATACATACAGATATACCCACACATTTGCATTAGTGTCTATATGCACACAGTTACACATGAACACTGCAACATCATCTCTGTGAGCATACAGCCCTACAAATATGCTGCAGGATTCACACAGAGCCACACAGTGCTGGAATTATGAAAAGCAGCAGAAGCTGGACCAGCTCTTTTTCCAGGGAAATCTGTGGTAAAAACCTCAATGAACTCCAGAGGATCAGAGTGGCACCAGAGCATTTAACAGGGCATCCTGGTCACATACAAACAGCTTACCCATAAAGTGTATATATGCATAAACCATCTACTTGTGTGCCAGAGGAATGCACATCTGCATATAGCTACATAAATCTTAAACACAGAAAATATATGCTAAGGCTATAAAAATTCAGTGTGCTAGAACTTGATGCGATGCTTACATTAGTGCAGATGAGGTGTGCATTGTCTGAGCTTTTGTTGTGCTTTTTGCTCTACAAAAGGCAAAAGACTGACTGAGCTTTCCTCTCTAGCTTTGGTTCTTTTTTACCTAAATCAAGTGTTGGGATGAGTACTGAACATCCACCAAAGCGTGGAAAAAAACCTCTTCACTCAACAAGTTCAGTATTTTCACAATTTTCACGTCATTGCAGCTGATAAAATATACACAGTGTTCTCTTTGGATCTGTAAAAGGCTTTTCCCCCTGCTACAGCTCTAAAGCTTATTTTACATTTTAATACTTCAGACAGTAGCTTGTCCAGCTTCTTTTCATCTCTACATTTCCCCTCTCTTCTTTCTCTTTTTCTTAAGTATTGTATTACATGAAATTCAGCCCTTATTTGGCAGGATTTTATGCAGTCTGTGGTGAGAGCTGAATTCTGAAAATGTTCAGGAAACACTGGCTAAGTGGGGAAATTTATTTCCCTGAGCCAGAGATAACATCTTTCTTAGACTTCTTTTTGAAACACTGGCACTTGTCAAGCAGAATTCTCCTGTTCCCCCTTTCCTCTCTTTCTCATAAACACACACGTGCACACTTATTAAGGATGCAGCAGAACTTAGCCGATACTATAAGCTGGAGTTTTTATTCATTCTATTTCTACATCCAGTAGGAAGGAAAAAAAAATAAAAAAGAAGAAATCTGAGATGTTAAAAAAAAAAAAAAACAGTTTTTTTTTTTTTTCCCATTTCCAGAACATTCAGCCCTTCTCATATTCTTGTTTTAAAAAAAAATTATCTATGTCCCCCATGCCAGCCAGGCTTTCACATTTTTCTTAATTAGCAAATACATCTGTATAGCAAAGTCAAAATTTTGGCATTTATTTTTATGGTCACAGGGTAATGTTCTTCATGAAACATAATCTAAAGCATAAATAGTGAGGGGGAAGCACTCATTTCCCATCCAGGGTACAAGACAAACCTGAAGAATAAGTATGCCCTGATTCAGAGCTCTGCTCGCCTGGCACAGCTGCGTGTTATGCATTTTGGGAAGGACAGCTGGGGGGCCGAGCAGGTGATTTGGCAAAATCATTTGGGGGTGGCAAGGAGCGAGACTGAGGACAAAATTAAAGACTCGAGTCTATAAGGAGAGAAGTTTAATGCCTGAGTGCTCGTTTTGAACTGTGACCTAAGGTTTGGCTGGGCACTAACCACAGCATGCCTCATCAGCTCCTGTCACGGGTACCTCAGGGCATACCTCCAGCAGGGAGCCAGCTCCAGAGACGCATCCTCAGCCACCAGCTCGCTCACACACTGCTGAGACCCTGCCGAGAAATCAGCATGCAACCCGAGAAAGCATCCTTTCCTCTGGAATAAAAATTAATATTACTTGTCATATTTCATGTCTGAGCTCTTTTCATGCTTTATCCTCTGTAATGAGGGCTAAATTACCAATATTAGTAGATTTTCATGGCTAGCACAGAAAGAGCTGTTACCAGAATAAATGTTTGCATTGCTTCTGTTGGACACAGGCTTTGCTAATGCAGCTTTGCTAATTATTTCTAAATAGGCAATAATCTGCATCCCCTAGTGCTGGGTAGTGGATTGGCCACGTACCTGCTATTTCCCTTATTTACATGTTTTACAACTTTATCAACTACACTAATTACACTCTGAACACTGTTTAAAATTTTCTGTTAATAGAGATACAATGATGCACCAGAGGATGTGTATTTATGCCATAATTACGCCTCTGTTCCTGCGATGCAGTCTCCAATTAGCTGTCGACGGTGGCACAAGCAGCTGCCTGATATTCTAAAGCAGTGAAACATCTGCACGGCGGATGATACGCTCACATGGATTTTTTTTTTTAAGCCTAGAAATTTACACCCAAGGGAGTGCAGACAAATAGGAGCCTGTCATGTGTAGGGATGATTAGAAATCCTCACCATGGCAACATTGGAGCAGCCATGTCACAGAGTGAGGGGACACATGTCTAGATGAAGGCGCTAAAAACATTTGCCTTTTTTTTTTTTTCTCCAGCATTCCCAACTTCCCTCCCTCCCCCTCTCCTTTTCATATTCTTCTCTTTGCATCTAAAGCCAACCAAAACAGCAGGTGAAAAGGCCAAAATCTGCAGCCCATGCAAGGAATATGACACAGTAGATTTAGTGTCAGGAAAACAGCAAGCAATCAGAGGATGCTGCCAGGCATCCACTGGATGTTTTCTTTCAGGTGGGGGAGGGCGAAGATGGAAAAATAAAGGAGAGAAAAAATATGGGCATCATTCAAAATAAAGCTCCAATGTCTTGATCCTAGAATGACATTTAATAGATAACTTCCATTTAACCCTCATTAACAATTTTTCTCTGACTAGTTGACCAGCCAGCATGTGCTGATGAGGGGGGGGGAGGGGAGAGAAAGGTGAAAGCCTGGTATAAGCCTCTGTTCCCAGCATACTGTTTCAGCTTTGAACCATTGTACATATTAGAGAGTGTAACAGCTACCAGAGTTACTGTATTCTCATCTTTATACTTAAAATCTTGATTGTACATACAAGGGTGTTAATTTTATCAGGCTCCTTCTGGGCTATTGCCATTTGCAGTGTAATATCAATTTCACATAATAAAATCATTATAATTAGTCAAGGGTATCATTCCAGAATACAGGCTTGCCTGAATTGCAGGGACATGGCATTGGTTTGGATCCAAATCTCTTACTCCATCTACCTATCCTTTCTGTGACTGGTCAAATACCACCAACATGTTTAGGAAAGGCTCCAGAGAAGTCCAGAAATCTTGCAAAATCAACTTATCTTACCAGATTTCCTTTGTTTAGATGGATGGAGAATTTGAGAGACCAGCTGCATTTCTCTGAAAAGAGCTCACAGCATTTCACTCTCACTGGATCTTGAGCCTCAAATATCAACTCTAAGCTGCTGTTTCTACCTTGTCTTAAATGATGGTGTTTTAATAAACATTTTATTTATAAACCAAAGGCTAGCCTCTATGGTATCTAAAATATTTAGTGAGGCTTTTATTATAAACACAAAATTCATGATTCTTAAAAGAATATATTTATAGTTATAGTGCCCAGGGGTCTATAAAATCGATGTAGTGGAGAGACCATGTAGAGAGAGGGGAGAGAAGGCTGTGAAGGCATACTTTGGTAACACAGTAAACCAAAAGTGAGTCCTAACTGGATGGTCAGAGGCTGCCACGATTATGGGCACATTACAAACCTCAGTTTAGCTCTGAGTGCCTTTGCCTGTGCCATAGAAGACAGACCCTTCATGCTACTTCTAATTAAATTCCAAGTAAAATAAGCAAATTAGTTTACATTTGCTGACTTCAGAACATGTGCTCGAAATGTATTGAGAATGAGTAAGTAAAATGTTTTTGGAATGTAATGAGGAAGTTTCTCTCTGCAATTACTGAGCTGATGCAAAGAAACTGCCCAGTGTTATAGGGTACCTGTGTCATCACACCACGTGCATAAATTTCACTTGTTATTCATTGTGCATGCACTGTTTTGCTCAGTTCTCATACAGGAGAGTGTGATATTGAAGAGCCACTATGTGTCAGTGCAAGGACAGAGTTTATCTGATAAACAAGTCATTTTTGGAAACTGCAGATGCTCCTACTGTGAAGCATTAAACGTGGCCCCTCTTAGATACACAGAATGGGGTTCTGGTCAACTGAGCACAGGCTGATAAGCTCTGCACAGCTCTGAATGCTGTTTGCCCACATACTAATGTTAAACAAAAGAACTGCAGACTGCAGAGAAAGCATGCGGGTCAGACAACTAAATTGCTTAAACCCTTAGGCAGCCTTCTGAAAAGAAAAGGCATGAAAGAAGCTGATATGAGCTTTTATGCAGAATTGTTCTGTTTATTATCCCTGTTAAGAAAATGATGGTAAGGATCTTGTTAAACTATATATTCCCAAATAAGACAAGAGGACAACCACCTACTAAACAAGATACAATATGTCATTGGTCATTACATGATCAGACATATATCTGTTTTACATTATTTTCAGATTATGAATATAATAAAAAGACAACAAGAAAGCTGTACAGATAATAACAAATGCTGTTAAATTGCATTTTTTTGCATTCAGTCATATGATTTGTCATTGCAAGTTTGAGGGTAATAATGGTCTGTCATTGCAGAAATCTACTTCATGTTAAAATTTCACAATCTTGTATTAAAACTTTGTTAGAGTACAATTGTTGCAACTCTATTCAACTATATTATGCGACAACTTAACAATAAATCTATGACAAAGTATATCACTGTGATAACATCCAAACTTGTCTTGGATGAAACAGTGATATGATTTTATTACAAGATTTCTCCTATGGCTAGCACAATAAAATATTGAAAAATAACACTTGTCGGGAAAAACAGAGGGGGTGGAGAGTGTGTTAATGGAATCTGTGCTTTCCCTAAAGCCTGCTTGGTTTGCTCACCCCACAGATCACAGTAGTGTCTTTGCCTTTCATTATATTGTGCCTCTCTCTTACACACCCAGGCGTGTATGCAGGCACACACGCACACACATGGCACAAGGTGGAGCAGAAGGGTTCCTGAGGCTCAGGATGACAAACTCTGCCTGTAGGAAGATGAGCCACTAGCAAAGCCAAAGTGTAGAGTGGCTGCATTCAAAATCATGGCAGCTTGTGTAAAGCAGAGACTCTGAATGGCCTATTTATCAGGAAAAACAGAAGAATACCTCACACTCTGAGACTCATAACAGCAACAAAATTAAACCCTCTGCTTTTTTATTAAAAACATATATAAGACATCATGGGATTCCATTGTCATCTTTCTGACATATGCCTCATCTGATTACACATGAAAACCATTCCTAAAGAGGCATTGCAAGAATGCAATGTGTTTATCAGCACATGTGCACAATGCCGCTCAGTGTTAGTGCTCGCTGGTCTGAAATATGCTGCTTTGTAAATAAAGTAAACTAATTTATTACAAGTAGCCCTGCTCCCTAGGAGCACAGCTCCACATCTGGCACAGCACTGATGCATGGGACGAGTACATGTCCTTCTGCAGAGCCCCACTGCAAACTAGAACCCACATGGAGCCCAGACCCATTCCAGCCTCTGTGGTCCTTCATGTCTCAGTGCAGGCCACGCTGAACTCCAGCCTTTGCAGCGCTCCTGGTAGCACACCAGTGGTGGGATAGGGTGCACAGAGGAATGGATCAAACCAGTGGACATTTTGTTCAAGGGCACACAGAAGATATCGCAGCTTAGTGGTGTAGAAGGAGCGAGATCATGACAACAATCAGAAAAATGTCACTGGACAGAGCTGAGGCACTTACACACTTCTCAGGAGTAAAATACTGTGTTTCTAAGTGAAGAAAGTAAGTAAAGTCACACAAATGCTGTGTACTGAAGTGGTTTAACTTTTCCACACAGAAAATCTATCAACTCAGATGTTGCAGCTGTCTCAAAGGAAGAGTCAAAAAGTGCTGTACTGCTTTTAAAAATATCTTATCTGGCGCTCACCATCTTACTGAGAGATTCCCTTGCACTGTGCAGTGTATATACCCTGAATAATATGGATATTTGCAATTTACTAAATGGGGAAATTATTTAGCTTGGACCAAAGGAAGTTTATTTTTCTCCCTGCCCCCCACAAAAAGAGATGGAAAAAATGCATATTAAACAGAATACTTACCTCAAAAATTTTTTTTTTTGCTTTGCATGCTTAAACTCATAAATTTAATGGTAGTGAAAATACTACTGCAAAATACAAAATTGAAAGTTGCAATTTTGAAAAGCACCTCATTAACTATCACATTATTATTTCTTACTGCCTCCCAGGGCTCTTTGATCTGAACAATTACTTATTTCAACTAGATTTTCAAATATTCGTGATCAGCCCAAAATAGGCTGATGAGTGGTAAGAAATAGCTTTTTCCCAACACCCCTGCCCCATGAAGTAAGGAAGCATAGCTGTCAGTATGTTCAAAGGGAGAAGCAGGATCAGAGAGATCAAGGCTCTTTCTGTATTGTAGTTTAGGCTGCTGGGCCAGAGAGCAAGTTATATCCTTGGACTCCTGATCCCCAGCCTGTCACCCTCATTATGGATTAATCTTGCACCTACAGCGTCTGGGTGTTAAAGAGTTTGGATCTGAGCACAAGGTATCACGGACATGTCCTTCATCTTCTGAACTCAGAGGCAGGAGGAACTGAGCCCAGTGCCTGTATTTATCAGAGGACATGCACACAGAAAATTGATACTGTGTACACAGGCTTATGCTACTACTTTTTTTGTTAATGCTTAGCACTTTTAGCTAAAGTTGTTTCTATGGAGTTTTGTGTACAGGCTCTATTCCTCTTGAAGGTAGAGGTTTCAAATTGTTCATGCAATCCCTTATAGGTGCACTGTGCAAAGTAGCTGTTAGAAGTGCTTTATTTCACAGTTCTGACTATTTTGAGATTTTAGTTGCTAGTAAGCCTGTCTCCTTCCCATCCTTTGTAGTTCTGCTACTAGCAAGGGATGAATTTGGGTAATAAAAGTGGACAACATTAACATGATCTGGTGACTGTACATACCTGCTGTTGCAGTTTGATTGTGGAATGTACAGTCCAGTACAGTCTGAAAGGTGCTCCCAGCCACAACATCTGGTACTGAACTGTCAGAATTAGTCCTACCTTTAAATGACAGAGTACATGTACACTGACTTTAGATTCAATTTATTTCTAACAGTAGGCAGTTTCATCAATAATTTGAAGAAAAATTATGTACAGTTAACAACCTTTTTCAGAGACTAAGACCTTTCTTGATTGTATTTGTTCAGGCAGGGAGTAAACAAAAAAAGGACAAGCTTTATGAATGCCTATTTTACTTTATTTTTATTTTGTCTTTCTTTCTCTTGGGGCATAATCCAGTAAAATGCTGAGCATCCTTGGTATGTAATGTTTCCTGTGGAACTTATGTCTTTCCATATCAGGAACATTACTTAGTTGGTCCGAGACAGACTTTATCATCCTGTAGAATAATATGTAATCTATTGGATTTCACAAATTTAGAAGTTCACTCAGTTGTAATGTATTCCAGTATGTTTCTGAATGTATGAAAATTTCTGTGCATTTCAATGATAATGCTGGAAATTAATGAATGTAATTTTTTTTTTCTGTTATTATTTTTTAAAGCCAGCTACAGACTATCCATTGTTGGATCATATGAACTTTATCCCTCTAGCAAGCTTACCCAGAATAAAGACTTGCACAGTAAATCCCAGATGGTGAAGAATTGTTTTTATATTTCAGTTAAGGACTGAAATTGGGAAATTTCTCTTTCACACCTCAATTTCTGTGTAGCTTGCACTATTATGCTCAGCTGTATTATAGAGCAAGAAGCCTTTAAAATATGTAAATTTCCAGATGAATTTCTGAACAGAGAATGGTCGTACAGACTCAACACATTCCAAAACCAGAAAATGTCAAAAGAAAAGAAACAGATCAAAACACTGTTTTTGACATTACTTTCAATTAAAGCTGCATCTGTGAGGTCCACATACGCTTGGTGAATTTTTAAGGAAAGGAAAGAAAAGACATGAAGGAATTATTTTATACTGGATGGTGGAGGAATACCAAATAAATGGCATGCATTATTTCAGTACATTAAAATCCCCTCTGGTACTGATTTCAGAAGATCATTTTCACTCTCTTAATTCCAAAATTATAGTATTCTGAAAGGAAAATTTGACTTCCCAAAATTTAGGAAAAAAACCCTCAGAAATATTATGAATTAGATGAACCAGTATATTTCCTGCATTTCTATTGCACCTCAGAGCTTTATAATTTTTTTAATACAGTCTAAGTCAATAAATGTATTAATTGATGGAGGTTCCACTACTTTTTGTAGGGTATTCCGTGGCAATTCCAGATTTTAAATACCTGTTCTTTTCACAGAAAAATTGAGTGCCAACACAACTGTGTTTATACCAACAACTCCGTCAATATTGCATACAAATGATGCATTTTAGCATTCACACGAGCATTTAGGGTTTTAAGCAGAAGTTTACACAAGTGTCTGACACATATATTCCTTTATATATGCATATATATATATGTTTCATATGAGAGAAGCCTATCAGTTCAAGTTAAAGCCTATATCCCAAAAGTAAGAGGAAAACAAGCCTTGTGGGCAGAAGAAAATGAGAGCAAACAATGTTTAAAGGTTCATCTTTTCACAAAATAAGAAACTTTGAACAGAAAAAAAGCCCACCCAAGCTCACCAAAAAGCAAACTAAAATCCCCACAACCACAACATAATACACTCCCCATGCTGTCCCCCACCCCAATTTTTAAAATCCAGATAAAAAGCTTATTTATTTCGGAGTGATTTTATATTTTTGCTTAAACAGGAGGTTTTCTGCATTGTGGTCTTTGGTGAGACATTTTCCCGAGGGTCTGCCCCACTTGGCACCTTATTCCCATGCCCTGTTGCTGCAATCCATACTGTCCTTGCCTAACGAGACCCCGAGCATCCGTTCATGTGGGTGGCAGGAACTGCCCAGCTTGGCTGTGAGACCACCTTGCCAACAAATTTGACCTGACATTCGCAGCCAGAGCTGATAGATGTGCAGTAGTTACTCAGGCTAAACTCCTGATCAATATGTCAGATTTTAAAACTGATTGCAACAAAGTAGACTCGGGATCATGAGGCATCTGCATTCACAGGGACAGTGGAAAGACAAATCTCAGACACTTGTATTTTGCATGTCACGCTTGATGGCGTGGTGAGAGATCTGAGCATAAGGCCAACACTTCCACACTCACTTTAGCTGTGACCCATTAAGGAGACCAAAAATGTTACAATATGCATAAAAAGGTAGCTAATAATGCATACACACACTCACACATGCACAGGCTGCAGCTATCCAGAACACCAACACTTTTTGAAAACCACATGAACCTCCCAAACTGCACCATAAACATCCATTAACATGATAATACCCATTAATCCAGCCAAACACAACTCATTTGTCATCTTTCTGTTGCAACCCATCTGTGAGCGTGTAGGAAGGGGAGGGGGGGAATTCACAGTCTTATCTGTCAGGGGATTAGCTTCACAAGAAGGACTGATTTTAAGTAATTCCGTGGTAGGGAAAAGCTCATTTGTTTCTATTTATTGAAGGACCTTTTTAGTATTGTACTTTCATGATCTTAAGTCTTAAGCAAAGCAGTTAAAATGGGGAGAAGAATTAAAATGTTATCCAGCATTCAAATTTTACTTTTGTTGCTTGTATCATAATTTCCTTATTTTTTTTTAAATTCCTTATAAATTAAGAGGTGTATTTTAGTGGCTGTATTATGTTCGATCTGGTGGGAAACATTTCTTATTTGAAAAATCTGATTTTTTTTGTATACTGTTTTTTTGCATATGTCTCCTCTTGGCTATGAGGAAGTAAATCTATAAGACTGCAATTCCATGCAAGGCATCCTGGCTTTAGAAGGATTGTGCACAGCAAAGTATAGATCCACAGGATATACTCCAATTCTACAGGAATCTCTAAACAATGTAAATGACATGTAACTTAGCCTCTTCCTCTCAGAGGTGCTGCTTATATTCTACATTTTCATACATCTTCCTCTGTAGGTCCCAGAGAAAGTAGAATCTTTTTGAACCTTGAAGAATAGAAGAGGCAGAACATAAACATTTGGTAGAACCTGACTGAGAGGTAATAATGGTTAAAACTATCTGAGCAAATAAAATCACAATAGAAGACAGAAAAATCCTCAAACTGTTCTTCTTATATTCAGGGTTTTGAGCTTGAAAAGTCAGTGTAGGTCTAGGTCTTATTTGAGTCCCACTGAAGAGTGCTGAGGCTGCAGAGATGGTTGCTGAGCTCTGATGCAGTGCCAGGGCTCCTATGGAACTCTGTGTTAGTCAAGAATATTTAAGACAACTTAAGAGCTTTGGAGTACTACAGAAGTATGTTACTAAAGCACTGAATTTGGTGCTACATCAAATAAAAATTTTGCTTTTTCTCATAGTAATTCACTACCAGTTTTGGAGACTTGCTCCTTTTATTTCCTCTGTTAAGCACGTTCAGGTCTCTGAAGTGTGCAAGCTGCTCTTGCACAGATCAAACTTGCACAGATCAAACTGCAGGTTTGAAACTGCATTGCTGAAATGGGTCTGAAGAAAATGGTGTCTGATACAATATTCAAAATTTATTTATTTGTGCAGAAAGACCCTCCTTTATAGCTGAAAACCCATGTGAAGTTTGTACCTTCTGTTGTTTGGGGGAAAGGAAAAATGTCTGTCTGGCAAAGTGTATGCCCAAGAATAAACAGCATATCCTAAGTGTTGCAAAAAGATCTGTTCAGTCCTAACATTTTACCACTGAAAAATAATAAAACAGGGAGGTTTATTTGTATTTTTTTAAGAGTATTATGGGGCAGTAGAAACAAGCTAAAAAACCTGAAATTCCTAATTATCAGGTTTTTTCAGGTATCTGATTTAGTATTTCAGTTCAGCCTTCCCTTCATGACAAATTAAAATCTGAATTATTCTAATTGATAAATTCACCTAATTATGTGTACCAAAACCTATGCAGTCCTAACCAGAAAGTAAAATAACCAAGGCATTGTTTTTATAAGTGGAAGGAAAATCATCTCAGGAAAGCAGGGTAACATTTAAGAATGATCCTTTTAATGATTAAAAGTTCTAAGGGGGAGATGATAAATAAGGGAAAGATGTGATAAAGGAAAGGCTCATTTGTTTCAGCATTAAATCTCCTTTATCTGTCTTTCTCCCACACCCTTGTACACTCCCATCTTCACCAATGTGATAAAATTTTATCAACAGACGTCTAGTCCTTAAAAAACAGAAAATTCTTTACACCCAAGTAATTTCCTCTAATTATGGCTCCAAATTCACTGTATGAGTAATTTTCATACCTCTGCAGAGAACGTGAATGCAAATAGGAACTCCCTTTTATACAAAATTGTTACAATGATAAATTTACATTGTATTCGTACATGAATGCAGTCCCTGCTTAGTTTCAGTGTACTACATGTATTTCTAATGGAATTGTTCCCTTTTCAGTACGTGTGAACAATATCCTTTATATCTTTCATATGAGAATAGATATTATGAGTCCATTAATGGGCAAGATTTGTCCTTGCAATACTTCAGGGAATTTTCATGTAAATTTGCATACTTTTCCTAAATATGTATGCGAAATTGAAAGATGAAACTCTTAGATATAGAGGATGTAACATTAGAGATAGACAGACAAACCCATCTTCCATCCTTCACAGACTTGATACTACACATGTGGTAAAAACTCCTTTTGCTCCCTTTTTTTAAAGACAAAAATTCTAAATTACTAGATTTCTTAAGTTTAGTCAAAATTTATAGTAATCGTGAAGATTTTGTCTTTTCTTATTCAAATAAATGCAATCTTGCTTATGCATTTAGGCCTCTAGAAAGTATATCTTTCAGGAGAGCTGTAGAGAAGGAAGGACACAATAACGAACATGATCAATACCTTAGAAAAGTATCACTTCTCTTTGAAGAAGGTAAATCCCCTTTATTTAGAAGTCTAAAATTAGGCAAAATTATCTAGTCCAATGAACTGGAGTTTAACTTCAATAGCCTACATTCGTTTAACAGTTTTCATTCAACTATTCACCCTAAAGTACCCTTACAAAGTATCCTGAAAAGGAACCTTTAGCATCATAAGCAGAAGTGCCTAAACCCTCAGTTTTCATTTCTTCCTTTGAGCTTCTCTCTGGTCTCCTTCTGTCTCTTTCCTCACCCTTTGCTCTCAATTTTAACACATTGCAGTCTTTCTGTTCTGTGTATGACTTCTGTTGTATCTGTATCTCAGTCCTTAAACAGTGCTCTTTAAACACCATTACAGCAGAAATAACAAGGGGTGTGGTTATCTTTAAAGTGATCAATCTCAAAACAATAGTGGGTTGCCAGTGTTCACATGCAAGGATGAAGAGAAAAGTACACAGTAAGGAAAAAAAATGATGTTTTCAGAACCAAAACTGGTGTTACTTGACCCATGGTACATTTTTATTTCAGGAAGAAAACAGATGCTTCCAATAAGAGTCCCATAATAGAGAAGACACAAATTTGTTAAACATGCTATGGAGAAGAAGGAGAAACATAGAACATATGAATATCTGTATATCATTTGTGGTGAAGTTTGAAAGTGATAGAAGAGAGGAGCAGGCACAAATCTTGCTAAATGGATTTGTGCCTGCACCTGTTGCACATGTATTTGAAAATAACTGCCTTTGCAAAAGGTAGGTCCTTTTTTCTTGATACTTTGAGTACTTGATACTGAGTAGCAGCTGTATAATCCCTTCAAGTTTTTTATTTATTTACTTTTGATAAATTTCTCTGCGTGCTCTTTGAGTCACATGTATATATCTCATCACCTGTCTTTTCAAAGTTCCCAGCTGTATTACTTACCACAATGTTTCTCCTATGCAGAGGGACCCTGAGTTTTTAACTCTGGTCCAAAGAATTCGTGTGAAAAACACATGTGCACTGAGACAATGCAGTAGGTAATGTGGAGGAACATGCACACATAGCCCAGATAGCCCAAGTAAGAGAATGAAAGTAAAATCTGTTTCATTGCTTAATTGGTTGGGGGAAAAAAAAACTGGTCATGAGGCATTTGTTCATTCTAAAATCAGTTTAGCATTAAGAACACCTTTGTACCTGAAGGAAATTAAGTGAGTGCTTTGGAAACCAAAAATTTTAACATGGATTAGTCAGTTTGCTATCTATGATCAATTAAAGGCATATAGAAAGGTGCACTTCTATGTTTTAAAGGATGAGGAAGAAGTAAACAGTGGCCAATATGGAAAAAGAACAAGAAGAAGAAGAAAAGAAGAAGAAGAAGAAGAAGAAGAAGAAGAAGAAGAAGAAGAAGAAGAAGAAGAAGAAGAAGTAGAAGAAGAAGAAGAAGAAGAAGAAGAAGAAGAAGAAGAAGAAGAAGAAGAAAGAAGAAAAAAAGGAGAAGAAGGAGGAGGAGGAGGAGGAAAAGAAGAAGGAAGAAGAGGAAAAGGAAGAGAAAAAGAAAAAGAAAAAGAAAAAGAAAAAGAAAAAAAAAGAAAGTGAGGAAAGAGAAAATAGGTAATTACGCTATTTATTGGAATGAAGAAAAATAACTTTGCTACAGAACATTAAATGGTTTCTTTGAGCAGATCTATTATTTCTTTTTCTCTTAAAACAAACCAACCATAGACATTTACCTTAGGAGCACCAAAGTTGCTTATTTCTGTACTGTAGAGTTCAACAGAACTATGGACTGATGGTTTCAAAAGGCATCAGTCACACTTCCACAACATTTTCTGATATAAATATAAAAGCTTCATTTTAAAGGATAAATAAAGCAACACTATTATCTAAACAGGGTAAAATTTAACATCCTTGTGGTTTGTGGAAATTTTTGATGTGCCTGCTGGCTTTTCAATAAAAATCAATTATGCCTTAAATGCAAGCGGTAGTCAACATACTACAGACTATAAATTCAATTTCATACTCAGAAATATGGATTAGCTGAACTTGATGCCCTTCCATTGATTTCAGAAAGCAAAAGCTGATAAGGTAAATAATAGTAAGAAGCTCTCTGACACTCCACATCAAGTTCCGGATTTCCATATTATTTTTGTAAGAACTTTCCAGCCACCACAATATCCTCCTTGTGAAATATGTATGATGAATAGATATTATATGGATTGCTGATTCATCTCTATTTACAGAATGGATATTTGGCTTTTATAATGCAAGGTGGGAACTGGATAGGAAATGAATATACTTATTTCTTTTAGCACCATGCAAGGTATATATCATCCAGGGTGAATAAAGCTGGTGAATAATTACAGAGCAATCTGATTAAGCCCATGTTCTCCAGACTGCAAACTTTTTAAAATAATGTTTCCAGACATAAAGTAAGCAAGAAGAAGCCAGTCTCTTTAACATACAAGAAAATTTAAAGCTGCTTTAAATTTAAAACAAAACCATCTCTCTGCTTTTTGAGCAGAACATCCAAGACTAACATGAATTACAGAAAATGGGCTGTAGTTTAAGGGGGAGAGAGGCAATAATGTTAGAACTGGGAAATATAGGAGGGGATATGGATCATGAGCTGAAACTTTGGATAATTTCTCAGAAAGATCCAGTCATACATGAAAAAATGTCTTCCCTTCCTGAAATTACAGAGCACTTGGGCTATAAAGCTTATGTTCTTTGGCTTTCAAACAGGGCTCAGTCACTCTTAAAAAAAAAAAAAATCTGATCCATTCAGGTTAAATCCAAAAGGCAGCTTAAGTAGACTTAGCCCACAAGGACTTGTTCTTACCTTCATTCAAAGGCTTGTCATTACTTTGACTTCAACTTACAAACACTGCTTTCTTTTGTCACACATCTAGCATGTTGAAAGAGACATTGTCAACTTATGTGGGTCTTTCTCAAGGAATGCTGAATCCCAAGAAACATCTGTGATAGACATATGGATACTAAACCCTTTTTGAAAAAACCAAACCACTTCTTGGGATCTACTGACACAAATAATGTTTACAGCATTGCAGAACCATCAACATTTAAAATTTCAGCACTATGCAGCTTAAAAGAAACTAAAGTGCCTAAGCCTGTAATTTAAGGAACTGTTTTAGAAAACCTAGGGTTTAATTCACCCCCAACACATGGTTTGCTCATTATATTCTGTCAGCTCTGTTCCACTGGTACCTTCTGCCCTGGCTTTCCCCCAGAGGGTCTGTGCTGAATCACATATTTCTCTGGTTGAAGAGCACAGTTTTTGATGGTTCACTACAGATATCAGTGCTGTCTTCTGTTTTTACACCTGTAAGGACTTAAAGGCACAGTTGCCTGTCTCGAACACTGCCAAGGCCACAGAAGGTACTTGCCATAAGATAAGCCACCACAGAGGGAACTTGAGATAAGCACAGAAGAGAGAAATTATGACAGGAAGGTGCTAATTCCAGGCCTGGTGGAGGCGAGATCTGATTAGCACATCCTGGTTAACATATCCAGACAAAAATCCCACTGTGGCAAACTGTGGGAAAGGAAGCAACTGCTCATACACGTATCACCACAAGTTACGGGAAAGGCATCTGCGACCACCCCGTGGTTACCCAGAACCTGGGCTGTATAACACTGGTACCCCCAGAAGAATGAGGCCAGGACCCCCACCACCAAGAAGCCCAGAGTGAGGAAGGACCGATGGGATGCTGCTGGATCCACAGGTGGTGGATATCTTCTTCTCTCTTTCTCTCTCTCCCCTTCCCTCTCTATTTCTTTCTATCTCTCTACTTCACAACTACTGTTACATAAAATCTGTATTATTGATTTTGGCATATGGTCATGTTTACACCTTAATTCAGGCAGAGGCATCTCTCATTAATTGGATCATAACAACACCTCATGGGTAAAGCACTTAATTGAGATTTAGAGATCCAAACATTATTTCCAATTTTCCTGTTGGCTCTGGCATCAGCTTCCAGAACGGCATGACATCCCACCAAGATGGGATGTCTTTAGGTTATGATAGCACCAGCCATTTCAGTTGTGTTATCCTCTTCTGTCACCCTGTGTTGTGTGCCAGGGTCATACTGCCTCTGAGCTGAACAGGAAAACAAATTGATGAAACAACACTGTTTCAGGCCAATTTTGTGGGTTCAATCCCTTTATGGGCCATTCACGTAAGAGTTGGGCTTGATGATCCTTGTGGGTCCTTCCCAGCTCAGCATATTCTGTGATTCTGTGAGAGGACCTCATGCTGAGGGTGTCCTCAGAGCCATTGTGCCTCACCTTTCCCCTGCACAAGATTTCCAGTGTGCCATGCAGCTGCACCTTGTACCTGAGGAGACATGTCTAGAAGACAAGCAGCAGATGTGCCCACTGCAGGCATTGGGAAGCAAAAACCCCCAGGTGAATCCCATATTTAATAGGTGTAAGACACAGTCCACAGGAGCACCTGCTAAAGTTGTTGGTTCCCTAAAATTTGCTTCCTTAGTTCTGATCTAGTTCTAATTCAAATACTAATTTAGTTCCTTCTTCCAATTCCTCTGCAGAACTTATTTCCAGCACAAACCTCTGTGGATTCTGCCTTTTTTTATTAACTGAATGAGTTAATTTATACACCAAACTACTTTAGAAATGATTGAAAGAAACTTGCATTATGCTTATCTAACAGAAGCATATCAACTTGTATTGTTATAGATCATTTGCTTTCCCGTAATTTCCCATCTTTCCCTCTGGTCAGTTTTAATGCAAGTCCCAATTTTAAAAGTCACAGCATGCAGCAGTTCCTGACAGAACCAACTGAAACTTCATTTTCAGGTATTCTCCTTTGAAGGTCTTATTCTGTAAAGCAATATATTCAACACATGTACCCTGCTACAACACAAGCTTTTAATTTTCATTTAAATGGAGGTATAATTACATGCAGTTCTTGCACTGTAACTGCTGCAAATCACATCCTAAATACGCAATTGTGTTAAATCCTGATTAATGAAATTTCTTTGTAAGTTAGACACTCCCTGTTAGATTTATATAAAAATGACATATAAATCTAATAAAACAAAAAAAGCTCCCGATATTTCCCTATACTGTTCCGGTGTAACCAAGGTATATACAGGAAAAATATACAGCATTTATTATGAAAATATAATTCTTGCAGATACACTCAGAAAGCTGCAAACATTCATAAACATCTCTCTCTTTGGGGAAAGAGAAAAGTGCCATTTAACAGGTGTTAGAATGTAAATGACATCTCATTAGTGACTTCCTTTTGCAGCTCAGAGACAAATAAAACCTTCATTTAAAAGCATTAGTGTTGTTCCTAAGGGTTTCTGGTATCATAATGTTTTGGCTTATGATGATATTTAGCCTTTTCTAATGTTCCCACTTATTTCTACAGAATAAACCAGCCTCTGTCTTTAAAGTTAAGACTCAGAATAAAACCAGAGGTGGAAAAAGATGATGGTACAGCCATTCAAACCTTTGTCCCTTGCAAGGAAGTGGTAGGGAAGTATCGTCTGCATAAAAAGATGAAAGAAAAAAGAGCAGTTCATCTTCATTCTCGATACCAACTGGTTTCTAACTTTACTGTGCAAGGTGTGAAAACCTCTGTGTGTTTCTAATGTGTAGTTTTTTGCAAAGGAGTTGCTCTCTATCATGTGCTTCCCAAATAAACCCACTCCTCACAAAACAGTTTTGGAAAGGTGTTAAATTACCTAAAATGTTACTGAAATATTAATTCAGTTCTTCTGGATTAATCACAATCCTGTGATTGCTACATCCCAGTTTCAATTTTATTATAAAAAGGAAAAAAATATTAAGCACAAGGTAGCTAGTGGAAATTTCACTTGAATTTTTAGGAATAACTCTGGTCAAATAGTATATTAGAAATATGGGTGACCCTTTGGCAATGAAACGGCCAGATTCAATTTCCATGCTGATCAACAAGGCTCCTGTGCACCAAGGGTGCAAGGAGGTATAAAAGATGAATGGTCTTCTTCAGCAGACATGGGAAGGAGCATGAGAATCCCCTGAGCTGGTCCTCAAGACCTATTTCCAAACTGCCAGAAACACAAGAAGGTGTATGGCCTTTCAGTTCAATGCTTACACTGCTTGGAGACAGAGGCCCTCCCTGTGGCTACTGAATAACTCACTCAGTTGACCCATTTTTTCAAGTTTTCATATCATGTAATAGTTAGGTTTATTTATTTACAGGAGGTTTCACCATTTGTGGTTTACGTGCTGGCTCATGTTACCTGCACCTGCAATGATATGCCCATTTGGGATATTTTTCTGGAAAGCCTAGAGATCATGGATGACAATATATACTTTCCCACCGTGTAAATTAGTTGTAAGCACATAAGTTAAAGCCTGAAGCATTATCTAAAAACCTCAAGGTAAATGTATGCATAAGTGCAAAGATAGGAAATAACAGTACAAAGGGTAAAATAATAGTAATATTAATAGTAATAATATGTGTTTTACACCTTTTCACTGTTGGTTCTTGCTCCTATCTCTTTTAATAAATCAGTTTACATCCTCAGGGGGAGTATTGTTTTTAGTCTCAACCATTCCTAGGCAAAGAACATTGCAGTGCAGGAACTGGGGACAAACAGGGAGATATTCAGCTTCACAATGAAAAAGGGATGCAAAGACTGTGAAAAGACATGCAAGAAACTGACTCTTAGTGGATGGGAACAGATTAAACTGGCAGAAAATTCTGAATGCTGCAGGGAAAGCAAATAAAGAACTTTATTTACACTTGCTGGGAATAAAAGAATGAATGGGACATTCTATGGTTTCAAAAAGCAAAAATTAACATGATGATTACATTTACTTTTTGGAGTTCTCTAATTTGCACCTGTAATAGTCATTATCACACAATATCATTAGATTTGAAAGTGATGCCATTTTGAGAATAATGTTGAGCACTTAGATCTGAATGAAAAAGGCATTGCAGGGAATCTACAAGTCTACAAAGCTTACGCATGAAGTTAGTTGGTTTTAGTAAGTTTTTACTGTTTTTTAAAATTTTATTTCTAGATTAAACCTATCTATCTCATTTACTCAAATCTTAATTATCCAGTGAATTTGTCAAATATAAAAAATTGGGAAAGATGTTGCAGTTAAAAAAAAATAAAACTTAATTAATTTCACTTTTTAAAGTTTTGACTACAGGTTTTGTTGATAACACTAAATGTACATTACTATCCCAAAATAACAAAATCTGTACATTTAGGCATAAATTTTTCTGACTTTTGTTTGCATAAACAAAGCACCTCACAAGACATGAAATGTTTCAGTTAGAGCTTTTCAAGGCATCCACATTTAAGAAACACATAGTTATCTTCTGAAAGCCATAAAACCTGCTATCTAGAAATTAGCTAAATCCCCTACTCAGATCTAATGGGAATATTTTGTTCAGGAATCTTTTGACATCCTTTTTATTTTTTTAATCAATGTGATTGCACGGAACATTCTACAGCTTGATAGAGCACAATAAAGTATTAGCTAGTGAAAAAGAATTCACTGGATTTCAATCAATAATAAATTAGAGCAAACATTTTCTGAATAAGTGCACAATAATTGTGTGACCAATTCATTCCATATCAGTTTGTTACTCAGCCAGTGTATCACTTACAATTAATCTGGAGGATAGTAGTATGCAAAGGGAGACTGGGTTACAATTTTTTTGTATATAGCAGTCAGACATAGTCCTGGGAAAATACTCTATTCATAGAGTGAAGAATATTTAATAAAGTTAAATGATAAGTATTTAAAATAAGTCAGACCAAACAAAATAAAACAAACAAACTAAAAAACCCAGCAAAAAAAACCCCAAAACCCCACAACAACAACAACAAAAAAATGCCCAACCCCCCCCCCCAAAAACCCAAAACCAAAACAAACAAACAAACAAACAAACACCAAAACAACAAACCCAACCCCAAATACATCCCCTGGGTTCAAAAATATGTTACGGTGATGTTTTGTGATTTGCTCACAGGCTCAGTTTTTTCCAGTAGCAGCTTGGTTTGCCCCAGAAGAAAGAAGCATCAATTCCAGGCAGTGAGAGAGGGAGGTACCATGCACAAAGCTCTGGCATGATGTAAGGGTTTCTGCATTTTAATCTCTGTTCTCTTGTAATCTCCCTCTGTGCTTCAAGTCAAACCACTTACTCCTTTTCTGCCACTGTTTCAATTTCAATACAATTTACTTATTTCCCAGGAGAAATGGAATGCTCATTTGTTATATGTAAAGCTGACTATAAAGCAAATACAACTCTCCAACACCCACTCCCCATTACTTTTGAAAATATCTTAAAATATTGGCAAATGGAGGAGGGGGGAGGTGGGTGCAGAAAGGACAAATCATTTGTGCTCTGCAAGTTATCCAGCTGCATCAGGGATTATATTGGTTTGCAGAAAAAAGCATCTCTCTCATCCCAACGAGATCTTAGTGTCTTTCCTCATTGTCCCACACCAGGACTGCTGATGCCTTTGTGATTATTAAGGGGAGAGGTCTGTGACTGTTAACCACAAGATCCCTAATCTTGTCATCCCTTGTGGTTCCCCAGCCATCCTCTTGCTTGTCACTGACTTCAGTCAGCCTTTTGGTGACACCTTCAGCACCTGTGACAAAGTGCCCCAGGTCAGGTACCGTCAGCCCTCTCTTCTATCTTTTGCCTAAGGTAAGAAGTTTGTTTCCCTTGTCCCAAGGACCAGACTGTAGTAAATATTCCCCCAAACAGCCTTAAGATCCAAAAGGGTCTTCAAGAAATCGATGTTTATTTGAAAAAAAAAGAAAACACCACAACCAAATCAAAGCTAAACTGTTCAAAACGCCTATCCCAGACTCCCCAGTGGCAGAGATAGGTCCAAACAATTGAAGTCACTGAAAGAAAATCATAAAAACCCTTGCTTGGATTTCCAGAGTCCTGCATCTCTCTCAACTGACAAAGTCCTTGTACGACCCTCAGTACTCAGATGTCCCTGAGTCCCCAGCGTCACCATTCTCGGGCTCTTGAAGCTAGATAGATATCTGCCAATTATACTCCTCAGGGTTCTTTGATGTGGCCAGATATGACCTTACTCATTAGCATACCAGCCATGAAAACATCTTTTGTATAGACAATAAGATTTGTTCATGCCATATGCAGCCTCTTTTCTTTGGCCTGGCTTGTACTGTGTCATCCAGCCCAGTTTAATATTATATTTGCAGTTTCTGTAATTGGTACCCTACTTTGTTGTAAGTGCTGCTTTATTCCTGCACCAGAAGTCAGTGGTGTGTGTTTGTCTAGTCTTACAGTGAATGAATATGCTTGTGCTGCCTTCTCAAATATGGAGAATATCCATCTTCAAATGCAGTTATTTAATGCTAGGTAGATTTTTATTGACATGGCACAGCATGTTACCTGAAGCTATGTCAATCAGAAGTGCAGAGGGATCATATTTCATAACAATTCTCAATTAATACTTCTATAACAAACATAGTACTGCCACTATCCAAAATTAAAATTACTGAAATTACAACAAAGTCTTCCTCTCAAGCAATACCTTTGTGGGCAAAGTTTTACACACACACACCCCTCCACACCCACACACAGGCACCCCTTCCTCTCCTTACAGCCCCCAAGCAGTATATTTTTTAAAAGAGAGACTTGGTATTCATGGGAAGCTGGTTATTTTAGTGTCATCTTATTTCTGAGACACTAAGCAGAGCCTATATGGAGACTGGTTCTCCAACACAGCAGCTTGTTAAGGGGAGTTGAGTGACATCCCAGCATACATCTAGCTTCCTACTGAGTCTCCAACATCTGTTACTGCCTAACTGCCTGAAATACGTAGTGCTTTCTAAGAAAAAAAGTAAGGTTTGTTTTTGTTTTTACACATATGCTCAGCTGAAAAGTGTGTGAGCTGATCTCCATCGCATCCTTGGACATCTATGTCATCTGCTCACATACTGCAAGATATAGACTGATTTAGGGTAAGCTTTGCTTTGCTAACATTTCCTTAAAGACACAGGGAAAGGTAAATAAAGCTGGAAAAACACACATATATATATATATGTATCACTATTATACAGGCAGAAACTATGTAGAGTTGACAAAAAACGTGGGTGTTCTTTCAAACAAACTTAGTGATGGAAGCTTAACATAACTGTAGTGGGTGATAAATCTTGAGGGCAGATCCCAGTTCTGGAAATGGGCACAAAGTTTAGGCTGAAATCCAAGCATACTGCATTAAACCTAAATATTTTAAGTCTGGTATGTATCAGACAGCTAATTTGTTGGATCATGTCATCATCACTATAAAAACCCCATATCCTGGAACTGCCAACTCCAAGTTCAGAATTTAGCAGGGAAATGTCTGGCTCCTGTTCAAAAATACAGTGCAGAAGTGTCTGTGCTCCCAGAATCAGTCCCTAGTGCATGACCACCTTCAGGTAGAAGCAGCCAGACTGGAACAAATAGTGCTCTGCATTGCAAGTCCTGGAAAAATTCCAGATGAATGACGGGTATGGAACAGCAGTAAAATTTAAGCATTAAATGCCACTAAAATATATATAATGTAAGAAATTATTGAATCAAAACTAAATCCTTTATAAAATTCAAGGTCGTCTTCATAAGTAAAATCTTCTAACCCATAAAAACTGGTGTTCATCTGATCTCAAGGAAAAAAAAAAAAAACAATAAATTTCACAGTGCATTCCAATAGGCAAACAATTTCAGAAGCTTTCTCAGGAGTAGCTTCAGCATTAAGAATAAAATCCAGCAAAAGAAAAAAAGGAGGCACAGGATACTGGACAGGACTGTCTAATCAGACTTTGGCTGATATAAATAAGATCTGGTAAATTAATCTATAAGTGTGTTATATGAGCAAAGTTCAAAAAACATCAGGTCTGTGTTATCTTATTGAATGATACAACTATATTTAAGTAACTAGAACTTTTAATTTTTAAAATGTTTTTAGTTAGTTAAGAAAATCCATACCTCACTACCAAACAAAAGAAAAAGGTGTTTTCTTAGACTAGTCCATTATTTCCTAGGGTCACAAAAGCAATGATTTTTAAAAGGTAAGTTTTTATTGAGATAAAGAGTGCTCAAAGGGAAGCCTGAATCTTACAGCAGTATGATGACAGTACAATTTTGGTAGCAGAAATATTGTTTGGGAGGAGGCATTTCTTAGTAGCAAACTGAGTGACTAACAGCAAGTCACTTCTGTATTTTTTTAGGTTTTTAATTGGTATCTAGTTCCAATCCATGTATTTGGGGTTTATCTTAAAAGAAGGCATAAATTAGGGCTTTACATACATCACTGACAGTCTGTCCCAGCAGTGTTTCTCCCCAGTAAGGCAGGTGGCATAGTCAAGGGCAAAGGTTTTAAGAGAAGTAAAGCATAGCCAAGGGAAGAGAGTAAAGCTACAAAGGAAATGTAATATTAATACTGTAGGAAAAAGATGTCAGAATTGGAGGGGAGGCAAGAACGAATGCAGAAAAGCTAATGCATTGAGGCAGTTAACTATATGCAAACGGATTCATCCCATTCACAACTCCAGGCATTTCTGTTTATTGATATGGGTAGCTACCAAAAGAGATCTAATTACACTAAAATTTGACTGATGAGAAGGCAGACACTCAGAAAAATTATTTGTTTGCTTCAGCTGTCCCACAGGTGATATTCCAAATATTCCCACAAAGCTACAGGCAAATAAAAAATAGCAAAAAGAACAAAAGAAATATAAAATTCAGAGAACTCAAAAACTTCTGTGATACAGCTGCAGTATACCTTCTCACTGTTTATAATAGCAAATAAAACAAAGACCTGAGTATGTTTAAAATCTTTTCTGAAAATGCACTCAGCTTTTCTTTGTTTTCCAAAAGGGCTACACTATCTACAGTGGCCTGGTACACAAGCCCCTGAGAATTAATGAGAAGGATTAATACGTATTGTTATGACTCAAAGCATTTTATGATTAAAAAAGAGCCCATTTAACCATAATGATTCAAATTCAGCTGCAGCAATAGCAGGCAAAATTCCCATTGATTTAAGTGAGGCTGAATTCAGTCCTCATCTCTTATGCCTTAATAACACTGTGGCCCTGAATATGACAGTGCCTCTTACTTTGTGTTTAACCAAAACAAATGTCTTAAAGGCCGTCGTTCATCTTTAACCCTCAATAGAGTGCTGTTTCATCATTTTCTCCCTACAAGGTGTATCTCTTAATTCAAATGCATGCAATAAAAAGCATTCCCAAAGTATATCATATCTAGTTAACCACATTAAGTATTCCCTAAATGGAAAGGTCATTGATATTGGATGGATTTCTCAATTGGAACAGAAGACTATATCTCCGAGGAATTTTTATAGATGACATCCATATGTCTTAATTCCAGTTTGTTTAATGCAGAGTACTTTTTGGTAGATACATTAAACTACATAATAAGTTTAAAAAAAATAGAGAATTAAAAATAAGAGTCTCCTTCTTCATTTGCTTCATGTCTTGTTTTAGATTTTGTTTGGTTGGACAGTGCAAAAAACAAATTCTATTAGGTGACCTGTGATAGCCTTTGAAGAACACACATGCAAATGCCTTGAAATATGAGTGTGCTGCACACTAAGGAAAAAAAACCCAACTTTAAAATGAAGCATGATAAACCAAATAATTGAAAATCCTTGTGTTTGGATGAAGTTAAACAGACATTTATAAGACTTTATACAGTCACGAATTTTGACTTCTGCAGTGTTGTACAAAACACAGTATTCACAAATATCATAAAGTATCAAGGTAGTTTCCAAATTATTCATTTTTCTGTCCTAGAGATAAAGATTTATTTAGGATAACTTGAAGAAAAAGCATTTTCTCCTACATTCAGACCCCATGCAAGGCAGTTATTATCAGAATACGTTCTCCTGCTATGTCATGATTCTGTATCTCAAATGCCTCCACACTGCATGGCCTGTCTCTTGTGCCCTTTCTGCACAGGTCTTACATCTGCTCACCTTCACAAGGAGAGCCCTGAGGACAGGCCTTGGTGGCCTTCAACTGTCCCAAGGAGGAAGAAGGAAACAATAGCACACAGGAGTGCTTGTTTTAAAAGCATTTCAGCCTGCTTCTGGGAACAAAGCCCTGGCTATAGTAAGGTGAAGAAAAGGCTACAGAAAAGCAGCACTCTGAAATTTTAGAAATTTCTAGAAATGCTACCACCACCACCACTAGACATACATCACCACTTCTGAGGTTGTGAACCACTATAACGTTATTCTGGGGAGTATAAAAATAACATGCAATTGGTTTTCACCTTGGAGAAAGTGTCCAAATAGAAAATAGCAAAATGTGATGCAGGGGGAAGTTGTAAGAGTGCTCTGGGGTCCCTTCTCTTATATCCAAGCCTGAACTCAAGTGGGGCAGCACCCCACTGGTCTTTGGTAGCTCCTTCCTGTGGTATTTTCTCTCTGAACATGCTTTACCCAAATCAGTCAAACAATCCTGACCAGTGAGAGATCATTTCTCTGCTCTCAGACTACCCCTGATTACCACCACTCAGACTGCAGTGCTAAGAGGTGGCAAGGAAATCGGTGGGGGAAGGGAAAGAGCAGACAGTAGCAGTCTTTAATTCAAGATACTGGCAACCTTGTCATGAAGATGCTGGACAACTTCAGCAAGAGGCTTGAACAGTCTTTTTTTCATGTTTCTTGAGAAGACTGACCTGGCTAAAATAAACTGTTTTTACAAAGCCAGACCAACAAGACTAATTTTAAAAGAGGCTTTTGGTGAATAATTTATTTTAGATGTGACTGTAACATCAGTTTGAGAAAACTGCATGGAATTATGCACCAGGTAAGAAGTGGTCTTGTGTTTCAAGAGAAAAGAGAGAGTTTGTGCACGAGTCGGCACAACAGCAACCTTTGATCAGCAATGTCTTTTTCCTACCTTCTATTTAAACAGAAAAGGAAAGAGACTATAACAGTGCTCCCTATAATGTACAAATAATTTCTTCTCATCCTGAGTTTGCTTGGCATCTCCATTGATTCTGCTGATGAGAATTTTGCTGCTGCTGCAGAATCACACAAGGGTACCTTCCCCTGCGCAAGGATAGCGGCAACACCTTCCTCCGAGCAAGACCTTTCCTGCTTCACCTTTCAGGTCATGCTGCCTCACTGATATTTAAATTTTTTCAAATGGCTTAGCATGCACTTCTGAGTCCCAATCTTTAGACAAACTCTTGGTTCACCTTCTAGCCCTAGACTCCTCCAAGATCAGCCTCACATAAATATTGTTAGTTAAAGCTACTCAAATCAGGAGAGACCTATTCTGTTCAGCCTTTTTTCCCCCTCCTTTTTTTTTTTTTTTTTTCTTAAAAAAAAAAGGGCAAACTGCTTTATATCGACAGCCATCTGTGAGCCTGTCTTTTAGGCCATCAAATTCTTCCATCCATTACCAGGAGCCTTCCTCACCTCCGCTGCATGACAGCGCAATAAAGATGACATACTAATTCAATGACTTGTAATTTCAGCTAAACAAAGACAAGTGCTGCAGCTTCTCCTTTTGTATTTTGGTGCCATATCGGTGAAGCCAGCTATGCAAACATAGCACTGGGAGGGTTTTATGACAGCAGTTGAATGGGGAGAGTAGCTTGGTGTTGCTTTTTTATGGGTTTTGGCTCCATGATATTTGGCTCAGCGTTGCTGGCCATTGCCATTGTGTCTGGATTCTATGTCAGCAGCAGCTAATTGTTCCAATAATGTTTATCATAGGGATCCACCAGGGAGCTGTATATGTGGAGATAAGCTACAGGGCAATGATACTCACTATCTTACTGATCTCTATACACAGTGCATTTGCTTCATGCCAAAAAGCTCTTTAGGTTTCCAGTATAAAAAAGAAAGGGAAAAAAAAAAAAAACCAAAAAAAATAACAGCTTAATCATTGTGCCAACAATAGTGTCTAAGGGGATGTAATCAGGTTCCTCTGATAATCTTAGCAACACATGAAAGTCATGCGCAAAAGCAGTAATTGAAGTAGTTGGTTCTTTCTACCACCTGCTGTTGAAGTCACAGGTTAATCTAAATGAAGTTCCCTTCCTATGAAGTAGGATGCAGGCCACTTTTTAAACCATGAAAACGTCTTATGCAGGCTTTGCAAAATAATAAAGAAACAGTTCATTAAATGAAAAGTATTAAGTATCCAGTGCTTGCTCAACATTTCATGCTGCTATCGGGTGCCACATCCAAGTGGAACAGCTATTCTAATGTTTAAAACCCAATGCACACTTCAGTTTGCCTGTGGAAGCAGACAAAAGGAGTTTTCAGGCAGATGTCCCCAAATAACTAGACATTAGGGAGCCATGTAACAGGTAGAAAGAAAGTGGCTGGGTTTTAGGGCTTGTTTTTGACCCCCTAAGAACAATACAGAAATAAATTTCTAAGGACACAATGAAATGATTCAATGTATATACCAGTAAATAATTTGCATTCTTAATTCTCTTGCAAGTTCTTCACATTATTTCAAAGATTACAAAATGAACAGTTGAAGATCTGAGCTCTGAACTGGTCAATTTACAATGTTTTCCTGCTGTGTTTTGATCCAGAAACTAAATATAGGACAAAAGCAATAAAATAAAATTGTCATTGTGGTTAAGGACCACTATCATTGCAAATACTCTTTGTAACTTTTAGCGTAATAAATGACTTATAATTAAAGCCTCAATGCTGTAGCTGTATTACCAGCTAACTATTATTCTTACTGGCCCTGTGAAGTTGCCCCAAGATCTCTGCCACACACATTATTAATCTGCTTAAGTATTAGGTGCATAAACTCAGCAGAGTTAATAAAATGCTATAGCTTCATCTCCAAAGTACAGAAATCCCTCCCTTATGGAAAAGTCCTGAAGGATTTAATAAGGATACCACTAGTTATTTCCTATAGAAATTACTCCGAAATAATTTACATAATTTGAGAAAATTATATACTTCCTACAGGCTTTTGAACCATCCTAAGGGATTCTGCAGCAAAGATAGCAGACTTTCTGAAATTCTGTTGGATATTATAATATTCTGCTGTATTCTAGAGAAATCTTCCATGAATCTTCTCTGAAGTTAAACTGATCCTGCTGCTGGGAACAGCAGGTTTCTCAATATTTTCTCCCTTTTGTTTCTTGCTGTACACATCATCCTTATCAAGTAAAGCTGCACAGTGGGAGTGGACCTGTAGAGCCAAACAGCTGGGGCTGAGGATCCAGAATTCACGATATACACATTTTTGGGTGGTGGTTAAAATGGGCTAGTTTTAGTGTGGTGCCATGGACCAGCTGCTGTGGACCAGGTGTGCTCCTAGAGAGTGTCCTTTGCTTTAGTTTCACATAAAATTGCACTATGTGGGGATGTTTCTTTTCAAAAGCACATCTACTGCACAAACTAATGGGTAAATGCAGGCATGCCAGTATCTTCTGTGTACCATATAAGCCATACATCATTATTACTTCATTGTGAGGGGTTTTTTTTGGTGAGAAATTGGAGTAAGTCAAGCCAGAATATGAAACATTAGAAATATTTCAGACATAAAGTAAGAAAAAAAGTCTTCAAGTGCATTTACATCCACCATAATGACTGAACACATAACAAAACAATACAGCAACAAAGTCCAGAGAATTGTGGTTAAAACTGAGAATCTTCATGCCAAAAACCAAGGCAATATTTCTGTACTTATTCATAAATAGTGAACAAAATGAACTGATAATTTACTTGTATTTGTTTGCTCTTTCAGGGTTATCCTGACACAGACAATACAGCTAGGAAAAGTACAGCTATGTATCATTGACAGAAGATTAAAAAATCCAAAAGAACAATTTGGATTGTTAAACCCAAATTAACAAATTAACAATTTAAAGTTTTAAGTGTTTCTCAAGATGCCAGCTTTCACAAACTTTCTCAGAAATTTTGAGACACCTCAGCTTTCCCTGTTTTACAAGAAAAGCTAAGCACATACACAGAGATCCTGCAACCATCAAAAATAATAGTAAGTAAAAGCAGAATGTAACACATTTAATAAGGAATATGATGATGACTGGAGTTGTGCATCCTAACTGGACTTCTAAGTTCCCCTTGCTGCAGAGCTCAAGTGATATATTTTCATTTTTCACATTCATCTGCCTTTTTATTTTAGAAATCAAGGCCTGATTCTGCCATCATAAGTCACAATGAGTAGTACCTGACTCTGCAAGTAATCCCTATTGATTTCAGTATTAATTCTTGTTAAATGCTGTTCATACAGGAGAAAAGGTGCCACTAAGGAGAAGTTAGAAGAATTCATGTACTGTTTAATCTTATTTCAGCTGTCTTTTTTCCCCCTCCATGTTAGTGTGGGGATTCTTCCATCTCTCTCTTTCAATTCCCTTCCTTTTGTCCCTAGCCCTTTTCATATCTTACATTCTGTTCTCTCCCTTCCTGTCCCTTCCTCCCTCTCTGCCCCTTCCCCTCGCCTGTGACTCTCAAACTCCACTGCTTACATTTCCAATTGTCAGCAAAGAGGCCAGCATGGGTCCAAGTCCACCATGCTGTTTGTTACTTGTTTCCAAACAGCACAAAATATTGTTGGACCTCTGTCTATACTTGCCAAGTTCTCAGTATCCCCCTTCCCCACTTGAAATGAGCTGTGAAGGACAAAAGTATGTTTAGAAGTTTCAGAGATTCATGAAAGTAGCACTCCCAAACCTGCCATCGATCTGTATGGAAGAGCAAAATGTCGCTCATTACCCGCCTTGCCTTCCTGTTTCCATACTCAATACAGGGTTAACCCCTGTGACCTTGCTTTCTTAACACATATAGGAATATGCAAATTGAAAATAAACACAAAAGCCACCTTCCAAAACAAAATGCCCATTCATGTTCCCTCAGGGATAGGTGAGAGAACACACTGTCTTTAATGACTAAGGCAAGTTAGTCTGGATATACAGTAGCCTTATTCTCCTGCTTTTACTGTTCCACCAGAAGTGAGTACAGATGCCATTCACTGTATTATGTTTAGAGGAAAAATAAAATACTGAAAAATGAAGAAAAATTACCAGAAAGACCCATTCTATTCCAACTGCACTGAGGAAGATCTGTATGACATATTTCAAAAATCTCTCCTCAAAGACCTCACCATTTTATTCTGTGCATTTCATGTGCTACATAGAGGTTTCTAAAAGAAGTAGCAACTAGGTTTAGATGTGCAACTTAGATTCCAGCTCATCTATATTCTCGACTGCTGAATTAACTTTTCAAAGATCTACAACCATTAGGAATAATTCAAAATATATTGGCATCTCCTATTTCTCGTACTTGGCCTGAGTTCATTCTTCTCCTTTGGTAGATGAATCTTTCAAGCTTCACTTTCCATTTCACTGCTCCAGTGGCTTTCTACAACATTTGCAGAGCCAGGACGGTGGATTTGTAGCTTCTGAATGAACTATAATTGCTTATACCATCTTCAGAATATCAATCTTCAGGACTTCTCCTGTTTACTAGTTTATTCCTAAAATAAACTTCGCTTTTAAGTGCCAGATGGCTTTTCCACAGCAAGATGGCTCAGGGTACTACCAATGTTTATGCTACGGTCTCAGAGAAATTTCTGGTTGGATTCTGCTTAAAATAGGTGATGGATTCTATCAAATACATGTTTTTAACTTCCTCCTGTTTAACACTTTACTGTAATATGGCATTTAAATACTACCAGACTTCTAAATGCCAGATACAGATAATATTTATTAAATAAAATGAAAGTATGCCCTTACCTATGGGTAAAATGAATGAAATGCATGCTCGATTTAGAATAAATGAGAAAAAGTCATGTGTAACCACTGTGCAAATTATTTTTATAAGAGGAAAAGAAAACACAATAAAAGCTAGTGAGCATTTATATTAGATTCTAGAAGTGCTTCTGAGGGAAAAAATAGCAGGTTTTAAAACAAGTCACTTATGTGTAGACAAATAAATGCATTTTTTAGGGCGTGTTTTAATGTGAATGATGAATGTTATAAGAAAGAGCAGCTGTTGGCCCCTTCTACTCTGTAAACCAAAGAACCCTACAATCCACTTATGCACAATTATAGCAGTAATTTTAAAGGAAAAATTGGAAAGGCAGTCTTAAAAAAAGCCCCAACTGTGCCTGAGAAAATTGTGCAAAATATTTTTAAAGCCCTTAGAGAGTCCTCACGTATACCTGTTTGAGAACTGCATGTTTCCCATTTTAATTTCTGCACTATTAACACATTTGCCAGCTAAGCTCCGATGCCAATATTGTTATTGTTAAAACGGCAACATGCAGAGCTGTTGGAACTATTGCAAATAAATATTTATCTGTCAAGCAGTATTCTGAGGTGAAGCATATTTCATTTAAGGAGCACATAGAAGAAAATTCTTACTCAACATCACGGAAATGCTAAGCTACAGGACTATTTTCTTGTTTCTCAGAGCATGCATCTACTTCCAGAATTACACTTAGGAATTATACCTAGTCAGAGAAAATGACTAGGATTTCTGTCATTCATAGAACTTCCTAGGAATACTTTTTCCAATCTGATAACCTAAACAAACAGCAAAGTGAGAAAATAATAAATACCCAAAAAGGGCTACCAAAAAAATGCAACAACTTAATGTCTTATGCAGGTCAGCAGCACCTGCATAAAGTTTTAAAGTTGCCACAGAGCTTCAGGTGTGGGTCTGAGCAGGACTAGCCCTCCTACCTGGTCTAACGAGCTGCAAATGGTCCTCCAGGTTATTTACTCTGGATAAAGGTGCCCTCTTAGCATTATGACAGACTGAGGTGTAAATGGCAGCTTGATCAGCTTTATATTAGAGCACTCTTCTCTTAACAAGAGAAGCCAGACTACAGTCTATAGCCATGACCAGATTGTCATGAAAGAAGGATTTATATAACCACCTCATATTATGCATCCACTCTGCTCAGTTTATGTTAGGCGACTTATATCCATGGGTCCTTCCCATCGGGAAGTGAGGAAAGGAGCTGCTACTAGGAGCTTTAAAAACTTACAGCAAATGCAAATGTCTGCATTAGCACCTGCATCTAGTCATTTGGGAAAAATGGGAGACATAAAATAACTCCATGGAAATTACAAATAAAATCTTCAATTCAAAGTCTAAATAAAATCAGAAAAAAAAAAAAAAAAAAGAGGAGTTGCAGCATTTCACTAATTTCAGCTGCTTCATTTTTGTAAAATCATGCTAGCACAGAAGAAAAGAGATATGAATTAATTTCTTCAGTATAAGCAATCCCTATTAATTTCTGTGGGAGCTGCATGAATCAAGGGTAATAGACCACCATTAAGATATATGAAACTGAAAAGCTGTTGACTTTCAGAAATCGGTTAAACTAGGCTAGCTGAAAGACAAGTTAATATATTTTTAATTAGATCTCCATTTGCTCAAGATACAGATTGCAATCTCAGTCTGAAATGTATCGCAAAATATCGAGCCAAACATGTGGTCTGAGAAAAGCTATTGCTTAATGTGCTAAACATCTACACTTGGACTAAGGGGTCTGACTAAATAAGAAATCCTTGCAAGACTGATTATCTAGATGGTATGATATCTGTGCACTGCGTGCTTATTTAGAGCTATATGATGTCTAGCACAAAAATAATAAAACCAATAATAACTATAAATAGTCTAAAATTACCTAGCTAAGCAGAACTGCTTACTATTGGTTAAGAAAGAAATCCTATGACTGGAAAATATCTTTAAACATTAACTAAATTAACTACACCATTAAATTTTAGTTGTTGCTAATAAGCATTCCAAAGCATGTTATTCACACAAATACAATTTGATATGTTGTGATTTTAAGCAAGTAGAAAATAAGGAACTATTGGCCCTAGTTCAGCAAAACTGTCAAAAGCCAGTGATGAGTCAAAGGCAACTCTTTCTCACTCTGAAGACTGAAACACCTCCTCTTTGAGACGTGTTAGGAACAGCAGGCTATCTGCAAAAGTCACATTGTCACGGTGAGAAGAAAAACTTGGTGATATGTGATATCCATATATTTTCATCCCCTAAAGAGGCTAGAAAACCCATCTGATCTACCTACAATGCATCTGGAAATGAGATGACAGATCTCCAGTTCCTGTGAGACCACATCCCTGTCTAATGGGGTAAGCCAAGAGAAGGTTGACCAGTTTCAGCGTGCACAGACAAGAAAGTGCTGTCTCCCACAGTGACTCAGGAGGACCTAGGGAAAAAAAAAAAATCTTTTTAAACCTTACCTCTTAGAAGAAGGTTCTGTGTACAGGTGGGATGGGCCAGAACCGAACTCTTCACCAGGTAGCTGCATTCCCAAAATTCAATGCCTGTGTAAGATTACACAACTGGCAAAATAAAACTGATGCAGATTCTTGGATTAGCTGGCTGTGAGGCAAGGAAGTAATGATTTATAGTGTTCATGCTTCTCATTTTAGCTTGGATTTTTCATGAATTTTAAAACTGTCATTGGCTTCATTTGGCATTTGCTCTTTTCTCACTACATACACTCTACCAGATACATAATTTAGAATTCCGCAACTACAATTTAAGTAGAGAAAAACGAGAGATTCATTTTCTTAAAGCCTTCTTAGAGCCTTGAAACAAAGCTCTCAGTTTTTAAAAATCTAAATAAAAGAAAAAGGAAGCATTAAAAAAAAATTGAAGAAAAATGCAGTAATCAAGCTATACAAAGGACATAAAGGCTATATATTTTTCCCTCACTCTGTTTTGAATAGGTGCAACCGAAATATCTGTAACCAAAATTCTGAGAATATGAAAGGTAAAACCAGTCTGTCTGCCTTATTGTGTATGGATTTATCACTAAAACTCTCATCTTCTGCTTGAACCTTGGTACGTTGAAGACAGATAAATCCTTTACTGTAATAATTCTTCTGCCTCAAAATATGATGCAGAAAACCAGAAATATGCTGGTATCAAAACTACAGTGAAGATCTCTGGAGCCAGGTGTTTTAGACGAGATCATCAGCCTTGAATTTACCTGACTTTCGTAACAATACTTTGCAGTCCATTTTCAGTTTCTGTTCTCCATTATGGCATGGATATCAAGCCTCAGGGAATGCTGTTGTGGGGTTCAGGGGCAGGAAGTAGAAGACAATGTAGTGGGTAATGAAACAGCTAAAAGATTTGTGATTTGCCTACATGGCGAAAGGTTCTAAGAAATACCTCTTGCATATGCCAGAAAAGATGCACACATGCCAGGTTTATTGGATTTAAAGGAGAAATATTTTACTCCCCAAAGACTGGGGGCAAAAGACCAAAGTAGTTGAATTGTGTCTGTAGGTTACAAAGGAAGTATATTTTATCAGAAGCATATATTTCAAAGTCTGACCTTTATGAGGAGAAATACAGGTCTGGCACTGACAATTTGTTACGAGTAGTAGCGGTCCTGATGTGATTATTAGGTGGCACTTTGAAGCCCACCTGGAAAGACTTGGTCCTTCACACTGTCAGTCTTTTCTCCAGTAGTGTAGTTCAGCCTGGGATACACGTAAATGTGATTGATCACATTTCTGAGTAACAGAATTCTCATTATTATCACTGACTTATAGCACCAGCTACACCGAATTTGCATCTCCGAAGAATATTTGGGATACCATGTGGTGAGCCTTGGGCAGAATGATCAAAAGCTGGAGGTATTTTTCACACAATTTCTACATCCTTGTGATGGATTTTTCTGGCATTTTCATGTGAGATTTGGAGACATTTTTCTGACTAGACGACAGGACCATGTATTTAAGGATTCTGCCCAAAAGTGACAGTTGGCAATCTAGTTGTAACAAACATCCCACTGGTTTGGGCAAGAAATTAGACACTTTTCCAGTAGTAATGCTTAGTTTGAGAGAAATTGAGATAACCCAATGAGAAGGAATCAAGATGGAAATAGTAAAGATTGCTCTTTAGATGACCTTTTCTAAAGAGAAGATAAGATTTCTCCCATTAAATTAACATATTTACATAAATATTAAGCTTTCAAACTGAGCAATAATCAGTTCTCTTCCTCTGAAGCAGACAAACAGAGTTATTAAAAATATATCAACTCTTTGGGGGAAACAGAAAGCACCAGCTTCCTCTTTCTACACCACTGGAGCCTCTTAATTGTCATGTGCTACACAAACCAGAAGTATAGAACAGAGTCTGAGCATGGAATCCAGCGACCCCAGAAGGCAAGGTCCATATTAAGAAATTTGCACTGCAGTTCTTCACTCACGCTGAATCTACTTATTTGCTCTGACTAAATAGAAAACAATTTTTTAAATGGCACTTTTTGCGCTAAAACACACATGCAGACATGTTGCAATGTTTTATGCTTGGTTCTGAGTAATATGACTAAACATCTAGTACAATAATTAGATTCGATTCACTTAACAGCCCCACTTAAATTTAAATTCCTTCCTCTGTCCAGAAAGTACAAAATATGATGTACCAAGTTGTATGTAAAATTTCCTGATCATTAATCCTTTTAGTATCTATATGGGAGAACAGTTTCTCTGAGATCAAGATAAAAGTCCAAAAAGCTGTTCACTTTTGCTGCCGCTATAAAAGTATCTTTTTGTCTACAGAGCCTCAGACAGCCACTGGGGCCAAGCCAGGATTCCTGTAGTGAAACAATCGACTTGGCATCATGTTGACACATATAAACAACAGTCTGTCAACAGGCCTCACATTAGTGACAGAACATTTTTGGCAAAACAGTAGCATCCTTCTGGGCACTATGGCAATAACAGCCAGTAGCATCCATTCATGCCTTCACTCTACAGCACAATATTAATTAAAAGATTATAACAGTGACACTTATCCAAGAAGTTAAAAACCTGCAGAAACATCCATGCAGAAGAGGAGAATGTTTATTGAATGAGAACATGCCTCCAGCTGCTTTTTCATATGGAAATTTTAGACTTACACACTGCATGTAACCTCTGTCAGTTCACAATTAGCAGGTAAATTTAACTGCTTACTTGCAAATGGCCTTGTGAAGTGTATATACACACACATGTGCCATCAACTTATGTAAATCAACTTCTCTCCAGCCTGAACGAAAAAAGTACAAAACAAAATTCATGAAAATAATCAGTGCTGTAGGCTTCCCCCTCCTTCTTTTTTTTTTTAAATGAAGGCCCAAATTAAAAGAGAATCACCACTTTTGATGTTTTTATATTTTGCCTTTCTTATGTCTTCTCTAACACATTATATATATAATATATATATTATATATAATTATTATACATATATATTATACATATACACATTATATATATGGGAGTTTTTATGTGTGCTGAATATCTGTCAATGAGTTAAAAAAGGTGTAAAAATATTTCATCGAGCTAATATCTTCAACATAACTGCTCTGCTTTTTAACTTTTTAATAATCCTTTAGAGTCAATGGATCAAAATTAGAGGTAATATATAGAAGGGAACTTGGAAGGATGGAGAAACATCAATTACCTGCTGGCAACTGGTGGAAGCTTAAAGAGCAAGAAAATACAACACACAAAGGCAAGTGGATGGCATCCAAGGACCCCAGAAGCATGACATCAGTTTTGGAAGCTGTAAATGCAAATTAGTAGAGTAGTTTGTCTGGACTAATTATCCTGACTGAGATACCCCACACCGCGTTGCAAGGGAATTCCCTGAGCTCTCGTGACAAGAGGTGCAATGCACATGGCATTCACAGGCCCAGCATAGGAACCTAAAAACCAGAGGTGGGGAAAAAGTGAGGAGAGACCTTTAGAGGTCATATAATTCCCTGACACAGTATTTTATGACTTATCCATCTTAGGCAGCTATTTGTCCTTACCTAAGTATTCAGAAGTGCAGATTCTGTAACATTTTTGTACATTTTAGTTCCGTTTCCCTGAAAACCTTTTGAGCAATATCTCATCTCTTACCTTAGCCCATGGGACAGTGGTCTTGACTTTCTCACTATTCAGTATCTGAAGGGCACTGTGGCCTTCTTCAGGCTAAATCAAACCAGTTATTCTTCAAATTCAATTATTCTATATCTAATCTCATTGGATTCACAGCAACAGGTATGTGAATGTAAGGACACCTATTGCCAACAGCAGCCAGAGATCTGAAGTGTCTCTGGTATGTTATCCCTCTCCTATTACAAGGCTGGATGGTAACCTGAGCTTTGCCACTGAGTTAAACACATAAATCCTCTTCTCAGGAAGGGGGAAAGAGTTAATTTTCTCTTTTAAAACAGCTGATGATAAACTTACAGTTTGAGCATACACTTCAGCATGTCCCAAATGTCAGACTACAGGTTAGCCTGGGAAGGGATGTTTCACACGGGGAAGGGATGGGATGCTTCACACAGGAACATTCATTTTGAAATCCATCATCTGATTTTCAGTTTCTGTTTGGAAATTTCTTAGCAAATTGCATAACCTGATTTTTTTTTTAAGTAAAATGGAGAATCTATGAAAAATAGGCATTCTCTTGGAGGTCAGCTCCCTCATCACCAAGCCTCATGTACTCTCCCTGTTCCTGCACCCAGAGCTCCTGGGCAGCCCTGTTTCTAAAGAGATAGAAGAGGGTGCAATAGCCAAACTGGTCTCAGTTGGATACTTGAATGCTCTTCTCAGAGGACCATGTTGTTAGAGGGTTTCAATCTGTCTGGTCAGAGAAACCAAGGTCAGCCTCTTTCATTTTTAGGTGCAAATCTTCTAACTCTGGGAAATATTATGTTGGTTACTTTTCTGCTTCTATGTCTTCCAGACTGAGAAAATGTTTAACAATAATGGGAGGAACAAAGCCAAACACATCTCTGAGACTTGCAATTAACAGTGATAAAATTAACTGGTTTTGGCCAAATTCTTCCTCTCCTCCATGTGCACATTCTTACTGAATTCATGATATGCCTGCCAGAAATGCATGATAAGATCTAAAATAAAACTTCATGGAAGTGCTCTTTTGTCTATGGGAGACATAAGTTCCCTACAGAAGAGCACAAAGACCCTCACCACAGCACCTGGAACAGTTCAAATGACAGGTTAGGTTCCTTTTCTTAGCCAGCATGCTGTATGATAACACACTAGCATGTGCTGAAATCAAAGCTGAGGAAAGAGTTATTAATTAATGAGGGATTGTAAGACTCACCTATATAGCCCCCTTTAGATATCTTTTTAGAATTTAAACCAAAGAATGAATATTTAGGCAAAAATGGAAAAAACATTAATGTACAAGGAATAATTACATCCTTAGCAAATTTAAACAATTAGGATGATACTAATTGAGATCTACTTTTTTTTTTTTTTTTTGTCCTGCAGGAAATCTCAGCATTTCTGGAATTCTTATTTCAAACCTCAGTTTTGAAAGTCCAATATTTTGATTTTACAATATCAAAATCAAATATGTATTTTGTTTTTTCTTGGATCAAAAAAATTGTTTTTGCATTGTTACATTAGAATACTTCATTTTGATGGATCTAACCAGTCTAAAAACCTTTGCTTTGAGTAAATTCACAGTTGAATAGATTTTGCTAATTGATATATCTTGCCTGTATCTTATAGCTGTTACTGAGTCTCTGATTTTCCATACTGGGTACCCAGACTACACATTGCTTCAACAATTTAAGTTACATGGTGTCCCTAAACTTGCTTAGCTCAAAAAAAAAAAAAAAAACAACAAAACAAAACAAAACAAAAAAACCCAACCAAACAAAAAACCCAAGGTATTTGGTATTTTCCCTGAAAGTGATGAGTGTTATAATCAGCTGGAGATCTTTACTCATCAGATTAACAGTGGTCTGGCCTACAGATATATCACAGTGAAATACTATGGAAAACAGCATTTGACTGCTGTTCAAGAGATTGGGACTGCACATTTAGGGTCTGATCTTTAAATTAAATGGGATACCTTGATTTTTCAATTAAAAAATTCAGTCAGGAAAACGTGCCACAAAATAAAGCCAAAACAGAGAAACACATGCCTCTGTAGAAATTTCATTTCCATAGCAAAGAAATGGTCAGTCAAAGGTGTGTCAGAGGTAGTTGAGTATTGGAGTCTGGCAATAGTTCATTCTTTCTCTATCCCAGTGGGGAAGGGAAAGGATGGGAAGGGAAGAACTAATTAGCAAAATATACTAAGATTTTTACAAGATGCATATCTAAAATAAAGATACCTAGACCGCTCTCAAATTCAGCTGCCAGGCCTTCATTGGTAGTGCTCTCAAAGTCTGCAAAGTTATTATCAAAATAAAGAAAAGGAAAAAAATTAGTAGCTCAATTTTAGGCAGGTATTTTCTGGGCATGCAACTTTTACAGATAGAATGCTGTTTATATTTTTTTCCTTTTTTTTCCTTTTTTATTTAAATCAAATTCCCTCTAAAAACCAAAAGAATACAAACACGCTTTTTTGTTATAGGGTTTCAAGTTTACTCTCCTGCTTCTGGGTCTCAAAGGAAAACGTCACAAGAAAGGAATTAAAATGACTCTTCAGGGGCTCAGAAAACATGAAATAAAAAGGCTTCAAATGATGAAATCTGTAGAGTGATTTGTGGTGGTTTGTGGAAGTTTTATTGAACGTTAACTAGCAGAGTGAAACTGTAGCACTCAGTCTCCATTCGCCCCCTCCCAGCCTTTTCTCTCTCCCGTTGTTCAAATGTCATAAGCTTTTTACATTTCATCTGAGTTTCTTCTGACATTGAACAGAAGTGAGAGGGCTGAGAGAAACACTTCTTAAACTATCATTTTCCTTGTCTCACTGTCCTTATGTTATACATGGATGATTCCTATCCATGATGTATTTAGATAGAAATACAGCTCTGAGTCCAGGATCTTGAAATTACTTGATGCAGGGCACTGTTGGGAATGCCTAATTGTCCATTGTCTTTAACTATTGAGATGCTCAACAATCATTGATTTTACTTGGGACTGTGCAGGCCTATATCCAAATCAAAATTAGCCACTGACAATAATATGAATGTGGTCACCTTTTTTTAATATACTAAATAATAACATAAAAACAATGCAAATTTCATGAACAATCCCAAGTTGTCTTGGTTAGCATTCCTAAAAAAATTGTAGATACGGTTCAGTTGACTAACAAACACTTGTTTACAACATAGCCTGAGAAAAGCTACAGTTGGTATTCCTGTTAGAACAATTTATTTATCAGGACTCAGATTTTCAAACACAAATGTTCAGAGATTCAGAGACAAATTTTCATAGCAGGCATAACAATGTCATACTCATATAACTTTGGGACATATTATGCACATGATCCAGCATATTTCTTGTTTGTTCTATGATATCCAAAAGGACACCACCTACAGCTTTCAAAAAATTAGTTTCAAATGTCTTAAAAACCTGTTAGCTAGTACCTTTCATCCAAAACAAGCGACCTTCCAACTTTTGTTTACAGCTCTTAGAAAGTTCTGGCAGCTCTTTTGTGTAACCTTTAGTTTTAGGCTTTAGTGGGTGTATGTGAAATCTAAAATACAAAGAGGAAAGCTTGTCATATTCCATGCCCTGACAAACAAAAAATATTATATTAGCATAATTTAAATTCCCATGCATAATAGCTTAGGAAAACATTTCTAAAGTTTTACTGGAAGCTACTGTCTTAAAAAAATAAGACAGTGTGCTTTATTCTTAGAGCACAATTAAAGACAGCTGTCCTGGAAATAAGCTGTATCACTGTTCTTGTGTTTGTCACATTCTAATAATCTTTAAAATGGTCAGTAAGTAAGCTCAGTGTGTACTAATGCACTAAAATTACTTATCAACATCTTGATCTGACTTGGTCTTTTTTTCTCCTGAGCATCATTTGAGGTTTTCAGATATAAGTTTCAGATATAAGTTATATAAGTTTCAAATATGTCCTAAGAAGTACTTACTACAACATATGTAAAATGAGTGACTCCTGCATGGCTTTGATAGGAACTTGAATCAGGGAAGGTACTTAGCAAAGTCATATAGCCCTTGATTTCCAAAACCTTCTCTCATTTTAGATAGCTATAAATGTAAGATATTACGCCCTGTGGTCATGACTCTGAAAATATGCTCAGATGCTCTTTATGAAGTATCATAATTTATATTTATCTATTAGACAAAACTTTCCTATATAAAATTAATAAATGAATAACCACTTAAGAAAAATTTGGTCTGCCAATTTTTTGCTGCCCATTGCACAACAAATGCTAAATTGTCTCAGAGAGTGAAAGTTGTCTGAAACTAAGGGTGAGGCACTTCATGGAAGACACACTAGAAAACTGGAGTCCTCAGCTTATTTGGTGAAGTACTTCCATTGCTTTTAAGGGAAACAGAAAAATGCCACTCCCATCCTATTCCAGTTGTGTTAAAAGAAGCAGTGAACAGTTCAGATTCTTTTTTTTTTTTTGTTGTTTCAAAGACTTCACAAGATATTGCAATATCTTTTTGTTAATTTAGAAGTGCTGCCATATCTCCAGGTAGATGCATTTCAGAAGTGTGTACCTCTCCCAGTGTGTGCTAGGGCTGCAGAGTGAGCAGAGGAGCAAGTGCAGGGAGTTCACTCAGTTGTAACCTGGGCAATATGAGTGCTCTGCCACTCTGGAGGTCTGGCAAGACCCCTTCATGCCCTACCAAACACCACACCAGCATTTACAAGTAGAAAAAACCATAGGTGTGATTTCAGTCATAAAACTGGCAGCCACGAAATTTCCCATTTTTTTTAAAACCTGACAAACAAAATGTTAGATGAAAAAATTAGCATAATACTCATAACAATACTATTGAAAAAAAAATGCTGTCCAAAAATGTTTTTTAAAATAAAAGTCAATAAGGCAGCTCTAAATGGGTGTCATGTTTACATATTTCTAAAAACCAGCAGTTTAGAACGGCTTCTATTTCTGATGAAACTTTACATGTCATAGATATAGATTCACTAAGAGTTTTTTAATTCAAAATATATCTCCCAATAGTAGTGTCAGCTGTACATTTTAATGAAATAAAGTCCTTATTAGATTAAGTTAATTTATATTTATTACAGTGGAAGTTTTCTTTTAAGGTTCCACAGGAAACGCTGAATTCTTTTTGGTTTTCCACACTATTGTCTATGACTTTGCTCAGCGTCCTTTTTAATTTTCATGTAAACTTTATATTGAAAGATAAAAAATTTGATTCTATTTGAAAAACTAGTGTCCAAAAATCTCTTTATTTTGAAGGAACTGTAGGGAAAAGTGGAATTGCTTGCTTTTAATGTTCATATGACACACACAGCATGCTAAATGCATAAACACAATGCATGCCATTAAACATTAGTTGTTACTTCATAACAGCTTCTTCTAAACAAGGATGGGAAGGGACACAAACAGTTGCTTAGCTTGGGCTGAGGTTTTTAGAAACACCCAAGGCATCAAGGCAGCAAATTCCCATTTAAATTCAGCGGAAGTTGGGACTCTGACTCCCCTGAGCTCTATTAAAAATCTCCCCTCCCCCTTGATTCACAAATGTGTTTGCTCCATTAGTTTGATTTTGATTAATTAACAGTGCTTTTAGGCTTTCCCTGCATGAATTTATCAAATGCAACCAAACTGAAATACATCAGTTATTTCCTCTTTTAAGCATAAAGGAACTCGGCGTTATTTCAAAGTGTTTGTAAATGATGGCTTAATAGCTCCTTATGCATCATGGCCCAGTTTTTACAAGTTGATTATGAAATGCCCATGCAGTTTAGAAAATCAAATGGCAGCCCTTACAACCATGGCTCATGTTAATTGAATAGGTAAATTACACTCTTTATAGCAGGGTAATACATATGACAGCAAAATCCTAACAATTTACCTCTCCATGGCTGGGACCAATGTGACAACCTGCTCTGTGGCTAGGTACAAGAACAGGCAATAACACAGTGCTGAGGAATGCTCTCTGGCATAACTCAGCTTCAGTCTTTCAGCACAGACTGTCTCCAATGGACAGCTCTTCCTTCTCAAAGCACATCTAGGAGATCAGTAAGAAAAAAGAATATGTGTGTACTACCTTTCAGTAACAGTGAGTATTGGATAACATAAAAGCACATTGAAACCAAGAGATGGAAAAATGGAAGACTGAAATTTTGCTAACAAATACTTACGTAGGAATTAACCAAAATCCACCCTGATCCTCATCTGGCCCCAAAACAAGCTATAGGGGCTGACAAAGATGAATTCTCATTACACTTCATTATTTAATAAGCTTCTCAGGGTTATACTACATTCTGATAGTACAACAACTGAATGCTGCCTAATAAGACCCCACCAGTTCTGGATGGAATACTAACATGCCTAATACGTCAAAAAGAAAACACATTGTTTTCTGTGTATAGTCAGATGCAGGAGTGAAAAAAGTAAATGCAGATCCCATGACCAGAATTCCAAACTCTACATTTTATTTTCTATAAAGGGTGCAAGTGGAACAAATTCTGTCTCTAATTCACTAATTAAAAATTCTGCAGGGAAACGTTTATTGTCAGAATAATACTGCCACATCTTCTGCTAGTCATGCAGCCTGGTGTTAAAGACGGATCGATCATAGGTCTGAGAGCCTTAGGTGTTTTCAAGAGTTAAAGGATTACCTGTGCTATAAGTCCTACCATCACAGAGTCAGAGGACTTTGTCTGGAGCTTCTGAAGACTTAGACCCCCCTGGAGTTACTTCATGGTTTCCATCTGAACTTGCATTGAGTCATGTTAATAGGCTTTTTGCCTCACCAGTCAGGTAGCAAGACTGTTGTGCTGGGTCACACCTACACCAAGTGAATAGAAAAGAACTTTTCCTTTATCTTTCTTCATTGCCTGGGCTGCAGATAAATGAATATGTGTAACTGTTCAAAACAAATAACTTTCCTGCAGACTGGTACATTTTTCAGTATCTCTCTTTCAATATTTCATTTTGTTGTAAGAACATCTGACACACCCATTAAACAAAATGTTATTAGCAAAAGCAAAAACTGGGAACCCATCACTTATTTTTATTAATTATTTTTACAGCACTATATGAGTGATCAGTGCTCAGAAACAGAGAAAAATAAATCAATTGGTGACCACGTGTATCTAGCCAACAAAAAGCATAAAACGTCCCACAGGATTTCTGCTCTGTGGGTTTTTTCACAGAAGAAAAGCAAAAATTACTTTTTCCCTTTCTACCACAGGAGTAGTAACAACAGAGGTATAAAGATGTAACATTAAAATACATATAAAAATTATTGTTGAGAATGCTGTATGAAAATTAATAAGCAGAAAGGAATTACTCAGCTGGAATATGACAGTTCACTGTGGCCAGACTTTTAACTCCCCACAAAAATACCACTTGATCTTTTGATATTCAGCTATGCTTGCAGCCTATATGGCTTTTCAACAAGGGACCTCTAACAACCCAAATTCTTAAATATGATGCTCAGAAACTGGCTTAAATGGGACAAAAAAGACAGAATGACTCTGCAAATGTGACTTGAATAAATGATGGAAATGGTGCTTGACTAGATTTCAATGGCAGCCTGTATTTGTGTTTGTGAGTACATGTGGTGTATACAAACATCTACTGAGGTTTGCAGTGCATAGAAGCATTAAGTGGAGCTATGCTTCCTGAGTACAACACTGTTCTGTAGTCTCAATCTTATACAGAATGAAAGAGCATGGAGGCTGCTCAGTATATGAAAAGAAAAAAAAGGGGTCTGTTTCTTTTCCCTGAGTGTCCTAGAGGTCTATAGTCTGTCCAACACACTCAGGAAGAAAAGGCAGTGTGGGAGCAGCCTCCCTTCTCCCCTTCCCTCCCACCATCCCAGCTGAGCACCTCCAGATCTTGTCCTGAAAGTCAGGGAGCACAGTTCTTCTCTGCCTTTGCAAATAATTCACATCTTTTATGATGCTCTTGTTCAGCATGTTCTGCAGTCTACACTGGTAGAGTTGCCTGAGAAACAATGTTCATAATTTCTCAAGGCTGTAAGACTTTTTAAAATGGCATTGTAAGTAAATTGGAGTTTGGGAATCGGGATAAAGCTGCATTTTATTAGAAGGTACAGTCACGTACGTTTCTTAAAACTTTTTAGCAGACACTCAAAGTTTTTAATGCTTTATTAATGGAAAATTTAAATTATGTTTTAGAAGGTGCTTTACAGATATCTGGTTTTTAGGCATGTGATATCAGTACAGTCTGTAAGTAGAAGTGCTAAAACAGTCAAATCTTTTAAATGGTTTTCCAGCACACAATCTTCTACATTTTCAATGCATTAGATCAATGTAAACTCTCAGAACTTGATATGTAGTATATTTTAAACACTATAAAATAACTTCTTTCATATTCAGATCAGATGGTTTCATGGCACTCTAAACTATAGAAAAATGTTGTGAATCTAAAGCAAATACTGCTATCTAGCCAAGGACTTATTTATTCTATCCATCCAATTACTGAAAGTTGAAACACTAGAGTTATTTTTGTGGGATATGATTGGGACTTTGTTAAAGATAAAAAGCTCAAGGGAGATGGGATAGGATACGCTTTGATTTTGAAGGAATAAAAACAAATTTACCATAACTAATTTGAAAAAAAATCTAATGACTTGTAGAATTAATTGGTATGCTTCAGTTAAAATGTAATAATACCAGTTTCACAGAGAAAAACATCCTGCCTTAATATCTTTTAAAAATTACCTCAGAGTATCTGTTTGTGTCTAAAAATGGAATACTTCAACTACAGTTGATTGAAGAAAGTATTCCACTTTACACTACTGATGGATGTCTATTTTCAATATTTCTTTAATTTGCTTTCTGTTTATAGTTTACCTCACATAGAATGCTTTATGCCTATCTTCTGAAAAGTTTTACAAGACTAATTAAACAATACAGACCCTAATTTGAAAAAGAAGGTAAGAAGAGAGAACATTTTGAGATTATTTATGGCAATGAAATGCACACATTTTCCCAACTAAGGGTAATTTTTGCTCCTTTTTATATGTATTCATAAAAACATAATTGTATAGATTTTTAAAATACAGAATTAAATTTGTTAAATTTATTTTCCTTAAGAGCAGTCACTAAATCAGAAACTGGCATCTTTGTGCACGCTACAGAAAAAGACCTCAAGTGTTAAGGTTTATAGTTGATTTAAATAAGAGCAGTAACTCGTATCAACAAACACAGATATTAAAATTAACAATGAAGTAGGAATATCAGTGTACCAAAGAATTTTCTAGTCGATTCTACAATTCTTGCAATCAGACATTAAGTAGCAGGGAAGGCCTAGTTAAGGGAAAATAATTTCTTGTCAGCATTCATCTTTCTAAAAACCACACAAATACCAAATCTCTTTGGTGAAAACTCTGGTTGACTATATTGTTCTTCTGCCTCAATGAGCCCAACTGCTTCACTGTAAGAAGGGGAAGGCTTGTTTTGTGAAGATAGGCACAAGACCATAAAATAAACCCCTCGGGAAGCACGCGCTGTTATCATTTTTTTTCAGTGCAAAGCATGTATCCTACACAGTGATAAAGAATCCAAGAGATCTCTAGCTTAGTTATTTCCAATGTAAATTGACTTTTCTCTTGTAATATTTGTCTGAATGTGTATAGCTCTGAGTTTTCAAACACGGAATCTCATTACACTTTATTCTACTGGATTACAGAACCTTCTCTGAGAAGAAATAGCTTCCTTACACAGGTATTCATAGATCACAGGCAAATCATCCCTACCTTCAGTCAGATCAAATAGATGATTTTACCTTGTCAGTCTCATTAAAAAATAAGCTTTCAAGGCCTTGAAACATAGTGCATCTTACACTCCAATTACTGACTGGAAAACAGAAATGACTCCTCTCAGCTGGCTCCGCAGCAAACTTTGTATAGACTCTATCAGTAATATTGCTGGGTTTCATTCATGTCCTCTCCAATGCTGCTAACATTTGGTGTATTTATACCAGAGGCATAATAACCAGACAGTGGGGTTAAACGCCACTGTGAATGGAGATGAAGTCTGAGCTACAAAGTGGTTCTAATGTACAAAATAGGAAAAACCCTTCTGCTTTATTCCCCAAAGGCAACAGTATGTACTTATTGCATTATTTCACCATGGATCCATCACTCATTAACTCAGCAAAGATCCATTTCTGAACATTATTTAGATTTTATTTTTCATTTAGAGATAAGTAAACCAGATTGTCCTGTTAAAATGTTGTAAGGAGAACTGACTACTGCAGAAATTACTAAAAACTATTTACTTGAGATATATCTAAATTATACATTATAAATATATATTGAGTACATTACATTTATATCTGTATTTACATATAGGCTGAAATTCAGAAAGGTTTATCTCATTTTTAAAGCAAGGAAATATTTCCTATTTCTAAAATTTCTATCAACATTTGAGTCATATATAAAAAATGAGGCAATTTACAAATTCAGTATTTGTTATAGAGGCAAAAAAATGACATGCAGGAAGAAGAAAATGTGGTAGGAATCTTGGGAAAATCTAGTACAATAATAAATGAAAATAGTTTTATCATCTGATATAGATATTAGAAATATTTCTCTGCAGATGATAAGTGTGACTAGAATAGCATCCATTTAAAAGAAATTACATTACTGGTTCATCTCTGATGGCTATTGTGGGACTGATATTAGAGTAGTGCTATCTGCAATTTACCTTTTTTAACTAATAGCTCTTTGTTTTCTGCATGGATCCTTTTAAAATCTTTCATATGCTTTTAAGATATCACTTACCATTTAATCACTTTCCACTTACTCTTCACTCTCCAGGCTCCTCAATCTTTAGCTACATTATGATTTTTTTCATACATATATTTGAGCATGTACACAGACTTGGTTTCTTACCAGATCTGTCTGTCTTGACAGATATGCAATATTTTGCTTTAATATTCAATGGACTGCCAGAAAGATCAAGTTATTTATTGGACCTTTAATCTGGTACATCCAATAGTGGAGATAAGTAGAGAACATCCTCAGACTTGCAACATGGTCCAAATGAAGAAACTGGGGCAGAAGAGTGCAAGGACAAAAGGGATGGTGAAGTCACAGGGAAAGAGAATGAAGATGACACCAGCTTCCATTTTAAATGCTCTGTTTTGTTGAATAATACACCTTTTTTTTTTTTTTTTTTTTTTTTTTTTTTTTTTTTTGTGAGGCAAAACTGCACAGTGGTGGGCAGCAAGCTCTGAGGTGTGGCCTTTGAAATAAATCACAGAAAGCTGTACAGGTCTGTGTGCAATTTCCTTCAGGGCTGTAATCCATAGCTGGCTACCCTTGTGATGGTCAAAGCATTATAGCATAAAGCTGACCCCAAAGAAGAGTTCTGTAGAACAAATCAAATTATTCTGGAACAGTATCTAAACAGCTTTAAAACAGTAGATGTCCTCCAAAAAGGTCTATGGCTCCTTGTTTAAAAGGCTCAGAGGTATTCTGCCCCAGCTTTCCTGCTTCAGATCATTTGCTGTAAATATGTGCTTAAATGCTGTGTTAAATAGGAATTTTAAAAGCTATGACTGCTGTAAACCTCTCAATTGTATTGCCAAAAAATGGTGTCTTTGCAGCACTACTATTACTGCTAATATAAAAGCAGATGAAACTATTAGCCACTTTGCAGAGAGATATTATTCACAGAAAGAAATGAAATCCTTCTGAATATCCAAGGAAAAAGGGTAGTTTACTGAGTCTTTAGAATATGGATTTTGGATTAAGGTATAGCAAATATCTTTCTTATGATGAAAGTGAAAGGTTCAATTAAATTCCAGGGATAAACTCAGGAGCAAAATTTGCAAATCCAGTGCTCTCTGAGGCATGAGGCAATGTCTGTAAAGAACCAGCAGGCTGACTGGGGAGGAACTGAGTCAAAGCAACACTGAAGAGCTCATTTTCCCCTATCACTGTGATCACAATTATATCAGCACTGTTAGGAGACTCATTCTCAACAGGGTTCAGGAAAACAGGAATATTCAAAGTGGCCTAGCCCTTTTTGCCCCCCTCCTGCAATGAGAGAAAATCTCTTAGGCATGAAATGAGCCAACCATACACACCCTTTCCTAAAGCACAAACAAAAGTCCAGCTCAAACAGCTGAGCATTTCTCAGGATTCTGCCCTGTAGACCCAAATTTTGCAGGTCAGGTGGGGAGGAGCTGTGGAAAGAAATTGTTATTTTAAATAACTTCCCTTCTATCAAGCAGCATATTCTATTGCTTAATACAAATGACTGACAAGAGGGGAAAAGTCATGGACACCTCTAAACCCAAGAAACAAACCATGACATTTCAAACTCTTTTGGACCTTTGCTATGCAAGGTGCTATACAATAGTTGGAATATATGAAGTCTCCTGATTCCTAATGCTCATACATGTATGGATTAGTGACATGAAATTGCTTTTCTGTCCACATTGTGTTTTAAAATGTACTTCAGAAACTCAGAACCATTTGAATGTAGTAGAAGTAAAATCACTACCTGCAATATCACTATTTCTAAAAAAATAAGAAATTGTTTTCTACTTTAGAAAGATAAAAGCTGTTACATACATCCAAATGTGCGAACACATGCACACACATAAGCAAGTAATAAAAAACTCAAACCCTACATACATTTTCTCTTGGATTAGTCACAAGAAAAATAATGTTTGAGCCTCTTTGAATGTTCAGGTTTCTCTCTCTTTTTATATTTTTATGTACCAGCCATTCCAATCCCATAGCTTCCCAGTTCTCCATAGTACAGATTGGTGAGTGAATGTATAGTAGCCATCAGCTGTCCTCTGTGAAGCTGAGCTTCATTAGCACACCAGTCACAGAATACATTTCTTGGTTGGGCTTATCAAAGTATTATGGAATATTTATCCATGTGCTTTTCTCTTCCTTCCATTCTCCCCTTGTTCCCCTCCTTCCTTATGACTTCAGTTATAATCAGACGACTCCTGCAGCCAGTTCACTGCACCAAAGTGCAGGTCCCACTGCAGAGCTCAGCAATTCAGCACCAGCTGGCAAGCAGGGGCATGAGGATACATTTAGCAAGTCTGCAGAGAGCTGTTTAGTTCCTGGGGGGCAACTGGGGAAGGAGTTCACCTTCTGCTTTCTTCCCCAAGGACCTTGCAGGGCTCAAGCATCTTGCAAGCTGTGCTGGAGAGTTTGCTGGAGAGAGGGGAGTCTCTGCTTCCTGGTTTTCAGAAGGCTCACACTGAAATGGTGAAAAATATCAGACAAGACCTTCTTGATATGCTGAGGAGGGATATGGGGTATTGCAAGGGAAGGGTGGGCAGCACTCCCCCCAGAGTTATGCCAGACTGCAATGTTTGAAACCTGTGCTGGGCAGACAGATCCTCCATGGTCTGCTGGAGAGGGCAGAGCAGTTGCACCAGGATGCATTAGTGTGTAACCTGTTTCTCTATACTTAGAAATACTCAGAGACATGATTTTTAATAATAATGTAAACTACACCCATAAAGTCAGAGGACTTTAATACTGAGCTATCTATTTCTCTGGAAAATCTGGAAGGTTAATGTGGCTTGCAAACTCAGAAGGAGGAATAAATCTAAGGGGAGTCCTGCCAGCAATGACTACATATTTTGGACTTCAACAGAAAAAAAAAGAAAAAGATTGATATTCCAAAAAACACAGATGTCATATCAAAAGTGCATGGGGAGACATGGTACTTGAGACTTAGGAGTTCATATTTAGGGTACTCTTCCCTTGGAGAAACTTGTGTCAAGCCTTCTAACCAAATGCTATTCCATGTTCTTACTACACGCAGAAACCAGTCACTATGGTGGGTTTTTAAGAGAAATTTTTATCATTGGTAGGAACTTTTTATTTCTATTGCACTCACAAGCACAAAAATCAGACTCACAGAGAAAACACAGCACCTGGGTCTTTAAGCCTGATGAGGAAATGTTGCAAGACCCACACAATTTCACAGAAGCTGTGAGAAGAATAAATGGCATTGGAAAAAGCCCCGTTTCCTACTAAATTAGAAACATTTGAAAGAGTTACTAAAATATATTCACAAAACCAGCATGTATTCAGAACTGATTAGAATCACATGATGTAAAAGCGGCTTCATGTATGAACAAGTAAACCAAAATAAGTTAAAATTCTGGGATGAATTGCTGAGGATAAAAGACTGCACAGGTAACAGTTAAAATTGTTAGACCCTTTTAAGATTACCTGTGACACTAAAACTAATTGCTTACACTCCAACCTCTTGGAGTTGGTTCCTGTGAGAGGAAAATGGGAAATATCCAGCCATTTATCTCGCCCACCATGTAAATGTCCTATGTAAATTAAAATATTGATCCTTACTTTTGGTTGGTTCAGCATTCCCCATTCCACCTACAATTTCACACAGAAGTAGAAGTGGCTCTGGTAAGCAAATGCACTAAGAAAGTTATGAAATTCTCATTTTATTTCTTCCTATACATTTAAAAGGTTTTAACATAGTGAATTTGAGGTTTGAAGGCTATTTGTTTTCACATTTCTTAATATTGTTTTCGCTTTCAAAATTCAGCAATAGACAGCAATCAGGGAAGGGGTTTATCAGACTTTTCAATACCTCAGTTACCAAATATGAAACAGGTAAGAATTGTATATTAATCCCAGATAAAAGAACAATTACCAATACATCTGATCTCTTTGGGATAAGAATTGTACACATTCATTTTTGAAAGCCAGTGATATGGTGCAAATGTGGCAGATATGCTGAGGATCCATTTAGGGATGATGGAATCTGTCTGTCAAAGGTGGATGTCAATCTTCAACTCACATATGGGTTCAGCTGGGAAGAGGACAAACACTGGGGAGTGTAAGTATGGCACACAATGGAGCTAATTGCTCATTATTCTAATGGGGTGTACCATTAAGAATGGCAGCTAGGAGATAAAGGGTAGAAGGGGTTTGGTAGGTAAACGCTGCTCCTGGAGGTGAAGGAAAGTTGTGAAGATGTTCCACTAGACATCATCCTTATTTTCAATCTGGGAAAGTTTATGGTGCAGGAGTGAGGTGAGGAGAAGGAGCAGACCAGAGGTACAACTTTAATTCGATTCCTCCTATGTCAGAATACATTTCAAAGATAAAAATGGGGAGAGTAGCCTTACACGTTATTAATCTGTGCCAGTAAATTGAACAGACTCTGGAATGCTATTGAGAAAAGACTCACAGCTGTCTAACCTATGAAAATAACTCGTCAAGTAGTGCTTTCTCAAGGACTCCATGGGTGCCATGCAGAAGCTGGACTTTCCAAAGGCCATAGCGAGCAGTCAACTTGTTGTGGAGGACAGCAGCATTTACACACTGAGTTTATTCATGTGGATGTATTCATAGTGCCCCTGTAAATGATAAATTCTGTACTGCCTCTTACTTTCATCTCTCTACCATGCTGAGTCTTTGACACAGCATTTTATCCTTATGTGTTGACAAGAGGCATGAAACATTACTCTGAAATTCCATCTAGACTTAAGCATTGTATTTAGAAAGCATCTTTATTTCAGCTGCCCTTTTTGGGTTTATTACAGGAAAGAAGGTCTTGTGAATAACCTGTTTAACACAATGCTTCTTCACAGCTGGAAGACAAAGTTTTCTGGATATTACTTAGTATGTATGGGATAATAACTTTAGCAGCATTTCATGTTTTCTGTGTAGGATCCTGGGAATCTGAGAAACAGCAGAGGATTCACTAAAGAAGGCAAAAAGGAGTCTAACAAAGTCTAACAAAGACAGGAGTCCAAACAACTTTTGCAGTAGTTGGAAATAGTGTGGCATGCATATTGATTAGCTATATTAAAGATATCCATAAATAGCTCTATTTAAGGACTCCTGTATATTTCACACAGCAATTGGCAACTATTTTCAAAACTACAAACTATTAAATTAATTAAGCAAAAATTTATAAAAAAGGAAAAAAATTTAAAACTTTTACTAGGAAGGTATAAGGCTCACTTACTGGCACCTGTGCTGCTCTGGAGCTAATTTGCACATATAATTGTAAAAGATCTAACTGCACAGTGACTGTGGTTTTGGTAGTAAGACACCTAAGCAGGTGTCTTTTTTGCTCAGATAGAACCATTCAAATGGTGGTTGGATCCCTAGCACCTCCACCACACAATGGCTTTAAAAATCACTGTCCATATGCTTGCTGAGTCTGCATTCATGTCTGAACAAATGAAATTGTCCTTGGGTAGAAGAAACAATTGTCACATTTCCTAAGCAAGTAAAAGAAGGACAAAATTAGAAGGCTCATGTGGATAAATCTGCTTCATTACTGAGAAAATCCACTGTCAATTCATGTTACGAGTATATCAGAAGTGAACTGATGAAAACTGTCTTCATCTAATCATTCACCTCATGTTGGGTTTTCTGTAGTGCTCATGTTTGGCAGGATGCATTAGCCAGAAACACCACCCATATAAGGACGCTGGGAAAGCAGTGTGAGTCATAGGATCCAGTACATAATGTATTTTGACATTTTTCACTGATGCTCTGATATTTCAGGTCTGCTTAGTAAGGTGACCAGCCAATTATCACTAGCCTGTTCAAGCACAGGTGTTCAACATCTTACCAAAGCCTATCTTTGTTCTTAAAAATTACTTAAGAGTCTAGAGTTACCACATAAAACCATAATTCGTTTCTTTGAAATAGCTTGATTTTGCACTCACTAGTATTCAGGCAATTCAACAGCATTTATTTAAAAAGGTTTAAAAGAAGGTGGATTCATAAAGGATTTGCTTTGCCTTTCTAATTGAAAATTTCAATACAGTTAATACTTTTCACTTCTTGTCCACTCTAATCTTATTTATTATGCCTCTGACACCTTCCATTATCCTTCCTCTAACTTGTTGTTTTAGATTAAACAGTTCTATTACTTTAACACTGAAAATTACATTATTTCTGTGCTATCAGTGGCAACTTTCTGTGCCTTTATATATACAAATTAAAGAGTGGATTTTCATTAATTATGCACTACAATTTTTCCTGGCAACAGTCTGAAAGTGACAAAACATTTGCTTTTGTCATAATTCTGCTAAATGAACCCAAATTGAGCTGCTGAAATTTATGACACTTAACTGTGTTTTTAATTTGCAACGCAGGGTCAGGATCATGACAGTGATTTTGTTTTATTTTGCACTTTATTTTCAGCAATCCTTGTAATGATGTTAATTAAATTGTTTGAACTAAACTGTTTTTATCATTCCAACAACCTATATTTATTGCATATTAAGGAGAAATTTCTTGTTAACATTACTTAATTTTCTAACAGATCAGTTTAATAATGGAAAAAGCTCTACGCTAGGAAAGACAACTGCTTCAACCAGAATGATAATGAGTCAACTTTACTTTAGAAAATAAAATGAAATTTACAGCACATTTAAAGAATAGTTAAGGGAAATATCGAAGTATTTGGAATTTTCACACATGCATATCAGTTCTGGATATGGAAAATACTTTTCCATTTATCAAAAATATGACTGAGAATTTTCCATCCAAATGACATTTGTCATAAACCTTGTCCATACTCTGTATTTAGTCACAACAAGCAACCAATAAGTAGAAAATTATGAAAGAAACAGTTAAAATAATGTCTTATCTCAAGAATATGGCCAGTGTGCCAAGCAGTACCTGAGAGATGAGGTCTGGTTTGGCACTTGAGTGCTCTCATGTAAAGCTTTGCTCTCCTAGGTGGGAGCACATTTCAGTGCCACTCATGGGAAGACACACAACCCGCCCCAAAATGTTGCATTGAGAAAGAGGACTTGTAAAATTATCCACTGTGACGTGGATAAAGAGAGGTGAAGTACAGACAGCCCTTCACCTCCCCAGGCAGCCTGAGATGGGCAGCCAGGATTTCACACAGCGTGCAGATTCCCTCTACATAAATATTTTTAGAAGTAGAGAAGCAAAAGCAAGAGCATTTTTAGCCTATTTCCCATGCTCACTCTTATGCTAGCATGAGTTTTGGGTGCGCTGACAAATGTTAGGTTAAGAAAGCTTGAATTATTTATACAGACATTATACATGGTGTAGCTCTATTAATACCTATATATATTTCATCAAGGCAATTCCTGAAGTGATAATATACATATAAAAATAGTTTAAAGTATTATTGGGCATGTATTATTATTATGATATAAACAATTAAAAATATATCAATTTAGCTGATACAAATCAACAAAAATATCTGATATTTTCTATTTTTGTACATGACTTCATGAATACAAGTTAGTAAATCTCATTCAGAAAAATACCAAATTCTGAAAGTTACATATTTTTGTTGTAGGAAAATGTCTTTAATAATTTTCTTTGAGTGTTAATCATGTTAGTTTTTGTTCTCAAAATTACAAAAAACCTGCAAGCCCATCTTTCTGACATGTGACTGTTTATGAGCTCCAGTGGCTGTAATGTTTTGCTCTTAATTAAATGGACAAGAGGAGTTAATTAGGAGTAAATTAAGAAAATTATATTATTAAAAAGAAGACAGTAAAATTAATAACAACAGAGACAGAATGTGTTAATATGTGCTTGACAGGAATCAGAGATCACTAAATTTTTATAATATGAAAAGGGGAAAACAACATTAAATCATCTTCATGTTTTCCATTTCTTTATGCAGTACTTACAGATGTCAAAATAAAATATATTTGATATATTTTTAATTGGCATACAAAAATCAATGAACCTCTCTGGATCATTGACCTCTCACCTTGGATTCTTATTTCTGAACACTGACAAAATAAATTTAAACATTTTTGTTTGGTAAATGGTAACAGTCCTTAATAACCCTAGCAATTAGGCTTGCAGCTCCTGTGCAGAAGAAGGAGCCATCCAGTTTCTACAAGGGTGTTTAAAACATTCTTTGCCCTCTCCATACTCCTAGCATCTTAATTTCATATTTTCTATTGCTACTTTCAAGTTGTTCTGTCATTTTAACTTCCAGCACTTGAGGCTAGAAATAGAATAATACATTAACAAAATGCATAAGTGTTTCATGAAATGGTCAGATGCTAGTTAATGGTCTTTGGCACAGAACACTCCTTTTTCCACTGAACTACAAAATTCTACCTAGATTCTGTTTATAGAAATGTAATGCACTTTCTCTTTTTTTTTCTCCCACAGCAATAGTAATTTTACTTTGATCTCATAGCAGCCAAACTATTAAATGTAAGCATGCTCATAAGCAAGGTACAAGGCAGGCACAGCCTATGATTTCTAGTAGAAGGTCATAACCCAGATTTTTTTTTTAATAACTATTACAATGAGGAACAGAGTATAGCCACAAAAGGAATAGTTATAATTTATGCCTGACTTACTTCAGCAGAATATAGTTTATTTATAAACTGCTTATGGCAAACTCTGTATGCCCCTGTTCTATGCATGTGCTGAACTGTCTTCTGGTAAATTATTTAAATTACACCTAGCAGTAATTCCTGAGGACTTTCATACTTCATTTTCTCTATTAATGTAACAGGGAAAAGCTGCTTTGCAAGGATTGCTCTAAATTCCCAGAGTGTGAGTTCCAAACTCTGTATGTGTTGCATTATGCCTGTCAAAAAACTTGTCTTCTCCTGAAATTTATTACTGAAGTCTCTCCACTAGAACTACTCATTGAAGCCTTACGGAAAGCTCATACATGATTTAAGAAGCTAACAGCACTGAAAGAAATAGGTCAGGTAAAAAAACCCTGAATTTAAGCTACCTTCACTTATTACTTATGCAAGATTATGCATAATTTAGCACACTGCTGAATATGCAAGGGCAGAATAATTGTTTACCAAAATATTTACTCTGTGTTCGTACCTGTGTTTTAGTGAGATAAGGTGATTTCTCAGCCCTTGCTAATCACTTTAGAATTAGAAAAGGATTAAATAAGTTTTTGATTATGCTGATAACTGCATGACATTATATGTAAACAAAACTCATGTTTAACAACCTTTTTAAAGAGGATACCTCGTACATTAGGCATATCAGGTTGTTGAGAGTGGGAAGTTTAACCTTTTTAAGAGGACTACCTCCCTTTTGTATTACCTGCTTAACCCTTCACAAACACAGGTGTGAAGGAATATAACAATGAATGTAATGTCCCAGTCCTACCTGAAACCACTCCACCTAGAGCACTCTCCCAGTTTTCAAAAAATCAGATGAGAATTCAACGAAATTTTGTGAGAGGAAGGTTTTCAAAATAGAAGCATACAGGAAAGTATTGCTCTTGCATTACTTGACACATAAGTGTTCAACAACTCAGTGTCAAAAGACCCCTTGAAAACAAACGTTAAAAAAAAAATTCTGCTTTTAGCTTTATGCTTCAGAAAAAAAAAAGCCTGTGTTTCTAAAAATAATGTATAGTATATGACTATGGATCATCGTGACAAAAGTGATAGCTTATTAAAGGCACTATGCAACTTCCCTTCATGTTAAAATAAGATTAGAAAATATAGACAATCATGTGAAAATTATTATTTTCTTTGTAATGTGCATTGCAAATGTAATAGCTTTGTAGTTTTAAATTGAGGAAGCATTACAAACATGAGCTTCCAGCCCAGAAAGCCAGTGATATCCTGGTCTGCACCTAAGCAGTGTGGCCAGCAGGGAGAGGGAGGGGATTCTGCTCCTCTACTCTACTGAGACCCCACCTGCAGGACTGTGTCTGGCTTTGAGATCTCCAGCACAGGAAAGACCTGGACCTGCTTGAGAGAGTCCAGGGCAGGGTCACAGAGATGATCACAGGGCTGGAGCCCCTCCTTTGAGGACAGGCTGAGAGAGCCAGGGCTGTTCAGCCTGAAAAAGAGAAGCTTTGGGGTGCCCTGACTGCAACATTCCAGCAGCTGAAGGGATCCCACGAGAAAGCTGGGGAGGGACTTTTTACAAGGGCATGCAGTGAGAAAACAAGGCTGGGAATGGAATCAAACTGAAAGAGGGTAGGTTTAGATTAGATATAAGGAAGAAGTTCTTCACTATGTTAGGCACTAGAAGAGGCTGCCCAGAGAATTTGTGGATATTCCATCCCTGGAAGTGTTTAATATCAGGTTGAATAGGAATTTGAGCAGCTTGGTCTAGTAGAGGTTGTCTCTGCCTATGGCAGGGACTGTTGGAACTAGATAATCTTCTAGGTCTCTCTTGTCCCAAACCATTCTATGATTCTATTAATCCTGCTCACACATGTAACTTTTCAACATTACTTTTCTAATAACAGACATTATTATACATATAATCTTTAAATCTAATCACAGGTAGGATCCTTTCACCTACTAAGCTCCTAGATTACACCTAGTTTACAGTTTGAAAAATGATGCTCTTTTTGTGATCACAGGGCAAAATTGCAAAAGGAAGGAGCATCAATAAAAAGGATTTCCACTCAAGAAAGATTCCCCTTATAGGATATATTTTGTACTATACAGAAAAAGGCATTTTTGTTTATAGGATAATAACTAGATCCACTCTGCATTCCAGGCTAGTTGTTTCTTCAGTGTAGGCATAGATTTATGTTAAAATTAACTTGAAAAGCTTAAGGCAATCCATAGGATTTATCACTTCAAACAATCTTCTTTTAAGATTGTTCTAAAAAGGAACTTTAGACTTGCTCAAATCTTTACGTTTGCTACTTAAAAACTTCAAAATAATTTGCCCCACATACAAAGCTAAAGGAGAAGACCTTTTCTGGATTTAAGCATCAGAAAAGAAATTCTAAGCTGAATAAATAGTGTAGTGAAAGCCAGTAAACATATTCACCTCATGCCTGTCTGCAGTCAGAAAGCCTATTCATGATTTGTCCCTTTAAATTCTTCTGAGATGAGTTATACACGTAGGATAACTTTCATTGCTGTACTACTGCTAATATTTAAAATTAAATCTATGCAGTACTGTCAATGTAATTAGGAAAGTTAGTTTTTTCTCTTTGACTAGAAAGACTGTTTCCTTAATAGTCTCAAAGTCAGACCTGATGAAGGCAAAAAATTTTGCATGTTAGAGATTGAACCAAATACATATTTTGAGACTGAAAGTCAGCAAAAGAAATGGAGCCTCAAAAGAATAAAAATACTGCTTTAAGCCATAGTAGATATAAAGAGCCTAGGTGAAAGGCAAAATCCATCTTACTGATTGAGAATTCAGCAAGAATTCTCCCTTTCCTTAGGTGGTTTTATTTTTGTTTTGTCTAAGATTAAATTGTGATGGAAAGACTTCCACCAGGAAAGACACCCTTAAGTCTTCACCCTTAATTCTGAGGTGACCTGCAAAGAATAAAAATCAAAAATCCCTCATCATCTACCATATAAAAAATTCCACTGAAATTAACTTTGATTATTTGTCCCAGACACTCATATCAAATGCATTTGTATTTCTCAGTGTAGTTTTCACAGACATTTTTGCTCTGCTCTGTGTTTCAGCTTTTCTTTCCTTAGATGTACACAAGACCTATCTGGTTGGATCATGAGCTTTTTAACTTTGTTCATTTTCAAAGCAATGCTTGGACATATATTTATCCTACTTGCTCTACCAGCTCTTGTAAAACATTCAAAGATGTTCTAAAGGGAACGACCATCCTTATCAGTAACAAAGAGCTGTTATTGGCATGATTCTGTGACTTCTTCTGAGGACTGGTTGTGCAAGTACTGCTCATCATCATATGGTCACTCCTTAATGCAGCAGAGCTAAAGTTCTTGGTATCCTCTCAGTTTGAGACCAACGAACATAAATTAGCATTTGGACTTTATCATATATTAAGCTTTCCAATGACTAGAAATGTCCATATATTAAGAAGCTATTTCTTTTTAAATCACCCATCTGAGATGCTGAGAAGTCTTCTTAGAGTTTTCAAAGGGTGAAAAAAAATCAACTTTAAATAGCAGTCCTGGGGCTGAGGGGGATAAGATTAATAAAACCTTAAACACTCTTGCAATAATAGGGGTTCAGTTGGTGCAAAACTGTATGAGCACTGTCTCCCACAGCTTGTGTCAGTTCTGGTCTGCTGAATGAAGAGTGGGAGAAGACAATTCACAACAGCCTGAGAGAGACTGAGTGGTGGCAATTACTCTTCCTACAGTGCGTGACTAGCAAACAGGGCTTGAAGATACTTGTCCATATCTCCCACCCCAATTCAAAAAGTGAGTCAAAGGCCTTTAAGATACCTTGTACCCAAATGCCTTCAGGGTTGGATACATGAGAGCTGCCTTCCTGATCTGGTTTGGATGCAGGAACCAGCTCACTTTTTCACTCTAGAGACAGATTTTGCTGGGGCAGACTTATTATTTAAATCATATAAATCATATTTATATGATCAATGTGTGTCCAAAGAGCAATGAAGCTGGTGATTGGTGTAGAGAATAGGTGATATGAGAAGTAGCTGAGGGAGCTGAAGTTTTTAGCCTGGAGAAAAGCAGGCTCAGAGGGGAATCTTATTCTGAAAGTAGGTTGAGATGAGGTAGGGTGTTATAGGTTGGGTTGGTTTAGTCAGGGATGTTATTAATGTTAGTTAGGTTGTGTACCCCTATTTTCCCTCACAGTGGTTTGCTCCAAGTTGTTTACCATGGGAGCTCCTGTCTCTTAGACCTGTCAATCTTCTCACCTTACACAGTTTTCTCCTTGCATGGTTCTGTCAGTCAGAGGATGTCACTCCTTCTTGGGGTGTCAGTCTTGTAACCACTCCCTGATTCTTCATGAAAGTTCTGCATCAATCACCCCACCCTAGCACTTCTATTTGTCCCAGAACGCTGTGCCCACCTCTGTTATGTTCCCATAGGTTGTTATGATCCATGTCATTCCCCTGTCGTTCGTCCCCATAGGACGAGCCAGGTTTCCACCCCTGTCTGCCCACCCCCTACTTAATCTGTTGCAAGTTCTTTGTCCGTCACCATTTTGCCTTGCATTGTGCTGAGGGCAATTTGCTCTGACACACATGGGGGAATAAAAGTTCTCAGGCTTGCAAGCAAAGTGTTCTTCTCTCGTCCCTTCGCTTCCTCTCAGCGTGAACTTACCAAAGCTGCGTTACCCACGCCGGGGCGCTCCGCAACCCTGGAGTGCCCGCGCTCACCTGGCGGCTACAGCCTCTCAAAGGCAGCGCTAGCCGGCACTTTTCAACTGCTTGAGGTAGTAACAGGTAACCGCCGCGGTGGGGATTGGTCTCTTCTCCCAAGTAACAAGTGATAGGAGAAGAGGAAATGGCCTCAAGTTGCATCAAGGGAGGTTTAGACCGGATATTGGGAAATATTTGTTCTACCAAAAGGATTGTCAAGCACTGGAACAGGCTGGACAGAGAAGTGGAGTCATCATCGCTGGAGGTATTTAAAAGATGTGTAGACATGACACAAAGTTAGTTAACTCTTGGACTTGATGATTCTCAAGGTCTTTTCCAACCTAAATGATTCTAAAAGTGCTCTGGAAAACATGAGGGGTGGGAAGAAGTATGGTCTAAATCTTATCTCATTGTCAGGATGTACTTTTAAGAGTTCATGAGAAAGTTCGAGCACTCCTGCACCCAGAACAGTCCATTGAAGAGGATATTTCACCTCTCTCTTGGGTTCTGATGAGAGACCCTGAGCTTGGTCAGTGTTGAGACATTGGAGGGACCTGCACAAAGGGTGAAGGCCTTCAGGATGTGGCCTTCAGCTGGTTGGGCTATTGAGCCTAGTAAGAGGAAGTGTGGGCAGCCATATGAGTACTCCTGAGTCACAGAATCACAGAATATGCTGAACTGGAAGGGCCCCATGAGGATCATGGAGTCCAACTCCCAGGACACCCCAAGAGTTACACCATGTGCCCAAGGGTATTGTCCAAATGCTTCTTGAACTCAGTCAGGCTTGGTGTTGTGACCACTTCCGTGGGGAGCGTGTTGCAGTGCCCAACCACCCTCTGAATGAAGGATTAGAATTATTCTAATATCCAATCTAAACCTCCCTTGACACAACTTCATGCTATTTCCTCATGTCCTGTCACTGGTCACCAAAAAGAAGAGATCAGTGTCTGCCCCTCCTTTTCCACCTGGGAGGAAGCTGTGTCGTGAAAGGAGGTCTCCTCTCAGTCTCCTCTTCTCCAGTTCTGAGCATTAAATAGTTTCTTGTATGAAAATAGTTAGTCTTCTTGTATGTCATATAAAGTATGCTCTTACTCCAATCCTTATCTTTGAAATCAGAGCTCTTGAGCACTGCATGCAAGCCCAAGCATACACATCCTAGCTGCAACCTTGCCTGAACATTTTGGGTTTGTTTGGCATTGTATTAATTTCAGTATGTCTTGAGGACTAGCCTTTATTATATTAATGTTTAGACTTTCACATTGTTCCTCATTTTTAGCCTTCCCTGGAGTAGATCAAAGTATTTAACACTCCAGGTGCTGCATAAATTTTCTGGAGTTGTATTCAAAATAATAGATTATGAAGTGCACTGCAAGACAAGTTTGCATTTAAGTATTCCTGGTTCTGCTTCTATCCCTGGGAAATTATTAAGTAACTATGTAATCTCTGTGCAATATTACCACAATCCTCCAGGAGCAGTAATTCTACCAGAAAACATTTTTGAGGAAAGACATATCCAGCCCTATTGCTCTACACACACATATATATGTATATGTAAAAGCAAAGGTTACTGGAACACAAATGCAAGAAACAAAAAGCTGGAGTGATAAATTCATTGGTGGGCACTAAGCAATACATTCTGCTATTTCCCCTCTTCCCTAAAACAGTGATTAATTAATGAAGCTATTACTTTGACAGGGATATAGTTGTTGGGAAAAGAAAAAGTCCCTTTTCTAGCACTTATCAGGGCTAGGGGGAGGAAGTAAGGCATGAAGATAACAGTTTGCATGTTGCCTATGTACTGTTCAGTTCTGTTTCATCATTTTGTAAATCATAAAAATCACAATGGTTTCTCCTGATTGAGAGGATTGCCGGCTGTATAAAAGCACCCATAAATCAAAGCAGTGTGATCTCTTGGGTATAACTGAGCTTTCTGGATCCAATACACCTAGAAAGAAGAGGAAAAATACTTTCTTAAAAATGCTATTAATTAAACATATTTGCCCCTTGATTCTTAGAGAAGATAAAATATAATCACTATAAGGAAGCACTTAATTTTGTCTTTTAAGCAGTGCTACTCTCAAAATGGAATGACTTTCTAAAATAGAGACATTGGTTAGACTATTATTGACCCCATGGTGCTAAAGAAGACCATATTATCTTCCACATCATACTGATGTCTGAATTTCCAAGTTCAAGTATTGCCAGCAGTGGCCCCCTCAGCTTTTCACACTTAGGTCACTGGTTCAGTTTAGATCAGAGACTATCAGTGACCTGGCTTAAATACACAAGAGATCTGGTACAGAGTTAAAGGCTATTGAAGGCAAAGTGTAGTGTCTATGTCACTTCTTTCACCATCCTACTCACTTTCTTCTGTTCATCTGATTATATTACTGGTTATTCTTGCCTTACAAAAGTTCTAGCACTGTGTTAACCTATGCCTCTGTATCCATTATAATGGAAGGAGAAACACAGGACAAGGAGAAAGGATGAGAAAAAGGCTTTATTTTTGTTGTGAAATTGTATTTGTTGTGATTGTTTTCTTATTTTTTTGTAGATATAGCATTATTATTTAGGTAGTATAAATCCTTATATTTAAGGACATGATTTTTGTAACAACAGCTTTGGAGAAAATATGATTGAATCACAGCAAATTTGGATATAGTGATGGATTTTATAAAACTAGCAACTTCCATAATTTTTGGTCCTCATGAAAAATTCATATACAAGCAATAATTATTCTGCTTCATCCACTTTTTGCTTCCATATATTTAGCATAGTTATATATTGATGGTAGTTCTATATACTGAATTTCTGACTTCTTATAAACCAAAAAAACTACTGAAATTAAGAAACGTAAAACTTCTTTTTTCAATTCTTTGAGATAGCAAAAAGATTTTCCATTTTTATCTCCATCTCATAAACACTTATTCAAAAAAGTTCATATTCTTTAATGAGCAAGCATTGTTAAAGTCTGAGATTATATTTTAACTGCTCATCACAGTCAGTGGGGGTTAGTTTGGTGACTCGAGTACGTTATGGCAAAACCAAGAAAAACTTGTTAATATCTTCTGATATAAATAAATTGATAAGAAGGAAGATAAAATACTAGAAATACATTATGATCTATACAAAATTTTTATATAGTTAAAATCCTCAGGATGGAATTTGCACATTAAGATTGCATTTCATACATACATACGAAAATGCCTAGGTCTCTTTTTTTCCAACTTAGATGATTTTATTTGTAAAAGAAAATGTTTATACATTCTCAAATCCTCAAATTCTTGTAACATTTATACAACAGTACTTCTGTCACTTCTATTCTGACAGAAATTGTCAGAATATTTGCAACTTAGCCAGATAAAAATGAATTGTGATCTTCAAGACAATGCTTAGGATTCTGATGATCCCTACCTGTTCTTCGACTGATATACCTACTATGATGTATGAAGACAAAAATACTGCAGAAAGAGAGTGCATGGTCATGAAGAAGTAGAAATTATATTTGTTATAGCATATTTACTCAAGTGAGATATATAGATTTGTTATTTTTGTGGAGCCTTGGAGGAAACAAAATTAGGTGATGAATGACTGTTCCTTTTTACCTTTTCATTTGTAATTGGTTTTTCAGAGAAGATTTTTGTCATTTTTTGAGACAATCTCAACATCCTTCACTCCTCCTGGATGTCAGCATCAGACTTCTGATTATGTTTTGCTCTTGACTGGCTGTACACAGTCTGCTAGACAGCCCCTAACATGTATTTCTGCCAGTATTTCTTTTTTTTTATTTCTTAATATGTGCCAGGTTTTCTATATACTCTTTATAATAAATAATGTTAAAAAAAAAAAACCAAAAAAACCCAATAAAACCCATAACCACCTTCCCAAAGCTTTTTGGACATTCTGAAACTTATAGAGTAAGACAATACATACTAAATATACCATTTATACCAATTAACATGAATTAACAATTAACATGAATCTCCCTTTATGTCATTGACTTATAGTTCTATATTGAAGACTGCAACAACACTTTCATTTTTTATTTTCTTTTTTTTTTAAGATTTGGCACACAAATTAAATCTGTACAAAAATCTCCAATTTTCATAAGTTCTATTTTCAGAAGTAACTTTTGCCATAGACATTGGTTGCCCTAGACAGTTACCAAAGTTACCCACCCAAATGGTGCTGAGAACATGAGTAGTTGTCACGTAGATTTCTGAAAATCCAATCTTATTTTGCCTACATTTTTACCAAAAAGCAAGCCCACGTGATAGGCAAACCTCAAGCAACACAAACTGGATTGAGCTTAAAAGGAAAATTAATAATTCATTGTGCAAATAAACTCCACCTTCATCCTTAGACTAAAATGACTATTTAGCTCTTGGGTCCCCAAATCTGAAGCATCAGAGTGATTACAGCTAATGGTGTGGGTCTCCAGCACTTTGGCTCTCCTACTAATTGTCTGGCTAAACCTTGGTTCTCACTGATGATGCCAAAACATGGGGTCTTTTAAAAAATTTTATTTTGCAGTGTGTAGCCATGACAATTTTGGTTTTAAAAAATAGTATGATGAAAGTAAAGCCTAGATGTCCAGATGCATTACTTTTAGACAGCATCACTTAAAGCATGTAGGGTGCTTCAAATACTTGGAATTCAAACCAAGGAAAGAGTGTTTAGACCAGCCAGAATGTTACAAATGAATAAAGCTTATTCTTCCTGACTTTCTGGAATAGGATGCTAAAGAAGAGACTTTCAGCCAGAATATATCTAATTTGCTGTCCAAAAAAACCCCACAAAAACTCACTCAGAAAACATGATTTCAGAGCACCATGTCTACTGAGAGATTATATGAGAGTGCTTATCTTCACATGAGGGGTTAGTTAATGGTAGTATCATGCACAAGATGCACAGTCAGGAAGAAGTTGTGATGATTGTCCCCACACCCTTGAACAAAAATCCCTGCTACTCTCAAGAACTGTTGCATTAGAAGCTTACAAAAGATACAAAGCATTCAGCTGGGCAATTTGCAGTCCTGCCTGTATCTTTAAAAGGGGGCACAACTGGGACTTTTCTGGTTAACCAGGACTGCTGATAAATGATTGAAAGTGGCTCAACAAGCTCTTTCACCAGCTTCTTCATTTCTCTTGGGTGTATCTCATCTGGGCCCTTGGAGTTGTGGGTGTTTAATTGGCATAGCTGGTCTCTAACAATTTCTTCCTGTGTTATGAGGGCTTCACTCAGCTCTCCATCACTAACTTCCAGGTCTGGGAGCTGGATATCTTGAGGCCAGCTAGTTTTGGTAGAAAAGAGTGAGGCAATGAAGGCATTAAGTTCCTCAGCCTTTTCCACATCCCCTGAAACCATGCTAGCCATTGCATCCAGCAAAGGATGAAACTGCTTCTTAGCCCTCCTCTTGTTGCCAATGTATTTATAGAAACTTTTTTTGCTGCCTTTAATTGTAGCTGCCAAATTAAGTTCTAGGTTGGCCCTTCTGATTTTCTCTCTACCTAACCTTACAACATCCCTGTAGTATCCACAAGCTACCTGCCCCTCCTTCCAGAGGTGATACAGTGTTCTTTTTTCCCTTGAGTTTCAGCCCAAGTTTTCTGTTTAACCAGACCATTCATTTCTGCTGCTGGCTTGTCTTGTGACCCATGGGGACAGCCTGTTCCCTTATCTTTAAGATTTCCTTTTTAAATCATGTGCAGCCTTCCTGGTCTCCTCTGCCCTCTGGGAGTAACTCCCAAGGGACTCTGTGAATCAATCTCATAAACAGGCCAAAGTCTGTTTGCTGGAAGTCCAAGGTGTCAGTTCTGCTGGCACCCCTTCTAACTTCACCAAGTATTGAAAACGCTATTATTTTGTGATTGCTGTGTCCAAGACACCATCCAATATCACCCACAAGTCCTTCTCTGTTCACAAGAGATCTAGCAGGGTACATCCCCTGGTAGGATCAGTCACTGGCTATTGGACAGTTATCTTGTACATACTCTAGAAACCTCCTAGAGTGCCTCTGCTCTGCTGTAGAGTGCACCTTGTGCACTCTTTTTAAGGGTAATAGATTGCAGGACAGCCAACCTGCTGACATTCCCCCTGATCTTTACCCAGAGGCACTCTGTCATCATTGTCACTATTTCAATACAATCAAAACAATCATTAGTGTAAAGAACCACCCCACTGCCTCTCCTGCTCCACCTATATCTTTTAAAGAGCTTGTAGCCATCCATTGCAGCACTCCAGTCGTGAGAGTCATTCCACCACATTTCCATGATGGTGACCACATCATAGCTTCTGTGTTGCACAGTGGCTTCCAACTCCTCATGTTTATTGCCCATGCTGCTTGCATTGGTGCCCTGGACACAGGCCAGCCACATCTAGGCTCATCTCTAGTGGGCCTGGCTGTATCCCCTTCAAACCTAATTTAAAGCCCTCTTAGTCAGCCCCAGCAGCTCATGGGTCATAATCCTTTTATTTTGCTGAGACTGGTGGACCCAATTTGTCATCAGCAGACCTCGTGCCCTAAAAACTGCCCCATGGCCAATACCCCCCAGATTTCCAGCTATAGCACCAGCCTCTTAGCCATGTATTAATCAGGGTAGTTTTCCTCTTCCTTAGTGTATTCATCCCTGGTATGGAAATAATTGAGAGCACTGACAATCTATGCACTGACTCCTTTGGCCAAATATCCCAGTACCCTGAAATCTTATTTAATTGTCTTGGACTTTTTCCTTCAACTCCATCACTCCCAACCTGGGGGGTAATGATCTGAGGGCTGTACCAGATCAGGGAGTTTGCTTGTTATGTCCCTTACCTTGGTCCCAGGGAGGCAGGTGACTTCCCTTTGGGAAGGGTCATGTCAGCATATTGGGCCCTCCATTCCTCTCAGAACTGAGTGGCCTGCAATGGTTACCCTTCTTTTTTTTTTTTTTTTTCTTTTATAAAGGTAGTTGTAATGTGTGGGGTTGGCTGATTTGCCCTGGGCAATGCCCCAGATGGTCATTTGCCTACGTCGATGGTCCTTCACCTACCCATCCTTCTTGAAATGAGGAGGGAAGGAACTGAATGAGTTTCACTCTACCTTCCCAGGCATCACTGATGATCAAAGTGACAAAACTAATCCAAGAGTAATGGGAAGAAAAAAAAAAAAAAAAAAACACCCTAAAATTCTGCAGCTTTAAATCTGACCATGAGTTCTGTACTGGAAAAAATATAAACCAAAACTCAAAACTACATGAATGTTTAGACAATCTTGCCCACAGCAAAGAGATTGGTACAGTCCAAGATTCTCAAGGCCTGACTAAAAATTGTGTCAACTTGACCAGAGAATCATAGGATGGCTTGGGTTGGAAAGGACCTTAAAAATAATCTATTTAAAAACCCTCTGCCCTCGTCAATGGCACAGATTTTAAGATTCTGACACTATAATCTGGAAATAAGTCCCAGGCATCTCTTATTCCATATGTAATAGTCTGTTATGCTGAATATAATTATGTCTTTGATTGACAGAGGTTTGTCTGAGTGTCCTTAATAAAGGAACAAGTAATGGCAATGTTACAGAATGAACACAGCAATTGTTAGTTGCTAACACCTAAATCAGGTCCACTTTAGTGTTGCTGCCTCTAAATATGAGTACCTATGAGTCTTTCTCAGTTATTTATGGTATGATGGGAAAGTTATAATGTTTCATAAGCCTTGATTATGGGCTTTATAAAGCTGCTTATGGAGCTGGCCTGCAATATACAGAATACATGGAGCAGACCAGACCTCTAGCCTGGCAGCTAGATGCCAGGTGGATGACCATTAGGGATCTCCAATGACCTCTAATGCCGGCATTCATGCAACTGCACTGAAACCTCAATGCATACCTCTGAGGTCGTGAGTGCCTACTCTGCCCTTTTTGAAATTAACAAAGGGCACTTAAATGGAATGAACACCATGGCAGTGTTTTAGTCATTCTACACTAAGTCAGACTGGTGAAATATCCTATATCCCTTGTCAGATTCCCTTGTGTCACATGACATCAGGCCAAATAAGAGTCTGGATTTTTTTTTTTTTTTTTTTTGCCAAGTAAAAAAATAAATGTAGAGTATTAGGGAATAGGAAAGCTAGAGTTTAGGTAGAGATAAATTTTACTGTATAAAGACACATATCCCTATATATAATGTACCCTGAAATGTGTGAAGTAAAATCCATTTTAACCCAAGTCCTGTCCGTGTTAGCCCATATCCTTACCATTAACATAGTCTTTAATGTCATTATTCATGTGATGTTTCTGCAATGTGATTATTAGCATGCAGCTATTTAGAAAGAATTAGGATTACTTGCTGAAATGTTCAGGAAAGCTGTCCAGTTACACTGGATGCTAGCTGGAATAATATTTTATGCCAGATTTTGTGGACACATATAACATACATCTTCTATTAAAACAGATGAAAGTGATTGCAATTTAATGCAACTCAAGTATAACTAATTAAATAGTTTAATTAGCTAATAAGGCTTATATTGAAATGAGCAGTGCTTAATGAAATGGACAAAAATGCTGAATAGTGTATTTACATTGCATTAGATAGGACAAGGCTTGAAAACAAGTTCTACTCTCCTACTGAAGTAGTTACAGAAACAAAAGGGTTTCTGTTTTGTATTTTCTATGACCATATTTGCTTTGTTAATTGCTCTGCACATAAGAGCTGCACTCGTGGTGAATAGATGAAATGAGATTACCTTGGCTGTAGCCAAGGTGAACATGCTTGTGTTTACACCCTGTTTGAAAGGAGAGAATGGAGAAAGGTGGAGTCGTCTACCAGAGCAGTGGTACTCTTTGTGGGTCAGTAAGACAGAAATTTTGCTTCTAACAGTTAGTGTAAGTTTATCTTTCCTGATATTTAAGTGAAAGCCTCTACTGCCTCAGATTTTGGACTTTGGAAAATTATTACAAGTGTGAAACAGAGTTCATTGTCTCCATCTGCCCAGTTGCCAGACCAGCACCTCTCCCTGATGAGAAGATGTACCTCGATTTTGGTCCACCTGTCTTCCCCATGAAAAATTACAGGGGCTTTCTCTTAGATGTAAGACTCCTAAAAAAATGATACACTCTTCGTCTGCTGAAATCAGTAGTAAGGCTTCTTTGGATTTCAATGAAAATAGCATTTGGCCCTAAATACTACTGATATTTTGTCTTTCCATTTTTGTGAAGGAGGTTGGAAATGCCTGCAACATTTCAGACCAAGGAACTTTCCATTTAATTTCCCAAACCATCTGAACATTGCTGATGTATTTGACATGAAAAGTGGTTAGAAAAATTATATGAGGTTACAAAATAAGGTTCTGAACAAGGGTCTTTACTGGGGGATATTTCTCCAGAGAATATGGCTCTCAATACTTTCTGAAGGTGCAAACCCATTTGCAAAAATCTTTAGATCCCCAGACAGAAAGTTTATTCACATTAGAGCTAGTGAAATATTTGGTGCATCAAAACTGCTGTGTCTGAATGACACAGGCTTTAAGTCACTGTTGTCACTTCATATGCTGTTCCTCTGCCTGGTCTTGCAGGGCCCAGATATCTTTGGTGCACCAGGAACAGTGACTTTATCTTCATCACTGGTAGACCAGAGGGCATGTATCAGTTGATAGCATTCCAAGGTTGTGTTATTTTCAGCTGTTGTTGAAAAGTAAATAAAAATAAAACATATTCTGAGATAGTTTGGGTTTTTTTTTTTAATTTTAAATTTATTATCGCAATCATTGGTTGGATTCATATTCCAGGGACCCTCAAACAATTAACCTAAGAACTATGTTGATTTACACTATTTGGGATATGTATTTAATTTGTCATTTTTTTGCTGTGTAAATGAGATCTACAAAACTGTATATAATAGACAAGACAATTTTTTTTTTAAATACTGGCTAATCAGAATGATTTGCGTCAGGAATCCAATTCACAACTTGCAATTAATATCCCGTTTACCAATTCATGTTAAAATAAACACTAATTATGGCACAAGTTTGCTTCATAAATGCTCTGGTTTAGGTTGTTAAGAAATGCTTTGTGCAACCCGACTGTTTTTTATTTTGCAAATCAATTGCACAGCTGCTTGGTCCCATAGAGAAGGCAATGCTATGCCACACATGGTGGCTAAACAGCGTATGAATTAAACTCCATATAAGCAAATTTCTTTGTAAGTAATTTATATTGTATGGTAAACTTGTATCCCACTAGAACAGCAAATTAAAACATTAATCACATCTGTAAAATTTAAGGCCTTGTGCATACAGAAAAAATATTAGGGAAATACATTTTCCCGTATTGCTGAAATAAATATTCCACATATGGAAGCCAGTCTAATCCTTCTCATTATAGTGTGGATGAAGATGAACATTAAGCCCATATAACATTTCTTTCAGAATTAGTCGATAGCTCATTTTAGTAGGTAGCACATATTTCCAAACCTGAAATGCCCACATTCAATCAGATTTGCAGTCTCCTTCCCTTAGCTGTTGCAGCTTTTCATCACTGTTAGGTAACCACTGTGATTATTCCATATCACATACTGATGAGAAGACAGAACAAGCTCTCTCCCCAGCGCTGAGCAGGTTGTAAGCTGTGGCAAACTAACTTGCTCTGAAATTATCAAGTGTTCCAGCACTCCTTAGCATCACTAACATAGGCAGCCTGCCAGCCCCCTCTCCAACATCCAAATCATCTTCCTCTCTTAACCACATTTTTATCCATCTGCTTCACAAAGCAGCCCACATGCTTTGACTTACTCTTGTATTTGAGTACAATGTGAGTTTACTTTTAGATCTAAGCCTTTCTGTGCTATTTCATCGAATGTGGTACTTTCCCTGGATAGTTACCTAATTATCACTACAGTGTGGAATTTAAACCTGGTAAGTAATGCTGGCTTTATCACCCCACTGCTTTAACAGCTTGATACCATATCACTCTTCTCATCTCCTGCCTGGACACTACTGCCCATTATGTAGTGTCCACACAGGGATACAAAACATAAAAAGACCCCTTGCATGTGACTGGGAGCTGGAGGTGTAGCACACCCCTGATGGTGCTTGGGGAGGAACAACCAAAGTGTATTTCCTCTGGACCCTCCCCACCTGACTCTTCCACCTCAAATAAAAGCCAGCAGAGCCCAGGCAGGTTATGTGAAAGGGAGGGCTAAATTCTGCTTTTGGCAAATTGTTTCTGGAGGTACCCATCTGACAGCAGCTGGGCCTCTGCACTCTCTTCCTAATTCCCTCATCCAACAAGAAGCTGTTGCAGTCAGATGTACTTGTGTTGTCAGCTTCCCTGCAGGTCAAACCACCCTTTGTTTCCCCCATGAAAAAATATATTGCTTTTACTTTAGCTGACTTCCAATCAGCCTGTGATTTTCTCCATTTGCTACATTTGCCAATGCATTCATTCAATTATCTCTTACACTCCCTGGATGCTTTGAGCATTGTTATTGTATGTAATGATCAGACCATGGAATTCAAGAATATTATAAGACTAGTATGTTCTTCCTTGCCTAACAACTGGGAAGATACCTCCCATAGGTAACATCTGGAAGTATTATTCACAGAAATAAGCAATTTCTTTTGTCCCATTACTGTCTTTAACTGTTTTCTTTAAAACAAATTTAAAATAACTTATGGTGAAATAATGATTGGTTATTAACTTGAGAGAGAGTCACAAGAGAAAATTCTTCTGCTCTCAAAAATGCAAACTGATAACTCAGTATGGATTTATTTACACAGTTCTGCCTATCCATGTGTATTTCCATGTGTATTTCCATGTGTTATTTTAATAGTTGGATGTGCATACAGTATTACAAAAACATGAGAGATTATATATTTTTGAAGTCACCATGTTTTTTTCAAAGGACTATATTTTTAAAGTAGCATCTAAGGCAGAATGTATTTATAAAGTAGTATCAGGAGAGAGCTACCTAGTGGGACTGTCAAAAACATGCTAAATTCCTAATTCGAATTAAAATTAACAGAGATTATCTCCCTAATGACTACTGAAAATTTTTCTAGGTACCTCTCTCACCATCAGGAACTTAAAGACTTCTGAGACTTTTGCAAATGCTCCAAATCATTTAGGCTTATTGGGGGTTTGTTTTTTCCACAGAGCAATGTAAAGCAGACTCCACTGTGCTCAGGTCTGGCATGGAACACCAAGCTGCAGACCTGGAATGCAGCCCTGGAATCAAAGACTAACAGGTATAAAAGTAAAAAGACATAAACAATTAATTCAACTAACTCAGAAGCAGTCAAACTGGGATTAAACTGTGGATGCTTTGCCCACAGTAGTGATGCTGTTAACAGTTTCATGCCTTAGGTGAAGAACCCAATGCATGAATACCATTTTTTCCTGACAGTGGCTGTAGTTATGATCTGCAGAGGCAAGTTTTTCTGCCTGAGGAGCACCTCATTATCTTTTAGTTCTGAACTGCTGCCCCAGCGAGATCCAGCTGCAGCTAAAAGTCCCTAGCTGTATCTCGATGCCAGCAAGGTCTGAAGACTTCTACTCATGTGGAAGAGCTGTACATTTAGCAGGACTCTGAAGGATCAGGACTGGGTTGATTGTTTTGTTGTACCACATAAGCACTGATAACTCTCTGTCGAAAATCTGTGTTTAATAAAGAAAATATGAAACTAATTGCCTTTCTTCCTATAATGTCATATCCATTTACCCTGACACTTTGACAGTAGTGTACACACAGTGATGTTCACACAGATGGGATGGCTGCTGCTTCTTTAAATCCAGCAATAGTCTGTGAACCAAACAGCGATGTGAAGGCAAACACCAACCAGATTATGATGAATCTAAGTGACTAACCATTCATTTCAGTATTTTACCATGGTTTTATTTCACTGTCTGCACAGTTGCTTATTAATCAGTGACATCAGGAAGCATAAAGTGAAATCAGCTCCAGAGGAGGATATAACCTCCAAGGCACCAATTCAGAAGGCTGTTTTGGTAGTATTGAGGGATAGTGCCATTGCCTGGTGTAATATGAGCTGACCGTCTTGTTATTTCCATACCCCAAAGTTGTGATTCTCAGAGATTTACACTCACCTACTATTTTTATTCCCTGCCTTTTCAGCAGGAAATCACCAACCTTTTAACTGACATTTACATCCCCAATGGTTAATACTCAAGTTTGTCCCATGAGCACTTCTGCAGGTGCTCGATTTTACTGTTGTATTAAGTCCCCCAGTAATCTGCCCACCCTGGTGTAATTATGCCTCTGTAACAGGGTTGGTGAAACTGAATAGCCCATACTGAAAGTCATCTGGAAAGCAGCAGGTCTGGGGGTGGCAGATTACATGGCACATTTTGGATCATAGTCATGATTCTATGAAATTTGGTTTAATTCCCTTTTTGAGTTTTAGCTACAAGATTTATATATTAATGTTTTATAGGGTTTTAATTTCATTCTAAGAGTTCTTTACATTTAAGTCTAAGATGCTTTTGAGCCTGGGTCTAATGTTGGCCTTTCAAAAAGAGAGTTCCACATCAATGCAACACAGTAGTCCTGAGCACACTGACCAGAATTCCCACTGTACAATGCAGGCATCCCCTGCCTTCTGGAAGACCATGTGGACATCAGACATAAATAACTTTGTACTGGTAATTCAAAGAAAACAGCACAATAAAATAAATTAATGGGAACAGAAATAAAAAACAGTCCTGTGTTTCAAATATAAGACAGGGAACAGAGCCCCTTCTATTGAAGTGAAATGACCATTTTTGATGAAGGATAGATTCCTCTTCTTTGAGGATCCATACAAATGACTGTTTTCACTTATACTCTAGCTTAAAAGATGGGCATTTGTCTTCTCAGTGGATTCCCATGCTAGAAATTTGATTTAGAATGAGATAATAAAACCCCAAAAGCTTGTCTCCTTCCTATCTCAAAAAAGGGAGTATTTAATATGGAGAGTGCAGAGTTAAAAAAAAAAAAAAAAAAAAAGAACACTTTTCTGAAATCTTTGTTCTTTTGGACAGTCCAGAATATTTGATAGCATTACTGAGGCTTCTCCTAATATGTATGAATTACTAATCACTTTCTATGACACATGTGTAAACCACAAAAGAAAAATCACTTTTATGAGCATTAATATGTACCCTGCTTCATTGTCTTTGTCATATCACCTTCCCCCAAAAAATAAGATATTAAAATTTAAAGGAAGTTTTCAGTATCAGAGCTGAGGTTATTATTCTTTTTTTTAGGGAAGGAGTATTTGTTATTTTTTGATTATATAAACTTACTAACAGGAGGTATTAATAAAATAGGTATGTTTAGCATACTTTAATTCCTTTGGAAAAATGCTCATATTCATAAACTGCACCCACAACTTTGGAAACAGTGCAGATGCAGCAGGCATGAATACTATCTTATTTAAATGTCTGTATTAAGCACAACCTCTCTCTGCTAAAAATGGGGAAAAAAACAAACAAGTCATATTCATCAAAGTAATTGTGTAGGTACTTTCAGTACCAAAATGCCTAGAATGAAAGATTGAACTGCTAACGGCAGCAGTGACAGCCATGAATCATGGTAGGCTACTTCGGGGCCTTTACCACCATAAAACAAAAGATGTAGATGAAAAATGCTGCAATTAAGTGATTTGATTTCTGCCCCCTTTTTCCTACTGCATTCGTGCATGGCTGCACAGCAAAGATTGATGGGAAAAATTACTCTACGTGATCTCTGACAGAGCCTTGGAACAATTCTATAAGGGGGAAACATACAAATCAAACCAGCTTCCTTGTATTCAAACAAAATAATACATATAAAGCAAATACTTTAGCCTATATCCAAAGCACCAACATTTGCATGCACACATAAATTTTTGAGAAATGCTCTGCTATCAAAACCAAACTCATGGATTTTCCAGCTAGTTGGGTAATACTGATATTTGTTTAAATAAATATTCAATCAGTACTACTGAGTGGCATCCTAAATACGTTTGTGCAGTGAAAAGAACAAATTGCACATACAAATTTATGGAGGTAAAATGTTCTTATCTTTTATATCAATATGTTATTAATAAAATACTCTCAAAATAAGATAATAAGAAAATCTTCCTGCATATTAGACTCCACTATCATTACCATCATTTAAATGGACATTTTCAATGGGCATTTGTAAGTGAGTTCAGAGAAAGCATATAAAGGATTTATATCTGTAGTACTTGTGTAGAAGGAAAGCATTATAATATGGCTGACATATACTTTAAAATATGCTAAATGTGCAAAAGGCATTGGATAAAATAAACAAGCAATGTTAATGCAAATGGGAGGTGACTGCTTCTACCGTAGCCTGCTCTACTGATATTATGTGAGATTTATTTCCTGATGAGAGAGTAAAGACCACACAGATCCAGCCCACTGTAAAAAATGTGCAGATGATTTTGCTCAAATATACACAATGGAATCAACTCACCGAAAAAAGATGTGTAAAGATTTGACTGCATTATGCATGGTAAAGCAGAGCCTGAACAGACCGACTAGGGCATTGATAATTAAAGTTAGGTCTTTTTGCCAAAGACCTAATGTTACATTATGCTTAAAAGAAATCCTGCTGCAGTCTCCTTTCCAATGTCAGATGATATTTTTCATTTTGATACGTATTTTTTGCCGTGTATTGAACACTTCTTTCCCAGAGATTTTGTTTATCCGCAGTGCATAAGATCATATATTTTGTTTCTGCATGTAGCTGACTTATTTGCCTTCAGATTTTTTTTTCTTTTTCTGATAAGCAGGTACAAGCCTCATGAGGTTGAGACTTCATATACATAAGCCTCTCCACCCTCAGCAGCTTTCTGCCTGATTTATGGGGGCCTACAAACCATCCTCCATGACTAGAGAAGCAACTTTTTCATTTTCAAAGTTAATCCAGTTCTAGGATGAATTAACTGCTGCATAACACCCCGACAGCTAGATTGTGCTTTTATCCAGCTAGCTAACATTCCCTATAACTTCTTACCCTGTAAAATAAACATTAAGAGCTTTGGCCTCCTGATTGCTTACTATTGATCACTTTTATAACCCAGGACACCTTATCTTCTTCACCATTTTACAGTATCATTAACTGTAAAAGGAGAGTGAGTTTCTTCTACCAGTCTATTTTTGTATAAGGAGTTAGCATATCAGAAAAAAGAGATGATAGTGGTATTGTGTTGACTTACTGGTATGACTTATTGGGCCCATCCTGGCAAAAATGGAAGTGAAAATAGCCTTTTGGGTTAGAAGGCAGAATTGGGGTCTAGGAAGACCTTTCTGAAAAGGCTAGGTGCATTTGGATGTGGAGATTATATTCAGAGAGGTACCTGTTTTCTCTCATTCTTTGGGCCAAAATTCAAACCAAACCTTAGGAGTCTCTTAGACTTCAAACTCTTGGAAGTAAGAGCCAGAATTTATTATAAAAAATGCTGAAGGTCAATATTGTTTTTTAGACTTTCCTGCTTTACAAATATTAAGTAGCTTATACTTAATGTAATATTTTTGATAAAGTATAGGATATTCTACATTGAGCTATTTTAGTTTAGCAATTTGAAAAAGCAGAAGGAGTGGCTGGCATGGGTTTGTGACTGCAGCTTTCTCTGCTCATGGAGCAGTAGGCAGCAGGTGGCAGCCCCCATAGTCTTTGTCCCACACAAAAGGTACAAAATAATGATGGATAAGAAGGGGAAAAAGGTGCAATTGTGTTTTCTCCTCAGTATTTCACGAAACAGAAACATTGTGCTCTATGCAGAAATCCAAAAAAATCTGCAAGGATCAATTTAGCATCATCCACCTTAGTGTATTATTCTGGGGAAAGGAGACATGAACTTGTCTGAGGAGGCTGGGAGATGTTCCTCAGGAGTCAAGGAAATCCAGTGACTTATAATAATGCAACCATGATTTTAAAGGCTGATGGCTTTGTTTTAGCAGGAAAAAGTTCATCAACTTCAATTGCATTTGTTGCTGAAACTGCTCCAAAGGGCAGAGGAATTTGAGAGGAATTCACATTGTGTTGGAACATGTAAAAAATAGATATGCCATGCCAGAATACAGGCCATCAAATCTGCTGGATAAATTACAGGAAAAGGCTCTGAAATGAGATGAAGAAGAAGAGGGAGAAAGGAGGACATGCATTTCTCTGAGACCCGAGCAGGGCAGAAGGGCTGCTGTGGGAGCAGGGCTCAGAGCCTACCAGCAGTTTTTCTCCCATGCACCAGAGCCTTCAGGGCTCTAAAATTATATTTAATTTTTTATTTACAGTTTTTGACTTTGCTTTTAATCTCATAGCATGAAGTCCATCTTTTTTTCCTATTGAGTGTGTTTGAATTTAAGCAGAAGTGATGCGTTAAAGAAGAAACAGGAACTTTAATGTGGAGATGATGTATCTGGAGGATTCAGATGGATCTCAGAAAGAGAAGGGTGATATGGACTCATGTCCTTTCAAACCATAGGAACAAATGTGGTGACTGTTGTGGCCCCTTGCTGGTTTCAAAGAACATAAATCTTCTTGCACACACAGGTTAGGGACCCTTCTCTAAAGATCAGTAGGATGGGAGAGCACATCAGCAAACCCCAAAGTGCTATAGTGGATTTTCCAAGCACAGTGATTTTTCCAATGCCTCAAGTATTATTAAATTCAGAACAAGTTTAGCTTTGTGTGATCTTGGAGTGTGCTGTTATTTCACTGTTTTGTCCTTGTCTTGTTATGCATCTCCTATTCCTCATATTATTCTTTATTTCTTACTTGAACCTTGCAAAGCATGAAGTTGAGGACTTCCACTTGTGATTATGCAGATAGCAATAAAAACAATAATAAGAATTCAGGTTGCTCTCAATCTACCAATCAGTCAAGAAACTGGTGGTTTTGCAGACAGGTGCTAGTAAGTAAATGTCACTTAGAATGTGTTAGAGATTAAGAAATTTAGATTTAGGTATTTGCCTGTAGGTTTTTGCAAGTACAGGTGTGTGAGCTCCCATTATACAGTCAATGGAGAACCAGTAAATCCATTTGACAAAAGTAAAGCATTTGAAGTTCTCCTAGACGCTGTCATCTGGAATATATTGTCATCTTGTTTCTTTACAATCTGTATGCATGCAATGGCATACACTACTCCAAGAATAAAGACAAAATAAAAAGTAAAAAAAAAAAATTAAAAAATTAAAAAAAAAGAAGAAAAGAAAGACTCATTTTACCACTGTGACAACTTTATCACAAAGGAATTAATATATGCACTTGGGGTTGATCCCACTTCTCCTTTACCAACAGAGTAAGGCTAAAAGTACTCTTCACAGTCAATATGTAAATACCTGGAAGCCTCACCTTCATGGAAACTTTTTCCTGATGCATTCTAGTCCTTTGGGAACAATATAATGTGATAGGAGCCCCCACAAATGATTCATATATCTCTGTTGATATATTGTGAATTTAATGGAAAACTACCAGGATCAAAAGTGAGTTGCATTCACCAAAGCTGATATAAAAAAGAGATGCCTAGATCAGGAGTTAATCCCAATTTAATGTTCCACATAAGAAATGGCAATTCTAGTTGCATTATCCCTTCTATAACACTGCGGTAGGCTGGAGAAAATGTTAAAGAACACGGCAGGAAATCAGATAGACCATTAAATAAATATTCTGTAACTAATTAACCATTTAATTAAGCCTCTCTGTTTTACCTTTTGATTCATCAATAGTTCCATGTGAACGAAACAGTAACAATGTCCACCAGATATCATTTTACATTTTACACTTATATTTTACAGTTAATTTCACATTTTATTATTTTCTGACATAATTTCCTTTTATGTCAGAATAAATATGTCAGGAATCCATTTATTTATTTACTTATTTATTTGATTTTTTTTTTCACTCTTACATAGGCAGTTGTGTTTTTGATGTTGGGAATCTTGTGGAAGATGTTGAGCTATTGCACTAAAAAAAGTGTTGGCCACTAGAGCCTGAAGATAAATCCAAACTATCATGTGGTACAGTGTTGTAGGCAGTGACTCATCACTCTCCAAAATGCTTTCATGCATGGGCATTCTGGAAAAGTGAGGAGGATTCACCCTCTCCTGTTAAATAAATGAAAACCTAAGGACACTCACTGTGGCTATGAAGCTGCATTTGGACTAATGTAATCTACTATGCAAACAGTTCCATGTATGGCATGCTATTTTGATCAGTCTCTCTGGGGAAAAATACCCCCTGCATCTTATAATTAAAAAGCTATTTAACTGTGTAAAATTACAAATATTCCCAAATAAAGTTTCAGCCAAATATCCTATACAATTCAAAACATGGATATCAGAGACAGCAATGGTCTTGTGTTTACACCCCACAGCACTACAGAGAGATGAACACTTAGCTTTTGTTTTGGTCTCAATTCATTTTTTCAAGAAGCATAATTAAAAACTGCATTAATGCCACCAATTATGGCCTCCAAGGGACCAGAAACCCCATGTTACTATGTGATGGAACACAACTGAGCTGCAAACATCCATTTGCCATTATAATACTCATTAATCCTGCCAAATACAACTCATTATGAGACTTCAAGAAAATCATCTCATAGGCAAACATGGCACAGAATCTATCTGTCACTGCATTCCTCTCAGCACAAGTTGCAGGGGTGGAAATTGTTCAATGTAACTAATTTATGAAGCTGCAAACTAACCATTCATTTCTGACACAAACCAGGAGGTGTCTGAAAATGTATAAGGACTTCTTTCCTGCTGGAACATCCATTTAATTGTGTCTTCTTCAAAAGTGAATGTCTGATAGAAGTTGAAGAAAACACTGTGAAAATGGGAAGAATTGCCTTGAAAATTTGCTCAAATCAGTGTTCCTTAATTAAAGGCCATGCTTCTCTAAAAGAGGTGCTGGAATTTCTCTTTGAACTACTGGATTCTGTGCCAGAATAATTTGGTATTTAGATTTTCCTGTGTGCAAAAATACTGTCCAGATTGCAAGGATGTGTTCAGATTTTCAAGCTGTCCACTTGAAAGGATTCAAGAAAAAGTTGAGGTATTGAAAAGAAGAGGTTGTTTGAGGAAGATGGATGCATACTGAAAGCACCGTGGATGGGTGGAGAGTTCCTTGTAGCATACCAGCTGTCTTCAGCTGTGTTGCAGAAATTTTGATTCCATTCAGAAAGCAGTTCTGTATTTTTTCTGATGTAAACTGAAAAGATTCTTTGATTTCTAATACTGTATTTTTAAAGTGAGTAGAATCCTGTATTTTTCATGTAAAAAAAATCAGAACAGAAAAGTTCTGAGCTGAGAAGAAAAATAATAACAGAAAGAAAAGCTATACGTTATAGATACTCACACAATTAAATGAGTTCCTTGGGGAATCTAATATATCCTTGCTCTTTGATGTCTGAAGTCAGGATTAGTGAAATCCAGACTCTAGAAAATTTAAAGATGGTATAGTCTTTCTCTTTTTAAAATAGCTCTTTGAGGTCAAATTTAAAACTCATGCAGAGAAAGGAGAATATTAAAGGAAGTCTCACGAAACTCAGCATGCTCAGCATCTCTGAGGTTAACATTAATTTTGAACAATACCTCATTCCATTTAAAACTGAGAGATTGTTACAACAATGTGTTTCCAATTCTAAATAAAGTTAGGATAATAAGAAGAGTAATTCTGCATCGTACATCTGGCAATGCAGCCACCTGTGCTACAATAAAAAGCTATAAACCTCTCTAGGTGCTTGTTCTGCCTCCGAGTGTTTGACTGTTGCAAATGTAATCTCTCCAGGGCAGGGGCTCCATCTTGTTCCATAAATTCACCCATTGTTTAATGCTGCATTGGGGTATGGTGCTATGCAAAGAAATCAAGGCAACTCATGGGGGTATGGTTCTCAATAGTTTGCATTTCTTTCCTTATATAGATTTTTATTCATGTTTATTCATTCTGAGCATCCAGAGTCTTTCAGCCTCACACATAGGGGCTGGATCTGAGCAAATAACTTTCTTTTATACAAATATGTGGATATTGATATATGCTCACATGTGTATGTTAATTATTCAAAGTCTTGTTTAAACATACTAAAAGAAGAGAGTTCCCAGTCCCAAATGAGGTTAGGCATGCTTTTGGTAGGCAAGGCCATTTATTTGTCAGCCAACTATGTATTTTTGAATCCTCACTCTCAAGACTCCCTACCTCATTTCCTAGCTGCATCCTAGCTCCAAGACTTTGCTCAGTAGCCCAGGCAGCTAATGATTTCCTCTGTGTGCCCTGTTGGTGCTCCATCTACATAAAAGAAAGTATTTGACACAGCAAGATCCTCACTTTCAACTTCTCTGAGCCCTTGCTGCTCAAACTGTTACCTGAAAATAAACTGCTCAGTAATCCCTTCATATATATTTGAAGAAGAGTTTGGTAGCAGTAGTCAACAGAAGTTTGGAAACCTTTTAGCAAGTTATGGCTTCTTCTGAGACTCAGAATATAGACTTTATAACTAAAGCTTATAAATATCTGATTTCAGAAGTGCTGAACTCTCTGACATCAGTGAAAATAAAGGGGAGCTGTAGCTTATAGACACTATAAAGCCTTTTGCTCATGATATACATTTAAAAGCAAAGTAACAAAAATATAGATCTGCCCATCTGAATGAATGAAACATATATACTGGTGTTGTAGTAACGGGTGCCAGATATTGATCAGTGTAAATATAATGAATTATATGATCTATAAAACCATAATCCAGCTATTAATCTGCCTTTTAGGTCATAAT